>NC_067147.1:29106212-30434962 GCF_903995435.1 Acomys russatus | reverse complement strand
CGCCATCAGCCTGGATGAGGCACAGTCTTTGAGACACCAAAGGCCGACAATTTGCCTGGCCAGGTGCTGTCTGTGGTGGGAGACAGAGATCAGACCTAGTCCCGACTTCCAGGAATCAGATGGTCTCAGAAGCAATTACCAACACTAAACAGTGTTGCCTAGTGGGTGCTCGGTGGTGTACATGAGGAACATAAGGCCGTGGATGCCAGAAAATGGGCAGGGTAGTAGTTGCTAGAGGTGTGTCAGGGATCAGAACTAGACCTGGGCTCAAGGCAGAAGGAACTCTGGCTAGGTAACTTAAGGTTTGGAGGACCAAGAGAAGGAAGGAGGGAGGCTCATCCTAGCACACTCTCTGCCTCCCCAGATCTCGCCTCCCTGCAGTGAATGCAGCTTCAAGGGCCTGTCTTTGTGGGTGTGCCCCTCCTGGGACCCATCCTGATTCGGATGTTTACGCATCACATATCTGGTTGGTGTGAAGACGAGAGGAAGCTGCCTTGGTGCCCACCCCACAAGGTCATTCTGCTTGTGTGGGCAGCTATCTACTCTGTCATGGGGTGAGTGTGTGGCCTTGGCACCTGCAGGGGTGCTAGCAAATCGCCCCTGTGAGCCTGTGCTGTGCTCTGGCCTCCAGATGGATGATGCCTCATTGTTTCTCTTCAAGTAGGGGTCCCCACCAGCAGAAATGTTCTGCATACCTAAGATTCCAACAAGCCCTCTGCTTCTGCCTTTCCAAGCCTCCCTCCTCCTTTCTATGACTCCCATCCAATGCCTCCTACCAGCTCTCCGGATTTATTTTCTGTGTGTAAGTGTGTCTGTGTCTGTCTGTCTGTGTGTTAATATGAGTCTATGCTGTGTGTGAGTGCCTGTAGACGTTAGAAGAAGGCGTTGAATCTCTTGGCGCTGCAGATATAGGAGGTTGTAAACCACCTGACAAGGATGCTGGGAACCAAACTTGTGTCCTCTGGAAGAGCAGGAAGTACTCTTACCTGTTGAGCCATCACTGTAGACCCTGAAATGATGCCTGCACCCACATGTCAGGTTCAGAGCACTCCTTGACAAGATGCCTTATGCCAGAGGGCCTTTATCCTACAGAACATCCCTCTCTTTCTCTGCAGCTATGCCTCCTACCTGGTGTGGAAGGACCTGGGAGGGGGCTTCCGGTGGTCCCTAGCACTGCCACTTGGGCTCTACACTTTCCAGCTCGCCCTCAGCTGGACCTTCTTGACTCTCTTCTTGACGGCTGACAATCCTGGGCTGGTAAGGCACATGGTGCTCCATGCTGGGAGAAGGAGAACGTGAAACCACAGGGCCCCACATCAGACAGTTGATATCAGGGACCAACATGTGACACCTATGCAATTCCTGTAGTGTGCACAGTACTGGGGGGTGGGGGATTTCTTGGGAAAGGCTATTGTAGAAAGGCAGAGGGTCCTGGTTCCTGAGACAGCATGGCCACACACTCCCAACGCTTCTGCCCAGGCCCTCCTGGACCTGCTGCTGCTCTACGGGCTGGTGGCAAGCATGGTGCTTATCTGGCAGCCAATCAACAAGCTGGCTGCTCTGCTCCTGCTGCCCTACCTGGCCTGGCTCACTGTGACCACCGCCATCACCTACCGCCTGTGGAGGGACAGCCTGTGTCCAGCGAACCAGCCTTAGCCATCCGAGAAGAGCAACTGAGGCACCAAGATACAGGAGAGGAGGGAAGATGGTAAGAATGGGGAGTGGCTGTGGAGTAGGACCGCTTGATGTGGCTGCCCTCCTGAAGCTTCCTGTCACCCTTTCTCCTTAGACTTCAGAGAAATAGAAAAGAGGGGTGTTTTCTGACACATAATAAAATCCTGTTGTCGACCTTGAGGGCGTGATATATGGTGGATGTGAATGCATGGTGTCCAGGCCTGCAGAGCAGAAGCTTCGCCTGTAGGAGTGATGAGTGGATGTGGGAACACATGCTGGCAGGGGCTGGGGGGGGCAGGGTGGCCACCATCTCTCTTCTCACATGCCTCCCCAAGCCCAGCATAGGGTTTAGCACTCAGCACTAACCTCAAGAACAGATTCTTGGGCCAGCAAGATGGCTCAGCAGGTAAAGGAAGCACTTGTCACCAGAACAGGTAGGAACCTGATTTCTATCACTGGGATAAAGGATCACATGGTTAAAGGAAAAAACTGACTCCCCAGAGTTGTCCTTTGACCTCCATATGAGCAGTGTGACACACATGGGTATACACAGGGATACATACGGGTGTGTGTACACACACACACAGAATAAATAAATAAAAACAGTCTTGCCTAAAGTGTTGGTGCACTTCTGAAATCCCAGCAGCATTCAGGAAACGGAAGAGCAGCAGGATCAAGAATTTGAGGTCATCCCTGATTATACATTGAGTTAAAAAAAATTTTTTTTTTAAATCTTGAAATAGCACATAAAAGCAATACAGAAAAACAAAGTAAAAAGGACTACCAAGGGGCAGCATAATGACTCAGCAGGTAAAATACCTGCAACCAACCTGACAGCTGAGTTGGATCCCAGGGTAGAAGGAGAGAACCAAGGGCCACAGGTTGTCCTCTGACCTCTGCACTGTGTGTGTGTGTGTGTGTGTGTGTGTGTGTGTCTGTCTGTCTGTCTGTCTGTCTCTGTGTGTGTGTGTCTCTGTCTCTCTCACACACACACAAATAAATAAATGCATAAATATAATTTTAAAAGGGATACTAAGATCACACACTGAGTGTCACATATTATACAGTACAGTATGCAATGTACTCTTACAGAATATGTAGATAGATAAGGTAGCCGTACCACCTATTATATATGTCAGGCTAAGTCCTATGAGAAGATCACTGATAAGCTAACAGCTGGGGTTTTTTTTCCATAGAGTCTCATTTTCAATTATTTATATCTGCTCATTACTGTTACAAGGAAAGATCTGAAAGGGGAGGTGAGCACAGGATGCAGAGAGGTGAAGCCAGCAGGAGCTTCGTGATCAGCCTTCACTCTTGCTTCTTCCTTTCTAGATTGCCTCAGTGACTTTTCCTTTTTTTTTTTTTTTTTTTTAATCCTCTTTTTTTTTTTTTTTTTCTGCCTCTGTTTCAAAGCCCTCCTGGTAGAAGGCAGTAACTGGGGCTGTGTCCTTGACCCTGTACATGGCAACCTAGAGAGTACAGACATCTGGCAACAAGGAGACTCCACCTGAGGCATGATAGGAAGTGGGGTGGTATCATAGGGGAGTGGTTTATGGTTTCCAGCCGGTGTGTGTGTGTGTGTGTGTGTGTGTGTGTGTGTGTGTGTGTGTGTTGCATGCATGTTTTTTTGCATCTTTGTGGGAGTACATGTGGAGGAGTATGTGTGTGCTTGTGTTCCATGCCTGTGAAGGCCTGAGTTGATGTGCCCTCAATCACTCATCCATCTCATTTGTTAAAGCAATGTCTTTCAGTCCAACTCCCTCTTGCCCTGAGGCTCCCGTCACTGCCTTCCAAGGCTAGAATTGCAGGTGGGCTCCTAAGTCCACTTGGTCTTTGTGTGGGTTTCTCAAATTTGTGCAGAAAACCCTTTAACCACCGAGCTGTCTTCCTAACCCCTGTCTGTGGCATTTTGTGACAAGGTTTTACTATGTAGCCTTGGCTAGCCTTGAACTCATGCCCCTGCTGCTTCCACCTCCAAAATACTAGGATCACAAGCGCCAACCACCATGCCCAGTACAAAAGAGCTCCTAATGCTAACCAGACATACCACTAATGAGGCCTGGACACCGAGGCTTATAGGATAGCGACTCCAGGATCCTCAGGTATGGTCAGGGCTGAAGACCATAGGCGTGAGCACCAGGCTCCTTTGGAGCACTTATGAAATGCATGTCCCTGGGGCCTCAATTATGAGCCTGACTTTGTAACTTTGGGGGTGAGCTCCTGGCATCCTCATATTGACCCAGCTCTTCACCATTTATATCCACTGAAGTTCAAGAGCTCTGGGCTTGGCCTGCCTCTCGGAGCCTGTCTAACTCCTGTAGTCGGTGAGTGGTTCTGTGACCTCAGTTTGGAATCTGAAGCGAAGGGAGATCAGTCGGGATGGAGGAGGCAAAGAAAAGGCCCCATGCAGCAGCAACGTGTGAGAAGGGAACACACTGACTCTTCTCAGACACAAAAGCACTGCATACGCATACATGGCCAGCAAAACATTCATACACGTAAAATAAAATACATAAATCTTTTATGAAATTAAGTAAGGTAAAAGAGTGGTTAAGGAAAACACAGACATCCCCTTCTTGCATCCACTGGCATAAGAACACACAAACTCCGACACATACACAAACCCCCTCAGCTCTCATTTCAAAGGGAGTAAGAGTTCACCTCAAAGGGAATAGGAGTTTATTCTGGAATCAAATATGAGTGAGCATGGCCCAGGAACACAGATTCAGGTTCCTCAAATGCCATGTCCCAATGTGGTAACAGTCTCATGGAGCTTTTACAGTAACAGAGAAAAGTAAGTCATAATCACTCATTTACAAATGCACTGGTGAGTCCACCTAGCAGGTGGGGGAGAGGAGTGGCTATTGCTGCTGCAGATCTCAGATGCAGTCTAGGCTTTGGGCTTGGTGGCAGCCATTAGTCCTTTAACACATTCCTAAAGGATTTACCTCTGAGCCACGGGATGTGAGGCAAGATGCTGAAATGCACGAAGAATGGCTCTTAAATAAAGATAGCTCAGAATAACTTGGCTGTAGATCTGCACCATTCCAACCCTCCACAGGTGGGACGTCCTAGCCATTCAGAGTCTTCAGCACACGTGTCGCTTTTCCCCAGGGAAGGTCAGTTCACAGTGTCTTGGTTCTCAGTGAGTCAGAGTTCATGACAACATAGAGTTCAACCTCATCAATGGATAGATCTGTGTGGACCATGGGGTGAGGGGAAGAATTCATTAGAAAGAGTAGGTCATTGCCTTCCCCCCCCCCCCCGCTCTCTCTTTCACACACACACACACACACACACACACTTTCCAGCCTTTTTTTCCTTTACCTCTGTGTTATGGTTTGAATATAGGATATTACTCCACAGGCCTTCCTGTTGAACTCTTGGTCTCCAGCAAGTGGTGCTGTTCTGGGCGGGGGGGGTCTGGAAGCTTGAGGAAGCAAGGTGTACTTGAAGGAAATAGGTGGCTGGAGTTGTGCCTTGGAAGGTTATACCTGGTCCTTGATTCTGTCTCTCTCTCTCTTTCTCTCTCTGTTTCCTGTCCATATTCTGATGTCACACACTAAGACCCCTGTTGGATTCTGCCCAAGTGCATGGGACAAGCTTTGATGGAGTGGACCCTTTGAAGCTGTCAAAATATACCTCTCTTCCTCAAGTTGTTCTGTCAGATATTTTGGTTGCAGCAATGAGAAAGCTAACCGAGAACACTTTCTGTCAGTTGTAACACTGCTACAGAGAAGGCAGAGACAGACTGAGAATGGCCCAGACTATACAGCACTCACCTTTCTATTGTGTGTATTTTTGAAGATTGTGTGTGTGTGTTTGTGTGTGTATGTATGTGTGTGTGTGTGTGTGTGTGTGTGTGTGTGTATGAGCACTCATGCCTCATGCATGCGGAAGCCAGAACAGGGCATCAGATAGCCTGGAGTTACAGGTGGTTGCTAGTCCCCCCACATGGGTGCTGGGAACTCAACTCCAGTCCTCTGCAAGAGCAGCAAGTGCTCATAGCTACTGAGCCATCTCTCCAGCTCCTGCATGATGTTGTTTTTCTCTAGGTTAGGAAGGGCATCAGGACCCAAAGCCAGTTCTCTTGGGCAGGATGGGGGACTCTAGTAACAGAGTCCTCAAAAGCCCAAACTGAGCTTCCATAGAGGGATAGGTGTCCAAAACTAGAGGCACCTAGACCCCAGGTTTGTGCCCTCTGCTCATCTTGAGGGAAATTAGTAAGATCATAAGTATGCTGTATCTTTGTGGAGGGTCAGCTTAGTATCCATATTAGCAAATATTGTAATGCCCATGTGAGATGATGATGATGATGATGACGATGACGACGATGACGACGACGATGATGACAGCAACCACAACAAGCACTTCCCAGGGAGTTACCCCTCCAAGGTTCTGCAGTGAGAATGGAGTTGGAATAAGAGCCACTGTTTCGGGCTGGTCAGATGGCTCCGTGGGTCAAGTTGCTTACCACCAATTCTGATAACCTGAGTTCTATAACCAAAGTCCAACTCATTCTTCTGCGCAACGCTTCGCGGTCCCAGTTTTACAGAAGAGAAACGTGCAGCCTGGCTGCTGGGAAGAAGTCATGCTGGCCAAGTTAATGAATGACAGAGTTGGAGTCGTTGTGTTAATCAACTTCTATCACCCAAGAAACGTTGGTGAATTCAACTTCAAAGGAGAGAAGGCTTATTTCAGCTCTCTGGTTCAAAGGCTTCGGTGTATGGCTGGCTGGCTCCATTGCTGTTGGCCCGTGGTGCTGAACAACATGGCAACAGTGTATGGTGAAGAAAACTGCTCACCTCATAACAGAAATGAGAGAGAGAGAGAGAGAGAGAGAGAGAGAGAGAGAGAGAGAGAGAGAGAGTGAGTGTGTGTGTGTACATGCATGCGTGGGGGGGGGCAATGACCAACTCTTTCTAATGAGTTCTTCCCCTCCCCCACCCCCGTGGTCCACACAGATATATCCATTGATGACGCTGAACTCTATGCTGTCATGAACTCACGTATCCCAGGGTGGCACTGACCTCTCTGTGTAGTCCAGGCTAAAAGGATGACCTTGAACTCCTGACTCTCTTGCCTCCACTTCCCCAGTGCTGGGATTGCAGGCCTGTGACCCACCAGGCCTGGTTTATGCAGTGCTGGGGATGGAGGCCTGGGCTTCAGTACACTAGACAAGCACCCTACCAGCTAGGTTGTGTCTCTAGTCCCTATCTTCACTACTAAAAAGAACATTCACACTACCTATCACGAAGTCAGTCAGGAAAGGAACTGCACCCCCCAGCCCTCCCCACCACCCCCAGTCCCCCATATCCTCATCCCTAGCCTTTTCCCTCTCTGGTCCTTCCTGTTAGCGGTACTGTCTAATTCTCACCCTTGATTCACATGCAGAGCTGAGCTCAGGGTGTCTGTTGGTGGCCTCTGTGGGACCAGCACTTTGTGTTATTGAAAGGCTTCTCCAAGGATGCAATAAATCAAATTGAACCAAATTGAAAGTATAAAAGCAGGTTTATTGGACGTAGCTGTGTGGGGGATGTTTACTGACCTCACAGGAGGAGGTCAGAGAGGTCTGGGCTGAGGTAGGAGATTTTTATAGGGGAAGGGAAGTAGTGAGCGCGGGTAAGGTACTGGAGTATTGCCTGATTTGGGGCCCTGTAGGCAGGTCGTAGGTCCAGTGGTCACTTTGGAATCTATAACTAGGTGTCGGCTTTACCCACTGTTCTTTGAGAGCTATTTTCTGAGGGCTTTTGCAAGTGCAGACTTCTGGCCAGAAGAGAGGGGTAGTATCTTGGCCTTTGCCCCAAAATCTCTGGACTAACAGTTATGATCTGGGGTGGGGGGCTCAGACCAACAGTGTTCAGCTCTTGTCTGAGGGAGTTTTTGTTCAAGATGGAGGTCACAAGACACCTTTTGAGTGTCTGTTGCTTCTGTCTACCATGTGGGTTAAGGGGATCGTGGCAGTCAAATTCATGTCACCAAGCTTGGTGGCAAGTGCTTTTACCCAACGAGCTATCTCAACAGCCCCTGTTTTGCTTTTTTTTTTTTTTTTTTTTTAAGATTTATTTATTTAAGTATACAGTGTTTCACCTGCATGTATACCTGCACACCAGAAGAGGGCACCAGATCTCATTACAGGTGGTTGTGAGCCACCATGTGGTTGCTGGAAATTGAACTCAGGACCTTTGGAAGAACAGACCGTGCTCTTAACCTCTGAGCCATCTCTCCAGCCCTTGTTTTTGATTTTTGAAGAAGGGTCTCACATAGCCCAGTCCGCTGCAAACTTGTCATTGTAGTCAAGGATGACTTCATATTTTCCATCCACCTGCTTCCACCTCCAGAATGCTGGCACTACAGGAGTGAACTCCCACGTCCAGTGCATGTGGTGCTGGACAGTGAGCCCAGGCCTTCCCATAAGCTAGGCGAGCATTCTACCACGCGAGCTACATCAATTTTTTTTTTTTTTTAATGATAGCTTTTTCAATTTTGTTTTTAAATCATGCATTTGAGGGATAGGTGCATGTAAATACAAGTTCCCTTGGAAGCCAGGGGCATCTTCCCCACCAGGAGCTAGAGTTACAGACCCTAGTGTGAGTGTTGGCAACTGAACTGAGACCCTCGGTAATCATAGCGTGTGCTCTTAACAAAGCCACTTCTCCAACCCAGGACAACTATTTTTTAAGAACCCCAATTTTGAAAGGATTTCTTTATACCCCCCCTCTCCCCTGCCCCCCTCCCCGCCCCTGCCACACTCAGTCACCTCCTCTAGCACAAAAGCAGGAAGAAGCCATTTTGGTTACACGGAAGCCTTACAGGTGTCTAGTCAGAGCCCCATTCATTATCTCTGAGTTCTCCACCCCGTGCAGGAGTCATTGCTCAAAGGAACACCCCCGAAGTCCCCAGCCCTTTCTACCTGCATCCATTCTAAAATCCTTTCTCCTCTTAAGGGCTAAATTCTCTCCCCAGATGTTGGTTGTTGAGTCCATAGTTATTCCAGGGAGTCATTGCTTGGCCTTACCCACACCCTTCAAAGAGCAACACTATTAGTCACTCTAATGGACAATCTTCTTATCAGATCATTTTCCTCAAAGACTGCAGCCGAGCAATGCCAGGCAGCTTGGGTGGTGCTAGGAGTGGCCACTGGAATGGAAGACCATGGTGACCAGGACCAAAGTTCTATGCTGTCCCTGTTTGCCCAGGGCAGTGTGTCCCTCAAAATAAGCCAACTATTATTGTGTGTCCTGCAACAGAATGCACACCCATGTCTGTCCTATAATTTTACCCTCTTCTCTAAGGCCAGCCTCAGACTCTGGGAGACCCTTGGCCTTCCACCCTTGTCCCCAGCCTTGGCTCAAAGCCTTGGACACCTCATGTTTATGTCAACAGAGTGGTTACCAGAGAAAGCATGCCCCTGCCCGCCAGGGGGTGTCTGGTGCCCAGCCCAGCCAGTTGTTTGTGTTCCTTGTCTCGGTAGTGACCGGAGGGGCAGCACGTCTAGGCTGGGTCTCTGGGCAACACAGTGTTAGGGTCGCAGCTGTCCCTACACATAAAACACCCACTCTGTCAACACACTCCTGAAGTATCTTCTTTCACAGAGTAAGAATTTGAAGATTCCCCTGATGGGGCTTCTATTTTCCGCCAGCCCCTCTGCTGGCCTCTCCCCTTCCCGGTGATACAGGGCAACTTTGTATCCCTCCAAGTGAACAAAGGGATGTCTGCACCCAGCCCTGACCCCTCCTCGCTAGGCACCAGGAGAAGCTTGAATGTTTTCTGAAATGACCATAGCGAATGGGCCATGGAGGAAAAGTCTGCACCTTTCCGTCAGCGAAACCAAGCTCCTTTGAACCACTGCCACCAGCAGAAGGGGATGTGGAGAGAGGCCAGGAGTGTCCTCCTTCTGGTTCCCATCCAAACTGTGGAGTGTCCCCATACTTGTAACCACAACACATACCTGAGCCCGCTTTCTCAGCAAGAACTCCTTATGCGCTCTCCAGCTCTCCCCCCACCCAACCCCCATTTCCCTCCCCACACTACTACTGGGCTGTCCTGGGAGCCTGGCAGCAGTAGTAACTGACTGATAAAGGCTCCGGAACAAGTTTCTGGAAGCCAAGAGCTCTGCCTTCCCTAAAGGTACCATGCCAGGCCTGTCACGCAACCTCCAGGACTCAGTTTCCTTGTCAGTAAAACAGGCACCCAAAACAAGAGCAGCCAGATGTATAGATCCGCCAGAAGTATCCTGGTGAGGAAAAAATTAGTTCATTTGCAGGTGGTCAGGGGAGTGTCATGCTAACTGCCCCGGGGAGTAGGAATGCCAGCCGTGGCTCTGTGTGTGTTACTGAATTCCAGGCACCATGACATAGTGGGAAAAGCCTTGGCTGGGATCAAATTTCAGCACCCCACTAAACTAACTCCTTGTGTGACCTTGATACCTGCATACCCTGATATGCAGGAAGAGACTGGTAGACCCATACCCCAACAGACTTCAAAGGGGACAGGGTGTGCTAGTGCCAAAAAAAAGAGTAACAGGGAACTGCATGGGGAGGAGCCATGTTTTTGGCACCTGATCCCCCCTAGATTAGCTGCTGCACTCTGAGTCCTACGAGAAAGAGTGGCCTGATTTGGAAAGGAGAGCGAGGAATTCAGGTCCCTAGGAGGTACTATAAATAGACAGCCCTGTCCAGAAGGCCTCCAGCGGAGCGGGGTGGAAGGTGGGGGAAGTCAGGGCCTGGGGGGAGGAAAGCTGGAAGGGAACAGTGGAAAAGGAAGCTGGCAGTCATAAATCCTGGGCCAGGCCCAAGGCAGGCCTCCAGGAGGTCTAAGGAAAGCCATCTAAGGGAGCTGTAGAAGCAAGGACCAGCCACCTCTATACTCTCCCAGAGTCGCTCAGAGACAGAGTGAAGGTCAGGGAACCCCTGCTAGTGTTCCTCCGTCCTGCCATGTGGCCTTTGCCTGCCCTACATCCTTTCCATAGCTCAGGAGCTTGAGAGGGAAACTGAGGCCCAGAGATGGGAAGTTGCTGCCTAAGATCCCACCCTGAGCCAGACTAAGATGGGGACTGCGAATAAGGACCCTTTTTCTTCTTGATCCAAGGTTATACATGGGAACTAAGGTGTAAGAACACATCCTCACAGACAAAGTCTTTCCCTGAGGACCAGTGAGCAGGCAAGACTTGTCTTCCAGGACCCATGGGTCTTTCTCAGTTGATCCAAGCACATCACCATAGTTGAAGAGGCTGAGGGACTCTCGTGTACATGATTTTTTTTCCTTCTCTTGTGTATGTGTTTATGGTATGCATAACGTGTGTTTGCACGGGTTGTTTTTTTTTTTTTTTTAAATATGTATGGAAGCCAGGGGCAGTAAGGGGGAGGGTGATGTCAGGAATCAGCCTCCATCACTCTTCCACTTTATTAGACTGACACAGAGCCCCTCAATCAAACAGAGCTCAAGATCTGGCTTGTCTGGAGACCCCCATCTCTCTACCTTATGAGGCTGAAATCGCAGGTGAGCCAAGACACACACCTGGTGTGTGTGTGTGTGTGTGTGTGTGTGTGTGTGTGTGTGTGTGTGTGTGTGTGTGTTATGGCTATCCAAACCCTGGCCCTTAGGCTTACATGACAGTCCGGTCAACCACTGAGCCATCTGCCCGAGCCTTATAGTTTATAAGATGTTGAGTGGGAAGGATCTGGGTGCAGCCCTAGAAATAAGACCGGACCTAGCCGCGGAAGACCTGAACATAACCCCATGCTGATCTTCCACAACCCATTTCCCTTTCCAAGCATTCAGCCCCATAAGTTGCAGAGTGGGCCCAATAATTCCTGTGTGTGAGCCGAAATGAGCCGAGGCATGCTTGAGTGCCTGAGTAATGCCCCAGATGGTGTAAAGACTTCTGGCCTGCATATTCATCTCTCCACTCTTGATAGTCACTACGGCACCTGGCTCATAGCAGCCCTCACTAAATGTTGATTAAATCAAAGAATGAGGCAAGCATTTTGCATCTAAGCTGTATGCTTATGTCATGGCCAACGCTCTTTGCTATTTATCAGCTGTTACTGACACTGTGTCGTGGGCATGGGTGCTATTTCCTCCATCCTGTGTTTGAGTCTCCTGAGAAAATGTATAATCTCCAGACACAAATATTATCAGTGATCAATTTAATAAGTAAGACAAACATATAATTTGTTGTCCAATGAGAAAAGCTCAAATAACAAAATCAACATGTGTCAGAATGGGCACTCTAAATGCTGGGAATCCATCCTAACAGGGCACTAAACTGCTCAGAACTCTCTGGAAAAGAGAGCCCCGCACCCAACCCAGCCTGACTCCTCTTCTCTAGTCTGACCACTTCCCTAGAATGCCGTAAGACTCATGGAGGCCAAGACAGCTTTAAACTTGCTCCATAGTCAGAGATGATCTCAAACTTCTGGTGCTCCTGCCTCTTCTTCCCCAGTGCTGGATGTATTTATCCCTGCTTTACTCAGTGCTAGGGACAAAACTCAGGGCGTTAGCATGCTAAGTGAGCGTTCTACCAAGTTGTGCACCTAGCCTGCAATCGATATTCTTAGGTCCTCATTTCACCCAGCAGGTGGCCTTGGCCACGTTTTCATTTCCCTGGGAATTCTAGAGCGTTTGTACCACCTCAAATATAGAAACTTGGGGAGCCTGCTAAGCACTCATCCCATGAGCTACACACTGCCCGGCTATCCTCCAGTACTATTCCAGCTCAACCCCTTCTCTGCCTGCTTTGATTGGCCTTCTAGTGGGTTCCCCATTATAGTATAGTATAGTATGGTATGGTATGGTATGGTATGGTATATGTAATACATATGTGTAATATATTACAGCTTGTAGAAGAAGGGTCTTTTATAGCCCAAGCTGGCCTCATACTCAATACATAGTCAATGCTGGCCTTGAACTCCTGGTTTTTCTGCCTCCTTCTCCCAAATGCTGGGATTACACTGTGCACCACTACACTGATCCTGCCATCAGCTCAGTGACAGTGTCTCTCCCATTTTCTGCTCTCCTTCAGGCTTTCTGTCCTAAGATTCTGCAACCACTCAGGTGTTCCTGATACTTCCTCAAACATGCCAGGAAATCTCAGGGCCACCGCACCTGTCCCTGAAAATCTCCCTGCACTCCTATCCCCCGCCTCCTCACCCACCCCCTCCACCTCTGCTGGAAACGTTTTTTCCCTTTAGATAGGCACATGAACGCTTCCTTTGTCTCCTTCAGAGTGTCCCTCTGTTTTGTTCCAAAGTCCTCCCTCATTAAAATATAATCTTGGGCTGAAGAGATGGCTCAGTTCCTAGCAGAGAGTGTCTGCTTGGCATGGGAGTGATGAAGGAGATGAAGCCTCAGCATTTGCCCTTTGCACTGAACAGGACTTTAATCCACCCAATGCCACTTAAGGTCTATATGGCCTCAAGCAAGAACCCTAACCCTTTTATAGTTTCGGTGTCCCCATATTTAGTGTGGCAAGAGCACATGTCGCTCCCCAGGGCAGTGGAGAACCTTAAACTCACTCCTACAGGTAAACTGCCAGACTCACTACCAGCTCCATGTAGAAACTTTGAAACTCTCTAAACCAGACATCGCTACAGCTCTAAGATTGGTGCTCAGCTGGAGTGATGGCCAAACACGCCCCTCACTCATGAAAACCAGAGTTTGGATCCCAGCACCCACATAAAAAGCTGGGTGGCCTCGGAACACCTGTAAACTTGCCTGCAAGCAGGGCTGAGACCTGAGGATGCCTGGGGTTTACTGCCTTCTAGTATCACTCAAGACAGTATAGGTTTAGGGAGATATCCTGCCTCAAAGAACTAGGTGGAGAGTGATAGAGGCAGACACCTGAGGGTGTCTTCTGGCCACACACACACACACACACACACACACACACACACACACTCATGCACGCCATTGCAACCTAGGCTCATAAGTGGTGTATCAGCGTGCAGATTCTGAGTGGCAAGACCATTTTCCTCTCAAATCACTGGTTTCTATCCCATGGCCTCCAAGACCTTCCTTTCCTGAACCAACAGGGATGGCTGGGGTCTCCACAACTCCCTCCTCCATCACAGGCCTCATTCTGTTTAGAACACTGAGCAGCCTTCTTCCCTAAAGCTCAGTTGAGTTGGGTAGATGAGAGGAGAGCGGTGGGGAAAAAGTTGGCCTAGCTCTCCCCCACCTGCCAACTTCCTGTCGGCCTGCTGATAAATAGGGGAATACACATGGCCAGAGTTTCCATTCCCCCACCCTGTCACTCACCAGTCATTCAATTAAAAAAAAAAAAAAAGATATAGCGAGACAGTGCTGGGGGAGGGGCGGGAGGCCCCTGGTTATAAAACCTTGCAGCTGAGTGGGCGAGAGCAACAAGCCCGGTCCTCTTTCTGTCATCCCCAGCCAGGCTTAGCTGCTGACAGCTGCTTTGGAACTCTGCTGCCAGGCCCTGGCTGGCTTGGCAACCTCTCTGCTTCTCGGCCACAGTTCTCCCATGGCTCAGAAAGAAGAGGCCGCCGAGGCCGCGGCGTCAGCCTCCCAGAATGGAGATGATTTGAAGAACCTAGAAGACGACCCCGAGAAGCTGAAGGAATTGATCGACCTGCCGCCTTTTGAGATTGTCACTGGGTAAGCCTTGTGTGGGGGCTGGGGTCCTTTGCCTGAGAGAGTGTGGGGTCTGAACAGGTCTCGGAAGATTAGGATGATAATAGTAGGGGCCAAGGTCAGCCACAGCTCTATTGCTTGGTGTGTTAGCAGGGTTTGCAGGGCAGCAAATGCCTCTTGACATTTGTTTGTTTGTTTGTTTGTTTGTTTGTTTGTTTGTTGAGACACGGTTTCTCTGTGTAATAGCCCTGGATGTCCTGGACAAACTTTGTAGACCAGGCCGGCCTCAAACTCACAGAGATCCCCCTGCCTCTTGCCTCCCAAGTGCTGGGATTAAAAGTGTGTACCAACAGGCCCAGCTACTCTTGGCTTCTGAGGTAACACCTTGGACCCCAAAATCAGAAGGAGGTTGGAGGAGTGCCTCTGAGGAAGGGCTCCACAGAATGGAAACTACATGGCATTTTTTTTTTCTTCATGGCAGTCTCTGACAGTGTGCAAAGGCAGAACCTGTGCACTACTGAGAGACATTTCAGGAAGGATGGTGGCACAGATGCTGTGGAGAGGGAGAAGGAACCCTGGTGGCAATCTGGACGTGCCTGAGGGTATTGGGCATCATCTGCACCTGTGTGCATAGCTCAGTCCCAATGAGTTTGGTGAGAATGGCACATTTAAAGATGGCCCCAGCGAGAGAGAGAGTCATCTCCCAGATCGCAGGCACTGGGAGCTTGTGCACAGAGGACCTGTTGCATTATAGCGTTCCTATATAGCCTATAGCAACTGTCTCAGATCAAACAGTCCACAGGCCCCCAGGGGAGAGGGTCATGTTCAGGGTCCCCTCTTGTCCAGATTGTGCCATCTCCAGAAATGAATGAAAGTAGCCTTCCTCCTCCTCCTCCTCCTCCTCCTCCTCTTCTTCCTCCTCCCCCCCCCCCCCCTCTCTCTCTCTCTCTCTCTCTCTCTCTCTCTCTCCCTAGAGAGGAAGGCACAGCTAAATCCAAGGCAGAGTAAGAAGAGACTGGGGCCAAGCTGCCTCCCTGAAGTACAGTCCCCTTCTTGGCAGTGTCAAGCAATGAGCAAAGGCTGAGTGAGGGCACACCGGGTCTCAGAAGGAACAAAGGCACAAAACGGGAGAAGCAGCCCTAGATAGTAATTTGGACTTGCTATTTTACACTTGACATGCGATGCCCAGGCCTGGCCTCCGTTTTCCTATTTCTAAAATGAGGAAGCTACCAGACTTGATTCTTCTCCCCCCGCCCCCCGGCCTTTTTTGTCGGGGGGCGAATTTTGAGATAGCATTTCTCTGCGTAGCCTTGGCTGTCCTGGACTCGCTGTGTAGGTCAGGTTGGCCTCGAACTCACAGCAATCCACCTGCCTCTGCCTCCCGAGTGCTGGGATTAAAGGCGTGTGCCACCACTCCCGGCTTGCACTTGATTCTTAATATCTCTTCCTTCTCAGAGATTTTCTGACTCCTAAGAGAGCCCAGGGGGAAGCGTAGCTTAGTTCCTGAGATGTCAGTAGCCATTGAACTTCCATTCACTCTTGCTCACCCAGCTAATCTTGCTCTCATCCTAGGATTAAGGGAACAGCTGGCCACAGCCTAATATAGACACAGGGAAAGCCTAGGGCAGACAGGCCAGCAGGGCCCTCCATTCTAGTGCCTTGCCCATGGCAGAGGATCTTTTTGCTGTCACGTAAGCATGCTGGGCCATGCTGTCCTGGGTTCAGCACATCCCAGTCACTCCATGCAGCTTTTGCTCTCCCAGGTACAGGGCAAAGTGAGTCAACAACACAATTCCACTCTGTTGAGTTGAACAGTAATTGGGGTCCCAGAGCAATGGAGCCTGAAGGTTCTTTGAAGGAACTGACGTTTGACTAAGGCTTCACAGAACATAGTCAGGAGGGTGTGTTTATTCTCCTTCAGAGAAAGAGAGACAGAGACAGAGGGATAGAGAGACAGAGAGAGACTCACTCATGGAAACTGAACAATCACCTAAGACCAAAGAACCAGGAAGTGTCAGGTCTTGGGACTCCTAGCCAAATGTCTTGCCCACAGGTCTCCTATGGTAATGAGAGTTAGAGGTTTTCCATGACCCAAGGCTCAAAGACAGGGGCACAGAGGAACAACATTCTGAGCTCTCTGAGAGCACTTCTGGATGGAGACGGAGCTCTGAGTGCTTCCTGGACACAGGCAACAGCTGTGGAGCTCTGTCTCCTGGGCCACTCTGGATAAACAGATAACTTAAAATAGCCCAGAGGAAGGGCCGCGTCTTTGTAGGGCCAAGGACGATGGCTCCCTGGTTCTTCCTTTCCAAAGGGCCAGTGACACCACTCCTCCCCTAGTCCAGACTCCATAGGGAATTAAAATGCTCCTTAGAGTTGGGCTGAAAGTAGTACAAGAGCGGGGACTACTTTTTGGGAAACAGCCTGGAGTGAGGAGGGGTTGTGGAGGAAAAAGGAGATTCTTCCATTGGGATTCTGTTTACATGGGGTGCTTCGGATGGACAGACAGAAAGCAGACCTGAGCATAAGAACAAAGAAATTGGTTGAAGATTCTGGAAAAGGGTCTAAAACCACAGGGTGTGCTGAAACCAGATTCTGTCATCTGGAGAGTAGATTCTGACCACCTCATCCCTGTCCTGTCACCAATGATTTCCATGGATGCTTAAATTCTCTATAGTACAGAATTTACATGAAAGAAATCAGCACATGTTGGGCTTGTCAAATGGCTCGGCAGGTAAAGGAATTTGTCATGCAAGCCCAGAAACCTGAGTTCAAATCCCAGGACCCACACAAAGGTGGAAGCAGAGAGCTGACTCCACAAAATTGTCCTCTGGCCTCTAAATAGGTGGCATGACATGACCAGACTGGTATTCATAGCATGCATCCTGTGCAACGAATATACACACAATGGCGATGATGTAAAAAATAAAAACATCAGCACACATTACAACTTGGTTTTTTGTTTTTTTTTTTTTCTAAGAGAGCTGCATCTATTTGTCTCTGTTCCAGGAGTTCCTCTTTCTGTGGTTTGCTTAATCTTAGGGTGGTTCTTTGAAAGTTATGACTTGAGGCTTAGAGAAGATATTACTCACCGATACTAGCTGCGACTTACTGTCTACTGTTATTGTTAAAAATCTGAGAGGTTGGTTTACTCAGTCATTTGCATATAGAAATAAACCTCAGAAGGACTTTGCTCAAGTCAGAGTCACAGGGCATGAACCCCAGGACCTTAGGACTACAAGGCACAAGACTACCCAAAGCAAACCATAAAGAGAACTTTCACAGCCACTAATATTTGCCGTCTGTGAATTGCCCTCTTACTGCTTGCTCCCATTAGACTAGCTCTCTAAGAGAGCAAGGACTCTCTTTTATTACTTTATCTCTAGTTCTCAATTGGTACTCAAGAAATATTTGTAGGGTAAATGAATGATCTAGTGAGTGAGTGCTTCCATGTATTAGGCTCTCTGGATGCCGTTGTGACAGGAAGTGAACTGGGGGGGGGCGCTTCTTATGCAGAGACCAGACTATAAAGAGACGTGTGATTCTCAGGATGGACAGAATTTTCCAGGCATCCCCTTGCAGGAAGCACAGGGATGCTCTGCTCTAAGACAACATGGTCCCTACCTTTCCATCTCTGCCGTTAGTGGCCCTGGCCCTACCTAGCACTATCCTTGTAAGAGTGCGATCATGTATGTTTCAGTAGAAAGCATGGCCTGCTATCACAGGGGTTATGGTGGGCTGAAGATAAAAGGCAGAATGAGTCTTTTAACCATGTCCTCTTAGTCTTCGAGGTTTGCTTATTTTACTGTATGCGTATGAACGTTTTACTCACATGTATGTCTGTGGAGTGAGACTTCAACACCAACTGTGTATGTGTGTACGCACATGTTTGTGGGCACACGTGTGGGAGCATGCATACCATGGCATATATGTGGAGGTCAGAGGAGAACTCCCTTGGAAGTTGGTCTGCGCCCTCACCTTGTTTGGGGCAGGGTCTCTTGTTTTCCACTGTGTCTGCCAGGCAAGCTGGCCGATGAGTAGTTTTCTGCCAGGGAGTTTTCTATGTCTGCCTTCTGCATTCCCATAAGAATGCCAGGATTCCAGACAAGGGCACCACCACATCTGGCTCTTTACTTAGGTTCTGGGGATTCAAAGTCAAGTCTTGACTCTCATACAGCAAACACTTTAGCCACTGAATTTTAGGTGTTTTGAGACAGGGCCTCACTATGTAGCTCTGGCAGTCCTGGAACTAATTATGTAGACCAGTCTATCTACTAAGTCACAGAAATTCCCCTGCCTCTGCCTCCTGAGTGTTACCATGACTGGCCACCTTGACCCTATTCTTCATACCACATTCCCCCACCCTAGCCTCTGGAGCATTCTGAGGAGTAGGCTACTAAAAACAGATAATAGCCCACCAGATGCCACCCTGGCCTTCCAGGAGGTCAAAGCTACGTGGAAAGTGTCTCCCATGGAGAAGACACTGACTTCCTGCTTGCCTTGGGCAGAACTTCATGTAGTCCTGCAAATATAACATTCTCTCCTTTGTTCTAGAACCTTCCACTTTGCTCTACACTCCTCTTCCTGGCTGGCCCGCTCTTGGCGTCCATATTGAAAGCGAGTCTGAGAAGGGTGGCTATTAAATGCAGCAACTCTTCCCCTAACACAGGTGTCACAGGCAGCTCTGGTGGCAGGAAAGGGAAACAAGTCACTCTTCAGTCAGCCCTGAGTGAACTCTCCACTCCCTGAGTTCTTTTGTAGCAACTATTTCATCTCTGATGAGCTAGCCCCTAGGCAATCCTATGCTGCCCCCTCTCGCTGTATATCTGTGCTTAGGAAACACAGATGTTTAAAGCATACACCTTAGAAAAATTGTATACTACATATATCCACATTAGTTCTCTCTCACTCAGCGGACTTATTTTTTGATAGATCTTAGGATTCTGGGTTTCCCTATTTGCTCCTTGCAATGCCCAGTGTGAGGGGTACCTACAACAGAGAATTGGGTCTACACCTAAATGAGTGACTAAACGCAGAGAAACAAGACTTCCTGCCATTGTCACTCTCCAGCCCACCCTTCCAGCACACATGCACACATGTATACAGTTACACAGAGACAGACCAAGTGTCCACTCCATCTTTAGCAGTGAAATCCACTGGGGTTGAGAATGATCCTTCAGCCACATTCTGTCATTATGAAAAAGGTTTTACAGCTAAGCAGTTACAAGTCTTTCTTTTTTTCCCTTCCATTAGGGGGTTAAGTAGTGTTGGCTTTATTCTGTGTTTTCGCAGTTGCCTGAGGTAGCCATGCTATCCAGCTCTCTGCAGTGACTTCAGACCTCTACCAGCTCTTTCCCCACTGAAGCAGTCCATAGGCTACCCAAAGAACCTCATTTGACCTTTATGATCCTTCTGACCAAGATGCCCACTGAGAGGCCAAAGGAGCCAAGCAAGCCCAGGCTTTAGCCAAAGGAAAGTATAGGCCTCAGGTCCTCCCTTAAAGACCCTGTGAGGGGCGGGGCGGGCCCTGGGACTGCTGGCAGGACTGGGTCAGAAAGGGATATTTTTAGCGAGGTGACCTTTCTTCCTCTCCCATGGGTTTAGGGTTTCTGGGTCAGCTCTTCATGCTTGTGGAAGAAGAGGAGGGGGCAAATGTCACATTTATGAGGGAGGGGCATCAAGAAACAGTCCACCACTGTCACCCATTCAGCCAGCTTGCTTCTGTTGGCTGGGCTAAATTCTTGCTATTTAAGTGAGGCTACAGTGGACAAAGTCGGAGCAACACTTTGTGCACAGGGGGAATGTGGGGAGCTCCAGGAAAAAAAAAATAACATGAGGCAGCTACTGCTGAAAGTACCCAACCTACAAACAGTCATAAATACTTCCAACGCCTCCCTCCCCTAGGATCTAGCATCGAGGTGGCTCTGGGTTAGACCCGGGGAAGGAAGGGAAGAGTACTGCAATACCAAACAAGAGCCTGGGGAAAGCAAAAACAACATCAGTTACGTACTCTCAGGAAAAGAATCTTTCAGGAAGTGAGGACACCCTCCCTTCTCCCCCCCCCCACCCACCCACCCACCCACACACACACTCAGGAATACGCAGAGCAGGAGGGTGGCCTGGTGGGTAAGAGTTACTATGTAATTGGGAGTTTTCTTCCACCTGGATTTGAAAGAGGGAAGGAAAACCATCATGCGATTGCTCCTGCTGAAATGTTAAATAACTAATAAACCATTTCCAGTCAGGGACGCAGGGGCTTCGAGAGCTAAATACAGCCATAAAGGAATCCTGGGGCTGGGTCTGTAGACAGATCTATCTCCTTCCATATTGGAAACTAACTTGACAGCAGGGGACGTGGGATCCTGGGTGGAGAACACTCCGTGAATCTGCAAAAGGAGGGGAAATCCCTGGGGCTTCCTCAGGCTCTCCGCTCTTCCACTCGGCTGCATCTCCTTATGCAGCCAAGGCTGGGGATTCTAGGTATCCTCTGCAGCCCGGCAGTCAACTGACCTTTACAGGGAGGGAGAAGAAGCAGAGACTGGCACCCAGTGACAAGTTAGTGGTGCCACACATGCTTTGCAGCAGGTGCAGAGATTACAGGTTTATTCTATAGCGCTGGGGAATCTCGCGGCTAGGGAAGCACTCTCAGGGAGCTACACCCCAGCTGGGTGACTAGTTATGGCGAAGCAAAGCAGCCCCTCTGCCTGGCACTTCTCCTTTCCACTCCTGACTGAAAAAAAAAAATCATGTTTTCACTGGCTTCCAAATCTGTACAGGTCTACATTTGAGGAAAATACTCGTAAACAAGAAAAGAAAAAAAAAATCTTTGAGAGGCACAAGACTGCTCAGCATGTAAAGGTGCTTGCTGTAGATCCTACTTACTTAAACTCCATCCCCTGACCCCACAGGGCAGAAGGAGAGGAACTGCTCTCACAAGGTGTCCTCTGACCTCCACACACACGAGGTGGCATAGTGTGGCCCAGGTGCCTCCTCACCACAAATGAATAAACAACTGAAAACGTACAAGAACATAATCATCTGCTCTGATGTCTTCTCTCCTTTTTATGACTACCAAGGTCTTCTTTAAAATGCCTGGCTACTCCTATTCTATTTACTTCCTGATATAATTTCCCCCTTAAAACTTCTGCTTACCAAGTCCCCTGTCCCGACATCTTGTGGGCTCTTTAAATCTCAGGCTATGACCAGCTGGGTCACAGTGCAGCTGGATATGGCCTGAGTTTAAAGAGCCCACGAGATGCCTGCCGTAACCACGGTGATCTTCCCTGGATGTCATTTGTGGCACACTTTTCTTCAAGAACCAGAAAACTGTTTGTGCTGCCTCATGAATCCAGATTCAACTTTCAAGACCCTTCTGTCCTCCTTGTAGTAACCAAATGCCTGACGAGAAGCAACGGAAGAGGAGTTTCCCTGGGCTGGCAGTTTGAGTAGACAGAACCCATCAATCAGGGCAGGGAAGGCATGAGTCAGGTGGCTGGTCACGTGACATCCAGAGCCAGGAAGCTGGGGGCAGTGGGTGCTGGTGCTCAGCTCACTCTCTCTTCTTCCCCTTTCTAGTCAACCTGAGCTCTGAGCCCATGGGATGGTACCTACAATTTAGGATATCTCTTCCCTTCTAGAGTAAATCTCCCTGGAAACACCCTCATAGACAATGCCCAGAGATGTGTCTCTGGGTGATTCTAAAACCAGTCATGTTGACAAACAAACTGCCCCACTGTGTTGGTCTGCTGCCCCTTTCTGCAATGCTCTAGCATTCTTGGCTGCTTATTTGCACCTTCCCAGTCTAACTAGACCCTAGCTGCTAGATGACAGCCATGTGGAGGCCAAGGGTCAAGCCTTTCAAGACTAAAAAGACCCAACGCTACACTCAAGCTTAATTACCCCATAATACCCTTGGGTAGACCTGTCTTGCAGATCATTCTGAGCCCCTGATCATGTGAAACCCCTTTCAATTGAGAAAAGGCCAATAGGAGAACATCATATTATGAGATATAGGCCACTCTATGACCAAAATGCAATCCGTGTGAGCTACAGGGGAGAAATGAAGGCATGGAACAATGCTCTATAAAATCTTTCTCTTGCTCCATCACAAGAAATCCCACAACCTACTGCTTCATGATGTGGGCTGTTCATGGGGTGGGGTGGCATATGCCTGTCAATCAAGAACTTGGGAGGCTGAGTTGAAACAAGATGACCTGGAGTTCTAGGCCAGTTGGCCTAACTAGACCCTCTTGAGAGAAAGAAATGAGAGGCAAGAGGGAGGGAAACTGAGTCAACAGTGGAAACACTGGCGATTCTTCTTAGTAGGGTAACCAGAACACAAATTCAAACCCAGATTATCTAGGTTATCTAAATCCCTCCCGGTAAACTTTTTAAAAGAGAGTTACTTCTGTGCCAAGCAAGGTGATGCTTGTCTTTAATCTCAGTACTCAGAAAGTAAAAGGAGGCAGATCTCTGTGAGTTCAAAGCCAGCCTGGTCTATATTGTAAGTTCCAGGACAGCCCAGGCTACAAAAAGAGACCGTGTTGCTTCGAGGGGGTAGATATTTTTATATTGATGTGTATATGCCATTGAATATGTGCAGGTGACTTTGGAAGCCAGAAGAGGCGGGTCAGAGCTCTGGGAACTAGAGTTAGAGTTAAAAGTGGCTGTGAGTCATTGAACATGGATATTGGGAGCCAAACTCAAGCCCTCCTAACCTCTTTGACTCCCTGTGTATGGGAGGGTGGGTGGGTGGGGGGCTGTGGTCAGTGTTAGGCAAGGCTTGTTCTCAGTAAGAATGAATGGGTCTTGGAGATCTGCCTGCTCTTGTAGGTCCTAGAAACATGGATTCATTATTCCCTTTTTTCCCTGTCTTGTCTCCTTGCCCTACAGGGAGCGGCTGCCTGTCAACTTCTTTAAATTTCAGTTCCGGAATGTAGAATACAGTTCCGGGCGAAACAAGACCTTTCTCTGCTATGTGGTTGAAGCCCAGAACAAGGGAGGCCAAGTACAGGCATCACGGGGCTACCTGGAGGATGAACATGCGGGTGCCCATGCTGAGGAGGCTTTCTTTAATACAATCCTGCCAGCTTTCGACCCGGCCCTGAAGTACAACGTCACCTGGTATGTGTCCTCCAGCCCCTGTGCTGCTTGCGCTGACCGAATTCTTAAAACCCTCAGCAAGGCCAAGAACCTGCGCCTGCTCATCCTGGTGTGCCGGCTCTTCATGTGGGAGGAGCCAGAGGTCCAGGCCGCTCTGAAAAAGCTGAAGGAGGCCGGCTGCAAACTTCGCATCATGAAACCCCAGGACTTCGAGTACATCTGGCAGAATTTTGTGGAGCAAGAAGAGGGTGAATCCAAGGCCTTTGAGCCCTGGGAGGACATTCAGGAGAACTTCCTATACTATGAGGAGAAATTGGCAGACATCTTGAAGTAGGCAAAAGAGCTCAGCCTTCCGTAAGTTTTCTTGGTGCCTTGGCACCATCTCTGTATTAACTGTTCACTTGGGTAGAAGACTTAAATCAGCCTCTGTTCTTCTATAATGCATGGTTTTTCACTCTAAAAGGCGATTTATTTCTCCTTTCTTTTCTTTCTTTCTCTCGTTTTTTCTTTTTCTTTAAAAAAAAATGTATGTATGGGTGTTTTGCTTGCAGGTAGGTTTGTGTTCGACGTGCATGCCTTGTACCCAAGGAGGCCCGACAAGAGCATTAGATCCCCTGGAACTGGAGTTACAGGCAGTTGTCAGGCACTGGGTGGTGCTGGGAATCACATCTGGGCTGTCTGGAAGAGTAGCCAGTGCTCTTAAGCTCTGAGCCATCTTTCCAGCCCTGTATCCCTCTTTTGATTTTTAGCTAGATCTGTTCTGCTTTTAGAGAGCTCTTCTTCGAGTTGCACAGTGACTACTGTATGGATGGAAGGCCAGGGCACTCACGGAGAACCAAAGTCAATCAGCTCAGAGAAGCGAGCTAGTTCATACCAGAGTGTCTAAAGGGTTTAAGCGATGTTTGTAACTGAAACAGCACCTCAGAAGTAGCCTCCTACAGATGTCAAGAGGTGATAGGAGAACGGGAAGTAAAGATGAGCTGTTTAGGCAAATAATTAGGACACAATTAAGGCCAATTTGGCCTCTTGCTGAGGGTAAATTAGACTCTCACAGAAACAGGCCAATTATCCTCAGGAAAGAGGGTAAAAGATCTTTCCCTAGCTTTTGAATTTGGTCTGATCTACTTGGCTTCCAAGGAACTGCTGTGACTGAACCCCTTTTCAAGGCCAGAGTTACTGATCAAAATCTCCCAGCAATGGCAAGGGCTCCTCACTGCAGTCCTAGCCTTCTAAGTCTAGGATGACTCCTGTATTCATAAAACATGGGCGCAGCATGCGTCTGTGAAGATCATTCAATTTATGTTTGATGTTTCTCACTCCTAATACCCTTAAGAGAAGATGCAGTTTGGCAGACACGTTCTGGAAAGCTCGGTGTTCCAGAGCTGTGTGTTGGCAGGTGTTTGCTATTAGGCATGCACATGGGGTGCCCAGGCATCCTCAGGCTAAGCGTCTTCCTGTCCGAGCGGACACAGTCTCAGTCTATTCTTTTTAGCAAAAAAAAAAGACTTTGTGGGCAGTGATCCCAAAAGTTATTTGTATGAGGTAGGCTCACACCATAACACAGGACACTGGGTTGTGACAGTAATAAGGGCAGATAGATGTCAAGAATGATCCCTGGAAATCCAGAACTTGCTCTTAAAATTCCTCAAAGATTTTGTTGTTGCTGCTAGTGTAAGTACTGTCACTATAACTATCTAGCCAGCCTAAGACTCACCACAGTGGTGACTGCTGACTTCATTTTAAGCCTGAGTTGTTTTCTTTTGCATTCTTCATGGGGGAGAGGGATATGGTGTGTGTGCCTATAATCCCAGAACTCCAGAGGCAGAGGCAGGAGGATCGTGAGTGAGAGGCTATCTTGGGTTATACCAGGTCTCAGACCTTGTCTAAAAAAAAAAAAAAACAAAAAACTAGGAGTCGAAACCAACCAACCAACCAACCCAACAGTTTGGGTTGTGGTGTAGTTCAGGGGTAGAATGCTTACAAAAACCAATGAGTTGTGCTGGGGATCTGTTTGCTGGGAGACTCCTGCCTCATGTGCATACATACTGGATTCATTCCCAGTACCACTGGTAACAGCAATAATAATAAAACTGAGTATGCTGGTACACACCTGTGTTCCTAGCACCAAGAGGCCGATTGAGGAGAATGGAGAGTTCATAGGTTAGCCTGGGCAATACTCTATCTCAAAAACAAAACAAAACAACCCTCACCAAAAAATCTAGTTTTAATGAGATTATATTTGATCTTTATTTATTTACGTGAGAGGGGGCATGTGTCAAGGCACACGTGAGGAGGTCAGAGGACAACCTGCTGGAGCTGGGTCTCTGTTTCCACCATGTGGGTTCTGGGCATGGGACTCCGGTGTCAGGGCCCGCAGCAAGCACCTTAACTGCCCGAGCTGGTTCACCAGCCCCTTTGAAGATGTTTACAGGCCACTTCTGCTGGCTCCAAACTAGCAAGTCTTCAAGGACTTTTTTTTTTTTTTTTTCATTAAAGTTGTGAATTTTGAAGATGATTACAAAGTTGTTAATTTGGGATTACTGAGAGTTTTAACTGATACTCAGTAAATAATCCAGTATGAGGGAAAAGTACATGTCTACACCAGCTTACTTTAAAGCTGTTATTTTGGGCGGCTGAGGGGGCTCACTGAGAAAGGTGCTTGCCACCAATCCTGAAGACCTGACATTTGATCCCTGGAGCCCACATAATTGAAAGAGAGAACTGATCTCAAAAGTTATTCTCCAACCTCCAGATATGCATGTACTCCCCCCCCATAAATAAATGTAATTTTAAAAAGAATTTAATTCCTTCTTGTGTATGTAGCCAGTATTCTTGAACCCATTAGCACACTTCCCTGTGCATATCTGTGAGTCTTATAAGTTCCTGAGGGAAAGGTCAAAGTAACAACAACAAAAGCCAGTCATGATGATACACACCTTTAATCCCAGCACTGAGGAGGCAGAAGCAGGCAGATCTCTGAGTTCCAGGCCACCCTGGTCTACAAAGTAAGTCCAGGACAGCCATGGCTACACAGAGAAACTCTGTCTTGAAAAAACAAAAACAAAAAAACCTATGACAGAGTCTAAATGCCCTTAAAGAACAGCCCTTTTTAAAGTTCATTAAAAAGCATTTGCTCTATCTCTTCATCTTTTGCTTTAACACTAGCAGACTATAGGAGGCAGAGTTCAAGGCTAGGCTGCTCTGGGTAGTAAGTTCTGGACCAGACAAAGCTACACAGCAAAACCCTGTCTTTAAAAAAAAGGCAGAATATTTGTACTATATATTTAACTTGAGAGCATAATCTAGATGTCTTCTGGGGCTATGGTAACCGCACCAAAGTATGAAGAAAACAGTCCCAACCCTAGCTCTGCCAGGAACCACAGGAGGTTACAGAGGAGACATCCAGGGCCTTTTTAGGGAAGGTACAAAGAATCCTAGTTACCTCAGAGGGTTGGCTGTTGGGGGTCAGCAAGGCTCTTAAGTAACATGTTGTTTCCCCTGAAGGTCTGCCTGCTGCCACCCAGAGAAGCAGTGACACAGATGGCATCCAGGACATGCCTGTCTTCCGATTATACTTGGAGTTGGACACTGGACATCAATCAATTGTATTGGACAAGACCCTCCCTCAGCGAACTCAAAGCGTACCTCAGACTGTCATTCATTCGACCATGCCTTTTGTAATATGGCTACTGGGGGAAAGAAAATTGAAGGCAAGAGAAGCAACTATATGTGGGCACCAGGTACCTGGGGGTGGAGGGTCTTGTTGCCTCTCCAGGGATGGTACCTGAGACAAAGGTACAGACCTTGGAAATACATCAAGAAGTGTTTTGAATTGAGCTGTTCTTTTTTTTTTTTTTTAAGGCAAAATAGCAACATTAATAAAGGAAATAGTGTGGTTTTTGAGGCTTACTCTTAAGTTGGATATTGGGATGTTCCCATGGACTGTGAGGGGATACTGGGTACAAGGATACTGCAGGCTAAAAACCAAGCCATGACATTAGAAAGATAAAGCCAGTTTGACAATGAAGAACTAATTCTCCCAGGCTGCCTTCTCACCATGGCCCCGACCTTAAAATATTTCCTCCTGAGGGCTAGGGAAATGGCGATGGCTCAGTGTGTAAGGGTCTTCTCGCTGCAAGCCTGAGTACCAGCATTCAGATTCCCAGATCCCCATCCTGCAAAGCAGGGTGCAGCAGCATGAGCCTGTAATGTTAGCACATGATGAAAGATGGAGAAGCCCTGGAGAAGTGTGGCCTAGCCAACCTGGTATACTTAGAGGCAGCCAGGAGACTTTCATTCAAAGAAGGTAGCCGGTGTCAGGCAGTAGAGCTTTACAGGTTGACCAGCAGGCTAATAAGCAAGGGCCTCACTCCATCCTCAGCACTACTGAAAAATGGAAGAAAGAAAAATCGTCTCCTGGGCTTATTTGTCAAGAGTGTTTTCTTTCCTTTGAGGATAATATGACGGGGAACACAAGGTTCATGGAATTTTATGAGGTATCCAGGTCTCAATGACCAAGGAATAATGGGCAGTCTCCTCCTCACTCAAGTACCAGGTAAATGTTCAGACACTATGTGACTGAAGAGCAGCACTCGGAAACGATGACAGGATGGTGCCAAATGTCATTTCTCAAAATTGTCCGAATCCTCTGCAGAAGCATAATCACACCTGCATGTTTGGGTGTCAGGCAGATGCCCACTGGGTTTCCTCGGTGGCTGTGCCTGTTGTTATCAGGCCCCCTCTCCTTTCCTCAGGTTTCACATATGATGGAATTTGACCCCAAAGCACTTGATGTCATCCTCACCAAGGCCCAGAGTGTCACTGACAGTTAGCCAGGTTCCCTAGTGAGAACTATTGTCTATAACTCCCTTATAGCAAAGGAAGCCCAGAAAGCCAATGATCTGACCAGCAGTAAGATGCTTCTACAGGGGCTGGGGGTGCAGGTTGGTGGAGGAAGTCTAACAGGAACAGCTTTAGATTCAATCCATGGTAGAGAAAGGCAGACTGACCACAGAGCGAAATAAGATACTCCTCCGCCCACCACCCTGCTCTCGTCTTCCGCTTCATGTACTTAGATATTTCCTCCCTACAATATTAGAGACACCAGAATGCTCTAATAAAAGCTTTGGTCAGGTTAGTAATGGACTCCCCCACAGCACCATAGAGAACTTGTCTGTCCCCAAGATACAAAAGTGAAACACTTTTTGAAACTGCTGCCTCCTGTCAGGCTGCAGTGTGCTAAGAACACATCTAAAGTGCCCAGGTCATGTCAACAGCACTTTCCCAGTGTAAGAACCACCCATCCCTGACCAGCCAGCATTCACACTAGCATACGACCTCTGCTATGTCTGGCTGTGTTAACTTTCAGTACTACCACTGTGGGGCAGGGAGGAGTCCAAGTTTCCCCGATAACCCTAATAACACAGCACTGGCTAAATCCATGGGTTTACTCGTCCTGCTGTAGACATGAGACTTGTCCTTAGTCTCAGAAGAGGGACCAAAAACTACTGTAGTGCTCTGGAGAGTCCAGTCAGTTGTCTGTCATAACCTTCTAGGGAGGTAAAAACACAAACCTACCTGCCTCCTGATGAAGTCCAGACTTGTCCAACCACACCAACCATGCAGGAGACAGGCAACAGCCCACACAATCACTAGCTCACCTTCTAGCCAGGTGGACACACTCCTTGCCCATACTCACCTCCTTGTTGCTCTTCCCAGGGAACACCGGCTCTTCACATTTAAGTCACAGGGTTACATCCACAGGATCCAGGACAGTCACGCAGGTGCACAAATCTCACTGAACCCCGCCCCCCAAAAGTTTATTGTTCCACTCTTATCACAAACTCTTTGGTGACATTTGTAACTAAAACAAAACAAGCATAGTCCTTTCCTGTGATAATTTTTGATGGCATCAGACTAACACCAAGTGCACAAACACAAACAATGTGCAAGAATCTCAAAAGCTTACCCTTCCCACAATTCCTCTTTAAAAGAGGGTTAGAATCAACGCTGCCACCTAGTGGCCAGTCAAACAAACCCAGTAGCAGAGGAGCAAAATAGACCCTAGAACAGTTTACCCATCTGGTTGCCCAGCCCAGTGACACCTCACCCTCCAGCAAAATAGCAGACACTGCTTGGGAGCAGTGCCCTCCATATCCTCTTGGAACACAGAAACCCTCATCTGATCTGTGACACAGTTTCTCTCACACACACAGTCCTCTGTCCATTTTAAGGTCCTACAGTTGTTTCCTCCTACAGCCCAGTAGGGATGACACAAAAGACCATGGCCTCATCCAACATCTTCATCTGTTCAGAGTGAATACACGGTAATCTTGATGTCTGTTGCCTCAAACACCTCTTCAATAATGGCAGATACATTTTCCCACTGCAGTCGATCCAGACCACATCCAATCCTGAAAACAAAAGAAAACATCTCAGCTTTTCTTGTTCTTTTGGTGAGATCAAGCGTGAAAAGGCAGAGCCCCTCCACTGGGTTGTGATGAACACATTAGGAACTGCCCCTCCTCCCTTCTTCCACAGCGGTCACCTGGGCTCGCACCTAAGGCAGCCACTGAAGACTCCGCAGTCCATTCCTGTCATGAAGCCCCTCAGGACAGGTCTTAGGTGGCCACTGTGTCTCTTCGCTTACCAATTATTTCTAATTACTTTCTAATTACTTCACTCTTTGACATGAGGCCACTAGCTCAGTTATTCTCTTTATGAAGAAAAGTAACTTCAGCGGATGGGAAAATGAACCTATGTTTAAAACATACTTAAGGATAATAGAATGTTAAGGAGGATGCAAAGGAGAGAAAGGCCTTTACAAAAGGGAGCCAAAAAGGGGATTCGGGAACTGCTGGCTGTGGCCCATGCATGAGGTCTTTGCAACCAGCTTGCCAACTCTCCTGCCTAACACCTTTCCTCCAGTGTGACACTATACCGAGCCTCACCAGTGGACAAAAGGGGAAGCTTAAAATGCCAATTTCACACCATAGCAAGACAATCAAGTTCCTGAACAGCCAGGATATATATGCCATCGAGTATATTAAAGAATGGATGATGGGCTGGGCACGGGTTAAGAGCACTGGCTGCTCTTCCAAAGGACCAGAGGTTCAATTCCCAGGACCTATATGACAGCTCACAACTGTCTGTAACTCTAGTTCCAAGAGATCTGACACCCTCACACAGACATACACGAAGGCAAAGCAACAATGCACATTTTTAAAAAGGGGGGTGGGGGATGTTGTGGTCACATCAAAAGTCATTTGAGCTTGGTCAGCACTGACTGAAAACTACTAGGGTGATAAAAAAAAAAAAAAAAAAAGAGAAGGTATGGACCAGTTCCTCAAGAGGAAGCAAAGGGTCACTGAATACCCAATGTCACTTAAGTCCTCAAAGGGACATCAGGGACAGGTCCAGACTGCTCCTCACAGACACCTTAAGCAGGCATGCAGCATAAAAGGCAGAGATCATTTGAGATCAGAAGTGGCCTAGAGCAGCCACAGCTGCTCAGTCTCCGTTCGCAATCCCACTGATTCAGGACTGAGGCCAAGGCTTCAAACATAATGGCAAGAACGCAACAGACTCTGACTGCTGAGGACGCTCCCCACTGAGGAAGGTAGGTGTGCGCCTTCCATTACTTTGATTTGTTCAACTCAAGCTAGAAAACAGCTGTGCTATAGCCTCACAACCACTTGGTGGGGAGCTCTGATAAGCGGGGCTCTGTCTACCTTTATACCTACACTCTCGGCTTGGCCTGGACGACGTGAGAGACTACACCTCACCAATCAATTCAAGATTTCCTTGCCTGGGCATGGAGATGTCAGTGACACCATTCTTCAAACAATGGGACTTCATGGCCTCTAAGCTCTTCTGTAGGTTCTCATACGTTGGCTTGTGTGAAACTCGTTTCTTTGTAATCTGAACACAAAAGAGAGAATTTAAACTCTCATTAGCTGCACCTCGCAAGAAGCAGTCTATGATGACAATGAAGCCACCAGCCTGAAAATTCAAAGAAGCACGTTCTTATAGACTAATTCACCCAATTCATCCCAAGCAGGGATGACAACTTTCTGCAGCCCCAGGAAAATCCACCAGTGACCGAGGAACATGGCAACAAGGAAAACCACAGCACAGGAAAGCTGTGCTCATTGTCATGCTTAGCCTGGGCCACTGGTGAAGTGTGAAGTCTGTGCCAGGTACGTGGCACACTTGTGCTTGGTGCTCACACTGCCTGAGCAGCCCCTTCAAAGTCTGTTCATTTAGAAATCACGCTCCAAGCCGGGCATGGTGGCCCACACCTTTAATCCCAGCACTCGGGAGGCAGAGGCAGGCAGATCACTGTGAGTTCAAGGCCAGCCTGGTCTACAAAGCAAGTCCAGGACAGCCAAGGCTACACAGAGAAAACCTGTCTCAAAAAAACAAGGGGGGGGGGGGTGGGAAAGAAAGAAAGAAAGAAAGAAAGAAAGAAAGAAAGAAAGAAAGAAAGAAAGAAAGAAATCATGTTCCCTTGTTTTTTGTTTCCCTACAAAAGCAGTGGCAAGGGATAGTTCTTCTGACAAAAATCATTCTCGGCTTTCAGGACAGCACTTGACAAGTTAGTGTCTTCCAACTCTGTCTGCTGGCCAGAGGAGTGGGCTGACTCCAAATCACCATCACCACCTGTAAGGAAGCCACACCTGCTCTGGAGCCAAAGATGGTGTGGAGGGTAAAGAACCCCACACTCCCTACAGCAGGGAGGAGATGAGCAGGGCATTTTGTGGCTCTGCATGTGACAGGGAAGATGGAAGGAAAGGCCCTCAGGGAACTCTCTCTTGAGATAGGGTTTCCTTTCAGCCTGTCTAAGAAAAGGCAGATCTCCCTAAGATATGCCTCTCAGGCCTACGGTGAACTGTCCATGGAACTGTGGCACAGCCTGGTGTGCCTAACTCAGTGCTCCAAGCAGCCAGCACCTCTGGAGCTGAGCTGATGTTCAATTGGGAGCTGCTGGGCATCCTCCGCTGTCTACAATGGAGCACCATGATCACTGCAGGGAAGTCCATCTGTGCTAATCTACACAGTATGAAGATCTGGCCCAGTCTTACCAAGTAATATACATATCGCCCGTCTCTCTCCAGAACAGCCACTTCTCCAGACTTCTTCTCTAAGAAAAACAGTTATTTAATAGTAAAAACGGGGGGAACCCAGAAACGTCCATCTCCACGTTTATGATGTTTTATAGAGCTGAGCATAACTATCCCAATTGCAAATACACTGTCACCTGCCCATTTAAAAAACATTGTTACTGTCTTGAAACTGTTTTACAATGTAACACTCTTCAAAATTTATCAAACATGTTTATTCAACAAGGTATGTGTGCACAGAGGTAGGCACAGAGCCAGAGGTCAATGTTGAGTGTCTTTGTCAGCTACTTTCCAACTATTTTCTAATTATTAAAGTTATTTACTTTTATTATTTTTAAATTATGTGTGCATGTATGCATAAGTATAGGCACCTGTACTTGTGGAAGCCAGAGACATCAGATCCCATGAAACCAGAGTCACAGATAATTGTGAGACACCCATTATGGATGTTAAGAACCAAATTTAGGTCATCTTCAGAAGCAGTACACACTCTGAGCCACTGAACCATCTCTCAAGCATCCTCGCCTCATGTATTTTCTTTTCTTTTTCTTTTTCAAGGCAGAGCCTCTCACTGAAACTGGGGCTCCCTGAACCAGCTACACTGGCTGGCCAGTATAGAAGTCAGAGATCCACCTACTTCCATCTCCTCAGAACTGGGAACAAACATATCTGTACATAGCTTTAAAAAAAATAAACAAACCGCATGGGTTCTAAAAGTTGGAACTCACACCCTCATTTACTTACTCAGCGAGCTCTTTACAAGACTGAACCATGTCCCCAGTCCCAACAATGACCTTTTCATACTGTTGTATTAAACATTATGAGGAACAGGTCCCACCCCCTCCCCTGGGGTTTCTCTGTGTAGCCCTGGTTGTCCTGGAACTTGCTGGCCTTGAACTTGCAGAGATCCCCTTGTCTCTGCTTCCCAACTGCTGGGATTAAAGGCATGTGGCACCACCAGGCTCAGTGTCATCATTTTAAATAACTGTAATCAAATGCAGTAGGATGCTCCTTTTGTCCAAGCCTGCAGTCATAATGAATGGTATATTCATAGAAGCCTGGAGAAGGAACTGTTCTTAAGAGGGATGGGCCTGCAATGTAGTGACAGATTATTTCAGAGGCTCCAGAGGTAGTATAATGCATAATTCTGATTTAAAGTCATTGCTAGAAAGTGCTGTAGAGGGCTGTAAAATGCTTTCCAAACTACTCTTCACAGACATAGCCCTGGCAGGCCTGAACTCTTTATGTAGATCAGGCTTGTCTTGAACGCCAAGTGCCCCACCCCTCTCTCTATCTCAATCACATAGATTAAAAGTGTCTGCTACGAGAACGTCTGGTGTAGTGGCTCATGCCTGTAATGTCAGTATTCAGGAGAGTGAGCCAGGAAGACTGCTTAGAGTTCAAGCCAAGCTCAGGTTACACAGCAAGTGCCAGGCCAGCCTAGGCTACACAGGAAGACTCTGCTTCAAAGAAAGAATAAATAGGACAATATTTAGTACAGGATCTTGACCTCCAAGTAACACATATGCAACTTGTTATGCCCTTCACTTAAGCAAAGGCTTGAGAGAAATGAAATATATTGGAAGACAATTTTTGAGGGAGATGAGTTAATCAGGCTCCAGCCAGCATGAAATAGGCTATGATGCTCTCAAAACTCACGCTGACTTAACAGTTCCTGCACTCCTCCAAATTTCTTCTTGAAGAGAACAGCTATTCCAGCACCCATTCGGCAATCCTCACTGATACAATGGGCGAGAGAGTCTGTTTTGGGACATTCGAAAAGATCTCCTTTCACGTAAGTGATCTAAAATGTGTGAAGGGAAAGAAAAACAGAAAACTCTTAACTCTTCCCAGATCTTCAACAGAGCCCCGCCTCACTGCTGCCTCTCTGCTTCTCCACCGCTCCGAATTAAAACCACCCCTCCCCATCTTAAGGAGTCAACTACCACACATTAAAGTATCTGTAAAAGGAAAACGATGAATGCTGTCTGCCTAGGATTGTATTAGCCTCTCCTACGGCAATCTGCTGGAGAGAAACAAACGAGGGTGGGAATCCAATTATTGGTTTAATTAAAAAGTGTTTATGCTTTTGACCTCAATTACTCTGAATTTCACTTTACCGATAAATTTAATAGCTGTTACCCACTCGACTTTCTTCTGGATTTTCATCAAGGCGGCTGGCCATGATACTGAGTCGCTATTCTCAGAATTCAAGAGTTTCTTCTGCTAATGAAAAGGAAAAGCAAATAAAAACCTGCGGCCTGAACACAGCGTGTTCAGATTACCCTGACAACCCACTTAGTTTTCCCCACCTCCTCAACGTGTATCCATCCCTAAGAGGCAACACAAAACAGCTTTCCAGGATTGGAAGCAAAGGCGGTTCCCAAGACACGCCTCCTTACTTCAAGCCCTCTCCTGGCCTCGGAATGGGGTAGGTTTAGGATAGTCTGGTATTTTCCCGGAGGATATGACTTAGAAAAAAATATGAAGGAGCGGCAATCAGAGTGTACCGAACTGAGATGTGCTGAGCTCAGGCGAAGAGGAGACAAACCTCTCAGGGAAAGACCACCTCTCTCGGAGGTGCAGAAAGGAAAAGTGAAAAACAACTTCCCATTCTCTCCTCCTACCCCAAGGAGGGTCAGTCCTGGGGTCATCCTTCACCTGCAAAGGGATCGGCCGTCAGCAAGCCCTCCTCCACGCAGGGAAGCAACAGACGAGCCCGGACACGGAACCAATCCCTCCAAAGCCTTTAATCGCACGCACTCAAGATGGCCGCCCCCATCCCTTAACGGGGCGGATGTGAGCCTCTCTAGCTAGTTAGCCGGGTCCGCTCTCCATGGTAAAGACTTCAGAATTTCCGGCGGTAAACTCCGTAGTCTCCCGCCGCCGCTCAGGCATGCGTACCGAGATGTCGACCCCGACTTGAGAAGAAGAGCGCTTGCGCATTTGGCCCCAGGGGGGGTGTGTCCCAGTCCACGCTTTAAAAAAAATGGGTGGACAGTTGAAACATTAAAAAAGAGGGATGGGAGGGGGCGTGTTAACGCCTGCGTAGTATAGCACTCAGGGCGGTGTTTAAGAAGAAGACTACGGCGCCTCAAGAAGGCGCCTGCGTAATCCTCCGGCGGAAGAAGGGATCAAATCCAGGAAGTGGGTGTGGCCTCTGGGACGCCTGCGCAGTGCTCCTCCTAGTGGGCGGGGCCGGGTTGGCCGGGGTTATGGGGCGTGGCCTCGAAGGCGCTTGCGCGAAGGCGGTTGGAGGGAGGCCCGATTCCCCTTTGTTCAGATTCGCCATTTTGCGAGGCAGCGGCAGTGGCGGCGGCAGCGGCGGCTGGAGCCTCTGATTGGGTTTCGGGGTCCGGTACTGGAGCCAATCAGCGCGGGCAGCGAACCGGGGGAGCGAGGCACGGTGAGTATGAGGAGCCAATATCCAGCGGCCCAGAGCCGGCCCCAGCGCCCCGATTGGCGGGTCTCGCTGACCACTCAGGAGAGGCCCAGGCGTCCGTGGAGCCCGGGAGTCGAGCGGAGGCTGCCCGAGTTGGGTAGCCAACTGCCCCGGCTCGGAGCCTGCGGAGGCCTACAGGGGCGGTCCCGTGTCGGGATGGCGGCCTGGTGCCGGCCTCCTTGGGATCCGGATCCTCTCCGGTCCCCGACCCCCGGGTCCCGGGAGGGCAACTGTCCGACCGCCCAAGCCACGGGCTGTGGCAGTTTCCCTATGTCGTTCCAGCCTCATCCTTGTGTCCCCACGTTCCGGGCCCCGGTGAGGCCGGCGTACCCTGAGCCTCAGTCGGGACTACAGATCCGGAGGGAGGCCAGGCGGAGACGCGCGGCGCGGCCTCCGAGACCGACCCCGGGTCCGTTAGCGCGCCCGCCGCGCCCCGCCTCCCGGCCCGCCACCCCGGGGCTCCGGCCGGGCGCCGTTACCACCCCTTTCTGGCTCGTCATTTCCTCCCCTCCCCGCCCCGTTGTTCGGCCCGCCGTGCCCGCACACCTCCGTGCTGGAGCCTAACCGTCCTCTTTTTGTACGGTGTCTGAAACCTCGTTCTTGCAGGACTGATACTTTTGTTCGTTCCGTTTATCCTATTAACCAATGTCTTCTTCCGTGTGCTTTCTCCCTTGGATGCTTTCTGATTTTGTTTTCATATACCTTAGGCTCCACTCATTAACTCAGCCCATTCGTGTCGATTTTTTCTAGTCCGCTTCGAAATCCCGTGTGAATTTTTTTTTTTAGCTGATACTTTAAAACTGCCGTTCCCCCTTTCGGGAGAGGAAGTCTGCCATGGGCTGCTAGCTAGTCTTTGTCGGGCGTCACCCAAATGCTTCAGAGGGGAGAGGTTGAACTCATGCCTACTCGGTGGAGAGTGACTGGTAAAAAAATACCTGGGGGTTAGTGTTATGCAGTGCAGTACTGGAAAGTGCTGTTTGCATAAGGAAGCCGTCTATTTTTCATTGCCAAACTTATGATTGGGCATCGGAGGAAAAACCGTGTAGACAGCAGATAGTGCTAAAGGGCCAATAGTGCTGAATTTAGGCGGGAAAGTCCAGCTTGTAAAAACCTTTGTAGTTCTTACAAAGGAGTTTTTGAGAACAGTTTTGACTGGAGGTTAAAAGTGATCTTGAGTGGATTTCCCCCCTAACTTAAAAAAAAAAAGTTGCTGATGTAAGGTTTCTACCCCATAATAATGGCTGAAATTTTTTTAAGGTAGAAAAAGAAAATTTTATATGGGAGAGGGAAATAGTTTTTAACTCAAGCCACACCGGAAGTCTGTTTTCTGTGTGTGGTTTTTAAAATCACATATGCCGAACTCTTAACTGATGGGTTTGAGGAAACAGAATCCAATGCTCCTTCCAAACCAAAACAGCTCCTATTAACATTTTAGGAATTTTTCTTTGTTTAAATTGCTTTCTAAATTCCCTTATGTTCTAGTTTGATTTTTCTATTGCTGTGATAAATACCACACCAAAAGCAACTTGGGAAGGTTTATTTTCACAGAAACCTGAGTAGAGGCCATAGAAAGATGCTGTTTCAGCTGGGCGCGGTGGCACACCTTTAATCCCAGCATTTGGGAGGCGAGGCAGAGGCAGACATTTTGTGAGTTCGAGGCCAGCCTGGTCTACAAAGTGAGTCCAGGACAGCCAAGGCTACACAGAGAAACCCTGTCTCGAAAAAAAAAGAAAGGTGCCATCTACTGGCTTGCTGCTCTTCCCATGGCTTAAACAGCCATTCAGCTACAGACCACCTGCCCAGAGGTACCCCCACAGAGATTGGGATTTCCCTCCCCACCTTCAACAAGAAAATGCCCAGTAGGCTTTCTTATGGAGGCATTTTCTCATTCCAGACGACCCTAGTTTGTGTCAAATTAACAAATTTACAGCACACCTTATTTCTTTTTTTATTATTATTAATTTATTCATATTACATTTCGGTTGTTAGCCCTTCCCTTGTTTCCTCCTATTCCTCCCTCCCTCCCACTTCCCCCCTTCTCCCCTCCCCTATGTCTGTGATTGAGGGAGACCTCCTCCTCCTGTATATGCTCTTAGACTATCGAGTCTCTTCTTGGTAACTTGCTATCATTCCTCTGGGTGCTGCCAGGCCACCCCGTCCAGGGGACATGGTCAGAAAAGGGGCACCAGAGTTCGTGTGAGAGTCAGATCTCACTCTCCACTCAACGGTGGAGAATATCCTGTTCATCGGCTAGGTCTTGGTAGGGGGTTCGAAGTTTACTGCCTATATTCTCCTTGGCTGGTGCCTTAGTTTGAGGAGGCCCCAGGACCCAGATCTGCCTGTCATAAAGTTCTTCTTGTAGGTTTCCAGGACCCTGTGGATGTGGAGAGTAGCATGGAAGAATGGGGAAATAGTAGGATCCACACTTTATTTCTTACATTTGCAATTCAGTCTTTTTAAAAAATATATGTCTTTGGACTGGGTGTCTAACCTTGGTTGGTATTTTAAAAATGGATGCACCTGGTCACTTGAGGACTGTCAAATGTTTTTGCTGACAAGAGACAGTTATCCTTTGATCACCGTTCCAGCCTCTGGAAACTCCTGGTTCATCTGCATTTTAAAAAATAGTAGAGACTCCATTTTTCTAGACATAGCCCAGACTTTTACCTTTGTTTGAAATACTTGACCCTAGACTGTATCATTGTCTGGATAAAGCCTTCTTACACTTCAAACTAATTCACTGGCACCTTTTCCTAGATTAGTCTCAGCTGGAAAAGCCTCTGTTCTCAAAACCCCTGTTTACTTTGTTTTCCTCTTAGGAATCTAATACACACTTTTGCTCCCCTTTAAACTTAAAAGCCTCTTTGAAGTTAAAATCTTGTTTTATTCTTTAATTTGTGGTATATCGTTAGTGGACAAAATGATCAAACTTAGAGCCTTCAAAGGTCCTAGTCTGGTGTTGCCTTGTGATTGTCAAGTCAGATGGCCTTTGTGATCATATGTTTATTGTAGTTGTGTTTCTGGACATTTCAGTTTTCGAGTAGCTTCAGATAGATTACCTCTCTGCCTGCTGGCCAGCTGCTTCTGTGCCTTCTAAATGGGCAGGAAATGCTATGGAAAGAGAATGTCTCAAAGGCCAGACTAAATCCATTCTCATTCATAGTCTCACTTTCGAAAACATTCACAATTTTATGGAAGAGCTAGACAGGCTAAGTCCAGCTGGCTCAATTCTGTCATAATCTTGGGGAAAGAAGTGTTCAAGGGAAAAGCAGTATGTCGGGTTGTGTTACAGTTCTGCTGCCTAGGGTTGAGTGGGAACATGGAGCTCTCCACTGGAGCCAAGGAGCAGGCACTATGAGCAGCCTGGGGTTATGCTCTAAGCCCCATCACTCCTTTATTAATGCAGAATGTCTGCTAGATTTGAAGCTGAGACTGTTTTTGCCCTTCAAAGTACAGTGGGTTTCAGTGGCCTGAGAATGGAGCATTTTATCAGCAGAATAAATGAGTTAAGTCAATGTTACTAACAGCCATTCCTGCCCTCTTGCCACCATCAAACCCCATTCTATTTTAATCTGATAAGATGCAGATTTATGGACATTTAACCAAGAAGAAAGCCTTATAGGAAGGGGTTTTGACAATAGTGGAAGTGTTGAAATGCAGAGAATGTTAATACTATTTTTTCACATGAAGATGTAATCATTGAATTGGTGTATATTGTGGTGTGTTTTTAAAGCTCTCCACATCTGTATAATCCCCACTTCAGGAAAGGATGAAAACTTTTGTTACCCTTAAAGGGTTTGTAGAGCTTGTCTAGGTAGTCTCCCTACTTCCTTTCTCATGTCCAAGAAACTCTGATTTGTTTTCTGTCTGGGCTACTGTTAGCAGATTTACTTATGAATGGAGGCCATACTTAATTTGTTTGGAGACAGATAAATTGTGTGTTAGACACAAGGTAAAATTTGAAGAAAAAATATATTTATTTATTTATTTTTAGGTTTTTTGAGGCAGGGTTTCTCTGTGTAACAGCCTTGGCTGTCTTGCACTCCCTTTGTAGACCAGGCTGGCCTTGAACTCAGCAATCCGCCTGCCTCTGCCTACCGAATGCTGGGATTAAAGGCGTGCACCACCACGCCCAGCCAATAACACATACTTTTAATCCCAACTCTCAGAAGGTAGAGTTAGGTGGATCTCTTAGTTTGAGGACAGCCTGGTCTGTATAGAGAGAGTTCCATGATAGCTCAAACTACACAGAGAATCCTTCCTTCCATCCACCTTCCCAAAAAGGGAAACATTGATTTCCCCAGTGAAGCCACTTAGTTTGACTGATTTTCCATATTGTACCTGGAGTCTCTCCAGAACCAACTCCGGCAACAGGCTCAGCAGAAAAGGCTGGTGTGAAAATCTGCAGAGTTGGCCAGCTTTTATGGCATTAATACCAGGATACAGAAAGGAAATAGATTAGACAATTCTCCAAAACAAAACAAAAACAACGAATGGCCTGTACATGTATTAAAAACAATATACTGAGCCATCAGGAAAATGCAAATCAAAACTATGCTGCAATTCCTTCTCACACCAGCCAGAATAGCTGTCATGAGAAAACAGAATGCTAGTGAGGATGGGAATTGGTGAATAGCTCTTAAGCATCATGGGTTGGAATATAAATTAGCTCTGCCACTATAGAGAGTAGATGGAAATTGGTATATGAATTAGTCAGGATTTTCGAGGAATAGACGGAGAGACTGGCAGTGTATGTTATTAAGGTGACTTACAGGTAGTCCAGCTAGTCCAACAATGGCTCCCAACTAACAGAAAGTCCAAGAATCCAGTAGTTGTTCAGTTCATGAGGCTGGATATTCAGCTGGTCTTCAGTATTCACCAGAATCTGGAAAAAGTAGGCTGTACGGCCAGTAAAGAAATGAAGTTGCCAGCAAAGGCAAGAATGCAAAGAGCAAAAGCTTCCTTCCACCAGAAGGTGTAGCCAGAGTAAGGTGGATCTTCCTCCCCACCTCAAAAGATCTGGATTAAAGGTAGGTTAAGTTAGAAAATTTTTAATTTAGAAAAATTACTCATAGGTGTACTCAGCTGCTTGGGTTTTTAGTTAATGCCAGGCAATCAAGTTGACATTAAGAAAAGCCATCACAGTGTAGAAGTGTGGATGATCCTGCTGTACTGCTCTTGGGGTACACATGAGGAAACCAGAGTCAGCATATACTGCACTTCATTGCTGTTCCCTCACCACCAGGTTAGGGAATCTGTAGGTGCCAATTTAATGGGTGACGTGGTAAAGGGAAAATACATGTTCTGTTCAATGTTTTATACATAAAGAACAAAAACATGTCATTTGAAGGGAAGTGGATGGAACTGGAGCATGATAGGAAGAGAAAGAAGCATGTTCAGAAAGACGAATACCAAATGGGTTCTCTGTGTGCATGCTACAGATAAAGACGGCAAGGAAGATTATTTGGGGGTGGGGTTTTTTTTGTTGTTGAGACAGGGTTTCTCTGTGTAGCCCTGGCTGTCCTAGACTTGCTTTGTAGACCAGGCTGGATATGAACTCACAACAGTCCAACTGGGAGATTATTTGTAAAGCGGAAAATGGTGTCAGAGTGGTCCAGACAGGTTACATACATGGTGTGAAAACCATTGTTTTATACAGTGAACGGATGCTAGTAACGTAACAACTTCCTATACATTGCTAAGAAGGTACTGGTTAAATTTGTATTGCCATTCATAATATCTTTCCTTTACCAGTCTTTGTAAGTTCAAATGAGAGCTAGGAATCTGTGGTAAGAAGTTTATTGGCACCCACACTAAATGCTTTAGTGGTCTGTTTTGGTTATGGGTAATGAGGCTGATTATTATTTATATTGAACATTTTCCCCCAACACTAATGTAGCAATGAAAGAGCATTATGAACACTCATGTACCTACTGCTTAGACTCTACAGTTATCACCTGCCATCCAGGAGCCGAGAACTGGTCAGCCTGACCTTGCTTGGCTAAAGGCTTGTCCAGGGTGGGAACTTTCAGAGTAGGACCCGATATCACTGGAAATAGTCTTAAAATTTGACAAATGGGATCTTGTGAAATTAAAATTTAACAAAGTGAATAGCCTACAGAAAGTTTTTACCAGCATGCTGTATGTAGATAGTTGGTTAATATCTGCAAAAATTATTAGTGCATTTGTTGAAGGCAACTGCTCATCCTCAGGGTAGCTGACCTCTGAGACAGATCTCTCATTAGTATAGGGCTCACCAATTAGGCAAAACTGGAGCTCCAAGGGTTGTGCTGTCCCTGCCCTCTCAGCCCTGCCCTTATAAACATACCACCACACCTAGTGTGTTGGGCATTCTGGGATAAACTTGAGTTCTTATGCCCATGAGACAAGTGCTTTACCAACTGAGCCATCTTCCCAGCGCCAAAAACTGTGTGAATTAAACACCAGAAGAATGGAACTGCCAGTCACTAGGTGGGTTCTGCCATTCTCAAAAGAAGCAGCTCAGAAGGCCACTACTTTTTAAAGTGACTAACATTCTTAGCCACCAAGGCAATGCAAATTAAAACTTATCCCAGCCCACCTTCCCACCTGAGTATGGCTGCCATCCAGAAAATAAAGATCAACAGATGCTGTTGAGGGCATAGGGAAAAAGAGCCTTATTTTTTTTTCACACTTTGGTTTGTGAAAATGAGTGCAGAGGTTTCTCAAGAAGTTAAATACACTTACCATGTGATCCAGCTATAGGATGTACCCAAAGGACTCTAAGCTTCCTCAGAGATACTTGCACTGCTGCTCTTTACACAGCAACAAGGAAATGGAACCAAGCCAGATGTCATCAACAGAATAGAAAATGAAAATGCCATGCATATATAAAATGGAATTTTATACAGCCATAGAAATGAAATTTGCAAGAAAAACAGACCCAGAAAGTTCTGCAGTGGCTATTCTTGGCATCAATTTGACCACATTTAGAATTAACTAAAACCTAAGGGGCTAGGCACACCTGTGAGACATTTTTCTTGATTGAATCATTTGAAGTTGGAAGACATCCATAATCCAGATCTTTTGAGGTAGGAAGATCTTTAAAATGTAAGGGTTTTTTCTGTGTCTGCCCTAGCTCCCTATTAATGATATGGACCTTTATATTTAGTAAAAGCTTCAGGCACTATAGCTGGGCAGATACTCTGCTAGTCTAACACTGGCTTGGCCTACTTCTGGTCACATGGTCATTATCTGCCTTTTTTTGGTTTTTTGAGACAGGGTTTCTCTGTGTAACCTTGGCCATTGAACTCACAGCGATCCGCCTGTCTCTGCCTCCCAAGTGCTGGGATTAAAGGCGTGCGCCACCACGCCCGGCCATTGTCTGCCATCTTAGTCTCACTCTGGCACCTGCTTCTTCATCATGTTCTGATGGCAACTCCCCTCTCTCTGTTCCCCACTTGAGACCCCCTTTCTGGGATCAGAAGTCCAGCCTTAACTCTCCTGCCCAGCTATAGGCTGTTCAGCTCTTTATTAACCAATAAAGTGATGGAGAGCAGTGTTTACACAACATCAAGACAGGAGATGCTTCATAAAAATGACAGTGCTGAAGTCCAGCTTGTAATCAGTTGTGCACAGGCACAGAAATCAACATTTGAATATATAAGGATAATCTTTACACAGTGCATAAAAACATCACTCTGACAAAAAGCTCTATCCCTCATTTGGGCCATGCCTTCTGCTGGTGGCAACCTATATAAAGGACATGGAAGAAGGAAATTTTCTCCCTCAATCTTTGCATGCTTGCTCTTCTTCACTGGCATAGAACCTAATTCAGTATTCCTGAGCTATACAGAAGACCAGCTGAGACAACAACCTCATGGGCTAAACAACTACTCCATACATATGCATTTATCCTATTAGTTCTGTTCCTTCAGAGAGCCCTGACTAATGCATGTTACATTAAGCACGATAAGTCAGACTCAAAAAGCGTATGACCTCTCTCCTAGGCCATGGACAATCCTAGCTTTACTTGTGTGGAGTATGGGCAGAGATGTATAACTAGAAAGGGGCTCATGACAGGTAGGAGAGGTGTTAAAGAAAGGATAGTAGATCATAAAGGGAGTTTTAAATGTCAGGGTTTGGGCACACACTTGAATATCAGGTTCCTTTTCATTTCTAAGAAACACCTGAAGTAATCAATCAAGAAAAGGTTCCTTTGGGCTCACTGTTCAGGCTCTGCTGCAGAGTGAATGTGCAAAGAATAGTATATTTAAATTTGGCACTAAAGGAGGTTTTATACACCCAGGGTGGGGATTGGAACACCATATGTAATAGGCTCTATTGTACCAAGTTTTAAATGTCTCTGCTATCTTTGATACCATTTCGTTGTGTTCATCGTCCTGGACTACAGCACAACTTCCAAAGTTTTGCTAGAGCTTTCTGACTTAGTCTACTTAATGGAGGTGGAAACAGTCTCATTATGTAGCCCTGGCTGGCCTGGAACGCCCATTGGAAACTTGAACGCAGATGTGTTTACTGAGTTAAAGACCTGTATCACTGTGCCCAGGAAATCTGAGGGGGTAGTTTTGTTTTGAATAGACAGAATTCTGTATAGCAGGTGGAGTTTTTTGTTTGAGGCCAAAGTCTGTCTCTCACTCTCGCCTAGGTTGTCCAGAACTTACCGTGTAGCCTAGGCTGGCCTGTCAGCAGTGCTGATCATCTTAGCTCAGTTTCCTAAGTGCTGGGATTATAAGCATGAGACCCTCCCACCCCCAGGCCCACTCAGAGTGGAGGTTTTGAGCGTTTGTAACTGCTTAGTAAGTAACAAACCTCCAGCCTGATCTCCTGCCTTGAAAGTAGGCCTTGCGACAAGAGGTGGTTTAACAGTGCTTCTAAGTTTTAATGTAATTTTGAAAGGTGGTCAATTTTATTAGCTTAACCTGAATAAGAAACAGGAAATTAGTAAGGCATGCCTAGGTGTGTCTGTGAGGGTTCTTGTTTACAGGGGATTGCATCCTGAGGGCTCTGTCTGGGTGCACTCCGCCCCTGGTGGGTTGTGAGGGAAATGTTTGTTATTGGGAACTATTTCTTGCCCTGGCCACTTAGAGATTTCATTCTCTGTCCTGGCCACCATGGTGTGAAATAAAATGTCATGGTGTTTGTTTGTTTGTTTGTTCTGTTGGTTAACCTTTCTGAGGCAGGGTTTGTGTAGCCCAGGCTGGCCCAGCCTCTCAGCTACCTGCCTCAGGCTCTCCGGTGCTGAGACTGTAGATACTTGCCACTAGCCTGACCATGGTATTTTTTGTGACTATGCTATATAGTACTCTTTTTAAAAATGAGCATATGAGCATCTCCTACTGGTGTTCTTTTATATTATTCTAAATACTGTAAATAATTAAAAAAAAATAAAATATTGTAAGTATCTTGAGGGCCTTTACTGAATGACTCATTTTAGGTTTTCTTCCTTCCCTTTCTAATAGGAGTCGCTACCTGGTGCCTGGGATCTGTAGAGTGAAGCTTCAGGACTCTTAACGTGGCTGGGCCATGGAGCAGTATACGACAAACAGCAACAGTTCCACAGAGCAGATCGTGGTGCAGGCTGGCCAGATTCAGCAGCAGGTATGGGAGCAAGTGTGCTTTGGCCATCACAGTGCCACAGCTGGTGATGCAGCAACAGGTTTCTCCTTACTCTGTGGGAATTCGTGGGCCCTGTCAGACCTTATGAAGCCCTGGGTCTCATGACTGGTGCTGTACTATGAATCAGTGTGTTGCATCTGTTCTTAATGAGAATCACTTTAAAAGTAGGTTGCCTTTTCTAGCTCATTGAAGCCAGAAATCCTACTCTGCCTTTCTCATTCAGTCTACTTGTTTCTCTTGTTTTATGCCAACTTGTGGTAAAATAAGGATTTGGCTACAACACACAGTAGTCAGATTGCAGGCAGGCTGCCGGTCTCTGTTCTACCACAGAGACCACAGAGAGCAGTTGTAGTTTAATATTAAGACAATATTTGAGTGCTACTCTGGATAAGTACATATTAGAAGGCCTGGTGTTGCCTGCCTGTAATCCTAGCACCCAGGGAAGTAAAAGCTGGTAGATTGCTGTGAGTTCAAGGCCAACCTGTCCTCAAAGCAACTCCAGGACAGCCAAGGCTACACAGAGAAACTCTTTCTCAGAAAAAAAAAAAAAAGAAGAAGAAGAAGAAAGAAAGAGGCACCTGCTGCTGGCTTTGTTGCACAGGAAAGCTGACCAGATGTTTGAATTAATGCACAGATAATATTTTCCATGCTTTTACTTGGGTCTATAGTACCTTCTCTTTTCTTTTCCCCCTACTCTTGAGATTTGGGGAGAAAAGACATTGTTTCTCTTTGATCATAGACCAGGATCGTTGTCCTTGGTGTGCTTTCTCCTCAGAATGGAGGTTCACTAGTACAGAATAGTAGTGAGGGTGAGGGAAATACTGATGGTGACTTCCAGCGCACTGATCCATGGGAAGGACTGCTGTTGATTAGAGGGGTTAGCTGAGCATGGTGGCTTTCTCCTAGCCTCCTTCCTTTCCGCACTCTGCTGGCACTGGCAGCTCCCTGAGCTGTCTTAGAGTAGGGGCTTTCCCCACAGGCAGACCCTTGTTAGTGCATCTCTCTCCCGTGAGGATCCCCAGGATAGGAAGTTAGGCTGAGTTTCTTAAAACATTGCCTCTGAAGCAGTTAGTTGCATAGGAATGAATTTTTATTGGGGCCTCCTGGGCCTGGGATTGGATCACCATGGCTAGTTCTTTCTTCTTTAGTGATGCATTAAAGCCCCAGGAACGCTTAGTTTCAAGGCTTTAAAACCTGATGCTTTTGTTCTTGTGAACCTAAGGAGATAAAAAGATTCTTAACATAAATGTATAGTAGAAGGGTGAAATTCCTAGAAAGGACTGCATTATAAATTTTGGTGTTTTAAGTAATAAAAGTATGTTGTAAGGTCCACTGTGGGGACAGATCTTGCTACACAATTGCTTGAATATAGGAGTCCGCACCTTTGAAAGTTCCTCTGTGGGATGAAACTTGTTAGAGATTCCTCCCTGTCCTTCAGTGATCTCATGTCTTGAGCTATAAGTTTCCATCCTGATGCATTTCAAGCTCTTCCTGTTCCTGTTCTCAGCAGCAGGGTGGTGTCACTGCTGTCCAGCTGCAGACTGAGGCCCAGGTGGCATCTGCCTCAGGCCAGCAAGTCCAGACCCTCCAGGTAGTGGTGCCCTCTCTGATTCTCTGTGAGCACTGCATGAACATTGCTTGTCTGCTGCTGTTTGTGTTTGGTCTCAAGTTGAATGGCAAAGTCGCATGCCTTTTGTGCTGCTAACCTGTCTCTGAGGCCAACATGCCAGTGTCCCATGCCAAGATGTGTGGCTATTGCTGTGTCAGTTTTCTGAGAGCTATGAGCTAAGTAAATGCCAGGAAACAAGCAACAGGAAGACATTCTGCAAGTGGCTTTAGATACCAACCCAGCCACATGGCATAGAATTATCTTACACCGTAGAAGGGCATGCACACATTGGCATGTATACATGAGCTGCACTGTGTTTTTGTTTTTGCTAAAAGTGACTTGACTGCTAAACAGCCATTGCACTGAGCAAAATTTATCTGAGAATTGAATAATCTTTGCTGACTTGGTACGAGCTCTGCAGAGATGACTGTATAACTCTTAAGTGTTATATGCCTCTTGTCCCAGCACTTGGGATATGGAGGCAGGAAGAATGAGTTGGACTCTCTTAAAAAATTAAAACAAAAAGTTATTAATGGTTATATTGATATGCTTTTAGAAAACAAAACCTGGAGTTAACCAATGGTGTTCTTCACTATTAATGTATGGTCAAGTCAAATATCCTAATTTCCTTTGAAAAATAAAGAGTAGCAACATTGGTGTTTTCTGGGTCCGTTAAGAATTAAGGGTTTTGAGAAATTGTCAAAACTCAGATGCCTGTCCTCCCTTTCTTCCTCCATTGAATTAGAATGACTCAGTAGGGCCTCTCAAGTCAGACTGGCCTCTCACTTTTATTACTAGTGCTGCCAAGATCCTCCTACAGATACCCACTCCTTCCTCTAAGCCAGTGGTGCTCAACTTTCTCAATGCTGTGACCCTCTAATACACCTCCTCACCTTGTGCTGACCCCAGCCATAAATTACTTTCATTGCTACTTTATAATTAATTTTGTTACTATTATTAGTCATAATGTAAATATCCATATTTCCCAAAGGTCTTAGGCTACCCCTGTGAAAGGGTCATTCAGACTCCAAAGGGGTGGTGACCCACTGGTTGAGAACCATGGCTGTAAGCATTTGACTCAACCTATCCTAACCCTGCCACTTAATAGCATTTGATGGTGACATATGGCTAGTTCTACACATATAATAAGATGAGAGAAGTTTGTTTTGTCTTCTTGCGCAGTTGGAGTCTCAGGGAGTGCAGTAGCTTTCTGCTCTTGCTTGCTTTATCTTTTTATCCATGAAACCTGTGTCTGGGATTGTCATTAACCACCATGGAATGGGAGTGTAATATGCTCTAAACTGTGTGGCTTCTTGTCTCGTGCATGAATCTTTGTGATCATTCATTTGTTGTAAAACACAGTGAGCTCTTCAGAGTCTCAAATCCTTTATTGCATGAGTATATAGCATGTTGCAGGGGGTGGTGGGGAGGACCAGAGATGATGGCTAACTAGAAAGTTATTAAGTGTTCTTAAATGTATGTCAACTTTGGGGACTGAGGCAATGACTCAGTATACCATTCACTATACAAATGTGAAGACCTAAGTTTGGATCTATAGAAGTCATCTTAATATGTAGGTTTGTCCCTGTAACCCCAGCACTAGGAAGCAGAAGCAGGCAGAACCTGGGGCTGGTAAGCAGTAGCAGATGACCTACAGTGTTAGCATCTGGCCTTCACTTTCACACAGGGAACAGCACAACCTTCTAGCACGCAGTAACAACACAGCTATGTCTGCTTAATCAGATCTAGACCACGTTGAACAGAAATGAAGTGATGGGAACTTCTCTGCAAGGCTCATCAGCTTAGAATTTTAAATAGTTCATTCTTTTACTTCTGCAGTAAGGCTTCTGATAAGTTTCCTAACACATCACACAAAAGCATTAGTGTAGCAAAGGAAATTTAAGTGGAAACTTAGGAGAGAATGAGTAAATAAGCCAAAAGGTTAAGTTTCTCAAGGGACACCCCGAGATTGGACTGCTCCTGATGATTGTGGTGGAGAGGAGAGGAAGTCCTCAGCATCTTACTCATCTACGACAAATGAGCAGCGCAGCTGGCTGATACTGCCGGGGCAGGCTGCTTCTGCTGCAGCTAAGGACAAGTGTTTCAGGCTGGTCTGTGACACATCCTTCCTTCAGGCAGAGACAGGCTCTACAGTGAGAATCTGGGATTTGTCCTGGTAGACCTGCTCAATCCAAAGCAGTTTCTGTTTGGGCGACTGAAAGGCATTCTTGAGTTTTCACATTGGGGTTCAAGATGTGACTGAGCATTTGTAGCAACTTCCTTTCTATCTGTTGACTCAAGTCTTGAAAATTGGAAATTCTGTTCACACACAATAGCTATCTGATTTCAATAACTTTGCAAATATTTTAAGATGCAGTATGAACTCTATTGTGATGATCACAAACTGACTGGAAAATATTTCTGGAGAGTCTTGCTTTGATTTTGAAACAGGGTCTCATCAGGCTTACCTGGAACTCACTGGGCAGCCCATTCTGTCCTCAAACCCATGCTTCTCCTGCCTCAGCTTCCTGAGTGTTGAGAATGCTGGCCTGTGCTGTCCCATGAGTCTTTAGTGGTAGACTGCAAGCAGCACCATTCCTGAAATCCTCAGAGTAGAGTAGAGGTGAATGTTCATATTCCACTTTTGCTTGAGACCCTGGAGGAACCTCCAAGTGAGCTTTCAGAACTCTTCCTGTCTAGCCTCTAAAATGAAGGCTGCACTTTGATTCCCTTCTCAGGACCCACCTCCATTACCTCCCCCTTAATGCTGCTTCTCCAGCCTTACCAGAACTATTCCCAGGTACTGATTGGAGAAAGCAAACAGTCTTGGTAACCTGACAGTTTTCTTGGGCTCAGCCTGTGTTTAGTGATAAATGCCTTATACCTATTGGAATTTTCTACACTCTAGAGAAGTTTTGTCACTCAATCAAAAATATCAGAGCTATTGAAGAACATAAGACTTTCTTGGAGCTGTAGAAATGGCTGAATTGTTAAGAGCACATACTGCTGCTGAGTTGTGTACCTAGCACCATGTCAGACAGCTCTTATTCACCTATAACTCAAGCTCCAAGGAGATCTGACATCTTACTCTCTGTAGTATGCTCATAACCTGTGCACACACAAAGAAGGGGGTTGATTAAGATTAATGTCTTTCAGGCCATTAATCTTTCATCTCTGCACTTGGGAGGCAGAGGCAGGGTATCTGAGTTCAAGGCCAGCTAGCATTGCCTAGAGAGTCCCTGTCTTGGGGGTACGGGGGAAGGACACCTACTGACTTTTCTAAGTCTCTCTTGCCTTCCCTCTTGTTGGGCATCAGGGCGGTTCAGTGACCAGTGATTGTCTTGGTGAAGCCACTGTGTCTCACACTATTTCATTGTTGATATTTTATTTCATTCTAGGTCCAGGGACAGCCATTAATGGTGCAAGTCAGTGGAGGCCAGCTTATTACATCAACTGGCCAACCCATCATGGTCCAAGCTGTGCCTGGTGGGCAAGGCCAAACTATCATGCAAGTACCTGTGTCTGGAACACAAGGTTTACAGCAGGTGAGTGGTATTTTTAAAAGTACTTAAATTGTACCTCAGAGTAGACGTTAGGTATGAGTGTGGATGGTGTATGTATGTATTTGTGTGTGTGCAGATTTGCACATACAAGTGAAGGCCAGGTCAGTTGTCTTCACCTTAGTTTTTGAGGCAAAGTCTCTTATTGACTGGCTAAGCTGTGAGCTCTGAGGGGCCACTGCTATCTGCCCCACCCCTGCTGTCCCGTGCTGCAGGGCTGCTGCAGATGCAAACCTTCATGCTGTGCATTCCTGTAAATGCCAAGGTCCGCACTCAGCTCCTCATGCCATACACCAGGTGCTTTACCTCTGAACTGGCTCCCTAGCCTGCAGAGTAGATGTTTAGAAGAAAAGAGTATTCTGAGGAAATCACTTTCCCTTGAGTCCTACCCTTTATTTTATTTGGTGCTTAGTCTCTTTCTGCCTGTGTTGTAGAAGTACAGTACTGTGCAATAAACAGGTATCCCAAACCACGGGCCAGGTGGACTTTGCTGCTGATTTAGTCAGCTGTCAATGTTTTAAATTTGAGTTACGTAGTACTCAAGAGTCCTTAAGAAAGCTTGGGCAGTGTGTGGCCTAACAGAAAGGTCCAAGAATGTCTCCAAGACTATAGCTAGTAAGACAAGGAAAGGGGGGCTGGAGAAGTACCTCAGGCTCAGAGCACCGGCTGCTCTTCCAAAGCTCCTGAGTTCAATTCCCAGCAACCACATGGTGGCTCACAGCCATCTGTGAGATCTGATACTCTCTTCAGGCACAACACTGTATACATAATAAATAAACAAATCTTTTTAAAAAGATAAGGAAAGGAAATAGGTTTGTTTACCACATACGGTCGCTTACTTTCCATGCTTGCTATATGAGGCTTGGCACTTCAAATCCTATAAGCAAAGTAGAAGTGGAGAAGAGGTAGGTGAACACTAACAGCAGTGCTGAGTGGTAGTGGGGGTTTACAACAGGAGTAAGACAATACAATCTGTCACATCACCTTACCTATCTACTGCTGTGTAACACGTTATCCCAGAAGGTGTTAGCTTACATCAAGAAGCATTTGTGTTGGCTACTTTTCTTCTGACTCGCAGTTCACGGGTACCAGTCCACCATGGTGAGAAGGAAGACGTGGCAGCAGGAGCACATGAATCTGCAGGCAGGAGGCAGTCTCCTTTTCTTATTCAGTTCAGGACGTGGAATGCCACTTGCAGTTAGGATAGGTTTTCCCACCTCAGTTACTCTAGAAACTGCCTGAACAGTCATAGCTAGTCTATAGCCAGTCAAAGTGACGGTGTTGCATATCTTTGACTGTATTACCTTAAAATTTGACTTGGAGAGAGTACATTTTTAAAGTTGTTTTATTCATTTATAAAACACTTCAGAGTATTTTTAAGTAAATGTACTTTAAAAATTAACCATGTCACCAATGATTGTATTTCTTTAAATGGACACTGATTCTTTAATTGTAGGTACCCAAATAATATTCAGAATTATTTGATGATTTGAAAAATGGAAAAATGCTTTTCAATAATTGATAGGTGATGTTGGAACAAGACTTCTGTCCTCTTCAAAGCATTACTCTTAATTTTGGGGTCAGGGCCTCAAACTCACAATGTCCGTAAGACTGGCCTTGAATTCCTGATCATCCTGCCTCTGCCTCCTAAGTTGTACAATTACAGGCACATGCCTCCATGTATTTCCTAGTCTCTAGAGTTTATTCAGCTACTTTGCAGAAATCAAAGAGTGAGGCTGTGGTGATGGCTCAGCAGTTAAGAACATTAGCTGTTCTTCTAGAGGACCCAGACTTGATTTCCATTACCTACCTGGTAAGTCATAGCCATATGTAACTCTAGTTCCAGGGGATCCAGCTCCCTCTTCTAGCTTTTGTGGGCACTAGACCATGTATATATACATGTGTGTGCACAAACACACACACATATACATGAAGCCAAAGCACCCATGCACATAAAATAAGTAAAAACAAATAGGAATCAAAGGAGCGGCATTGGTTTGGTGCTAACCTTTGTGTGTATTCTCTATCACAGATACAGTTGGTACCTCCTGGTCAGATCCAGATCCAGGGTGGACAGGCTGTGCAGGTGCAAGGCCAGCAGGGTCAGACCCAGCAGATCATCATTCAGCAGCCACAGACTGCAGTCACTGCTGGCCAGACTCAGGTGAGTTCCCCAGTTCTACCAGCACAGGGGCACAGCTGATCTGGAGGGGTCAAGCAGCAAGCTACCTAGTTCACATAGAAGACAGCTATCAAAATGTACTTGGGTCCTCTGCGGGTCTTTGTCATCTGTTGAGTATGTCATTGTTTTCTACAGACGCAACAGCAGATTGCTGTCCAGGGACAGCAAGTAGCCCAGACTGCTGAAGGGCAGACTATTGTCTACCAGCCAGTTAATGCAGATGGCACAATTCTCCAGCAAGGTAAGCTGCCACTATTGCCTTGTGACTTTTCAGGGCATTCTTTTTAGCCTTTGAGTACTTGGGAGTGCATCAGTATTGTTATGAAGTCCATGACATTTTTATACAATAGGACTTCCACCAGATCGCCAGTGACTATCAGTTCTTGTCACCATATACCACCAATCCATTGCTGCTTGTTGACCAGAATTCTTACCATTTAGTTCTAGGCCTCCACATCTATTCATAGAGTTGTTTACTTAGAGTCAAGAGGGCTTCTCAAAGAGACTCCGCCTCACTAGGAAGATAAAAATACACATTAGAATGCAGAGCCTTAGAGAAGTTTACCCTAGGAAGAGATGGATAGAGCCAAAATTTCTTATGAGAAATCTAGACTTGGCTTGAGGGGAGATGTGCTTTAAATAGACGTAAGTGCTTTGGAAGCTAACTAAGTCTAGAAAGGCTAGATCAGCCATATTTGGCTCAGGTTGGTTGAGGCCAAGATTTTACAGTGTACTGAATCCAGAGAGTGCAGTGCCTGTGTGTTACTCACATAGGGCATAGACAGGCTGCACTGAGCCCTGGCAAGGTCTCTGCAGTCTGACCAGGTCCTCATGCTGCCTGCAGCATTGTTTCCACATAGAAAAGCAACAGCAACAGCTGTGTTGGTAGTGGGAATGGTGCTGTAGTAGGGAGGCCTCCATATCATCTTGCCTTTTTGATACCATTGTTGGAGTGCTTACAATGTTGGGGTAAAAGTATAATTCATTTGGTATTGGACTCTATACTGTTAACAGAAACTTTCAAAAATGACTTTACATGGACTACTTAGCAAAGCTGAGTAAAGGAGTAGGAGAGGACATTTTCTTTCTTCCCTAGTGTTTGTCTGTTTATTCAGGAGGATATACAGGAGCCTGGTGGAAGGGACTAACCAACCATCTTCCCTTCTTTTTGTTCCATGTGCCTGTTTGTTGTTGTTGTTTGTGTGTTCTGTTTTGTCTTATGTTTTGTTTTCTTAAAGTTACAGTCCCTGTTTCAGGCATGATCACCATCCCAGCAGCCAGTTTGGCAGGAGCACAGATCGTTCAGACAGGAGCCAATACCAACACAACCAGTAGTGGACAAGGGACTGTCACTGTGACACTCCCAGTGGCAGGCAATGTGGTCAACTCAGGAGGAATGGTCATGGTAAGGAAAGTGGTCCCCCCATTCTGATCTTTGGCGCTGGATCTTTCCACGAGGCTCTCTTGTCTTTGAACCACAAGTTGGTGTCTCTTGTGAGGTTGCTTCTGGGGTTAACTTTTGGATTTGAAGCTGACTTGACTCTTAAGGCACTAGGAGTGGTCTGTATCCACAAGAAGCATGACTCATTCTGACACCTCCTGCATATCAGACTATTGTAGACACTGGAGAGACAGCAGTAGATGCCTGTGGATGCGCAATTTTACTTAGAATTTTCTTGCCACTAATAAGGGCTGGTCTCCTGTTTGTGCAGATGGTGCCAGGAGCTGGCTCTGTGCCTGCTATCCAAAGAATCCCTTTACCTGGAGCAGAGATGCTGGAAGAAGAGCCCCTGTATGTGAATGCCAAACAGTATCACCGCATCCTTAAGAGGAGACAAGCCCGGGCTAAGCTAGAGGCAGAAGGGAAAATTCCAAAGGAAAGAAGGGTGCGTATGCCATGGGGAGTGCACGCCAGGAAACAGCCCAGTTGTTCTGCCTCAAGAGTATGGTGTGTTTCCTTGCTCTTTTCGAACAATGGGATGCAGGAAAGTTTACTGTAAGAACGGGGACACAGAGTGGATTGTAAGCAAGACGCTTTTCCCTTTCTACAGTAAAGACATCCAGAGAAAACTTGTTCTCAGGACTCTCTCTTGTCTTACAGCTGCACTGTTCATATGTTGGTTGTATTCCACAGTGGTAGTTGGGTCTAGCCAAAGGAATAAAAAGCTCTCTCCTTTTTTAAAGGCGCCCATCTGTCATGTTAGCCAGCATCCAATGTCCTGGTTTCACATACCTGCAGATGGCATAAAAATGGTGTCTCTCCTGAACTGCCATTTGCTTGACCAAACCTCAATCCGTTACTGGAGCAGAAGAAGGGTCAATGCTAGGAGAACAGTAATGATCTGATTTCTCTTTCTTCAGAAATACCTCCATGAGTCTCGGCATCGGCATGCCATGGCACGGAAACGTGGTGAAGGGGGAAGGTTCTTCTCTCCAAAAGAAAAGGACAGTCCTCATATGCAGGTATGGTGAGGAAGCCCTTTCCTTTTGTGTTGCTTCTCTTTATCGGCAATATTCAAAGTAGAAACAGCATGTGGTGGTGTTGCTTAGTTTCCCTTTCTAAAAGGACTAAAGGTTTTGATCCCATGGCTTTTTTTTTTTTTTTTTTTTAAACTTTCAACGTCTCAATTCTTTCTATTTTAAGGAAAAGTTTTGTTTTCTTTCAGCATGCTCTTAGCAGTAGGTAACATTTACTATTATGTAGCAAGTCTTATGCTAAGCACTCCAGTAAGCTCTTTTTTTGTTGTTGTTTGCCTGACTGTGGCGACCTCAAATCCATGGAATAGGAATAACTTGTCACCACTTTTACAACTGAGTATGAGGTTTTGAGACAGTAAGTAACTTGCCTAAGGTCAGTACAGCTGAGTCAGCCCTGTCGTCCCAGTTACTCTGGAAGCTGAGGCAGGAAGGTGACAAGCTGAGGAGGGCCTGCCTTGGCTGTAAATGAAGTTAAGACCAGCTAATTCGGTGAGATTCGGTCTTCTGAAGGGCTCTGGAGCTGTGGGTAGGTCAGTCCTATAGGGTATTTGACTGGTGTGCATGAACAGACCTAGGTAGTAGAGTCCCACTAGTTATCTCTTACACGTTTGTGAATCCCTGTGTCCAAAATGGAGTGCTTGTTCATTAGCCTCTTACCTAATCATGTGGCTTGTCACCACTCAGTAAAGTTTGGGTGGTTCTGATTATGAAGTTCTTCTAGTTTTATCTCTGAAACGTAATTTGAATGGTTTTCTGCCCCCCCCCAGCTGGTGTCAGCCTGGCCTGGTCATTTGTTCTTATTTGCTTGCTGTTTACCCATTTATTTGTTGCTCCTACATGGTCCTTTGTCTTTACAGTTTACAGTTTGTAGTGTTCCTTTCTCCATCTTTTCACATGACCGTCTCTTCTCACTACATATCCTAGGCTATCCTCAAATTTTCAATATTCCTGCCCAAGTTTCCCAAGTGCTAGGGTTACAGGTGTGTGCCACCACAGACCGTTTCTGTCTTCCTTCCTCTCAGGCCTGGCTTAGATCTGAAAGTCCTTTAGCCTACTCTCAAGCAGAGCTCTTTTACTCTTGTATTTTCCTATAATCTCATCCTGTTCTTTATAAAAACCATCAAGAGACTATTTGGTATACATTGCTTTCTTTCCTGGAGTGTAAGTTACATCAAAGTAGAAGGTTTTGTTCTCTTGTGTTTGTTAGGTTTAGCTTAGGATCCATTTCTGAACAAATGCTTAATATTAATAAATACTGTTGAGTTGATGAATTTCTTTTGTTGGCTCACTTCACTGTCCCCAACGTGGAATTCTTCTACACCCTTACAGGGTCTCTTCAGTTGACCACAGGCAGTTCTGTGTCAGATAGTGAAGGCTTCTATACTCAAGGCAGTCTGCAGGGTCTTCCTAGTGCATTGCACTGCAAACCAGCTTGACAGCCCCTCTGTCTTGTTGCCGTCTGCACATGTCTGTGACTAGGAACTGCCAGGTGTAGCCATTGTGTTGACATAATGGCACAGAAACACAGCATGTCACTGTGCTTGCTCTGGGCCTATGTCCCAGCCACCAAGTACTTAAGCCCTTAAGTTGTAAGAGCCAGTTCCTGTTGCTACTAAAAAGGACTACTGTGCTGTCTTTCTCTGTAGGATCCAAACCAAGCTGATGAGGAAGCCATGACACAGATCATCCGAGTTTCCTAACCACAGGAGGGCAGCAGAGCTGATCGGTCGCGTTCCTCTCCACTGTTCCTGGAGATGGACTGACTTCCGACGGGACACTGACAGTTGCACTCTGCCCTTTCTCAGGACAGAAATTACTTAGCTCAGTATTACAGCTGCAGCAATGGCTGATGAACTGAAGTGGCAAGCCTTTGTCTCACCCTTTCATTCAGGACCTGTTTCAGACTGTTGGTGGCACTGACCTTTTGTGAATTGAATGATAAAAGGAGGTATTTACCAGCCCAGCATTACATACACAAGCACTTATGTTGAGTGGTAAGGCCAGCCAGTCGGCCTTTGCCGTAGGAGAGCAGCCTTCTCAACCTGGTCTATGGTAAATCCACGGTAAAGGCAGCCACAGCCCCTGCCTTCCTATGGAGTCAGTAGCACCCATCCCCTGGCGGGAGGTTGGGCTGGCTGATGCATGAACACTTTGCATTCAAACAAGGAGCTTCCTGTTAGGACATGGAGCAGCCAAGCTGAGCTGTAGTGTTCTGGCCTCTGCTGATACGAATCTGGCTGCCCACATGCTGGGTTGGTATTTTACTTCAACCAAGAAAGCACAAAGAGGATATTTTGGACTCAGGATAAAAGGATCTAAAAGGTACATTGCTGAATATCTTTCTAGCTTTGACTGTGGTCTGCTCATCCCTCTATTGGCCATCAGCGCCATAGTTCGTACTGTGGCCAGTTTAAAGACAGTTTAGAGAGTAAGTGGACCGCGCAGCTGACTTTCCCAGTAGAGACAAAACTTCACAACATCTGTGCTGAAGTATTGGGGATGTTTACAGTTGCTCCTCAACAGAGGTGAACCTAGGATATTTAATCATGGGCTTTATAACAGCGAGTAGAGAATGGAAGGATCTGTGCATTTCAGTCTAGAGAGCAAGTGCCCTGCCTGCCAAGGGCTGCCATAGAGTATCGTTCTCCAGCAGATGGATGCCAAGTGTGGATCTTAAGCTGAAGAGACCAAGTCACGTTCCCACTGGCACCTCTGACGTGCACTAGAGAGAAGTTGGAAATGTGTTCTTTATATTGCCTGAAAAAGCACTTGTGGAGGCAGCTAGATACAGACTGGAGTACTGCTGGAGCTCAGAGTAGAAGAGGCGTGGGCTTCACCCCTGCCTCTGCGCTGGCCCAGAGCTGAACATTCTTCCCATGGCAGCTGATTCTCTGGTGCCAGTTTCCATTTGTTTTCTCCTTTCTCTGTAGGCCTTGCAGCAAGGTTTGCACACGAAATCTGCTGTAGGGATCACCTACAGACTGGGACAAAGATTCCTGCAGGGTCAGGAATTGGGCCACAGTTCCCAGGATGAGTTGGGCCTCAGAAATCTGTTTCTGGACAAGCACTCTTAGCACTGAGCCACACACACACATACATGCCCCCAGCCCTGGCCCCGCAGATGCTGAGCCCTGGAAGAGAAAACCAAGGTTGGGATTTCAGAAGAGGCTGCCTTCCTTCTCTGCAATCAAAGTCAAACACAGTCATTCCAAAGATTTTGGGGTTAGTTAAAGTACCAGTCAAGTCTAAAGACTGGCTCTTTGGCTTTGTTCTGTGTTCAAGATGGGAAAGAATTGAACCTTATAAAGGAATATCACAGAGAGACCTGTTTAATTAGAGAAGCATGAAGTAAGCCATCTCTTTCTACTCCCAGGAATCTTGCCATTTCTCCTGGCTTCCAGAGGTCAAAGGGGGCTGATCTTTTTTTAGTAAACTCACTAGAAACTTCTGGCTCTTTCTCTGAGTTTTCAGAGATTACTGAAAACCATGAGGAATTTCTACCTTTGTGGTAGTAAGGATTCTGAGGGAAGGGTTCAGGGATTCCTCAGATGTCTAGTGCTTAAGCCAGCAATTGTAGAATGCTATTTATTTGTGTCTGTAAGTTTGTATATAACCCTAACCTCATATTGTTGCTGAGTTTCATTTTGAGAAAGGCAAGTTTGAGTTTTATATCCTTTGAAACAGATGCTTGGGTTAACACTTTGTAACTGCATTGCAGTTAGTTCATGGCCCTTTCATCATGGTCATTCTAGCACAGCGTAGTAGCCCTCAGAGCGGGTGTGGAGCTGATTTTTGTTTCTTTAACTTAGTTCTTTTTACTTTGTTCTTGTGATTGTAGTGATGGCTTCAAAAATACAGAATAAGTGGAGGAGTGGGCTGCTGGTCTACCACAGCACTCTTACTTCCTGAGTGCTTTTGTTGCAGGATAACTGCAAATGTATATATTTTAATTGCACTGGTAATGGGACACCCCAGTGTCTAGACCACTGCACCAACAGCCTCTCCTGGCTACAGGGTGCCTGATAATAATGTCTTGATTTTTCCTTTGGGACTCAACTATGTAGGTCTTCCCACTAGTAAGGGGAGAACAGGTGATCATTGATGTCATTGCAATTGGTTTTTTGTATGTTTGTTTGTTTGTTTTGTGTTTCATTTGTTTTTAAATAAATTTATAAAAATACTAAAAAGTGGTTTGCCTTTGTTTTATTTGGCTTTTGCATTTTTATTTTGTTTTTTTGTGGGTTTCGCTTTTGGAAGGTTTTTTGTTTTTTGAGGCCTACACTGGCCTCTAACTCAAGATCTTCCTGCCTTGCCAAGTGTGCACCCATACACACAGCATGGATGACAACTGAGGAATCTGCATGTTCTGTGCCTGGAAATGTGTTTATAATACTGAAGTTGTAGCTTCTGGCAAAAAAAAAAAAAAAAATGTGGTGTCAGGTGTCAGGCCTCTCTACTTTGTGTTCTCTTAATTGCCTCCTCCCTGGGCCTAAACTATTGGACATCAAAGTAAGTAATCCTCTAGGTAAAAGCAGCCTCTTGCCACTGCAGTCTTCAGTCTGAGAGCCTCATTTCAGTTCTAGAGCTCTAGAAACTACATACAAAAGCCATGGTGGAGCCCAGGCTTTACCCTGCTAGGTAACATGCTTTCACAAGGAAAAGGACTGGCAGTGTGACAGCTCCAGGCTAGTGCTCAGGCTTTGCTTCTAGCCAGCAGGGTGACAATAGATTATATCCTTAAATTCTTAGGTGAACCAAGTTCCTGCTGTGATAAGAGAGATCACTATTGATTCCCATACCAAGTGACCTGTTTTATTCTAGAAGTGTCCTTATATTTCAGAGACAGCCAACTGAATAGCTATGCCCCTTCTGTGTGGCTCCTGGAAAGCCCATGTGGATTGGATTGGCTGAAGGAAACCCACTTACCCACCCTCTGTGTGCCTCAGTTTAGGACAGTTGTCACCATGGTGATACAACACACAGCGCACCTGCAGCTGCCTGAAGAGTTAGAGCCCTCCAAGCATAGTGGGTTTCAAGCTTTGAGGAAGAAATTAATTTCAGAGTAAATCCAATAGGAAGCAAGGTTAAATGTACTGAAAAGCAGAAAGTGTGGAGAAAGCATTGGCAAAGGAAAGTGGGTTGGTCATAGGAGAGTACTGTCAGAAGGTCTGCATACACTTGTCTCTCTAAGGTACACCTCTAAAAGTTGCTAAGAACACACCCTTCTATCAATACCCAGCGTGTGATGAGGCTACAAGTGATAACTTTGTCATTAATCAAAGTTAGACATCTTGCTACTCTTGCAGAGGACCCAGATCAGAGAATCTAAGTTGGTGACCTCAAAATCACCTATAACTCCATTTCTGACCTCTGGATATCCACTCATGTTTCCAGATCCACATACAGAAATACACTTTTTTTTTTTTTTTTTTTTTTTTTTTAATGTATATAGTGCTCTGCCTGCATGTCCACCTGCAGGCCAGAAGAAGGCATCCAGTCATATTATAGTTGTGAGCCACCATGTGGTTGCTGGGAAGGAATTGAACTCAGGACCTCTGGAAGAGCAGACAGTGCCCTTAACCTGAGTCATCTCTCCAGGCCCCAGAAATACACTTTTTAAAATTGTAAATTAAGACCCTGAGAGAGACAGAACTGGAGGCTCAGGGATGGTGAGAAACAGCCTGATATGAATAACCTGTGCTGCCACCTGAGGCCATGGTAGAATTCAGTCCAAGCTGCCACTGAGGGTCATGTTTGTCCCGTGGCCCTGCAGCATCAGGGGTCTGTGTTGATATTTGTGACTCAAAGTACCAAAGGCCATGCATGCAAATATCCCTGGTCTGGGCTGCTGCCTGGCACCATCTTAATATCCAAGGGCTTTGCAGAGGTGGCCTTACCCCTTTACCAGCTATAGCACAGTGGAGCTGCTCTCCCCAGAGGGGGGTGTTCTAGAGGGCACAGACTAAGAAGAATTGCCCCCTCCCCCATCCCTCTCTGCTTGGGTAGGTGAGAGAGCCAGTCCCAAGGGAATGAGAGCAGAATAGCAGACCCAGGTACCATGGTTGCTGTAAGCCAGTCCTGAGGGTGTCAGGAGAGCATGTACTGTCCCTTGCCAGATGCTTTATGCAAGAGAGTTGACCCTGCCCCTCATCTGGGCAAATTGAAAGAGCTGGCCTTGGTGGTGCAGGCATAGAAGCGCTGATGGGCTGAACAACTCAGCTACCACCTAGGCCCAGATCCATGTCTTTGAGCTGTCCCACCCCATTTATGAATGCTGGAGCATGTGAAAGGGCCAGTCCTGCCGATCCAAAACCCACAGGATCTACATGACACAAGGCAACAACAGGATATCTGAGAGGAGTTCCAGTGAGGTTACAGTATGGATAGTGTAGCAGAAGCCGGAGGCCTCGAACCAGACCAATGAGTCATTTCAGTGAACATTTGCAAGATGTGTGAACAAAAAGGTATACTGTGAGATGGTGGAGGGAGGTTGTTTGTTTGTTTCTCTTATGTTTTTGTTTTCTTTTAGGGGGGTTGCAAGAGTGGTGGGCAAATACAAAGGAATAGGCAGATGAGTGGAATTGGGTGCATGATATGAAATTCACAAAGAATCAATAAATATTAAATGTAAACGTAAAAAAATAAATATCTGTTCTTTTGGGTCTTGGCACCCAGATGAAAAAGAGAGAAGAATCAGTGATTGGAAGGAGAAAAAAAAAAAAAAAGCCACAGCCATGTGCAGCTAATTCGCTGCAATGAGGGCCCAAAGACAAGACCATTAAGAAGCTTGCCATTCGGAGCATTGTAGGGGCCACTGCCATTGGGGACATACCCAAAGCAAATGCCTTCAATGCTTATGTTCTTCCTAAACTCTGCATTACTGTGTGAGCTGTGCCATTCATGGCAAGGTGGTCAGGAACCAGTCTTCTGAAGCCTGGGAAGACCAGCCACCCCGCTGTGACTAAGATGCTGATCCTGCATCAGAACCTCCACCAGAGCCAGGTAAAGAGGAGACCTCATAAGGACAAGAGAAAAAAAAAAAAACTGGAAAAAAATAAAATGGAAGTTCTACATCAAGTAGAGACAAGCAACTGAACAGTCCAACAAGGCGTGCTTCCCTTCCCACCATGCCCTCAGCTCCAAGTATCTCTGGCAAGGCCACTCAGCATGTTAGACATCTTTCTCCAGGAGACAAGCTGCTTCTGTGGGTGCTCCCTTCTTAGGAAGAAATCGGCCTTATGTTTCAGAGAGAACCATACACGATAGCTGTGCCCTCCAGTGTGGCTTCTAGAAAGCCTGTGAGGCTTGGATTGACTGCAGGAAATCCACCCACCCATTCTTTACTCAATTAAGGAGTGTTCCAGAATCACAAGCATCGCTCTCCAGGAGTCAGTTTTGGAATGAGATGGTATAGGGTAACTTCAGCCCTTTAGCACCCACCTCCATGTCTTTTCTAGCAGTAACAACCCATTTAGGGAGAAGCCCTAAGTCTTAGGCCACAGGAAGAGGCATCTCGCCACAGCAGCACTGCTTTCTCACAACCTTCTTCCACTGCCCACGGACACGTCCATAGCCCCGTTTCCTCTTGCCTGCTTACAGAGCTGCTGTGACAAGGCTGATGGACAGGCTGTGCTCCAGCCTAGCTTCTTCTGGCACCAAGGTGATGATGCCCGCTGAGTGGTTAGGAGTCAGCCACCCACCACAGGTCTACATGGAAAAGATGCTCTAGGTTGTTGTTGTTGTTATTATTAAATTACCAGTATTGCTTAATAATGTTTATTATGAGGCCTATAATTATTATGGAAATATTTTCTAACATGCTAGCAATCAATCAAGACACAGATACCTGTAATATTTTAAAATAGCCTTAGTTAGGCCAGGCGTGATGGCACACACCTTTAGTCTCGGCACTTGGGAGGCAGAGGCAGGTGGATCATTGTAAGTTCGAGGCTCTCTCTCTCTCTCTCTCTCTCTCTCTCTCTCTCTCTCTCTCTCTCTCTCTCTCTCTCTCTCTCTCTCTCTCTCTCTCTAAGCTTGGGAACTTTAGCCATGCCTATTACATTGGCCCTGCCCAGGTGTGAAGGCCTTTTATTGGTCAAACAGGTTAGGCTCTCAGGCAAGGTGGGTCACAGAGGCAGCAAGCAGTAATTAGCATCAAAATACATCAGACCAAACTCCAACAATTCCCCTTTTCTGTCTAAATAAAAGGGCCTTTTTAAAAAATACAGTAAAACCAATTATGAAAATTATAAAAACCAATAGTTACGACTTACACACATAATGTCTAATCAAAAGGTATTTGGCAACCTCGAAGAAATATCTATTTTATCTTGGTGAGTCTAAAATTTTGAGCCTAAGTCAATATCTATTATGGCTTATAGCTATCAACCTAAAATATTTATCTAGACCTAAAAGTATCTTAACTCCTAAACAACAAAGTTTAATTTAAAACTAACTATCTGGTCTTTAACCCCATTAGAGACTTGAGAAGGAATAAATTTAATTACCTGAGGAGTAAACAGGAAGTACAGGTTAGCACCTTCCAAAATGAAAATATGACAAAGACAGTTTGTTGCCTGAACAGTCACCCAAAACTCTCTAACGTTGGAGCATCATCTTCAGCCTTTTGGCCCAATGTATCTGACAGACATATTTGTGAGGCAGGAACTATTGAGGACTTGCTTACCCTTTCTTGGCAGAGTCTGGATGTCAACTCTGACTGCATCCAAGCTTGCCCATTTTAGACAGAATTTTGTCTGTGGCAGATAAAAGGACATTTTGCCCAGTGGCTGATTTGCCACATTTGAAGCCAGCTCCATAAGGAGGCTCTTTGATGCTATTCTTTTTTGAGGTAGGCTGGGTGTTGCCAGGAGTTAACCTGTCTTATTGTCAAAGAATCCTTAAAATAATAAAAACATTTTTAAATGCCATATTCTGTAGGTCTCTGAGACCTTACTTTATCTATCTATAGAATCATATCTATCTGTTAAATCTAGAATGTATATTCCTGTACTTGACATGACCATGAGTTGATCAACTAACAATTGACTTGTATACTTAATTATCCTAAACAGCCTGCAATAGCACTATCTGAGTATTGAAAGCAAACCATGTATTAATTGAGTAATAAGTATACAATACCTTATATTACAGTAGAAATTTGAATTTTACTTTAATGTATCAAAATTAAACTTATTTTGTGTCAATTTACAAAATTCTATATTAATGAATTAAGATTAACCTTATTTGTAAGTAACAATTAAGGCCTGAAGTTGAGGAATCGATTCAATAATATGCTTTTTGTCCTATCATCCCTATATGTTTCAATATTTTCCTTTCTTTCTTTTCAACCCCTATCTCCATACTTAAGAAAAAAAAAATAAAGGAAAAGAAAAATCCCTGAGTCTAACCTCGTTTTCTCTCTGAATAAAACCAATAATAAAACCAACTCCCAATGACAATAAACATCTATAGCCCAAGAAAGCTACCAAAAACCTACCCAACCCCTCTTAAGGGAAATGGGCCATCTTTCTCTTAAAGTTTCTTTTGGATAATTTGGGGCAAATAATACCTATGTAAGGGCCCAAATAAAATTGGGGTGGGGCGGGGAAATGGTCAAACAAGTTGTAAATGTTGAGAAATTCCAAGCTTAATACAAGTCCTGTGGGGGACAGTCTGAAATGTTGGACCAATTGGGATCAGGAGTCTTCTTTGAAGCCATCCTTTTCTGATGAGGAACAGCAACTGAAGCACTATGGGCTTGGAACATGAGGGATGTAGGATGTCAGCATTTCAGCATGCTGTAGGAATGAATCCTGTCAGGTCTGATCCAGCATCAGTGTCCAGTTCTTTTATTCTAGAAACATATAATTTCTCACAAGCATTATACAGTCTTAAAACTATGAATATCTTAGGTGTGTAGGATGTTCAAAACAATGAAGGCTAGTTTTCTGCTCTTTGTATGAGCAGAAAAAAGATATCTGTAAATCTTTATTCATGCCGTACAAAGAATGGCATCTAATAATAAATCATGGGGATTCTGTAACCAACCAGAAGCTTTAGCTAGGCATAAACATTCATGTCTCAGCCAGTCTCAGAGCTATTCCCATGTAGTAGGATTAGCAATATAAGTTAACTGCTTGTTCTACAGTTTGAATTCATGTAAACATAGACTGACTTAAGTTAGCAGTCTCTCTTTTACCCAGGTTTGTTTCATTCACATCTTTTAAAGAGGAAATATAACATCACCATTAGCAATGAACACATAATTATTATATTGAAACAAAAACAAGATTGTATCGTTTTAAATGTCCTTCTCTAGGCTCTATGGCACCTGATGTATAGGCCAGGTTGCTACCTGTTTCCTGAGAGAATGCTTCCTGTTTTAGAAACAAGCTGGTTTCTCTGAGCAAAGGAAAAGACATTAAGCTTTAAATATTACATAAACCCCCATTTTACTTAAGGGCTTGTGCATACCATAGGCATCTTGTCCCTGGCTTTTTACATTTGTTGTGGGTGTTTTTGTCTCACCCCTTTTCTACATGGGAGGCATGCAGCTGTCTGTCTCCCCAACCAAACTTGGTCCTTACATTGACCAATTACTCTGTGGCACCAGTTCTCCTGTGTATGTTCCACTTTCTTTCTTTTTTTTTTTTTTTTTCTTATCTTTTTTGCTTGTTTGTTTGTTTGTTTTTTGAGACAGGGTTTCTCTGTGTAGCCCTGGCTGTCGTGGACTCACTCTGTTCCCCAGGCTGGCCTCAAACTCCCAGTGATCCGCCTGCCTCTGCCTCCCAGGTGCTGGGATTAAAGGCATGTGCCACCATGCCCAGGGGACGTTCCACTTTCAAGGAGATTACCTGGCCTTTTTTTTTTTTTAGAGCAGTTACATCTTTTTTTTTTCTTTACATAAACCTAAGATTGGTGTGTCTCCATCCTTTATATCAGTAAGGACCATATAATTCTTTGTTAAGAAAAAGGAGCCAGGCATGGTGGCACATACCTTTAATCCCAGTGGGGAGGCAGAGGCAGGTGGATCACTGTGAGTTTGAGGCCAGCCTGGTCTACAAAGCAAGTCCAGGACAGCCAAGGCTACACAGAGAAACCCTGTCTCAAAAAAAAAAAAAAAAAAAAAAAAAATGGAACATACATAGTAAATTGTCACTTTGTTTGTTTGTTTTTTGAGACAGGGTTTTCTCTGTTGTGTAGCCCTGGCTGTCCTATACTCTCTTTGTAGACAAGGCTGGCCTCGAATTCACAGCAATCCACCTGCCTCTGCCTCCTGAGTGCTGGGATTAAAGGAGTGTGCCACCATGCCTGGCTTTTTGTCAGTTTAAATCCTAGGCCGATGATAAGTAATTTATCTTATCAGCAGAGGGTTACACCCTGTGGAGACCAGGTCGGTCTGCAACTCAAGAGTTCCATCCGTCTCTGTCTCTGTTGTGTTGAGATTAAAGGCATGTGCCAACACCCACACTGTTCAACTATTTCATCTCAATTCAGTCAAAATCTTTAGAAATCTCAAGCAAAAATCAAGCAAGGAAGCAAGAACATTTTAAGTCTTGGGTCAGTCCTGCCAGTTTAGGCTTTAGCATAGTCACACTTCTCCATACTCTCTCTAAAAAAAGCATAGGGAAAAAGGCCGAGAGTCAAGAGATGTGAGACTAAGTTACTGACAACACTAGGTCGATCAGTATACCCTCCACTCCACTATTTAGATGGCCAACTTGCAGGTTCTTTAAAACAATGGTGGGCTTTTTGGGGGGTGGGGGTGTTAAATCTCCCAGTGATAGGCTCCTGTATCAGGAACCAGTCAGTTTTCCTGCCTTTGCCAGGATTATTCAATCCCTGTGGGGGAGGGGGAGGGGGGGAGGGGGACATACCCTCAAACTAGTCAGTTCAGAAGAATGGGAACCCATCCCCCCTCTAAGCATAAGAGAGCCCCAGCCCTCAGGAAGATTCACACACTGTCTCCAGCTCACTTCCTTCTCTCCTGTGCCCTCCACCCCTATGCTGTGTGGGGTGGGTGTGTGTGTGTGTGTGCGCGCGCGCGCGAGAGAGAGAGAGAGAGAGAGAGAGAGAGAGAGAGAGAGAGAGAGGAGAGGAGAGAGAGAGAGAGAGAGAGAGAGAGAGAGAGAGAGAGAGAGAGAGAGAGAGAAAGAGAGAGAGAGAGAGAGAGAGAGAGAGAGACTGACTTTCAGGAAAATCTGTCAGAGGTGCTGAAACCTTGCTTTTCCTGCCTTTTCTTACACCAGTGAAGAAAAATCTCACTCTTGAGTATATCACACCTCACAGTTCATAGCCAAAGAGCCAGCATGTTCTATCCAGAACCTTCTCCTGCCTCCAGGTCTGTTTCAGTATGGGGCAGATTTCCATGGCCAAACTCTACCTCCCTCCAGGGTTCCTTCTTGCCACAGTAGAAAGTAAACTTACTTTCCAACCATGCTCACCTCTCAATATCTCAGATCTTCTTCCCTGACTAAATGCAAGCCACTCCCCATCTCGTTCCTGCATTGAGACCTTAGAGGAGCTATTACCCCACCCCTCACACATACAAGGAGGGCACATTGCCTCAGGCCACCTATACCCAGTACACAGATGGCAGCTCCTTTGTACCTGAAGGATCCCAAAAAGCAGGTCATGCCATAATGTCGGATACTGAGGTGGTTGAGGCACAGACCCTCCCTGCCCACACCACTAATCAGCAGGCCAAGCTAATAGCTCTTACCCATGCTTTCCAGTTGGCACAGGGATAATTCCTAAACATCTACACAGACTCTTAACTATACCTTTCATATCCTCCTGACCCACACTGCCATCTGGAAACAGCATGGCTTTCTTATGACAAAAGGAGAATCAATAACCAATGCAGGCCAAATTATGGCCATACTAAAAGCCTCCCATTTCCCCGTAGCTATTGGAATTGTCCACTGCTGGTGCCACTAGTCCGACAATTCCATTATCTCTAAGGGAACTACCTGAGCCAACAAGGCAACTAGAGCTGTGGCCCTTGGAAGCCCAGATCCATCTCACTTACCACAAGACATTCTTGCACTACCAACTCCCCCGTGTCATCCCCTGACACTCTTCAAATTTCCTCTTATCTATACCATCCTAATTGCCAAGCCTTGTGTCAGTTTGTTAAGACCCACCTGCAGCCCACCCCTGAGGATCTGGATTGCTTAAGGGCTATTACTGCCTCTTGTAAAACCTGTCAGATATCAGAACCCAACTCCAGATATTATATCCCCCCCTTTCCTACCCTCTCTCCCTGGGACCAAATGGCAAGTTGATTTACTCACATACCCACAGTCCAACGTGTTAGGCAGCTTCTTGTCTTGGTGGATACCTTCTCAGAGTGGGTGGAGGCGTTCCCCACCACCAAAAAAGGGCTCAGACAGTCAGTCTCTGATTTCCTCCTCCAAGGGATCATTCCTCACTTGGGAGTCCCCACCTCCCTCCAGTAAGACAATAGTCCTGAATTCACCTCCTGTATTCACCAAACCCTATCTAAAGCCTTCAGCATCCCTTGGTATCATCATACCCCATATCATCCCCAGTCCTCAGGAAAGATAGAACAAATGATCTGCTCCCTAAAAAAAAAAAAAAAAAAAAAAAGCCTTCCCAAACTATCACAAGAACTTGACCTTGATTGAGTAAAACTCCTGATGCTGGCCTTGTTCAGGCTACACCACAACCTCTTTCCATTTCAGCCTTTGAGCTCATGTATGGATGACTAGTTCTGACTCTTGGTCCTTCACCCAACCTCTCGCCTCTCCCTCCTCATCACCTACTCACTCCCTTACTCAGTCATCTCTGCTTCCTCTTTTGATACTTTATTGGCCATTGTCTAAGCTGGCCAAACTCCTGCCTGTCCCCTATCAACATTGGAGATCAGGTCCTTCTCTCCTCACTAGACCAGTGTCCCTCACCACTTTCCCCTAAATGTCAGGGCCCCTTCAAGGTAATTTTTGTGACCCCTACAGCTGCTAAGATGGGGGACCTCCCACACTGGAGTCACCTATCCCACCTCAAGCCCTTTAGTCTTCAGGATACTTCCCCTTCCTACATGCCAGCCCCAACAGGACCCTTAAGTTTCACAGGATGTGGAGATCAACCACCTTGTCCCCACTTCCAGAAGAATTGAAGCTTCACTCTGGCAGCCATGCTCGGCTCTGCTGAACAGAATCTAGGTTCTTCCTCCTCTCCCTCTTGGTTGTTTCTGTCCAGGGTAACTCTTACATATGGAGAATTGAAGTTCAAGAAACCCTTACTTATAGCAAACAGTCTCTCCAAATAGGGCCAGAGAATTGTTCCATAGCAGGTTGTCAGGAGCCGATTAGAATTCCCGTCACCCGTGTGTAGACTCCTCTTTCCCTTTAGTTAATTACTTCTCTGTCGCTTCCTCTTTCGTCAGACAGAACATTACTGTAAAGAGTGGTCAGACAGATACGGAGGCTGCCCATATTGGTCTTGCCAATACCATTCTCCATTTATGACACGTCTCCCTGACTCTGTCCTCTACCTACAAGATAAGACTCTCTAGTTCTTTTTAAATTAATTATTCACTTTACATCCTGGCCATAGCCCCTTCCTCCTCTCCTCCCAGCCCCACCCCTTCCTCTATCCCCCTTCCCTATTCCTCAGAAAAGGGGAGCCCCTGTACCCACCCACCCTGGCTCATCAAGTCCCACTAGGACTGAGTTTATCAGTTTCTCCAAGCTGATGTCCTAACAAGTGACCTTCCTCGAGATCCATGTCCTCTGAGATCCTGAAGTCTTCATGAAATCTTCGTGTGTGTGTGTGTGTGTGTGTGTGTGTGTGTGTGTGTGTGTGTGTGTAGAGCTTCATTTTCTGATATAAGCATTTATAATTATGTGTTTGATATTTAAAATGCTAAACATTACTTACAGAATATTTCAATAAAACAAAACAAACAAACAAACAAACAAGACTCTCTACTTCCATATCCGGGACCCATGGAATCTCAGGTGGGAAGCGGGCACTGTTGATAAATAAACTCTACTGTTGCATCAACCCCAGGTACTCAGTAAGCACAACTGATATTCAAAGAAAACATGTCCCGATTCTCCAACCCCTCGGGACAGGGGAAGTAGAAAAGGTGATTAAACACCCCTCCAAAGTCATCACCTTTCCTAAATGATACAAGCTATCAATGATACAAGTCCTGCTTCAGACTCTGACCTCCGCCTACCAACTCCTTAAGACCACCCAACCTGGCCACTTTGGAGATGGCTGGCTGTGAGTTTCTCCAGGGGCTAGCTCAGAACTGCCACTTACAGCTTCTCCAGTGACCCTGTCAAATAACCTTACTTTACCACTCACCAACTGTCCTGAGCCTGGTGTTGCCATGATTCCCTACTGTTTTCACATCACCCTCTTTCGCATGGCAAACTGTTTTAAGGCATCTGGGACACATTCCGTAGGGGCGTTAAATCTCCTAGATTTAGCAACAGAAACATAACCCTCAATACCTCATGTCAGCCCCAGTGCCCTGAAGTCCATGGCCCCTTGATTCCTTGTGGTACTCAAGCCTACCATCACCTACCTGCAAGTTGGTCAAGACTTTGCACACTAGTGTTTCTCTTCCCTAATTTGGGGGAATTTCCCTAATTTGGAGAAGAGCCCATATCAATACAGGTCAGGGGACTCAATAGCTGCCTTACAGAATAAAAGGGCAATTCAGATCTTGCCGATCCCCCTGACCCTCACCCCTCGGGCTGTCACAAGAATAACTGCAGATGTCACCGCTGGGACACAGGACTGACCACTTCCCTAACCTTGTGTCATCAGTTTTCTTCCCAGCTATTACAAGACCTCCAGCAGCGGCCCCAAACCATATTCACTTTTTAAGGACAAATTGACACCCCGCCGGCAGTGGTACTTCAAAACTGACAGGAACTAGATCTTCTTATAGATGAAAAAAGTGTTGTCCTTCATCAATCAATTGGGTATAGTAAAAAACAAAAACCAACAACTCCAAACAGACCTGTAAACACATATGGAACAACTCAATGCCTCCAAGCCTGGGCCTTTGAAAACCCTGTATATTGGGCTGGAGAGATGGCTCAGCGGTTAAGAGCACTATCTGCTCTTCCAGAGGTCATGAGTTCAATTCCCAGCAACCACACAGTGGCTCACAGCCATCTATAGTGTGATCTGATGCATACTGTTTACATAATAAGTAAATCTTTAAAAAAAAAAAAAAGAAAGAAAGAAAGAAAGAAAAGAAAAGAAAAGAAAAAAGAAAACTCCATATAAAGTGGATATTGCCCTTCCTGACTCGTTTTTCTGCTTTTACTAATTGCCCCTTGCTTTATCAATTTCCACTCTGCATTTCTCCAATGACAAATTCAAAAAATTTCTAACCAAATAATGAATCAGTGACTGTTACAGGATTATCAACCACTGGCCATAGAGCCTGAGCTCTATGACTACCCAGTGTGCCCTGATGGTGAGGCTCAATAGTACCCTGAATGACGACACCCCCAGACAGCAGGAAGTAGCCTAAAGACCTTATTCCTCCTTATCCCCGCCTCACCATCACCCCCTTCTAGTTCCTTCTATTTCATAATAAACAAAAGGGAGGAATGTTAGCAATCACTGCCTGCCCCAGGGAGCCAGCAGAATACATCGTCACTAGCTGCCAAGATAAGACACATTCCCACTGTCCACGTGTCTTGCATCCTCACCTGCTCATGAGCCACATCCCCTTATTAAAAAGAAAAGAGAGAGGGGGGGGGGCCCAGTCACCCCTCTCTCTTTCTTTCCTCCACCCTCACCCAAAGGCAGCCTCCGTATGCCCCTTCCTAATAAACCACCCACGTGAGATATGTCACATGGTGTGACTTTATGGCATCTGTTACTTAGATCATAACAACAACAACAACTCTTATAAAGGAAAATATTTCATTGGGGCTGACTTACAGTCCAGAGGTTTAGTCTATTATCATCATGGCAAGAAACATGACAATAAGCAGACAGACATAGTGTTTGAGAAAGAGCTGAGAGTTCTACATCTTGATGCACACACAGCAGAGAGAGAGCTGGCCTGAGCTTCTGAGACCTCAAAGCCTAACCCTATGGTGACACACTTCCTCCAGCCAGGTCACACCTCCCCAAATAGTACCTGTAGTGGTTGTAAATATGTTTTTATTTTGATCCCAAGTGTGGGATGTGAAACAGATTTGTGTGAGGATATGCAATGTTTTTCCACTGGAAACAGACTTGTGAGAGGACAGGTGATGTTTGTCCACTAGAGGAAGAACTGCCTCTTGTGGGGGCGTGTTTGTTTTTATTTTGTTTTGTTTTTGCCAACCAATAAACATCCTAATATGGACTCTGAGATGGGTGTGTGTGTGTGTGTGTGTGTGTGTGTGTGTGTGTGTGTGTGTGTGTGTGTGTGTGTGTGTGTGTACATGTCCAAAACAAGAGGCTGGGCTTTTTTGGCTTTTTGGTCTTGGCTGTTTATCACTGCACTTCAAGACACTCCTAGAGACAACTGCTCCAGAGAACACTTTGAGGTTCTGGGTTCTGGCTGTTGTTCCAGGTTCTGGCTGCTGTGGTTACAGTTACCTTTGCTGAATTGCTGGTTTGATGTTTAATGGGTCTGCTAGAATCCTGCCAACTATTCCAGTGGAATTGCTCCAAGGAACAGTCTATAAAGACCTGTTTCTCCTGTTCTTGTTAACCTCTTTTCTCTATCTAGGGTAGGTGGGTTGGAAGGGAGGTATAAGCATTAAAGAACCCCAAATAAAGTAGGTTTGAAAAAGTTCAAAGTACTAGGGGGGCCATTTTCGCTCAAACTGCCACAGGGAGAAAAGAGTTTGCTTGGTTTACACTTTCATATTGCTGTTTATTATGGAAGGAAGTCACTACAGGAACTCAAACAGGACAAGAACCTGGAGGCAGGAGGTGATGCAGAAGCCATGAAGGGGGTGCTACTTACTGGCTTACTCAGCCTGAGTTCTTATGGAACGCAGGACCACCAAGCCCAGGGATGGCATCACCCACAATGTGCGCGGCCCTTCCACAAGTGATCACTAATTGAGAAAATGCCTTACAATGGTTCTCATGAAGGCATTTCTTCAACTGAGGCTCCTTCCTCTCTGATGACTCTAACTTGTGTCAGGTTGGCACAAAACCAGCCAGTACATCCGATATATATCAGACAAGATTCATATCCAGCAGACTGTGGAGATGCTTTAGCACATAAGAGCATTTGATGTGAAATCAAAAGGACCCAAGTTCAAATTCCCAGAACCCACATAAAAAGCTGGGATGGCTGTATGTGGAAAAAAGTACGCATCCAGAATATATGAAAAGCTGCCACAATTAAACAAAAAAATCTCTTAAGACATCCGATCAATACGTGGGCTAATAAAAAGGAGCATTTAATGGGGGGTTGATTATAGCTTTCGTCAGACTCTCCTAGAGTCCTCCTTTACAGAGAGATTGGAACCACTAACTTAGGAAAAGGGAAAGGAAATAGGTTGTCTTCCTTTTTAGTGCTCACCATTGCCTTTTACCTGCCTGTTCAGTGTTCTATAAAAAGCATCCTGGTGCCAGACTCTGATCTTGGCTCTGGGGAAGCATGTAGCATATTAGGTTATAGGAAAGCACATATATGTTAGGTGGTAATAAACATGGTGTGTGGGGTCAAGGAGCTGTGGGACTGGAGAAAGCTTGCCCAGAACAAAAGTAGGGTCAAGGTGTGTCCAAACCCTGGAATCTCATCCTGAGATTGGCAGGAATAGGATTGCTGCCCCCTTTGCCCCAGGTCTGTGTGAAAAATGGGATAGAGGGGAGGGAGGTCATCCTGTTGGGACTCTAGGTGAGAGAAGTATGGGAGAATGAGGAAATAGAAGGATCCAGAGGGTCCTAGAAACCTACAAAAATAACATTATGACCAGCGGATCTGGGCCCAGGGGTTCTGCTCAAACTATGGCACCAGCCAAGGACAATAGGTGCAATAAACTTCGAACCCCTAACCAGATCTAGCCAATGGACAGGACAATCTCCACAGTTGAGTGGAGAGTGGGGTCTGACCTTCACACAAACACGGGTGCTCCATATTTGACCACGTCCCTTTGATGGGGAGGCCTAGTGGCACTCAGAGGAAGGATAGCAGGCTACCAAGAAAAGACTTGATACCCTATGAGCATATACAGGGGGGAGGAGGTCCCTATCAGTCACAGTCATAGGGGAGAGGAGTAGGGGGTAAGCGGGAGGGAGGGAGGATTGGGAGAATAGAGGGGATGGGATAACAATTGAGATGTAATATGAATGAATTAATTTAAAAAAATAAACAACCAAACAACAACAACAACAAAGAAGGTAGCCCTTTGCCCCCACCTTTATCCCCAAGGTCAAGTAGCCAGTAGCCAGGTTAAACTTCCTCTCCCCTTATAAGGTCTTATAAGGTCTAGCAGCATCTGGAATTCCTCCTTACGCAAATGAAGCATCCCCAGCACCCTGGCCCCAGCCTACTATGTACACCCATCTCCAAAGGTTTAAGTAGCCTTTGTTTCCTCCCTCCCACATCCCACATCCCCCACCCCCACCCCATCTAAATAAGCTGTCTCACTGAAGCCTGTCTCCTGAGAGTCTGTTCTCTTCGGGCTCACAGCCACCTGAGGTTCTCTTCAGCTCCCTGGCTGGCGAATGAAAGAAACAGTAGCAGGGGATGTGGAATTCTAGGAAATCGGTTTTACTCAAGTGCTCAGAGAATGTCTTGCGGAGGAACGGCATTAGAGAAAATATATCTTAAGGACGTAAGACCTGGGCCAGGAGTGGATGGGCAAAGATGGAAGGATGGCCATGCCTTCTAGGTAGGAGGAATTGGTGAGGGAGAATAGGGGATGAGCTCAGAGGAACTGGCAGGGGCAGGTTGGCAGATGGCACGGGTCTTCTAAGCCACTGTTGGGCTGGGTTTTTTGCTCTAAAAGAAATGAGACACCATTGGTGGAGCCTGCAAAGAGATGGAGGTTTACTTTTATTTATAATATTTATTGTGTGGGAGGGATGTCATGGGGGTGCCTGTGAGGTCAGAACAATCCTAGTGTTGGTCCTCATCTGTTTGACACAGAGCCTGCTTGTCTGTCACTGTGTCCTCCAAGCTAGCTGACCTAAGAATTTCTCCAATGCTCCTCTCCACACTGGAATTAAAGGTGTGTGTTACCGTCTCAGCTTTCCCATGGATTCTTTGCACTTGAACTTAGGTTCCCACACTTACACAGCGAGTTCTTCACCCACTGAACCATGTCCTCAATCCTTTCTGGGTCCTACATTGAGAACAAACTGAAACAGACAAAGAAGGAAGTAGAGAGAGCAGTTCAGAAGGCTACTGTAGTCAAACAATTGGAAGTGGCTTAGACCACGGTAGCCACAGAGTGGGAAGGGGTTGCCTTTGTACCTAGAAAGAGCTAGCAAGGTTCCCTTGTGAGTCTATTCTAGAAAGTGAGAAGTTCAAGAGTCAAGGATAATCCCAAGATCTACATCCTGAGCCTCAAGACAGATGGAAATACTTCTAAGCTGGGGAAGGCTGAGGAGAAACAGATTTTGCAGAAGACTGAGAGTGATGTGCCTGGAGATGCCTGTGAGACAGCCAGGCAGAGCTGAAGAGGAGGCATCATAGTGTGTGAGTCTGAGATCATAGGAAAGGGCTGGACTAGAGATACAAATGAGGGAGTTACCAGTGAAGAAATGTTACTGGGAACCGTGATATGGAGCGAGGGAGGGCATGTCCTGGTTTGCTTTCTGTTCTTGTGATAAATAAACACCATGACCAAAGTAACCTGGGGAGGAAAGGCTCTGTCTTACTGGTCACAGTCCAACACAGTGAAGTCAAAGCAGGACCTGAAGGCAGAACCTGAAGCAGAGACTATGGAGGAGCACCACCTCCTGGCTTGCTTCCTCTGGGTTGCCTTCTTTACAGTCCACTTTCCTAGGAATGGAACCACCCACAGTGGGCTGGGCCCTCCTACATGAATTAGCAATCAGGAAAGTGCCTCACTGACATGGTCACAGGCCAATCAGATGGAGGGCAGTTTCTCAATTGTGAATCCCTCTTCCCAGCTACGTCCAGGTTTGTATCAAGTTGGTGAAAACCTACCAGCACATCAATGGAATGGCATGGCAAGGGTTGGTTTAGCAAAAGAAACCAAGATTACCTTGTCAGCCAGGAGGAAGACAAGAAAGCATGGTGATCTAGACAAACAGAGAAGGCAAGGTCGCAAAAAGATAGCCATTATGGGTGGGACTAGGGCAGTGGCTCCTAAAGTCCTTGCCATCAAAGGAAACACCTTCAAGACTCAGAACCCACAGGTACAGTCACATGCACTTCTAATCCCAGGGCTGAGAAGAAGGAGACATACAGATACCTATGGCTTTCTCGTCAGCCAGCCTAGCTAAAACAAAACAAAACAAAACAAAACTTTCCAAATTTTAGGTAGAGACCCTGACTCAAAAGTCAAGGTACTTAAGGAACCATATTTGAGGTTGACATGTGTACACATAAACACACAAAGAGGTAATCCATGTGTGTGTCCGATGTGTTGAAACAACGATCTAGGAAGCAGATCGGAAGGGCTCTAAACAGCAAGAACTGGGGTCATTCATCAGGAAAAAAAAAAAAAAAAAAAAGCAAAGAAGAGGTGGCTGGGGGGAAATCCTAGGTTCAAATGAAGAGAATGTATCATGGAGAAAAAGTAATTTGTTTAAAGACCAAGTAGTGGGACGACAAGATTAGAAGCTTGGAGGTAGAAGGAGCCATTTCCTGGCTGGCGGGGAGGACAGCGCAGGAAGCTAGTTGACAGTGTGCCCGGACACTGTCAAAGGTTCTCACGCAAGAAAGAAGCCATGTGGAAACACCGAATGAATATACTGTGGGGTTGCTTGGTGTCCCTCAGGCTACCTCCAGCAATCCTCTCAGAACATGACAGAGAGAAGCGGCTGTTCACTCAGGAGAGCAGCCTGTGTTGGTTCTTCAGGAAGGGAGTGCTGACCATGGCCCAGCTCATCTGAGCCTTGGACCACACCAAGCTCTACTTTGGCTTTTTCCATGTCTCCAGAAAATCAGGTATGGAGGCTTGGAGGTGGTGGGTTTGGGCCTTCTGAGAGTTCAAGCCCATAGCTAGACCTCATCCAATAGCCTTTAAAGCACCACAGATTTTTTTTTGCAGACACCTCAGGACACCACGTCTGGACACTCTGGTCTCCCTAGCTCTCTTTGGATCTACATTGCTGAAGAAATAGTAGGACTGTTTTCTGTCTTTCTGATTTCTGCATGGGGAGGGGTGGTACCCTCTCAGAGAAGTCTGGAGTGGAGTGGAGAGAGAGAGAGAGAAAGAGAGAGAGAGAGAGAGAGAGAGAGAGAGAAAGAGAGAGAGAGAGAGAGAGAGAGAGAGAGAGAGAGAGAGAGAGAGAGAGAGAGCGCTGCCATTGCATTTCTACAGCCAGGTCTGTCTTTCCCCTGACTCCTCCAGAAAGTAGTATCATTTGGATGGATAGTCATTCATTCATTCATTGAGAGAGAGAGAGAGAGAGAGAGAGAGAGAGAGAGAGAGAGAGTGTGTGTGTGTGTGTGTGTGTTTAGGCCAGAGGTGTGCCCTGGGTGTCTTCCAGCATCACTCTCTGCCTTATTTTTTGAGGCAGGGTCTCTCACTAATACCAGAGCTCACCATTTTGCTTATATTAACTGGCCAGTGAGGATCCACCTGTCTATGGCGGTTACATGAATGAGTGTACCACATTTGGCTTTAATGTGGGTATTGGGGGTCTAAACTCAAGTCCCTGTTCTTACCCAGCAAGCATCCTTACCCACAGAGCCATCTTCCAGACCATTGTCTTATTTTAAAACTAACATGAAGTATCCAGTTCCCTTACAGCGTTTTCGCACATGCTTAGTTTGGTTGGCATTACCCCATGCTCTTCCCCACCCCCCACCCCCCGCATCTTCCTGTACTATCCCCCAGTGTCTGTATGCACGCTTCTGCCTCCAGTATGTTCACCCAAGGAGCAGCATCTCAAGGGCAGGGATCTGCGGTGAAAATGAAAACGAGCTGATTTTAAACTTGTGAATACGCTCTTCTCTGCCCCCCGCCCATGCCATTTGCTTGCAGAAAGTAGAAAACTGTAGCAGTTTGGATCTCTTACTGCTCCCCCAGGCATTTTCCCACCTTCTTTGCCTGGAGTCAGTTCTGATCCCAGCCACAGATGTTCTCTGTATAAATAGGACTGCGAAGAGATCTTGAAGACATTAGGATGCTTTGAAAGTATAAGATTCCTCCCTGTGCCGCCGCCCCCCCCCCCCCCCCCCCCCCCCCCATCTCCTGAACCAGCTTCCTGGCCCTCTAGCTGCTCAGCAGATTTGCTGTTTGTCCACTTGAGGGAGAGTCAATAGACGGACATCCCCCAAGGTCATGATGCCCTTGGGCTGGCCCGCTTTTCCTCTACTTGCTTAGATCTGCTTTTTTATAAGGAAGATATATCTTTTTTGTTGTTGTTGTTGTTGTTGTTTTGTTTTGTTTTGTTTTTGTTTTTAGAGACTGGGTTTCTCTGTGCAGCCCTGGCTGTCCTGGAACTCATTCTATAGACCAGGCTGGTCTTGAACTCACAGAGATCTGCCTGCCTCTGCCCTCCCGAGTGCTGAGATTAAAGACATGGACCACCATAAATCTTAACAAACAAAAAGTTTGTGGTTTTGTTTTGTTTTATTTTGTCAGAGAGAATGGATATGAAGCTGGATGGGCAGAGAGGTGGGAAAGATCTGGCAGAAGCTGAGGGAGGAAAAAAAACATGATCAAAGTATATGATGTGAAAAAAAAATTTAATAAAAAATAAAAAGAAGGCCGGGCGTGGTGGCGCACACCTTTAATCCCAGCACTCCGGAGGCAGAGGCAGACGGATCGCTGTGAGTTAGAGGTCAGCCTGGTCTTCAAAGTGAGCTCAGGACAGCCAAGGCTATACAGAGAAACCCTGTCTTGAAAAACCAAAAAATAAAATAAAATAAAAATAAAATAAATAAATAAATAAATAAATAAAATAAAAAGAAGGATAAATCTTGCCCAGGATTTCTGCAGTATTCCTGAGGAATCCAGACCTCAGATGGAGCCTGAGGTTTGGGACACAGGTCATCATGAGCCTGTCCCTGTCATCATGAGCATAGCCCATGCCCTGTCTCAATTTTGAGGAGCACATGCAGCTTGCGGGTGCCTTCCTTTCAGGTCTTCTTTGTTCCCCCTTTCCTTGTGTCCTGCACCCCACCTCCTACCTCAGCAAACATATTTTGGCCCAGTTGCTTTCTCTTTCCACAGGATTACTGCATGGCCGTTGGACAAGAATCTGCATCTCTGACGATCACTGAGTGTAGCTGTGTTTTAATCTCTCAGAGGAACACGGGTGGGGGATGTCCACTCTTCCCTAGCTATGTGGTAATGCCTCATTCTGGATTTTTGGAAGAAGGTGAGAGTTTTAGGGCCACACAGAAGTCCTTTAAGTTGTTGTACTCCCTCTAGGGGCTACTCGATATCTTTAATTAAAGATTAATCTTTAATCTTAAAAAACAAACAAACAAACAAACAAACAAACCAGGAACTCAATATTTAGCCCAGCCATTCCAGAACTTGAGACCCTCCTGCCTCAGCTTCCCAAGTGCTAGAATTACAGCAGTGAATCACTAAGACTAGCTTCTAGAAGCTCTTAAAGACATTTGCCACCTAGCCTCCATGTCTCACTGGAAAGATTCTTTGTGTCCCTCCCTTAAAAGATGACAGCTCAGCCGGGCGTGGTGGCGCACGCCTTTAATCCCAGCACTCGGGAGGCAGAGGCAGGCGGATCGCTGTGAGTTCGAGGCCAGCCTGGTCTACAAAGTGAGTCCAGGATGGCCAAGGCTACACAGAGAAACCCTGTCTCGAAACCACCCCCCCCCCCCAAAAATAATAATAAAAAGATGACAGCTCAAAGACCTGGGGACTTGTTAAAGAGTTAGTGTAGCCTAAGGCAGGGCTGAATATCACTGGGCCCCTGGTCCTTGAAGATGTCAGTAGCCTTTATCTTTCTCTAGCATCCGAGTCCTGACTATATGGAAGAACTCAGAGCCTTACATCAGGGTGCTGGCTGGTTTTATGTAGACTTGATACAGACTGGGATGAAGGAAGTTATTGAGAGAATACCTCCATAACATCTGGCTATAGGCAAACCTGTAGAACATTTTCTTAATGAATGATTTATAGGGGAAAGACTAGCCAATGGGTGAGTGGTGCCATCCCTGGGCTGGTGGTCCTGGGTTCTACAAGAAAGCAGGCTGAGCAAGTAATGAGCAGCAAGCAGGTAAGCAGCACCCTCCAGGACCTCTGCATCATCCCTGCCTCCGGGTTTCTGTCCTGTCTGAGTTCCCGTCCTGACATCCTTTGATGATGAGCAGTGCTGTGGAAGTGTAAGCCAAATGAACCCTCTCCTCCTCCAATTGCTTTTTGTCACCATGTTTCATCACAGCAGTTGTGAGCCTAACTAGACCGTAAGTGATAATTTTGTTAAAGAGCCATGGCTGGTGTGGGGGTTGAAATGAAAATGACGCCCATAGGCTCATAGAGAGCGGCACTATTAGGAGGTATGGACTTGTTGGAGAAAGTGTTTCACTGGGGGTGGGCTTTGAGATTTCAGAAGTGCAGGCCAGGCCTAGTCTCTGTCTCTCTGTCTCTGTCTGTCTGTCTGTCTGTCTCTCTCTGTCTGTCTCTGCCTGTCTCTGTCTGTCCCTGTCTGTCTCTCTCTGTCTGTTTCTGTCTCTGTCTGTCTTTCTGTCTCTCTCTCTCTCTCTGTCCCTCCCCCCCCCCCCCCCCCCCCCCCCCCCCCCCCCCCCCCCCCCCCCCCGTCTCTCTCTCTCCCTGCTGCCTGTGAATCCAGATGTAGAACTCTCAGCTCTTTCTCCGGCACCATGTCTGCCTGCATGCCGCCATGTTCCCTGCCATGATGGTAATGGACTAAACCCCAGTTAAATGTTTTCCTCTACAAGAGTCGCTATGGCCATGGTGCCTCTGCACAGCAACAGAACACTAAGACAGAAGTTGGTAGTGTGGGGTACTGCTGTGATTGGCCTGACCATGTTTTTGTCTGGAGGAATATGGAACACTTTGAGGCTTTGGACTTCATGGTCCATCCTAGTAGGAGCATGGAAGACGATGCTGAGGGTGATTTGAACTGTGGGGACCCAGCTCAAGAGGTTTCAGAGAAGAAAATTATTAGTGTGTGGCCTAAAGATGGTTCTTGTGATATTTTGTTGAAGAGTGCGGATGGGGTTTTTTGTTTGTTGTTTATTTGTCCAAAAAATCTGCCTGAGGCTAATTTGAAGATTTTTGGGCTGACAGCTTTAGCACAGGAGATCAAAACAGTGCAGTACTTACCATGTTTTATATAAAAGCCAGCTTTATACAGATTTACAATAAAAAGGAGCAAGCTAAGCAAAGAAAAATACAAAATCAACAGTTTGAGGAGAAAAAGGGCACCAGGTAGTGCAATAGATCTTAGTCCCATTTAGTGAGAATTTCAGCTTCTTTGAAAAACACAGAAACATAAGAATATGTTTTCATTTTAATTCCAGGTGTGGGATATGGGGCTGCTTCATTTTGTCCACAGCAGCTGACTACGATTTGCCTTATGCTGTAGCAGGGACATGATTTTGCCAGCTGTAGATAGTTTCTGCAATTGTGCAAAGCTTAAAATCCTAGGGAGCCCACTGTGGTGGCGCACGCCTTTAATTTCAGCATTCAGGGAGGCAGAGGCAGGCAGATCTCTATGAGTTCCAGGCCAGCCTGGTCTACAAAGAGAATCCAGGACAGCCAAGGGTACACAGAGAAACCTTGTTTAAAAAAAAAAAAACCCAAAATTTAATTAATTCATTTAATTCTGGGGACCTTTCAGACAGTATATAAATGCTCGAGCCCTGAGAGGTGAGCCATCTCCCCTGAGGTGCTCATTCACATGTATGTGCCTATGGGTGCATGCATGTGGAGGCCTGAGGTTAATTCCAGAAATCACCTTCCATCACTCTTCCACCTTATTCATTGAAGAAGCTCCTCTCAATCGAGCCTAGAGCTCACCAGCATGACTAGCCTTGATAGGCAGCTTGTTCCTCACCCTCGAAGTCTGGAATCACAAGGGGACGCCACATCATCCAGCATATACAGGGGTTCTGGGAAGCAAAACTCTCACGCTTGCATGGCAAGTGCCCAAGCACTGAGCCATCTCCCCAGAGGTCACAGCTTGAGACATTTGACAGGAGATGCTCAGGAACGCCCTGCCAGAGCAGAATAGCCCCACCAGGCTTCCATAGTCTAGTGACATGAGCATGAGCTCTTTTCTGGGGGTGCCCAAGTCAAAACTATGGTCCTTTCTATCTGCACCCCATCATTGTACCAGTACTGAGGCTCCAAAGCCTTCATTTCTCCTCTCTTGAATCTCTTGTTCCAGTACCAGTATGAGCAAATCTTTTCCAGTCTGTTTCAGAAGAAGTCCCTAAGGGACATTAGACATTCTTCTATCTCTAGCCTGGACTCACCTTTCATTTACGCTTGACTGTGGCCATGCCCCCTCCCCTCTCCTTTTTCTTCACTGGGCTTTTCCAAGGCCAAAGAGAGCAGAGCTGCCACGTGGCTACAGAGCTGGGAAAGCCAGCGTTGGCGAGACTAATGTGGAGAAGCTTTTTCACCCACAGTGCTTGAAAGTGCTAAGTCCCTTCTGAGAGGGAACGTGATGTCTGTTTCCATTCCTCCTCTTCCTGTGTTCTTGCTGCCTTATCTCCCACACTGAAACTGTCCTGAGTCTCCGTTAACTTATCAGTAACTGCCCCACTCCCCTGCACCCCTCACACCCACCCGCCATCCCTTCAAATTCTGCCTCTAATCATAGGTCACTTGCTCGCAAGGTACAGAACAGAAGAACTTCCTGGACTCAAGCCAATGAATCTTTACAGACAGGTTGCAGGATCTCACCGTCCTGTAGTACTCTGATTAAGGGTGCCGCTGTTTCCTCACAGAGCCATTCGTAAACCACGTGAGTAGGGACACAGGCTTTGTCCTGCCCACTGAGCCCTTAGAAGTTCACACATGGGTCCATCAGTAAAGTCCTTGCCGTGTAAACCTGAGGACCCGAGTTCAGTTCCCCAACACCCAGATTAAAAAGCTGGATGCCACAGCAGACGCCAGTAATCCAAGCTCTGAAGAGTGGGGAAAAAGGATGATCCTTGGGATTCTCTGGTCAACCAGTTCAACTTAATTAGCACTGTCAGTGAAAGACCTTGTTTCAAAAGTAAGGAGAGTGACATTGACTGCTGGATGCACACACACACACACACACACACACACACACACACACACACACATAGAGCTTACACATCCTCAGGGTTTATTTAGCCTAATATATAATGACAGCAGAACCAGCAGCAGGAAGCAGCAGAAACAGTTGGTTCCCAAACACCTCAATCATATCTGAACACCACTTCCTATGTCCACCAAGACAAGACACTAGGTGAGAGCCCAAGTCACCATACTCAGGACATAAAAAGCAGAGCTAGTTGGGTGGCTGCCGAGAATTCTCCAGGGATGATCCCAAGAGAATAAATTAAGGTGTATTATTTAGCTGGGTGGGGTTTGACTGTTTGATAGATCCCGAACCGGCTCACAGGCAGTTCTTTCATCTTTGTCCCCTCCTGGGAAGACAACTGTGGCATATGTCACAGGCTTGGAGGACTTCAGAACCTTAGGAGGCAGAGGGAATTGTGGGGGTGGAGCTGGGGGTGTCCTTGATGGAGGATCAAGAGAAAAGCCTGGGTAGGTGGTGTCAAAGGGAGGGGGGGAGTCCAGCTTCGCATACGGTATGTCCGTGGGCATCCCAGCAGCCAGTCCAGAGTCACTGCCTTGCTGGGCTGCTGAGGAGTCCTGGAATGAAAGCAGGCAAGTCACACAAAGGCACTCTGCCTGACTTCCTATTGAGGGGATGCCTGAGACCATAATGGACCTGCTGTAACAATCCCAGCACATCAAAGGGACAAGAAGGCATTGCATTGGCCAGATATGGTGGTGTGTGCACATGCATGAAGGCACACACATTTAATCCCTACACTCAAGAGTTCAAGTTTAGCCTGGTCTACATAGTGAGTTCCAGGTTGGCAAATGGTACCTAGTGAGATCCTGTCTGAAACACCCAAAACAACAACAACAACAACAACAATAATAATAATAATAAAAAATCTAGGACTGGTGCATGCATTTAATTGCAGCACTGAGGAGGCAGAGGCAGGTGGATCTCCATAAATTTGAGGCCTGGCTGGTCTACATAATGAGTTGTAGGCCAGCCAAGTATAAAGAGACCTTGACTCATTAAAAAATAAAAAAATAAAAAAGCTGGGCATGGTGGTGCAAGCCGTTAATCCCAGCACTCAGGAGGCAGACACAGGCACAGCAGGAAGATCTCTGTGAGTTCGAGGTCAGCCTGGTCTACAAAGTGAGTGTAGGACAGCCAAGGCTACACAGAAAAACTGTATCTCGAAAAACAAAACAAACAAAAAGTGGAGTGGGGGTGTTTTGAAGATATCCTAAGCCCCAAGGTACTCCCCAGACATCGGAGGCAGAGGATCTACTTTCCCAGCAGTATGGTGGTGAGTGGGAACCTGCAAAGGTCTCTTACCATGCCTGAAACTCCACAGCTCTGGGACCGGCCACAGACACCAAACCTGGTCCCTGGCAACAGAGAACACCAGTCGAGTCACTTGCAGAGTGGAAGTCCAAGCCTTCCAAAACCTCTAAAGCCTTTGTTTAATACAGACTCATTTTCCCCACCCTCGCCCCCACCCCTCTCTACCCCCAACTCCAAACCTACACCTCTCCATTTCTGCACCCCATGAGCCCGCCTTGCCTCCCCACCCATTTTCTGCTCCTCCCGCTGCCTCAACGCTAAACATACCACCGGGAACTCATTCCTTCCGCTCCCCGCTCTTCACTGTCTCTCCCTGGGGTCCCTTCTTTTGCTCTCCCCATCAGTCACTGGGGTTCCTGCATATGGAGACTCAGCTAAAGAGTGGCAAGATCTTTCCTGTGAGAAACCCATGCGGACTCCTGGCCTTGTCTTCAAAAGTGAGCTGCGGGAGGAAGTGGACAGCTGCCTACCTTTCTTTCTGGCCATCACAGCAAACAGCACCACAGCCACCACCAGCAGACCCAGCAGGAGAGCGGCGCCCCAGATGAGGGGAATACTGAGAGACAGAGAGGGATAGTCTGGTTTAGCCCTGAGCCCTCAGGAAAGCTGCTGACCAAGAAAGAGCCTTGGAGTAGTGGGGGAAACTGCCACTTTGTTTGGGTACCATAACTGAGAGAAGATGGAATGGAAGGAGGGGGAAGGGAGAGGCACATTCTCACAGTGTCTTTGATGGACATCTACCAGAGGGAAGGCCCAGTTACAGAAGTGGATAGAGGTCGGTCTGTGTGCTGATGAGAAGTTCCGCAGCAGTGGGATGAGTTAGTAGGGTAGCCCGTTTGACTTCATTTGATTTTTTTAAAATGTATTTGTATATGTATATGAGAGTGCATATGCGCTTGCATGCAAGAGACTGCATAGGCTTGAAGAGAGCATCTGATCCCCTGGAGCTGGAGTCACAGGCTGCTCTGAACTGCAGATGAACTCTGTCCTCTGCAAGAGCAGCAAGTGCTCATAACTGCTGAGCCATCTCTCCAGCTCTCCACTGGGTTCACTCCACAGCTCAAAACCAGCTGTACGTCCAGTGCCCAGCTCCCCTGGCTTCCTGTACTACTGGTTTTTCTTTTTGTTTGTTTTTTGGTTTTTTTTGTTTGTTTGTTTTTTGGTACCTGTACTTATGCCGTCTGAACTCATGAGGGCTTGCACTCCCGGAAGGGTCCAAGGAAGGATCTTTAGGCAGACTTCCGGTTCTATAGGTCTCCTTCTCTTCCTCCGCTTCCTCCCCCTCTCCTGGGCCTGGAACTGAGCCAGAAAGAAACATTTAGTGAGTACATAGCCATTGTGGATCAGCTTCCACAGCATGCTAGGGAAATGAAGCTAAGGGAGGAGAGGCCTCCGAGGAAGGCAGACAGACGGGAAGCATCCTTTCCATCATTCTGTGAGCAGCCACGGCCATTCTATGAGCATCTCTGCCTGGCTGTGAACATAGCCATTTCCCCTCTGCCAACAGATCCCACCCATGGCCCCTGCATTCCTTCATCTCTGCCAGCTCCATCCCCACACACGAGAATCTCTCCAGGTCACTCACACTATGCTCAACCATAGCTGTATGATCTCTTTACCATCCCAGAATAGATCCCTTTGTTGTCCTCCTCAACACCAACCCTGCTCATTGGCTTTCAGGCTGATAGGATCTCATTCTGAGCTCCGCCCTCGGGATTGAAGGGGTTTATGGTGGAGCACTGATGAAAGGCAAGGCTCAGTGACCTTTCTGATAACACAGCTAGTACCTAGACCCCACTGTGAAAAGTCTTTGGTCGTTCCTACAACATACTTAACTGTGGCTGTGGAATTCAGAGATATGTCCCTGGGGATGGGGTGGGGGGGGGGTGAGGCCTCAAAAATCCATGCCATTTCCAGTGTCCCTCTTTCTCTGTGCCTTGTGCTTGTGGATCAGAATGTGAGCTCTCAGCTACTGCTCCAGTGGCCACGTTTGCCTGCCCGCTGCCATGCTCCCTGCCATGATGGACATGGGTTCTATCTGTCTGAAACTGTAAGGCCCCAATAAACTCTTTTTTTCCCCCCGCTCCGAAAGCCGATATCTCGTCACACCAATAGAAAACTAACTAAGCTACTCTCTGAAACTAACTGCTTGCCTGAGGGACAGGCCATTCCCTCTTGGGACACCGTGCTCTGCCGACCTGCCTGAGCATCTCTTTTATATAGCACCTACCCACTGCAATGAGGAGAGCTCCAGGTACTTGCTCCCTCATGCCTCTTCCCTCCTCCCCTCTTCCCAGCCAGACTGGTATTATTGTCAACTATCTTTTAGGGAGTTAGAACCTGGAGATGCACCAGGCATAGTGGAGCTTGCCTGTAATCCCAGCATTTGGGAGGCAGAGGGTCTTTTCTAGTTTGAGGTCGCTGAGGTCAATGTTTCGAGTTTTGAGTAAGTCAGGGTTACATAAGCCATGTCTCTGAAAGGAAAATGGGGATGGGGAGATGGCTCAGTGGGTGAAGAGCCTACCATGGAAGCACTGAGACTTGAATTTGGACCCCTAGCACTGCGTACAAGCCAGGCACAGAGTGCATGTCTTTACTTCCAGCACGGGGACAGAGTATAGAAGGAGACAGGAGGAATCCCTGTCACTCAGCAATCAGCCAGCCTAGCAGGGTTCCAGATTCAGTGAGAGACCCTGTCTCCAAAAATAAAGTGGAGAGTAAGACACCCAACATGGACCTTTGTCCTCCACAGGCACACATGCACCTATCCACAAGAATGGAGACCGCAGATGGAAGAGAAAGAGAGAGAGAGAGAGAGAGAGAGAGAGAGAGAGAGAGAGAGAGAGAGAGAGAGAGAACAAGACAAACTCCAGAATTACTAGAGCTCAGCCTGTCAAGGAAGGACGAATCCTGAGGGTGACTCATGTTAGCTGGCATGTACTTACTGTGTAAAATAGCCACGGGCCAGCAAGATGATTCAGAAAGTAAAGGAGCCTGCTGCCATGCCTCACGACCTGAGTTAGAACCCCAGAACCCGCCGACATGGTGAAGGAGAGAATCAGCTCTCACCAACTGTCTGTCCTCTTACCTCTACACACACACAGAGTGGAGGTGGGGTGGGGGAAGAGAATTGCAAATTTTAAAATAATAGTTGTGGAGGGACCATGAGGGTGAATCCAGTAACAATCTCATCCACTCCTCTTACTTAGCCAGGAAAACCAAAGAAGTGAGAAAGAGTTTCAGCAGGGGCTTAAGAGACAAGCTCTAGTTCACAAAAGATGAAAGGTGCCATTATATAAAAAAGCACCAGCCACGCCCCAGCCTTCTTTCTCAGTGCAGGCTATTGTAGCACCCACTTTTTAAAAATTTTTCAATATTATTTTAGGCGTCTGCATGTTTTGGCTGCATGTGTGTGTACACCATGTGTGTACCTGGTGCCCAAGGAGGCCAGAAGAGGACAATGGATCCCTTGGAGTTTCAGAAGAGTGTGAGCTGCCACGTGGGTGCTGGGAATCAAATCTAGGTCCTCTGGAAGAGGAGCCAGTACTTTTCACCACTTAGCCATCTCTCCAGAGCTCTAGCATCCTATTTTTAAATTGCATTTTTAAAAAATATTTATTTATTTATTATTATGTATACAGTGCTTTGGCTGCATATACACCTGCAGGCCAGAAGAGGGCATCAGATCACATTATAGATGGTTGTGAGCCACCATGTGGTTGCTGGGAATTGAACTCAGGACCTCCGTAGGAGCAGTCAATGCCCTTAACCTCTGAGCCATCTCTCTAGCCCTTAAATTGCATTTTTATTTTAATGAATGCCTAGAAAGATGTGAGCTGTGAGAATAAACTGGGCAAGTATAATATGCTTTCTATATTAAGATTGCTCAGTGAATGTAAAAATTAACGTATTTAATATTAATGCATAAATATTAGGCTTAAATATTTTTATTTTTTTATTTAAAAAATGTTAAGCTCCCCCAATTTTAAAAACTGAATGGAATCAGGCACAGCACTGTATACCTATAATACCTCACATTCAGGAAGCTGAGGCAGGAGGATCACGAGTTTGAAGCCAGCCTGGACTACCTAAATAGGTTCCAGACCAGCCTGGGCTACAGAGTAAGACTTCCAAAAAAGAAAAACAAATACTAAATGAGTTAAAGGCCAATCCGGGAACTGGTGGATTCCACCGGTAGGTCAGACCCTTACTAAACTCTGTTAAGATAAACTTTAAATTATCAAAGGAAGGCAGAGCTGAGGAAATGTTTCAGTTGGCAAGCATGAGGTCCTGAGTTCGACTCCCTAATACTCAAGAAAAAAATGCTAGATATGAAACCCCAGTGCAGGAGGCTAGAGATAGGCAGATGCTTATTTGGCCAGCCAGTCTATCCAAAATGGTGAACTTCATTCTCTGGGGCGATACAGGTGTTTCATGGACACACACACACAGAGAGGAAGGCACAAAAATTAATCTCCGTTAATATGTTTGAAATCCACGGAAAGTAAAACAAGGACAGCATCAGCTCGGGAGAGTTAGAGGAAGACACAGGACCTTACAGGCCCCGTGATGGAAAGCTACTGTGAGGAAAAGGCCTCCGCTTAGCGACTTATCTCCAGCTTCCCAAACAGTTCCGTTGCCACTCACTCCCGCAGAGCTGTCGAAAAGATAGCTCACCCCAATGCCTTCCTAGCGGACCCCACACCCTCAAAGCCTCAAGAGTCCCCATCACAGGTCATCTTTCTGACTCCAGCGCCGGCAGCTTAAGACCACGTACCTGGTGGAAGCACCAGTAGGGAGACCTTGTGCAGGGTCTGGGGCCCTGCGGCTCCTTCCACCACACAGCCGTATTCCCCTGTGTCCTCCTCCTGCAGGCTCACCATTTGCACCTGCAGGAGCCCCCCACCCAGGTCTGTGAGGAATATGCGCCTGTTCTCTGGGGCTCGTCGGTCCACAGCTGACGTCACCAGTGGCTGGCAGCTTTCCTGCAAGAACAGGCACCAGACCTTGCGAGCCCTCACATCCTGGAGCCGGTAGTGGCACTGCACCTGAATGGAGGACCCCACCGGAGCTTGTAGCATCTCAGGGTGGCTGTCAGCTGAGCCTTGGCCTGGGGAAGGAAAGGAGGTGTGGGAGTGAGGGTTGGATAGAAGCAGGCACAGTTCCTAGCCCCACTCTATCTGACATAGGGATGTGGGGATCCAGAGGGGTAGCTATGACATCGGTGATACTTATGGCTGGTGAAGGAGGCAGCGGCTCCATCGGCTCCTTACCTGCTAGTCCCAGGAGCAGCAGCAGCAGCAGCAGGTAGTAGTAGCCCATGGCCGGGCAGACGTCAGTTCTGAGGGTGACCTCCTCACTAATACTGCAGGCTCCTGGGAGCAGGAAACATCTGTCTCATCCAGTCACGTGGACTCTCCAGCAAACCGGGGGGGGGGGGAGCGGGTGGCCGCTGGAGTTACACTGGTGGGAATCTCTAAGATTGGGGGCAGGGAGCTTCTCCAAGGCTTGCTTGGCTTAGAGCTCAGAAGATCCTTAGAGACTAGTAGACAAGTGGGAGATATGTTGGAAGGCGGGGGTCAGACTCCCCGCCAAAGGGAATGGAGAGAGGGTACGGCTACCGGAGGGCAGGAGAACCGGGAATGATAATCTCCAGTGTCCCAACTACACATCTGGAGAAACAGCTATGAAGGAGGAGAGTAAGGGGCCCTCCATGCGGCCCAAGGCCATCTGATTCTCAAGTCTTTATGGGAGACACCCCCATCCTGGCTCCGCTCACACTCCAGCTACCAAGAGACCCTCACTCCCTCACTGCAGCCGCTTCCCCGGAAACCCACCGGACCTGCCTTTTGCCTACCTAGACTCTCCAAATCGTTTCTTTCAAGCTCCTCAACTCTAGAGAATATGATTTTCTTCAGAGTGGAGACATCATCGTCTTTCCTCTCTTGCTGTTCTGCAGCCCGGTTATTACTTGGCATGAATCTTACTTTCTTAGGCATTCTTCCTGTTTTCATAAATTCTCTTTCTCCGCCGTTTGTCTCTTTATTCACTGTATCCTGCCTTCTAGGAATACCTGCATATTCTTCTCCCGGCTCCTTTACTACCTTCATTCTTCGGTTTCCTTTTAGAGACAAGGTCTCAGGGGACCCAGACTGGCCTCAAATTTGTCATGTAGCCAAGAGTGATCTTGAACTTCTAATCCTGATTCTACTTCCCGAGTGCTGGGTTTGGTTACCACTGCGATGAGACCAGGCGTTGCATGCATGCTGAGCAGTCATTGTACCAATAGCGTTACATCCCCAGCCCCTTTCTTTCTTCTTTCTTTTTAAGAGAGATTTGTTTATTTATTTGTATTTTATGGGTGTGAGTATTTTGCCTTTATGAGACTAGGCGAAGGTGCCTGATGCCCTCGAACTGGAGTTACAGATGGTTATAAACTGTCACGTGGAGTCTGGGAACTAAGCCTGGGTTCTCTGCAAGAGCAGCAAATGCTCTTAACCATTGTGACATCTCTCCAAACCCATTTTTTTTTTTCTTTCTGGATGTTTTCAATTCACAAGTTCTCTCTCTAATTCTTCAAGCATTACTGTTTTTCTTCAAGTGTACATTGGCTTCATGAATGCTGTGTTCTCCATGAATATTCCCTCCTTTCGACGTGGTCCTGGCAGTATATGTGCAAAGAGCACGTATGTTGAGTGCGTCTGAGCAGCAAACGTTCCTCAGAAGCTCGAGCCTGAGAAACACCCGGGGAGACTTGTATCCTTCACTTTCCTTCCCCAAAACATGTATACCCAAGAAGGACGGTTTTTATTTGTCTTTTCATTCTCAGTATCTGTATTTCCTTAAAGAGGAAGAAGGCTCAGTAAGCCTGTATATTAGTTTTCATACTGCTACGACAAAATCACCCTAAGGAAGGGAAGATCTATTGGGGCTCACCGTCTCAGGAGGCGCAGCAGGAGCATGAAGTGGCTGGCCATACCATGGGAGGCAGGCAGGACACAAAGGTAGGTTCGAAATGGGGTTCACCTGCCACCCTCCCCGCCCTGCAGCACCACCTGCTGTCAGCTTTGTGTTCAAGCTCGGAGTTCAAGCTTCAGAGAGGCTTTTTGAAACCCTGGCGCTCACTTGTTCCTTGAACTGCAAGTCTATTTGGAGGTCCTTGAGATTCAGACTCAGAGGAAGCATCTGGTCTCAAAATTGCTCTGGGGAACCAGACAGAACACATGATAAACAGTCTGCCAGAAGTAGAGTCACATGTACGGATGAACACACTGCCCTTTTGTGGAAGATGAGCTCCAGAGAGCGGCAATGGGACCTCCTTCTTTCTTCTCTCCCTCAGTCTCTCTTCTCTCCTTCCCTCCCTTTCTCCCCCTCCCTCCCTTCCTCCCCCCCCATGCTATAATTGTTCTGGCAAGAGTGAAGATATTCTAAAGAAACACTCACGCCCCTTCTTTCAGCTACCAGACTCTTGAAGCGGTGAGCTCCCAAGGAATTGGAATTGCCCCTGGAATCTCATGGTGGAGGAAGGAAATGGCTGAAGCCCAGTGAGAGGCCTCACAGGGTGCAAGAGACTCCAGCCCAGACAATGGTGGGCAGCAGGTCACCTTAGCAGAGACTGCTTCCTGCATGCCATTTGTCCTTTACTCAAACCCAAACCTCATGTTAAGACCCCAAAAGATGGGTGCTGGGGTGATGGCTCAGCAGATGAAGCACTTGCTGAGTAAGCATGACTGGGGTTTGGTTCCCCAAGAACCTATCTCAATGTGCTATGGGCGTGGCACCCTACCGGTAACTCCATCCCCAGAAGGCAGAGTCAGGGGGTGTCCCAGAGCAAACTGGCTAGAGAGACTAGTCATGTCAGGTTCAGTTAGAGGCCTTGCCTCAATGAATAAAGTGGAAGAGCACTCAATGATGATTCTCTCCCTCCCTCCCTCCCCCTCAGCCCCCTCTCTCCCCCTCTTTCTTTTTCTTTTTTCTTTCTTTCTTTCTTTCTTTTTTTTTAGATGGCTTTTTTTGTAGCTGTAGCTGACTTGGAACTCTCTATGTAGACCAAGCTGGTTTTGAACTCAGAGAACCTCACGCTTCCTACCTCTGCCTCTCTAGTGTAGGCATTAAAGATATACGCCAGCACGGATGATTATTAACATCAACCTTGGGCCTCCAAATGTATGAATGTGCACCCACATATGCATGTGTTCATACACATGCAAGAACAGACAGGCACACATGGAAAATGGAGGGAAAATACTGAAGATGGTTTTGGTAGGCCGCTGAATCTTTTTGTTCCCATTCCCACTGTGGCCACATTGGGTACATTTTCATTCTCCGCTTTTCCTACTCTATGTCTCTTTAATTGTCTTAATTGAAGCAGCTGGGTAAAATGCCTGGCGGCCCTCCCGCCTTCCTCTTCCTTTCTTTCCTTCCAGGCATAGTTTGTTGGTAGCTGGGAGTAGCTGAGATCCCACTAGTACATCACACTGAGCCTCGTAGAAGCACACTGTTCCTGTGTGCTGAGGACCACAGTGCTTCCCAGCACACAAGATCTGGAGCAAACCAGGCCTTCCTCCTGCATTGACAGTGCAGGCGAAGCTCCGACATCCTGTAGCCACAGAGGTGTTGTGTGCACCTGGGATGGCGTCATACATCAAAGTGAGATCTTCACATGAATGTGGTTCAGTGCTTGACCAGAGGAGGGGCCCTGGTCTCCATGGAAGCTGATGTTGCTGGGTTTTTTAAGTGAGGAAACCGGGTGTTTTTGAAGGACCTACAATGTACTAGACCCCCTGGCCAGGGATTTCCATAAATGTTTTGTCTTTTTTACTTTACAAAAACCCAGTGAGGATGCAAGCTGACTCAGCGGGTAAAGCTGCTTGCTGCCAAGACTAATAACCCCGAGTTTGATTCCTGGAACCGACGTTGTAGAAAAAGGCTAAGCTGTCCTCTGATCTCCATATATGCACAATGTCGTGTGTGTGTGTGTGTGTGTGTGTGTGTGTGTGTGTGTGTGTGTGTGCACATGTGCATTGGAGGTGGGTACCTGAGGAGGGTCAGATTCCCTGAAGCTGGAGTTACAGGCAACTAAGCAGCCTAATTGGGGTACTGAGAACTAAACTCAGGTCCTCTATAAGAACACCAAGTGCTCTTAACCACCGAGCCTTCTGTGGTGGTTTAGGTGAGACTGGCCTCCACAGGCTCCTATATTTGAATGTTTATGTCCCAGGTGGTGGACTGCTTAGGAAGTTGTCTTGGTTACCATTCTTTTGCTGTGAAGAGACATCATGTATGCCAACTGTTATAAAAGGAAGCCTTGAACTGGAGATTGCTTACAGTTGAGAGGGCTAGGCCAAGATCATCATGGCAGGAAACAGATAGGCCTGGCACTGGAGCTGGAGCTGAGAGCTTTACATCCTGATCAGCAGGCAGCAGGCAGGGCCAGAGAGCCAGAGACAGTGGGAGACAGAGAGAGACAGACAGAGAGACAGAGACAGACAGTGAGAGATGGAACACACACACACACACACACACACACACACACACACAGAGAGAGAGAGAGAGAGAGAGAGAGAGAGAGAGAGAGAGAGAGAGAGAGACCACCCCCAGTAACACATCTCTTCCAAGAGGCCACACTTTCTAAGCCTTCCCAAACAGTTCACTCATTGATGACCAATCGTTCAAACCTAAGAAACCATGTGGACCATTCTCATTCACAGAAGGATAGGAGCTATGACTTTGTTGGAGAATGTGTGAGTGGGCTCTGAAGTTTCAAAAGCCCAAGCCAGGCCTAGTCTCTCTCCCGTCTTCCCCCCCCCCCCCCCCCCCGCCCCATCTCGTGAACCAGATGTTAAGTTCTCAGCCGCTGCTCCTACTGTGCTCCAGCACCGTGCTTCCCACCACGGTGATCACAGACTAACCCTCTGAAACTGTCCTATGCCCCAATTAGATGCTTCCTTTTATAAGTTGCCTTAGTCATGCTGCCTCTTCACAGAAATAGAACAACAGTAAGGCACCATCTCTCCAGCCCCCTAAAAATAATTTTAAATCCCAGTGAAATAGACAAAGGGAGTATTGGTTGTCTAACTAATCGCTTGCTTGCCTGATCTATTTTTACAATCATCTAACCGTTGTAGATTGAGGAACCTGCTCGTTACAAGTTGTCAGGAGGCAGAGAGGAAACTGAAGCCCATGAATCTGTCCACCTTTCAGCCCAGGGTGATCCTTAGCTTGAGGCAGGGCATCCCATTGGTCACTCTAGCCCAGAGGTGGGTATCTTGGACATGGTAGCACAGGTAAAGAGTGATGAGCAAACTCCAAGAGGGAAGCATCCACCAAGCCCCAGCCTGTCTCAGGAAGCCTCTCAGGCCCACTTCACGGCCCGGTGTCCAGGATGCACGCAGCTGAAAGGGCTTGGCTAGACTGTGGACTGGATCTGTGGGGATGAAGCAACTGCCGGAGGACACAATGAAGCCATCAGAGAAGCCCCCAGAATCAGGCTGACCCACAGCTCCAGGCCAGGGTTAGTGGAGTATCTTAAGCAGGAGTGGACTAGGCAGGAGTGGAACCCAGGGAGGGCCATGTGGAAGTGAGGCTGGAGTGTGCATACCATAACGGACTTTTCCCATAATTCCCAAGCTCATGTTAGATGGTAAGTATATTCATGTCACCAAGGCTGCAGGGATTCCTGGATGTCTACTTCTGAGACCTAATAGAAAGCTCGAGTCTACGGCCAGCTTGATCCTTCCTCACTCTGGTCCATCAGGGACTTTCTGCCCCACTCTCCCTAACTCTTGCCCAGGGTGTTAGGTGTGCGTTTGTGCTGGATCGATCTTTTTTTTTTTTTTTTTTTTTTCTTCAAGACAGGGTTTCCCTGTGTAGTCTTGGCTATCCTGGACTCACTTTGTAGACCAGGCTAGCCTTGAACTCACATCAATCCCTCTGCCTCTGCCTCCCGAGTGCTGGGATTAAAGGTATGTGCCACCACCACCCTGCTGTGCTGGTCGATTTTAACAGTCAACTTGACACAATCTAGAATCATCTGGGATAGGAGTCCCAAAGAGGGTTTGTCTAGATGAAGTTGGCCTGTGCGCATGTCTGTAGGGATTGTCTTGCCTGTTTCCTGGCCGGGACCTTGGAACCGTACAAGGGAAGAAAGCTAACTGAGCATGGGCACAAGCAAGCAAGCAGAACGGATGTGTTTGTAACTTGGAATGATAAACTAAACAAGCCCTTTCCTCCCTCGGTTGCTTTTGCCCAAGGTGTTTTTATCATAGCAACAGAAAAGAAAACTAACAGTGTTAGAGAGACTGGCACAGTCCTGGCAGTCTGTCCCCTTTGCCTCGAATTCACAGTGCTTTCATGTATTTCCTTCCTTCGGGTGTCCCCTTTGACTGTCCTGCTCAAAGTGGCACAGTCCATCTCCTCTGCACCCAGCTTTATTTTTAACTTTTCCTCAACACCCCCATTATTGTGTGTATTGCCACCCCACCACCTCCTCTCCCTAGAAGAGCTCCAAGGGCAGAGTCTGTGCTGTGTACTTATTCACAAATACACTAGCAAGATGGAGCTAGACAAAAGGGTGCCCTGAATTCAGAGGGATTCCCAGGCTGGACTCTGAACCTCCGTTTCCTCTCAGTATATCCAGGGGTGTGAACTGTCTGTTCCCAGCTCAGATACTGTGACTCATACCTTGTCCTTTCTCCAAAGGAGAGATGGATCAGCCGTGAAAGGCTAGGCTCACAACCAAAAATGTAAGAGAATGCCACAAGATGAGGAGTAGGAAGCTGATCAGCTATCCCACAAAAGGACTTGGTGATCAAGTTTAGGGAAGAGAATGGAGGATGGAAAAATTGACCTGATTAGAGCCTATGAGGTGGAGGACATGGCATGTGTGATGGTTATTTTTAATTGCCATCTTGACACAATACAGAATCACTAAAGATAGTCTCAGAGAGGGATTGTCTAGATGAAGTTGGCCTGTGGGCTGTCTAAGGGCATTGTCTACATTACATGTTGATTGATATGGAAAGTCCCAGCCCACTGCAGGTAACACCATTCCCTAGGCAGGGGTTCTGGAATTATCTCAGTGGTAAGCTCACACCCAGAACGCATAAGACCATGAGCCATCCCTGAGTCCCATCACTGAGAAAGAGAAGACCTGTATGAGGCACAGAACCGTCTCGAAAGAGTGGGTAGTCCTGGGTTGGTGTGTGAGAGTGTTTAATGTTCAAGGTACCAATGTTGACAGGTGACCATCTAGCTCTCTTCCCTACTCAACACATATGTACACACCAGTATTCCTGCTTCCAGGAGAGGCAAGCTTTAGGCAGAAGTGGCTTCTGAAACAGAAGGAGCAAAAACAGATGTCTTGGTAAGAGGGAGGGAGAGAATGTGCAAGCTGGGATGGTTCCTGGGTGGACTTCAGCTGGGTTTCTCTTCCCACTTGGAGTTCTCTCACGAAGTTCTGGGTCCTGCGACAGATACGGCTCATTCCTTCCCATCCCTTCCCTGTTCAGGCCTAACATCCCCCCCCACCACCACCCCCAGCTTGCCCCACTCACCAGTCAGGATCTGAAGTTGGTGCCCAGCATCGTGGCCACAATCCAACCTGCTGGCCACACCTGTCCCCTGCTTCTGCCTGCCCCTGGCCACAGCCCAGAGAATGCTGGCTATGAGTAGCTTGCTGAAGAGGACACAGGCCAGGAGGAGGAGTATGGAAGTGGGTGGGAAGGTGATCTCTCTGGACTGGCTCCTTGGAAAGAGGAAAAAGATGGTGGGCTAGAGGTGGCCAACAGGATGAAACCTGCCCGTGAAGAAATAGAGAAGCAACGGGAATTCCTAGGGGCTTGGGAAGCAGCTCTGTGGGGCTCAGGGGAACCTGCGTCTGTTTTAGGATCTACTATGTATGTGCACAAAGCACATCCCCTGTAGGATGCTGTTGTGGGTATGGGGCATAGGCATGCACCTCACGCGTGCTCGGGGCTGCACAACACATTTTTATATCGGTAGATAGGAATGGACCATCCGGAATGGATTCTGGTTCTCCCAAAAAGCATAGACCCAGGGCTCCCAGTTTTAAGCAAAAGTAGCCAGACTTATTGCTGGATTGCAGGGATCTGCGCGGGCTGCCCTTCCTGAAGCTTGGAGTGGCGCTTTTGTGAATTGTTCCAAAGGCCTTCAATCTCTTAATTTCTAGGCCCCCAAACCTCAACACGCTAGTGAGCGGAAGGGCTACTCAGACAAGATTATATCTGGGCCTTCTTTGCCTGATCCGTTTGTCCAGGAAACCTCCATCCACAGCCACTGCCAGGGGTGTGAGGAGGAGCCACTACTGTACCTGGAAGTGCTGTGTTCCACTTGGGCACCCTCAAAACTCTGTGGGTCCTCAGGGACCCAGAGATCTCCAGCATCTTGGTCATCTAGAGGGTCTGTGAGAGACAAGCCATGAGGTCATAGCCTTCTAGTCATTCAGAGCTCTGGGGCTCCAGTCCTGTGTATATCTGGATATTAGCCTCTGTTCAATTCCCTAGCCTATAAAGAGTAGGTATTGAGAGCTGAGCATGTAGCATGCTTGCCTAGTATGCACAAACTCCTAGGTTTGATCCCCAGCACAACGTAAGCAAGGAGAATCAGAAGTTCAAGGTCACCTTCTGCTAGAGAGTGAGTTTGAGGCCAGCCTGGCCTACCTAAGACACGATCTCACAAATAAGAGGGGCTACTGGGAATACCTCCCTTAGTGGCAAGGTGACAAGGTTCAACCTCAGCCTAATACCTGGCACCCCACTGAAGTCAAGGGCCTGCAATTGTCATCCTGTCACTCAGGCCTATGAAAAGCAAGTGAATATTGGGAGGCCTGAAAATGCAAAATTCATGCAAGCCAGGCATGGTGACATGTCTCATGGACCCCAGCACTAAGGTACTGAGATGAGAGGGTGGAGAGTTCCAGGTCAGCCTGTCTCAAAACAAACCAAAATCCTACCACTACCACTAAATATATCAAAATATTATGCAAACTGGGTTACAGGGCCAGGTCATTGCTACTGAACTACACCCCAAGAGAGCTGAAAGGTCATGTCTCTTGAACCACTCTTTAGGAGAGTAATAGAAGTGGGGTTTATTGAAGAGCTATAGTCTCTCCACCTCCGAGGAATACTGAATCTAGACATTCAGTTCCATCACAGAGGCCACAGTGTGGGCAGGGACCTGGATCCTGGCAGCATCTCTCCGGTAGGCCTCTGCTGGTCCTGCAGACTAGGCAGGAGGCTGAGCTCCATTTTAAGAAGACAGGGACCCCTCCCCCAACTCAGTTCAGAGCAGCCAACAGACACCATCATTTCTCTTTTTCTAAGGTGCTTAGGGCGGAGTCTATGTGCTAGGGCAAAGGCATGATCTCCTCAGAGAGGGGGAAAAAATGGAGGCTGGGAGATGGACCGACAGTGCATTGCCTGGTACAACCAAGCAGTGGTTTCTGCACCAGGCTGCCTTGTTGAATGAGTGGACGAAATGATCTGTTGTTCTTTAAGAACCACATACAGTGCTCACATACTAATGGGATTCCAATCAGATTAAGTGCTTCGAGGACACAAGGCTGGGACTGGTTAAATGTCTTGATATAAGCTAAAGAAAGATGCTCTTCCCACAGGTGAGCACGGCTGCCATGAAGAGAGCACACTGGGTTTTATCTCCCTTATACAGTGAGTATTCTAGACAACTATCCATGGATTCATGCAGTATATTTTCCTAAGGGAAGGAAGTAGCCCTGCAAATATATACCTGAACTTGAATGTTGTAAAGTTATTTCCTCTGAACTGAAATATATCCTCATAGAGGGAGGAGAGGGGACCATATAACTCAGGAAGAAAGGAAAACTTACAAGGCTCAGAAACGTCATGAAACTTTACAAGACTTAAACACATCCATGCCAAGGTTATATAAGCCATTACAGTTGTTGGGGAGAGGAGGCTCTACAAGTTGTTCAGGGAGCTCCAGAGATACAGGGAGAACCAGGGATGCATGGAATTCAAGGGATACAGGGAGCATCAGGGATGTGGGGAGCATTAGGGATGCAGAGAGCTCCAGGATTGCTGCTTTTTGTGATTCATTATCCATTCAGGGATAGTTTTTTTTTTTTATTATTTATTCATTTATTTATTGGTGATACAGGAGCTTTAAGTTGCTTGTAAATAAATGCCCTGTCCATGCACTTACAAGCAGCCCCAGAAAACTCACTAGTCCACTAAGCCAGACCTGGATGGAGCCATCTCTTGGAACTGTTGGTGGCGGCTAATATGGGACAGACATTTGTTTATGTCATGCAACAGTGAGACCTGGCCCAAGGCCAGCCAAAAGTAGTACCAGCCACTGTACTCACCTGCTAGGACCTCCACTAGGACCTTCTGTAGGACATCAGCCTCTTGGCCTCGGAGGCTCTGACACTGGTAGAGGCCCGCGTCACCAGCTTGGAGGTTCCTCAGAGTGACGGTGAGGGTTCCAGCAAGGGTGTCATCTGTGATGACTGTACTCCCGTTCCGTTTCCTTAGGAAGGCCAGCACCCACACACTGTGTGTGCTCACCACACGCTGGCATGGGCCCTCCTCACCCAGCTGGCGACACCAGGCCTTGCGTCGACCCCAGTGCTTCAAGGTGTCATAGGTACATGACACCCGCAGGGACTGTCCGGCCACACCCTGCAGCACCGTGGTGTTGAGGGCTTGGGACAACTCTGCAGAGAAAGCAGTCACTTGTCACTTTCATGCACCCATCAAATATTCATTGAGCATCTACCAGGAACAGCAAACTCTACAGACGAGGGTCCCACCCTTGAAGAGTTTAGGATCTCTATGGAGAAGATGGCACACTGGGAATGAACACTCCCACCTCTAGGCTCCCTGCCCTTTCTCCCTGCCCCCTGCCCCCTGCCACCCCAAGAGAGGGTTTCTCTTTGTAGTCCTGACTGTCCTGAAACTCACTCTGTAGACCAGACTGGTCTGGAACTCACAGACATCTGCCTAACTCTGTCTCTTGCCTCCCAAGTGCTGGCATTAAAGGCGTACATCACCACTGTCCTGCCTCCTAGGAACTAGGAATCTGATTTTCTTACTATGCTTCCAGGGGAACTTTTGGAATCAGCTCCAGCGATGCAAGGAGCAGAGTGTGCACATGGTCGTCATGATAAGCTCTGGCCCTCGGGCACCTTTGACTTTTTGTTTGAAACAGGATCTCTCACCAGTGTGCAAGATTGTTGTTGAGTGTCGACTTGACACACTCTAGGATCATCTAGGGGCAAACTTCTGAACTTGCACATGAGGGGTTTTCTAGATCACGTTAGTCTATGGGAATATTGAGGGAAAACATCTGGATCCAGTTAATTTGGTGTGAGAAGACTTGGCCTGAGTATGGGCAGCAACATTCAAGGGTAAAAGTCCCCAGCTCCATCAAAAAGAGAACCCAGCAGCGGCACTGGTCTCTCAGCTTCCCGACTAAGCATGCAGTATGACAGCTGCCTCCTGTCACCAGGCCGTCCCCTCCAGGATGCAGTGTATCCCCTGACATTACAAGCCAAAACGAAACTTTCCTTCGTTGAGTTGCTTTAGTAAGCTATATTGTCACAGCAACAAAACGATGACTAATACAGTATCGAAATTTACAACATAGACCAAGGCGGCCCATGAGCTTCTAGGGATCTGACTGATTCTTCCCCCTCATGTCTCCATTCTAGGGAGACAGGCACATACCACTGATCCTGGCCTTTCTCATGGGTCCTGTGGGCACAAACACAGATCTCCGGGCTTGCAAGGCTGGCACCATACTGACTAAGCCATATCTGGCTCCAAAAACCTGTCTGGCTCTATTTTAGACATCTTCCCTCCTGTCATATAGGATGCCTGTTTCCCCCTTCCTGTCTCAGGAGAGCAAGGTTAGTGGATCCTTGGAGCTCCAGCCGGTTCCTTGAGGGTTGGGATGGCCCCCTCCCTGCCCCTGCCTCACTGCCCAGTCTTCAATCATCCACACCGAGTGGCTCTCCTTTTCTAACTTTTGGCTCCCAGCTTCCTTATTTCTGTGGTTCTGTTCCCCTTTTTTAGGAAGGACTTGTCTCAGAGCTATTTTGGGGGAGACATGAGACTGCTATTCTGGGGATCCTCTTGGGGTAGAGAAGATGGCATTGAAATACCCGTCAAGTTGTTGCCAGGGCAGGGGGACAAGGGTTCACCCAAACTTTCTGCCTCTTGCACTGTGTCTCCAGCTATTACAGAGGTGGAAACATGAAAGGTGAGATCAGGGAGCTGGCGACTTGCCTTTTGGAACTAGAGACCTCACATCAGCCCCTTTATTCCTCTGCCTGGAGGCAGGCTTAGGTACCCTACCTCTCCTCCACTTCCAGCTGAGATGCTGCAGGCATAAGACACAGGGCAGCTTCTTCTCTTACCTGGGTTTGTCCATTACTCTTCAGGAAAAGGATGCACCCAGCGACAGTGCAAGAGGTGGTCCACCATAGATGAGGATGCAGTGGCAGAGCCTTCAGCATCCTTGCCTCCCACAGAGCACTGAGGTTGAATGTGGGAGGGGCTCTAGGAGGATGTAAACCCCAGGCCAAGTCCTCCTTTCTTCCTCCTCTCCCATTCTGCCTCTCCACTTATGCTCACAGGCTTCTTGAGTGTCTAAGAGGTCTCAGCAGTGATTCCACGGGTCCCCCAGCTCACGGCTAGTGCCGCCCTCACAACTCTGTCAGTGACCAAGTCCAGCAGCAGCCTCTTAACCTTTCCTACTTGTGGGGGTTAATCCTGGGGAGGATGGTGTGAAGGACATGGGCCAGGGGGCAGGAAAGCAGAGCCAAGCAGGGCACTGGAGTGTGCCAGGACTTCCGCCTCCTTTGCAGTTCTCCTCCGTGTCATCTGCACCCCACCCAGCCACCTGCTCACAAAAGGTGAAGAAAAGAAAGCATTGTAGAGGGCAGGTCCCACCTGTGACCAGCAGCAGGAGAAACAGGTAGAGAGGCTCCATGGCACACCCTTCCTCAGCCAGTCGGAGGGGACAGACACTGGGGCCCCTTGTGCAAGATTTTGCCTTTCCCTTGAAGTGCAGAAGAGAGATGACCAAATCAGTCAGGCTCGGCCCACAGGAACTGTGCTTCTGGATTGAGCAACAGTCGGGACTAGGGTAGGCACTACAATTGAAGGAGGGAGAAAGCATGAGAGAGGAAGGAAAAGAGGCAGTGAAGGTCAGCATCCCTCCTGAAATGCTGGCGGGGGGATCCCTGCATACCTGGCCACAGACAGGCGGTTAGGCTATTCCATCTTCTTGCAGAGCCTCATCTGGGGGTTGATATCCTCACACCAAAGCCAGGGTGTCTGCCATCTCCCAGACTGGAAAACAGCTCCTTCTTAGGAGGTCACCAGATCACAATCCTATTGTGTAAGGCAGCAGCTAAGGCTGTAGGCTGGAGCCAGACTTCCCGTTTGCTATGTGCACGTTCAGGGCTGTAACCTCCCTGTGCCTCATTCCACGCATCTGTAAGTGTAAGATGGGACTATTGGTGATAAACAAGTTCATCAGGAGGCTAAAGGTGGTTTCCTACAATCAAGGGTGCAGATGTGCAGATGCCATCAGCAAGGGTTAACTGTGTCTATCACCCCAGTCAGCAGGGGATGGGGCAATGGGTAGTCTCTGAGTGCATTTCAAGAATCCCTCCCCCCTCCACCCCCCGCCCCTGAGGAGATGTAACATCTATCCTCTCCTCAGAAGGTCTCAACAACAATCTGAAGTAAGATTCCACCAAAATTCATCCTGGGGAGTAGCCCTCCGGCTTATTCACTGTCCTATCGCTGTGAAGAGACACCATGACCAAAGCAACTATTATAAGGGAAAGCATTGAACTGGGGGATTGTTTAAAGTTTCAGAAGGTTAGTCTATTATCATCATGGCAGGAAGTGTAGTAGCACTCAGGCCGAGGCCCGAGCTAGAGCCATAGTTGAGAGCTGCATCCTGCTCTGTAGGTGGGGAGGGAGGGAGACTTCTATTGCCCCCAAACTTCCTCTTCTGAAGAGCTGAGTGTCACACACATACACACACACACACACACACACACACACACACACACACACACACACACAGGCACACATGTCAGTCCTAACTTCTGACCACCCAATGAGACACTCCTGACATCCCCTGGAGTTCTGGAGGACAGGGATTCCACAGGTGGGGGTCCCTACCAGGGATGGTCCAGGCACAGAGGTGTCTAGCAAGTCAGGGGTGGGGCTCAGAAGCTCTGAAGGCATTCCCAGCCTGGAAACTGAGTTGTGCCGGAGGTCATGAGGAAAGAAGCCGGGAGCCTGCAGGTTCCTTAGCTTTGGGTCTGGTCTCCATGTCTGTCTGTTGCCATGATTGTGTCTGTTCATTTCTCCATGTGACAGGGAGTGTGCCTGGAGACAGTACTTCACAGCAAGACGAACAGTCTAGTGTGAGCCTAATGTATAGAGTGGCCATTCTTGGGTCATGTGCGTGCATGTGCATGTGTGTATGCATGCATGTGAGTGTGAAGAGGCAAGAAGTACAGCAATAATTAATTTTGAGGGGTTTACTATGCCCCCTTTTGCTCCTAAATAGCTATTTGGGTTTTCTACCCCACTTTGGCCCTTTAGTTCTCAAATAAAAGACACAGAGACCCTTTACATTTATAAAAGCTTTAAGGCACGGTAACTGGGCAGATATCAACCCTCTAAGCTATTTTGCTATTTCCCAGCTACACACCCCAAGTTACTTGCCATAATTGTTTCTACCCAAGCTGCTTCTGTCCTATCAGGCTACGCGCTCATGGTCCATACTGCCCCATAGCAATCTCCTTCCCTGGTTTCTCCTCCTGCTATATCCTCTGCTTCCTCTCTCTCTCTCTCTCTCTCTCTCTCTCTCTCTCTCTCTCTCTCTCTCTCTCTCTCCTCTTCCCCACTTCATGGTCCCTCAGAGACCCCCAAGCCAGGGAACTGAAGCTCTGCCTACCTCTCTTCTGCCCAGCTATTGGCTGTCAGCAGCTTAATTTAACCAACCAGAGAATATTGGTGAGCAAAGTTTACACAGCATCACTTGGTGTTCGTGAGAACGTGCTCCTCTCAGCTGCAGTAATGTCTTGGGGGGGGGCAGTATTTAGCATTTGAATACATAGCACAAGACCAACCCCCCAAACAGAGGTGTCTTTCCTTAGGCACCATCTACCTCATCTTTTGAGACAGCGTCTCTCACTTGGTATGAAATTCACACTGTCTGGTCATTGAGCGCTTGGCAGTCACCTATCTTCACCTGCCCAGAGCTGAGATTATTACACACCACCAGGCCTGGGTCTTCCACAATGACTGGATCTAACTTTAATAGTTAAAGAGCTGTGTTACATAATTTTATATACAACTGCTAATCTAGAGATTCACTGAAAAAACAAAACAAAACAAAACAATTCCACCATTTGGGGCCAAATTTGAAGCAAGCTTTACTAAATATTAAATACTGACCAAGAGATGGACTCTGGTCAGGACCATTCCCTAGAATTTCCCAGCTAAATGGCCCCAAGACACATGATGCAGAGGCTTATAAGGACAAACCTATAGGCCACCATAATTTCCCATGAGGCTTTGTTATTTTCCAGGAACTACAACTCCCAGCATTTTGGCATGTTACCTGGTCCTTGGGCAGGTGCGGCTTACAAGTTAATTTTGGGCATTATACAACATGTTTAATGATATATCCATTCTGACCTACAAATATGAGGACAAAATATTTGTAGCATATTAGCCCTTTAAAATACACTCATTTTATGAATTTTGCCACCAAGACCCATTCATTGCTAGCTGCACATTTTGTGTTAGGTGCGTCCACTACCAAACTTCTTCTTATGAAACACTGAGAAAAGCATGCAGGGTTTACACCTGGCTCATTATGTGGGTTCTGGAGACTGCAAAGCAAGCACTTCATGACCAGAGCCTTCGCCCAGCCCCCACAATACCATATGCATTCCATAGGTCTAAGAAAACAGGAATACAAACTAGTCAGCACACCCAGTTGACACATGCCTTCTGTGCCTATTTTAGTCTCCAGTTCCTTCTAATTTTTTTTTCTTCCCTTGTACTTTATTTGCTAAGGAAGCCAGATGGTTTATCCTGCAGGGTTCCCTACAGTGTGTGGCTTGCTGATTCACCCATCCACCCACCCACCCTCCCACTGACCATGTTGCTTCCTTTTCCTTTCTATCCCCTACATTTCTTTTTATTATTATTATTATTATTATTATTATTTTTATTAATTTATTCTTGTTACATCTTAATGTTTATCCCATCACTTGTATCCTCCCATTCCTCCCCCCCCCCATTTTCCCATTATTCCCCTCCCCTATGACTGTTCCTGAGGGGGATTACGTCCCCCTATATATTCTCATAGGGTATCAAGTCTCTTCTTGGCTACTTGCTGTCCTTCCTCTGAGTGCCACCAGGTCTCCCCTCCCCTACATTTCTTTAAGTTGACCTAACTGTAGAGGAAAGGCTTTGTAAAAGCATCACAGGTGGGGGTGTGGCCCCAGAGGGCCTCAGCTGAGGGACGGGGCTTCTTTTCTGTGACAGTAGCAGTGTGTACTCAATTCATTTGAGGCTGTGGAAGCTAGTGTTCTTTCTTCATTGGTCACTCAACACTTCTCTGAGATACGACTTTCTCAGAAAAGCAGGAGATGGGCAGGTGAGATGTCTCCATAGTTAAGGAGGTTGCTATGTGAGCCTGAGGATCTGAGTTCAAGCCCTGGGACCCACCCAAGGGAGGAAGGAGACACAGAATTGTCCTCTGACTTAATGCCCACACAGAAACATTAATGTATGTGTTAATACATAATTTTCATAATAGGTAATTTTTTAAGTGACAGAAAAAAAGGTAGATGAGCAGGCTGTGGTGCATACCCATAATCCCACCTCTGGGGAGGATGAGACACAGTGAGGTTCCTTCTCAAAATAAAAGGCAGAAGGAGTCTTTCATTCTCTCACTTATAAACTTTTTCTTGTTGTTGTTGGTGGTGGTGGTGGATGTTTGTGTTTGTTTTTTTTTTTTTTTTACAAAAGTGTACTGTTTTATTCGAACTCTAGTTGTCATTAATATCTTTTAATTTTTCACATAGGCATAAAAGAACAATGTAAGTGGATTTGATACATTTCCATTTGATACAGCTTAACATTCAGTTAAGTCACGTAATTTGCTGGTGGCAAACTCATACAGATCTGCCTGCCTCTGTCTCTCAAGTTCTGGGGTTAAAGGCATCACCATTCCTGGCACTGTAGCTGCTGCTTTTGCTGCCATGGGAATCACCCAGTCCTTGACATCTAGTTAGTTACCAAGTCTGGCTGATGGAAGCTCACCAGCTTCCTTGTCATATGACATGACAAATGTCTCAGGCCTGCTTACTCACTGCTTGCCAGACTTGGGCCAGTCTATTTCCAGGAATGCAGCTTCTGTTTTTAGTGAAAATCAATATTTTAATGCCAGGCCTGTGTCTTAGTTTCTTCTTCTCCTGGGGCTGTGGTAAAATAGACAAAAGCAGCTTGATGGAGAGAAGACTTATCTGGCTCACAGCCCCAGGGTACAGTGTATCGTGGTGGGGAGCCATAGCATCAGGGGCCTAAGTGTTACATCACATCCAAGGTGCAGAGATAGACAAACGCAGGTTTTCTGGTGCTCAACTCCCTTTCTCTATTTTTTTTTTTTCAGTTCAGGATCACAAGTCCTGGAAATTGCCCTGCCCACAATAAAATGTAATTAAGATGATCTTCCACAGCCAGGACTGATGGCCCATCTCCCAGGAAATTCTAGACTCTATCAAGTTGATACTTAACACTGCCACATGTTCTAGTAGAAGCCTGTAATCCCAGTAGTTGGAAAGCCAGGGCAGGAAGACTGCAAGTTCAAGGCCAGCCTGGGATATACAGTGGGGGTGGGGGGAGGGGGCTGCCCCAAAAGGAAAAAAAAAATCGCTATTGCAAGACCACTGAGGTTATGTAATCATCAACTTGATACAGCCTAGAACCACCTGAGATGACAGTCCTAGATCAGGTTGGCTTGTGGGCATGCCCAGTGGGAGAGGAAAGATTGACTATCTTCACTGTGCTAACTGTAGTAAGATCCAGTCCACCGTGGGTGGCACCATTCCCTAGGCAGATATGTAAGTAAAGGAAGGTGGCTGAGGACAAGAAGCATACATTTATTTATTCTCTCTCTGCCTTTGACCCTAGATGTGACTGGCTGCTTCAGGTTCCTACTCTGACTTTCCCACAACAGTGAACTGTTAAGACGAATGAATCCTTTCTCTCCTAAAACTGCCTTTGTCAGGATGTTTTATCACAGCAACAGAAATGAAACTATGGCCACCACAATCTAGATACTCATTGCTACTAGGGTAGTCACTGTCTCTAGGCTTGTGTGTGTGTGTGTGTGTGTGTGTGTGTGTGTGTGTGTGTGTGTGTATGAAAGCAAGAACTCTTTTCAATTTTTAATTTTTCAAGATGAGGGTCTTGCATAGACCAAGCTACCCTCAAACTTGCTTTATAGCTTAGGATAACTGTGGTCTCTGAAGGGACCCTCCCCCAGGGACCACAAATCCCCCAAAGACCCCAGTTTGCTTGACTAGACCAACTCCATGACAGGCTCCAGGTTTTCACTCTGCCTAACTAGGCCAAGTTTCTAACAATTCCTGGAAAGATCACAAGTTATGGACAGGTCATGGACACCTAATCAGCTTATAGAACAAAATGACTAAACACCATGTTTGTATTACTTCATGGCCTTGGTAAAGAACCAGGCTGGCCCCATCCAATCAAATTAAAGGCCAACTCCTGAGTAAGAGCCAAAACCTCAGTGACTCAAGAAGTCCCCAGTAACCAACCAAACAGCCAATCCTGAATCCCCTCGCACACTCTGACTCAATTCTGACCAATCAATTAAAGCTTGTCACAAATCTCTCCAACTGTTTATAAGTTGAGCCTGTGTGCTCATTTCGGGGCGCCCTCTAGAGGAGAGAGGCGATCCTAGCATGCTAGAATAAAAACTGGTTTTGCATACTGCCTTGGGGTCTTTCTTCAGCAGGTCTCCAGATCCTTTGCCTCCACATCCATAGTGACAGGATTACAGAATTGCACCAGCCATTGACTAATCGCTTGCTTGTAACGATACTTTCAATGGAGACCGTTGAGATGGCTCAGCAGGTAAAGGCTCTTGCTGCCCAAGCCTGAGAACTTGAGTTCAATTTCTGGAACCCACATAAAGGTAAACAGAAGGAATCAATGCCACAAATCTGTCACCTGATTTCTCTCTAGGAGCATATTGTGACAACTGATGCCCCCAGAATAACCAATTAATTCATAAAAAAGAAACTCAGGAGAGAAGCATGGGAGAATGAGGGAATAGAAGGATCCAGAGGGTCCTAGAAACCTACAAGAAGAACATTATGACGGGCTGATCTGGGCCCAGGGGTTCTGCTCAAACTATGGCACCAGCCAAGGACAATATGTGCAGTAAACTTCAAACCCCTACCCAGATCTAGCCAATGGACAGGACATTCTCCACAGCTGAGTGGAGAGTGGGGACTGACTTTCACACGAACTCTGGTGTCCCATATTTGACCACGTCCCCTGGATGGGGAGGCCTGGTGGCACTCAGAGGAAGGATAGCAGGCGACCAAGAAGAGACTTGATACCCTATGAGCATATACAGGGGGAGGAGGTCCCCCTCAGTCACAGTCATAGGGGAAGGGAGTAAGGGGAAAATGGAAGGGAGGGAGGAATGGGAGGATACAAGGGATGGGATAACAATTGAGATGTAATATGAATGAATTAATAAAATATATTTTAAAAAAAAGAAACTCAGGACTGCAGATGGAGTTGACACCTTGCCTTTATCTTGTGTCTCTGTCTCCTTTCTTTCACACAAAGAACCCCACCCCCAAACAGTAGAGTTAGGGGCTCAAATAGCAACTCTTCGCTTTATCTCACATGGTGCCACACAAGCCACAGAATAGTGACACTCTTGCCAACAGTATGTTTTCTGACGCTATTGGAACTTTAAGAAGCTATTATTCCTTTTAGTCTTAGGGCTTATTGCACACAAATTACTATGCAAAATTGGTACTCAGCCAGGTTCCTGAGTTTCTTTGCTTGACTGTCTGCCTCTTTCCTCCATGTTTTTCCTTCCTTCCTCCTTCCTCTGCTTCTTAGGCTTGCCCATGCATCATATTCTCCTCTCTCTCTCTCTCTCTCTCTCTCTCGTATGTGTGTGTGTGTGAGTCTGTCTGTCTGTCTGTCTGTCTGTGTGTCTGTCTATCTCTGTCTCTATGAGGAGCTCTTGTGACACATTGATATAGTAAAAGTACATACTTGGTCTCTGTATCAGGTTCTTGAAACATACCCAGAAGCGGAGTGCCCGAAAAGTACTTGGTTCAGTATTTGGGGTTTTTCCCCTCTGGATTCCCGCCTCTGATCTCCTAAAGTATTTGTAGTTCTCTGAATGGGGAGCAGCTGACCTAAGCAGTAGGAGGCCACTGGTGGGCTCTGAGGTAGCATCAAGATGCGGATGGGCTGAGGGCGCTCAAAGAAAGAATAAGCAGGCTACCAAGATGAGACTTGACAGCCTATGACCGTATAGTGGGGGAGGAGGTCCCCGGCGGTCATAGACCTAGGGGAGGGAAATAGAGTGAAAGCAGGAGGGAGGGAGGAACGGGAGGATACAAGCGATGGGATAACAATTGAGTTGTAATCTGAATAAATTAATAAATAATCTGAATAAAAAAAATTTTTTTAATGGGGGCGGGTTGTCAGGGGAACCAACTGTGGTCTGGAAGGGCTGGGAATTTCAACTCTACTTTCAAATTTCAGGAAAAGGAGAGGGGCTGAAGAGCTAGTCGTCCACCATGGCCAATGATGTCACTGATCTTGGTGCTGAGGGAGCTTCTGTGACATGACGGAGTTCAGAGAGCTTCCCAACTGCTGAACATGTGGAGGTGCCTGGCGGTGGCACGCCCAGAAGGCATGGATGCTCTTCCCCACAGCGCTCTGCTGCCCAAAGGCTTGTTCTGCCCCGATGGAGGCATAAGCCTTCACAGGAGGGAGCTATTAGAGAGTCGCTGCTTTACTGAAGGGCAAGCAGATTTCTGCAAGGACCCGTTCTCACCGCCAGCCCCAGCACCGCGCCCCGCATGGTGGCGCTGTTTTCCCCCACGATGCCCTGTTATCCTCAGCACAGTGCCCATCACCCAGATGGTGGTGCTGTTTCCCCAAGATGCCCTGTCTATGCTGGGTCACAGCCTCATCCTGGCAAGAGATAAAGCCTGAGCCAAGGCCACCCTGACCTTGTCTAAACCTCAAGCCCCCCCTCCAAGCTATTTTTAAGGTTTTTAGAACATCTACCCTGAAATTATCATTTGATTCTGAATTCGAATACAAAGAAAAAAATTATCCTTAAATTGGTTGCAGGAAATTGAGTCTTGACGACTTAAAAGGAGAGATTTTAAGACAGCAACTTAGAAAAATTAAAATTTAAAGACTCATATGCAGAAATTATAACTTACACTATAACAGCCTTTATGAAGCAGCGGACACACACAACAGACATGGGTGTTATCAATAGTTACAGTAAATACTTCTCTTTGGTTTGGTTTTGCATTTGTTTATTTTAAGATAGCTTTTTTTAAATATAGCCCAAACTATCCTAGAACTCACAGACACGCTCTCGCCTGTTCCTCCAGAGTGCTGGAATTAGAGCCGTGGGCCACCACACAGTCAGCTTGGTAAACACTTCTGAGGTAGTCAGAATATCAGAGCTATATACAGGTAGTGACCCCAGGCTACCTGCCATGCTTAAGTGAGGTGCAGTTTTAAGAAGGAATTAGATAGATTAGATTAGGATAGATGGATAGATAGATAGATAGATAGATAGATAGATAGATAGATGGTAGATGTACATGTATATTTTTAAAAGCCCATAAAGATCATATTTAATAACTTTGTGTAAAAACACATTTTAAATATCGCTCTAAAAAGCAAAACACAGCCCTGGATCCTACCACTTAACACAGTACCACTGATTAAGGACATGTGTTGTATAGCGTGCTGTGTAAGACCTTGTTGGAAGCACGTGTTAGGGCTCCCAGGAAAAGAGATCAGCCGACTGTCTTTTAGAACCACTATTTTAAAACAACCTAACTCAGGGAAGAGAGGCTAGGTTTGTTTAGTTCCTCCTAAGAAAACAGCTCGCCTACGTCTTTCAGATTCTCGTGTAGCCACAAATGGCCACACACTGTGCTCTAGAAGAAATGAAGTTGGCCAGCCCCAGGCCTGGTCCATACAACATCTGGTTCAATCCCTCAAGTGTCCCCCCCCCCACCCTGCCCCCAACCCTGCCCCCACCCACCCACTGCCCCCCACCCACCCCACCCACCCCACCCCCGTCTCCTCATCCAGTTGGAGAGGGTCCCACAGAAGCTCTAGGTCCTGAAGGTGACAGACACACTTGTGGGAAGGGACTTGGGAGCCTAAATGGTTGTGTGGAGTAGAGTCTCCTCATTAGCTGACGACGCTGTGGCTGGAGTGAGAAACAAACTTGTTATTTGTATTTGTGGCACACCAATGCTTCTTCTCCTGTGCCTATGGAAGCTTCTGCCTTTTTCGAAGTCTCCCCTTTCATTAACTCAATAAAAGGGTCAGAACTTTTTAGGCTACTTGCCTGGGGTTACCAAGCCGCCCTCACATCTATCTCTCTTTGGACTTGTACTCTTCCTCAGCTCCTTCAAACGTAGCTCTCTCGCCAGACTGGCCATCGGACTTCACATCAGAGGCTCTGTGCCTATGTGTGCTATGTTGGCTAACTTTTTGTCACTTGACACAAGCTGGTGTCATCTGGGAAGAGGAGCCTTAATTGAGACAATGTTACCATAAGATTGTGCCCTAGGCAACTCAATGCCGCGTTGTCTTGATTAATGAGTGGCTGTGGGAAGGGCATAGCTCACTGAGTGAGGGTGGTGCTGCCTCTGGGTAGGTGGTCTCCGTGGACAGCAAGGCAGTAATCAGCACGCCTCCGTGGTTTCCGCTTCAGTTCCTGACTTCAGGTTCCTTGGAGAGGAATGTTAATTCAGCAACATGGCTACTCTGGCTGGTTCGCAGACATGCCATTAATCCCAGGAGACAGAGGCAAGCAGATCTCTGAGTTCAAGTCAGTTTCAAGTAAAGAAAAGCTTAGGTCTAGGTGTGGTGGTACACGCCTTTACTCCCAGGACTCAGGAGTCCAGAGGCATGTGGTTCTCTGAGTTCTAGTCAGGTCTGTTCAGGCAGTTCAGTTGAGAGTGCGTTGAGAGGCAGTGCAGTGGAGTTGAGTTTGTGGCAGTTCTGTTTGTGGAAGTCAGAGGCAGTTTTACCAGGAGAGTTATACAGAGTGAGGCTGAAGAGAGAACAAGCTAGACACGGTGAAGACAGAAGGGTCCAGAAGGCTAGAACAGATTGTCAAAGTTAGAATGAGTGAGGCCAAGCGGAGCAAGTCAGCCGGAAGCTGAGAGAAGCCAAATACAATCAGTCAGCTTGGAGAAGAGTTTGACACAGAACAGCTGAGTTGCACCAGCCAGCCAGAATTCAGAAAAAGCTAGAAAGGGTGAGCTTATTCAGCAGTAAGCCTCAGAGGCTGAAAACATTCTAGGCCTAGATAAGATTATACAGAAGCTAGAAGCTTCCAGGACTAGGTCTAGGTTAGGGACAGAGGCAGTAAGCCTGGGAGATGACAATTAAATCAGGTGAATAAAAGTTCCTTTTATAGCTCCTCCTTTGAGTTCTCCTCCTGACTCCCCTCAATGATGGCTTGGGATGGGGAAACATAAGCCAAATTAACCCGTTCTTCCCCAATTTGCTTTTGTTAGTGGTGTTTTTCACAGCAATAGAAAGTTAACTAGAACAGGACTGCTGCGTGTTCTCGAGTCCTCCTCCTCAGCATCCACATCCCAAAGAAACTGTCAAGGCTCTTCTGCCTCCTGCCTCCTGCTCCCCAAGGCTGTTATCCCTATGTCCTCTTGTGTCTACCTCTATGGTGACAAATCAAGTCCTCTCCTCAGAGCCCCCTCCCCCTCCAAGAACAACTCCCAGGCCTCTGTCCACATCAGCTCTTGCACAAATTGTTGCAGTAACTGTGTTTAAAAATAAATATGAGAGCTGGGTGTGGTGGCATGCACCTGTAATCCCAGTACTCAGGAGGCAGAGGTAGGTGGATTTCTGTGAATTTGAGGCCATCCTGGTCTACAAAGTGAGTCTAGGATAGCCAAGGCTACACAGAGAAACCCTGTCTCAAAAATCCAAGAGAGAGAAGGAGAGAGAGAGAGAGAGAGAGAGAGAGAGAGAGAGAGAGAGAAGAAGAAGAAAGAGAAGGAGGAGGAGGAAGAGGAGGAGGAGGGGGCAAGGGGAGGGGAGGGGAGGGGAAAGGAAAGGAGGGGAGAGGAAAGATAAAGGGGAGAGGAGAGGAGAGAAGAGGAAGAGAGGGGAGGGAAGGGGAAAAGCGGAGAGTAGAAGAAAGGAAGGAAGGGTTGGGGAAAGTATGCATCATTTCTGTATATCTCTGTGGATCTGGTATCTATTGTGTGTGTAAATATATATTATACCACTGAACCATCCCCAGCCCTATATCCAAATGGCCCAGGCAGCAGTGGACATCTGCGTTTCTGGCTGGGATGAGACTATTTCTGATGTGGGGAAAATGGACAGAATGGTGTTCCTCCAGCGTTCACTCTCTTATGACTACTTTGAAGGCTTATTCTTCCCTAGATTACAGTTGAAAATGGCTCCTCCTTTCTTCAGTGAAAAGCTACATCATTTTATTACATGGGGGACATGCGCATCCATGTCTCAGCACACATGTTGAGGTCGGAGGATGGCTAAGGGAGTCAGTTCTCTCCTTCCACAAGGTGAGTTCTTGGGATCACACTCAGGTTGTCAGGATGGGCAGCAGGTGCCTTTATCTGCTGAGACACCTTGCCCGGCCCCACATGATTAGTGGGGGAGGATTGGGGATGTGAATGCCGTGGCACACGTGTGGAGGTGAGAGGACAGCTCTCTCCATCCACCATTGTGGGGTTTCAGGACTGAACGCAGGCGTCAGACTTGCCCTCTAAACCAACTCATCCTCCTTCTTGTGAATTTGGACTGCACGTGTGTTTATTTGGGCTAGTGCTCTCTTCCCACCAGGGGCCCTGATTTTGTCTATAGCTCATCCTGTAGCTCTGTTTCTGGAATCTCCCTCAGTGTCAATGTTTTCTATTTTAATAAGGCCAAACATAGGGCTTAAAAAAAAAAACAAACTTATGGTCTATGCCTTTGCTGACTTGTAAAAACCTTCTTCTACCCTGAAATCATAGAAACTCCTTTTCTTCTCTTTCTTTCTTTCTTTCTTCCTTCCTTCCTTCCTTGCTTTCTTTCTTTTCAGATAGGTTCTCACTACACATCCCTGGTTCTCCTTGAGGTCTATGTAAATCAAGGTGGCATCAAACTCACAGAGATGCACCTGCCTCCCAAGGGTTGTCATTAAAGGCAGATGTCATATGCCCAGCTCATATAAATGCTTGTATGTTTTTTTTTCTAAAGGTTTTATTGTTAAGCTTTTCACATTTAGCTTCTGCTCCAACTAGAATATATTTTTGTGTAAGACATAAGTTAGGAATCTAATTTTATTTTTTCCCCATATGGGAGAGAATGGCTGTGTCACCCTCACCCGCCCACCACTCCCAACTGGAAATGTCTGCTCCATCAAATCTCACACCTCCCCGCCCCCCCATCTCCATGTACCTCAGTCTGTTTTTCTCTCTTCTCAGATCTGTTGCGTCAGCCAGTTTTCCAGTCAAAATACAGTGATCAATATTAACAGCTTTTGGGGTGAGTTTTGGCTTCCGGTATGCTAAAGCCATCCCTTCTCCCCATAGCCTGTTCTCCAAATTCATCTTTAGCTATGTTTTTGTTACTGCTGTTGTTTTGAAACAAGGTCCAGCTATGTAGCCCTGGTTGACCTGGCTGTAGACCAGGCCGGCCTTGAACCCACAGTGATTCCACTTTCCTCTGTTTCAATAGTGCTGGATTAAAGGCATGTGCCGCTACTCCCAGCCTCTCCGTTTGTTTGTATTTTGTTGTTACTGCCATGGCTGTTGACACCTAACAAATCTCCCTTGAGTGACTTGACATAACCCCTGACGGGTAAAGAGGAGAGGTTGGTGATGCAGTCTTTAGCTATCACCTGTGGCTTCCTGAGCATGAGAAGGGGACTGCTCATGAAGACTGTGTGGATAGGCCCAAAGCCTCTTGGGGCTCAAAAGGTGAACAGCATCTCCCCTCTGGAATGGCCAGAGAAAGATCTAGAATGACCAAGGTAATAAGCCTCAGGCCAGGCCTGTGAGTGATTATCACCTGAAATTAGGCAGAGCTTTCCCTGGGTTTGGGTCCTGGACTAGAAAAAGAAAAAGAAAAAGAAAAAAGTCTAGAAAGCAATATTCAAAGCACGATTTAAAAACAAAAATTAACGAGAGGGGCCTGCAGAGATTCAGAGTGCTCAGAGGTTAATGATGCTTCTTGCTTTTCCAGAGGAATTGAGCCTAGTTTCCAGCACCCAGGTTGGGGCCGTGGGGGAGGCCTAGGGGATCTGACACCCTCTTCTGGCCTCCTTGGGCACCTGTGTGCATGTGGCACCTGTACACACACACACACACACACACACAGACACCATAAAAATGAAAGAATAGATAAATGAAAAGGAGAGAGCAAGCTGAGCACCAACCATCATTGTTGCCTGCTTACTGACTGTAGATGTGACATGGTGACATAGCAGGCTGCCTCCAGCTCCTGCTGCCATGACTTCCAGGAATGAACTCTCTGACTGTGAGTCCAACTAACCCTTTGCTCAAGTAGGTTCCTTTGATCAGGGTGCTTTATCATAGAAACAGAAAATGAAACTAAGACACTTCTTTTCTCCTCAAGCACCCCGCTATATAGGGTGTTTGCTTGCTGCGGAGGCCCGAGGGAAGGAGAGGTGAGCGCACCAACCCGAGGGCGGAGCTCCAGAAAGGCCTCCAGGCCTCCAGCGGTAGCAGGTATGTAGAGCAGAAAGAACTCAAGTTGTCTTCTCTGGAGTCACTGATGAATTAGGAATTGCTCACCTCAAACCTTTCAGCGGAGTAAGCTGCGCCTCTGTTGTCCCCCATTGCATCTTGGGGCTTCTGTCACTCAGGCCTGCTCCTGCCCCTAGTGAATCCTGCAGCCAAACCATGGTTGTCACCAATCCAATGCCTACACAAAGAGATCCTTGAGGAAGCAGGAACCAGAAGCATAATGGAAAACAAACAAAACAAAAAACAAAAAACAAACAAACAAACAGAAAAAGCCCAAAAACCAAAAACCAATCCAACATCTGCAATCTATCATTTATTACCTGTGGGATCCAGGCTCTCTGTGCCTCAGTATATCTCCATCTGTGCATAATGTGCATAATGTGCGTGCTGTGCTTAAATAGAGATGCTTGGGCTCTTCATGCCTATAGAGGCACCAGGCACATTATAGGCGTTCCCAACCACACCCTAGAATCAATCTCTCTGTCCTCAAGCTCGAGTGTACACCCTGGGAGTCCCAAGTATCCATCAATACTGGTCCATTGAATACCGGGTTTAGTCAGCTCCAGGGGCTCCTGTCTGAGGAAACCTTTTGGGTTTTGACAGCTCCTGAGGAGCCCAACCCTCAGGATGAGCCATAGGCGAGAAGAGCTAATTCAAAGACCATTAAAAAGGCATGGCAGGGGGTGCTCTCAAGGAACCACGTGGTCTAAAACACAGACCAAGAGGAACGGTACTGTTAACTCATGAGTCATGAAGGGCCAAGAGTCAAGTGAAACCATAAGGAAAGAACAGTAACCCAAGAGCAAGACTGAGTTGGATGGGAGGTGGGGGTGGGGGGGGGTAGGGGGATGGGGGTTGGGGTAGGGGGGGGGGGGGGGGGTAGTCATTATCCAGTGGCTCCCAGTCAAATCTGTGTTGCAGGAGGAGGACATAGGCTGGGTGAGGCAGAGTCCCCAGGAGCAGGACAACACTCATAGCATCCCATTCCTTCATTGTACCTGCCTCCTCAGTCTGAGGGCCCACATCATAGGAGTGAGCAGTCTGTGCCTGCCTGGAGCCTCAGGCTGAGGACAGAACCGCACCTCCAGAGCTAGGATCCTGGAAGGTGGGTGTGCTCTTTGATGGTGCAGTTAGACACAGGCAGCCTAGTGAATGGTCCTCTAGAAGGCCGAGGAGCCCAGATGTGTTCTGATAGAGAGGTGTGGCTGGCTATGGCTTGAAAAAAAAAAAAAAAAAGCTCTCCAGTTTTGTCGTGGTTGGAAATGCAGAAGAAAGGTCAGTGACAGGAACTGCCCACATCTTAGTACTCTTCCTGGCAAAGTCATCAGAGTTCCCCCTGAGCAGGATGGTTTTTAGAAACAGAAGCCATGCTGGTGTGGGGAGGAGCTGGGGGTCGGGCAGAACTCCCCAGCTGACCTCACGTGTCTGAGGAACTTAAGCAATCTGCCTGGGTTTCAAGAGCCAGTGTGGGGAAGGAAGTGATGGTCACAAAAGGAAGGGGTCTGGTACCATGCAGAGGGCCAGGTCTCTTCCACATAGACTGTCCTAGCAGCACTGGTCCCGGCCCTCTAGAGGAGACAAAACAGTGCCACTGGTCCTCTCCCTTGTGCTTTCGGTCATCTTCCTTGAAGAGAGTGTGGCCTCCAACCCTCTGAGGCCATCTTAGTTGTAGGAAGTTGCTCATCCGCTGCAACAGAAGCATTCATTGTACCTGTGTGTTCGCTGCCCTGCGAACCCAGTGCTTAGCCTCTGGTCTCCGCCTCTGGGGCAGTTGCCTTGACAGACACAAGTCTGTTTCTAGAGATGCTGGCATATTCCACAGACAGAAGGGGGTCAGGTGAGGGCTTCGGGGAGGGCTGGGTGTTGCCATAAATGGAGCCCTGATAGCTCATGTGATTTAGGTGGATGAGAGAGGCATAACAGATGGCCTCAGTGTCCCCGTTGGGAAGGGTCTGCTGGTCGAACCCCTGAGAATCAAAGAAAACAGGTGTTTGCTAAAGATGAACAGCTGGAGTGGTCAGTGACTTGTGAGGAGCCAGAGCTAGGTGGAGGGACAGGGACAGAGTTTAAGGTATGAAGCATGGGCCAGAGAGATAGCTAGGTGGTGGAACACATTGCCTACTCTTCCAGAGGACCTGGGTTCGGTTCCTGGCACCCACACGGGAGTTGGTAACTCCAGTTCCAGGGGATTGGATGCTCTTTTCCAGCCACCTCAGGCACTGCACACACTGGTGCATACATACATGTAGACAAACCACTCATATGCATAAAAATAAAAATAAATAAACCTTCATTTTAAAAGATATGGGGCCAGGTGTGGTGGAACACACCTTTGATCCCAGCACTCAGGAGGCAGAGGTAGGCAGATCTCTGTGAGGTTCAGAACAGCCAGGACTGGTACACAGAGAAACCATGTCTCGAAAACAATAAATAAATAAATAAATAAATAATGCATGCCTCTGGGAAAGGGTGCTTGGGAACATTGCCTTTCCTGTCACTGAGCTGAGAAGCACTGGCCTCCCCAGGCTCCTGTTCCAAACTGGAATCAGGTTTTACTCTAGATCCATGAAAGCAGAGGACCTGTGGGTGGGGACTAAGAAACCATTAATTTGCATATTATTCATTCATTTATTTATTTACTTTTTGGTTTTTCAAGACAGGGTTTCTCTGCGTAGCCTTGGCTGTCCTGGACTCACTTTATAGACCAGGCTGGCCTCGAACTCACAGCGATCCACCAGCCTCTGCCTCCCAAGTGCTGGGATTAAAGGTGTGCGCCACCATTGCCTGGCCTTTATTTATTTATTTTTGGCTATCCTGGAACTCTCTTTGTAGTCCAGGCTAGCCTCAAAGGCTTGTTCCACCATGCCTGGCTTAATTTGCATATTTTTCAAAGTTGGGGATTGGGTACAGGATTTTACACATGCACGGCAAGGACTCTATCACTGAGCTACAGCCGCCAATCCTTGTGCTTTGAGCCTGGTTCTCATTATGTTGCTCAGGCTGGCTTGAAATTGGAGAACCTCCTGCCTCAACCTCCTACATGTTGGGATTACCGGCCTGTGCCAGTACCTTTCGAAAACCTTTTAACTGAGTTCTCCACGTGAATCTTATGCACATTCAAGCTTGACTAGGGCTGAATTTGAAAGGGGGCATGTTAGGGATGCAGTTGATGGAGTCAGTCCCCACGTTATACGGAGGGCTAGATGACCTTGGAGCCTCCTAGTTCTGGGGGCTTTTTAGTACCAAGAGTCTTGGGTCTGTAGGTGAGGCAGAACTACCCAAACCTCAGGAGGACTTAGAGAACCATGGATCATCACATGATTCTCCACAATGATTGGCCAATGACAGCTAGTGTGTAGACTGGCTGCGGTTGTAAGACACAGGGGAAAACTGTCCCTTATGGAAGTGATGGCCAGGAGCTGGTTTTCTCTCTCTCTCTCTCTCTCTCTCTCTCTCTCTTCCTCTCTCTCATCTGTCTCTGTCTCAGTCTATCTGGTTTGAGCTGGGGAACATGAGGAGAAGAAATGCATAAAAAAGGGAACAGATAACAGGTCATGAGGGGTGTTGCCATCACGAGTGTATGCCACCACTCCGAGTAAATAGAAACTGAATGCAGCCAAAGATCATAAGAGCAGACGCACACTGGGAAGCTAGAGTTCCCTAGGGGAGGGGTCACTGCTACTTACGGTCTTCTCCTTCTGCCCTGGTACGTCTTCATAGATATGGTGACATTCGTCCTCAACTGTGAGGAAAGCAGCAAGGTTAGTGGAGGGGCTTCCCCTGTGCCACCTTACCTACTTTTTCCCATGGCAACAATGGGCTGGGCAAAAGGGGCTCTGATGGAAGAGAGGTCAGCATTTGGCCAAAAATAAAAAATAAAATAAAAAATAGTTTCTGCTTCGGGAGCTCCCAAGTACCCAGCACTGACTAGTGGCCAGGGGTTCTAAGAAGCTAGCTCTCCTGGCTGTCCGTGTTTAAGGTGTGTAAACCCAGTCAATTTTGTGATCAATTTCAAGTCACTCCTTGTGAATTCCATATTTATATATCAGATTTAAGTATAATCTGTTCACTGGTGGGGTTATCATAATTAAGTGGTTAAAATTCTAGTCTCTCGTGTCAAAAGCCCTCAGTGTGAAGCACAGTATTTCCTATGAGCATGCCCTCCCACACTCACAACTGTGTGCATACTCACACATACTCCTAAATGGAAACTCATTCAGAGTTTTCAGAGTCTGGGCATTTTGCTGTTTCTATGTTGTTTCCCAAAAATGCCAACAGTGACCCACTAAAGTGGTTGCGTAACCTTTAGAAAACAAGCACACGGAATTTGAAATTCTCTCATCCCTAAGGATTATTTTAGGGCTTGAAAAAAAAAATAATATTCACCAACTCCAGAATTGTTCTGACCCACTCACACATTTTAATCTTGCTGTCCACGGAACTATCTGGAGAATAAATACTTAAGGAACAGCAGATAAAAGAAAGCAAGCGAGGATGCAGAAGTCCCCCTAAAGGCTACAGAGTTCATAGGATTAATGCTAAAAACTTAAAACTTTAAAGATTAAAAAGTCCTTGAAGAACCCGAAGGAAAACAGCTTCCCCCCCCCCCTTTGTATCACATTCACTTTTGGAGGGTGTAAGTGTGTATGTGTGTGCTCATGAATATTCATGGGCATGTGTGCATGTATGTTCATGTGTGTATAGAAGCCAGAGAACGGCAGTAAGTGTTGTTCCTCAGGAGCTGCCCACCTTGTTTTTTGAGACAGGGTCTCTCACTGGGACCTGGGGCTTGCCAACTCGGTGAAGCTGGTGGTCAGTGAATCTCAAGGACCCACCTGTCTCCCACTCTTCTATGCTAGGATTATAAGTGTGTGCCCTGATTTCTAAACAGATGCTGGACATCGAATCCTCATGTTTATACAACAAGGGGCCATATGCCCAGCCCCTGGATTTTTACTGTGGAGGCTAAGGGCATAGTTCAGCGGTACGGCGTGTATTTAACATGCCTGGGGCCTCAGTTCTTTTCCTTTAGTACCACGAAGGGGGAAAACTATTGTATATACTTTATAATGTGTACATATAACCATCTACCAGATAAAATAGTACAGGGTTAATATGATAGAAAATGGTTAATAGGGTGGAACAGTGAGTATATCTGTCCTCTCATAGTTACTCATTGGTCTGGTTTTATTCTTGTCGCTATGACAAACACCCTGGCGGAAGAGCAACACAGGAGAGCACAGGGTTCATTTGCTTACAATTACACGTTACAATCCATCATTTTGAGAAGTTGACTCAAGAACTCAAGGAGCTAGACGCACCACATCCACAGCCCAAAGCAAAGAGAACAAACACACCCTGCTTGCTTTTCCCAGCTAAAATTTTCCTCCTATATGGCTTACAGCCCCCTGCTTAGGGAATGGTTCCGCCCACATGGGCTAGATCTACCTATATCAGCTAACAATCAGGATAGCCCCCTCCCCCTGCAGAGATGCTCTCAGACTAAAGTACTCTTCATAAAGACTCTCCTCCAAGGTGGTTCTAGATGCGTCAAACCGACAGTTCAAAACTAACCAGCACACCCATATCTCTTCAGTGGCAAGAGCAGTGACAAGCTACTTACTTGACGTACTATTCTTTCCCCATCGTCTTCATGTTGAACATTAAATCCGTTGACTCATCTTACATGTTTGCTACTTTGTTGTTTTTTTTTTTAACCTACATACAATTCTGCACTTCCTTCCTTCATATTGAGAAAAATAAAATTTTAAAAATGATAGCAACATGCACTTCAGCAGTTATATAGACTTATTAACAAGTCCCTATTTGTAAAGTATGAAAAAGGAGAGGACAGGTGGATCAGTAGTTCGGAACACTGCTTCTTCTTCGAGTTATTCCAGGTTTGATTCCCAGCAGCCACACGGTGGCTCACAATTGCCTGCAACTCTAGTTCCAGGGGATCTAATAAGTACCTGGCTTGCACATAGTGCCTAGAAATACGTGCAAGCAAAACACCCACACACACGAAATCAAACAATTAAAAAATTAAGATGAAAACAGTATACATGATCCAAAATCCTGGCACACCTTGCCTTAAGCAAATAGGTGGGGAGCTGAGGCGCCTGAGGCAAGCCATCCTGAAGGCTGAGTGGAACTGGTATGGTGTTGTCCCCGTGTCGCTACCCCCCTCCCCTGCACTTCCCGGGGCACTGGATCACCAAGGCTGCCACCCTGTAAAGAGGAAGGGAGCCACTTGGACACCTTGCCTTTCGGGTCAGTTTCCTTTGTCAGCAAAACAAACAACATGAGCTCACCTGTCTGAGCTCGGCCTCGAGCTTTCCTGAGGTACAGAACCACAAGGAGGACAAGTCCAAACAGCAGCAGGATGGCCACTGCCACACAAGCAATGATAACCTTCCACATCCAGCTTTGGAACAAGGATTAGTCAGGTGAAGAAAATCAGAGCCCGACACGCCTCCCGCCAGAAAACCTTCCTTCCCCACACCTGCAATCCCCACCGGTTGGTCCTCAACCCAGCCTCTTCTGAGGTTCACCACTCCAGCTGGGCAAGGGACCACTTTCATATGCAGTGGGCCCGCTTCACAGGTCCTGCTGTCTCCATGATAGGGTAACATTGATGATGTCACAAGCCATTGTTCTTTTCCCTGTTCCTGTCTCCTGTCTTTTAACTTCCTTTGGGATCCTTAACTTGCCAGCTCCAGCCTCCTTCCTTCAGGGGGTCTTTGTCTCTGCCCAGCAGATTTACCTCAGCCCTTCTCTGTGAGATCTAGCCAGCTCCTGGAGAACCAGGGGGCCTGAAAAACAGCTCTGCCAGCTAACTGCCTTCTGGTACTTTGGGTCAAAAGAGGGACCAGAAAGTAGATAAGAATGCACCTGTAGCAGCCTCTAGGGATGGGGTCTGAGTAGCAAGGTCATAGAGAAAGAGGAAGGTACATCCAGGAGCATCTCGGCTCAGCTGGTTTCTGGTTTAGTCTTTAGACAAGGAGTGGACTGCAAGGGCTTGTGCTGTACTGTCTTCAGGGATGCTGGGCTCCAAGAGAAGATGGCAGAGGCCAAGGGCCTGAGGCCTGGAAGCCCCTCAGCAGGCATGGAAAGATTCCAGGCCATGAGATCAGGAACTGTAGACTCAACACAGCTCCCCAACAGTAGCTCTGCTCATACCAAAGGACAAGAGAGGGCTAGAAGAAGGTTGGAGGTAAAGACAGCAATGTGGTCACATGTTGCCTACACAAGAGTGAAAGAGTAGGCAAGTAGAGGTCCTTGCTATCCATACTCCTGTCCACCCGCACTGTACTCCAGGAGATGGTGGTACTGAATGGAGGATAGCTGTGTCCTTTAAGACCTGTCTAGTAATGTCTGGTGGCATTTTTAGTGGCCATATTTGTGTTCAGAAAGACCCTTGTGCTACTGGCTATGCAAGGTTAAGGACACTGTTAAACACCTTAAAAAGCACAGAACAGCCTCCTGTGACAAAGAACCAGCCAGTTGCATATGCCAAGTGCCTGGGCTGGAGGCACAGGGCCATCGTGCCAGATGCTTAGGAGGCAGAAGGAGGAGGAACAAAAGTCCAAGGTCAGCTGTGTGATAGAGTAGAATAAAGACCAGCTTGAGTTTCTTAGTGAGATCACAATTTCAAAATAGAAAGCAGCACAGTCATAAAACTCCTGCTTGGAAAATGTGAGGTCTCAGGTTCAGTCTGCAGCATAAAAGATAAACAGATGATAGATAGATGACAGATAGATAGATAACAAGTAGATGATAGATAAATAGATAATAGATAGATAGATAGATAGATAGATGGATAGATAGATAGATAAACATAGGACTATTATTATGATCTCATTTTGCAGATGAGTAAAACTGAGCCTATATAAAATGATCAGAAGTGACCATCTGACTCCATCTGTCCTGTGAGACACACTGGGGAACTATAGCTGGGACAGTGAGAGGAAACACAGGACTAAGAGGACAGGCCGGAGAGCCGGGTATACCTGTCGATAACAGGCGCAGAGGCCATGGCTGTCGTCATCTGGGAGGTTGGGCTTGGCACTGAATCTGTAAGAGACCACAATGAGCACAGCGTCTATCTTTTAACATCCTCCTCAACCTGCACCTCTCCAGCCCTGGGAGATGAGGAAGCCACACGTGACCCTGGAGCCAGCCAGTGAGGACTCAGAGTCGCACCGTCCACCCTGCACAGAAGGGCGGCGCTGTGCTGTGAATGGGGCTGGAGGCAGCTCCTGAGAGCAGTCACAGTGCATGCAAGTGTAAGTGAGGTCTCACCTGTTCCAGGGCCTCTCCTGCTTCCTCTGTCCTTTCATTTTATGGTTTTCATTATTTTTAATTATGTGTAAGTAGTGGGGGGGTGATATGATCATGTGGGTGCAGTGCCCATGGAGATCAGAGGTGTCAGATCCTCTGGAGCTGAAGTTACAGGCTGTTGTGAGCTACCTGACTAGGGTCCCTGGGAACCAAACTCAGGTCCTCTGTAAGTGCAGCAAGCACCCTTAACCATTAAGCAATCTGACCAGCCCCCAGAGTTCTTTTTAAAATGCACGTGTTTATATACATGTATATTCATGCTTGTGTGTATACAAGTGCTTGTGTGTGTGTGTGTGTGTGTGTGTGTGTGTGTGTGTGTGTGTGTGTGTGTGTGTGTACTCATGCATGTGGAGACTAAAGGATAAGATAATCTTAGCTGTCTTTACTCAGGTGCAATCCATTTCAATTTTGTTTTATTTAATTTTTGAGACTGGGTTTCTCACTGGCCTGGATTTTGCCAGTAAGCCTCAAGGATCAACCTGTCTCCACCTCGCCAGTGCTGGGGTTACAGGCATGTGCCTCCATGCCTAGGCTTTTCTTTAACGTGTCTTTGGGGAACAGAACTAGGGTACTCATATTTGCACAATGTCTCGGATACTTTTTCCATTACTGTGATAAAACACTCTGTCCAAAGCAACGTGTGAGAGAAAAAGTACACAGTTCAGAGTACAGTTCATAGCGAGGAAGTCAAAGCTACAAGGGCTTGAAGGAGCTGGCTGCAGTGCATTCAGTGTCAAGGAGCAGGGAGTGTGAAAGCACTCAGCTCCCACTCGCTTTTTCATTGAGTCCAGGACCCCCAAGCTTAGGGAATGGCACCACCCACTTTTAGAATGGCTCTTCCCAACTCAAGCCAAGATAATCTCTCAGAGATGTGGCCAGAGGTTTGTCTCCCTGGTGAATCCAGGTTCTGCCACATTGACAACTAAAATTAATCACCATACATGGCAACTGCTCTACTGTCCAGGTCATCCCCCCAAGTCCTGTGTCCACTATGTTTGAACACGTAGGAAGATCAACACCTACTGCCTCTCCCACATGGAATGTGCCTGGGCCAACGCTTTCATAAAAACAACCTCCAGGCACCCATTGAACCTAGGGGCTGGCCATGCTCCGGAGCCGTGAAAGTGCTGGGGTGAGCTTGTGTCACATGCAAAGGGGAAGCTCACCTTTTAACACCAACAGGAAGATGTCTCTGAGAATCGTTATCCATCTGGGGTTTTCAACAACACCGCAGTAATAAGTGCCCGAGTCTTTCCTCTTGAGTGCAGTCATGTTGACAGTGAAGAAGTAGGACGCAGGATTGTCCCGGATGGTGTGTGGTCGCCTCGTGGCACCTGTGCTGACACTGGACCATAAGATTTTACAAGTCCCTTCTGATGTTTTCCGACACCAGATCTTCTCCCTGAAGCGTTGGCTGGGATCATATTGGCATTTCACGGAAACAGTCTTGCCCTCCGTTGTTTGAAGTAGCTCCGTGTCCTGTGCGCAGGAGCCTAGGAATACACCTTTCAGGTTAGAGAGCCTCCCCCCCACCCCCAGCCTCCACAGCAGGTCCAGGAGACGGGTTCCTGCTCAGGGAGTGGCCCCTTTGTGTCCATGCTCAGGATTGCTTAGAGCCACAGCACCCAATGTACTCTGCCTTCCCAACCACAGAGGCCCATTTGTGCACACCCCCACTCCCTTCTCCTTCCTCAACCTGGTCCCTTCCCTCTATCCTTGTCCCCTGTCCTCACCTGGGGCCAGGAGCACCAGCAGGATGGGGGATAGCAGGCATGTGGCTTGCCAGGCCATCTGTCCTCTTCTAGCGCTGGGATGGGGAGCAAGAGTGATGGAGCTAGAGATGCTCTGAAGAGAGGAGACCAGCTTCGGGCAGGATTCAGGCAGCAGCCACAGCCAGTCCAATGCTGTGTGAATTGCTGAGGGAGGCAGAGGTCTCTGAGGACAGGAGGGAAGCTGAGGGAGGCCTGTGTGGCCCTGTGGATCCACCAGCTACAGGCTTTGAATCGAGGCCCCGGAACTGAACTACAGAGAGGCTCTCAGAGGCTCTGTAGCCTCCTGCCTCATAAGGCCAGGGGTGAGGAGAGCTGAGAAAGCCCAAGAGGAAACCATAGTGAAGTAAGACTACGTGCTCAATCCCCCACTTCCTCTTTGGCTTAAAGTTTTTGTTCTCCACCCACGTAAGTCACCCACTGAAGGCAGGTGACAGGACTAGAGGCCCTTTGGAGACCTGTCTAGAATTCCAAGCCCAATTTGCCCTCAGGGGTCAGAACCTTGCTGCCTAGCCCACCTGGGCACTAGAAAGTTCCATGTGGACTAGAGAGGATGAGAAGAAAGCAGAAGGACAGGTATTCTCAGGAATGGATGATCAGTGAAGGGCGAGGTCCTGGTCAGGGTGGGAGACAGCAAAGCAGGGTATGAAGGAAGCGTTCAGAAGGAGGGAGGAGAAAAAAGTGCCCCAGGCCCTGTGTTACCCTCATACCCTCAGCTTCCCAACAAGCCGCACTCACTGCTAAGCATTTCTTCAAAGGCTGTATTCATCAGGCACATTTCAAAATAAATGTCACCACACAGCAAGATGGCTCAGCAGGTAAGGACACTTGCTACCAAGACTGAGAACCTGAGTTTGACCCCATGACCCAAGCACATGGTGGAAGGAGAAAACCACCTCCCGAAAGTTGTCCTCTCACTTCCACATGCGTGAAAACCTTAAAGTAAGTAAATATAACTGTCACTCCATGAGCTGTGAAAAACCAGTAGCTACAGGCTGCTCATAGCTGACAGATAAGCAAACAGAAAGCCAGCCATGATGGAGCATGACTACAGTCCTAGGACTTGGGAGGTGGAGGCAGGAGGATGTGGAGGTCACGTTCATCCTTGGCTACATAGCAAGTTCAGCCAGGGCTACATGAGACCCTGTCCCCAAATAAACACTAAGAATGAAATTTTTAAACCTGTAAGAATGGGGGAAAGCCCTTTAAATGACAATGTAGTACCACAGGCAGGATGCCGGGGGAACAAGGGCTGATCCTGGTTGACACAGGACTTGTGAAAAGCTCTGTGAACGAAAGGCTCAGAAGAGTAGGCAGTACTACAGGAAATGAGGAAGTGCAGGCCAGCTTGTGAGGAGGTGTGGTAATTCAGGGTGTCTAGGGGGGAGTTGGGCCTTGGCAAGGTGATGTTCAAAAACTGAAAGGCAAGCTGAGGTGACTTGTCACCGCTCCTTTATAGGTGAGGAAGTCCTAGGGTGTTGAGGGCAGACCCGGCAGCATACATCCCTGTAAGCAGAACAAGGCATGCATTCTGCAGCCATTTTATAAATCTCTATGAGAGTGCACAACTGTGGCCACAGGGTTGCTTCACTTGTTCCTTCGGACCAAGACAATGAGCCTTATGCAAGAGTGTTCAATCTCTACAGCCTTTAGCTCAGAGGGCTGTTGTCTCTCCAAGGTAGGCAGCGTCCCTGGCTTGTCTGGTAGCCCTGCTGGCTATGGCCCTTTCAGCCCTAGCCCTACCCTGGTTCTGGGGCCCCTGGAGCTCAAGAAAGAAAAGCAAGAAGGAGGAAGAGACTGGCCTGGGGTTTGAGAAAAGAGAAGCCATGCAGGCCACAGGAGCTGAGGATTGGGTGTCTATAGCAACTTGTCAGTTCTCTGTGTCCCTGCCATGGAGTTCCTCCATGCAGGCAAGGGGTGGGGATGACAATAAACAGTTCTCATAAATTTCTGGCTTACAGAAGCCCCTCCTTGGAACACACAAGTGAGGAATCTCTCTCATCCTTCTTTCACTGAAGACCTCCATGCACCCACCAACTGGGGCTAGTCCCTGACCACCTCTGTCCATGTAGCTCCTTTCGGGGCAGCCTTCCCAAGGTCCAGCCTGTGCAGTCTGTGTACCCACACCCCTAGGACCTCCTGCAGGCATCACCCATCTTCTGATAACAGCCCAAGCTCTGGGCTGCATAGAGCAAACTCCTCCATGAAGCCTGACCATCCTGAGCTCCTTGCAGGATCTGCAAGGCTCCCCTCCCCGAAGGACTCAAGCTTGTCCTGCCTCCCGCGCCTTAGTAGGTGACCCTGTGTGAGGGTCTAATGTGTGTGCAACTGTACACTGCCTTCTCTTCCCTCAGTCATGGTCAGACTGAGGCTGGCTGCTTTCCCTTCCCTGCCTGCCCTGCCTCTCTAGATGCTGAGCTGTGGCTCGTGCAGTTGACATGTACATGCCCTTAGCCTGGAAGGTGGTGTCCAGGTGCTGCAGCTTTCTCCATTTTCCTGTCCAGAAGAGAGCACAGCATCAGAGAGGGACAGTGACTCACTGCAGCCACATTGACATGAAGGGCTGCATGGGGGATGTGAACTCAGGCCTTCCTTGATTTCAGTCCCACTGCCTTACTGTGCTCCTTAACGTCACAATGAACTCTCACTGAAGAGGCCATGGTGATGATTTGAATGCGATGTTCCCTGTAGGCTCAGACATTTGAACACCCAGTACCCAGTTGTTAGGGCTACCTGGGACAGTTTTGGAGGTGTGGCCTTGCTGGAGGAAGTATGTCACAGGAAGGGGATTGCTTCTAGAGCCTAAGGCCTTATTCTAGTCTGAATTTGCTCTCTCTGCTTCCTGCTCGTGGGTCAAAATGTGAGCTTGCAGCATGCTTCTCCAGCCTTTTGCATGGTGCCTTGCTTCTCTGTCGGTGGAATCTTATCCCTTCAGAACAGTGAGCAAAAGGGAATCCTTCCTTTTGTTAGTTGCCTTGGCCATGGTGTGACCTGGGCCAGCAAGCTTCAGTGAAGGTTCCTGGGATCATGAACCAGAAATTAGAAAAATAAAGAAAATATGAAAGCTGGCATCTGGAGGGCTTACATAAGCTGATGGCTTACACCAAACACATTTATTAACAAGAACAGCAGTTTTTATATGGTTTGCAGAGGGGAAATGAGGCAGAGTCAGTGGAAAGCCATCATACAGTGGGATGAAGTCAGCGGGAAGCTAATCAAGCAATGTTGGACAACAGCAATACAGCTATCTCAAATCTCGAGTGTATCACCGATGAGCAGCCCTGGGACTCATAACCCCAGCCCATTGTGTGTTTGGTGGGAAGTTGGTTCCCAGGGTCTGAAATCAGTTTCCCCAAGGCCCTGGCCCAAAGCTGTTACTGACTTTGTCAAGCACTCTTCTTGTGTTAGAGAAGGAATTACATTCCTTCCCCACAGGGAAGGGCTTGGATTAGGGCCTCAGGGAAAGGCTTGCATTGGCCAGCTCCTAACCATGTTTTATCATAGAAACTGAAAAGTAAGTAATCCAGCCACCATCAGTGTAGCTGGACTTTGCTACTTTGTGGGTTCTCCTTCCTTCCACCCTTCTTTTCCCTTTCACCCAATCTGTTCTCCTGGTTTCACTCCCTACCACTAGATAGATGAGAAAGAAGGATAGAGGGGAGAAAGAGAAAAAGATCACTGAATAAAGTTATGCATTGCTAGACTGCTTCCTGCTGAATGGGTGTCAAGTTTCTTGGGGGTGAGTTTGATCTTCGCCATCAGGTTATCTAATTTCTTCTTGTTGTTGTTTCTTCTTTGCACACAGCTACTTAAAAAACTGAGACCAGCAAGAACCAACAATGACTACCAACTACGAACAATCAACAACAGCCCTGCCTCTCAGAGCCCTAGCATTTATACACCCTCTGAAAAGTCCCCAGAATTCCAAACATTACATAATCGCAGAAACTAGCTGCATCTGGCGCAACCAGCCCTCTGCTAGAGCATGAGGCAAATCATAACCAGGTGCCGTAGACAGTCTGAGCAGCCCCACATCCCCACACCTGGGATTAAAACAAAAGCACATTCTTTTTTTTTTTTTTTTTTTTCCGAAAGCACATTCTTATAATATTTCTATCTTGTTTTGTTTTGTTTTGTTTTTTAAAGAAACCGCTCACTATACATCACAGAGCCCCAACATCCATGTGGTGTTGATTGAAGGGGGAGGAGACAAGGTGAGATCAAGAGAGCTGACAGTCAGCTTTAACTGCCTACTTGACACAGCCTAGAGAAGAGAGTAACAGTTGGGAGATTACCCTGATGGATGGCCCTGGGCACATGTCTCTGGGGGATTGTCTTGGCTGTTAGTTGATACAGGGTGGTCCAGTCCACTGTGGGAGACGCCATACCCTGGGCAAGTGGTCCTGAGCTGTATAAGGAAGCTAGCTAAGCAGGGACGTGCAAGCAAGCAAGCCAACAGACAGCATTCTTCCACGGTCTCCGCCCCAGAGCCTGCTTGAATTCCTGCCCTGACTTCCTCCAAAGATGGACTGTGACCAAGTAAACCCTTTCCTCCTTAGGGTGGTTTTGGTCAAAGTGATTGGGTTTTGTTGTTGTTTTTAAAAGATTTTTTTAATGGTTTGTGTGCATATGTGTGTATCTTGAAATAGTTTATAATCACTGGGTGCATGAGGTGCCTGAAGCAGCCAGAGAGGCACATCAGATACCTTAGAACTGGAGTTACTGGATGAGCTGCCCAATGTGGATGCTGGAAAGTGAACCTAGGTTCTCACAGGAGCGATAAGCATGCTAAACATGCTGAGCATGGAGTCATCTTGGCAGCCCTGGTCAGAGTGCTTCAGCCACAGCAGCAGAACAAACACTGAAACACCCCTCAGTACCGAATGAACAAAGAACAAGAAAGAATCCAGGAAAGGAATCACAAGACGCTTGCACGATCACACGGTGTTTATGTCATTTCATTGCATTCCCCCAAACCATCTTTAGAGGTAGGAATCATTGTCCCCTTTCATAAGAGAGGGAAAACTGGGTCCCAAATAGGGTTAGTGGCTTGGTCAGGGTCACACAACGACAGTGTCAACACTGGTCCTTATGCCTGGCTGCTTCTCCATCTCCCATCCATGAAACAGGGCTGTCCCAGCCAATGAAGGGGCAATGGAGGTACAGTGCCAGGAATCTAAGTGGAACTTTAGAGGTGGTATGAGTTAATCCCCCTTAGTTACTCACTAGGGTGTGGTTCCACACAGATTGCATGCTAGCCAGAGATATGTGGGTATGTGTAGATCTGTCTATCTGCCCTTTTAGAATGTGTTTTGTCAGTTTTTCAGTCTGAGTCTTACCTCTAGCACTCTCTTCTGGAAGCAGTAAGGAGATGCCTCGTCCTTTCTGTCCTCCAAGTTTACACTTTTGGCCCCTCCTTTCTTCTCAAAGCCATCCTGAAGTGCCCATCAAGGTCCCACCTGTGTCACTCTCCTGACTGTGATGTTTACTGTCCCATCAGGAGATCCCTGACTGAAGGCTAAGAGTGTTGATATTACTCTCAGTCCCAGTGACCTTTCCAGGCTCCATGGGCTAATGGGCATCCTTATTAGGCAGACAGTGGAGTCCAGAGCCCACAGCCATCCCTGTTCAACTCTGGACCAATGATCTAGATACTCGAGGTAAAGTCTGAGCTGTGTATAAGGAAGGAGGCTGAGTCAGCAGGACATTGGATCTGCAGGCTCTTTTGTCTTCACTCTTGGCTAGAGAAATGGTTCTGTTGCTCAGCTAGGGGAGGTGGCTCAGAGAAGGATTTTTGCTGGCCAGAGGCAGATCTCTTCTCTCCTCCTCCTCCTCCTCTTCTTTCTTCTTCTTCTTCTTCTTCTTCTTCTTCTTCTTCTTCTTCTTCTTCTTCTTCTTCTTTCTTGTTCTTTCTCTTCCTCCTGCTCCTCCTCCTCTTCCTCCCCTTCCCCCTCTCTTTCTCTGTGTGTATGTGTCTATGTCTGTGTGTGCATGTGTCTGCCCATCTTTCTAGCCTAGAATCTTGTTTGTCACTCTCACTTTGCTCTGCTCTCTCTGATGTTTTGAGCACGGCAGCTCCATGTGGTTTTCTCTCTCAGAAGTGGCCTTGCTTTGGTCCATGGCCAAGACCAGTGTCTGGAGGAGGGGGCCCTCTAGAGGGGGCTATGGACACCCACGCCTTAGTCTGTGCTCTCAGTCCCCTCCATGAGCTCATCAATGTAGCATGGAAGCAGGAACTGGAGTGAGGAAGTCCAGGTCCAGCACCCCCCACCTTGGGAGAGGCTGGGCCTGTAACTAAAGACTCTCCCTGGCCTGATGGGGCTGCCAGGCAGGAATCAAGTGGAAATGTGTGATCTGTAGGCTTCCAGAACAGAAGGGACTAACAGCCACAGTCAGGGAACATCAGAAGACATGTGGCCTTGGCCAGCTCTGTGGTCCCCAGGTCTTAGTCACTGTTCCTTCTCATCCAGAACAGGGCTCTAGAAACATTGGTCACCTCTGGGGCTCCTGACTCTGGTCTCCAAACATATAGAGGAGTTCTGAGGGAACAGAGAGAAGCTGAGGACACAGAAAGGCAGCTCTACTATCCTCCTGCCACAGGGCCATTGCCTGGCCTTTGGACCTCTTCTGGCCTTCTGGGCCCACTGGAAACAGCTTCTCAACTCACTCAGTTATCTTAGACCAAGCAGGCTTCCACAGGGTCTCTGGTCCTTCAGGAAGGTGCATCCAGGGCTTAGCAGAGTTGCTGCCCAAGGTATATCCTACAACAAACCAATAGAGAGAAGTGAAGAAGGGCCAAGCCCGGCTCTCAGTGCCCCAATACCCCTGGGTGGTCTTTGATCCTCTCCAGACTCTGCATTTTTTCTTCATCCTCTTAAGGGATATGTGGGGCCATCTATGCCTGGCCACTCTCCTCCTCATTGGATGTCACTGGCCATCTTGACTGGACATAGGCAGAGACTCAGTTCCACACTCTTTAGATACCCGTATTTTGGCCCTGGGAGGCCAGGGGTGGCTCTACTTACTTCCCATGTGCCTCTTCTTCCAAAACCCATAGACCACAAACAACACCATGGGTGCTGGAAGGAATGTTAACACCACCACAGTCGCAGTGAGGTAAGTCTCCTGAGACCTGAGGAGGCAGGACACAAGAGAAGAGTTAGCACCCAGTTCTCCACCTTGGCCACAGCTTCCTTCGGCAGAATGAAGCACAGATCAGGCAGGCAGTCTCACAGCACTCCCCTCCAGGTAGATAGCCCCCCTCTCTTTCTCTGGGGACCAGATGTGGGAGGAGAAAAGACCTCAGAGTCCCAGGAAGTATGTCAACAGGAAGAAGGGAGAATCTCCATTTGATACCTCTCCTCCAGTATGTCCTCAAATCCATTCATCAGTGAAGACGAGGACACTATGAAATGCCCATTTGGGACTGAAGAGATCAAGATCTTTGTCTCCACAGTGACTGAGGACTCCTCTTGCCCCCTTTGTCTTCTGTAGCAGAAGCAAACCCTCCCCCCTTATGTGTCACTAGGGCCTGCACTGTCCTTTGTCACTGGAGCACTTTATGCTACCCCCTAACTATGGATAACAGGAGTTGACATATCATTGTCCTAGCTCCCTTGGCCTTGAGTGGGCATCTAACAAGAGTTGCCCGGTGGGACGATGTTCTTGTGTGCACAGAAGAGGCTGCCTCAAGGATAGTTTATCAGCCTACTTCCACTTTCTGTTCCACTTCCATCCTCTTGTCAATTCTCTGGGTAAAATCCTGGTCCTTGTCTCAGGGTCTGGGGGAACCCAAATAAAGTATCCATTTCCCACCCCTTAGCCACGCCCCCTTCTCCTATCTTGTGGCTTTCCCTTTGACCCTCCCATTTCCCATAATTCCATTCAGCGTCAGGCCACACTGAATTCCTGGAAAGCAATAATGAGGGTTGGATCTGCTGGCTCTGAGTGCTGGGGCCACAGCTGATAAAATATCACATAACCTGTTGGGGGTTAACTGGTGGCACATCCCTGTGGTGGACAGGCTGCTGATCAGGTGTCTGGACCTGGTGGAGGTGGTCACTGGATCCGCAGAAAAGGGTCTTGTGCTGCTAGGAGACACGGTCACTGGTTGGGACTCTGTGCTCCTCCTGGGCTCTGTGACGGTACCACTGGTGTCGGTGAAATGGTAACTTGACACAGGGGTTGTTGCGGTGGTCCCTGAGGCCAAGGTGAGAAGTCCAGAGGTGATCACAGTTGTCATATCAGAGGTGAAAGGAACATGCGATCTGGAAATAGGAACTTGATCCATTGTGACAAACCCACTCTTGAGGGTGTTGGTTAGATGTGTGAGAGGAATATTTCTCTCAGTTGTGAGGGCTGAGGGACCAGAGAAGAAAAGAAAAACTACATTAGATTAAGCCAGAGGCTTGTTTGCAAGGGACAGGATTTGTAGCCCCCTCAGCTGTAGGGACACTGGTGAGAGCCTGACCCTCTGTGACTTTGGGCTGGGCTTCTGAGTGTCACATGTGTGTTCTTTCAAGAGTGACATGAGGGCTGGAGAGATGGCTCAGAGGTTAAGAGCACTGACTGCTCTTAGGTCATGAGTTTCAATTCCCAGCAACCACATGTTGGCTCACAACCATCTATAACGAGATTTGTATACATAATAAGTAAGTAAATCTTAAAAAAAAAAAAGAGTGACTTGAACGAGGGGACATGTAAGGGAGGGAGACTCTGGGACAGTGTCTTTAGCTTCCCCTATCAGGCCTGTTCCCAAAGCACAGCTTCATCTTTCTTCCTAGCTCCCTGTCCTTTTCTGGACATCAAAGAGATTCCCTTTTCAGATTATATTTATTAAATATGTATTTGTGTGTGTGCACATGTGCCACAGTACATGTGTGGAGGGTAGAGAACAATTTTCAGGAGTCAGTTCTGTCATTCTATGTCATGTGGCTTGGGGTTTGAACCTGGGTCATCAGCCTCAATGTCAAGTGCTTTGACCCACTGAGCCATCTCAGTGCCTTTTTCTGGGTTTAAGAGATATTTCTATAATATGATTTTATGTAAAGGAAAGTGCCCCCATAATTGTCAGATAAGAACTAAAACTGGGGACAGAGAAGGGCCAAGGGCCCCAAAATCCAGAGGAAACTGCAAAGAGTTGGGGTCAAACACCTTCCTCGGGATGCACTAAGACACACAGAGGAAGATGCTGCCCCTTCGGATGCTTGGTCCAACCTTTTACCACCAGAAGCAGCCTGGCGTCTGGACAGCATGCACGTGTGGACTGCAATCAGTTCTGAATCTCATCAGGAGCAGAACAAACTACCCCCTCTAGTGGGCAGAAAAGACACATTCCTGAGGCCAGCCAGCGATCACTGTGCAGGGATGCCTGTGCCATTGTTCTGAGCAAGTGATACCTGAACATCAATGTAGGTGAGGGGAGAGATGGAGGAAGAGGTCAGAGGTCAACATATGCCTAAGACTCATATCATAAGGACACCCAAAAAACCCTCCAAAGCAAGTGCTTAGACATCCGCATCAGAGACTTTCAAAGCATTGGAAAGAAAGAACTCGGCCAGCAGAGGGCACTCCCACACCTGCTGGCTAAGCCACACCAGGAACCACATGCCTCATTCCTATGGACAGCAATCAAGAGGAAACAAGCTTCACCTCCAAAAGCAAAGGAGCTGGGCCAGAGAGCCGCTGCCTCCCCAGCTCAGTTGTCTTGGGCTACAAAGCCTGGTTGTTGTGGGTGAAGCACACACTGCTACGAGAATTGTAATTGGCCGAGGCTTAATTGTTTCCATTTTTATCTATTTATTTGCAGGTGGGCACACGCATCCCTGGCATGAGTATGGAGATCAAAGGATCACGTTCAGGAGTCAGTTCCTTCCTTCTAATGTATGGATCCCAGGGAGCAAACACAGGTCATCGGGCTTGGCATCAAGGGTCTTTCCCCACTGAGCCGTCTCACCAGGATTATCCTTACAAAGCAGAACATGATGATCTGGAGAGGAAGCCCAGTCAGTAGAGTGCTTGGCCATGCAAACATGAGACCCTAGAGCTCAGGCATGGTGGCACGTGCGACAGATAGATATCGGGGATCTCTAGCCAGACAGCCCAACCTACATGGCAAGTTCCAGGCTAGTGACAGACCCTGTTTCAAAGACAATTTATAAAGATAAAAGAGTGGGTGGCACCTGGGTACGATACCTGAGTTGGCTCACATGTGCACATGCACACGAATATGCTTGGACTGACATACATACACATACAAACACACACACACAAAATAGTGGGAGAAATGATGATTAAAAAAAAATAAGTTCATTTCATGATAGCAATTTCATCCCCCTCCAAACGAAGTCAGAGTCACCTGCTTCTATGATTGACGTAGAACTGGAGAGAAAAGAAATGAGATTCAGTCCCACAACCAAAGAAGAAAGCTCTTCCTGGTTCAGAAAGCTCTTCCTGGTTCAGCCCAGGGAGGACGGAGACGCACTTAGGCGAGGGGAGCAAGAGAGGGCAGGTGGCGAACTTCATAGCAAGTGGAGGCTTTCCCAGGACACTCTGTGGCTCCCCGCCCTTCCCTGTCTTACACATCTTCATTCGGACTCTTCTCTCTTATTTCTATGCACAAGAGAGATTTTTCTATCCCCTTGATTTGTGATGAACGGTTTTACTGAAATATGCTGAAAGAGACCCCTTATCCTTTAGCGCTCAAATCCCAGCCCTAAGTAGAGATCTTTAAATGCCCTTGCTTATCTTCATGGAGACATTTTCAAGTGCACCCCAGTTCTGCTCTGTCACTAACACGTCACCTGCCTGGGTCATCTCTTCCCCTAGATCCTAGGAAGTGCCTTCCCATGACAGAACAGGGCTCTTGATTTCCCTCCTATTCTCTCTTTAGGGTTTCCCCACTCCATAAATGCCAGCATCTCCTAACTACTGATGAGCCCGTATTCTCTTCCAGTGTCCCACTTGAGCAAGTCCTGCCCTCACTCCAAAGTATACACAAAGTCTGAAAAAGCACAGAGTTGAGTCTATCTATTTACTCCCCACCACCACCCACAATGCCCAAGTCTAAGGATCAAAAGCACTACTATGTCCAGTCAGGCATCCACCTTGGTCTCGTTGCCTCTTCTCACATTCCTGTCTTTCATAAGCCATGATTTCTGCCTTTCAAAGAAGAGGCTTAAGACAGGGCTTAGTCAGTAAAGTGCTTGTCTTGAAAACACGAAGGCCTAAGCACATTTGTATGTGCTTTTAATCTGGGCATCGGGGAACCAGCCTAGCCTACTTGGCATGTTCCAGGCCAGTGACAGACTCTGTCTCAAAAAACAATGTGCACAGCTCCTAAGGAATCATACCTGGGTTTGACCTCTGGCCTCCACATACACACAGTGCATACACACACACACACACACACACACACACACACACACACACACACACATCTGCATATAGAGACAGAGAAGGCAAAGACACTCAAGAGACAGACAGACAGACAGACAGACAGACAGAGACGGGGGAAGGGGGCAGGCAAAAAAGGCATAACACGTTTTTCTTCCTGTTAGAATTAGACCCAGCTCCATATCATGGAATTTAGAACAACTCGATTCCCTAAGCTCAAAGCCTAAATAAAACTAACACATTAATCTGGTGTGATGGTGCATACCTTTAGCCCCAGCACTTGGGAGGCAGAGGCAGGTGATTCTTTGTGAGTGCAAGGTCAGCCTGGTCTAAGTAGTTAGTAAGTTCCAGGCCAGCCAGGGCTATATAATGAGACCCTGCCTCAAAACAAAAAACCAAACAAATGCCATCAATTATTGTAAAACTTAAGGCTGTCTTTTCTTGTTCCATAATCACCTCCCCCACACCCTGTAGGCATAAGGTTATTGTGTAATTCAAATGCTGATTTCTGTACACACACCTCATATCTGGTTGCAAGCCTTGTTCTGAGAATCTCCTGTCTCAATGTTATGTAAACACTGTTCCCCAATTGTCCCCTGATATACCAATAAAGCAGCTTATAGCCAATTACTGAGCAGGGGAGAGAATAGGGCTGGGCTTCCTGCCAGCCAAGGGAGGAGGAGTTAGAAGAGAAAGTAGGGGATTTAGCCACCAGGAGCGAGATCCAGGAGACATCAGCAGAGAGGAACTGGAACAGAGAAAGCTACAAAGCACAAGTATCTCTGAGATGTATACTGGGAGAAAGCCAGATTAGATTAGAGGGTTAAGAATAAAGAACTAATTGTTCAATTATTGTGCTGTGAAGCTTATTATTAAACAAATATAAAAGTGTCTCAATTATTTGTGTGATAGCCGGGTTAAGAAAGAAACTAAGAGAAACAAAGAAAGTTTTATAAAAAATAACTATAACAACACCCAGAGTGGACCTGTCATACCAATCCCCCTTTTATAGGCCTTGTGGCATCACACCTCAGGGCCTTTGCTCATAAGACTCTCCCTACAGCTACCCTTCCACACATAGATGAGAGAACTGTCCTCATTCATAACCCCAATGATGGTCCTCTGAGGCTCGCTGCATCTGTAGCATTCCTGACTCTGAGTAACTCTCTAGTTCATCCTAGGTTTCTAAGAACACTTATTGTGCTGTGCCATGATTTGTCTAGATGGTGTCTTCCTGTCTGGCTTCTCCCACAGGGCAGGGCTGTGGCTGGTTTTGCTCATCATTATATTCTCAAAGCCTATAACAGGACATGGCACATCCCATGAGCTCAGTAAGTATATGACATTCACACAACTGACTTAAACAAAGTACAGTCCCAAGTTCAAGTCTCACTCTACAGAAGAGCAAGGACAGAGCCACACAGAGCTCGCTAAAACTCATTTTCTTTGTCTGTAAAATGGTGAGAGGAAAATGTACATACTGAAGAACCATGATCATACTATCTATCTTGCCCATCCCGGCTCTGGTCAGGTCTGCTCACCTGGATATACTTCCAGCTGGAAACCCATCAAGGGGTAGAGATTCCCAGACATGCTACGCATACACCAATATCGTCCGGAGTCCTGGACTCTGAGGGTCTCCATAGTAACGTGGACCACCTTGGCCTTGACATCATCCTGCATCAAGTAGCTGGGCCCCTTCACCCAGCTCCGGATGAAGCTGACCTCGCACTTCTTCTTCTTAACCTTGCACCAAGCTTTGCCCTCCATGCGGTTCCGGCGGTTCTTGTAGGAGCATTGCACAGACAGAGACTCCCCTTCATGCAGCTGCACTCTCTTGTACAGGTGCTCATTGGCGGGACCTGGGAGGAAAAAGAAGACATCTTAAAACCAGAAACTAGGGCAAAAGGAGAGATGACTGCTGCCCTGACTTTCCTGGAGAGTCTGATGGGGAGAAGGACAAGACTCCCTAGGAGCTGATGGAGGAGACCCCAGCCCAAGCACAATCCTAGCATGAGAGTTCCACCAGATAAAGTCCCTTTTGTTCTCGATGTTTCTCAGTCTTCAGGGATGCCCAGTATTTCCCAGCGACAGACCCAAGCCTTGCCCTCAGTGAGGCAAATACAGAGACACAGACAGGTCACCAAGCTCTGGAACCCGAGAGCACAAACTACCACGGTGATGAAAAGGCCCTAGTATCTGGAAAAATGATAAAGAATTATTTCTTCAAATAATAAACTTTCTTCCTCCTCCTCTTTCTCTCTTCCCTCTTCCCTCTCTTCTTTTTTGTTTTGCATGGAGCGTGGGGGAGGGTAATCACACCCAGTGCCTCAAGCATATGAGGTAAGCACTCTACCACTGAGCCACACCCCTGTCCTCGATTGATTAGCCCGAAATAGCCCTCTCCATGGTCCTTAATTTTTAAATATTCTAGTTTGACACATAGAGTAAGCATGGTGCACATGCTTAAGCCCCCACCCCCACCCCCACTGATGAGCCAGCCAATGGATTCTACAGCAGTCAATGTTTTTGACATTGGGACTTGACTTTGGTATCTACAGAAGTGCTGGGCAAGCCATGGCTCTGCTGGGATGCATGGGGCCTGCAGACCACAGGCTGGATATGCTTGGCAGAGTATCTGGTCTCTATACCTAGGCATGAGACATGACACAACAGCATGAGAGAGACTGAGGTTGGAAGATCCAGAGTTTAGGACTAACCTGGGATACCTAGTGACTTCAGGCTATCCCAGGACAGACCCCCTTCTCAAAAGAACAAAGGAAGGCGGGGGAGATGGCTTCTTGACTAAGGCTGTTTAGATTGAGCTCCTGAGTTCAAATCCCAGGACTCATGTAAAAAGCCAAACACCATCACTCATGTACCTGTAACCCCAGTGATGGGCTGGGGTGAGGGGTGGGGAGACCAAGGCCTGGTGTGTACACACACACATGTGTGTGTATCACACATACGAACACACACACGAACACACATGCACATGCAAAGGAGGGAGAGAGAGAATTAATATGAATGAATTATGAACGTGCTTTGAGCACTCCAATCTGTTGGAGAAATATTAGAATTAGAGGTTGGCAGGGCAGTTCAGGAGGCAGAGAGAGGGAGACGGTACAGTCAAGACCCAGAAGCCCAGGCATCTGCCCCTGTTTCCAACACACTTGTCACTGTAGCTGAAAGCTCTTCTTCCATTACCAAGTAAACAGAATAGAACAGGCCTCTCGAATTCACCTCAGCTCAGCCAGGTTTTGAAAACCTTCTCCCTGCAGATTAGCAGAGATGAGGTCACCTGGGAGAAGCCCCTTGGGGTCCTGGGTTCATTTGTGCCCTCACTTTCTGTCAACCGGTGAGGGGTGGGTTTGCTAGCCCTCACCCTACCCGGAATGGAGCAGGAAGGGGTCAGTGCTTGCCTTGGCAGCCAGGAAGGCCAGGAATGGGTGAGCCCCCTTCAGATTATCCTTGAGTAGGAAAAGCTTTTTGGGGATTGGTTCCCTTCAGATCAGAACAGAGGGACCGGATGTGGCATCAGCATTCCGAGAAAAAAAAACAAAAACAAAAACGGAATTTAAAGTGTGAACGCATGATACAAGGACTCACACTGGCACCAGCCTGACAAAGACCAAACAGAAGTCATTTCTGTGAGGGAATAAGGGCTTGTTCTCCACACCAAGGAAACCCAGCAGATAAAGACCAGTACAGAGGACACACAAATTCTGTGTGAGGCCAGACTAAGCTCTGCCTGTGGCCAGATACTAGCACGGGACATCGTCACTGGTCTCTGGTAAAGAACTGCCAGTCAACCCACCCTCCTTCCCTAACCCACAAAACATTAACATAGTGGAGCAAGAAAAGGCAGTGGGGGCAGACAAGAGGAAGTGGTCTTTCTCTTCTATCAGCCCCCACCTCTCACCTGAGACACAGCCCTGTAGCCACAGGAGCAGCAGCAGGAACAGGAGAGGCGGCCATGGCTCCATCCAGAGGCACTGTCACAGTCACCAGGGGACTCTAAGGTTAGGCCCCACACTGACCCCAGGCATGCCACTTGGGATGTCAGGTTCTAAAAAGCACAGTTGCCTATTTGGGGAAGTGAGGCAGTGTGGCACAGAGTGGCCCCAGCAGAGCCTATCGCAAATGTGGGGAGAGCAAGGGAGGGCGGGCGCTGTCTGTTTCCGCCTTCTTCTTCAGAACTTCAGGCAGGTGTGGCTGTTTCACCCGTCTTGGGGGCCCCTGGGCCAGGAAAAGCTTCAGACCGCCACAACCTCTGTGGTGATTTTCTACAGAAAACCTGATCCATCTGGGGGTGTTTCCTCATCCAAAGCAGCTGGTCTACCCAGGGAACTGGAGGAGAGGCTTCTGGAACTTTCTGTAGAGACTTGATGGGATCTTCTGGATTCAGAGATTCAAGAGCAGATGCTCTTTGGCAGGCCTTAACACTCCTTCTCAAGGAAGGTCTTATCTGGTAAAATATATTCCTTCAGTCACCCTGACCCTCCGAGTCCTGGTTGCCTTCACCCCTGCTCACTGGTGTAAAAGAAAAACCCTCACAGACTCACGTGCCATTCTATTTTTGGCATTGGGGGGGGGGTGTAAATTGTAAAACTTACGCTCACACACACAGGGCCTCTCCCTGTCCCTACCCACACATCTCACAGGCTCTGGCTCTCGTTTGCTGTCCTTCCTGCTGTCTCTAACTCACCCACCCTCTCTCTCTAACCTTCCATTCCTCCAAGGCTCCCAGTCTTCTTGAAGTCTGCAAGCCTCCCCTCCCCCATCTCCTCCCGTATTACCCCCCCTCACCCCGCCCACGCCCTCAGAGCCCCTCCTTCCCCTCGTTTCAGCAGGCCTGGGCTTCACCAGAGCACACAGCCCTGTTCCTTCAACTTCCTTCCCTTAGCCCTATCTCTCTTCCACAGCCACCCAGCTCTAGTTGAAATGACCCAGCATTTGGCCCAAGACTCCGCCCTTCCCTCAGTCCCCAAAGAATCAAAATACTCTGCTGATATCCAACAGCTGGGCAAACTGCTCTTGCGGGGCTCAGGGGGACCCCTGAGATTATATGTTTCCTCCACTCCTTTAGGCTGCTGAACAAAAAATGTTCTCTCTAATTAGTGCAGCCGCAGTCTTAACATTAACTTGAACTCCCAAATCCCAGACCAAAGGAGTTTTAGCTTTGCACACTTCAAACTTCTCACATTTTGACCCATTCATTCATTAGTTCTTATGACCTCCTTGCTATGCATAGCCCGGAGCCCTATGCTTGTCACTGAAAGCGTTCTGATGTGGCATTCAAAGGGGACACTGAGACGTGTTATCTTTGAGGGGTGAGAAATTTCTTTAATGCTGTGAACTTCTGTTCCTGGGGAGATCTGCACCTGATCCTGAACCTTCTACAGAGCTGACTGAATGACTAGAACATCAGCAGACACTTTCTAACTGCTAATCTGACTGTAAGGTACCCTTAAACTGTGCTCCCAAACTATTGACATCGCCTGGAAGGTGGTTCCCAAACTGATGACATCATCGCCTGGAAGGTGGTTCCCAGAAGCTTGTTGATGAGCCCGAGGACCTGCGTTCCATCCTCAGAGACATATGATGGAAGGAAAGAACTGAGTCCAGCAAGGCATCCTCACAAAATCAAAAAATCACATACACACACTCTGACGAGGGCGCCCTGAGGGAAGGTTAGCTTTGCAAAATTCAGTTCAGTGAACAATGAGACAAAATGGCTATTTATTAAGACCATAGAAGTACAACTCTCTGGTTAAATAAGTTATATTTTTATTATGATGTTGTCATTATTTTTTATTCTCATTGTTTTGAGACAAGATTTCATTTACTCTAGGCTTAAACTCTTTACGTTGACAAGGATGACGATATGCTTTGAACAATAAAGATTTCACCAGGTGTGATGGTGTACACATTTAATCTCAGCAGAGGCAAGCCAATCTCTATGAGTCCAAGGTCAGCCTGGCCTACATAGTGAGACCCAGATGCCAGCCTGATCTATATAGTGAGACCCTGTCTCAAAAATAAATAAATAAATAAATATTGTCCCTAGTTTGTCTTTCTTTTTATTTCTAAAATTATTTTTATTTGATGTCTATGACTTTGCCAGCATGTGTGTATGTACCCCACATGTGTGCCTCATGTCTGTGGAGTTCAGATCCCTGGACCTGGAGTGAAACAGATGGTTGTGAGCTGCCTTGTGGATGCTGGGAATCAAACTCAGGCCCTCTACTGAGCCACATATCTAGCCCTCTAGCTCCATTTAAAAATAAGTAAGCAAGTAAGTAAGTAAGTAAGTAAGTAAGTAAGTAAGTAAGTAAGTAACTTGCCAGGCAAGGTGGCACAGATCTGTAATCCCAGCACTCAGGGAGGCAGAGGCAGGCAGATTTCCGTGAGTTCGAGGCCAGCCTGGTCTACAAAGAGAAGCCAAGACAGCCTAAGCTACACAGAGAAATTTTATCTCAAGCAAACACACAAACAAACAAAAAACAAAAACAAAAAAGAAAGAAAGAAAACTGCCTCAATAACTTCAGAGAGTTTGTAATGAAGGCAGTCCATAGCCGAGTTATCGGAAGCTACCTTGAGCCCTTCCTAATAGCCACTTCCTGACTCCCTCAGCATGTGACCCAATATCTTTGTGACCATTAGGTAAATCTTTTGCAACGCAGAAGCAGATCCTACTCCCCGCCAGTGAAAAGGCTAAGCCTGTGGCCAGAGAGCATCTGGGCCCTAGAGCAGAGACTTCCACGCTTGACAGTGACCCATCTAACTGCGCTTTCCACCAGTGTATGTTCAAGGTGTCTTGATGTTCAGCTTTGCCTGTTATACTATTATAAAACTGCATGGAGGTGCCGGGCAGATGGCTCAGCTGCCGGGAACACCTGCCGTTCGTGTAGAGGACCTGGATTCAGTTCCCAGAACCCACGTGGCAACTTAGAGCCATCCTTAACTCCGATCCCAGGAGATCTGGCTCCTTCTTGCTGGCTTCTGAAGGCAGTAGATATATATAGGGTGCGCACACATGCATGAAAGCAAAACATCCATAAACAAGAAAAAATAAATAAGTGAATCTCTTTTTTAAAACCGCATGGAGGGGCCAGAGAGCTGGTTCTGCAGTTAAGAACACTGGCTGCTCTTCCAGAGGTCCTGAGTTCAATTCCCAGCACGCTCATGGCGCCTTACCACTGTTTGTAACTCCAGTTCCAGAGGATCAGAGACCTTTGCACAGACATGTAGGCAGAACATCAAGGGACACAAAAGTAAATAAATCCTTTTTTAAAAACTGCATGGAAACATTAACACATTAAAACATGGAATTTGAGATAACCTTGTATGGGCGCCTAAACAATGGCTCCCAAGTAAACTCTGTCTTGTACCCTGTGAGGTGAGAGGTGTATTTCTTCATAGCGCACCCCAGACATGCAGGCAGACAGCAGGTGGTCAGGGATGTGAGGAAAGCTGAGAGGAAGTGGGAGGGTCCAAGTCACATGCCTGGCTGGTGAGGGCTTGCACCTGGGCTGTCTCTGAGTCAGCTCTAAGATGAGGCGGGCCCAAATCTACAAAGCAAGTTACTTTAGCTCTAAAAAAAAACCCCAAACAAACAAACAAACAAAAAACAAAACAAAATGACTTAGTTTCAGAAACTGATACAGTTCAACCAAAATGGAGGAGCTTCACAAACCAGGGTGGCCCTGGCTAGTAGTCTCTTCAGGGCTTTCCACTCACTGAGGACATGTTGTTTTGCTCGCTTACCCTTCTCCACACTCTTTCCTAGCACACACACACACACACACACACACACACACACACACACACACACCAGTGCAGGGACTCTCCCCTCCCTAACACCGGTGGCACCTTCTCCCTCCACTAAAGCAGAGGCTTCAGGCACAGGCGTCACACTCACCCCTGTGAGGACGCTGTAAGCTGGAGTCATGCCATCTACCAAGCTCCCTAGTGTGTCCAGCATAAAGTGAGACCTACCAAGTGAGGTCATGGTGATGGAGTGATGGTGGTTATGAGCCGTTCAGCTGGGGCGCCGGGAACTGAACTTTGCTCCTCAAGAGCGGGACACCTTCTTAACTGCTGAGCCATCTCTCAAGCTCCCATTTTGTTGTTTACATTTATTTTTCCCATTTAAAAGTTAAGTAAAATCTACCCTCTTCAATGTGAAATCCAGAGAGCTTTGTATCTCCTACCGGAATTGAATTCTACCACTTCCCCCAAACCTCACCATTCTCCTTGCGAGAATGCTAACCCTGACATGGTGAGATTTTTCTTCTAGTGTTCCTTTTAGGAAGTGAAAACAAAATAAGATGGACCATTTTGGTTTCTTTTGGTGAAATCCTACATATAATTGTAATGGCTCATATTTTTCTTATATCCAAGAAACCTCTGCTCAACCTAAGATCACAGCTTCATGAGATATAGTTCACATAATTTAAAAAAAATCAACCCATTGAGAATATCTATTACTGGGAGCTAGAGCTGGAGCTCGATTGGTTGGTTGCCTGCCTGGCATGCGTGAAGCCTTGGGTTCGATCCCCCGCACCGCATAAACAAGGTGTGGGTGGTACAAGAACATAAGCCCGGCAATCAGGAGGAGAGGCGTGACTTCAACCCCAGCTACATAGGGAGTTTGAGGCTAGCTTGGCATACAGGAGATCCTGTCCAAACAAAGAAAATGTACAATCCTGATGTTGTCAGGGACTTCTGACAAGATGGCTTCCTGGAAGTTCTAGACAGGCTTCTCTTGTGCAAAGAAGGACCGAAGCAAAAACCAATCAGCTGCTGTCTGAAGCCTTGGGGTAGGTGGGAGGCTGAGGGTGATGGCTTAGACAGTATCACGCTACCACCCACGCCCTAGGACCTGAGTTGTATCCCTGGTTACTATGTCAACGGTGAGTGTAGCATCACACACTTTGCCATCATGGCAGGGGGTGAGAGTGGAGATGGCTGGATCCCTGGATTCCAATGACCAGCCAACCTAACTATTGTCAGTGAGTTCCATGGTCAGCAATAGACTCTGCCTTAAAGCCAAGGTGGATAGCCATTGGGAAGCTTACCCACCCTTGAGTATGACCTCACACACACACACACACAAGGCCACACACATGCACCTGGGTTTACATGAGCGTGCGCACGCGCGCGCGCGCACACACACACACACACACACACACATTCGGGGAAGAATTCCAGAAACAGAGAAAACCACAAAGACCTTAGACGACCTTGCTGACAAGAAAGTAAAGGGTGGCTGGAGAAACACCTTAGTGAGTCAGAGCACTGGCTGATCTGTCAAAGGACCTGGGTTCAATTCCCAGCATCAGCACAGTGGCTCACGACTGTAACTTCAGATGCCCTCTCCTAGCTTCTGCAGACACCTAACATGGATGTGGTACACAGGCAGGCATGCAGGTGAAACACTCTAGACATACCATTTTTAAAAATGCTATTTTTAAGAGGAAATGAAGTACTTTGCATGCCTGTTCTGATGCCCCACTGGTCACATGATGTCAGAAACCTCAGAAGACAACACAGACTATTGGGCGATCCTGCAGTCCTCGAGGACCCTGTTCCCAGAAGAGCCACATAGTTCTTGCATTGCTACAAGGGGTCCTCCCTATAAACAGGCCCAACCCTCAACCTGGGCTAACACTGCATGGCACTATTGTAAGACCAAACCCACTCTTTAAAACAGCAAAAACAACAAACAGGGTCTCGCTACATCTCTCTGGCTGGCCTGGAACTTGCTATGTAAGCCAGGCTGGTTTCCATAGCGATGTTCCCGCTTCTGTCTCCCAAGTGCTGGAATTAAAGGCATGAGCCACCAGGCCTGGCATCAAGCAAGCCCATTCTTGGTCTCGCACTTGCTGCCTCATGCACCACACCCCCACCTTGCACACACTGAAGCTGGCTCCATCAATGAGGGATACCCAGAATTTGAGAAGCATCCATCTCCTCTTCTGCATCAACTGTACCCAGTCTGTGTGGCCCACCAGAGCAGCTCTGCCCCACTACAGGACCCACAAGTAGACAAGGCTGTCCTGCCAAAGTTACTGATGTGTATCCCAGCTGAAGAAGTGGGTACAGAGCAACACTGCAATGCCAACCAAAACCAAGCCCTAAGACGCATCTGCAAAGGGATGTCTTATAGATCCTACGACAGCTTGGACCAATGCCTTCTGGAGGCTTGAGGTAAAGGCTTTCCCACTTGTCTGTGTTTACTGAAAAGTCACAGAACTTCTAGGAGGTGGGCCTAGTGTGCTATTGTGAAAATGCCCTACCCCAGCTTGGCCAGTGGTTCATTTTCTTGCTGGATGGTTGATAGGAGGACCCAGCTCACTGTGAGCAGTGCCACCCTCAGGCAGGTGGTCCCGGGTGCAGTAAGAAAGCAGGCTGAGCAAGCCTTGGGAGCAGCACTGCTCCTTGGCCTTTGCATCAGCTCCTGCCTCAGCATTCCTGCCTTCCCTCAGGCAGTTTACACCTCAAGGGTAAACTGAGATAAACCTTTTCCTCCCCAAGTTGTTTTTGGTCAAGGTGCTTTATCCCAGCAATAGAAACCCTGACTAAGAGAGCTACTGAGAGGAGAGGGAGTCAGTTACTGATTTTTAGTGTGCTCTCTCTCACTCCCTTTCCCCCTCCTTTTCCTGTCCCCACTCCCCCCTCTCTCTGCTGCACTTCCATACCTTCTCCTCAACCTCTTTTTCTTTGTTTTGTTTCTCCTTTTCCTCATGGTGCCTTAAAACACAGACAGTTATGTCTGTTTTGTTTCTCATGCAGCCTATGCTGATCTCAAACCCACTGTGGAACTTGAACTTCAGAACCTTGAATTATTTGTCCTCCTGACTACTTCTCACGTGCTGGAATTTCAGGTTTGAGCCATCATGCCTGTCTTTGGGGGTTTTAAATCGCTGGTCTTTTCCCTCTATGGCACCTATCTGTCTTGAGTTGCTCATGTTGCTACCCTAACACACGTATATTGTTTTATTTTTAAATATCCTCTTACTTAACATTCATAATTTTAATTCCTCTTAGTTTTTTGGTGTTTTTTTTTTTTTTTTTTTTTGTGTGTTTGTTTGTTTTTTTTTTTTAGCTTAAATCATAAAAAGGAAATGACTTTTTTTTTCTAAATAATTAAAGATATTCTCTTGGCTTTTGTTAGTCTCTCAGTTGGGTGACTCCAAGATGTGCTAAATATGCCTATGCCTTTGGGATGCTCTGGCAAGATTCCCACCTCTATTTACCCTTGAGCATTCTTAAGCAGTGAGTCCCCAAAAAAGGGGAGGAAAAAATAAGGCGCGAAAGGTTGCCAAATGCTATAAAAAGAATAACTTGAAAAAATAACAGAGAAGTAAATAGAATAAATCATTCTACTACAGGAGATGGGAAGCCATAAAGTTAGATGCTAAAATGAAGGTAAAAACTTTACCCAGCCAGGCATAGTGGCACATGCCTTTAATCCCAGCCCTGGAGAGATAGAACAGGCAGGTCTGTAGAATGGTACCAGGGCAGTCAGGGCTATGTAGAGACCCTGTTTAAAAAACATCAAGGAAAAAAAGCTTATCTAGAGAGATTGGAAATAACAAAGAATGTTTGTCATTTGTTCGGTGTTGTTTCAGATTTATTTTAGGTATATGGGTGCTTTACCAGCAGGACTGTCTGTGCATAAGATACATGCAGTACCTAAGGAGGCCAGAAGAGGGCATTAAATCCTCTAGAACTAGTGTACTTATTTTATTTTTTTTTTAATTTTCTACTTTTCTTCTCTCATATACTACATCTCGACTTCAGTTTCCTCCACCTCCCCTCCCCCCAGTCTCTCCCCAGAACCTCTCTCCTCCTTCTAATTCATCCTTTCTCTGCCCCCCAAGAACATCAGCTAAACATGGTGTAACAAACCGCAGCAAGACCAGGCACAAACCATCACACCAAGGCTGGGTGAAGCAACCCGGTAGAAGGGGGGTCCCATAAACAGGCAAAAGAATTAGAGGTGGCTCCTGCGCCCGCTGTTAGGATTCCCACAAGAACACCAAGCTACATGACCATAACATGTATGCAGAGGACCTAGGTCAGACCCCCACAGGCTCCCTGAACTCTGTGAGCCCCCATGAGTCCCAGTCAGTTGATTCTGTGCGCTGTGTTCAGTGTGATGTGCCTGACACCTCTGGTCCCTCTCTGCGGGACTCCCGAGTTCCACCTAACGTTTGGCTGTAGGATTCTCCCATCAGCTGCTGGACGAAGTTTTCTTCTCTCCTTTTTAACATATTTATTTTATTTGTATATTTTTTTATTGAAAATGGATTTTTCTCTCACACAATACATCCTGACCACAGTTTCTCCTCCCTCCACTCCTTCCAGTTCCTCCCACTACCCTCTCTGCCCACCCCTATTCCCCCTCACCCCCACTCCCCACATTCCCTGGATCCACTTGGTCTCGATCTCCCATCAGAAAAGAGCAGACCTCCAAGTGAAAATAATGAGACACAGCAAAACAGAACATAATAAGTCGAGGCAAAAGCCCTCACACCAAAGCTGGACAAGGAAGCCGAACAGGAAGAAAAGAGTCCCAGGAGCAGGCAAAAGAGTCTTTCAGAGACACACCTGATTTCACAGTTAGGAGTCCCACAGGCACACCAAGCTACCTGCCATAGCACGCATGCAGAGGACCTGGCGTAGAGCCAGGCAGGCCCCCGTGCATGCAGCCTCAGTCTCTGTGAGCCCTTGTGTGCCCGCTTAGTTGATTCAGGGGGCCGTATCCTCCTGGTACCCTCCATCTCCTCTGAGTCCTCGGATCCTTCCACTCTCTCTTCCAAGGAGTTGTCGGAGCTCCAAGGGGAAGGACCCAATCAAGACCCCCAACTTAGAATCTATGCATAATGTCTGCTGTGGGTCTGTGCACCCTCTCCCCCCTGCTGCCAGAAGACGCCTCTGATGATGATGGAACAAGGCACCAGTCTATGAGCATAGCAGAATATCATTAGGAATAATTTCATTCTTTGTTTTTTTTCTTTCTTGACCAGCTGTGTTTGGGTCTACCCTAGGCTTCTGGGCTGCCCAGTCTCCGATTCCTAGCCTTCCAGGCCGTGTTGGTCACGAGCACCCTCTCTTGGTGTGGGACTCAAGTTAAGCCTGACATTGCTTGGCCACTCCCACAAGTTCCACACCACATCTGGCAAGTTGTTGGTCAAAGGTTTTAAGGCTAGGCTGGTGTAGGTGTTTCTCTTTCAGTAGTCGGGAGAGTGCCCTCTTGCACAAGAGACTTAGAATGCAGGGGCGAAGGCCCCATTGCAGGCACCAGCGGGGAACTGCACAGATGTTCTCAATAACCGGAACAGCTGTCAGTTTGCTGAGATCAACATTTAAATTTTTTTTCCTCTCCGCCCCCTCTCTCCCCCCCTCCTCTCTCTGTCTCTGTCTCTCTCTGTCTCTCTGTCTCTCTGTCTCTCTGTCTCTCTGTCTCTCTCTCTCTCTCAGTTTTTTTCAAGATAGTGTTTTGCTTTGCAGCCTTGTCTGTCCTGGACTCACTCTGTAGACCAGGCTGGTCTCAAACTCACAGAGAACCACCTGCCTCTGCCTCCCAGAGTGCTGGGATTACAGGCATGCACTACCTTGCCTGGCTCCAAAATTTGTGAATTTTATATTTGGTTTTTCTTACATTGGGATCTCTCTCTCTCTCCCCTCCCCCCACCCCCCCCTGTGTGTGTTTGTCATCCTAAGAATCAAATTCAGGTTCTCAAGTTTAGCAGAAAGTGCCTTTACCTGCAGAGCCATTTCTTTGGATGGAACTGGCAATAATGGAAAAGAACAAGTTAGAGATTTGATTTGAAAGGGAAAATTGTTGAAATAAGGATTTACTGAGCAAGCAGGAAAACTGGTCAAAGGAGGGTATCAAGGAGTGATCCAAAGACACCAGGGAAGGATAAAGTGAAGGCGAGTGGTAGAAGATTAAGCTGCAAGGCTGGAGAGCTTGCTTGCAGCTACCGGCACTGGCAGCCTGAACCCACATGGCTGCTCGCAACTGTCTGTAATCCAGTCCCAAAGGGTCTGCTGTCTTTTCTGACCCTACACATACTGCATTCACATGATACCTGCACTCCACACATGAAATAAACTATTTCTTAAAGAAAACCTAAGAGATAAGGAAGCAAGAAACAGGAATAGTGACATTTCCTCAAGAAAGTCCCTATGGAAAGAAAAGATGAGTAGCATACAGAACTATTTCAAAATGACACTGAGAACTTCTCAAAATCAAAGTAACACATAAGACATTAGTTGGGTGTCTTCTGAGATCCAAACACAATGGGTAGTTGGATACTTCACATTAAGACATTGTATCATTTTCAAAGAAAAATCATAAAAATGCCCCAAAGAGATAAAATAGATCAGTCAAGGAAAAAAAAAAAACCATACCAATGTTTGACTTTTCCATAGGAACAGACAGGACATTGATAATGTGATAATATGCTCAAAAACTGAAAGAAAGATAACTTTAGGTATTAAGATGTTGATACAAATTTTAAAGTGATGGTGAAAAGTGTTAGGATTGAGCTTCCAAGATGAAAATATGTAAAGGCTATAGCAGGGCTAAGAAGGAATGGCCCCGTGGGCAAAGAGCTTACACACAAACATGAGGACCCAAGTTCAAATCCCCAGTAAAAAGCCAAGGACGGGGCACCACTGATACTTCCAGCACAGGGTACACAGAAATAGGTGGAGCCTGGGAACTTGCTGGCCAGCCAGTCTAGTTGGACAAAGGAGCTGCAGGTGAAAAGAGAGACTCTGTCTCCAGAAACACGGTGGTAGGCTAGAGAGATGGCTCTGCAGTTAAGGAGCATCTGCTGCTGTTCCAGATGGCAGCATTTGATCCCCAGCACCAGGCAGCTCACGACTGCCTCTAACTATGGCTCCAGGGGATCCCATGCCTTCTTCTGGCCTCTGTGAGTACCAGAACACACACACACACACACACACACACACACACTTAAAAAACAAAAAGTGGCATCAACCTTTATCCTCTATACCCATGCCAGCACACACAACATGAATAATACTTTAAGTGCTGTCTCAGCATCTAAATTAATAACTGAATTTTCGTCCAATTCATCTTTATCCTATTGCCGATACTGTGTTATATGTGTGAACTTGGCTCAGACATTTGCAGTTTTGATGAGAATAGAAGATAGGCATTGGCTGGGTAGTTTAAGGGCAGAGACCCAAAAGCAACATTTCCTGAAACAGCCTTGATTCTTAGCCTAAAATGCCAGAAGAGAACTGCCCTCACCTTGCTGTTCAAATCTGTGAGACACACCATGACCAAAACCAACCTTGGGAGGAAAGGGCTTAATTGGCTTACAGGTTTATAGGCCTCCTTTATGGAGGAAGCCAAGGCAGGGACCCAGAGGGAGGAACTGAGGCGGAACCAGTGGAGGAATGCTGCTTACCAGTTTGCTCCCCATGGCCTGCTCAGTTTGCTGTCTTATACAACTTAGGACCACCTTCCCAAGGCTGGCACTGTTCACGTTGCCTGAGCCTTTCTACATCAGTCATTGTTTTTAAAATGTCACAGATTTGCCCATAAGCCAATCGGATGGAAGCAATCCTCAACTGATGTTTTCTTTTCCCAGGTGACTGTAGTTTGTGTCAAGTTGACAAAAAAATTAACCAGCACTTGTATGTGTGTGTGTCTCTCTCTCTCTCTGTGTGTGTGTGTGTGTGTGTGTGTGTGTGTGTGTGTGTGTATTATGTTCTGGTGCCTGTAGAATCCAGAAGAGAGTATTAGAAATCCTGGTACTGGAGTTGCTTGTGACCCACCCAACATGGGTGCCTGGAAACGAACCTGGGTCCTCTGGAAGAACAGCCAACACTTTTAGCCACTAAGCCATCCCGCCAGTGCCCTTAACATCTTCATTAGTGAAAATATGAACCCTAAGAGGGAACCCTGACTTCCCAGGTAATATGTGGTAGCCCAGGTGGGAGTCCCCAAATTTTTCAGAAACTGTTTTAAATAATAAAGATTTATATTCAACCGTATACAACTCAAAATCAAGTGTGCTGACGTCAATATCCTTGTGCTATTGTGCTTATGTACATGAAAAATTTGAAGAATGCACAAAAGTAGAGAGAATCATACATCTAATGCCTTGAATACCACTTTGTTGTATTTGATCTCACATGTCCTAGTTTTTCTTTTATTAATACTTCTAACTTATCCTTTAAATTTTTCATATATTCATATACAGAATGTATCTTAACCATATTCACACCCCAAGCCCTTCTCCCACATGTCCTTTTCTCTTTATTTTTTATTGTGGTCCACTGAGTCTAATCAGTACCACCCCTGTTGCGGGAGCCATCTGCTAGAACATGGACAACCTACCCATTGTCAATTCTAAGGACAAATGACTTCCTCTCCCCTGTTCAGCCCTCCTTAGCTGACCTGTATCAAACTTCAGAAGCCTGAAGCCGTTGTCAGCATATTCAAACACGGTATAATTTGGGAAAAAGTTTCCTGGTGTAACACAATCGCTGGTGCACTAAGAGGCATAATTACATCAAAACTCAACTCAGAGTACATGTTATTTCTTCCAGGAAGATGGGTCCTAGAGATAGCCTACATGTATTAGCTCAAGGGCCTAGGGAAGGATCTGGCATGGCCTTGGTCATACAGATAGGGTAGAGGCCATTGGCTATACAGATAATGTAAGAATCATTTAGACTTTTAGCCAGCCTGGGTTCTGGTTGTGGATGCTTAATACGGTCTGGCCCGACAGATAACGCAGATCACCAGGCTTTTAACAGCCGTCAATTCTCAGCCTTTTGGGTGGAAAAACAGCTTATACATCCTTTAGAAAGACAATCCTGCATGCTTACTATTTCTGGTTTCATTGGTGATCTGTGGGTACAAAACCTTCACGTTCCCAATCCACAGATGGTGCTGCGTACTTCCTGTAGATGCACAGGAAGTACACTCTCTGCTCGTCTAGTAGTGCTCAGGAAAGAAAGCTGGAAGGAACAGCAGCTTAGATCCTGAAGTCCTACAAACTCCTTTGGGTATAAAACTCTAAAGGAAGGAACGCGTGGTTCTAGAAGACAGGATGATGGAGATGTTCACTGTAGAACTGTTTGCAATGTGCAGATGAGAGGGCAAAATAGCACATGGACCCTGGCTTCCAATTGATTCCTCTGGTAGACAGCATGTGTGTAGTGGAGTGTGTGTCAGCACTGGAAAAGAGTGACCTGGAATCTATGAGCGAGAGAAATATATGGGGGAAATTGCATCATGTTATTTTATAGAAGTTAAAGATACAGACGCAGGGCCTGAACTCATGGCTCAGTGGTCAAGAGAACTCACTGCGCTTACAGAGTGCTGGAGTTCAGTTCCCAGCCTCTCACAACTGCCTGTGACTCCAGCTCCAGGGAATCTGATGCCCTCTTCTGGCACAGCATTCGTGTACACACACCTACACACACACACACACACACACACACACACACACACACACACTCAAAATAAATACAATCACAAGGGGAGAAATTCCTCTTTTTGTGAGAGTTCAGTCAAATTCAGGATTACATATCAAATACATGGGAGTGGTAGCCTGGGTTTAAAGAAATCAAGTGGAAATTAAAAAATGAGAATGAAAAAGGCTAAATGGCGCAAAAATGTTGGGTACACAGATAAATGACAGCCATATGGTATGAGCTGAAATATCTGTGAAGAAACTCCTATATGTTATTCTTCCCCCACCCCCGACAGAGAGAGAGAGAGCGAGAGAGAGAGAGCGAGAGAGAGAGAGAGAGAGAGAGAGAGAGAGAGAGAGAGAGCACATTTTCCTCTCTCTCTCTCTCTCTCTTTTTTCTTTTGGTTTTTCGAGACAAGGTTTCTCTGTGTAGCCTTGGCTGTCCTAGATTTGCTTTGTAGACCAGGCTGGCTTGGAACTCACAGTGATTTGCCTGCCTCTGCCTCCTGAGTGCTGGGATTAAAGGCGTGCGCCGCCACACCTGGCTGAAAATGTTCTCTCTTGTAGTGGCCTTTTCATGGTTGCAGGGCTGACATTCAGCCTGCTGTCCATGCTGGACGCAGGTCCAGGCTGGACTCGTAACAGGTGCTGAACGCTCAGGCCCCTTCTTGTTTCCTAGAGGATTCTCCCTCCTCCCACCAGTCAATAATTCTGCTTATACAGCCAGACTTTCTCTGTGAAGATAAAATTGCCTCACATGATACACCAACACAATACTGGGCCCTGATGGTCTGCTCTGATGTGTGGCTGGTTTGTTTGGGAAGGTTTTCGTCCCTTTAAAAACACTCTTCCCCGCCCCCGCCCCCTTTAACTTCTTGACTTCCTCCGTTTGTTGTCTGCAGAGCACAGCCATTCTAGGCTCCCCATTTTATCATATAAGTAATTTCCCTCTCATTTTAAGGAATCTAGAGGTACAGAAGAGGGAGCCTAGGGGATAGGGTGTCACCTTGTTCTGCTCTGATGCAATCCAGGAGCTTGAACTTTGAACTTACGCATGCTTGGCCATGGGGGGGGGGGGCTTTGTGAGTACAGCGCCTATGAGGCACATGATGCCGATGGAGACAGGGAGAAGGTCCTGAGAGAGAAGGCACAAGTGTGGGGCTCTGGGAAGAGCTGGGCTTTGGGGTGCGGTAGCCAGGGCTCTGGGGGGAGGTGTGGATCTTAGGGAGCTCAATGCCAGAGTAAAGGTTAGCAGTAATGATTTGGGGTGGAGGCCCATCGGTTGTCTCTCTTGGGCCTGTCTGCCGGCTTCAGCAAGGTTGTAGAATACAGCAGTTGGGGCTCTGGTCCCCGCACAGGGTTAGGAGAATAAGAATAAGCATCCTTCTCACACCCTGAGACATGGCTAAGTGCGCCTGAGGACTCGGAGACGTCAGGCCCCTGGGCGTATTCTGAAACCTCCATCTTCACTGCCTCTGCCACATACTCACGTCCCTGAGGAAGGAAGGTGAAGGGAAAAGTCAAAGCGAAGCCTGTTCCCATCGCCTTCTCCCGCCCCAGGACTGCTGGCTAGCTGAAGGCTTCTCTCTTCCCCCTTAGCACTTCCTCCAAGCACCTTCTGCTTTTCTCTGACCTGGAAGTGAGCTTTCCAACAAGGGCCCTAGGCCTCTCTCTTCTTCAGAGGATACTTTCCGAGGAAAAGGCAGGGAGTCCAAGAAATAACACTTCTATTTAACTCTGCTAAGATTTTACCCATCCGTCCCAGTTGGGCTGCCCCTGTAAAGTACATTACACTGGTATGTAGACGTGCACTGTTTGAGCTCACTGAAATAAAGCTCTATCATGCCCCCATTCAGATTGAAGCAGGTTTGTTTCAAAGCGTCCTCCAAGCCTCTTGTCTGGGGATGGATGGGTGGCCTGGCTCTCCTAACCTTATAACGGGGAGTAACGGGAACAGCAAACCGGATCAGGAATGAAAAGACTGCGCTCCTGGGAACAGCCAGAAGGTAATTAATTGTCTTATGGTTTTATTGCTGTGAAGAGACACCATGACCGCAGCAACTCTTCTATATAAAGGAAAACATTTCATTGGGGCTGGCTTACAGTTTCAGGGTTAGCCCGTTATTGTTTTAGCTGGGAAACATGGCGGCATGCTGGCAGACAGACATGGTGCTAGAGGAGGAGCTGAGAGTTCTACAGCTTGGTTTCCAGGCAGCAGAAGGGCTGGGCGTCTTAGTGGGCGCTTCACCTGAACATATGAGACTTCAAGTCCCGCCCTCACCGTGACACACTTCCTCCTACAAGGCCACACCTTCTAATAGTATAGTCCCTAGGGGCCAAGCATTCAAACACTTGAGTCTAGGGAAGGCCTTTCCTATTCAAGCCAGTGCATTAATGTCTCCAGCAGAAGTTACTATGGTTTATCCCATGGTATAAAAGTGCAGGCCGCAGGGAAGCTGGAAACTGAGCCATGGCAAGTTCATCCATGGTGGAAAAGCTCAACTGGGAACTAGCTGGCTGCCTCAAGATTCCCAGTTGGGTTTTGTAGGGTGTTGGGAGCACCATATTGATGGTATCTGTCTTGTTTGTTTGTTTGTTTGTTTGTTTGCTTGTTTAAGCCTCATCTGATGGAGGACACTGCTCTGCTGAGGAGTCTTTCTATTGGAATTTCCAGCTGGTGCCTCAATGGGGCTTCATTAGTTGTTGCTGAGTGTTTTAAGTGCCCTGTTCCCTGACTGTTTGCTATCTCTCTGCTATTTCATATTTATTCTTTTACTTTCGCTTGCCATGTACTTACTTAATAAACATACTCACTTGAAGCTGAAAATATGGTTAGCATAAATCGTCCAGCAGACAGACCCTACAGAGCACCCTCACCCCAGTGGCGTTACTCACCTGACGGCGCCTCCAGCAAAGGACCATACAGAAAACTGACAGCATCAGGCCTTTGAGCAGGAGGAGTCCGTATTGCACAGGGACCAGAAGCTTCGGGGAGATCCCACCAGGAGAAGAAGAACTTTGGTTTCTGGAGGCAGGGAGCAAACAGAGGAGCCTGGGTTGGGATGTCACCTGCTTCGGTGTGACCCCCGCCACCCCCCACCCCCCCCATCCCCTGCCCCAGGCAGCTCCTCGAAGCTGGGGTTTAAGTGCAGAAGGACCCACCCTGAGCCCTGAAGGCATAGTGGGCGCCTTGAGGTCTCAGAGCCAGAGAGGAAACCAAGTTAAGAAACCCAGTTGGGAGGGTAAAAACTCTGGCTGGGATTCTGAACTGACCTGGAAGAAGGCACCTCTTTGACAGGTCAGATAAGAAGCCATCAAGCTAGGCAGGGCATGAAGGCACAGGCCTTTAATCCCAGCACTTGGGAGGAAGAGGCAAGTGGATCTTTGTGAGTTCGAGGCCAGCCTGCTCTACAAAAAAAGTCCACGACAGCCAAGGCTACACAGAGAAACCCTGCCTCGAAAAAACCACCATCACCTCCATCACCTCCACCACCAACAACAATAACAAAAGAAGCCACCAAGCTGGACCAGAAGCAGATCTGTTGGGAGGAAGTGGTCCCAGGACCAGAAGTCAGCAGGCCAATAAGGAAACCACAAGAAGACACTACAGGGGACCCAGCCATGAAGGGGACCTGAGTGACCTTGTCCACTCCTCCTCAGTGCCTAGCCACTGTGCTCATTGTGAAGGTGTGAGGTGGAGGTCCCTGGTGATTGTACTTATTGGCACATGTTTGCCTTTCAGATTTTCTCACAAATTAGCTTTCTTGCTGTCTGCCATTTTCCCGCTGGGATTGCCATCTTTTTCTTTGAGGACCACAAACTGCACTGATGTGTTTGTCTTCAGCTCTTTTTAATAACTTTTCCCAGTCTGCCATCTGCTTGTGAACGTTTTCCACAGTGTGGCTTGCTGAATATAATAACACCCTCCTTCACGCAGTTTGTTTAACCTTCCCCTGTGATGTGTGTTTTTAGTTTTCTGTTTTAAAAGAAAACCCCTCCATCTTACCCAGATATTTAACTGCTTTTTATTTCTTTATATCTTTATTTTGGTTTTTTGGAGACAAGGTCTCACTCTGTAGCGCTGGGTATCCTGGAACTCACTTCTGTAAACCAGCAACCCACCTGCCTCTGCCTCCCGAGCGCTAGGATTAAAGGCGTGCACCATCACACCTGACATCATCTGGTTTTGTTTTTTTTTTAATTGAGTTTATTTTCCATAGTTATGCAATTTGAATCTGTCCAGGATTCAGCCTTGTGTATAGTGACGGGGGATCCAGTTGGGGTTCATATATTGCTAGTTTTCCAAATAACGGGACTTTGTCCCCACTGTTTGTGGCTGTCACTTTATGCTAGTATGTCCCTGCATTTACACAGCTCTGCTTGCATGCTTCCAGCCTGGTCCTCCGTTCCACTCATTGGAGGCCCTCTACTCCTTTTTTTTTTTTTTTTTTCCTCTCTCTATCTTTTGGCTTTTCTAGACAGGGTTTCTCTGTGTCCCTCTGGCTTACTTACTAGGCCTCTTACCTAATCTAGAGCTCAATGGTTGGTGAGACTGGCCCTTTCTTTTCCTACAATTTTGTGAAATTTATATTCGCTCTTTCTTAAAAGATTTCCTCCTTACCATCCTTCCTCACGGAGATCCTGGTTTACTCTGAACCTCTCTGTCGTTTTTTTGTACAGCTCTTCCAATGCTTGGGACCTGCTCCCCAGACCCCATTCTCTTTTTTTTTTTTCTTTTTTTCTTTTTTTTCTCCACTTCCATGTCTGGGATCTAGGAGCTCCTCTACAGAACTCGGTGCCCAGCCATCCTGAGATTGGTCCTGGAGCCTCTGGTTCCTGAACTACATGAGCCCCCTGGGCATCCTTTTCCAGGACCCTCCCTCTGAAAACACCTGACTCACCTGTGCTCAGAGCCATTGATGGAAGAGCCAGTGGTCTCCTCTGGAGAAGTGCTCAGAGCTAAGAAGGACACAAAGATGGTGGCTTCTCAGAGGACCAGGAAAGAGGCCAAGGCCAGGTCCCAAGAACCACGAGAGGAAGTACAAAAGGGTTAGATAGGACCACACCTCATAGTCCCTCAGGCCAGGGCCACCTGGACCTAAAATCTTTATAGTGAAGATTTTCACGTATGTAAGGGTATTGACCATAAAGGCAGGCTTCCTCTAATCTCACCTTCCCCAAGTTGCCCGGTTGTCCTCCTTTCCTCTTTGAAAACCAACCTGTGCTTGTTGGGAGCCAAGTGGTCATCTGTGGAGGAAGAGTCGGTGAGGCTGGAGGGAAAAAAAGAGGAGACAGCTATCAGGAGAGGTAGAATGGGGTCCGGGCCCTCACCTGTGAAGGCTATAGGAAGCTCAGAGGTAACTGGGCCTAAAATCTTTAACTTAAAATTGTCCATATTTATGAGATGTTGAGGTAGCCTGGTGACCTGAGTTTGAACCTTAGAACCCACAGTAGAAGGAGAGCCAACTCCCAAAACTTGTCCTCTGACCTCCATATGTAAACAATGGCTCATGCATTCACACATACAATAATAATAAAAAAATTAATACTAATGATGATGATGATTTTAAAGGGGCTTTTACACATTTATGTTATGCCACTTACTGTTGCAATATGTGTATATATGGCATACATGGCATGATATTCAAACCAAAATTAACCTGTGTATAACATTTATAATTTTTTCATGGTAAAAACATTTAAAATCCTTTTTCAAATAGCCTTTTAAAAATGATTAGAGGCTGGAGAGATGGCTGATCGATTAAGAGCACTAGGTGCTCTTGCCGAGGACCAGGGTTTGACTCCCAGCACCCACATGGTAACTCGCAACCATCCATAACTCCAGTTCCAGGGGATCTAACATCCTCCTCTGACTTCCATGGGCACCAAGCATGTACATGTTGTACAGATATACACGCAGGCAAAACATGCATACATATAAAACAAATATTCTACATTTTGGGGGGTTCAAGACAATAATAATAATAATAATAATAATAATAATAATAAAACAAATAGTACATTACTGTTGTCTAAAGTCTGAACATACAAGATTAGAATTTCTTTCCCCGTCATATTACTTACTAGTCTTTAGTCAAGCACCACTAACGGTCCTTCCTCACTTCTCTCTCAGCGTCTGGTAACCAGCAGTCTCTCCCAGTGTCTATCAGATCGGCCTTTCATTAGGGTTGTTTGGTAGTTTTGGAGACAGGGTCTCACTATGTCACTCTGACTTGCCTAGAACTCCCTGTGTAGGCCAGGCTGGCCTCAAATTCACAGGGATCCACCTGCCTCTGCCCGCTGAGTGCTGGGGTCAAAGGAGTGTATGAAAGGGTATCGGCCATGAAGGCAGGCTCCCCCTAAACCTCACCTTCCCCAAGTTGCCCAGTTGCCCTCAATTCCTCTTTGAAAACCAACCTGTGTTTGTTGGGAGCCAAGTGGTCATCTGTGGAGGAAAAGTTGGTGAGGCTGGAGGGAAAAAAAAAAAGGAGACAGCTATCAGGAAAGGTAGAATGGGGTCCGGGCCCTCACCTGTGAAGACTGTAGGAAGCTCAGAGGTAACGGGGCCTAAAATCTTTAACTTAAAATTGTCCATATTTATGGGATATTGAGGATTTTCTTGGCCATCTGTATGTTGTTGTTTGGTGTGGTTTTCACACCTACTCAGGTTGGCAAAGGATCATTATGCATAGTGGAAATCAAATGTGGCTTCCCAGTGGGACGTGAGTTGTGGTGGACCAGACAGCACACTTCACCTCTCTATATCTGAAGCCGTGAGTGGAGCTTCCTCCTTGCCCGGTCCCCAAGGGGAAGGCCCCACTGAATCTCAGGCTCCCCAAGTTGCCGGACCACCCCTCTTTCCTCCTCAAAAACCTACTCATCTTTGTGTGGAGCCAGAAGCTGGTTGGTGGAGGAAGAGTAGACAAGGCTATACGAGAAAAAAAGATGACTGCATTGGGTCCTGGGAAGAGAATCAAGTCTGAGCCCCCGACACACACACACACACACACACACACACACACACACACACACACACACACAGTGACAGGATATAAGAGAGCTAAGAGCAGCCCTTGCAGTCCCTTGAGCCAGCAGTGATCTGTACCTCATGTCTGCACAGGTGTGCCTGTGTAAGAAAGAGCTGGAGGGCTGGAGAGCTGTTGACAACCCAGATTGCTCCTGCAGAGAAACAGAGTTGGGTTTCCAGCACCCACAATGAGTGGCTGACAACCACTTGTGACCCTAGCCCTAACGGGATCCTACTTTCTGGCCTCCATGGGCACTGGTACACATGTGGCATGTGCCCATGAGTGCACATAATTTGAAAGAAAAACATTCCAACATTTTTGGGGGACAGGATCTCACTACCTATCTCTGGATGGCCTGTGACTCACTATGTAGACTAGCCTGGCCTTGAACCCAGAGATCCACCTGCCACTGCCTCTTAAGTGTTGGGATCATGCCAGTTCAAAATAAATGAGTCAGAAAGAGACTCCAGGTACTTGCCCCCACGAAACTTAAGCAGTCTTACTTAATGCGGAACCAGAGATGACAGAGATTGGAAGCTGTCTTGTGGGGTCAGGGCACCTCATCTGAGCGTCAGTCAGATCAGGTTTCAGGATTGGAGGAGGGGCAGAGACAAGGGATGGGTGATGTGCATTTCACTTGATCCCTAGGAGAGGGGTTATATCTCCAACCAAGGCCTTACCTGGAGACACCACCAGGCTGATGTTTCTAAGAATGGTCACTTCCCTGCGGGAAGCATTATGTGTTCCACACCAGTAGAAGGCTGAGTCCTTCTCCGTGAGCTGAGTCATAGTGATGCTGAAGAAGCCAGCTTCAAGATCATCCCAGATTGTGACCTGGGACTCCGTAACGGCTTTCCGAGGCTCGGAAGTGGTGACCACTAGGGTACATCTATTTGGAGATGTCTGCCGACACCACGCTTTTGGTACATATGGCCCTCTCTTGGGCTTGTAAGGGCACTGCACGGAAAGGCTCTGTCCTGCCACACTGTGAAGTTCCTCAGATGCTGTTGACCCCCAGGCACCTGGATGACAAACCTTCAGTTAAGAGCCCCAGCTGTATATATTTGTTTACATGGCTGGGAACACCAAGAGCCAATGACTTCCAGCACGTAGACTCTGAACATGACTTCTGAGCCAGCCTTGGTCACAGGGTCAGCCTGGTGCCTACCTTGTGCTTTTATCCCACCTCTCAACCCCTGGTAACCTGAACCACCTTACCTGAGGCCAGGAGCACCAGTAGTACAGGGGCTAGAAGCACTTGTGAGCACCTCCAGGCCATACCACCCCAGTCAGTGGAGGGGACGAAAAGGGGAGGCCTGGGCCTTTGGACTGGGCAGGAGTCTACCCACCTCTCAGCATCTGTGAGATATGAGAACCAAGGAAAGCCAGCGCTGAGATTGGGGAAGTGGTTGGCCTGGGTAGGTGGGGTCTGTGAACATATGAGAGGAACAGTAGCTGCAGGCGCCAGCTCTAGCCCTCACACTTCACCCCTGCCCCTGCCCCTGGCCCTGCCCCTGCCCCTGGCCCTGGCCTTCCTTTTGCTCATCCTCTCCCCATCTCAGTCATTCCACACCATCCACCAATCACACTCCCGCATTATTGCTGAAAAGAAAATGTCAGGAACATTCTAGAAGGAAAAAAAAAAAAAACACTATGTGAAATAAGAGGCCTGTTCCTCTTTTGATTTTCCCTGAGAAAGGGCAAAGGTTCCTAGAGGTGTGTCCTGAGTCCTGGGTATGCCCACCCAGGCAATAATGTGTTTTCATCCTGGAAGTTTTGTGAGCCACCAGACCCCAACACCAGGCTGTAAATGGTAGGAGGGGGCGGTTACTAGGAGGTAAAAGAACGCTGATGAAGGATTATCAGAAGGGAAGCCAAGGGGACCTCTTAAGGGTGAGAAAGGAAGTAGGGGAATTCATGACTGGTGTTTGTTGAAGGGACACGTGAGTGAGTAAAAAAAAAAAAAAATGAGAAAAATCGCCCTTACTCTCTGATTTCTTATCTATCTCTATCTCTCCTCCTTTGTCTCTGTCTCTCCCCCCACCGGCTTCCTTCTCTCCCCATGCTCATATAATAAACTTCCCCACAGCAGAGAAAAAAGTGAGAAAAAAATCATCTTGTGTTAACATCTCATGTGCAAAAAAATGTTGAAGAAATGGTGACCTAGGATGGGACAATCTAGCAATAAAACAAACTGATGTTAGACTTTATATTCAAAACATAAAACATCCACAAGTCTGAGTTAGTTTAGGAAGATGACGGGAGTAAACAAACAATTCGGGAAGAACAATTTGTCCTGGGTGCAAGGACTCCTTGAACTATCAATGGGGACTGAAGGCCAGTATCCCTTAAAGTCATGTGATGAACCTTAACTGCAAAAGAGATAGTGCCTCTGAGGGTCACATGCTCATAAATGAGGTTGGTGCCCTTACGAAGCAGGGAGAGAGTTTGCCCCTCTGCTCTGCTATGATTTGCATATGATTTACATTTGCTCTTAAAGGTGAGTGGATGAGAAAGTTCAGACTCCAGAATAGTGCAGACCCTTTAAGAGACAGGCTACTACCTGGGAGTCCTTAGACAACTGAGGCATGCCCTGGGTATAATTATGGGATACCAGAGCCTCTCTCTCCCTCTCTCTCTCTCCCTCCCTCCCTCTCCCGTCTCTCCCTTCTTCTTCTCCCCCTACCTCCTCCCCTACCTCCCATGCCTCTGGCTTCTCACTGGGTGACATTATCATAATCTTAACATTTGATGCCATATAATTTGAAGCCTTTACAAAAGCTAGCCTAAGTTCATGTCTTTAAGCCTTCAGATGTGTTTGTAAATAAATCTCTTTTCTTTATAAAGTAGCTGCCTCGGGTATTTTATTATAGTCATAGAAACTAACACAGAAGCCCTCTTCTAAGCCTCAAGAACTAGCTAGCTATCTAAATTTATTTATAAAGTAGCCAGTCTAAGTACTTTGCTACAATAGTTTCAATGTGCTGGGATCTATATGAAATATGTACATTCATCTCCTTTCTAAAAGAGAAGGAACATAATACCTGTAGCCTACGAATGGACTTACCATCAATTGTCAAGTCACAGTCTTTGTGACCTAATATTCGCAAGAAATGTATACATTCCTAATCTCCCAGATGTTTCTCAATCCTATCTGACTAGGCAGAGGCAGGAGGATCACTGTGAGTTCCGGCACATTATGATAGTTAACGGCTCCAACCATTAAACAAAGGCGTGAAACTTAAACCTGAAGTAAAACGAGTGGGGAGAAAGATACGGCCAGTCAGTCTGCTGATGGAGAAGTACTCTGGTTTCATTTCTGTTTCTGTGTTAGAACACCCTGCCCAAAGCAACTTAGGGGAGGAAGGGTTTATTTTGCTGACATTTCTAAGTTACAGCCTATCAACTGGGGAAGGCACTCAAGCCTAGTCACATCACATCCACAGTCAAGAACAGAGAGAGTAGATGCACCACTGCTTGTCTGTGCTCAGCTCTTCCCATTTTTATGGTGTTCAGAACCCTCTGCCAAGGGAATGATGCCACCCACAGTGGGCTAGGTCTTCCTACATCAAGTAAGAGCCAACCCGATGCTCACAGGGCAACTTGATCCAGGCAGCTTCTCAAATGAGGCTGTCCTCTCTGTGACTACAGGCCAGTTAGAGTTGATAGTCACAGCTAACCAAGGAAAGGTGTATGCACACCGCATCAAGGAAACCTCAGCTTTCATTGGAGAGCCCACAGTACTAGTTGAGACCCCACAATCCATCAGAATGCCTGTTTTCTTACTTGCCTCCCTGCATCTTCTCTGATCCCTAGGGACCTCCTATTTATCATCTGAGGGATGGAGATGGCACAGAGTTAAAAAAAAAAAAAAAAAAAAAAAAAGCCAACTGCCCTCTTGTTCTTTTGAGGGACTAAGATCTAGAAGTTTGAGGAAAAAAATATTACTATTTGTTTGGTTTTGATTTGTAGTGCTGGGAACATAACCTAGGGTTTTGTACATGCTAGGCAAGGAAGGGCTGTGCCTACCACTAAGCTATGTCCCTAGCCCAGAGCCTCAATTGTAAATTCAGTCTTCCTCCCCTACACTACTGAAGCTAGTGCCAGGATCAAATTTTATTTCTTTTAAATGTTGTCACTGAAGCAGTTAAGACAGTACTTGCTGGGCCAGGTGTGGTGGTGCACGCCTTTAATCCCAGCACTTAGGAGGCAGAGGCAGGTGGATCTCTGTGAGTTCGAGGCCAGCCTGGTCTACAAAGCAAGTCTAGGATAGCCAAAGCTACACAGGGAAACACTGTCTTGAAAAAAAAAAAAAAATAGAAAATAAAACAAACAAACAAACAAACAGAAGTACTTGCTGTTTTACAGAGGTTTCCAACACCCATGTGAGGTGGCAAACAATCACCTGTAACTCCATTTCCAGGGAATCTGATGCCCTCTTCTGGCTGCCTCAGGCATCCATATGCACAAACCTACACAGAGACACATACACTTATTCATAAATAAAAACAAATCTTTTTTTTTTTTTTTAGTCTCTACCCAAGATATTTAGGAAAATGAATTTTTCTTCATGATATAACATTGAAATCCATCCTTACACATTTGTCAGTATCCACAGAGCGCATGACACCAAGAGTAGACCCTAAGGAAACTAGTCTCACCCAAAAATGATGTGTTTGTGTGAGGTCATCCAGTGTAGCGAATACACAGTTCTGGAGGAACAGGGTACTGTAATGGGAGAGAACTGTGGATCGGGAAAGGCTGGAAAAGAAATGTATTAGTGCCATTTCATTTCTGTAATAATATGCACTGACAAAACAACTTAAGGGAGAAAGCCCTTATTTGGGCTTTCTGAGCATCTGAGAATATAGCCTATTGAACTAGGGGAGTTAAGGGAGCAGAAGCTTGAAGCAGCTGGTCACACCACAGCCACAGTCAGGAAGTAGGGAATGATGAATGCATGTCTCCTAGTGTTCAGCTCACTTGTCGCCTGCCTAGGGAGTCGTCGCCTGCCTAGGGAGTCATCATCTTCACAGCTAAGATCGGTGTTCAGAGGCTGGAGGGATGGCTCAGTGGTTAAGAGCACTGCTTGCTTTTCCAAAGGACCTCCGTTAGGTTCCCAGCACCCACATGGACACTCGGGATAATCTGTAGCTCCAGTCCCAGGAGATCTGAGGTCCTCTTCTGGCCTCCACGGGCACTGCTCACACATGGTACATAAATATTCACACAGGCAAACCGTTCATACACTATAAAAAAGTTTAATCTAATTTTTCCCACCTGTATTAGTCACTGTTCTATTGCTGTGAAAAGATACCATGGCCAAGGCAACTCTCACAAAGAAAAGCATTTAATTGAGAGTTTGTTTACAGTTTTGTGGACTTAGTCCATTATCATCATAGCAGGGAACATGGCAGCAGGCAGGCACAATCACAGAGAAGTAGCTAAGAGCTACATCCTGATCCATAGGTAGAGAGAGACAGAGACAGAGACAGAGACAGAGACTGAACCTGGTATGGACTTTTGGAACTTCAAAGCCCACTCCCAGTGACACACTTTCTCCAACAAGGCCATACCTCCTAATTCTTCTCAATTAGCATCACTTCCTAGTGACTAAGTATTCAAATATATGAGCCAATGGGGGTCATTTCTATTCAGACCTCCACTTTCCACTCTCTGGCCCCCATAGACTTGTAGCCATGTCATAATGCAGAAATGTTTTCAGTCCAACTTCAAAAGTCCTCATAGGCTATCACAATCTCAATATTGCTTTAAAGTCTGGAGTTTAAAGCCTTTTTCTGAGACTAATGGCAATCTCTTACTGTAATCCCATGTAAAATTAAAATGAAAAAGCAGATCATATTCTTCCAACATACAATAGCACAGAATATACATTATCATTCCCATGGAGGAAAGGAAACATTTGGACCAAAGCAAGACCAGAAACCATCTGAACAAAAACCTATATGACATAACCCATCTCTCTTCTGGTAATTAAAAAGTGTATTTTTTTTTCATGCAATTTTAGAGTTCCTCTATCCCTCCTGTAATAGTGAACATCAATTGTCACTTGATGGAATATAAAATCCCCTTGAAGACAAGCCTCCAGGCTTATCTGTGAGGGGTCATTGTTGTTATAAAGAAAGCTACAAATCTTTCAGGTTTTACCAATAAAGACTGAGGAGTCAGGTGCTGGGGTGAAAACCTACTAGCTCAGAGAAGCAGAGAAAGCACCTAGCTGACCTTCCTACTCAGCTCACATCCCGAAGGAAAAAGTCCAAAGCCAAATGCTAAAATTCCCAAGAACCCAAGGCCAAAAGCTTGCTAGCTCAGCTGATGGCCCAGGAGGAAAAGGCCTGCTAGCTCAGGAGGAAAAGCCAAAAAGTTCTTTCTTCTCCTCCACGCTGTCTTAAATACTCTTCTCTCAAAGTCCTTCCTTTCTACTTAATCCCTGCCAGCTGGTTCCTTCTCCGCCTCTTGACCTAGGCTTAACTTTATTAAATCCTGTGTACAGAAAGCTCTAGGATTAAAGGTGCATGTTAGAGCTGAGCCACACCATAATCACCTGTTTACAACAAACAGAAAGTTCTTGGATTAAAGATGTGTGTTAGGGCTGAACCAAAAGAAACAGGTTTTTACAGTTCACAATCTCAGGATTCACAGTGGGATCAAAAATCCTGCAACAGATTGTATAGATTATGATTAGGTCATAAGAAGGTTTGTGAAAGATTATCTTGTCTATGTTAATTACTGTGGCACCAGGGAGTGTGGTATTGCTGTGACAGGCCTGAGTATAATGTTTGTTGGAAGACTTTAAACTAGAAAAGCAGTTGAATACTTCAAGTGTGGCTTACTGGGACGTCCTAGTAGGAACATGGAAGACAGTGCTAAGGGTAATTAGAACTGTGAGGGCCAAGATAAAAAGTTTCAGAGGGGAAAAAATATTAGTAGGTGGCCTAGGGACCTTTCTTATGAAGTTTTGGCAAAGAATATGGCTGCCTTTTCCTTTGTGCTAAAAATCTGCCTAGGCCTAAATTGAAGAGTTTTGGATTAATGGCCTAGGTAGAGGAGATTTCAAGATAGCCTAGTATTGACTGTGTTGTGTGACTCTTGGTGGTCACTCTTATATAGATCTATAATGAAAAGGAGCAAGCTGGACAAAGAGAAATATAAAATGTACTGTTTGGTTGTTATGCCCAAATTTTGAGAGTCTCCCCAAACAGACCACCAAAGATCTGAGTCCAAATGCAATTGCCAGGAAGTCTTTATTGCAGATTTGAACCCAGGCCACACCTCCTCTTGCACTGACACAGAAGATGCAGGGAAGTGGCCCCGAGTCTCAATTAAGAGAGGTTTTTATAGGTTTTAGACAAAGAAATGGGTTTTACAGTATATGATTGGATGGCATTTGGGCAGGAAAGCTGCAAGCGGGGAGTTACAAGCCTTGGCATTGTGTGGTTGGGTAATAGGTACAGGGGAAAGTTGACCTATAGAAAAGATCAGTTGAAGCAGTCATGAGGACATTAGGAAGTTTGGCCTGGCTTCTCCTAATTGGTTGTTGCTATGTGCCAGACCATCTGCTGGTCAGCTTGACCAGCAGAGAGTATATTTGGACTTTCCCAAGGTAAGCTGATTGTGCTGCTAGGGAATATTTTTCTGTTTATATTACTTTGTGGTTTTTCCTGGAATCTGGGTTCAGCCCTTGGTCAGGTTTAACACAAAATGGAGTTTCTTTTTCAAAACAGAGTTTGTCTGGTCCTTACATTTGGAAAAAAAGGAGCATCAACAAGTATGACTGAGCTAAGTTCAGTGCTTAAGAAGGTAAACAGTTTAAAGAAATCCAGGTGTGGTGGGTCATTCCTTAAGTCCCAGGACTTGGGCACCAGAGCCAGGCAGACCTCTGAGTTTGAGGCCATTCTGATCTACAGAGCCAGTTCTAGGATAGCCAGAGCTACACAGAGAAACCTTACATTGAAAACAACCAAACCAAACAAAGATGTAAAGAAAAGCCTGACACTAAGTGAGATAAAGGGAGTGGTGACCTCAGGGTGAGACTCCACCTAACTAAGCTCCCAACTTGTGAATTTTTTAAAAAGGTTAGTCAATGATGAAAACCATTAACAATGGAAACTTGATGCAGATGTAATTGAATGAGAGAGCCTGTGTTCCAGCCACATCGAGCCGCAAAGCTTGACAGTTTTAGCCACATAGTGTTAGTGGTTGTTTTAAAATTGTTTATGTCGCAGTTTCCCTCTTAACTTGGCTAACACCTAAATAATTGAGACTGGACTGTGATATTGTTTAATAAGCTTCATGGCACAACAACTGAGCAATATCAATCTATTCTTAACACTGTAAACTAATCTGGCTTTCTCTTTGCCAAAAATCTGGCCTGGCTAGCAGGAGGGGAATGGAGACATGGTTCTGAGGAGAACTCCAGGTAAGTCCCACTTGAATGCTCCACCAAAGGCCCAAATCACTTGCAGTTTCACAGTCTCCACTGATGTCTCACGAAGCTTCTTCTACCTCCTCAGGGCTGTCCTCTGGCTGAGCAGAGCTTACAAAGGTAGTGTAGGGAGGCTCCAGTTGCCCCCAACATATGGTATGCTGCTAATAGATGAGGGAAGGCATGCTCAAAGCTTGTAGGAAGAAGGCTACTGTTTCTCAGAGGCTCTCTGTACTTCAGACACCTTGGGAGGTTGTGATACCTGTATAGGGAAAAGAATAGAGACGATTTAGAAATTACCAGCTCAATGCAGGACATGGTGGTACACATCTTAAATGCCAGCCCTCAGTAGATAGAGGCAGATGGATCTCTGTGAGTTCCAGAGCAGCCAGGGCTACATAGTAAAACTCTGTCTCAAAACAAATAAAACTGAAAAAGATATGACTAGCCCAGAGATCCAGGCTTGAGTAAAGCCTTCCTGTTCTGAAGGAAGGCTCAAGTGGCCCACCCTGCTGTCCTCACCTTTGGGTCTTCCTAGCCAAGGAAAACCAATTAGGCACATGGCTCCCAGGATCATGGTCCATGCCCTTCACTATGCCCAGGGCTTGCCTTGCCCTTTGACCACAGACCTCTCTAAAAAGGACATCCAGGGGTCTGGTTCTGAGGACACTTTAGGTCATTCTCCCCCACATCACTCCCAGGCCTGTCCCACTTACCTTAGGCCCAGCCTTGCAGAGAAGGACAAACAGGACAGAGAACACCAGGCCCTTGTTCAGGATGAAGCCACATGTCAGAACGATCACCATCAACGACTGGCCTGTGAGATCAAAGGCAAATGTGGGCCCTCTAGGGTTGACTTTACTGATTCTAAGTGGGCAGGGATTCTCTGCCTCTGTGGCTCTTAGGTTGGACCTGCTACCTGTCTTGCACTTTGAGAGAAGCCAATGGGGCTGCACACCTTCTACAAAGAAGGTCTTGACCTTTTCTATGATCTTCACCTCAGAGACACAAACTTGTTTTCTGTCTCTGCTGACTCCTCTCCCCCCATACACCTTATGCTTCCAGAACATGGTTACTAGTTCCTGGCATCTCCACCACCCACTCACATTTCTCCTGAGACTAATGGCTCTCCCTTCCATACTTCCCAACTCCTCAGCTGCTTTCAAAGTGTCTAGCTACTGATCATTCCCATGGTAGTATTTCCAAATACTACATTCTGGAAAGAGATGAAGACTCTTTGGCGGGGAGGGAGATGGCAGAGATATGGCTCTGGTGATACTGGTGGTACTGGTGATAAAGGTATTCTTGTGACATGGTGCTTGTATCACCCTTCAGAGTCCCACCTGTGAGCCTGGCCAAGGATCTCAACACTCAGCGTATCCCCCACCCAATCCATCATAGCTGAGCTACCTGCCTTCCCTGGCCACACCCTCTCATGCTTATGGTGCCTCTGGTCCATAGTGGCAGTCCTAGGTAGGCACTGGCTTCCTTCAAGGATGGACTATGTGGAAGTGTAAGCCAAATATATCCTTTCCTCCCCAAATTGCTTTGGGGTCATGGTGTTCTATCACAGCAACAGCAACCCTAACTAGGATAATGACCATAGGCAACTTGGGGAGGAAAAGTTTTGTTTCATCTTACACTTCCAGGTAACAGTCCATCACAGAAGGAAGTCAGGCTGGAAAATCAAGTCAGGAACCTGGAGCTTGTAACTAAATCAGAGGCCATGGTGGGGTGTTGCTTATTGGCTTGCTTCCCAAGGCTTGCTCAGCCTGCTTTCTCACCCAACTCAGGACTGTCTGCCTAAGGGGTGGCACCACCCACAGTGGACTGGACCCTCTCACACCAATTGACCATAAAGATAGTTCTCTATGGACAAGGTCACGGGCCACTCTGATCTGAGCAAGCACTCGTTGAAACTTCCTCTTCCCAGGTGATTTCTGGCTGTGTCGAGTTGACAATATTGCTACCAGGACATCTTAACATGCCATATGTTCCATCTTCCCTAACAGAGAAGGAAAAAAAAAAAAAAAAAAAGAAGGAAAGAAGGGAGGAAGCAAGAGAAGTGAGGGAAGAAGAAAGAGAAGGGGCATGAGAAAGAGAAGAAAAGGGACATAGGGAAGTGGGAAGGAAGGGATGGTAAGAGGGAAAAAGAGGAAGAAGAAATGTTTGCTTTAAACCTAGCTAAAACCGCACCTGGCTGTTTGCACCGGCCCCTCCAGACCACTCTCATCACAGCTGCGATTGCCCTCCTGTGGATGGTTAGTTCCTATTTCTCCTGCAATTCCTCCAGGCAGGGGTTAAAAAAAAAAAAAAAAAAAAAAAAAAGGCATGCAAGCTGCCATTTCTCAGCCATCTTGGCTAAAGGTTTCTCCCATCCCTGGAGGGAAGATAAAGGAAGCTGTCACAGGGCTGCCTCCTGTCCTTCCGGGTTGGGATCTGATAAAGCCTTCATCTTGTGTCGAGCCCGGTGCAGTTCTCATGCAGGATGGTGGATTCCAGGCATTCTCAATGGTTTTTCTTGTAGCTTTTAGGTTAGGACTTCAGCAAAAGTTCTGAGTGGAAATGGAGTGATGGGTTCGGAGAAGCTCTTTCCCAGTGCCTGGAAGCAGGTGGGGTTGGCCCAGGGTGAAATACAAATGGGACCTGCAATCCGTACATAGAGGAACCCAAAAACATGGCAGCTGTCAAATGCTGCAACAGAGGAGCCAGACTGACAAGAGCTTTACAGACACCCAGAGAAGGTAAGGGACTTGTCCAAGGCCACTGAGCAGCTTCCGGGCAGAAGGCAAGCAAAGTTCTAGGATCTTCTACTCCCTGAAGTGGCACATTGCTCTGTCGAGAGCTGCTGGTTTAGTCCTTGCCCAGCTTTCAGGAATGGGTCCAGGTTAAGGACCTGAGCTGAGGAAGGGGGAGGGGCTTACCTACACAGCTGAGTGAGCCTCTCCGCTCCAGTGGTGTGTGACTCTCCTATGGCAAGGCCAGGAGGTCTTGCCAACATGTATCCGTTTGGTTTGTTTTCGCTCTGTCAGTTCCTCTGGCGTGAGGGGACGGACGGAGCAGCACAGGGCATCCTCAGTGTTCCTCAGGCCCTCTGCTTTGTGTTTTATTTTGAGGCAGGGTCTGACTAAGCAACCCTGGCCCGCCAGACCTTGCTGGCCTAAACAAGAGATCTGCCTGCTTCTGCCTCTCTGGCACCGCCATATTGTGCCTCTGCCTTGTTTTATTTGTGTGGGGGTTTATTTCTTTGGCTTTCTCTCCCCCTCCTACCTTTTGAGACAGAGTCCCTCTTTGGGATCTGGGACTCACTAATTGGGCCCGCTGCTTCATGACAGAGCCTTAGGAATCCTCTAGTCTCTTCCCCACAGCACTGGGATGACAAGCAAGTGCCACCGTGCCCAGCTTTCTACAGAGGCATTGGGGATTGAATTCAGGTCTTCAGACTTGCCTGGTAAGCACGTCACAGACTTAATTATCTCCACAGCCCAGAAGTAGTTTAATGTTATTTGTTTGTTTCAGTTCTGTGAGTTGAATGTGGACCTCACATGCTGGAAAAATATTCTAACCCTGAGCTACTTGGCCAGTCCTTAACTCTATCTACAAATCCTAAGCAATTCAATTCAAGCCCAGGCCTGTTCCCATGAGAGGGTCACGTGTTCAGGTAACGCAAAGAGGGAGGCCTTGTGGTGATAATTACCTCCTGTCATCATAGCTCCCACAAGGGAAGAAAACATTGAGGACATTGAGGCCAAGGCACCAGGACCCATTTTCCACAAGCCACCTCCACACAGGGGTATCCAGGCTTTTTAACAGAGGATCCACCAGTGACGTCTCCAATGAGGAACATCTGAAGGCCAATGAACAAACCCTCTGCTCTTCAGTGTCTGCTCCTTCTCGGGTCCTCCTTAAGACTCCCCGAGAGAGGCCAGAGAGGTGCTCAGCATTAAGAGCACTGGCTGCTCTTGCCGAGGACCAACATGGCAGGCCACAACTATCTAACTCCAGTTCCAGGACATCTGATGCCCTCTTGTGGCCACTGGGGCACTGTACATACATGGTACACGGACATACATGCAGACAAAATATATGCATACATACATACATACATACATACATTTTAAAAATTAAATGAACTAGCCAGGTGGTGGTGGTGCACACCTTTAATCCCAGCACTTGGGAGGCAGAGGCAGGCAGATCTCTGAGTTCAAGGCCAGCCTGGTCTACAAAGTAAGTCCAGGACAGCCAAGGCTAAAGAGAGAAACCCTGTCTCAAAAAACCAAATTGATGATGATGATGATGATGATGATGATGATGATGATGATGATAATAATAATAATAATAATAAATGAACTGTCCATCTCTTATAGCCAGGCAAGGCTTCCAGTGGTAGGACTATATTACATTCATTTGAGCTGTTGGATCCCACAGAAATCCCAAGCAGCCCAGACTATTGCTAAGACAAAAGGCTGCTCTCTGCAAACTGACAGTGGGGCCCCATTGCTGAGGACAGCACCCACAGAACTAAACATGAAGTCAAGCTGGTGCTACATGGAGCCCTTACCCCTATGTTATAGTCTCTTTGGTGTGGGATGGTACTGTACAGGCTACTGAAAAAGAACTATGGATGCCACGGAATCTTCAACCTGGAATCTGCCCTATCTGCAAAATATTCTAGGAACTTCTGGGAGTACCCAACCGATATCTGATTTGACCTAAGGCTGACTCTGCGAGAACAAATTCATACCCAACACTGCTTGGGTAGGCAAGAACCAGAGACTAGATAGCCCAGAGACCTTGGGTAAACCAAACAGTACTGGTATAAAAAAAATCAATAAAATGATTATTAATATATTCTGTTATACTCAGAGATCAGTGCCTTGTCTAGCTGTCATCAGAGAGACTTCCTTCAGCAGCACGTGGGAACAGATGCAGAGACCCACAGAAAGACATTGTGCAGAGAAGGAGAGAGAGAGAGAGAGAGAGAGAGAGAGTATAAATTGGAAGTCTCCATTAAATTCCTTCCCTCTCAGCTCAGGGAATCTCTCAGAAGTGGAGGAGGAAAGCGTGTAAGAGCCAGAGGAGATGGAGGGCACCAGGAAGACACTGCTCTCTGAATCAGCTAAGCAGGCTTCATATGAACTCACAGAGACTAAAGCAGGAAGCATAGGGCCTCCAGGGGTCAGCACCAGGTCCTCTGTGTGTATCTTATAGCTATTAGCTTAGGTTTTTTGTTTTTGTTATTTTGGTTTGTTTTTCAAGCAGGGTTTCTCTATGTTACCATGGCCATCCTGGACTCTCTTTGTAGACCAGGCTGGCCTTGAACTCACAGCGATCCACTTGCCTGCCTCCCGAGTGCTGGGATTAAAGGCGTGTACCACCATGCCCGGCTCTAGCTTAGTATTTTTATGGAACTCCTGACTGTGGGAACTGTTGGGGTAACTTTCCCTTACATTGCTTGAGGGTGTGCCCCTGTATTTTCAATGGTCATTTCTGTACCAGCAGAGAACTAAATTCTGTCAGGATTTTGGTACTGTAATTTCCATGGCCTATCACCTGTTTTCTATATGTGAATGCTTGTTCTTCCTCCCCTGCCTGAAAGGTAAAGGTCAGGCATTCCCCATTGCCTAAAGGCAACCTAAGAGATGGCCTGGGTATCATTTTGGTGCTGATTGGTTTTTATATAATAAACAGCTGACAGCTGGACCTGGGGCAGGAAGTACAAGGGTGGGACTTCTGGGCAGCAAGAGGAAAGAGTCAGGAGACACAAGCAGACTCAGCAGAATGGAGACTTAGCGGAGCTGTCAGCAGGCAGTGAGAGCCACGTGGGGAGACAGGATGACAGCAAAGCCAAGGGTAAGTTAGGCAGCTAGTTCAGAGACCGTCCCAACAGAAGGCCAACAGCTTTAACCTATATACAAGTCCCTGTGACTTTATTAACAAATTACAAGGGAGATCTGCAAAAGCCTCAAGATAGAAAACGAGTGGGTCTCTGACTCCTGTGCCTGCTCTTAGGATTCTTTCCCTCCTGGAGGGTTGGCCATGTCCAACTTCAATATAGTCTTCCCTTCATCTTATTATATTTTATTTTGCCATTTTAAAAATATATGAATGAAGTTTAAAGAAAAATAAAAAACAATCACATCTTTGGCTAATAAAAAAAAAAACCCTAAAATTCTCAGAAGCAGATATTTTATTGGTCAAGCTAGGCCATTTCATAGTTCTACCAGGGACCTTTGAGAGGAGTGAGTCTGTGAGGGCCTAGCAGCTCGCTGATCTACAGAAGGGCAGTGTGAGTGACTAACTCCTGCGTCCTCCCTGGCACTGAGAGACAGTGGGACAAGTAACCAGCTGCAGGCTTGGCTTGTGGCAGATGGCCAGTGGACAGTTTCAATGCCAGATTCCACACCACCAGAAGCAGATGACTTTTGAGCCCACCGCATCTAACATCCTTGTCTTACAGACAAAAACTGAAGCACAGAGAATATGACTTTCCCAGAGTCACTCAGCGAGAGAAGGAAAGGTCTAGAACTCTCTCCATTACTCTGAGCTGCCTCCTTAAAGCAGCAGATGGGGGTCCCTGCCCACTACTGAGCAGGAGGAGACTCCACCTGGCAGGCTCCACTGGAGCTCACCTTGGCACTGTACCAGCCGAATCCGATTGTGCAGGACCACACCATTGTCAGGAGAGAGGTAGATCACACACTGGTAGAGCCCCACGTCCTGCTTCTGCAGTCCAGTCATCGTAACCTTGACAACAGCTTCAGTGGGATAATCCTCCAGGAAGTACCTCCCAGCCTGGGCCAGATTGAAGTCTCTATTTCTGGTGTTTGTGAGCACCAGGGTCTCCGGAGAGCCCGTGCTTCTGACCCGCTGCCAGGCCTTCAGGTTGAATGGGTATTTCATAATGTTGTAAGGACAAGTCACGGTCAGGTTCTTGCCTTCCAGAAGGCACTGCTCTTCTTCCTCACCTCCAGCTCGGAGCCCTGGAATAGGAGACACGTGCTTCATGGAGCCAACCTGCCTCTTGCATCAGCCACATAGGCAGTACATTAGTGACCCCAGCAAGCATGGAAGGGGCAGTTAGGAGTGCTGGAGCCATTCTGATGCCATTGATTACTTTGTGTGTGTGTGTGTGTGTGTGTGTGTCACATATGGCACAAAGGAGGCAAAACACCCACAACAGCTGACTGAATCTAGGTGGTGGGTTTGCAGTAAATATTTTCGTCTGCATTTTGTAGAGTGGAAAATGTTCATGTTGGAAAGTGACAAAAGGCCTTTACCAGTATTGCATCATCATTTCTATTCCTAGAAATGTGTGTGTGTGTGCAGGCAGCCATCCACCTGTCTCTCTCCTTCCTAACCGCTCCCTTCATCTCTCATAGTCCAAGGTCTCACTTTGTAACCAGGCTGACCTGAACTCAACATATAGCGGAGGCTGCTTCAGACTCAGCACAGTCCTCCTGCCTCAGCGTCCTGACTGCTGCATTTACAGATATGCACCACCATACCCAGATCTCTATTGCTTTCTGCTGTGGTCCAGACATGTGGTTTGCTGCCTGGTCCACTGCCCTTTCTGTTCATTCCTCCTACCCTCAGGTAGAATCCCCTTCAACCTCTGTCCATCTGTCCAAAAGGGGCATCCACCTGAACAACGCCAACTGCCTTTATCTTTTTCCCTTCTTGGTCTTTCCTGCTGTGGGCCACCTGCACCAGGTTACACTACCACCACCATCAACCCCCACAACTTTGACTACATATTTACTGCTATGTGTGAAATACTGAGCCATGAGCTTTCCATCCACCTGCTAGTTAATTTTCAGGATAACTTTCTTTACATCCATTTATGCTGCTCTTCAATCGATTGTTCCTTTATGGGAGATTTGCTTGCCAGGTTTTACCTCTAGGTGGGTGTCAGCACAGCGCAGTGGGTTGCCTAGTTACCATCACATCACTTTCTCAACTTCAACATGGACCTGCTGGGTCAGGATGGATCACCGCGGACTATCTCTACTTCTTCATCCATACTTGCCCATCTCTATGTAACACCCACCCTGGTCTCCTCCCAGTCTGTCTTGAGCAACAACAGTAACCTTCTTTTTAGCAACTACCTCCCCTCAGTGGCCTCCATCTCTCTTGTTGCCACCCTCTCTTCTAGCTTCCTCGCCTGCTTCTCCTTACCCGTGATGCAGAGCAACAGCCCCAGACATAGCAGAAATTGAGACATCGTCCAGGTCCCTGCCTCCTCCACCTGATGCTCCTTGCTGGCTGCGGTATCTGCCAGTGGCCAGAGATAAAGTGGCCGAGCCACTTACAGTTGCTGGAGCATGCTGGTCCACACAGAAGTTGACTGACTTCTGTCCCAAGGTTCTGCTGTTTTGTCCCATTGAGAAACCCTGAAGGTTACACGACAGGAAAAAACTGCCCAGGGAAATGCAGAAGCGGGAAAGGAGAGTACCCAGTATTTGTGACACTCCTTCCTGCTTTGATGTTACAATGTTGAGAAACATTCAACTGTGGCCGTCCTTCTCCACCACACCTGAGGTCCTCACAACTGTCCTACTCACTGCCTCTGGGCACCAAGACATTTTCCCATCCACTGACCTCTCGCCTCATTCTCCCCTAGCTAATGATGCTGAACATTCAGACCCACTTACCTTCTAAAGCCAGGAGACAAGCTGACGTCATTATTCAGACACCATTCACCTTGTTTTTCTGAGAGCATCTCTTCTTGTTGTCTGCGTTGTATGAGTGGTGTGGCCTGCCTTCCAGTACTCAAATGAAAAAGTGTCCACAACTTTGAGATCTGGAAAGGTATCCCAGCCCTAGGATGAGATAGTGTCCAAAGGGTACCCTGAGGCACGGGAGCCCTGGAACCTGAGAGGAGGCCTCCCAGGGGAAGGTTGCCCCTAAGCCCTGAGGGACTGAGGAGTTTTGGAGTCTGAGCCTCGCTCCTTCTTTGTTTCTTCTCTCCCCCTTCCTTCTCCCTCCTCCTCCCCTTCTCCTCCTCCCTCCTCCTCTTCTTCTGGTAGTGGTGGTACTGGTGGTGGTGGTGATGATGATGATGATGGTGGTGGTGATGATGATGATGAGTCACGGCAGGCAGTAACATCGCTTAATAGAGATTTATTGGAGGGACGAATCCAGGAGTGGCTGCCTCTGCTCCCGGGAGGAGACAGAAGAGAACTGGGCAGACACAGCCGTTATATAGGGCTTCTTAGGGGACAGGTCTTTCTAGGGCAGGGATTTCAGAGTGTGAATTGGTGAGATTTCAAGCCTGAGCTGGGGGAGTAGCTGGGCTGCTGGAACTTTCTCAGAGAGCGGTCCTGCCAGTTTTCTGCCTCGAGAGATAATAAAGGTTACAATGTGTCCAAAATGTACAAGGAGTCCACTGCAAAGGCAGTGGGCTGAAGCAGGAAATGTTGTCATCATGGACAGCTCCATGGCAGTGTCAGCAGGCTCTGAGGCAGGACTAGTTAACATGGACAGCTCCTGCTGAGGCGCCTCCTAGGCCAGTGTCTCTTGTCTCTGCAGCCCTGGTGCTGGAAGGAGGGAGGGGCTGACTGTCCTGAGGTAGGAAGGAGGGCTGGCAGCTAGCCACTTTAGATTTTAGTGGCCCACTGCTCAAGGGCTAGATATAACTCTTGGGGTTAGTGATACTGTGGGCCGAAGGACCGGAGTGGGGTCGGGGGCACCACTGGGCTTCCCGCAGCTTGGGGAAAGTATCCTGTAACAGGGTTTGGGGTGGTGGTGGTAGTGTTAGGCACTCTGGGCTGTCTCTCCTAGGGAGCAGTGGCCTTGATCAGCCATGGCCATAGCTGTGATGGCATCGGAGAAATCTATAAATGTGCACGTGTGCGTGTGTGTGTGTTGGCAACGGTGGCAGTCCTGGTGACGCTGGCAATGTCTACAGTGGCATCAATCTGGCTGCAATAGGGGCGGTGGCAACAGCAGCCTCCATCTGATCATGGCCAGGGAGGCAGCCACAGTGGCACCTCTGATCTGGCCATCGCAGAATCCCTACATCTCTCACTGAATGAATCTCATCAAGTAGGCTAGGCTGCCTGTCTACATCTCCCCAGGGCTGGATTTTGTGTATACAACACCACATCTGATGTTTTGTTTTCTTTTAAAGACTTTATTATTTATTTTATGCATGAATGTTCTATCTACATCTAGGCCTACATGACAGAAGAGGGCATCAGATTCTAGTAGAGATGGTTGTGAGCCACCATGTGGTTGCTGGGAATTGAACTCAGGACCTCTGGAAGAGTAGACAGTGGCTCTTATCCACTGAGCCACCTCTCCTGCCCCATTTGGTGTTTTGTATGGGGCTTCTAGGAATCAAAATCAGCTCCTTAGGTTTATGTGGCAGGCACTTTACCAAAGGAGGCATCACTTAAGCCCTTGACTCATCTTTCAGCGCATGCTACCCATAGTTCCAAGCATGGCTGAATCACTCGGAAAGGCAGGCATGCGCAGTCATGGGGTCCACCGGCAGAGGCCCTGAGCACACGAGCTTGCAAAAGGGCCAAGGAATCTGCATTTTAACAAGCAGCCTCGATGATTCTGGCTTAAGAATCCAACTAAACCAGCTTACCTCAGGATACAGACACTGAATGCCATGAGTCCAGTCATTGAGTCTGACCTGTTCTCTGTTTTCCCTTACTGTTTTCTATGAGAGGTGTTTCACTACATCGTCCACACTGTTCTGGAATCCTCTGTCCTCTTGCCTCCCCCTCCCGAGGCCTAAGTTCACAGATGTGCACAACCGGTCTAGCTTCATGCAGTGAGAAAACACCCTGACCAAAAGGGGAAAAAAAAGTCACTGAGGGGAGAAAGGGTTAATTTGCCTTACAATTCCAGGCCTCGGTCCATTATTGCAGGGAAGTCAAGGTAGGAACTTAAAGCCCTTAGTCATGTCACATCCATAGTCAGTAGTCATAAAGGATGCACAGCTGGGTCTCTGCAGTCTGCCTGCTTCTGATCAGCTAGGCTTCCTTATTCTTACATGACCATGGTGCCCAGACTATAAAGTGGTACCTTTCATATGCAGGGTAACCCTCCCTCCTCAGTTAACAAGAGAACACAGAATTCTTGTCCACAGGGGATTCTTCAACTGAGGCAAGCTCTTCACTGGTGACTTCTAAGCTATGGCACATTGACAACCTAAAAGCTGTGACAAGTTCTGTGTGTGTGCGCGTGTGTGTGTGTGTGTGTGTGTGTGTGTGTGTGTGTGTGTGTGTGTGTGCATATGGAGATTAAAGGTCAACTTCAGGTCTCATGTGTCATTCCTCAAAAGCTGCCTTCCTTGGTATGTGTGTGTGTGTTTTGTCGTTGTTGAGACAGGGTCTCTCACTGACCCAAAGAGTGGCTCTAGCTGGTGAGCTGCCTGTCTCAGCTTCCCCAGTGCTGAGATTGTGGGCATAACACACACTAACTAGTGTTATACATTGCTCCTGGTCCTCAGGCTTGCTCAGGAAGAATTTTACCTACTGGGCTTTAAACCCCAGCTTGGTTCTTCAGTCAGAAAACAAACGTACTGAGACATCAGCTTTTGGATCAGTTCTCCAAAGAGTCGTGATACAACACCAAGATAGAGTGATTTCCACTGAAGCCTCTGCCAACAGGTTGGAGATCATAGGGTTGTAAATGCCCTGTGCCTCATCAGTGTCACCACAGGGTGGGATTATACAGAGAGCCATGCCTCACAGCAAAATATCCTTATGTGGTGGAAGCATGCCTTAAGACATGGGGTCTCTTCACAGGAGTAATGGAGTCTCTCTGACATGAATGTGCTTTCCTGACCTGAGATGGGTGGTCCAGCCACTTGTCAGCCTTCTGGCTGGATGCTATGTGCTGAGATGTGTTTGCTCCTGGGGACCTTAGGATGAAGTTGGCTCAGCCATTGCTGAAGCAGAATTAACTAATGTAGCATCTTTTCCCCACCCCTGGGGACAAAGAGGTGGGAAACAAGAAACTGCCTATGTGTCCCAGAGGAAGCACTGAAGCTACAGGGCACCTGGGAGGAGACTGAGATGTGAAAGAAGGTGAGTGGGAGGTAGAGATACACAGGGGACGGCCTAGGATGGGCTCCTGTCCCTCTCCCATATCCTGTCCCCCCCACCCACTGCCCGAGCCTCAGTCCAGGAGAAAAGGTGTCCAGGCAGCAGCAGAGCCTGGTTCTCCACCTCTTGCCTTTGGAGGCCTTCAGCAAGGGAAGTCTCTAAGATTTCATTCCTGCCAGGAGCTGGTGGCCTACTACGCCTGCAGCTTCCCTCTGGTCACACACGCTTTGGCCCTCATGGGTTGCGTTGAGGAGCCAATGATAAAATGGACACAGCATGATGATACCAGGTACTGATCCAACCCTATGAATGCCATCCCCTCCTCCAAGTGTTTCCCAGGCAACAGCATCCAGCTTAACTTGATTTCTCTCTTCCAGTGGCAAAATTGTCAAGACGGGATCTTGTCTTCTTGGTCTGTGGTTGGGAGTGTCCGGGACCATCTGTGGTCCCACAAATGGAGGCAGAAATCTGACTCCCATAGAGGAAGGCCCCAGAAGTGGGTGAGCATAAGCAACAGCCCCACCTAGGTGGCTAGAATGGTGCCATCAAAGGGAAGGACAAGGGATGGGAATGTCAGTAGTGACCCCTAAGCCTCATGACTCTCACAAAATGTGACAAGGAGAAACCCTGAGCTCTGTCTTTATTTCATGCCAACCCATCTATTTAGGTGGACTGGCTGGAGTGCTCCTGAGGGTGCAGAGCACCTACCCAAGGTGACTGATGAAATGAGGAGAGTGGGCAGGGCCAGCAGGGGTCATCCAGAGCCTTAGATATGACCTGCAATCACAGCTCAATTCATGTCACAGTTCCTCCTTAGCCCTCTGCCCCAGCTCCTCCTGTGAGACAGGCATGGCTGGAGGTCAGAGGTCACTGTTGTGTAGCTTCATGGTCTGTCATCCAAATGACCTTTGTGTGACAGCGAGCAAGATGGTGAAGACTAGGGCTTTACTGAAGAGTCCACAGACCACGGGAACAACAATACTGGATATGGAGACCCTGCAGAGAGAGAGGAGATTGAAGATTTCTGCAACGATCACCCACGCTGTGGAGTCTAGCAAATTCTTCACATCCAGCCTTTGCACGTTAGGCCCTTCCTGCAGCTTCCCCACTGCCTCTGGCCCTGTGCAGTTTAGATGGTCACTCCCTAAAACAACCAATTAGAAACCCATTCAGTGGAGAGTATAGCGTTCAGGCCCAGGAGATGCATAAGGTAGGAAGGGTTAACCCAGCCCCTTGGCCTTCTCTGTGGAATGGAGGGAGGTCCGTATCTAGGGAACCTGGTCTCTGTTGCCAGCGTTCTGACCCGCTTCTGGAGGCAGTCAGGCCACCTGTACCCCACCTTCAATCTCGCGTTTTCCCCATACAGAAGCCAAGAAGAATCCAAGCTTACTGAAAAGCCCACTGTGCATTTGTCATGGTTTTTAACAAAATGATTCTCCAAGTTCCAGGCAGACAGCCATAGGCATTAAGAAAGAGACCCACACAGGAGAGAGAGCCCTGCCTGACCCTGGGTGGGTGGGGAAGCAGATGATGACACAAGTACTATGGCATGATAGGACACAGGGACAAAAGGAATAGGTGACAACGAGTCACCTAGAGGCCATATGGAGTATTAATGGTATATTAAGTGTGTGTGTGTGTGGGGGGGGTCTCTCTACAAATGCCATGGCCAGCAGAGTGTCCATCTGCATGAGGCAAGAAGGATATCCATTTCAACAAAACTCAGTAGATGGCACTGGTTCAAACTTCTGGAGTCTGACCCCTCAGGCAGTTTATTTTAGGCATATTTAAACACAGAACAATTTAGGAAAAAGAGTTTCCTGATTCTAACAAACCTGTTCCTGTGTGTACCACAAAGCATAAATAAATGATAACACTGAAAGTCTTCTCAAAATATAAATATAAATGACCTTTTCCATAGAGACAGGTTCTATTGACTGAGAATGCTCAGGGAGAACGGCTGAGATAAACATAAAAGTCAGGGAGAGGGCGGGCAGGTGTGACCTGGCCACACAGATAACTAGTGCAGAGGCCACCAGGCTATTGACCACACCCACTCCCTCCACCCCCCACCTCGACTTCTGGCCAGAAACCGGACTGTGAACAGCCTTTGAAGAGACAACAGTATGTGCTTTAACAATACTGCTTTCCCTGGTGCTTCTATGTGAGCCCAAGGCCCTCATGCCCTCTCCACAGAAGAACACAGTGGCTTACAAAGCCAGATATGGTTCATGCCTATAATCTCAGCACTAGGTAGACTGAGGCAGGAAGATCACAAATGTGCAGGCAGGGTCAACCACAGAATGAGCACTTGCCTAAACAAGTAAGTAGAATGCAGTGGCTTGGCCACTAATCTACTTAGTAACTAAAACAAAGACGGTTTAGCGAATAACCCTATGGTACAGTTATACTACATACCGTTGTAAAGGGCTTTTGGTCTGAGTCCAGACTACAATTCTGCTCCAACCATGGCTAATGATACAGAGATATAGATGTGTAGATATGGGGAGGGGTCATGGAAAACCGAACGCAATTAAGGAATGAATAAAAAAAAAAATAACATTGAGAGCAGTACATACATTCATGCAAATGGTGATAGACAGGGACACTGACACCCACTCCAGCCTCCTATCAGGAGGACAACAAGCCCCAAAGTTCAGCAGAGGCAACAAGTATAGGGAGGCCAGCTCTTGTCTTTATCTTGTGGCTGCTGTGGTAGCAGCCCTGGTGCCAGCCTCAGCCCCCAGGGGAACCTGCTGCTAGAAAGACCCCTGCTTCTGCCTTTGCTAACTGCGCTGCTTCCCAAGTCCAACCTGCCAATGTTCCACTGTATTTCCTTGGACCCCTGTGCTGTTTTCATGCATTGGGATCCAGGGCACATCCCCTTAGGCAGCTCTTCACCTGTGTCTTTCTTGGGCGTTGCACCCCACCCCCACCCCAGCCCCCACCCCTTGCCAAGTGGTGGGACTCTATGTACCCATGCAATGCTTAGGGCTCCCCTAACCCAGTGACTGGATGCAGGAGTATATATACTCCATGTCTTCTGCCTCTAATAGAAGCAGGCTCAGATATTACCCAGACTCCCTTGCAGGAGCCAGCCCATGCCACAACTCCTGGGAGAATGGCCTTGTTTGTGACCCTTTTCTTGGGCTTCCTTCTCTTCCCACTCTCACTTCCCTAATGGCTTCTGCCAAGGAGCACTTTCTAAAATATTTTCTTAAGCTTTACTTTCCAGTGGCCTACCTATGCGGAAGTAATCCAACCACAGGAAGTTGGAGGGTCCCTGCAATGCCTGTCCATCAACAGGACAGGGTCCCTGCTCTTCTGTCACCTAGGAAAACAACTAACTCATTGAAGTCAATTGTTTCTCTTGCAGACTGCTGGAGTGATTGCTGATGTCCTGCCTGGACTCTGACCAACAACATAATCAGTATTGGTGAGGTAATAGAGTATGCTATAGTTAGCAGGTGAAGATGTGTGCTGGTAGCCACAATGGGAGCATAGTACATACCTCCTGTGCCTTGGAAAGTAAAGGCAATGAAGCAAAACTAACTTCTGGAAAGATGGCTCAGTGGTTAAGAGCATATACTGCTCTGAGTTATATTCCCATCACCCACATTGTGCATCTCACAGCTGCCTGCAATTCTAACTCCAAGCGACCCAATACCTCTTGCAGCCTATGCAAGCACCTGAACCACAGGCTCAGCCCTAGAAGGATGTTTTAATATACTAAGCCCAAGATGGCCACCCTGCAGAACCAACAACCGCCTCATTCTGCCTTGTGGATCATTTAAAAAAAAAGCCTTTTTAAATTACTTTTGAGACTTTGTTTTTATTTGTATGTATGAGTATTTGCCTCCTATATGCTTGAGCACCATATGGGTGCAGTGCCTTCCCCTGGAGACCAGAAGAGGGTGTAGGATGCCCTGGGACTGGAGATACAGATGGGTAGGAGACAGCATGTGGGTGCCGGGAATCAAACCCAGATTCTTGGGAAGAGCAGTGAATGCTCTCAACCACTGAGCTGTCTCTCTTCAGCCCCCAAAATTCTGATATTTAGAAAAGAGTTTATATATATACTTTGCAGAGTGGCATAAATGTGCAAATTCTTTCATGGAAATTTTGTTGACATAAACGATTTTAAAAATCAGTCTGGCAATGGTGGCAGAGGCAGGTGGGTCTCTGTGAGTTCGAGGCCAGTCTAGTCTACAGAATGAGTTCCAGAACAGCCAGGGCTACAGAGAGAAACCCTGTCTTGAAAAACAACAAGAACAAGATTTTAAAATAAAAACAGTATCAACGGCTAAAGACAGGCAAATGTCTGAGCTTAATGGCTTTTCTGACTAATAAAAAATGTGTGAGTTTATTGAAAGTATTGTTCTGAGGAGTAGGTAGTAATGCTGAAGGATTTTTTTTTTTTTTTAAAGACAGGATCTCACTATGTAGCCCTGGCTGTCCGGGAACTCACTATGTAGACCAGGCTGGCCTCGAACTCACAGAGATCTATCTGCCTTCCCTCTGCCTTCTGAGTACTGGGGTTAAAGGTGTGCACCACCACACCTGGCAGGGAAAATGATGTTATGTGTATAATTAGAACTGGTTCCATGCTAAGGTGTGTGTGTGTGTGTGTGTGTGTGTGTGTGCGCATGTGTGTGTGTGTGTGCGCATGCGTGCGTGCGTGCGTGCGTGCGTGCGTGTGTGTGTGTGTGTGCGTGCGCGCGCGCGCGCGCGCGCGCGCGCGCGTGTATGTGAATAAAGATGTTATGAGACTATGGGTGGGAACATATTAGATTGGTGGGAAAACAAAAGACTTTTTTCACTGTTGTTTCAACTTTTTTTTTTGCTTTTTCCAAGACAGAGTTTCTCCGTGTAGCCTTGGCTGTCCTGGACTTGCTTTGTACACCAGGCTGGCCTCCAACTCTCAGTGATCCACCTGCCTCTGCCTCCTGAGTGCTGGCATTAAAGGTGTGCACCACCACAGCCGGGCTGATTCAATATTTAAAAGGAAGCACATTCTAAGATAATCAACACCCATTAGTAACTTGCAATTAGCACCAGTAAGAATGGGCGTGAGGCTCTTAACTTTGCCCTCTGCTGCACTTTGGATCTGCATTGGTTACAAGAGTTACACTACTAGGAGGTGGTGGAGAGTTTAAAAGTCTGGGATTAGTCAAAGGCTTTTGCAGCATCCATCAATCCATCCATCCATTTCCCCCCATCTTATCATCTATTAATCCACCCTTTTATTCATCCTTCCATTTATTCATTGTGTATCTGTCCATCACTCCACACATACAAATACGAACTGATACATTCAGTCATCCACACATTCACCATCCATTGTATCCATCCCCAAAGAGATCATGCAACTATAGCCTGTTCCCTCTCCTCTTCTTTATCTCAATGTCATGACCATGGTGGGAAAGGCTTTTCCATATGCTGCCCCTGTGATACACTGCTCCACCAAGTATCCAGAAGCCAGTCAGTGAACCCGCTAGAACTCGGAGCTAAAAATAAGCCCGTCCTCTTCTAAGCCTATTGTCTCCAGCATTTGTTACAAAGATGAGAGATGACAAACATAAACATGAGTTAAGAATCACCTGAAAGCCGGGCGTGGTGGCATATACCTTTAATCCCAGCACTCGGGAGGCAGAGGCAGGCGGATCGCTGTGAGTTCAAGGCCAGCCTGGTCTATAAAGCGAGTCCAGGACAGCCAAGGCTACACAGAGAAACCCTGTCTCAAAAACAAAACAAAACAAAACAAAAAACAAAAAAACAAAGACTCCCCTGAAAAATCTTATTTTAAAATATTGAAACCAGGGACTGGACCTCACTTGATCCTTAGCACTGCAAAAAGAAAAAATGCTGAATTTGGCACCATCTCCATAAACTGTCTTTCCAGTCATCCATGGTAGGGAACTCTCATCAGTATTAAAATTAAACAAACAAACAAACAACTTAAGTAAATGGAGTCAAGCAGAAAGATCAGTGCTAGACATGGCCACAACACAGTATGTGGGGAGGCAGTAGACAGCCTCTTCTAACTCTGGTCTTTTAGCATCCCAACAGTATCCCTGAGGACTAAGGCCACAGGGACCCTGGGCTTGCCTAGTGTTACCCGAACAGCTAGTCTATCCGCATGAAAATCTGTCCCACTTGCGGGTTGGCAGGGCTAATAGCGCTCATCAAAAGTGCCATTGGCATCCTCTCAGTACTCTGGTGTGCAAGGCAGCATGGGAAGTGAGCTGAGAAGGCTGGGAGACGCCTAGTCAGGCAGTCAGCACCTCCTTCCTCCCTGGAAATCTCCACACAGACTGACTGAGGTGATTCAAGTCTGCTCCTGCTCCACCCCCACCCCACCCCCATCCTCATCCCCCATATCCTTAAAATAAGAAATAAAGGGGTATCCAAACCAGGAGCCCAGAAAACATACCTGGTAACATTTGTGAAGGTGACTCCAGGGTCAGGAGAAGTGACAAGAGTAGTGGACTTGGGTAGGGGTCGCGTCACAGTTGTGTCTCTGGGGGGATATTTTGCGGTAGTAAGGGTGGGAACCTCAGTCAGCCTTGTAGTAGGAGTAATGCCAGAAGTGGGCGTATCTGAAGAACCTGCAAGGAGACACATCGGGTAGATAGATAACTGATGGATAGATAATGAATGGGTGTAATATATATGTACGTATGTATGTACATATGTATGCACGTATGTATGTACATATGTATGTATGTATGTATGTACATATGTATGTATGTACAGACAGATGGATAGGTGAGCAGATGAAGAGAAGTGGAGCTAAGGAAGGAAAGGAACATGGCCGTTCAAGGAGCAAGGTTTTCTTTTGCTAATATCCAAAGAAATAGTGTAAAGTCAGTCTAAATCAGAGACAGTAAAAAATAAATGGAAGGAGAACAAGAGGAAGCATGGGAAGAGGATGAGGAAAGACTTCTTGGGCTGCCTGAGTTATGGAAATGCTCTTGTCCACTGCGTTCTCTTCTCCATCTGTGCAGTTCTCTCCCTTGCACCGTTCTCTCATCGCTCAAAAGTTGTCCTTTGCTGGCCTATGGCATCTGAGCCTGGTAAGACTTGGTGCAGATGCTCCTACTTCTAGGAATGGAAGCCTGTTTCTTTCTTCTCCATCATCCTTGATGGAATGGAGAGCCCAGCAAGGCATCTGCTCTTCCTCAAAGAGTTCAGAAAGTCACAGTGTGTGTGTGTGTGTGTGTGTGTGTGTGTGTGTGTGTGTGTGTGTGTGTGTGTGTATGTGTGTGTGTCTTGTAGTTATATTGGTCCCTACTGAAGTGAGCCTACAGACTTGTTCCTCATAAGCAAGTATCACTTCCAGTTGACTGAGCCAGGATCTGCACTGAAATAAAGTCTTCAGGGGGTTCCTGCCCACAGCAAGGCCTGAGGTCCACAGTTTAGAAGCCCATGGGAGGGCCACCAATGGCATCTTGGGAGAGGTAGAGTAGATTATAAGAGGCTGCCTAAGAAGAGAGCATAGCATTCCATGGGTTCTAGTACCTATAGCCAACCTGCAAGCCAGCAGGACTACAGTATTCACAGCCAGTCTATATAAGGACATACATACACAATCCAGTCATACAGGCCATAATTGTATGGAACTTAAGGATACCCTATTGATGTCAGCTATACTCAGGCCTTAGAGCACTGGCCCTACATGTAACTCCATTTGTAACTTCTTTTGGACAGCCTCCAACTGCCCTCCAGGCAGGTAGCTAGGCTGCCCAGGGTTAGGACATGGTGCTTATGACACTATCACTGCCACTGTCACTGCCACTAAGACCTCCTATTCAGCTTAGTTGGAACACAGCACTCAGCCTGTTTACCCAGTCAGCAGACAGCAGCCACCATGCCTATAAGACCACAGGATAGTAAAAAAGAAGTCTGCTTAGATTAGTCAACTTCAGTCTAGCACAGGAACCAGCCCTGCCTAGGATATAGACAGAGCGACCACAGTTATCTCCAGGTACTGGGAGCTATCCCACACAGTCAGTCACCACACCTCCATCCTATTCTGTTGGGAGTCAGACTAATCCTAGACTTTCTTAGTGGCCCTGAAAGGACAAAGGAAACACAAGTTCTACGTTTCTGCCCAGGAGCAAACTTGGCAAGGTTTGCTCTGATGTGACAACCAGGGCCTCAGGGGACTTACGGATTCCAGTTCCTGGGAACCTGGGATCCCCACTAGAAAGACTGGAGTGATCAGTCTCATGGCTGATGAGCACTCAGCCTATTGCACACTTGACATCCCTGCATCCCCTTTGTGCAATATTGCTTGATTAGTTCCCTGCTGACTCTGCCCCATTGTATGACAGCTTTCTGCTGATTCTGTCCCAGTTTCGCCCCCTGCAAACGGCCTAGAAGACACTGTACTTTTTGTTTGTTGTTTGTTTGAGACAGGATCTCACTAGGTAGCTCTGGCTGCCCTGGAACTCACTATATAGATAAAGCTGGTCTTCAGCTCAATGAGATCCACCTGCGTCTGCCTCTCAAGTTCTGGGAATAAAGGTGCGTGCTACCATGCCCGCCTTATGCTGTACTTCTTAGTAATCTTGCTTGGCATGAAACATAGCTTGGGCAAGACCTCCTGAGACCCTCCTGTCTTTTTTGTTGTTTCTGACCTCCTGGTTCTCCCCTAGAGGCCATCCTCCTACCAGCCATTCCTTTTCACAGCTGATTGGTTATGATCTGAACAGTTCCTCTCTGCAGAACACCTATGTGTAGCCAAGCACCTATGGATGGCAGAGTAGCTACTTATGGTCAATAAAGCAGCTCCAGGCAGAAGTCTTCCTCTACTTACTCCACTCAGACTGGAGCCTACAGCCAGCCAAGTCAATACAACCAATAAGGCAGCATCTATGGATGGCAAAGCTTATTCCAAGGAGCCCACCCTCAGTTGCATGGGTGTTTATGGGCAGGAGTCTGTAGGATCTCCTGGACCAGGCGTGAGTTGGAATGTGAGTGGCCGGGAACGAATGGCAATTTAATCCTACAGTCATGTGCAGAGGTGGGCAGGGAGGAGAACAGCGTGGAATGGGTACTGGAGAGGGAGGTGGCTTTGATAAGCCTGGTGGATCCATGGATGAAGGGACAGATTTTGGTTTAGTATAGATCTCCCTATAAATCTCAATAAAGCTCTGCCTGCCAACAGTGCAGTTCATGTCCAAATGACAGTGTGACTCTGGAGGATCTAGAAGAGTTCTTTACACATTGTGATGTTGTTAGGATGGACAAGAGAACTTGTTAACCCATGGTTTTCACATCTACCTGGATGCAGAAACAAGAAAGCCTGTAAATGATGCTACAGTGTCCTAGGAAGATCCGCCAACTGCCAAGGCTGCCATGGAGTGGCTTGACGAGAGATTTTTCAAGCGAACAAACTTAAAGTCGCTCTTGCCTGAAAGGAGTCTCCAATGAGCTGCTTTAGAGTAGTGCGCCACCCTATGAAGGCAGAGGGATGCCACCACCAATCTACAGAGGTCCTGGTGGCCCAGGAGATCCTGGAGGGTCCAGAGTTCACATAGGAAGTCATGGAGGAAACAGAGCAGCGTCTCCCAAGAAGGGCTCTGAGATTCCAGAGAGAACCCCCTGCGGAGGAGACACATCCAGCACTAGGCAAGAGACTGGCAATGTCCTAACCCAGGCTGTAGCAGCTAGAACTTTGCCTGGAGAACAGGAATGCAACCAGTGTAAGGCTGAGCATGTCCTCCCTGGCCCTTCCTATGTTGGGATGGTGATAGTGGCCGTGAGGTCACTGGCAGCCTATGGGGAGGAAAAGGCCATGAAATGCCGTCCTGATGCCAAAGAAGGTCCAGAAACTGCTTCCGAGGTGGCCGTGGCCTGAACCAAGGTGACTTGTATACAGGAAAATGAGGTGGCACCATGAGGTTTTCTGAACCTTCGATGGGACGGGTTGTTTTCTTTTTAATTCAGAAAATGTTCTAAGTATACAGTTGCATACTTATAATGTTGGCCACAAGATTGTTCTTGAGAAACACTGAAAGAAGATAAGTGATTGGTTTAAAAAGAAAGACTTCCTAGGAACACAACTTCTAAATATAGCTCTCAGAAATGGAACTAAATCATATCCCAAGTCTACTGCTTGCCACTTCCCAAGGGGATCCATACACAGGAGCCCCTAGTTACTATTGGACCAAATGCCTGCCAAGAGCCTTGAGTGGCAGACAAGATTCCGGTAGAAAGCCAAGCTGCTAGGAATGCTGGTCCACTGCCTCATATAGTGGGAGTACCTTGGACCCATCAGCAATATAAATAATGACCCAGAGGCTTTTTAGTATTTTAAAGCTTTGGCCTTCTAGCTAGGGCAGTCTCCCAGCTACTTATCCTGACTGATGGCGACACTGCATCCCACCACATGGTCAGCTCTACATCTCTGCTCGGCTCTGGTCCGTCCATTCATCTCCAAGACCCTGGAGACACTCCCACATCTCATTTCTTCTCCCTTCATCCCTCTCTTTCCCCGAAAGTTCCACTGTCCACTTCCTGCCAAGAGACTGGCCATCAGCTCTATATGATAGTCAATCAGACACAATTCTAGATTGTCTTAGGCAGGTGAGGAAGAATGAATAATTGACCAAACAGAAGACCTGGTAATGGGCCTTGGAAATGGCAATGCCAGAATCCTGCCAGTATTTAGCTCGATGCCAGTACAGAATACACAACTGAATATACAGAGACACACCTTCACACAGTGTACCCCAACAACCCAGCCCATGCCTGCCCCACCACTCTCTATCCTCCCCCAAGACACTTCCTTGTCACTCACTTTTGGTCACCACCAGGCGGACAGGATAGAAGAGCAGCACCGGGTCCTTGGGGGGATGGTAAATCACACAGCGATACAATCCAGAGTCTGTCACTCGAACGTCAGCCATTTCAACATGCAACATGGACTCGGCAGGGTCATGATTCAGTGTGTACTTCCCTACACGGACTTCACCGGGTGTAGATGACCTCTCTGTGACCGCCAGCGTCAAGGGCTCCTTTCCCTCCGGCAGCCTCTGCCAAGCCTTCTGGCTGCTGGCGTACTTCATGTTGTTGAAGGGGCAGCTCACGCTCAAGGTCTGCCCCTCAACTAGGGCATACCTTTCTTCAGCTAGGTCATTGGCAGCTTGGGATTCTAGAAACAGAACAAGGGAAACAGGCTGTGGAGGGAATGATCTCCGTCCAAATTCCACTGGGAAAGGGTTGTTTGGTGTTTGATTGTTTGGGAAGGAGTTGTTTGATGGCTGTTTAGTAAACGAACCTTTGTAAACAAACCTGTGGCCCATGGGAATGAAACTTTATCAGTGACCCTTTTGTGAGTGCATGTTAATGTATGTGTGTGTGTGTATGTATGTATGTATGTATGTATGTATGTATGTATGTATGTGTGTGTATGCATGTGTGCATGCCTATGGTGCCCAGAGGCAACCTCTGGTATCATGCCTCAGAATATTATCTGTTTAGTTGGATTCTTCCCCCCAAGGGCTCTCATTTTTCACATGGAACTGAACAGTTTAGCTGGACCATCTGGTCAGAGAGCTCCAGGGATCCAGCTGCCTCTGCCTCCCTAGTGCTGGGATTGACTCGTGGTGGATGCCACCACATCCAGCTTCTTCACATGGCTTCTAGGGATCAGCCCCAGGTCCCCATGCCTGTGTGGCAGCACTTCACTGACTGAGGTATCTCTCTCACCCTAAATGATCTTTTAGAGAGAGGAAAGTACCTGACTGGAGACATGAGTAACCTGGGCATGATGAGCAAAGAAAGCAGTAGAAAGGTACTTCCCAGGGTAAAGAGTGGATCTAAATACATAATGCAAGAGCAGGATGATACCCAGAAAGTTTTGGGGGGGGGGCTCCATCTAAGGAGATGCTAAGGAAGCTTCAAGAACCATGGGTACAATGGATAGGTTCTTCCTGACTGGAACCATTTTCTCCCTTCTTTGAGCAACAAAGCACTTCTCTCTCATGGTAGCCATCCTATGTAGCTTAGCTGATGGGCCTGCCTATGTTCCCAAGGATGCACCCATGAAGAGGCTGAAGGAGTCAAAACAATCCTAAGACCCTGGCCACACAGACTGGCTCAGGAATGGGCGTGTGACTAGGACGAGCCAATCAAAACCTGTTCCGTGACTATTCAAAGCCTTCAGCAGAGGTTGATGGCCAGTGGGGTGTGACATTCTGGCAGTTCTATCTTTACCACACAGGAATCAGCTGCCTGAAAATGAGGCCGAGAGAAGCTGGAGAGAGGGGAGGGAAAACGGGAAGCTGGCAACTACGAGTGGTGGCCTAAGCTGTGTTTTCAAGGCAGCACCCCTGGATTCCCTGGTACCTAAGTTGCAGCCATGTTTTTTCATTGGCTGTAAGATGTCCTCTCTCTTCGTGTAAGGTGTCCCTCCACTAGGTGTCAGGTGCCCCATCCCCACTGGGTGTCAGGTGCTCACCCCAGGTGTCAGGTGCCCTCCCCACTGGGTGTCAGGTGCCCCCCCCCGACTGGTTATAGGGTATTGGGAAACATTTTCAGTTATAAACAGGAATGAGAGTGTCCTGACGTCATTCTCCAACAAAGGCATGGGCAGAATGCCAGATGAGTGAGTTGGACTTTCATTTCCCCAGACTTCTACTGCTGCTCTTCCTACAGCTGGTACACACATGCATTCATGCACACCCGTATATACACGCGCACACACAGGCCAAGACGTACCTCTTTAGTAGAACCCTTGCTTGCGCACACAGGATAACAGGTTCCAGAAGGCTTGCTCTGCCCTCCTCTGGCCTTGGTAAGACTCACCTCAAGCACCCATAGAGGATTCTATAGGTGAGCCAGGCTCAAAGGGCAAATAGATCTCTAAGAAAACCTTGTAAATGGGCTTCCTGGCCACAAATGCCTCCCACACCCAGCATGGTGCACACCTGTAATCTCAAAACTCAGGAGGCAGAAGTTGGCGGATCAGGAAAAAGTTCAAGACCATCTTCAGCTACATAAAAAAGTTGAGATCAGCTTAGGCTACATGAGGCCCTGTCTTAGAAAAATGCAAAAATTAAAAAAAAATTTTTTTAAAGTAGGGGGTGGCAGAATGTCCCATATTCACACAGGCCAACAGAGGCTCAGGGTTGCGTTGAACCAGTTTTCATGATTTCCTCCCAGGATGCCTGATTCACCCTTTGCGACGGATGCATGGGCTCCACCCTTGAGTTGTCGTCATGGAAACCCTGACTCACTGAAATGTTAGAGATGAAGACACAGGGTTGGGGACTGGGCCAGCCCTGATCAGCACACGTGAGAAGCTAGGCTCTCTGGTTCTAGTGTTCATCGAAGAGCTGGGATTGCAACCTCCATGAGAATGGACACAGGCTTCTGTTTATACTTTTAACCTCTGAAGTAGCAGGTTTGCTGGCCCAAGGGAAACCTGGGAAATATCCTTTAAATGATTTATATCTTTGGGACTGTCTACATCTAAAGAACCATCAGGGTGGGGGGCGGATAGAAGAAAAAAACATATCAACATGAAATGATATTATTCAGATGGCTGGACATATTGGCCCATCACATTGAATTCAGCACTAGGGAGGCAAGGGCAGAATAATCACTAGGCGAGTCTGAGGCTGGCCTGGCCTACATTGGTAGTTCCAGGACAGCCAGGGATACACAGACTCTGTCTTAAAAACAAACAAACAACAACAAAACACGTACCATCACGTTTGGATTGGCTGGATTTGCTGGCCTGGTAGTGCCCATCTGTAATCCAATTACACAAGAAGCTGAGGCAGGAGGACCACCCATTAAAAAACAACCAGGTCATACATATAGTGAGACTTGGTCCTACTCTGTCACTGTTCCCATGAAAGGATCTGTATGCCTCTGACATAAAAATCCACACAGAGACTGGGGCTGCAGTTCAGTGGCAGAGCAGCTGCCTGGCATGTGGGAGGCAAAAAACCAGCAGTTAAGAGTATTTGTCGCTCTTGCAGAGAACCAGGGTTTAGTTCCCAACATCTAAGTGGCAGCTCACAGCCATCTGTAACTCCAGTTCCAAAGGAATCTGATGCCTTCTTCTGGCTTCCTCAGCTACCAGACATGTATGGATTACATATACAAACATGCATGCAAACACTCATGTATATAAAATAAGGAATTAATTAAAAAAAAAAAAAACAGGGCCAGGAATTAAAAAACAAACAAACAAACAACAACGAAAACAAGCATAGGCCACCCACCTCCCTGAATCACCCCTTCTTACATTTCTGTTTCTTGGCCTTAGCGGTGTGATTTTTCTGAGCTCAGGTGAAGCCTGGCCTGAAATGAGCAGTATTTGGCCCTGTGTTTGGTTTGCTATATGCTTAGAGCATTGTTTCCCAACCTTCCTAACGCTGCAACCCTTTAATACCGTTCCTCACGTCATGGTGACCTCCAACCATGCCACCGCATGACTGCAATTTTGCTACTGTCATGAACCGTAATGTAAACTTCCGTGTTTTCTCATGGTGTTAGGAGATTCCTATAAAAAGGTCATTTGACACGGCAAGGAGTTGCAGCCCACAGGTTGAGAACCGCTGAGATGGCTTAGAGGTTAAGCGTACTGTCTATTCTTCCAAAGGTCCTGAGTTCAATTCCCAGCAACCATAGGGTGGCTCACAATCATCTATAATGAGATCTGGTGCCGTCTTCTCACATGCAGGCACACATGCAGGCAGAAAACTGTATAAATAATAAATAAAATAAATAAATATTTTTAAAAAGACTTAAAAAAATTTTAGCCCTTCAGATAGAGTTTCAGGGGGTTAGGGAGCCCACTCAGTTGGGGAAATGCTCACTGTACGGGTGGGAGGACTTGAGCATGTGGAAGTCTAGTTAGTACACACTTCCGTCCCAGCACCAGGAAGGTAGAGACAAGTGAGTCCTTGTGGTATACTGGCCAGGTGGCCTAACAAATAAGCCAACTCCAGGCTCAATGAGAAACTCAAAAGCAAGGTAGGTCCAGGTGTGGCAGTGCACAATTTTAATGTCAGTAACTGGGAGGCAGAAGCAGGGGCAAATAGATGGCCAGCCTGGTCTACATAAAAAGTTCCAGGCCAGCCAGGCTACATAATAAAACCCTGTCTCAGGGGGAACATGTGGAAAGCAATTGAGCAAGACACCCGATGTCACAATAACCTGTAACCTATACACACACCACACACACACACACACACACACACACACACACACCATACACATCCCTATACACATACACACCACACACACATATACACACACCACAAACACACATATCATACACACACATACACACCACACACACATACCACACACACCACACACCACACACACCTATACACACATACACATACACACACACTCACATACACACTCCACACACACCATACACACACATATACACACACACACAACCACACACACACATATACACACATACACACACACTTGATACACACTCCACACACACCATACACTCACATATACCCCCCCCCCACACACACACGGCTTCTAAAGTTGTGGTCCAGAACCCTCACCTGCTCCCACCTCCTGGCCGTCTTACCTGAGATAAAGAATGCCCACAACAGCCCCCGCAGTGCAGCCTTCCTCATCCTTCAAGCTCAGCTCCTACTGCCTCTGTGGGCTGCTGGGGCAGCTATAAGACACCCCAGTATGCAGACAGACTCTCTGGGAAGTTTCACAACAGGACATGAGGCCATTTCTGGGAGGTACAGTGCTGTCACTGGCCACTCTGCCTCCTGACGTCAATAGGGGAGTTCAGGGGACCAAAGCGCAAACCTCAGAAAAATGTCTCTGAACCTCGGTTTCCTCTTCTCCAAAAATTATTTTCTTCTTTTTGTTTGTTTGGTTGATTGATTGATTGTTTCTGTTTTGTTTTGTTTTGTTTTTGGTGTGTGTGTGTGTGTGTGTGTGTGTGTGTGCGTTATGTTGGTTCTGTTTTTTGGACACACAATCTCATTACGTAGCTGTGGCTGCACGGAAGTCACTATGAAGACCAGGTTGGCCTAGAACGCACAGAGATCTGCCTGCTTCTGTCTCCCTCATGCTAGGATTAAAGGCTCCACCAAAGCAATTAATCTTTTCAATCACACAAAATAACTTTGTTTGGTTTTTAATCAGAGGTGGTTTTGCAATGTAGCCTGGGCAGCCCTTTTTACTTGCCATCCTTCATGCTAAGGTGACAGGGACGTGCCAACATGCTCACTATCAACCTCAGAAAATCTTAGAGAGAATAACTGTAGTCAACTTCTTGTGCTGCCTCAACATCCATTTCAAACACAAGATCAACTTTCTCATTTCAGAAACAGGAATTTGTCATGCCGACACGGTTTCCAGAAGTTCATGACACGCCAGTTCCTCAGCATGGTGAATCCAATTTCCTCTTTTGGCCACCTTTGTTGGGACAACCAGACACAATCTGCGTGGCTGACCCTATGTGTCAGACACCTTTGGGTTAATTAATGGTATGCTAGAGGAACTGTGACTCTCCTCCAGGGATGGGGTGGGCACCCTCGTAGCAAAGCATGGCTGGGGCACTGCCCTCTGCCGCACTTTGGATCTGAATTGGTTATACTACTAGGAGGTGGTGGAGAGTTTAAAAGTCTGGGATTAGTCAAAGGCCTTTGAGGCATCCCTCAACTCATCCATCCATTTCCCCCCATCTTATCATCTATTAATCCACCCTTTTATTCATCCTTCCATTTATTCATTGTGTATCTGTCCATCACTCCACACATACAAATACGCACTGATACATTCAGTCATCCACCCATTCACCATCCATTGTATCCATCCCCAAAGAGATCATGCAACTATAGCCTGTTCCTTCTCCTCTTCTTTTTCTCAACGTCACGACCATGGTGGGAAAGGCTTTGTCATATGCTGCCCCTGTGATACACTGCTCCACCACAGATCCAGAAGCCAGTCAGTGAACCTGCTAGAACTCGGAGCCAAAAATAAGCCTGTCCTCTTCTAAGCAAAGTGAGCAAAGAGAAGTTAGAGGTAGGCTGACTGTGAAGATTGGATTTGCTCCAAGGAACCTGACAATTCTAATCAGCAGGGATAGTCGAAAGAGACCTACACACCTCCCCGCTCTCCTCTAACCTTTTTCTGCTCTACCTAGTGTTGGGGAAGAGGTTGGAAAGGACTAGGGTGGAATAAAGGTCAGAAGGGAGGTATGTATGTAAGAACCCAAATAAAATGGACCCAAATATGCGCTAACATCAGCTATCTGTTCATCTTCACCAACTCTGCCCACTTTTCTAATTCAAAAAGTGTAACTTGTCCTCATCCTTGGCCCTTTGCCATGGTCACTGTGCTGTTGCTGTGTAGATACACCATGATATTTTGTTGGGGGTGTGCTCACAGTTGTAGGTTTAGTCCGTTCCCGTCACGGTGGGGAAGCCTGGCAGCTCTTATGGTGCAGGAGCAGTAGCTGGGAACTACATCCCAAACTGCAGTTGGAGAGAGGGAGACACTGGACTTGGCATGAGTTTTTGAAACCTCCAGGGACAGTTTTTCCAACAAGGCCACACTTCCTAATCCACTCTCCAGTTATTAAACATTCAAATCTATGAACTTATGCGGGCCATTCTTTTTCAAACCCCCACAACCCTCAATTTTTTTTTTTTTAAATTCTTGCCAAAATCTTAAGCATGCTTGCCTTCACACTCTGGACATTCTCACTTTCTCTAAGGTACTAACTACTTGCCAACATCTCTTGCTGAACTTGCTCATTTTCTTGGACCCTAACTCAAGGCAGGCTTCCCTTCCTCTTCCTCATCTCCTTCCTCCTAGCAGCTGACAACATTGATAGCTTGCCTGCTTCTGTGGCTTTCCCCTCAAACCTATGAAACGGTCAGTTTCCTTCTGAGTATTGTTAAATCCCGTCACTAACAAGACGATGGTCCTGTAGGAAGGAATCCCAAGCCCCTGGAACACAACCTTTGAAACTTTTTAGTCACGAGCATGTGACCACGAAGCCTGGGGACCAATGGTAAAGAAGTCAGATTCCAAAATCAAGGCAACTAAACCTCCTCCTTCTAACCCTGGGCAAAGGAGCTATAGTGTTAAGAATAGTAACATTCTAAGAGAATATTTTTATTTGGGGAAATATTTGGAAAAAAAAATTTAACCTCGAAATGGCTTTTTCAGTACAGAATAAAGCTATAAATAGGAAATTTCTTTGAGGAGCTGGAGTGTATCTCATTCCTAGAGTGATAAGCGGGAGGGAGGGAGGGAGGGAGGGAGGGAGGGAGGGAGGACCTTCCTAACACCTTGAAAGTCATGCAGAGAGCTCTAAGCTGCAGCCACGCTGTGGTGAGCTTTTTGGTGACAGTTACTTTTGAGTTGGCCATGTGCCTGTAACTGACCCCAACAAAGTCTCTGGCTTACTAAATCAGATTTGAGTGAGTGGAATTTCTTTGGTCTGTCCTCGCTGCTTTATCTAGGGTGAATAGATGGGTTATTTCTCTCTAACAGTCACAGGACAGAAAGGACAGAGGAAGGAGGGAGTTGGGGAAGGGAGAGAGGGAGGAAGAATACAAGGAATTTCCTTTGTGCATACATGGTTTTGCATGTATCAATTTAACATATCAAAAGGAACAGCAAGGGGGGAACCCCACTTTGTTGGTTCTCATCTTAACTAACTCAACCTTGAATACTAGCAGACACGCGTGGCGCTGCCAATTATCCTGCAGTCTGGCAGCTCACATGCAGAATTTCAACATCATGTTTCACAAATGCGCACACGCACCTGAATGCGACTGTACTTCTAAGCAGATTGTAGCAATGGTCGGGTCATCCTTAACTCAAAGGAACTTATTTCCTAAAGTACTGAAGAATAAATTTAAAGTGGCTGCAGCTTTCGTGGGATCCCGAGTGGCGAACCACCAGATTGGCAGGGACTAAGTACCAAGAGTAGGTGACAGTGTCCCTTGTGGGCACTGGGTCACTCACCTGAGAATACTTCAAAACACTGGTCAAGGGGAGGCGACTGTGTTGCACTTTTGAATATTATGGAAACAAGATGACTGATCCACGGCCCCACTCCCTACCCCCCCCCCATTTTTTACAGATCAGTCCTGGACACCCAGAGGGAACTTGCCAAGTTTCTAACTCACATTTGCCATTTAGTTGAGTCCAACAATTTCCAGCCATAGTTTCAAAAGGGAGCAGCGCACAGTGATCAGAACCTTTGATTTTTTTTTTTTTTTTTTTTTTTGAGACAAAAACATCTACCTGGGATTTAGATTCTTTGATACACCAGACTAAGTTTTTAAGGTTGAGATTCATCCAGATGTCCTGTTTTTATTACTGGTTTTAAGATGTGACCTTGCTAAGCAGCTCACCCTGACTTTGAATTGGAGGGATCTGACTTGTGGGGCAGCTGGGACTGTATGTATGTGCCACAGCTCTGGGCCCTGTATCCTGGTTTTTGAGGAAGAAAGGAAAATGAAGAACAAAGAAGAGAGGAAGGCTGTGTGGAGGTGAGAAGGGGTGTGGCGTGCTCAGTCACGCTTTGGACTCCTCAGTACTGTGGCCCTGGGACTAGTGCAAACTCAGGCGGAGAAAGGACACTCCCGATGGCTTGAAGTCTCCACATAGGCAGTGGTGGTGGATTCTTTCTTCTTCTTCTTCTTCTTCTTCTTCTTCTTCTTCTTCTTCTTCTTCTTCTTTTCTTCTTCTTCTTCTTCGTTTTTTGAGACAGGGTTTCTCTGTGTAACAGCTCTGGCTGTCCTGGAATTTGCTCTCTAGTCCAGGCTGGTCTTGAACTCAAACTACCTTAATCCACCAATCTTCAAACAGCTCCTTGTATTGGTAAACTGGGAGGGAGAGTCTAGCTTGTGTTGTCATTTCGTGTGTCTAAGTGTTTGCCTGCATGTGTGTCTGCGCACCGTGTGCATGTGTGTTGCCTAGTGAGGCCCGAAGAATGCACTGGGTTCCCTAGAACTAGAGCTTCAGATGGTTCTCAGCTACCATTTGGGTGCTAGGAACCAAACCCAGGTCCTCTGAAAGAGCAACAGGTGCTCTTAACCACCCACCCATCTCTCCAGCCCCGAAACCCCTTACCTCTTTAACAGGAGTAACATTTAGACAGATGGTTCATGCCTTGACAGGAGGGCATAGCCACTGCATAGACAAGTTCTCATGAATGACACAGCTCCAGGCAAGCAGGGGGGAAAAGTCCTTTTCCTGTGTACCCGAACACCAACACTATCCTTCTCTGCACTGTATGTCATGTTCAAACCTGCCACTCTAATAATTACAGTGGGTGCTATTTTCTTATGTAGGAAAACTGCGTAACTTGCTACAACAACAACAACACTGTAGAAGAGCATCACAATACTAACAATCCAGTCAGTCATCTTGTTACACATCCCACTTCTGTCCACGCTTTTTAGTGATTCATAATGAAGTCTCTCTTGGTTATGTGACGTCAGGTCCACTGCAGCCTAATGTCACTAACACTAGTGGGCATTCAGCTGGGACTTACTAAAATGCTTATACAACAGGTGGTTCACACCAGCTCTAACCTCCTTTCCTATCTCCCAAGCCTCTCCTGTGATACCCTTAGTACATCCTTTATTTAAAACAAACAGAAAAGCTCACTTTAAATAAGCAAGTATTCCGTAATTCAAGTGAACATGTTTTATTAAATGCATACTAATATCTTTCTCTAGTATGTGAGTATACATAATAAATTAAAATGCATATTTATTAAATATAAGTAGATATAATACCAGAACATGATTATTCCAGATGAGAAATCAAAATAAGCCCACTTTTAAAGTATCTTTTGGTCACTCCAAATTGATACTGTTCATAAAAAAATACACCAGTTTTCCCTGGGGAAAAAAATTAATTCCATAGCAATGTAGTTAAGGGACATGTTTTATTTCATAGCTTCTTGCAAGCGAAATTGCTGTCACAACATGAGTTCAATGATACAGGGGCTGCTGTCCACCCAAGCAAAGCAAACCTCACGTTTACACGAACGCACTTTGCATCACGTTCTTACAGTATAGATGGCTGGTGCCCAGGGCACAACTGGCTGCGTCTAAAGCAACAGCACGAGGATGCTGGGAGGTGCTTGCACACCGTGGTACCCACGGCTGCCTGAGCAATTCTCCTGTGAGTCTCTGGTGGTTACTGCTTGAAGAACTGTGTGTGGATGTGTTTTTCCTTTTGTCTTCCTTCTGATTTACAGTTAAAGCATCTAAAAAAAATTTTTCCCTGCTGTGTCTGTCAGTGGTTCAGATTTTTCATAAAAGAGGTGTCATGAGGTATCATCCCTTAATGTCAGCTATGTAGTGCTGTGGTTGTCAAGAGAGAATGCAGACTTACCTGTAGGTACGGTAACTGACTTTAGTGCGTGTCTACACGTGACAGTGCAGAAACATTAGTTCATGTTAAAATTCTTTCTTCCTTGTCACATATGATGTGACTTTAACCCCAGAAAATCTGACCAAAAAGTGATACAGATAAAATAAAAAGACAAATACACAAATAAGGCCATCTGGAATTTAAAACTTGCCTCCTGCAATATTTCACAGTAATTTCTACATTGTATTTTACATCATTCACTTAAATAATAAATGCTCAGGGAAGGGGCTTGTTGGAGCCAATTGCACTATCTCTTCACGGACTTGTCTAATTTGCTGGCAGGCGACTTCCTCTGGGGCGTCGGGATCTTCGAAGGCTTGGCTGTGGATGGCCGAGAACCTGCTCGGGGCACAGGTCTGTGTGGCTGTGGGGTGGTTTCCACATCTGAGCACACGGACTGGATTTCTGAAATGTCAAAGTCTGAGGCATCACTGCCTCGGCGGCTGCTGGCCCTGCTGCCGGCTTTGCTTCCTGCTCTGCTCCCAGGGCGGCTGGGGGTCTTCCTGGAATCTGGAGAGGGAGGACAGAGATGAGTGCCCTTTATTGTTTACCCATCTGCGAGTGCTCCTAGAGGACCGAGGCACCAAGGGTAACATCGGCATGCTCTTTCTGCACTTGGCACTCACACACAACACTTAGCTCTTGTGCCTTTTCCTTGTTACACAAGGGCTGGTAGCTCATTCTAAGTAGGCATCGTAATAACACCTAGAATGACATACCAAAGTACAGTTCAGGCTTACCCCTGCACTTAGGAGCTTAAAACTCATCCATTACAGATGGACACAAAGAATATGCCGGGCCAGTAACTGGGTTTTCTCAGTGACCTGGAACAGCCCCATGTGCTCTCTGAAGGGCAAAAGAGGCCCCCAGAGCAAAGGGCACAGAACTGACTTCTGTTTATACCCCAACATTCTTTGGTAATTTCCAAAAGCGATTGCTTTGTTGCTTGTTCCTAGGATTCATTTGTCTCCTGTCTCTCTTGGGGGATTGAGGCTTCATCTCGTTTCAAAAGCGCACAGCGTTGTCAAATCATTTAATTAGGAAGAGAGGGACATTTAACCCTCAGGCCACTGCTGAAGGCAGAAATGCTGCACACTCACCAGCGAACTGCGTCCGGACTCTGGCGGCTGCGGTTGTTATCAAGGCACTGTCTTCCCCAGAGTGAAAGCCTTTCCCAGATAGGTACCCTGGAAGTCGCAGCTTGCTTCCCCGGATTGGTGTTCCCTGTGTGTGACCAGTGCAGAGACCATGTAAGAATTTGCCCGCGTTTCCTGATATCCCACTGACATGCTTTTCTCATGCGGGACATCATCTAGAGAGTCCTCTGAGGGGAGTGGACGTGCCTCGGTTAAACAAGGCATGTGACTTGCTTGCTTCCTCCTCTGGTTTTTTATTCTTACTCAGCTAAGGAAACCTTCTAAAGAAAATGGCTTCCTGGTTGGAAGAGAAAACACACACACACACACACACACGAGTCCCCCACAGAATACAAAAGCCATGGTGAGAAAAACAAGACAAATAAACCATGGGGATGTTAGTATCCCTCAGACAGTCAGTGTCACAGTGTTAGAGCGTTGTTGCGGGGATGGTGACTTGTGCAGAGAAGGGACAGCTGTGTGTGTGTGTGTGGGGGGGGGGGCTTAAAAGGGGAATGTGAGCTTCTAGCTTCATGCTGAATGTGCTCATTTCTTGGCTCTATCACTCACTTTTTCTTCTTCTTTTTTTTTGGGGGGGGGGCTGCTGTTGATTTTTTTTTTTTTTTGTGGTACTGGCTCAACCGTACAAAACATATCGACAATACTTTTGGGATACTTCTGTAAGAATCTTAAGAGGCACTTGAGGGAACTGGAGCAATTTTAAGACAATATAACTCTAAGCCCATCTTTCTAGACTGTGTCATTTTTAAATTCTACTCAAGTTAAAAACAAAACCCTTGAGTATAAGGAATTTCATATTTGTCAATGAAGCCTGGAAGCCATAGAGAAAAATAAATCTATAAAAGTGATGATTATATTTTTAGAATGATCTTCCCATTACAGTTTAAAACTTTCTTTTTTTTAACCTTTTCTTTTTTTATTATTTAATTTATTCATATTACAACTCAATTGTTATCCCATCACTTGTATCCTCCCATTCCTCCCTCCCTCCCTCCCTCCCTCCCTCTCGCTTTCACCCTATTCCAGGGGAACCTCCTCCCCCACTATATGGTCATAGGCTATCAAGTCTCATCTTGGTAGCCTGCTTATTCTTTGAGTGCCATCAGGCCTCCCAACTCAAGGGGAGGAGGTCAAATATGGGGACCCAGAGTTCATGTCAGAGTCAGTCCCCGCTCTCCACATAACTGTGGAGAATGTCCTATCCATTGAGTAGATCAGAGTAGGGGTTTGATGTTTACTACTTGTTTTGTCCTTGGTTAGCGCAATAGTTTGAGCAGAAAACTTATTTTTTTTCTAGACAGGGTTTCTCTGTGTAGCCTTGGCTGTCTTGAACTCAATTTGTAGACCAGGCTGGCCTTGAACTCACAGAGCTCTGCCTGCCTCTGCCTCCCCAAGTGTTGTGATTACAGGCATGCACCACTGTTCCTGGCTTGAGTTAAAAATTCTTAATGTGTATGTAGAATTTCTGATATTGCTGTTATGGTTTGACATTGTATTTGTTGGTGTTCTTTTATGATTCCAGCCCTCTATCTACCTGCACGTTCTATACACACACCTAAGTGATATTTCTTTAATGGACATGTAGCCCAGGTTGACCTTAAACTCACTCTGTATGTAGCCAAGGCTAGCCTGTCACTCTGATCTTCCCTTGCTCCACTCCAAGTGCAGGAATAATGGGCGCACCCACTCACACTCAGCTCTGAATACTACTGTGGTATGATTTATATATATAAACACTTCCAACCTGCTCATCTATCCACGCCAACTGCAGTCAGCCCTCGCACTCACCTCACCACCCTGCCCAAGACCTGACAGTGTGGATCTATTAAGAAGAATCTATACGTCCATATAGGAGCCGCCACTGATTGGGAACCTGCCGCTCAGAGTTATGGAGGTCAGTCAGATGGAGACAAGATCACCTCCTTACACTCTGAGTGGGCTTCACCACATGTGCACGCACTGTTCTTTCCTTTGTTCTTCGAATCTTGTGAGGTTATGCTTTAAAATTAAACATACTTTTGCCTTAGTTCAACTAATGTACTGAAGACTATTTGTGGGCACGTGAGTCCGTGTGTGCTGAGGCAACAGGCAGATGTCTGGCATTCTCTGTTCTTGCCCCCCTCCCCATTTTAATTTATTTATTTACTCACTCACTTTCCCACTTTACTTTTGAGACAGGGTTTCTCTCTGATTTGGCAGCTTGTCTCTACCCACCCTCCCCACCCCAAGTGCCTTGCTTTTAGGTGAGTTCTTGGGATATGAACTCAGGTCTCACGTTTGTACAGCAGATATTTTTCCGACCGAGCCATCCCCCCAGCCCCCACTTTAAAAGGCAGTTGCTACTTAAAAAAAAAAAAGTGACTGTCGAAATTTAGCCCCAAATATTTAAAACAAACACTGATCTGATTTGACTTTTTAATTTTCACATGATAGAGTCATAACAACTTAAAGGCCTTCCTTGGTGTAATCTATGATGCTAGTATTTGCCACTTGAAGGGAACAGGTGGGAGTGTGGGACCCATAGGAAGGAGGAAGAAGGAAAACACACTTGGAGGGAGTCCGTGTCCATCTCAGTTCTCCTGCTTGGCTACTCAGGGCTGGTACTGAGAGGAGAAGGCAGGACCTTTCCTCTGTCCACCTACTGTTATTAACATGAGGACTATGTAACAGAGAAAGTCATGACAACCATTAAGGGCTTTTAAAAATAGCTATATTTCTTTTTATCCAAGGGCCTTGGCTTTATTCCTAACCATTACGCCAAATATAGCTCCTCGTTTCTAAGAAAGGGCATTTACGGACTTCTCCCGCATTGGGGTGGTTTTAATCAAGTTATGTGAGATGGTGTCTACACTTCAATTACCAGAAGCTCAAAGAAAGAGTAAGCAGGATACCAAGATGATACGTGATGGCTATGACCATATAGTGGGGGAGGAGGTCCCCCTCGGTCATAGGCCTAGGGGAGGGGAATAGTGTGGAAGCAGGAGGGAGGGAGGAATGGGAGGATACAAGTGATAGGATAACAACTGAGTTGTAATCTGAATAAATAAATTAAATAAATAAAAAAATAGACGGTTAATGGGGGGGGGTGTTGGGTTTTCTGTTTTCTGTTTTTTTGTTTTTTTTTGGAGACAGGGTTTCTCTGTGTAATAGCCCCGGCTGTCCTGGACTCACTGTTTCGAGCAGGCTGGCCTTGAACTCAGAGATCTGCCTTGCCTCTACCTCCCGAGTGCTGGGATTAAAGGCATGCACCGCCGCCCCCCCCCCTCCCCCGCTAGATGGTTGATCTTTGATTGAGTGGGAGCAATCTACTATGTGAGTTAATCTTGGCAGATGTCATATTCCCTCTAGACACGTCATTTTGAGAAGGTACAGTGTGCTCAAATACTACTAGTTACTAAAACCCAGCCCAGACACTTTTGAAGATGAGAGTTTTCTCCATTTCCTGCATGCAGAACTGAGAACCAGGTCACACCTGGCCAGCACGAATGAGCAGAAGTGAACGCTGGGGTCATTCAGAGGGACTGTCCATGGCGAAGGCTTGTACATTCTTTTACTTTCAGTAATTCTCTGGCAAGCGGCATTGTTTCTCACCCTCATCTAAGAGAATGTGCTACGTTTCTCACTCTAATTAAGCCTGCTAGTAAGAGCACTGCACCAACACTAAAAGAAAACCTTCACGGGCCTGGGTACGCACTTTGTGTTCTATTCTTTCAAGAGCTCCATGTAGAGTTAAGTGAGAGTGAGAACAAAAGCCAAGGGGTGTATACAGCCCGTTGGTGTGATCATTTCAAACTGCCATGTCTTTTCTGGTAACCTTTTACTCTCACATCCCCTGAGAGCTGTTGTGTAGCAGGTGACAGGAAGATGTATTGTTATCAGAAGTACATACATCAAGGCAGCGGTAAAGCAGGGTTAGTAGGTGACAGTGTCAATTAAAGAGGGCTGTTAAGACTGGAGTCTGGGACCTTACGATACCTCTGCTGATGACACAGGAAAGTCTGAGCACTCTGCTGCTTTACAAGGAGTTGACAGTTTGCTGTTTGTCAACCATGGTTTACCATAATTGCGTGTTAAAGGATGGAGAATCTGCATGGAACAATGGCAAATCAAATGTAAAGGGCGGCAGATAAAAAACAAACCCACAGAAAAGAGAGATCCAGAACAGAATCATGTTATACCGGCAAGAAAGATAAAAGTCGACAGGTCTGATGACAGATCATACATTAAAAAAAAAAAGATGAATAAAGCTTTAAACAGAAAATATCCAATCTGAAAGACGACAAAGCCCCTGGACAGGTAACCCTGTACAGACAACGGCTTCATGGGTCACTGGGCAAAGCATATTTAAAACTATGGATGTGGCTGGTCCTACAAATTCAAGGGAAACAAAACGCCCAAGAGTATCCTGCAGACAGTGGGTGCACTGGGAGGAAGACCACAGCCCGGAGTCCTACCTTGGGTGTGCTGGCGGCAGCAGGTACCTGTGGGGAGGCTGCCTGGCCGGCGTGACTCGACACCGAGGTGGATCTGTTGGGGGAAGCTGCTCTCGATGAAGGGCGTGATCTGCGGCCTCGTGGTCGGAAGGCAGCCATACCCTGGCTGGCACCATCTGCTAAGATGAACTTCTCACGCAGCTCCATGTTGGTCCTTCCTTTGGCTGGATCATACACACGCACAGCAAAAAATGGCACGGAGGAGAAGAGAGAGAGAGAGAGAGAGAGAGAGAGAGCGCGCTCAGTCTTGGCAGAAAGGAGGGCCGCCTGGCACCAGAAGAGCACGCTGGAAATTTCGAGAACATCTTTTTGCCATGCCAACTCCAACTCAGCGTAACAAGAAGTTAAATGCATTCCTTCACAATGCATTCCTCTTGGATACAAGGGGGCGTGGAGATGGGAAAGGGGTGTGCTTACTCTAACACTAGACACCAGCAAGAAAAATCAGTGTAAAACAAAGTCAGCATGAAGATGGAAAGCTCATGCTACTGTTAATCCACCAGCTACTGATGCCCACACGCTCTGTTCCCCTCCACCACACTGAGGAGACAGTCAGGAATCTTTTGCATGTATTGCTGAGGTCCGGAGAATGCCAGGATTTAACACTGGAGTTAAACAATCACACCAAATCAGAGATGGCTTGTTAGTCATGAAGAGAACATAAAAAAAAGTTCCAGAATTTTCACTGAAGTGAGAGGCAGCTAGTATTTTAATTTTAGGCCTTAAAATAAAACCTGTTTCACTGACATGCAGTAACAAAGGCCAGACCCAGGGATCCACGAGGCAATCGGTGATGCAGCAGCCATACAAACACATATGCACATGGAGAACGCTCCACAGGGACCCGATGGGCAACGTGTTAGCATGTGCTCGATCGCTCGCTCGTGGAACACTCGCACTGGCGACGTGCCGTGAGTGTGGCACACTTTCAGAATTTATGTTTAGAAGCCCCAGCTTGCCGGATGTGAGTTTAAGCCATACGCGTGAATGAAGCATATTGTATTAAAACAAATCATGAAAGCGAGAACGTAAAAGTGGGAAAGAGAAAAGTAAGAGGGAAGAGCCAAAGAGAGGGGTTGCCAACCTATAGTAGGCTGAGTAGTAGTAATTGAAGAGTTTGATTCCGAACGTAACATTTTACTCCCATGGTGGTGAACTAGAAAAAACGACACAGGATACCGATCACATTAAAGAACACTGTTAGCAGAGGAAACAAAGTACAGCAGTTGGATATGTAAAGGGCGCTCGGATCCAGCCTTTAGCATACATTTAGGAGAGAAGATGCATCCGGAGGAGAGGCCCTGCGTGGTCCCACTCAACCAGGAGAAAGCAACAGCAGACAGCAGAGCTCAGCCAGCCACGCTAGCGCTAGTGCACCCTCTGTAATCCCACGGAGTTTGCACTTCCATTGCTATTTCCGAGAAATCAGTGCTGCCTTTACCTCGGACTGCATTCTTGTCAAAGTGCAGTCCTGCACCCCAAAATGATGTTTTGGTTAACAAAGGGCTTTAGTGGAGCCGAGAAATTCCTATTGCCTGGCGGACGGACGTTGTGCCCATCTTTAGGGCAACAGCACTCCTGATGTGTTTATGGTGAGCAAGCCGACTGCAACACCAGTCACACGAAAGTGCAACACAGTTACGGATAGGACAGAATGCTCCAATAGTGCCAACCCTGGTTATGTGGCTTGGTTATGTGTTTACTCTATTACATTTATCATTAGAGCACATTTTGCCCCTACTTGTAAGAAGCTTTCTGTACAACAGTATGATGCTGTGTCAGACCAGCAACAGGTTTATGCGCCTTATAGTGACTGCACCTCCTGGTTGATTGTTTTATTTTGTGCTCAGTTCAATCCCATACTGTTTTATTCATCACGGCTTTTGGAGCAACAGGTAATGTAAAACACACACACAGACACACACACTGTATAAACTCTTGGTGTGTAGGATAGTAAACCATGTTTCTATTAAGCACACTCCATGTCTGTACCACAATGAAAATGCCTGACAACATTTTTCTCAGAACACAGTGTTAAATGAACATGGCGGATGGGACGGAAGCACTTATGCCTCGCTGCATTTTTTTTTTTAAGCTGCATCTCAGGTAATAAAGGGCAGGGCTACTGCGTGGCTGTGTGACAGTTCACCGCTGGCCTGGACAGACAGGACCGCTGGCTCTGACACAGCTGTATCCAGATGCCAGGACCAAAAGGAAGGCTTCCTGATTGGCTTCCCACTTGGTAGCCTAACAGGCAAAGCTGGAATAGGCACTTTTTAGGGACCATAAGCTCACAGATTAAAACAAGTCATCACAATCCTATTGTTTTCTTTTCTTAAAGTCAGAAAATAGTGGATGCTTACTGAGTAGATGTCTCCTAAATAGAAACTGTAATCAAACACACATGTGACTAATTAAGAATCTAATAATTGTAGGACATAAAAATAGGATTCTCAGTGGCTAAGAGTATGCACTGCTCTTGGGGAGGGCTTGATTTGGTCTCAATGCCCATGGGTGGCTCACAACCACCCGTAACTCCGAGTCTGGGGATCTGATGCCTCTGGTCTCTGTGGACACTGGCACATACACACATACACACACCACACACATACATATAATTTAAAATAATGCTATAATCTTAGAAAGATAAAACAGGAATATTAAAAGCTAACTTAAAAACTCCTGGGACTGCAGATATGAAGGAAGCTACAATGTAATATTTACCTTTTAAATATTCTGCTAGTCAACCTCAAATACTGTTTGCTTTTGTTTCTAAGTACTGTTTTCCCCACCTCTCCCTTCACTTCATTAAAATTTGACTCTTAAACTTTTACCCTCTAGTCTCCTGTCTTGGGGTGTCGAAATATCCATTTTGAAAACTGTAGACAAGAAGGTCTTACACAGAAAATCCAGACTGTATTTCCTACCTACCTGTGTCAAATGTATTCCATTAGGAGAGAGAGAGAGAGAGAGAGAGAGAGAGAGAGAGAGAGAGAGAGAGAGAGAGAGGAGACAACGTGTTTTAAAGGCCAATGGGAACTATCAGCCATGGGATTCAAGTTTTCAATGTGGGGACACATGACACCACAGCCTTTGCGAGGGCACTGGCACCTTGATAAGAGGGTCTCCTTACCCCTGCAGGGATCATTTTTCACTAAGAACTCATCCAGAGCCATCCATCCACCGCCAACGCGAACCATCACTGTGCTTCGCAGGATCCGAACTAGTCGAAGCTGCTGGGAGTCTCCAAACTAGGCAGTGAAGAGAGAAAGGACCTCTAATTGTCAGTACGATTCTGAGCAAACGGACGGCATGCAGCTTGCAGCAGCGTAAGCGACCAACTTAATTGCTTGCTTAGGTCAGTGATTAATTAGTGAAATCTCAAATGAGGGTCCGTAGTGATCTACATTAGACTGCTGCATGCCGATTTAGACCAAGGGAAACAGTTTGAAGAAAAAAAAATCACAGAGGTTAATCAAATATAATGTTGAAGCTTTGCAATAAAGTTACAGATTATTTTTCTTTCTTGTAACAGAAACAACACTCACAAAAGCAAGAACTGAGAATGTTTCTAGGAGTTAAGCGCAGCCATGAAAATAAGCGCAGGTACGCTTGCCTGGGACTCACACAAAATCAGGTGTTCCTATGGACGTCACCAAACTGATTTGGGAAAACTGCCTCTCAGGTTAGAACTCCTTTCCTTTGAGATCTGTGGGGAAACTCAAGCTCCCTTGCTATTCTTTGGAGATCTCTGATGTAGGTAAAAAAGTAATGAATGATTATGACTAATAAAAACCCCATACTAAAATCAATGGTCTGGTATACCAGTTAGCTGGAGGCTGGATTAACATGCCACATTATGTTACTGCAATCTTAAAACAGGTACTGATGAATTACCAATGACACAGCTTTCAAATCTAAAAGGATTTCCACCCCCCTTCAAGTTGTATGTACCATTGGTGCTCCTTCGGTGAAGCCCTGATCATTTGGATTACTCATTTTGGAAGTCTGTGAGAATTGGTTTTTTTTAAAGCTGGAAATCATTTCTAAGAGGTTCACGTCCAACTGTGAGAAGCACCATACTGAATGAACTTCATGCTCATCAACTTGGCACGTGACAAAGACAATGATCGAACAAACAGTTCATTAGGTGCCAACAGCTTCTGGGCAGAACTGCCTGTGACTATTCCCTTCTGTGTACCGTGGGAAGTAGAAACACTCTGCTACTTTTCTGTAGCCTTGAGTGCTGGATTTCAGCATGAGAATCCTAATACAAAGTCAGCCAGACTCTCTTTCAGGAACCTAAACTCAGAAGAAGGTCATAGAAGTGTATGAGCAGGGGGACATCTCTTGGCATAGCTCTTCCTAAATTTGAGTTTTAAACACTGAGACTTAAATTTCCCATTGGATGAACTACTTCTGAAATGCTAATTTAAAAATTAAAACCTGTATTTATGTTGTTAGAGACAAAAAAAATTTTGTGCTGCTAGTAAGCAAAGGGAAAAGAGGGTGGGAGGAAAATTACCCTTAAGGAACCAGATAATTGGATCAGATAAATCTTGTTTAAGACCAGGTTCAAAATTAGACTTAAGGAAACATCTAAGAAATGTTTTCTTTATAAAATAATATTTTGGTTCTTAAATATGGTAACTTCTGATAGAACTTCTAAAAGGTATTCTCCAGACAACCAATGGGGTCTTTAGAATTCCTCTAATTTTCCCAAGGCCAAACCACAACACAAGAAAAATAGACGAATGTTGTTCTTTGTACTTCCAGCACATAAAATCTTTGAAGGTATTTCTCTTATTTTCTCTGATAATATTATCCTACTTGCTGATTCAGAAAATAACAAGCATAAAAAAGTAACATTTTTATCTGTTGTAACAGATGTTTTACCTTGATTTTATCCTTGCACGTTGTGTGTAACTATTAAATTATCACACTGTGCCCCATAAATACATATGACTATTATATGTCAATTAAAAATAATTCTTGGGAAAAGTCTATTCAAAGTAGTGGAATCACTTTCCTCTAAACTTTTGCCTACAGAAAATTGAAGGTAAGAGGTAATTTGCAACTTAGGATGTAATGTGTTCAGAGACGAAGCAGTGAGCATAGGGCCTACACCAGGGGTTTACACCAGGCCCTTTATATGTACAGTACAGCCTTCAGCTTAGTGCTTTTATGGGACTCCTGAATGAGCGAGCGGGCCTCTGATTTTTGTGCACTGTCTTGGCTCTTTCCCTTCTGTCAGTTTGCCCTGTCCGACTTCGGTGTGATGGTTTTTGTTTTATCTTACTATGTTTTAGTTCCCTGTTATCTCTTAGAAGCCTATTATTTTCTTTTTTTTTTAAGCTTTTATTTTTAAAATTTTTTTCTTTTAATTTTAATTTTATTAATTTATTCTGATTACAACTTAATTGTTATCCCATCACTTGTATTCTAATGAGAGACAGAAAGGGAGTGGATCCGGGTGGGAGAGGAGGTGGGGAGGAACTTGGAGGAGTAGAGGGAGGGGAATCTGAAACCAGGATGTATTTATGTGAAAAAAGAATCTATTTTTAATGAAAAGGGGGAAAAGACGTAGTGTGACTTGGGATCGAGCAGTGATCACTAGTTACCTAACAGTGGTCTGCTCCTTACAGAGCAGTGCAGGCAATACATTTGAATATGGGCCCGCCAAAATGTAATTTCTCCTGTGTGCATTTTAAAAATCTCGATTGGGCCACAGCACCACTAAGTAGTTGCACTGACTGGAATGCCAATGCAAACATTTGGCCAAGGCAGCACAAAACACGACCTATAGTGTGCTGTAAGCCAGCAACTCAGAAGGAGTTAGTGGCTGGGAGCACAGATGTCACTCAGGAGCCCCATGAAGGCCTCTTGGTACTTTGTCTTCCCACAGTCACTTGTTTGAAGAGGGTCTTGTGTACCCTGTTTTCAGATGCTGATTTCAGTGCCCTGAGATGTGGTGATGGCCCTGCCATGGATACTGTTATGAATGTTGAACCATCTTCTGTACCCATGTGATGTAAGGAATGTTGCCCAATTATCCCGGACTGGCCAATAAAGATGCTGAAGCCTGTGACTGCCCAGAAGAGGGGCAGGCGGAGTTTAGGTTCCTGGGTTAGGGGTTGAGAGAACATGAGAGGAGAAGAGAGGGAAGGCAGAAGACAGAGCAGGAGGAGAGGAAGCTGGAGAGAGAGGAGGGGCCACGGGGCAAGATGGATGATCAGCACGTGGCCATGAGGACAGACTGATGGAGCAGAAGCCCGGGAGTCATCAGACTGGCACATGATTGGCTTAGAATAGCTCAGAATCTGCCCAGCATAGTACCTACAGCTTAGTAATAAATCAGTCTCTCTGTGTCTATTATTTTGCAAGCTAACGGGGTTAAAGAAAACTGTTGTTTTATTAATTAGTACTCTACAGTCTCTGCTTAATGCTACTGTATGCCGTATGCCCTGAACGATCAGGCACAGTGATGTATGGAGAATCAAGTTTGTGTTCCAGTGACCACTGGCATAGAATTTGTCCACAGTATTATGAAAAACGGGCCTTGAACATTGTGTTTGCACCATGGGGATCCAGCTAATCAGCTACAATTCATTATCTGGTTTGCTTAAAAGTAATCTCCTCCTGTGAGGCACAAAGCGATAAAGGAGTCCTGGGCCAAGGACTCCGAGAGCGCTGACAGCAACAGCACACCAACCAACACTGCAGTAGCTAGCGAGGCAGCATGGAAGGACTGGCCATGGCAAGCTTCAATGGCTATGAATTACACATTAAAAAAAATCATCGGGAACTTGAGATTCCACTGGTTAATACCTGATTTCCCAGGAAGAACTGATAAAAAAAAAAAAAATGAAAAATGGAAGAAAGACAAAATTAGTTCAACAGGAAACTTTCTATATGGACCAAACACACACACACACACACACTCTCATACTCACCACACATATACTCAGTCTCACACACTCACACATACACACTCACTCATATACACCCTCACTCATATACACCCTCACACAGTCAGTCTTTCTCTTACATATACTTCCTCTCACACACACTCTCACATCCAGACACATAACCCTCACACTTATTCACACACACTCTCACAGGCCTATCACACACACACACACACACACTCACATACACCCTCACAGTCAGTCTCCTTCTCTCTATACATACACACTTTCTCACATCCTCTCACATTCAGACACAGAACTCTCACACTCACTCACACACAGACTCTCTCACACACATACACACTCACTCATGTACACCCTCAGACTCAGCCTTTCTCTCACACATACACACTTTCTCACACACATTTAGACACATATACCCTCACACTCATCCACACACAGAGAGACTCTCTCCCCCATACATTCACTCATCTACACCCTTACACTCAATCTTACACACACACACACACACACACACACACACACACACACACACTATTCAAACCCTGTACTTCAGGATACAGCATTTAGTTTAGAGAGTGGATGTATCCATTTGTTCTGATTTCAAGCCAAAGTTTTTTGTTTTTTGTTTTTTGTTTTTTTACAAATTTATTGACATCTTACGCTTTCAAATTAAAGTTAAAAGTTTCAAAACTTTTAAAGTGGAAGAAGTTAAAGTTTTCTTTTTTTAAAAGACAGGGCTTCTCTGTGTAACATCCCTGGCTGTCCTGGGACTTGCTCTGTAGACCAGGCTGGCCTCGAACTCACAGAGACCCAACTGCTTCTGCCTCCTGAGTGCTGAGATCAAAGGCATGCAGCACTACTGCTCAGCTTAGCTAAAGTTACCAAATTAAAGTTAAAATGGTAGATGAACATCTTTTAAAAATGAAAGTGTGGGGGCTGGAGAGCTAGCCCCTCAGTGGTCAAGAGCACTTTCTGCTCTTCCAAAGGACCAGGGTTCAATTCCCAGGACCTACATGGTAGCTTACAACTGTCCGTCACTCCAGTTCCAAGGGATCTGACACTCTTATACCAATGCACATAATTTTTTTAAGTCTAAAAAGAAAAAGTGAAAGTGTACTGCATTTGTAAATAACATGCCATATCAAGGACACTCAGCACATGTTCCTCCTATCTGCTAACTAAAAGATATTTCAAAGAAGAAGAAAAAAAAAAAAAAAAAAAGAGGAACAAAACAAAGAATGACAAAATCACATTGTTCTGTTTTAATGTGAACCAAGTTCATTTAGATTTTGAATAAAAGCAAAAATTACTATGTAAATGGAAAAAACTGCATCTTTTTCATATTTATAAAGTGAGTATTTTTAAATTCTAGACCCCTCCCCCCAAATTCTACTTTCCTGGTTCTGAAAAGCAGTTATTTAGAAGCTTGAAGCTTATCTCTAATCATAATAAAACAACAAGTAATGTGGAACAGCCTCAATATATGACTTGAGTATTTTACTCTTAGCAATTTTTCTCCTTAAAAGTGGTATGTGTGTGAGATGGCTCAGATGGTAAGGGCACTGCCACCAGGCCTGAGGACTTGAGATCAATCCCTAAACCCCTAGAGAAGAGAAATGACTCCCACAAGATGTTCTTTGACCTCTATGCATATTGTGACATGCATACATGCACATACACACATGTGCACACACACACATAACACACACACTAAATAGACAAATGTAAAAGAAATGTAAAAGTTTTGTGCACGTTACAGATATTTTAAAATATGGCCTGCTAGTCAAATGCAAGCTATCTACATAACATTTACATTATATAATTTAGGAGTTTATATAACTTGAGATGAGAAAAACTGTAGCGTTTCCTACTCCATTACATTTGAGATGGTGTGAAACTAATTAGGGTTCCTAGAAAGCCACGTATGTCCGACTGACGCACACGTCGGCTTCTGTTCTTCAAAGACCTGGAGTCACCGGGAACACTTACCCTGTATTTGTTGTCGCCAATTTGCTCAACTTGGAATCTCTTCGCACATTTGCACTTGGCTACTTGCCTTGTGACCTGCCAAAAACAAAGGTGCAGTATTGACTTTCATCCTGGTCCTTCCTAGTGGGACTCTAGAAACCGACGAGCTGGCTGTGTGAGCCACACGGACACACACTAGTCCTGCTGTAGCAGAGGACAGATGACAAGTACCTCATCCTCAATTTTGTCAGCATCTGTGATGGGTTTGTATGCATCTTTGTTTGGGTGTAGAGCAGCCACAAATTCATAGTAGTCAATGTACCCATCACCGTCCCTGTCAAAGATGTCCGCCACGGCGCTCATCTCCAGGCGGCTGGTAGGGAACTCTGAAATGTGCCAAGCAAAGCTGGTGAGGTAGTTTGTTACAGTTAAGGCATATCTGACTGCATGTTTCAATCTTAATGTGGTTGGTCAGCACGATTACACAGTTTAAAAAAAAAAAAATCTTATTTTCAGCATAATAAAATAATTATAAAATAATCTTATTTTCAGCAAAATAAGATAATAAATATATGACACAGATTTATCTTCAAGCAGTACGACAAGGGGCTGGAGAGACACCTCAGTGGTTAACGGCACTTGCTGCTTTTGTAGAGTCGCCAAACAAGCTAACTCAGGGCGCTCACGTTTTACTACTGTGAGTATCAGATTAGAACTGTTAACTAGAATTATCCAGAAATCACTACCTATTGACTTGCTTTTGTACGCCAGTTAACACACAAAAGGCTTCTGGAATCAAATATCACTTACTTATTTAACCAGGGACACAGCTTGAGGAGAATGAAAGGCTAGTCCTGTGGCTGTTCAAAATGGTAGTGTGCCTGACTCAGGAGCTCAAAGCAGTACGCGCTTTTCTAAGCTGCCGAGCTCCCAGTCAAGTTAAAAGGCAGAGCTTATTAGCCACCCCCCCCCCCACCTTCTTACACCGTGCTTGCTTTCTGTGCGGATCCCTCTGGCTCTAGTCTTGGACTTACTCGAGGAAAGAATTCCATCGATGAACTCCTGCCGCGTGATCTTCCCATCCTGGTCTTTATCAATCCTCCTGAAGAAATCCATTACCCGCGACTTCTTGTGATTCATCCACCTCATGTATTTTTTACGCCAGACATCGAAATCGAAGTTAGCAAATTCCCTCAGCTAAAAAGGGCAAAAGTCGGCTGAGTTAGCGCTGTGCGCAAACTAACTTTACATTTCTGTCCTTGTTCTCGACGGTTTCAGATGCCTACACAATGAAATGCCGCTACATCAACTGCACACTCTCCCCTCCGACTCCCAGATGTCCACCAACACCCCCATCACAACTTCAAATTTTTTTAAAAAAAAAATCTTTTTTCACAACAATCTATTAAACGCACTCAGTGATACCTATATCGCCTGGGTGTGAGCATCCATTCTATTTCCTGCCAGCTGAGTACAGCCCCTGGTGACACACGCCTCTCCCATTTCAAAGAAAGACAAGATTTTACAAATGACTTCTTATGATGTTTAGTTCATTGCATCATTGATTTTTCTTTACAAATAAGATCTCTTAAAAATAAAAACTGCTTACACCACCAGTCACAGAGCTGTGTCCAGAGTGCCAGCATTAGTGAAGGCGCAGGCCTGGGCGTGTACCTACTCTGTCCTTCTGTCCTGTCAGCTACCCCCGTTCGCTTAGACACATAACATTTTCAATTGTCACAACATAAAAAGTAAAAGCCTTCCACCACAGGGTACAGATGTGTCCACCAGGTGGAGCCAGCAGCAGACACGTCAAGGGAGAAAGCCTTTCTCAGAGGTCAGCTGCCAGTTAAAATTTACGTTTTCTAGCTTTTGGTTCCCTAGATCCAGATCCTACAGATCAATTTCTAACAGAAACACACCCAAGCTTAGTGTTCGCCTCAGAAGGAAGCCAGCGCTCGGACGATAAGGGTTTGCTTATGGAAAAGACAAGCATGCTTTTGGCAGCGCGGCACAGCACAGAAATGAAGACAAGAGACAACGCGGAGGTAAATGTACGAGTTTCCAGACCTCCTCCAGCCTGTCCAAGGCGTCGTTCAGTTTCCTCCTCCTTTCCAGAGCCAGGAGCCAGACCTGTTGCCATTTGCTGACCAGCAGGTTAACCCTGGGGTTCTTGGTTTCGATTTGTGTCTGGGATCCAGATGGATACAGGCCTGAGGCTGGGAAGCGTTTTCCTGTTAAAACACAACTGCGGTCAGATGGCAAAGCGCCTGGCGGGCTGACGGGCACGGAGGTGGGGTGCGCTTTTTGGCTCCTAGGTGAGACTGACTTTAACTACTGTGTACTGCCAAGAAAAACATTCTCTAACCCAGCACTTCTTACTAAGGTTCACACTCGGATCTTAGGCGCTGCAAAAATGCTGTAAACTTAATGTTTAAACGCTTTCTTAGGCACGCTCGTGCCAGTTCAATGATGAGGCGGCATGGCGAGACATGTTAAGGGTCGGTTACAGGTAACTGCCCTCCTTAGAGAGCAAGGATGAGAAGCGGCAGTCCCTGGAGTTGGCGTCAGACGCTTCACAAAGGACAACCGACAACCAAGCTAAGAGGATGGGCGGGTCCCAGCCTTCTCCCAACTCTCTTCTCCACCCAGCGGCTGTTGCTTCTTTTCATATGCACAGGACAGCCAACCGAGCCAACTTTCTCCTGCCTGGCCAACTTCACAAGTCTCCTCAGCTGCATAAACCAACGCCCACAGAGCATTTGCCCTACCTGACTAAATGGTGGCTAGATGTGGCCTAGAAAAATTACTGGCCTAAGATCATATTGTACCCAGGCTCAAGTTTATGACTTGGGAGTCCTGTAACTTTCCCCAATTTCCTCTAGAATCTGAAAGGTAATGCTTTAAACAAAGTCAAACACAGGTGCCTGAGTGCAGCCTTTTACTTCAGTTTTAAAAACTAGCTAAATACTTAAGGCCCACGGTTTCAGAAAATCTTTTTTAAAAATATATTTTATTAATTTATTCATATTACATCTCAGTTGTTATGCCATCCCTTGTATCCTCCCATTCCTCCCTCCCTCCCATTTTCCCCTTACTCCTCTCCCCTATGACTGTGATTGAGAGGGACCTCCTCCCCCTGTATATGCTCATAGAGTATCAGGTCTCTTCTTGGTAGCCTGCTGTCCTTCCTCTGAGTGCCACCAGGTCTCCCCATCCAGGGGATGCGGTCAAATATGGGGCACCAGAGTTTGTGTGAAAGTCAGACCTCACTCTCCACTCAACTGTGGAGAATGTCCTGTCCATTGGCTAGATCTGGGTGGGGGTTCAAAGTTTACTGCATGTATTGTCCTTGGCTGGTGCCATAGTTTGAGCAGGACCCCTGGGCCCAGATCTGCCCATCATAATGTTCTACTGGTAGGTTTCTAGGACCCTCTGGATCCTTCTATTTCCCCATTCTCCCTTGCTTCTCTCACCTAGAGTCCCTGCTCACACGGAGTCTCTACTTTCTAATTCCAAGTGATAATTCAAAAGGAAAGGGGACTGGCTTGGCCATGCATCTTTATTTTTAAGAACCAGCCCTGCTTACTTCCGGCTCGTCCCTTGTCCAAGACAGGAATGTGGGACTGCAAAGAGGAAGGGTCAGCAGCTCTCCTCTTATAGGTCTTGGTAACTTTATCAACGTCGGGCTGTTTTCTGGTCATTTCCTCCATGAAGGTCTGAAGGGAAGAGTGATGTCAATTAAATCCAGGGTTAGATGAAGTCAGCGCTAGGGACAAACAGGCACCCAGGATGAAAGGGCTGCGCTGTCATTCTTTAAAGGATTAGCACACGAAATGACTGTACCAGTCAGTGTTTGTTTATTTACTGATTTCCAAAGAATGCAAAATGACCAAAAGCAAACTCAAATTAAAAATGAAACTGTCACTTTTCAGCTTGAAAGACAACATTTGCAAGCGGTTCTAAATATCTGCACCAACTAGGTCTGAAGTGCAAAGGCTCTTCCACCAGGGATTTTAGTGAGCATTTCCTGCCATAGAACATTCCACCCTCGCAGTTTAAATACTTGAATGACTTTGCACACAGAGGGAGAAGATGGCCATGTCCAACTCATATATACTTCATGGCCATACGCAGACACTTTGAAGTGGCCGAGGTTAGTGGCACTAATGTTTACTGTAGTTACATTTAAAAGGCTTGGTATCTTGCCATTCCTCATTGTGTCTCCACGGCTTCTTGTTGTTACCGACTGATCCCTACATGTTGGGTACATGGCAAAGGCTGAGGACAGGCAGAGGCTGCGATGAAAAGTGGTGGGGAAAATGTGAGGCTGATAGGTGAAGAGAGAGGCAATATGTCTCTGAAATATTTATTGTGTTGGAAAACTTGAGCCACTATGCTAAGTCTTCACACAGGGAACATAGCCTGAGAAGCTTTGCGCCACTATATACACCAATAACACAGATTCAACATTTGAAAATTTTGTTTTTAGTTACGTGGATGGATGTGTGTATGTGCGGTGCTGCTTGTCAATTTGCACACCACCTGTGTGTAATGCCTGCAGAAGCCACAAGATGGCAGTGGAGTTCCTGAAACTGAATTTATAGGTGAACGCAAGCTGACCAGTGTGGTTTCTGGGAACCGAATTTAAGTCCTAAGTGCTCTTAACCTCTGAGCCATCTCTCTAGCCCCATTAATTAAACAGGCTATGACTCAGAGCACATATGATGCCATCATTTCAGAGTTTAAAACAGGTAGCGTACACAGGCAAGCAGCCACTCTGAGAAAGAAAATGCATGCCCTTTTAAGTATGTTGCACTTGGAGTATTCATGGTTGGTCATCTGAGGAAACAGAGGAAATGCAAATAGGAAACTGTAAAGCAAATGCCAGGCAGAGCCGCGGCGATGAAATGAGATTGCTCAAAGACAGGGGGAGGTGGGGCTACAATAAAGGAACTGAGGATAAATTGCAGAAGAGAGCAGTGCTGACACTAGAGGCAGAGGCAGAGGAGTGCTTCCCAGAAGGCAAAAGAGTGGTCAAGAGGTGACTGGGGACAGACAAGCTGTAGGGCAGTTGCAGAACAAGAAAAGCCCCTGGTCTTGGGCTGGGGGGAGAAACCCTGCAATGGAAGAGAGCAGACGCCCGAGGTTAACAGGTGAGGATCACGTTTACTTACCTGGTGCTCTGCAATGAGGGCTTTCACCTCCTCAATCTCCTGTGGGATGACTTCCTTATCTTTCTCACTAAGTGTAGTCTCGGCCCACTGCAACCACGCCAGCAGAGTCTCCAGCAGTTCTTGCTTAGCGATGAGGCCAGCCAGCGCCCCTGCTAACCTCTGCTGATGTTGCTTTGCCCAGGCCAGCACCTGGGGCACAAACACACAGTTCGCTCAAGTCCTTCCAGCTCACGAGACGGTGTCATTATCGTAAGCTCTACCAACTCTAAAAGTAAATTAGGATCATTCTGGGCTTGACCCATGAATCTTTCTGCTATCCTAGATCTAGCAAGGGGCACTAAATGAGCAAGCACCAAGACCCCTCCTGAGGACCTTTGTCACCTCCGAATGCTAGTGATGTACACAGCATCCGGGTTTACTCCTGGTGCTTTGGCAGGTTTGTGTATACCTCCTCCAAAGCACCAAATGTGCTTATTGCAGACAGCACTCAGAAACGACACTCTAAAGTGCTAAAGATCTTGAATCGGAATTCTGTTCTAATCGTGTTCTTCAATTCTCTGCACAAGCACACAGGGCCCCCAAACACTCTTCAGTGAGACATCTTTTTTTTTTTTTCCCCCCAGCAGATACAATGGACAGGTGGGACGAAAACTACAGTGAACCGAACATCTGGCGTTTGAGGTCGCATGGACACAGCTGCAGATCCTGTAACTCCTTCAGGGGCCGATGCACAGAGGGTCATCTACACGACACTTTCCCATGATGGCCTCACTTCCCACAGCTGCGATTTCCCATTGCCCTGCCCCAGCTCACAGCCACTGCTACCCCAGATGACAGGAGACACACTGACCTCTTCAAACCTGGCCTGGATAATTGTCATCCAGTGCTTAACGGTGGTTATGGAGTCAGGGTGGCAGATGGCCAAAAGAGCGTCACCCATAGCAGTGGCCTTACTTAGTTCAGTTCTTTTTTCTTCCAGTTTCTTCATAAACTCCTGTAGGAGAGCAAACACTTCAATTAGCTGTTGGCCCTTGGCGGACGCAAGGTTTTCGTGACATTCATTTACTGTCAGGGTTGTAAGAATAAGTAAGAATTTCAATCTGGTGTAGGATTTGATGCTGTCTGTCTATCTGTCTGTCAGAGATATAAACTAGACCCCTAAATACCGAGCTGAATCTAAGAGTCACCATAAGCCCGACATACTTTTGCTAAGCTTACAGTCCAGTGTCACTGTAAACAGTGTACAAAGCACGCTGTTCCTCCAGCCATGCCATGCTAGCCTGCGTCACTCTCACGCCCAGGAAGGCAGTGCTTCCTCGCTATTGTTAGCTGACCCCTCTTTGAGGAAGGATGGCAAAGTAAGAAGCAGATGGTGTAATACACGGTACTCACTAGCATGGCGTACTTCCAGCATGACCTTGGAAGGCAAGGTTATTAAGTGGTGTCGAAAAAGATCTTTCAAGTTAACCGGAAGTCCTGACACCAACAGCACACGGGGTGTGAGCACTGTAGACTCCTGACTTTTCCAGTCAGAGGTTAAAAAAAACATCTGTTTTTTATGTGGGCCACACTTGGGAGGGTTTTGCCCAGTTCCAGGCATTGCTATAGAAAAGAGATTAGCTTGGCTCGGTAACATAGCGGCCATGCTTCTGCCTGCTTAGTCACTTACCACTATAAACCTAGTGCTTTACATTTATAATCTATATTATAGGTTAGTTATTGCAAGAATTTTTATAAGGCTCTTGATTAAAAAATGAGAAGTGGGCCTGGAGAGACTGCTCGGTGAGTGGAATAAGTCTGAAGACTTGAGTTTGAGGCCCAGAATCCACACGGCAGAAGGCAAAACAAACACATGGCACATGGAGGTCCATGCAACACACAGGACAACCAAGTAAATAAAATAAGCCCCTAAAGTGAAAGAGGCATACAAATAACATTTTAGTGCTTTAAATGAGTTGTTTATTTTGCATATAAATGGAAAGATTATTAACATACAATTCTAGTGGAATGTTTTGCAAATGCCAGGCTGCTCCTTAATGGAGTTTCATTCTTGAAATACACATACACCTGTGACAAAGTGGACTGACTGGTCGGAAGTCAAACGATCCTCTGGGAAAATCACCGTGCAGCCTAGAGACAGGAAACAGTGTGCCTAAGTCTACAGTGACTACTTTCTTTCAAAAGGGAGCCCAAAAGACAGCTACCTATCCAGATGTTAGGTGTGGGTGAACAGGTGTGTGAACAGGGAGGGTGGAGACACAGTCTCAAGTGTATCCAGGTGTTAGGTGTGGGTGAACAGGTGTGTAAAAGCAGGGATGGTGGCAATACACTCTCAAGTGTATCCAGGTGTTAGGTGTGTGTCAACAGGTAGGTGAGGAGGGAGGGTGGAGACACAGTCTCAAGTGTACCCAGGTGTTAGGTGTGGGTGAACAGGTGTGTACCAGATGGTTAGTTTTTTTTTCCCCTCAGGAAGGAAAATAACAAAACAAAACAAACAAGAAAACAAAACTCTTGCACTTGCCCTGTGCAGTCATGAGCGTCTTCTCTTTCCCTGACTCGGTTTCTCATTTTGTTTTACTCACCAACTGGAATTACTCACTTTATGTTGATCGATCAGAGTCCGGAGAGCATCCTCATCATCTGGCAGGGCACCGTGGAAACGCAGGGTTTGCTCTGCTTCTGCCAGCCACTCCAAGAGGGCGTGGACCACAGAGTGGAACTCCTCTGCCTAACACACACACACACACACACACACACGGGTGGGAGGAAGATTTCCCGACATACCTGTTAGTGACAGCTATAGAAATGCACACCTCCCCCGCCCCCCAAAAAAGGTTTGATTTAAATTAATTACACACATTACTCCTATTAAGAAGATTGGGGTATATAGTACTATATTTTACAAATATAAGGAGAGATATAAAACATCAGGGAAGCCTACAGGAAGCCTTGTTCACCATTCTTGCAACTCAGTGTTTGGTGCGTGGCAGCTACCAGGACTTCCAAGTGACTCCTGGTAAGTACTGGAAATTCTCCAGAGGAGCAGGTAGAAGGGTCCAGAGAATTATGAGACAGACTGGACTTTGTTTTGGTTTTTTTTTTTGGTTTTTCAAGACAAGGTTTCCCTGTGTAGCCTTAGCTGTCCTGGACTTTCTTTGTAGACCAGGATGGCCTAGAACTCACAAAGAACCTCCTGCCTCTGCCTCCCGAGTGCTGGGATTAAAGGTGTGCGCCACCACCACCCAGCTAGACTAGACCTCTCTGATGCCCATCGGGGAGGAGGATGAGCACGAAGACTGGACCTTCTGGTCTACCTGAGCTGCTCATGCTGTGGCTGCAGGACGTCACCCCGTACACCTAGCTCATTTATATGGATTTTACCTGATGAAGGGCTGCTTCTAGGCGTGTCTGCTTTGAGATAGAAAGTGCACACACGGTCTCCCAGCGGGTGCTTAATTCCTGCATCTGCACCCTGACCCAGGAGGAGTCGTCCCGGCTGCCTTCGATGAGCTCTCTGGCAGAACGCTTCAGTGCCTGCACGCTGCTGGTCCTCTTCCCCAACTCTTTTTGGAAGACCTAAGGAAACCACATTAACTTTTATCACAGTTAACTTTTAATTACAGAACCCAAACAGCAAAAATGCACCACGGTGAGATATGTAGCTATATAAAACACCACATACATATATTGGTAAGTATGGCCTTATTTTTGGCAGATTCTTCACCAGGTAGAAAATAACTCATGGTTCCTCTTTGAGGACTTAACACTGTTTGGGATAGATTTTGTTTACGTCCAGTAACATTCTCGTAAGGAAATAGGATTTAAAAAAAAATGAGATATATCAGATTTAGATAATGGTCATTGGCCTTCTCAATTTCAATTACACACACACGGCAAACACACACTGCATCAAATTCCCTTTCTTTCTGAGTCATGTGATAGAGAACCCCCAGTTCCTCTCAAGCCATTAGTGTGGCTGCCACAACACGCACGCAGGCTACCCGCTATTTGACAAAACAAGCTACAGAGACAGACTGAGAAAGCCCGGTGCAGAGAGAACAGTGAGTCCAATAGTTACGCGGTTCTTTCTTCTGTAACAAGCCCTTTCCCCAGACCACCGTAAGTGTTAACCCATGTTTTCACAGTTTAGAGGACCTGTCATCTCAGTGGAAAGGTTTTGGGGATCTCCTACCTCCTCCTCTCACCTGAGGCACATTTAAAAGCAATGTGTCATTAAAGACAATGGTTTCTTAGGGTCACTTTAAGAAGTAAAGTTGAGCCCAGGACTCTTCATTTTTAATCTAAGTATCTGTACATAAAACTAGATTTTCAGATAATTGGTTTTCTAGCTACAATTAAATTACTCTAGGTTTAAAAAAAGAAAAAAATCATTCCCAAAGCGAGCTTATCCAAAACAATCCGAACAGGATGTGGCCAACAATGAGACAGGCGTCCGTCTAACAGTGTTCAATGGCATGCAGCTACAGACAGACACACACACACATACAAGGGAAACATCTACATAGTCACTTGGGACAGGACAATCCAGTAGGTCCAAAGTGGACTTTCCAAGGTTCTGTGTACAGTCAAGCTTCTGGAGTCTTCCAACTACATTACCAATCCTTAATGAAGAATTCACAATTGATGTTCTTTGCAATGTGTTAAAAAGTCTGGAAAATGCTTTGGATAGTAAACATATAAACAGTAGACTAGGAGTACCCTGATATACCTAATTCATCACACAAGAACATTCTTGTTAGAGCAGAAGCAGAGCATTGTGGGCCTGACCAATAATGTTCTCTGGTTTTTCTTTAATCAAGATAGGATCTCATGGCTCAAAGGCAACCTTGAACGGCAGCTCCTCCTGCCTCCACCTCCCAGGCGTTAGAATGAAAGAGGTGAGTTACCACAGTGGGTACAGGCTGAGCCGGGGGTCGGATCTAGGACTTTGCATATGCCAAGCCACCACTCTACCAACTGAGGTGTGTCCTCAGCATCCTCTTTATTTATCCTTTTATTTTATGTTAGTGTTAAGTATAGCAAACTCTTTTCCACGGCTATAACCGTAGAAACAGAAACAAAAAAGGAAATAAGTATCCAAATAGGTTTCAAAGTTTAAACAACAGTCTAAAAAGACCAAGCACGTCAGAACAGCATAACCAAAGAAACATGAAGAGTACATTTTAAAATAAAATACATTTTTTTTTTTGAAGTCAAAGTTGTAACAAGACATTAGGGGATCAGGGGAAGTCCACAAGCTGTTTGCAGATAATCTCATCTCTGGTGTGTTAGCTGTGCCTCCTGCTGTTCTGAGGGCCGGCCAGGCTGTTATACCACTGGATCCTATGTAAGGGCTTGGGTTTTATACAGTTCAAGAGGAGGATTTACCCATGATCCCTTGGGAGTGTCCCAGATCTGTACACTTAGATGATGTTTTCCTTCCAAGACACTAAAGAATGGCTTTAAATTTTACCACATAATTGTTTGAATAGAGACCCCGCCCCCAAGGACCACAAAGTGAAATTACATTTCAAGTCTAAAATAGACATAGATCAAGTGATTATGAGCAAAGCATTCCTCTGATTAAGTGATATTCCCCAATACCTTTTAAAGATGGCTCCTGGATCTGCTCCATCACATGCGTCAGTGAGAAGATGATGATGTAGTGAGACATATTCTCCCAGTTTCAAAAGGCTACTACAACCACTTGCATCCTTCTCAATGCTCAGAATAAATAACTGAATGGCAAAATACAAAGTCCCGGGCTGCAAATACCTTGTGATTGTCAATCAGGTTCATCACCAAATCAATGTCTCCGTGGACAGGCTGGTCTTCTGCCAGCTGGGGCTCAACTCGATAAAGCCAGTCAATGAGGGCCTGCAGGGCATCTGTGAATTGTCCGGAAAATAACAGCGCCTCCTCCAACTTGTTTTGTCTGGGGGAAAAGGAGATAAATTAGCCTTCCAAAGTCCCTCATGATGGCTGGTCATACTGAAGAGGAGGAATAAGTGGTCAACACAGTTCCCTCGGCTTTTCTTAGAATACACTTTTCTCTTTTATGCCTTTAAATACATGCTGGGCATCTGGTAACAGGAAAATTCCCTTAGCCCCATATTTGTAAATCACTGATCCTTCTAGAGTCTAAATAAACACATGTTAAGTTTTATTTTAAAAGATCTATTTATTTACTTGTTATGTGTAAAGCTGCCCAGAACTGAACACTAGTTCATCTTGATATGGGTTTGGAATGAAGATCTATAATCCAAAACTCAAAAGTAAAAATTCCCAAATTTTCCATCATCAACATGATGCCACAGAATGCCACTCTATAAAAATCTGTAACATGCATGCTTTTATTTTTTTTTAAATGGCTTTCTATTTTTAGCTGAGGTCATGGGGTCCCGTGAGGAAGAAACAGGGGGAAATTAGCCTTGCAGATTGCCAAAAGAATGAGCGAGTATGTGAAGTGAGTCAAAACCAGGACCGACGCCTCCCAAGACAATTATCAAGAGAAAGTCGCTAAGGGGGTTCTCACATGACGCCACGAAAGACAAGCCAGTCTCAACAGAGAAACATAAGAAAAACTAGTTGGAATCCTCAGTAGCAGATTAGACCACGCAAAAACCAACCAAGCAAACAAAAAAACCCAACACATCTTGAAGACAGGTCTTTTGAATTGTTCATGTCCAACAGCAAGGACAAAAGAGAAGTAGAAAAGCATGCAGAGTAAATGCCGAGAGCTTTCGGATGCCCTGAAAAATAATCAAATATTTTCTTCACTGGCATACCTGAGGAAGAAGAGCTGCAGGCTAGGGGCACAGAAAGCCACTTCAGTAAAACAACAGCGGAAAACTTCCCAAATCTTGGGACAGGAATATCCAGGCACTAAAAACGCACTTAGAACTTCAAATACACATGACCACAGAAGTACATCACTATAACATATTATACTCAAGTTGTTAAGTTTATAGGACAAAGAAAGAATGCTACAAACTGCAGGAGAGAAATGTCCAGTAACATTAAAAGGCAAATACAGTAGATCAACAGCAGCATTTCTTAGAACTCTAAATGTCAGGAGGGCATGGAATGGTATATTTCAGGTTCTGGGAGAAAATAACTATCAATCACATGTGTTATGCCCGGCAGGTTTGTCCTTCAGTCAGTGGAGAAGGACGTCCGGGATAAGGATAAATTAGGGGAACTCAGAATCGCTAGACTAGAAGGGAATCTCATTCTTATACCCAGAAACAGACTTTAGTAAACATCATTGAGAACATTAAAAAATAATCTCACTAGAAAAAGAAACATTCCAATGAGGAAGAAAGAAGTACCTCTAATACAGTAAACATGAAATGCACAAGATAAACAGGAAGAAATAAATTACTTGAAGAAAATCAGAACGAGATGGAGATTAAAAACCGAGTGCTGGAATAGCGCCTAATTTTATAAAAACAAAACATCATTAGACACAAAAAGGAGGTGTAGGCCCCATTGTACTAGTACGTTGACTTTAATACCAAGAATAACTGTGTAACTGGAGGAAACACCCCCAAACCACACGAGAGCACAAAAGGCACCATGTATCCAAGGAAACCTAAGCAAGACCATATTGGAGCCAAAGGATGAAACACTGCCGGATGTTGGTGCGGGTGGAATTCCAAGGTAAGACTTCAGAAGTGGAGAAAACAAGAATTGACACCTGGGATTACATCAAAGCCTCTCCCAGCAAAGCAGCTGGTCTTTACTCCATCGACAACAGAATGAAATAGTCTGGACTGGACTGAATGAGAATGGAGCTCGTAGGCTCTTCTATTTGAATACTTGGTCACCAGCTGGCAGAACTGTTTGGGAAGGATGAAAAGGCACGGTCTGGCTGGAGAGGTGTGTCACTGGGCTCGGAGGCGTAGGAAGCTATACCCAGTGTGCTCTCTGCCCCTTGTTTGTGGTGTGAGATGCGAGCTGCTCCTGCTGCAATGCTTTTACTTCAACATCATGGACTCTAAGCTTCTGGAACTGTAAGCATAATTAAATACTATCTTTTACTAAAAACTAAAAAATTGCTGGCACTCGGGGAGGCAGAGGCAGGAGGGTTTCTGAGAGCTCGAGGCCAGCCTGGTCTACAAAGTGAGTTCAGGACAGCCAAGGCCACACAGATGCTGTCTTGAAACAACCAAAAACCAAAACCCCAAACCAACCAAACCAAACCAAACAAATCAAACCAACCAACCAACCAACCAACCAACCAGCCAGCCAGCCAACCAACCATCACCCAGGCTATATATATAAGGGATATATGAAACAAATGGATTTCAAATCTAGACTACAGTCTCACCCTCAAGATATTTCATGGTATATATGCAAATATTCCACAATCTAAAGGGAAAAAAAAAAGCCTCCCAAATCTGAGCATTTCTGCTCTCAAGCAGTTTAGCTAGGGACACTGAACTTTTCTGACAAAAGTAACTAGTACTAAGGATCAATGACAAAAATCTGAAGTACAGGATGTCTGAACTTTCATACTACTACTGTACTTTATTCAATACTTGATAGTTTTAAAGTGAAATCTTGGGGCCTCACAAAAATCCAGTGGGAGAGAGGAAGATTAGAAGTGTGAAGGAGTGCTGGGCCAGAACAGCCTTGCATACCATGTTACAGAGCCTATTTTATTTCATATCCAAAACAAATTCCTAAATGGGGTGTCAAAGAGAAATGATACCACTCTGACTTGTATTTTCGTATAACTATTCTACCAGTTACATGCAAATTAAAGGAGAAAAGCAGTGAATCTGGGAGCTCGGCATGGTAGCACTGCCTTAATCCTATCACTCAAGAAGCTAAAAAAGGAGGATCAGTGCAAGTCCAAGGGTAGCCTTGGCTACACGGTGAGTTATGAGTCCCCTAGAGCACAGTGGGACCATCTACAAGCAAGCAAGTAGACCTAGTTAAGACAGATTTTCCTGACCCAAAGAAGTCTCTGAGGTCCACCAACTATCTCTGCAGACACCCTACTGTGCATCTGCGGCAGGTCTACAAAGTCACCAGCTGCCCGAGGATCCTACCTTTCCACAGACTTGCCACATATGGTGTCCCACTTGTCCCTGAGTTCACTTAGCATGTTGGTCAGCTTCAGGTTGTCGTCAGCCAGGGAAGTTTTCTCCTTCAGAGAACGTCCAGTTCGATTGGTGGTATCATAGACAGAGTGTTTACCTCCGAGGGATTTCTGGAACTCCTACATAATGAAGAAGAAAAGAGTAAGTTTTTGCTTGGAGCTATTTGCTTAGCAATAGCAGGACCTTGTTTAAGGCTGGGCATTCCGTCATTCGTTCTCAGCATCCTGACCAGCCACGAGTCTCTGTATTAACTGTCATTCACTGCTCAAGGCCGAGGGTACCACTGGCCTTCATGTATAAACATAAACATTAAGGAGGCACTGTGACATGTTCATCTAGCGAAACAAAAGTAGTATATTCATTTTTTTGTGTCTATGACCTCCCAAGCCATGGCCCAGATCCCTAGTGAGAGACATCAGATCAAATCTCAACTCCTCTGGTTACTCCCAAAATAGCCATGCCACTCCGGCACCAGTAGGCACACTTTGCCTGGCAGACTGGTACTGTAGCATACAAGTTGCATATGACCATCTCCAAGTCCCAAAAGAGATTGTGAGAGAGAAGGCAGAAAAGAGTCTAAGAGTTGGACAATGAGGAAGAGGGTCATTAAACATTGAATTATGGGTGTGACAAGCCATGGCACACGTAGACTCACAGCAGCTGCAGTTGCTTACATGGGGCCTGCATAAGGATAAACCCAAAAATGTATAATAGTCATAGGTGGAGGAGGAGCTCATGAAGCCTACACCTAGGGGAGTTGTTGGTAGGAGAAGGACACTATTGGGAGTGAGGAAGTCATTGCCTTTAGTGATACAATAACTGGTCAGTTATTCATGATCCACTGGTTAGATCCACACTCATGCCCTCATGGGTAGCCCTTGACAAACTCTGTGGATCACAAAGCCCCCCCCCCCCCCCCAAAATGTGTGAAGGAGACTTGATGATGGTGGGAGGAGGATGAAAGAAGGTGAAGACTGACCAGAATATACTACATAAATTTATGAAACAACCAAATAACAAATCTTTTTTTTTTTTTTTTTCATTTGGGTTTTGGAGACAGAGTTTCCCTGTGTAGCTCGAACTCATCTGTCTGGCTCTGCCTCCTCAAGTTCTGGGATTACAATAGGCATGCATTGCCACATCTGGTTAGATCATTTTCACTTAAAGAGGCATTTCTAACAAATGGATGGCTGGCAACGGAAGACACCAGCAGGCACTCAAGCCTGATGTACAGCACTGTTCTACATAGGGACGTCCTGGGTCAGAACACAGTCTTAAATCCTGACAACTAAGGGTGTGCTCTTTCTCTTAGAAGCTCAGTGACGCCAGGAGTAGCTGTTATTATCGAGAAAACAATTTCAAAGCGACACAAACCCTAAATCTCCCTTTTGTTTGTGTGGATGAAAATTTCTAAAATGAGGGCCTTGTGCACAGCAGACAATTGGTTGACCATAGTGTTGCTACCTCTCCAGCCCCAATGCCACAAACTCTGTAGTAATTGTAATAAAGTGCAACTGCCAATCAATGGTTGAAAGGCTTTGGAGAGGAAAACATGGTCAAGTGTACACTAGTCCATTCCGGACAGAGTGATTAGATAACGTAAATTTACTGCAGGTTTTGTTGTTGTCAGACACCTTTATTGTTACCTAATTTGGACACTCACAATAAGGATACAGGTACTTTGTCTGTGAGCCAGGAAGTCAGGACTGCGTTCTGGGGTCTGATGGCTAGACCATTGGGAAAACCTGTACCCATTCGTTCTCCCCAGCTGGACAGAGCCTTCTCTCTACCTCAAAAGAGGTTAGATTACTTTTCCAGGATCAAATAGCTATGGTGCTGAGGTAACATCTATACAGCACCATTCTCCATGACTTTCATGGGTATGCATGTATGTATGTGCGAAGCGAATTACAGGCTTTCCACACAACTCAATAGCACTTGTAGAGCCAGGACTGAGTTTGTGGGCCTCTCAGCACCATTTCTTAGTTAGCAGGTATTTGTAAGCATTTACAAAAAGAGCAGAAAAGTGAGACCACTGCTGCTGAAGATACAATCTCAGAAATAAAAAGAAAGAAAGGTCAGCTCAGCTCACACTTCCTAGGCTCACGGGACAGCCAAGTGACACCAGCACAGGGTTCTCAATGCTGGCTGCACACTGGGATGAGCATACCAGATTGCAAAGTGCTACGTAGTAATCTCAAGGTTACAATTACCCAATTTTATTGCGTTTTAACAGCCACACTTCAAGTGTTTTAAGGTGACCAACCAAATTATTTAGTCTACTAACAGGAGGGGACCACCCCAGGGAAGTCTTAAGTAACAACTCACCCACAGTATCCCACTACTTCTACAGCTTGCTGTCAGTGAGGACTGGTCTCGTGTCATTCTGAACAGAATGCTTGTGTTTAGAACCAAGGGGTTGCCATGGATTTTCTCCATACAGCGGATACAAGCTAAACAACCAATCTATGGGACTACAGAAAGACTAGAGCTTTCTAATGATAGAAGACCCCAAATGCTGACTAGAAAAGTCTTCTTTAAAAGTGGTTTTATGGACCGCCTTAAGATGTATCTTGGAGAAATGGTAGCACCGACAACAAACAACACTGGGTAGAACAGAGGCTACTATTCGCTGCATATTTTTTTCTCTGGTTCTCTAGCAGCAAACTGCAATGTCACTTTCACAAGACTAGATAACACCCATGTATATATTCAAATAGAGCATTTTATTTTGAGCAGGGGACTAATTTCTCCATCGTGGCAGCTCACAGAGAGGAGCCATCAGCAAAACAGGCCAATCTTAAGTCTTATCAAGTCCAAGGGCACATATGCTTCCTCCCATCATCCTCTGCTCACCACTCTCTGGGTGACTCCATGGAACACATGTGAGGACGAGGTCTAGATTTTCTGAAGATGATGAAACTTAGAGTTACCCCACTGTTTTTTTTTTTTTACAGGTTCAGCTTTTTATTGAGCGGGTTAACAAGAGGTTTAGTCAAAAAGACCAAAGCCCATGTCGTCATCCGACTCCTCAGATTCTTCCTTCTTTGCTTCCACTTTCTTCTCCTCAGCTGGGGCAGCAGCGGCGGCTGGCGCAGGACCTCCTGCTGGTGCAGCTCCCGCGGCTGGAGCAGGCCCACCAGCCCCTACATTGCAGATGAGGCTCCCAATGTTGACATTGGCCAAGGCCTTTGCGAACAGGCCAGGCCAGAAAGGTTCAACGTTGACACCGGCTGCTTTAATGAGGGCATTGATCTTATCCTCCGTGACCGTCACCTCGTCGTCGTGAAGAATGAGGGCGGAGTAGATGCAGGCGAGCTCGGAGACGGAGGCCATGTTGTGAACTGCCGGCACGGTGCTAGTCGCCGGATGAAGTGAGGGCCTCACCCCAACGCGGCCTTAGCTTCCTCGGAAGAACCGAGCACCTTGGCGGCAGCTGAGGAAAAGCTACCCCACTGTTTGCTAGCCATTTAAAACCACCACGCTCTAAGCAGTGATTTCCATATATGTAGAAATCTGACCTCTTAGAATGGTTGACAGTAATCACACTCATCTGCTCACCTGCTCACCCACGCCGTTATCTGTGTGAGCAGTGGCCCCTTTATCCTTTATAGGAGAGTCACAGCTACAAAGGAGCTGAGCCCAGGACCTAGAATGTGCTCTTCGAGTGACTAGTGGAAGGAGTCTCAAAGGAAAAAACGTCTTTGAAATCTTGTTTCTACATTCTTTTAGTCTCACAAAGAAGCTGATTAACTGTTTCTTTAAGAGAAGGAATCCCTCCCCTCACCTCCCTCTCTTTCTGTTCTTGGGCAGTGTCAGTCAACATTTCCTACCTCTCAGTTTAAAAGGATCTGCTTACTTATGGGACAAGGTTTTGCTATGAATCTCGGGCTGGCTTCCCCTGCCTCAGTTTCCCACGCAACTGTGATCAAAGGTGCCCACCACTGCATCTGGCTCTCTGCATCTCATACTCCAGATTTATCTTCAAGATGAGACTGCTCCATTAAAATGTGGTAACTTAGGAACGTTGCCATGAGAAGCTGAAATGGCGGCGCTCAATCAAAACCCTGAGTGTATTCTAGACTGCAGAAGAGGTGCCATTTTCATTTCATGCTTTCTTTTAGAAGCCAGTACTCACCCTTCCTTTTTGTCTTGTGATGAATACAGACACGGATAAGAAAGAAAGAGCAGTGGTCTTGGAATGCACCGCGAGTGCGCTTTTTAAACGAGAAGCTCACCTTGTGCTGTGCCAGCTGCGTTTTTATTTTGTCTGGATCATTGGCAATTTCCAGATCGGAATCCAGAGAACTTTCTGACTCTTCCAGCCATTCCATCAGCTTACTCCAAGCTTCATGGAACTGTTAAAGAGATCCACATTTATCCAGAAAGTTGTGGAGCACACAGTGTTCAGCATAGTATATTATAAAACAGAAACAATCACCAATGGATATACTAAAAATCATCAATTTGAAATTTCCCTTGAAGAAAAATGGGTGATGTTCTGTTAGCAAATTGCAAAGTGACCAGCCACACTGGACACATGTGACTGTGGCCTTCGGTCATGCAACTGTATTCAGTCAGCACACCAGGCTTATAAGTACAGGAAAGACCCAGACAATTAAGGCACTCTAGGGCATGTACCCCGCAATTGCCTCCTTTTGCTCAATAGTTAACAGAAACTCTCAGAAAGCTATCTGTTTGGTTTATCTGTCTCTTTACATATCTTGACATTCTTCTGTGCTCAACTCCTATGTTAAAGAAAGAATAATAAAAGAAAACAGTACAACACTGGTGAATTATTCTTTAAACCTGGCAAGAAGAAAAAAGGCTGTCTCCTTCTTAATAAAAGGTAATCTGGCATCCTTATCTCTGTTCTCAGAGGCCCATTCAGTGCTGACCCACCCACTGTGGCTTGATATGCACAAATACTGCTATGCTAGCATTCTAACAATGTTTAATTCTGTTTGCCAACCAGGAACTTGAAATTACTCTGAGTCAACACGTTTGTTTCCAACCACAGTTTTGTTCTGTTTTTTTTTGTTTTTTGTTTTTCTTTTCTTTTTTCCTGCTTATCTCACAGAACAGCAATCGGGTACAAATTCTGGATACCAATTATGAAACTGGTTAGACGTTATAGCCTATAATAAACTTAAATGAAGAGCTGCATAACAAAAGCTAAAGACAGCAGGGTACGATGCCTGTACACCCAAACATGCTGATAATGAAGTAACAGGAGCTGCGTAGCCATAGCAGCACAATCCGGGCATGCGGTCACAAGCTGCAGAAGTGCTCTAGACAGCACCATGGATCTGGCCTCCCTGCCCAGCACATTCCTCTCATAGTGCTGATTAATTTAAATGTGAAGGGGAAAAATGAGGGTAAGACAGCTCATGATAGCCAAAGCCATAGAGCTTTAATCAGCACACGAGACAGAACTCAGGACAGAGGAGGAAAGAAACGAAAGGGAATGGTCCAGTAAGCTACGAGGTAATCTGGCTCATAAATAGATGCGGGAACAGCTGGGCTGTTGAGGCTAGGTTCCTACTTCCAAATCTATTCTGAAGCCACAGAGATGGGGCAAACGCTATCTATTCACATTGGAAACAGGAAAACAAAGCTGGTTAACTGAATGAGACAGGAACATTGGTTAAATGGAGAAAATGGCAAGCAGACACTAGCACGCAATGAGCTCTTGTAAATTAGCTGCTCATATCCATGTGGAGAGGAACATGTCAGGTTCAGGATGAACACTGTCTAACAGAATCACTGGGGGCGGAGTCTACTCCGGGGACAGTGATACTGAAGGGGTCACAGTTCCCACTTGGAAAGGCCGTTTGGCATTTCTAGAGCCTTTACATTCATCCTGCTAGCTTTCTACACCAAAATGCTAGACTCCTCCTGTGAACACATTCCTGCATCGCCCCGTGAGCAGGCTCTCTGGACAACAGACCTCAGCCTTACCAATGCCAGACAACAGGGGCTGAATGAGGCAGAAGCAGAAATCACAAAATCCAGCCTCAACATTACACTGCCTCTAGTAAGAACAAAAATAAATTAAGAACAATCTCTGCTAAGTGAGGAGGAGAGATCCCGCAGAGCAGGAAGATGTGCAGTTTCCTCCTTCTCTGTGGGTAGTTCGGATGGATGCTAGTCAGTTAATAACAGGTTAGGAGAGGACGGGAGAGCTCCCTGTGAGGTTCGTCAGAGTCCCTAATGAAATTAAAAGCAGCCTTCAGAGACTCGGACAATCCATTTCAAGTGAGATGGAGCTATAGCAGACTCTTTGGGAAGAAATGAAGGCTGTTAACAAGCAGCGCGGGAGGGAGGGATGTCGGTGAGAATATGTTTAGCTTACAGAGTTTACAATATAAGCAGGTCTGGTGTGCCTGTCTGAGTAGGAGAACGGGATGTAAGGACAAGGGGAAAAAGAAACATACCATGAAACAAAAACTTCTAAGCTCTTAATGGTCCTTGACAGTAATCTATAAAGATGAGCTACTTATAGCCTTTCGAGATGAGTCCCTGTGGCCCAACGTAGCTGCCACGGCAGAAAGTCCAAAGGCAGGCCACAGCCCTTTCAGGAAATGAACACCATGGCTCCCTTCTGTTATACGGTGATGAAGGCCCCATAATCGCACATTTCAGCAGCTCCTGCTCACTTTCTGTCAAGGACAGGGAACATGAGCCAAGACTGTTACCTGCTTGGCTCTCTTCCTCGCCTCGTCCAAGGATCTTCCTCTCTCAACTAAGCGCTGGACCACCTTCTCCCATCGACTCTGTACACTGATGAGCAGGTTCTTAATGAGCACCACATCTTGTTTCTGACTGAAATACTTCAGGTGGGTTCCAGTTTTGTCTAGTTCTATTATCTGCTCACGGTGAGAATTTACTTCATTGGCAAAGACCTTTCCCCGCAAAGAAAAAAAAAAAAAAAAAGAACAAAAACAAAAACATAATTAGAAACAAGGGGAAATGGACTGGCTTTAAAAGTGTACAACTGTTGCAACACTCACACTAAAGAACAAAGAAAAAGTTCTTAGGTCGGGAGGGTGAGGGAGGGGTGAATCCAGGAGGAATCAGGGACGCAGCAGGGAAGGGACATGATCAGATACACTGCGGAAATGTACGAAATTCTCAAAGAATTAAAAAAGAAATATGTTTTAAGAAAACAAAGTTTTCAAGGTACTAAATTGATGCTAAGACGTGAGGGCAGATGGGCGTTTCCCGTGTGAGTTCTGACCTACCTTGTGCTCATCAATTTGAAACAAGATGGTGTCCAAGATAAGGCTGGGCCGGGAAGCCACATTCAGAGTTTGTTCTGCCTGGGTGAGCCAGTTGATGAAGTCCTGGAGGGAATTGTGGAAGTCCATTGCCAAGTGGAGGGCCTCTTCCAGTTTAGTCTGCGAAGGAGAACAACTTAGCGTTGGCTTGCTGCGGCTCAGTTTAACCAACTGGTGCTCCTGCTGGGGTCACTGCCCAGTGAGAACACGGGGTGCGTTCCACCACAGGTGACCTATTTTATCTATTTCTAGCTGATTGGTTTTTGTTGCTGTAAGCAAAATTGCTGACATTTCCTAGGTTACTTTTCTACTGTTCGAAAAGGTGGTTAAGATGCACACTATAACATAAATTACGACTGGCTTCTCATCAGCTGTAGGTGAGCGATAAGACCTAAGTACAATCCCGCTGTTCTCTTTTGATGTGTCATTAGAACACATTTATTCATAACCTAGAACTTGAGTGGCTCCTATTTTTTAACTTACCAGGAGTAAAAACTGGGCAATACCCGGGCTGTGATTTGTCTTTATCTGTACTGTACCCCTCTGTTCTCTTGGGTTAGAAATAGCAATTTTTGACTTCATGGAACACCAAGTATATGAAAAACCATGGACATGAATCCTGAAAATTACCCTCCTGATAGCTAGAAATAGAGCAGGACCCAAGAACTAACAGTACGCAGACGCTGCTCTGCTCCGCTGAGCAAAGCACACACCTTCTTCTCGCTGAGTTTGCTTTTCACAGATTCCCATTTCTCTTTCAAGTTGTTTAGGTCTTGGTCAATATTGGTCTCTGCAGATTTGGGGCATCTTGCAAGCATCTGCTGTCCTCTCTGCATCAGACTCTTGTATGTTTCTTCTTTGATGTCAAAGGCAGTGCAGACTTCCTAAAATGAGATGCACTCATGTTACATGGCTTGCCAAAGGACAAAACCTAATAGTTACTAAAAAAAAAATTTTTTTTAAAAATTTGCTTGTAATATGCGTGGATGTTTTGCCTGCATGTATGCATATGTGCCATGTGCATGCCTGGTACCAGTGGAGGTGAGAAGACAGTGAGGGCATTTGGTTCCTGGGACTAGAGTTATAGACAGTTATGAGCTGCCATGTAGGTGCTTGGAACTGAACCTGGGTCTTCTCGAAGACCACTGAGTGCTCTTAAGCACTGAGCCCTTTCTCCAGTCCTGAATCACACTTGTTTTTAGAGGTCCGTCCACTCTAAGCCATTCATAATTCTGGCTTACAGAGCAACCTTGACAAACAGCTACTACACTCTACTCAATACTGAAATCGTGCCTAGGCTTATAGTCACGCCCTGTCTGCTAAGAGCTCTGTCACTGCATGCTGCATGCTAAGGTCTAAAGCAGTAACTAGCATGTTGTCAAGAAGGCTCTCACTGCACAGTGACAGGTCAGATCTAGGATGCTATGTCAGGAATTTAACTTCTGAGTATTTCCTCCTCTGTAAGCTGAGAGAAGCTTCTATATCCTAAAAATCATGATAAAGTAACCAAAAAACAAAACAAAACAAACAAACAAACAAAAAAAAACGGGTACAATTTAATCCTGTACTCAGAAAACATGCGATGGACATAAAACAAAGAATCAGTACTGAAAGATGCTCAAATTGATATAAAGACTACCAGATTAAGCTGGGTGTGGTGGCGCATGCCAGTAACCCCAGCACCTGGAACAGCAGAGGCAGGCGGATCTTTGTGAGTTCGAGGCCAGCCTCATGTACAAAATGAGTCCAGGACAGCCAACGCTACACAGAGAAACCCTGTCTCCAAAAACAGACTACCAAATTACTGGAGCCACATTTGAGATAGCATTTTCATTTATAAAAATTTAAATGATGCCAACTAGAATGCTGTGTATGTCCTCTATAGTAAAAATAGGAAAATACTGCTAAAATTCAAAGTACAACACCAATGAAACAATGGCTACAATTCATTAAAAATTAGGACAATTTTTATCACATTGATTGGATTATAATATGGGTTAAATAACAGATCTGATAGAAAGTTTTATATATACCATGTTATTGATATTTTCTAATTCGATGAATTTTATGAAGTTAACCATTTGAATAACACTATTTAGTGACTGTTTAGCCATTGCCACTAACTAAGTTTTCACAAGCTCAAAACTTTCTTGCTTCATCCTTAAAAGAAAATGAAGCCCATAATATGAAGCGCAATTACAGCATCGTTTTAAAAAGCGCTAAATCCTAGCGCAGCCTCAGGTGGAGACTGCCTGTCTGCTCTCGTCTTCGTTTCTAGCCAAGCAGACCAGGAGGAAATTGCTGCCATGGCATAACAATGCTTTGAAGTCTGTTAGAAAACACTTATTTAATTTTTACATTTACGTGTGCACGTGTGGGTTCGTGCACCACACTCGAACAGCAGTCCGAGGAGGCCGGAAGGATGGCTTGGATTCGGCATCCACGTGGTTGTGAGCAGTCATGTAGGTCATGAGACATGAACCCTGCCCTTCTGCGAGAACGACAAACGCTCTCTACCGCTGGGCTCCCTCCAGGCCCTCTTCAGCCCTTTTGTTTATACTCTTTTAAAGTATAACAGCCTGAAGGCAGAATTAATCATTAATTAGGTAATAAGTAACGAACTATGTGGAAGCTATGTAAGAATTTCCAGGGAAGGAACAGACTGTTTGAAAAGTCATTCAGGGTTTTCAAAAAGATGAGCACTCCTAGGTTATGAATCAGTAGACAAGGCCATTGTGTCATCTGTGCCAAAGGGTCTTCCTCAGCTGCAAACAGTGAGCCCAACCATAGGATTATAGGCACATGATTATTGCATAAATTATAATTAAATTAAATTATCAGATAATTTTTAAGAGATGCTTCACACTTCAGGGGATAACAGCTTATAACTTATATAATGACACAATGTTGTATTGCTATATTCCTTAAAACGTGTGTGTGTGGGGGCGGCTGAGATTCCCAAAACTGCTGTGCTGACATACTAACCTCTGAAACAAGGTTAGGGTTTTTTTGTTTTGTTTTGTTTTGGTTTGGTTTGGTTTGGTTTTTGGAGACAGTTTCTCTGTGTAGTCTGGCTGTCCTGGACTTGCTTTATAGACCACACTGGCCTCAAACTCACAGCGATCCACCTGGCTCTGTGTCCCAAGTGCTGGGATTAAAGGCATGCGCCACCATGCCTGGTTCAAGGTTAGATTTTTGACTTGAAAATTTAATTGCTTGGTTTTGTTTTTTTGTTTTTTGTTTTTTGTTTTGCTTTTGAGACAGGGTTTCTCTGTGTAACCTTGCCTGTCCTAGACTCACTCTGTAGACCAGGCTGTCCTCCAACTCACAGAGATCCGCCTGCCCCTGCCTCCCAAGTGCTGCAATTAAAGGCGTGTGCCACTACGCCCGGCAAAAATTTAATTGCTAAGTGGTGCTGTTTCTACTGTTTACACACAGTAATTTCTGCCACAAAACTTATTCTTTTAGCTGTATGTTCTTCGGTTATTATTTATGCACCAGGGCAAGAGCGTAGAAAATTCCATACATACCATATGTGAGTTAAGCTGCTCCTTGGCTGTCTCTGGGAGACCTCCCAGAGGTTTGGATGCCAGGAGATGACGCTCTGTGTCTGTCAGCCACTGTTGCAAGTCTTCAATTTCACCGTGAAACCCTTTGGCCTGCAGCGATAGGTAGTTGTTAAGTTTGTGACACATATGCTATTACTTTCAAGCAAGGGCAACACGGTCCTGGCCTGCTAAGCCCTTCTCTGCATCTCATGGGAAAGCTAGGTGCCAGGAGCACTGGCTCACCGTCTGAGCACTCCAAGGCAGTGTAGGACGTACTAGGCTAAGAACTGGAGCACTGGTGCCTCATCTGCTCTGCTCGGTATCCCACTTACTCATACTCCTCTCTTTAAAGTGCCGACATTTACATCCACCTGTGAGTTGACAAGGCAAACCCACATCACCTTGGACTTGAATACCAACCCAAGTCTAGGGCTTACCCTCTTTACTGACCTGGCGCAAGGCACTATCCAGCTGCTGCTTCCTCTGGTCTGTTTTCTCCAAGATATCCTGCCAGCGTTGGTTCAGGATTTTGAGCTTGTATTGGAGGTTGCTTGCTTCTTCTCCTGCACTTGATGCAATTAGATCGTTTCCTGCTTTGTTGACTGCTTCCACGGTGGACTGGTGGGCTAAGACGTCATTTTGGAGCACCTGAAAATGTTAATAGGATCATTCACTGGAAACATAGTAACAGTACTTACAATGCTTTTTTTTATCCCCCTGGCAGGGAGAGGATCTTATGTATCCCAAGCAAGCCTTGAACTCAACACATAGCTAAGGATGACTTTGAGCTTCTTCTTCTTTTTGTTTTTTTGTTGTTTGTTTGTTTTTTTAGACAGGGTTTCTGGGTGTAGCCTCGCCTGTCCTGGAATTTTATCTGTAGATCAGGCTGGCCTTAAACTCACAAAGATCCACCTGCTTCTGCCTCCCGAGTAGAGGGCTGGGATTAAAGGTGTGCACCACTGATGTCCAGCTGACTTTGAACTTCTAATCCCTTTTCCACCTCCCAAGTGCTGGGAATACAGGCGTGGGATACCACATCCAGTTTTAGGTATTGCTGATGGTTCAAACGTAGGTCTTCATGCATGATAGGTAAGGAGCCTACCAAATGGACAAGGCTTCCAGTCTACTGTGCCTGCTTTATTTTCTAGTTGTGAAACATTCTGAAACAAAAAACCTCATGACAGAAAGTTTTAAAAGCAAGTTTTAAAGCAACACACTTCCTTCCCTTCAACTTTTGTGGTTTCCTAGATAGATACTCCTTTGGTTGACCAGAAGTCTCAAAGGGACTGCACAAACACTGACCCTTATTCTTACTAGAATGACCTTGTAATTGATACACTACACACTTTCATAGAGATTATAATTAGGTGATTCTAACATTTTCATTGATTCAAGTCCATTTTAACTAAATTTAACCTTGATGTCTTAAGGGATATTTTTATTCCTATATACTCATTTCCCCAATATAAGATTATCACATATCTAAGACGTCTTATAATTACTGTTTTGAAAGAAGAAACATATTCCTTTACTCTTGTTGAAGGGGTGCTAGAACTAGAGATTTGAAAGGGCTCCTTCCCCTCGTGGTAGTTGAGAGTTCACTCTAACCCCTACCCTACTGCTCACTGATGCATGCCTGGCAATAACAGAGAAGAAAATGCCATCTCTCATCCTGGGCAAGACGTCACACATCTGGAGGGGAACCCAGACCGTGGAGGCTTTCCAGATGAGTGAGGCAGCCCCCAGAGGACTGCTTCTCTGACTTCTCCATCAGTTTCCGAGGGGTCCGATGAGGCACAAACCCAACTGAGTGAGGACTGAGTTCTGAAAAGCAACACTCTGACATGCTAACAGCAGGAAACGCTTCCTCAAGCCTGAGAGTTAAATACTGCCAGTGTCTACAGTTCCAGGACAACTCTATAACCTTTCTTCTTCTAGCGCTCAGAGACAGGGGGAGCCTGTGAGCAGAGGTAAGAAACTTTCCTTCAGCACTGGTTTCAGATTTCAAAAACAAAGGGCAAAAAGGCAAAAGGGCTGTTTCTAAGCAGTCAGATGAACAGAGTTACAAGGTTCCCACCGATCTCCTGCCTAAATAACTGGGCTGGGTGTCTTATTTTCCATCTCTATTACATACAGTTCTGATCACTGGTGTGGGCTACTTTGAAGACAACTGCCAGATTTCCGTAATTGCTTCTATAAACTCACGGCATGAGGACAAGCTTACCTTATTTTTATAAGAGTCATTCTGGCAAGTTCCGGCTGCTCAGGGGCCCAGAGTTGTCTTCAGCCTAGAGGTTTTAAGGCTGTTTGAAAGCTATTCCCTACAACCTTACGTGGCGTTAATTCAGGAATTAAATCTTCTGTGTTTGCCGTGCAGCCCTACTGAAGCACAGCCTTGCTGCGTTTCCTAACTGTGAAGCCACACATACAATAAGAGAAAATGCTTTTACTGTACTGTCTTAGGCAGCACATTTCAAGTAATTTAGTGCCAAATAATCTCTGCAAAATTCGTAAACTTGAAAAACTCAGGCATTAACAGTAACAGGCAGCAACAGTACATACATGATGCTTAGCGAGTTCAATCTCAATGGCCTTCGGGTCACCTCCAACAGGTCTCTGTTCGCTCAGCAAGCCCTTTGTGTGCGTCAGCCAAGCCAGGAGCTCATCCAGGGCATGTTGGAACTGGCCCAGTGCCAAGAGGGCACCCTCAAGCTTGTGCTGTCAAGGAGCAGAGAAGAAGAAAACCCACTTAAGACCGTGACATCATGAATGAGGCGCTCTTACAAAACCAGGGCAAAACCCAACTGTTTGATGCTGCCCAACTCCATCCTCACAGCTCATCAATCTGCTCATACTGGTCAGCAACTCTAGTTTGGTATCTGTGTGTGTGTGTGTGTGTGTGTGTGTGTGTGTGTTGTGGTTAAATATGGCACACATTGGATAATTTTAATGAGAACATTTAGGTGCTTCTACGGTGTGCTGATATTAACTGCTATCTTGATTTTTACACTTGTTTTATGTCACTGTTTGAGAGTGTCCGTGTCTACTGTGTGACTGTCAGTCTTGGCGCTTACCTGCCTGCTGACGATCCTCTCGTCCAGGCTGTCCCATATCAATTTCAGCTCCATCAGTGGGTCTTGAACGGTGTGTTTGTCACTCTCTTCTCTTACTTTCTTCAGCAAAAGTTCGGCTTGATGGTTCAGTCTTTCCATTTCTATCTGTTGTTGATAAGCCTCTGACTTAAATTGCTATAAAAAAAAAAAGATAAAAGGAACATTAAAAAAATAAGCAAATTTAAACAAAAAAAAAATTCTAAAATTCAAGTTTCCTATGGAAAGCAAAAGAGGTAGGAATTTCCCTCCTTTAGTCAATGATTTATGAATAGCTGCAATTTTGGTATTTCATTTTTATTCTGTATAGTAAAATTTAATAAATCCCATGGAGAAAGTTCTTGTAATATCTGATTTTACATTAATGTATATAAAACCCCATGAAACAATGCCCTTAAGTAATTTAGTAATTCCTGATCTCAAACAAGCATACATTATGCATTCCCTCATAATTTTCATGTTTTTACAACTGTGTTATATTCGTTAATAATTATTCTTTGTCTCACTGTTGATATAAAATAAGTTATAATTATTATAATTACCACTCATAAGAAAGGTCTTGCTATGTAGCTCTGGGTGGCTCTTTACCACTATTTTGCTTTGGCTTCCTTCAGACCCATGGTAATCCTCCTGCCTCAGCCTCACCAGGCCAGGTCCTGCGGACCTGAGCCATCACAGCTTTAGAATAACATCCTTTTTCCTGTTCTTTCCTAAACGGCTGACAAGCAGTTGGTGATCTTTGTTTTGCCAAGCAACATTCTACTAACACCAGAAAACATTTATTTGAATCTCTGATATTAATTAGTGGCTAATATTACAATAATATATAAATTACACTAATTATAACGGACTACTACTAATAAGGCAACTTATAAAAGTCTCAAAAAGGTGCCTACTTTATAAAACTAAGACAATTCAGCTGAATAAAAGCAGTAATATAAAAAACTCAATGCCATGATCCAATTTTGGCCGTCCGCTCTATGCACACATTCCCTCCATTCAGACATGAGGATATCGGAAGGGCTGTACATCAAATTCTAGGCATAGCTGCTTTTCAATATAGCTTCTGGAGTGAGTCACTAATCTTGTGCCCCCCCACCCCAGCTTATTTGTAATTCTTTAAAGAATAAGATATAACTAAAATAAAACACAACCGTTCATTTTTTAAAATAAGCACTTATTTATACTTACAACATGTGGATATTATGCTAAAACAATTTTAGGGCCCGTGAAATGCATCAGTGGGGGAAGGTATTTGCTACCGAGCCTGATGACCTGAGTTCGACTCTCAGGATCCACAGGGTAGAAGGAGGGATCTGCCTGCCACAGGTTGTTGTCTGACCTCCTAACATGCATGCATGGCACAGTCACATGCAAGCACAAACACACATATAAAGGAATATTTGCAACAGAAATGAGGAGTACAGTTTTGAAGTCAATATATAATGTTTCAATTATGTAAACGAAACAAAGTTAAGCGGGAAGTCTGTCGAGTCAGCAACGTGAGAACACAGGCAGTTCTCTGCCAACCAGGAGCCACACACACCTTCAGCTCTTCAGTCTGCTGCTTCACAGTCTCAAGGTCCGTTCCGATCGGAGACATCGAGGCTAACTTGTTGCCAGCGATATCGACCCAGTCAAATACTGCCTGGAAGACATCATTTTCCACGTGTTAGAACAGCAGTTCTGAAATGGCCATGGCTCTGTTGTTACAGGCAAAAGCAACAACTAGAAGAAACTTTGTAAAAAGTCTTCTTTGTAAAATAAGACAGTCCATCGGAATAAAAGCAGTAATATAAAACAGCTCCTCAAATACCAAGTAGATGTCATCCTATCCTTAAGTTATCAAGTACTTTGTAAAAAAAAAAAAGTTCATTTCAAAAAGTTTATATATTCAGTCAAAAAAAAAAAAAAAAAGGAAAGACAATCCCCACTTGCTTATATAAAAGTACACTGAAAAAAAGAGCTCAAAATGTATCTGTTTATTCAAATAACCAGGAGGCTCACTGTTCAGTGGTTCATCTAACCTTCCTTAATTACCCAGATTAACATTAAAACTCTGTACATGCATATGATTAAGACTACCAAACCTCTCGATATCAATGGACTCAATTCCCCAATAAAAAGACACAGGCTAACAGAATGGATGAGAAAACAGGATCCATCCTCTGCTGCACACAAGAAACACACCTCAGCAACAAAGATAGACATTACCTCAAAGTAAAGGGCTGGAAAAAGTTTACCAGGCAAATGGACCTAAGAAGCAAGCTAGAGTAGCCATTCTAATATCTAACAAAATAGACTTTCAGTCAAAATTAATCAAAAAAGATATGTAAGGACACTTCATACTCATCAAAGGGAAATTACACCAAGATGAATTCTCAGTTCTGAATATCGATGGCCCAAACACAAGGACACCCACATTCATAAAAGAAATATTTTTAAAGCTTAAATCCCACATCAAATATCATATATTAATAGTGGGAGTCTTCAACACCCCACTCTCACCATTGATACAGAAACTAAACAGAGAGAAAATGAAAATAACTGATGTTATGAATCAGATGGAGCTAACATTATCTATAGAACATTTCACCATAATACAAAAGAATATAACTTCTCACCACCTGAGGGATGGTGGTACCACCTGCCCCCACCATTGACCATATAGTCAGTCACAAAGCAAACCTCAACAGATAGAAGAAAACTGAAATAACCACCATGGATTAAAGCTGGACTTCAACAACAATAGAAACAAGAGAAAGCCTACAAACTCATGGAAACTGAACGACACTCTACCCAATGACCACTGGGCCAGGGAGGAAATAAATGAAATTAAAGACTTCCTAGAATTCACTGAAAATGAGGGCACATCATACCCAAACATATGGGAAACAAACATATGGGAAACTCTCCTTTATAAAGGAGAGTACCTTTATAAAGAAATTAGAGAGACCTCACACTAGTGACTTAACACCACATCTGAAAGCCCTAGGACAAACAGAAGCAAACACACCCAAGAGGAGTAGATGACAGGAAATAATCAAACTCAGGGCTGAAATCAATAAAATAGAAACAGAGCAAACAATACAGAGAATCAACAAAACCAAGAGCCAGTTCTTTGAGAAAATCAACAAGATAAATCCTTAGCCAAACTAAATAAAAGTATGCAAATTAACAAAATCAGAAATGAAAAAGGGGGCATAACAACAGACAATGAGGAAATCAAAATCATTAGGTCTTATTTCAAGAACCTGTACTCCACAAAACTGGAAAATCTAAATGAAATGGATGAGTTTCTAGATAGATACCTCTTACCAAAATTGAACCAAGATCAGGTAAACTATTTAAATAGTCCTATAACCCCTAAGGAAATAGAAGCAGCCATTAAAAGTATTCCCCCCAAAAAGCCAGGGCTATATGGTTTTAGCATAGAATTCTAGCAGATATCCAAAGAAGAGCTAACATCAACATTCCTTGAACTACTCCATAAAATAGAAACAGAAGGAACATTGCCAAACTCATTCCATGAGGCCACAATCACCTTGATCCCTAACCACAGTAAGACTGAACAAAGAAAGAAACTTTCAGACCAATCTCCCCCATGACCTCCCCCATGCAAGGGATGGTTCAATATAAGAAAATCAACCAATGTGATCCATCATATAAACAAACTGAAAGAAAAAAAACCACATGATCATCTCATCAGATGCTGAAAAAAGCCTTTGACAAAAGAAATCCTGGAAACAAGGCACATACCTAGACACAATGAAGGCAATACACAGCAAGCCTATAGCCAACATCAGATTAAATGGAAAGAAACTTAAGCCAGTTCCACTAAAATCAGGGACAAGTCAAGGCTGCCCTCTCTGTCCATGTCTATTCAACATAGTACCTGAAGTTCTAGCTAGAGCAATAAGACAACTAAAAGAGATCAAGGAAACAACCTAGATGTCCCTCAGCTGAAGAATGGATAAAGAAAATGTGGCACATTTTTATGTAATGGAATACTACTGAGCTATTAAAAACAAGGGTATCATGAAATTTTCAGGCAAATAGATGGAACTAGAAAAGATCATCCTAAGTGAGGTCAACCAGACTCAGAAAGACATGCATGGCATGTACTCACCTATAAGTGGGTAACTGCCATAAAGTACAGGATAATCACACTGCAATCCACAGACCCAAAGAAGCCAAGGAGGGCCCAAAGGAGGATTCTTGAATCTCACTCAGAACAGAAAATAAGATAGCCATCTGCAGTAGATGGAGGGAGGAAACTTGGTGGGAGAGGGGGTAGGGAGCATAATGGGAGTGAAGATCAAGTGTGTGGATGTAGTGGGGGGGAGGACTGGGAGAAAGAAAGGAAATCGCTGGGGAGGGCATCTCTGGGACTGGGGAGGTTCCAGGGGAGTCTATGGGTATGACTCTACCCGAGACTCCTAGCAGCCAGGAATATGGAACCTGAAGTTGCCACCTCCTAGACTTCCAGGGGAGGGACGGGGACACCAACCCACCTATGAAACCTGCAACCCCAAATCTGTCTTGTGTATAAGAAGTGTAGGGATAAAGATGGAGCAGAGATCGAGGGAAGGACAAACCAATGCCTGGCCCAACTTGAGACCCACCCATGGGAGAGAGCTGACCCCTGACACTATTAATGATACTGTGCTATGCTTGCAGAGGGAGCCTATTGTAACTGCATTCTGAGAGGCTTCACCCAGAAGCTGATGGAAACAGATATAAAGACCCACAGCCAAACAACAGGCCAAGCTCGGGGAGTTTTGTGGAAGAGTGGGAGGAAGGACTGAGGGATCTGGAGGGGTCAGGGACACCACAAGAAGACCTACAGAGTCTAACTTAACCTAAGGTGGGCCCATGGGGGCGCACAGAGACTGAACCACCAACCAAAGAGCATGCATGAACTGGATCTAGACCAGTACACATAGGTAGCAGTTGAACGGCACGGTCAGCACGTAGCGGCTGTCTCTGCCTCTGTTGCCTGCCTCTGGATCCCTTTCCCCTAGCTGCGCTGCCTTGTCAGGCCTCAGTGGGAGAGGATGTGCTTAGTCCTGCTGTGACTTGAGGTGCCAGGGTGGGTTGATACCACTTGGGGGGGGGCTCCCCTTCTCTGAGAAGGAGGCGTGTGTGTGTGTGTGTGTGTGTGTGCGCGCGCGCGCACGCACGCACGTAAGTGTATACACACCTACAGGGGTTATAATAAGGCAGTATTTGTCAAAGAATTTAATGTATTTTCAAAGTTCAAAGCCCTTTCAGCTGACATAAAGCCTGCCTAGTGACATTTATTTTTACAAACACAGGATGAAATGGCACAATGAAAAGGGAAAAGAAATGTTCTCATATGAGCTTTAAAAATAATATTCACGTTAGTGTTATGGAAATACTTAGAGAGGGTTTTTCCATGAGGGAAGAAGTAGGAAGATTTAACTCCTGCCAACCTGTTAAGAAATAGCACAAAGTGGTGGAGAGTGGAGAGGAAACATCTCTGAGCTGGCCTCAAGAGAACTTTAACACTAAAAACCCAACAGTTTCCAACTGGCTAATAAACTGAATGAGAACCTTGAAGAGACACAAGAAACAACCACGTTAACAGTTACACAGATGGAGACGAGATCACCTCCGCGCACCCAGTTATGAGCCAATAAAGTAGAAATCTATTTTAGTGCACAGAGAGAGCGCTGGCTTCGCCTCAGTTCTCTTTAATTCTGACTCAGTTAAACTTGGTGGTATTTTTAGCCCTTGTTTATCCCTTTCATCTCATTTCACTCAGCTTTAGACCAGAACTCAGACTCTGTCCCCTGTCACTTCACTGCCTGGTGCTCCACAATTTATGGAAAATACCGTGTGGGAATATTTACTTTCGCTTAAAAAAAAAAAAAAAAAAAAAAGCCCATTATAACACTTCTCTTCGAAGTAAGTTTCAGCAACGTGTGTACAAACGCACATTTGGAAATACGTATGAACCTGTATGTCTGAAAGGTGAGAAACATCTTCTAAAAAAGCTGAGTCAAAGCAGCTGCGGCAATCACAGGAAGAGAATTGTGTGCGACTGCACGCACAGCCACAGAGTTGGGCTGGGACCAGACTGTAAATGTGCAGACATCAACCCAACAAGATCCCCGCCCCCAGGTGGAAACCAGCAGACATGGCAGCCACCTCACCTGCAATCCATCCTGGTACTGGACGGCAGCTTGCATGGCATCCTCCAGTTTGTCAACCCGGTCTTTCCAAGCTTTATTGAGAGAATCCCATGCTGAATTTAACTACAACACAAACGTGACAATCCTTTGAGTGTCAAATTCATGCTTTTAACTATTTGTGAAAACAGGTGTTAGCTTGCCAAGTCTTGGCAAGTATGGAAAACAAGTCACGGTACCTCATCTATACTTTTCCTGACAATGGGCTTGTCTGGCTCCCCACAGGCGGCGATGAGCTCAGAGCCCAGCGAGATGACCATGTCCAGCTCCTCCTGCAGGCCGTCGATTTCCTCCCTTACTGCCTAGAATTTGAAACAAGAGCCACACTGAAACCAAGACAAGATGCCACGCAGAGCTGCCCAGGGGATTCCTATGGGAGATTAGCACCACTTTGTCTTCTTCCGTTTCCCAAGTTCATACAGCCATTCTTTTGAACAAGAGAACAAAATAAGTATTTTAGGGAGAACCATACCCTCTAATGCCAAATCTTTACCACAAGACAGAAATAACATGGCGACAAAGCACCAGAGCAATTTAAATTTAAATACCAGGGCAAGTACTGTTAAACACTGAAAGACTTTTTGTTTTCTCAGTTAGTTTGCCTGTGTGTGGTTCAACTGGAGCTGGAGAGATGGTTCAATGATTAGAAGCACTGGCTCCTTTTCCAGTGGCCCTGAGTTCAATTCCCAGCAACTACAAGGTGGTTCACAACCATCTGCAATATCAACTGGAGCTCTTTTCTAGCACGCAGGCATATATACAAACAGAGCACGCATAGACATAAAATAAATAAATAGATCTTTAAAAAAAAAAATAGACACTGGTAAAATACAAGCCCAAAGTAACGTATCTCTGGGAAACTCGTGATAACTTAGGTGTGGCACTCCACATTACGTCATCAGCTTAGGTGGGACCTGTCAGCTGCTGATATGCCAGAGAAGACACAGAGTGCCCCACCTTGCTTTTCACATTGTCACCGTTAAACATGCCCACTCAGCTACGGATATTTAATAAGCGTGACAAAGTCCTAAGTCAAACACTTGAAAAGGAAATATTCGCCTCGTCTCCTTCGAGACTCCACAGCCCAGCAGGCAATTTAGCTAAGTGCACAAGAAAGGAAGTGCCCAGAGTGGGTAATAATCCAACTGAATCTTTGAAGTTTATCACAGCGATGGCCCAAATGACACGCTGGGTCAAGGAAAAGACTGTGAGGCGTGATGGAGACTGACAGGAGCAGAGCGCTTGTAAAGGAACAGCACAGCAAGGCCTGTGGCAACATGGGCGCCAGCTGGTGTTGCAGAGCTACAAACTGGCTTTACCCAGTAGATGGTGGGTACATGCGAGGGACTTTAAGCAGCGGGACAGAGACAGCAACAAGGTCAGAGGCTGGCAAGGGCGGACGTCCTGCCCTTGGGTTACTTGGGAGGCCCTGAGACAAGCACAGATAGTATAGACACCGAGAAATGATATTAAGGACAATCTCCTAGTGAAATTTGTAAGTCCATTATATCCTGGCACTCACTACACGTTCCATGTTCAGAACCAAATGCAAATTTGTACAGTGTAAATTTTCAGTCATACACAGAATTGGGTGTTATCATGCTGAACTTAGGTTTCGTTTTGTTTGCTTGCTTGTTTTGTAGTAGTAATGAACTCCCTTACTTACCTCTGCTGCTTCCTGCTGCTGTTTTACCACTGAGGGATCAATTCCAGGATCTTCCAGGTCCCGGATAAAATCCTGTGTGTCTTTAGTGGTAACGACCAGTGACATGTGATCACACCAGAATTTTTCTGCAAGTTCCATAACATCCAGCAGCTTGGCTTCCCTTTCTTCTACCAGTGTGTGTATGTTTCCCCAAATGAAAACCATTCGGTCCAACTTGTCCTGCACAACTACACAGCAAAACAGTGTCAGTGAAGATGCCGGTTATTCTCATGGAAGCAAAAGCAGAACTTTAGCCCCACACAGCAAACAGTTACTCAACTTGCTAAGCACAGAGACTGGACCAGATTTCCACCAACTGCAGTCTGTGTGTTATCACTGGGCCCAACTCCCACACAATGCAGAATCCATGGGTCCACACAGGCTTTCCTAAGACTTTTTTTTTTTTTTTTTTTTTTAATAAAAGTAGATGCTTAAGTTTCATGAGCTCAAAGTAGACCCAAGTTGACCAAGTTTGAAGTTCACTAAGGCTGGCCCTAAGCCCAAAGACAGTAAGTAATTGACCTTAGACGTACTGTCTTATCTTTCCGAGAATGAACTTGCTCGTTCAGTCCCAGGAATAGAACAGGAAGGGTTTGCTTCTGGAATGCTTGTGTCCCCACTCCTAATCCCACAGGAGGCGCGCGTACACAGTACTCTTCCACTTGACTCACAGATCACAACTCTAACACACATGGCTACAGTTGTGGTCACCACTACCACTCTGGTGGTTGGAGTAGGTGTGCTAGGTAAGACACTAAAATTGTATCCCTTTTTGGATTAGGAATGCAGATGGGTCTCTAGGAGTTTGAGGCCAGCCAGGGCTACAAAGAGCGAGACCCTGAACCAAAACAAACAAACAAACAAACAAAAACCCAGACAACCAAACAAGTAAACAAAAAGGAAAGTCGAGTCTGCTTCCTCGCTCCACGATGACTACCTTTGGCAGACATGTCTTTCTCGGCGCCCTCAGACCTGGCGATCATCTCCTCTCCTCTCTGCCTCAGGGTCTCGTACAGGGGCTGCAGCTTCTCCATGTCCACAGATACGCTCTTATTCTCACCGACCTGCTCCTTGATCTTCTCGACCTCGGCCGAGATGGACGGCGGCTGCCTCAGACGCTCTGCGATGCGCTCCAGGCTCTCAAGGGTCTGGTCGATCTTGTCGTGAAACTACAGGTAGAACGTTTAGTAAGCTACACGTTTCGCTGTCAAAACTGACTTAGTCATTTAAAACAGCCATTTGGAAGTCCTAAAATGTCATATAAGTACGTGCAAAATTCATAGGTGGATTTGTAGGTTCAAGGGACTGAGTTACGTTATTTCCCAAATTTAAAAAAAGTGTAAAGTTAAATAAAATAAAAATATGTCCACTGTTGTATCCAAAGTTTATATTTAATTCATGGTCAAACATAAAACAGGCTAAAGAAATAATCTTAATTTTATATTTATAAAGGTGTGATTACACAGTGCCATAAAACACTGTTCATTTTAAACTCTGTACTAGCTTCAAAGTTGAGTGAACCAACACTGTGCAAGTTAGCTTTAATTGTCAACTGACACAGCTGAGTGTCATCTGAGAAAGGGATTCCCCAGACCAGACTGGCCTGTGGCATGTCTATGGAGGACTGTCTTCACTGGTAAGTGAGGCAAAAGACCCCAGCTTATTGTGGGTGACACCATCGCTGAGCAGATGGTGCAGGCTGTCGAGGAAAGCTAGCTAAGCACGGGTCTCTGAGCAGGCCACCAGGCAGTGGTCCTCCATGCCCTGCTGTCCCACAGCGAGGGACTGTGACCTGGAAGTGTAAGATGACACAAACTTATGCCACCTCAAAGTTGCTTTTGGTCAGAATTCTCTCCGGCAGCAACAGAAGGGAAACTAGAACACACACTCAGGGTTACAGAAAATGCCACCCCAGCGCCCAGTATCTAATGATGAAAACCAAACCTCAGAAATGGAAAACCTACAGGTATTAAAAAATAAAAAAATCAACTTTTTGAAAAATGATATTTACCAAAACTCTATTTCCTACTTACTATGCTTATCTTTTTTATTTGGCTTATTGTTCAGGATTTCCTTTTAGAAAAATGTTATTACTAATAATTATGTTTCTTTTATCTCCCCAGTATCAAATACTGTGTCCCACTTATGGTGGACACTAAAACAAGTTATCTGACCATTGCTGCAAATTATTCTTTATTGTACCCTGAAGGAGACAGAGAAACCTAAGGGTTGGCCGCAAAAAAACCCCTCCTCTGAGAGAAGAGGCATTGTACTTAGAGAATCAACCCAGTGACATCATCTAAGATGAAGCTTAACCAGAGGGTCCAGGAAAGGGCTTCGTATGCTTGCCTATGGGGGCAAAATTAATTTTTTTTTTCCTAGTATGAAGGGTTACCTGAGTTGACTGAGAAATGGCTTCATCCAGTACCACAGCCCGCTTTTTGACATCTTCTTTAATTTGACTGTACAGGGTGTCGGCGGCCACATACTTCTCTCGGATATAAACGCCCTCCTTTGGGCTCAGCTCCAACAACTGTGGCCCAGTCTTGTTCATCTTATCTATGTGAGGCTTGTGCTCCGCTATCAGTTCTCGCAGTTGCTGTAATAAAACCAAACAGCCCCTCAGTACCTGGGAGTCACACCTCCATATTACAGCTGACCACATCTCAGTGCGTCCAGCTGGCAAGAGCCGCTGAACAAACGCCCTCCCCTCTGCACGGCACACATCCATGGCTCTGCTGGGAGGCCAGGCAACTGTCCGGTCCACAGACAACAACGGTGCTAAAGGAAACAGTGAGAAGTGCATTCCGCAGCAAGAGCTGCCCATCTTCACAAGCGCCTCCTCACGTCATCGGCGGAGAAGGCGCTGAACCCCACGGCTGAACTATAGCTCTTGGGTGCTCCTTTCTGCATGTTCCTAACATAGGCCGAAATGCCTGGGGGAGGGACTGTCAAGAACAGGAAGAACCTTAGGGGGAAGAAAGATACGAGGACTTTAAAAGCCTCAAGATGGAGAGGTATGAGGGTGATGTGAGTGATGGGCACTCTATTCACATGTGTGAACCAGTTACCAGATGGATACTCTCAACTATTACCTCACATTATAGATGTATATTAGAACCTATTCTACACATATATGGCATAAAGACACCATATCAATTTGTTCCTATTAGTTATCTTACTACATTTACGTGTGTGTGCAGTTATAGGTAAGATGGTGAGCTGCCATGTGGGTGCTGAGAACCAGATCTCTCCAGGAGCAGCAAGTGCTTTGGAGCACCAAGCCATCTCTCCTGCCCCTACTTATTACTGCAGACTGTTAAAATTTCAAGGGTAAAGGATTTATCAAAGACACGACTATATGCTGAGCGTTACCGTAAGGTATAGTCAAAGAAAGTATGTGTCATATAAGATGTTGCTGGAGAGACCCATGGTCTTTACACTGGCAAGTGGAGTTGGAATTCAAACGAAGTTGCTTCCACTAATGGGCTGAGGTGCTGGAGCTGGGAGGTCTGAGGAGAGCACTTCATGGGGCCACTCCGGAACCCTTCCCAGGGAGCCTTTTCTTGGAAGCGACTCTCAGGGCAGCCTCTAAGAAGCATGGAGGGCTCCCATTTGCCCCTCATCAGCAGACCCTGGCCCTCATCAGGTGCACCTCAGTCTGTTTGCCCTCCTCCAGCAAGGGCTTCTGAGACGGCTCACACCCAGGAAAGGCTGTCTAGAGACAAGCTACAGGTGCCCTGCGGCAGTGGAGTTGTTCTGAAGGCTACTGAGAAGATTTCTACACACAAATTCTATTATAAAAGTGTGTGTGTGTGTGTGTGTGTGTGTGTGTGTGTGTGTCTGAGCTAACATGCGGCATGTAAGAGCAGGAGAGCCACAGTAGCATCTACGTCATGGGCGTTTTGGTCTAGATCTTATTTTCCTTCCACACCATTTCCTTGTTTTACAGAATGGAGGTGGTAACGGCCCCATCAGCTGTCATGGAATCACATGGAAAAAAAGAGCCAGGGATGTTATACATGCTGCTCTTTTGTAGTCCAGAAGGTGTGCTTGAAAACCAAATACCAGAGGGCTCTCAGGGGAAGTGCAAGACCTCGGCTGAGGCTTCTTGAACTGCCTGGCCATCGCATCCGTGCGGTGCAGGTGAGGACTTTGCCTAGGAGCAGTGTGTGTGCCTTCTGTCCAGAGAACACTGGTCAGGGGCTCACATGGATGCCTGTGTGTAAGAGCAAACAGCCTCTAGCTGGACATGGGGCCATACAATCGGAATCCCAGCAGTCAGGGAGCTGATGCGGGAGGGTGGTGACTGTGAGGACAGACGGCCTGGGTTACTTAGATTCTTTCTCAGGGGCAAGGGGCGGGGACCAGATGCCTTTGCCTCACATGCTGCAGGGGCTTTACGTGACTTAAAGTCTGTAACTCTTGATAACACAGCCTCTGGAGGCTATTCTCATTTGTAGCTAGATCTTCCTCCCAAGCAGGGGATATGGACTCAGGAAAGACATGGCATTCTAGGGGGCTAGGAAAAACCATTTGGCATGAACGGTTTACAGATATGGCTATAATGTGCCTTTGTCCTTCCTTTTATATGTAGAACCGTAAGCTTGTTGGCAAGTTCAGATTATGCAAAAGAGGAAGTCAATTCAATTTTTAAGATTTTAGTTAATGAGCCATTTTTGTCACGAGCTGTTCCTTTTGGCGGAGGGCTTTCAAGACATAATTTGTCTGTGTAGCCTTGACTATCCTGGACTTGCTTTGTAGACCAGGCTGGCCTCGAGCTCAAAGCGATCCGCCGGCCTCTGGCCTCCCAAGTGCTGGCATTAAAGGCATGCGCCACCACTGCCCAGAGAGGTATTGTTGTAAAACAGTTACCTGAGTAACCTACAATAGAGATGCCCATAACCCATTTCATTCAACGAACAGCCACCGGGATTTCTGATGCAACGAAACCTTAGAGTGAAATTAAATTCAGTTCCACATCATTTTAAGGTCTTTTGCTACCTGAATGATGTACGTAAAACTCCATGAAAATTTAGCATTGCCTTGAACTGCTTTTTACAAGCTCTCTTCTAAGTACTTTAGCTACAGACTGTCTTCCATGCCTGTGTGTCAACAAAGTCAACGAGGTTAACAGGTGGGAGCTGGAGGTGATTGCGTGGGTGAGAGCATTTGCTGCTACTGCAGAGGACTCAGCACCCACATGGCAGCTCAAAACTGTCATAACAGCCTCGTCTGGATTCCGAGCACTGTGTACATGTGGTGCAGACACACTACGCGCAGGCAAAAGAGCCATACATCACATGGGGATGCTACCCAGCCACCGATCTTTGTTGACACTTCAGCCCGTTTCCTTTCCATAGCTTCCTTGACTCTGCTGTTTTGACAGATGCATGCCACTGTTCATAGTTTCTGAACTCAATGGCTTTGTATGTACGATGGTTCGTCTGTCTACTTCTACTCTACTTTTTAGTATTTTAGATGGCTCTGAACACTACACATGACACATCAAACATATTCAACATATGTACATGGTGTGCAACTCAACATATATAATTGAAAGCACCCCCAAAAGCCCACATAGCTGACATTTTTAAATGGTATTTTTTTTTCTCCTACCCAGATGGGCTGTAGCACACAGCATGTGACAGCTACCCAGTGGTGAGGGAGTGCAGACCACATACACCTCAGCATTACTAAAATGGTCTGTTTCCATATGATGTCTAACAGCACTTTAAACGTGCCATTAAAGACCGCTATCCCAGTTAGCAGCTCTCTCGCTCTCTTCCTCGCTCTCACCCTGTGTTCTTCCTGCTGCCGTCTCAGAGTTTCATATTCCAGGGCTGGGGCGGGCAGCTGGGAGATGATTCTTTGTGTTTCTGTCAGCCATGGCCACAGTTCCTCGTACGTCTCCCAGAACTGGCTGACAAGGGACTGTGCCCGCTCCAGCTGCAGGTGCCTCTCTGAGTTTATCTGGCAGATGGCATCATAGCTCTTCAATACCTTATCCAGCTTTTTCTAGAAAACAAGATGAGGAAATATATTTGTCTGGCTGGCAGCTGTAGTTCTCAGGATGCTCTGACCACTTCCGTACATATGACGAAACGGGTACACAATGGACGTATGTGAGATGAACAAATGAGAGAAACCTTCTCAGATGAAGTTTCTATGCACACGCTCGTGTTAAATGGGGGCACTCACACTTTTATGCACAAGGCCCTTAAGTATAAGCAGAATTCTCCAGTGCTCCTCAGGGTTAGAAAGTAAGCTTTGTACAAGTCTATCGAGATTTACATTATTATATAAAGAAGAAGGAAGATCATCTTTTACAAATAAAATCAATTACTTGCACGGGAATCAAAGTAGGCCGCCGTGCTATAGATACTGTGTAATTTTATCTGCGGCCTTCCTGCAATGTAGTCTGAGGCATGGGTATTTGCATGTCTTTATTTGGGCCGTACACTCACCTGGAACTGTTAGCATGCAGTCATTTTTTTAGGTGCCTCAAGATGTCTGTGTGTTGAGCTACCCACTTTTACCTGTGGATGGTTTTCAACCAGTCTTCAGAGGTATTAAAACTATATAAGCCTGTTACTTAGAGTAACTTCATACAGAGTGAGGATCTACACTATTTTGGATTTTGTTTCAGCTTGGAAGTTACAAATGTGTCCAGAAGTGTACGACCCATAGCTGACATACCTAGTGACTGACGTAAGCTGACATACCATCCTAACAGTAATACAGCTAATACTGATTGAATGTCCAATGTGTGCCAGTTAATCAAGGAAACTTTTAACAGCTCAGATGCATTAATACAGATGGTCCCTTGAGGAATGGGTTTCCATGGTTATTCTGTAACCTTAATAGATGCCTGGTTTAAATTTTATGATTCCGTTGGTGAAACAGCAGCAGCAGATACAAAGTGCCCTTCCAGAATTCAGTGCTCTGTGGCTGCTATTCATTTGAGGCTCGCTGTCTGGCATACAGACCATGATGTGATACCTTCATTGACTTCTCCTCCTCTTCGCTGGATGCGGTCATGATTTTATGCCCAGATTTAACAAGTTCATCAATAATGTCCTTGTGTCTCAAAATATCCATGGTGAAAGCCTGTGATTTACCAGACAAAGACAAAATACAAAGAAAAGTGTGGGACTCAGTGAAGGCAGACAGGCCACGTGGCTGAAAATAGCAAATTCTACTGACAGGGTCTTGGAAAGTAAAACCATGTGATTTTATTTTCTAGACTTGGAGCCTGGCAGCACATAGTTTGGACAGAAACTGAAAATGTATTTCTTCACCTTTTGAACCTGCAGCTGAGCAGAAGTCTGGTCTTGCTCAAGCCTAATGTCATCCAGAGACGCTAATTTCTTCTCTGTTTCAGTAATCCAGGACAGCTCAGCATCTGCTGCTTGGTCAAACTGAACAAAAGATAATAATTAGGTCAGCAAGTTCCCGTGGCTGGTGCCAGAAAAAGTACCCATTTACGTTGCTTCCAAGTACCCCCTTTCCCTAACTGAGGACTCTCAGTTTCTCTTCTCATGGCGTCCTAAAATGAATCCCTGAGTAACCGAGCAATAGAGAGAAAAGGACTCTGGGCGCACACTCTCATGCTGTGCTGTACCATGACGGCACAGTAAGGAAGTAAGGACGGGCTGGCTTCATGGCCTCCTTTTCGTGTGTCTGAGATTCCCAGTGTTAACGGATGTGGAAGTTGACAATTAGATGCTATTTTAAATGATTATTTTTCCCCTGTGACTTTAGTTGTCAGATGGACAGGTAGCACCGTGCCTTCAAAGAACAGGGCTCCTTGATAATAAAAGAATTAAATATTCCCATTTCTTTATTGTATATGTTTATATGTAAATGTATGTGTAAATATCTATATCTGCCTATGAAGAACATAGTCAATTCATGCACAACTTGTAAACATCCCCAGTAGGGCATTAAACATACACAAGGTCATCCTTAAATGCTCATCATCACAACAGTAACTCATAGCGTAGCAGGACATTTTAAAGCGCAAAATGAACAGAGAAGATTAAAATCTAGAGTTACTATTGCTGGCTATTTAGTGGCTTTCCTCCCAAGAAACTGGGAAACTCAGACTTGTAAAATACAATATAATTTCAAAATCCTACTTTTTCGTTTATTATGACTGCTCCCCATATTTTTTTGTTTCTATCCCATTGTGTAAGGACAGAAGAGGAAGAAGAGTGCAAGCATTGTTCATAGTGTTCTACATCAGATGAACTCTCAAGGCCACTCTGACCTGAGCAGGGATCAGAAGCTGGGTGAGGGACACTGTCACGGCCAAAGAGAAGTGTGTGAAAGCCTCTGCTGGACGGATTCAAGGGAAATGGATGCTGCAGCCTGGCTGACCCAGAGCTGCCTCAATGCCCCACTTTCCATGAGGAGCTGGAAATGCAAGTGGGGGGAAAAGCAGGGTAACTAGGTGAGAAAAGAGAAGGGTGGGGCTGAAAAGCAATTTGGAAACTAACTCTACTCTAAAGCCTCTACATTAAACAACGTGTCTACAATGTACACGCATGAGAAAAAAGAACAGCCCGAGGTTTCTTCATTCCAAGGTAAGTCTAACTAAAAATCACAGGCATGTCACACAGACATGCAATATGAAGGTCAGGGTGGAGTGCCTTGGACCTTGGGTTCTGAGGATCAACACCCAAGTGTGACACGCTTTCTGATACTACTCTGTGCCTCGCCTGCCTGAGTTCAGGTACAGAACAGACAGCAGCCCAGACACACCAATGGATGCAGACACAGCCCCAGGAGACTCTGTTGTCTCCAGCAAAAGGGCGTGGGAAGGGGCAGTCTGGCTAGGCAGAAAACGGAGAATCCTATTCCAAGCCAATCAAAAGCCACAGAGGGAAGTGGTGGCCCCGCCCACTCATCCCGAGAGAGGCAGCCTGAAGAGCCTAGGATTTCACCCTTAAGACAATGATGCTAATGTCTCCTTCAGGATGACGTTAAGCAGGGGCCAACGCTTTATTCCCACTGGCTCAGTGAAGTGCCTTCCTACAGTGCAAATGGAGGGCAGTGTGGAGTCCGGACTTTGTTGGACCAGGTAGTAAAACGCTCCGTTCCGGTGACTTCCTTACAGAGCGAGGAGTGGGGCTTGGTGTTAGACCATCACGACTGCCCTCACTGTGCTAACAGGAGAGAGGCTGTGCAGAGCTGGAGTGACCAGCCCTACCCAACAAAAATGAAGCACATGCCTCAGAGCCCAAGGGATCACGGGTTTTCACCTCCCCTGGCTGCACTCCCAGTTGCTTCTGCCTCATAGAAAATGGATATAGGACGATGGTATCAAAGTATAATTCCATATAAAAACCAGAAAGAGACCCATCTGCCCCTGGAGTGTTGGGATTAAAGGAATGTGCCACCATACCTGGCCAATATTATTTAAGGATGGACATTTTAATATTTTAGGTTCAAGGAAGACACTAACTTGATTACTTTTTTTTTTTTTTTAAATCTCTGGGAAAACACCTGTGGACTTTTTTTTTTTTTTTTTTTTTTTTTTTTTTAACTGTAACTGATCTGTTGTTAGTGACTGAGCACTTCAGTGCATGCGAACCAATGTGAATGCGAGCTGCAACCCAGCCTGTGTCTGTCTCACATCACTCAACTAACCGAACACAACGGCGCAGGAACATCCTGTTCCCAGAGGACCGAGTATTTGTGTGGTTACTCAGAGAAGGCTTGGGTGCCATCCCTGAGATGTTCAAATACAGTTAATGAAAAAAGTATTTAAAAATAGCTCTATAAACCTCACAAATAAAATATAAACCCAACTTTCCTACAACAACGAGGCATACAAATTCCTGCAAACTGTAGAACAGGCGGGCAAACACATTCCTCAGGCATGAATGCCCCTCACAGAAGTTTCCTAGGCAGGAAAATACCATGGTCTCCCATGGGCCTTTGCGATCCTCAACCATTGTGCTAAAGTCAGGCGAGAGCGTGAGGTTTTAGAACCTAGAGATTATGGTTTGCACAGGGCCAGAAGAGCAGCTTTGGGGCCTCCCTCCCACAGGCTGTGTGTGCTTCTTGCCTTTGCCTGGTGGGACTGAAGAGGTCAGTCACACATCTCCCGTTGGAGGTACCCTACAAAACCATGTAACCTCCGCACAAAGTCTGCAACCCAAACATGCCGCCTTGAGGGGAACAAAGATTTCAATACAAGTTAAACTATGCACGATGCATTTCTAGTCACAGGACTGCCTTCGCTGCCCACCATTTTCCACAGGGCTGTGGCTAACAGCAGAATTCTCTAAAACTTTGCAGTAGAGACTGTGTGAGCCACAGACAGGTCAGAAACTATAATTTTTCCCCCCTTTAGTCATCTTTGGAAAAAACTCTACATCACCAAGAAAATTCTTTCCTTTCAAAAACAAAGACATTTTCACTGCTATAGCAGCAGCATGCCAATGAATGGTAGATAATGACCTACACATATCAAACTATTTACTCACAGAGATGCCAGGCGTAGTCTAGCAGAACACTAGTATGAGCGACATGCACATATGTAGACACGGAGAGCATTCTGTTTGGAAAGCAGGGCTTACCACATGTGGCAGGGTGCTGTCTGTGATGTCATGGGGGCAGGTGGCTGTTACCAACGTGCAGATTAGCAGTGCCCTAGTGCTCAGAGTAGCTCAGCCCAATTCTACTGAAACCCCCGAGTTCATTTTCTGAAGCACATCAATTAGAATGGAAATACAGCAGTCGAGGTGTCTGTTCAGGTAAAGAGCCTGGGCAGCTGGAGAACACCTGTTGCCTAGACAACAGGGCGCTGGTCCTACCTGCTGAGACCGCAGAATGGCAGCATCAATCTCTTCCACTTTCTGAGTGATGGTGTCGCTCACCAGTCGGTAGCGCTCATTGTCTTCAGCTACCATTTTCTCAAGTCCTTCTCTCGCCCTCCAGGGTACCAGTTCCAACAAAGCACTGCTCACTTCGTTAAGAGAATCCAGTAAGGCCTTGTTGCTCTTAACTTCTTTTTTCAGTTCCTTGAAGGCATACAAAGCTATAGGTGAACATTTGGGCAGGCTCTCCCCTCTGCTCTCAGGGGGTCCTTCGCTAGCTGACAAGGCTGTGCTTCACCCGGTTAGTTCCAGCTGAGCTAAATAAACTTATGTTATTTATAGCTATTTTTTTTTTTTTTTTTCAAAAACGAAAGTATTTTTCCAGAGAGGTTTGGAGAACAGTTCATTTGTCAACATGGCAACGGTTTTATCTTTGAGATGGAAAATAAATAGTTACAATTTGGAAAAGAAACAGGCTCGAGCAAGTTAACACGTAAGTGATCAGGTGACAGAAGTAGAATGAGGAGGCTGTTCCAGCTAAGAGGAGCATGGCCTGCAGTGGGGACATGCTGGTGTCACCAGCGCAGCCTGGCCATGTCCTCTCGCCGCTATGGGAACCACAGCTGACATGCCTAGAGAGCTCAGAAGGGCACTTGTACTTTTGTGATGTTGCCAGAAAAAAAAATTCCCTTGCTCTACCCTAGGATAGAGACATTTTTCCAACCAAATTACCCCTCTGAAACAACGACTGTCTTCTTTTTCTGTTTTTCCTTCTTCATTATTTTATCTTGGGCAGGAAACTTTACCCTCAGTCACATGACTCTTAAAGTAAACTACATTCCTCGTCTGAACAGTCAACTTACTACCTGTTTTCTACCAGGCCTCGCCCACCAAGGCAACTGCAAATTGGAACCCTCACGGACACACCCTTCGTAGGTAACAAGTGCGAGAGACGCACAAACGCGTACTTTCTGTCTCTCTTGGACCTGGCTTGCGGCTTCTCCTTTGACAACCTGGGTCTCGTAGGAGAGCAACTCCACCTCCACCCTGTCCAGCCAGTTGCAAAGCTCCTTGTGCATGGACTGCAGCTGTTCGGCGAGCTGTAGAGCGTGTTCCAGAGTCTTTGCTACGTTGGCACTCAACCTGGTGATGTCTTTGTACCTTGCTTTAATGGCTTCCAATTTATCTTGGATTATTAAGACTTCATCACCTAAAATTTCAAAAGACGTGTTATTTCTTATGGGAAGGATAAAAAGGGAGAGGTGGAGAGTTTCTTCGGATACTACTCATGATGTGTTTTAGGGGACACGAGGAGACATTTTCTAAAGATGATCTGACCCAAAAGATGCTCTTACTCCTTCGCCAGGATTGCTAGCCATCACATTATCGCTAAAAATAGAACTGCAAATGGGAAGGAGCTTCAAGTTATGTGAAATGCTTTATTTGACATACAAAGCTTTCTGTCTTTGGATAACAAGGGCTAAAACTACCAGCGTTCAGGTCACTGATGTCATGGCTTACAAGGCAGGTTACGTCAGGCAGGATATTCAAGCTGCCTGTGCTTACTCATCATTAGTCACTTTCCCACTTCCGGGGGGGAGGGGGTCCTTATCTGCCTCTACTTCCTTTTCCTGCCCTCAGCTGCCAACTTCTAACTCAAAGTTCTAGATCTTTATTGCATGTCTTTAACCATAAATAAATGGTAACTGCTTCATGAGCACACACACGCTGACAGAGGTAAGAACTTTCCTGTAGCTGTGCATCTGCTTTCTTAGTGACTCAAGCTTGGAGCAATGAAATCTGTGGACTACCTTAACAAGCATTGCTGCAATGCAATTTACCTTAAGAAAACAAAACAAAAGAGCTCCCTAAACCCACGTATTCATTAGTCTTCCGACAGCGGGAAACAGACAAATGTAGCCACGGCGCAGGCTTCTCCGGCCAGCTCCCATGCCGAAAGCTTTATGCTATGAGTAATGCACAGTGTCCACCAAGGACTCAAGTGAGATCACATCCAAAGCCCTCTTGGCTGACCTTCAAGGCACTCTGCAGGATGAAGTCTTAGAGCTGCCTCAAAAACCAGAAAGTGCTTTGTCTTTCTGGCCTCGGCCTTGACGTGGCATGGCAGCACTGCAGAACGCTTGCCTGTGGTAACTCGCGTGGAGGCATCTCACCTGTGGTTTGCTTGAGCAGTTCTAAGCCATTCAGCAGGGCCTGATCTACATCCTGTTTCCTGAGGAGGATGTCTTTTCGTAGAACCTGAAAACACAGGTACCATTTGTATGGAAGCCAGGGGGGCAGAGATCACATTCGAACCAGCGACAGCACTCCCTAACCTCAGAGAACTCTTACTGGGCTCTATGGGCGCAGATCTGCAGAAACACCTAACACTTTAACACGTCCGTCACCGTGGCCACTCCCTCTCTCCACCCGTGTTCTGTGCCCTGAGCCGATCTAACTCAAGTCACAGCACTCCCATGTCAGAAAACCCCGAGGGTCTTATAAAAATGTGGAGGTCCTGGTTCACTACAGGTCCTTGAGTACAACAGCAATCATACTTAGTAAGCTTGGAAAAGGCCACCTAAATGGATAAATTCAAACTCAGGCCATTAAAAGTACCCTGTCAGCACAAGGAAGAGTCTACTGCAAGTACAGTGAAGACACGAATCATAATAGACAGCGAAATAATATATAACTAATAAAAATAAATAAAATTAACAACAACTGAGAGGACAAAAATGACAAAAAAAAAAAAAAAAAAAAAAAAAAAAAAAGGAAAAACGAAAAGAAAATAAATGAAGATACCCGAAGTTCAGACTGCTGCTGCCACAGGGCCTCGGGGCCGTGGTCCTGGACTGACAGCTTGCTCAGTCGGCCATGTACTTCATTCAGCCAGTTCATCAGCTCAACTTCATCTTCCCCAAAGATCTTAGCATTGCACAGGGCCTGCTGGAGGAGCTCAGACCTGCTGTGACTTTTCTCTTGAATCTCAAAGTACCACACTTGAGAGAAGTCTAGTTTACTCTGCACCAGATCTTTATCCTCCCTGGAGCTCAGAACCTTTAGGGACTGGCCAATGCTAACCGCCTGGTGTAAATGTTTATTGTGATTGACGATGTCATCTTCTAAAACCTAAACAAGAGTTCCAGAAAGGAAACAGAAACAAAACAAAAACAAAAAGGAATGGACAAATGAAAACGGAAACAGAACCAAAAGGATGACTTTTAAAACAGATTTAGTTTCGCAATGATGCATGATATTAAACAAACACATGTCACAAAACAAAACAAAACAAAAAGTGGAATAACTAAGAAACCGAGCCTCATGGTCACATGACACGTCTTACTTTGTGCTGTGCAATCTGCTCCTCCAGCTTCGGTGCCTGCGTTCCTATTGGCTCCGAGTTCGCTAGCCTCTTCTCTATGGCTGTGAGCCACTCATTCAGCGGCTCCAAGGTCTCATGAAACTCCTGAGCTACCACCGAGATGCCTTCCAGCTGACGGTTCCTAGATGTTTGCCGAGATGAAGGTCAGTTAGGGGCGGACACTGTGCAAAACCATCAGCCAAGATGTTCTGTCACACCCCTTCCATTCTGTTCTAAACAGCCTCACGCAAGCCATCTGAGGCTAAACTTTAGCCCATGGATATTTAAAGTGTTAAAACAGCCCTCACCAAAACAAAATTAAACAAGGTCTTCTCAAGTCTCCTGAATATCACAAAGAGTAAAAGCCACCTCCCCTGAGAATATGCCCCTCAGTTGTAACCTTTTTCTTTTTTAAGATTTATTTATTTATTATTATATATACAATGCTCTGCCTGCATATACACCTGCAGGCCAGAAGATCTCATTATAGATGGTTGTGAGCCACCATGTGGTTGCTGGGAATTGAACTCAGGACCTCTGGAAGAGCAGTCAGTCAGTGCTCTTAACCATTAAGCCATCTCTCCAGCCCCAAAGTTGTAACGGGTTTTAAAGGCAGCAGCAATACTAAGGATGACAAGAACCACTGCTGAAGACACATTTTACGCCTGGCCTTGCTATACGTACGCTAACTATGAATTTCAGTAGGAGCGACAGCTGCTCAAGTTGGTTCTAACAAGATGGTCAGAAGTGGATTGTAAAACCTGAAGACTGCTACGTCATAAAAATACAGTACCAGTGTACTTGTCAAAGCAATCATTAGTACTTTGTGGACTTAAATGTCAAAAATAGAGTTGCTCAGATTTATTTACAAGGTAATGTACTTTGAGCATCACAGGGCTGTAGTAGTGCATCCAAGTATCCCTTCTGTTTCTGTTGTTTCCCTCCAGGCTCCTGATGGGGCTGGTCCATGGCAGGGCTTCTGACTCATCAGCCAAGATGTGGGCCCTCTGTTGATATCTAGCTGTTGCCCTAGCTTCCTAACATTTTTTTTTTTTTTTTTTAAATAGAGAATACTATGATCTGGGAAATGAGCTTCCTATCAAGGTAAGAGGATTTATAGGAATTGGCAGCGAGAACAAAATACAATCTCCGTGTCTTTTTTCTTTCTTTTTTCTTTTGAGACAGAGTCTTATTATGTAGCCTTGGCTGGCCTTGCATGCTATGGAGATCCAGGTGGCCTATAACTCACAGATATCCACCTGCCTCTGCTTTCCGGGTGCTGAAACTAAATGTGTGTGCCACTGCACCCAGCTCCATGACATTGTATTGCAAATTATTAGCTCATGACAGTTAAAAGCCTTCCTCCTCCTCCTCTGGAGAGGCAGGAATTATGTAGTCCAGCTATTTTACTGTCAGCCCAACCACTCTGGGTGACCACCCTCTCATGTGGCTGCTCCTGGTTGGCACCAAGCAAAGTAGTATCACTGCCGACGGGATGTGCTGCACTGACTGTGACTCTGAAATAAAAGACCCCAAGCAAGAGCCCAGGAGAGCCATGCTCTAGCCTTCCCTTGTATCTTTAAGGAGGGAGAGAACTTCCCACTGTTTCACTCCTTCCAAGCCAACTCCTCCCTTAAAACATGGCTATCACTTCGCTGCCTCCAAACTTCCTCCTCCGATGCTTTCATCTCATCATACCCTGGATCTTTTCATGAAGGCATTGTTTTTTTCAGTGGCTTTGAGTCTATTAGTGTGCACCTATCTGGGCGCAGAGGTGATCTGTCTCGCTCATCCTTATAACCCAACAGGGAGCTCTGCACCTGTTGCACGGTAGGTGGAGAATGATTGTGTAACACACAAATGAACGCATTACCCTCAAGGCAAATGCTTTCTTAGTGAGCAGGGATGTGGCTGGTGGCTACAGGACACCAGAAGAATGAGGAGTGATGCTCCCCCCTCCCCCGCAAGCCCTGTTGCCCGGGAAACGGGAGCATGGCAGTACCTTGCTTCAGCTCTGCTGAGCAGCGCTTCCCATCTACTGTCCAGCAGGCTCAGCTGCCTCGAAAGCTTCACTCTGTCTGCAGGCTCCGCCGACGCGGCGATTTTCTCTCCTTCTCGTTTGATCACCTCCACAGTAGACTTCCGGTCTTCCAGCAGCCTCTGCAGAAGCTTCAGACAAAACAGTCAGGAGTTTAGAAGGCAGAAGAATAAATATAAAGAAAATGTATCTTTGTCCACTTTTCCTAAGAAACATATATTTTGCATGGATATACATGAGGAAAAAAATAAGAAGTAGGGTTTAAAAAAAAAATTCTATTTGGGGCCAATGAGATGGTATAGGTGGCTTGCCCACCCAGCTGACGGCCTGAGTTTGATCCCTGGGACTTTTCACGGTGGAAGGGGTGAACTAGCTATTACAATTTGTCCTATGGTCTCCACAAGCATGCTGCAGCACACACAGGCCATATAAAGAAATAAATGTCATTTTTAAAAACTTTTTTTTAAAAAAGAGAGAAAGCATTCGGTTGAATGATTAGTTACTGCAGTGTCAGACACCGAGGTGCAGATAAGGCCGCTGCAATCTTCATGACTGATTTAACACACAATCAAAGAGCAGAAGGAGTACTTAGGATAAGCAAACTGAACCACAGGGAAAGTACAACATCCTCCTCCTTACTCTCATGAAACAGGACTGCCCTAAGCACCCAACAGTTATCGACTCGGCCAAAATAAAAGATTTCCATAAATCCCAAGGGTTTTCAAAAGCCCTTCTCACACGAGACAACGCACTACAAGCAAGCAGGTTAAAATCAGGTCAGGCCTGTGTGGTCAGAAGGCTGCAGGGAGGCTCCTGGCTTCTCATGGGGTGGAAGCAGCATTCCAAACCCCAAGGGGCACAAAAGCTTCAGCAGAGCTCTCAGGTACCCGAAAAGAAGGGAGTGTGGGGTGAACTGGGATCTCAAGAATTGCCCAAAAGACTAGGATTTCAGGACCCGGCAGTTAAAAAGAAATTCAGTTTAAATCTGAGTGCCAGACTCAGAGTCACCATGCCTAGTCAAAGCAAATGACTCCTGAGCAGCTGTGTGCACAGGCTCTGTGTTCCAGCAATGAGATGCAGGAGGAGCTCAATAGGACGGGCCTCTGCTTCCTCACTCTGACCCTCAGAAACAGCTAAGGAGTGAACACTGAGCAGCTGCCCAGAAGTGACACGCTAAAGGAATACTCTGAGACTGAGACCACCAGGGAGGGCACGAAGGGGAACGCACACTTCCAAAGGGAACGGGTTACAGATGTTCTTGACACAGTTCAGGCTACCGTGCAAACAACGTGAAGTATGTGGTTTAGGTAGCAAGGAGAACTAATCAGATAGTTAAAAAGTTACATTTAGTGTATATGTGTGTGTGTGTGTGTGTGTGTGTGTGTGTGTGTGTGTGTGTGTGTGTGTGTGTGCGCGCGCGTGTGTGTGTGTGTGTGTGTCTGTGTGCGCAGGAGAACAACTTGTGGGAGACTGTTCTCTTCTGCTTCCGTGTGGGCTCTGAAGACAGGCCTCAGGTTGTCAGGTTTGGTGGCAAGCCCTCTACCCACTGAGCCATCTTGCCAGCTCAAGTGGGTTACTTTTGGTGAACTGGAATAGCAAAACCATTGGCAGTTAAAAAGACAAAGCCAACAGATGGATTTTATTGACTAAGCATTATTAATTATCCCCGGGAGAATAAGTTAAGTTAGAGAATGGTTATATAATTAAAACCTCCAGAGATGCCATGGATTTCCAGTGTGTTTCCTTAAGCCTCCTTTTTTTGTTGTCTGGCACTGGAGCCTGAGCTACCGCCTCATGCATCCTAGGCTAAGGCACTATGATTACATCGTGTCTCCAAGCCGCTTGCTCACTTTTAGTTTCCAGACAGGTTCCCACTGAGTTGCTCATGAGGCTGTATTCCCGGAGGCCTGGAACTTGTGACCCTCCTATCCCCTCCTGCCAAGGGGCTGGAATTACAGGCCTGAGCCACAAGGCTTAGCTTCATTTCTCATATAACTTCCTAACTGGCTAAAGTTTTCAGATCATTTTTAGAGAGCTAATATGTAATATAGAATTAAAGGAAGCAGTAAGTTGTTAAAAATCTGAGGGCAACATAGATTTTTTTTTTTAAATTTTAAACTAGCAAATATACTTATCAGTTACGACGTGATATTTTAACACATGTTTGCACTGTAGGACAATTTAACAACTACTTATCATAGCTAACACTTCCTCTGCTTACAATTTGAGTATGTGTTGAGAATATTTAAAAATCTTTTAGCAATTTTGAAATATACAGTACGTAGGGCTGGGACTATACGCTCAGTGGTTCAACACTTTCCAAGCATGGCTAAAGTCCTAGGTTCAATTCCAAGAAAAGACACACACAGAAATGTGCCCTGTATTATTAGTAGTATTTCTGCTAAATTAAGCCACGGCTAGAAAGATACATTAAAACTTGGTTAAAGGGGCTGAGGAAATGGCTCAGCAGGCACATATCCTTGCTCTACAAGCATGAGGGCCTGAGGTTGGATCCTGAGGACTCACAGAAAAAGCCAGGCAGGACTGCATGCTCCCACAGCCTTAATATTCATTCCCCAATGGGTGGTGGAGACGGTTTGCTGAACCCACTGCCAGCGAGTCGGGCTGAAGCTGTGAGCTGCTGGCTCAGTGAGAGAGCCTGTCTAGAGCAGACAAGTTGAGGAGGAGGAGACGAGGACACCTCATGTCCCGTGCCAGCCTCTGAATTCATGAGTGCTCACACATACGTACATACGTTTTTCGGTTACAATTTTTACATGTAATGAGTAATTCAATCTCAAAAAAATTAATCCACTCCCCATTTAGAGTTATACAGGAGAAATCTTGCTAATACGCCATGGGCTATGCCTTTTTGCGTGTGTCATTTCGAATCACAGCTGCTAGATCACTGGACATGTCATTCAGTGCTTCGTGTCTGGCCACTACAGCGTGGCGAACCCCACAACTGTGCACGCTGTCTCAAGCACTCCTCTGTCGATCAACGCCGGAACTCACAACGCACATTTTCCAGTATGTGTGAACTGAGGACTCGCACCGGCGGCGCTCGCTGAACTCCTGGAACCTGGTAGCGTTTAATCGGTGTGTGGACAGATCACAGGTATTTGGGCATCAACGGTATTTCTGTCCCAGTGCCACCGGTCAGCGAAGCATTTCTCAGCTGTTCTACTTAAAGCTGCTCAAACACCCCTCTATTCCAGTGTCGCCTGCCTGGACCCCTGGCTCTGGCACATCCAGAATCCCATCTCGTCCCTACTTTGAAATCACTCTAGGTTACATACTGACTTTGTTTATTGGCTTTTCACAGCTGTATCTCCTGCAGCTAGAACAATACCTTGACCAGAGTTGGCAATCAGTGAGTGTGAAACCATTACTATGACATTCTTTTAGTATAAGCGAAGAGGTACACTTTTATTGTCACTTTTAAAAAATGATCTTATATGAAACCAGATAAAACCACCACGGATTTACCTTTTGCTCCTGTATCTGGGCCTTCACCACTTTGAACTCAGCCGATGGCGGCTTTTGATTGGCCACCAGCTCCTCAGTGTCTGCCAGCCAGCTGAGCAGGGACTCCAGGGCATCCTGGAACCTTCCACAGTGCAGCAGAGCTTCCTGCAGCTGGGCCGCTCGCTGCGCCACCTGTAACATTCACGTAGCTTCAACTCATTTACTTGTTTCATTAAAAAGAGAAAGAAGGAAACCTGCCCACCAGACGCTGCTTCTCATGACTGTTTCCTAACTGGGTCACACACTTGCCCTTCCCCTCGCTCTCTGCGTATGTGTGTGCAAGTGTGCACATCCCATGGTGCTTCTCCCTCTGTTCATAACGAGATGCCATTCTTGGACTTAGCCACTGTAGCCACGGCAAGTGGAGCACAACTATACACTTGGCAGCCAGGTCTAGGGTAATGGTAATGGAGCTAGTGACACTCCCTGGGGAGGTCTGGAGAGCCTATCCTGGGATTCCCACCATTACTTCATCCCCCAGATGCAAGTGGTCTCAGGTGAAGCTGAACTGTATAAGAGAGAGGTAAATGCCATCCAAGATGGGGTGGGTCTCCCTAGTGACTTAGTTATGTAGGGGGTCACCCATGCTCTAGTACATAACCCCGCTCTTGTACCCAATAAACTCATTGGTCTCATCAAGGTGGACTTTGGCGAAACAGCCCACTGGTCTGTTGTTAATGCCCATCTGGGTGATTGGATGTTCACCTGCATCTCCCCAAGAAAGGCTAACACAAAAGGGAGGCTGTATCCCTACAAGCCGGAGTCAGCACAGGGCCATCCACCATGGCTGCTCACGGTCACACCTGTTGGGTCTGCAGTCACATCTCAGGTCAAGGTTGAGATAATGGCAGGGAAAGTCCTGTCTCCACCCGTGAACTTCATTCCTGTTCCCTACCTACTCCTATGGGCCATTTAGAGACCTTTTAGGGCAAGCATGGTTAGGCAAGTGTGGCTACTAGTATGACTGTGACTACTAAGTCATCAAAAATGATGGTGAACAAGCACTAAGAAGTCAAAGGGACCAAGCAAGTACCTTCTTATTGAGTGTCTTCCACCGTGCATTGACATCGTCCAGGTCATGCTCCAAGCCCTGAGTGCAGGTGTTTGCAGCTGCGCTCTGAATAAGCCCTTGACCCAACCAGTTCACGTCTTGCTGCTTCACCTGCAAGGGTTCGATTTCTTCTTTCTGGAATATCTGCAGGTTGGGAGAACCATATTGCAAACACTGTATTATCCAACAACCACCGGACGTATAGAGACTGTGTGCGTATTCATTACACAGTAGGAATTAGCAACTGTCACTGAAGTGAAGGGAACCACTTGTTATCAAGACATTGTTTACTATTACCTTGTGAGTGTGAAATATAAATCCGTGGCATTTAATAAGATATTCTATGTACATTCAGTAAGGTCACCTATGAAACCAAGATAAGTATAATGAAATTTCTTATCATCGCAAATTAACTCTGTGAGAAAAATAATATGCCAAAAATACTAAGGAGCAAATGATAAGATGCCCCTTTTGAATTAAGGAATTCTCAGAGGAGCTCATAAAGGTTGTTGCAGTATAAACGGCCGGCAACCGAAGCTTGAGACCCAAATTAGAAGTGGAGACTCACTGGCAAGACAAGAAAGTAGGTCAAGAGGCCAAGTACATGCCTACCCACGGTGCCAAAGTACAAGAGCAGCAACTGGAAAAGGGAGAGGCTTGTGGACAGAGGGCACATGGGGAGTTCCATAACCACCGCAGCAGAAGGTGCAGACCCAGGGGAACGCCTAAGGTGACACAGGTAAGACCCACAGGCACAGGGTGTTTCATAACTGCCAGTCGCAGAAGCTGTGAACTCAGAGAGGAGGAGCTGACCCAGAGCAGTGCCCCACCCCGAGGGTAAGAGCAGGGTTAGAGCCTCTGGCCTCGAGTACCAGTTTCACAGAGGGGGGAATTATACCTTAAGCCTACTATGACACAGTCCTCTCCTCTCGGAAAGAACGGGGGCTTGACTCACCAACATCAGGCATACAAGTTGTGGTGCAGAAACAAGAATAATTCAAAAAACAAGTAACGCGTCTTTTTTTCCCAAGACTACCAATCCATAAGTAATGGCTCCCAACGGAAACAGCCCAGATGAACTTGCCGCCAAGGAATTTGAAAGAATGATTAAACTAAAAGAGGATATGAACATACCCCGGAAGAAGAGGGCCAGAGAGCTGAATGAAAAAAGCGAATTTATTTCCAAAATGTGAAAATAGAATTCAACAAAGATAGAGACTAGCTTGAGAAAATTCAAATTGAAATGATACCAGGAAGGAAAAACAAACAAAACAAAACAAAAACAAACAAACAAACAAAAAAAACTCAACCCAAAATCAATTAAGTCAAATTAAAGAATCTCAGTGGAAAGCCTTGCCAACAGAATGGAACACATGGAAGGCAGAGTAGGAGTTCCGGAAGGCAAGGAGAGCAATTCATCATTCACTAAAAGAAGAATCCTACAGCAAAGGCGGAGAAGAGATTGTCAGGGTGAATGATGGAAACACTGGGCCCCTGCACAGCCCAGGATCTGGACCCACATATCAGCAGCACACCAGCTCTAGTTTCTCTTTGTCCACTACTCTCCATGAACCTGCCGTCAACAGTTTTCTCATATTTTCTCTTTTTCTGTCCATCCTAGTCAACATATGGTCCCTTGGTTGCTTGTGATGCACGAAGGATGCACTACCTTAGATTGATGTGCAAACCCCACAAGAAGCAGAAGCCACTGCGCCTGCTATGGTACCTAGATAGTAATATGTACTCAGTTGTTATTTGCTAAATTGGCATCAGCACAGGAAAGATACATCTGTCCTGGGAGGATTCTATCAACCTTTTTACAGATAACATTGATGGTAACACATCAACTTTTTCACAGTTAATATAAACATTTGCAATGTGGGGCTTGGAGAATGTCATGAAGGAAAAGATCAATTATTTTTAACTCAGTAATAAAAAAATTTACACAGATATTAAGGTAAAATGACATTTGGGAGTCTGAGTCACTATACTGGAGGATACCGTAAAAATAATTAATGGCTGTATAAACAACATACGGAAATATAATAAAGGCAGAGATATTTAAAAAGCATGTCAGGAGAAAATTACAGCTATATTGTGAAAAGTAGCTGTGAAGGACATAGGGGCCAAGGAGACAGCTCCCTAGAACCTGACCCAGCCATGAGCATGTTAACTGTAAGAATACGTTGGGAATAGCAAACAAACGAGCCACTGTTTCCTCTGAACATCCCTGCCCCCTCGTAACAGAAAGTTCAAGCTGCTTTTTTCCGCTGAGGACTGGCCTTCCCACGCTGGCTACAGGTGTCTATGTCCAAACAACAACTGTAAGAGAGCGGCTGCACATAACGAAGACAGCAGAAGACCCCCAGCTGCTGGGGAGGAAAGCTCAGCCCTCTCCTAAGTTTTCAGAAAGATGTAATTTACTAAGTGTGTCAACAGAAAACTGCAACAGTGGCCACAGAAGACTTTGGCACTGCGACTCTGTTTCTTTTCTATGGACTGGTCTAAGTTACCACTTCTAAGTAAGGGCTTGGGGTAAGTTCAACAATTTAAAAACAAAAAGCAAACAAACAACAACAACAAAAAACTGCGGCATTCTTACATCTCTTGATTATATAATGTTTCTGGGAAAACCTTTTATTTCCCTCTCAGTTTTCAGGACGAATCTGTACTGACACAATGCTCTGTAGTACCCCATCTGCCTCCTGATCCTGGCTAAGTTACGGGTTTGTGTCAGGGCAGGACTACAGGAATCCATGATCACTTCCCTTAGCTAACAGCTAAGGTAGGGCAAACAAAACAAAACAGAACAGCTACACACGCCAGCCATAAGGTCTTCTATAGAGAGAAGGTAATTTCATCAATTAAATTAGCAGAGCATTTGCTGCGGGCTCAGGGAAAGGTGTGGACAGGAGGACAGAGAGCAACCAGAACTCTGTTACTGTTTAAACTCCTTATCTCTGAGTGGTAGCAAACACTTATAAAGAGCCCCAACACACACACACACACACAGACACACACACAGACATACACACACGCATGCATGAACACACACACACTCATTGCACACAAACGCAGAGAACTTTAAAAGAAAATGAAGTTAACTCTGAGGCAAAGTTTATAAGGGAAAGCTGCACCAAAATAGCTGAACTTGAATCTGAGTGGGAAGGGAAAAGAATTACAGGCTTGACAGACAACCTCCACTTATCACAAGGCTGCACCCTTTACTTTCTTACCTCATCTGAAACTCTAAGAGTTAGGGTCTACAATGCCTGTGAGAATAAAATAGCTTCTTTCCTCTCATGTGCTAGGAGGGCTCCTGCAAGTGGTGGGTTGGGGGAGTGCTTTGCAGACCACAACAATGGAATACTGTTTGCACCTTTATGACTAAGCCTGTTGATGCTTAATAAACCCAATGCAACTGCCCTTAAATGGAACTGTTTTAAACCACAATGTGGCAAAAGCCTAACATCCACCTAAACCAACAGTGGGGACTAAATGAACTGCAGCAGCCGGTGTCAGGACCACCACAGGGTCCTGCGCATCTGGGCATGGTCATTCCCCAGTAATCCCTAATTAATTTGTTACACCGGTGGACTTATCACAGTTGCCGGCATCTGGCAGGGTGCTAGTCAAAGCCCTGAGGTGAATGGCAAAACAGAGCCGCAAGCAGCTGCCACTGTGGTTTTCCAATTCCATTAATTACCTGGACCAATTGGAAGCCATTGCAGACTGCGTCCAGTGTTCCTGCCTGCACCCCTTTTTTTCTGGGCCCTGTTTTCTTTTTTACTGGTATGGGTTGGAGGGAGCATTTCTTCTGAGTCACCTCCATCTCCCGAGCAGAAAAGGGGGCCTCTAGGTCACCCTTAGACGCCATATTGCATTCTTCTGACTCACACTGTGTCAACAGTATCACATTTTCTAGCAAAGCTGTGCTGCCAAAGTCTACAGGCTGCTCCCCCAGGAGGTCTGTGGGGCAGACCCCTAGGTCCCGAAGGGGTCCCTTCATGCATTCCCCACTAGGCGCCCTGATTTGGGACTCCCCTTGTCTCAAAGTTTTCTCCTGTTCTTCAGAGGTGGAAATCCACTTGTTTTCTCCATCTCTTGGCACAACTAACACATTGCACTTGGTACTCTCTCTCAGCTGGCTCTGCACACAGCCATTTCCACCATGGAGTGCCCTTTGGCCATTCACACAGTTGCTTCCCTTGAGTGAGGAAACATCCTGCAGGGCAACTCGGAAGTTGTCATCGGGGTGGGCACTTCTACGTGAAAGCAGTGGGATTTTCTGTTCGCTAACAGAACTACCAGGGGGAAAAGGCCTACACTGCTCTGATATGTGGATGTCTTCAGCAGAAGACGGGCTTCTAATCTGCGGCTGGTCTCCACTTACAATGCCCTGCTTTTCTTCCTTCTCTGCTGGAGGGCTACATAAGCCCGAGTCGTCTTCTTCTGAAGTTTGAGAATTGGTGCCCCATCTGCACTTGCTGGCCTTTGTAAGAGCATCTGGCACATCAGGAGGCTCAACAAAAGAACTTTCACTTTTGTTTGCATAATCCATAAAATTGGCTGGAACAAACATCCGCCATGACCGCCTGTGCTCTTTCTTTTCTGCTTGAGACTTGGGTTTGGGTAAACCTGTACTCCGGATGACGTCACTGTTTAGCTTAAGGGCATCAAAGATCATCTTTTCATCTAGTCTGTTAGCTTCCCGGCCTCGCAGCTCAAATATGCTGGAAGAAGAAAGGGCACCATTGGAGCACAGAGAACTAACATCCAGTGTCCTGTGACTATAGGGTAAAGTCCGATCTGTAAAGTGCCTAGAGGACAGGCTACCTTTGGAACCTGAGTCTATCTGCTCGTTTAGTCTAACCGTGTCATAGATGGAGCGCTGCGGGACGTAACAGTCTTCAATATTCAGGTCCTCCTCCTCTTCACCTTTCCCTACACACGGAGGGTTCTGGCGTAAACAGTCTGGCCTGCTGAGTGGCTTCCCCATTTTGTAGACGGTCAAAACAAATACTGCAGCTTTTGACACCAGAAGGAAGGACTATCGGAAAGCATTTCCAAACAAGGTCTGTCTGTGAGCAGAGCTATGGTACATCCATAAAGGCATGAATAACAAGGCATAGTGTCTGAGGTGTTTACGGTCATCACCAGTGCAAATGAAGCTGTCCTTTCACCTGGTTCTAAGAAGTGAAGTGCACCAAGACAGAACATTTAGCTCCTTCTACCTCCTGCAACCCCGCGGAAGCCCCCTTTCACTCATTCCCAAGCAGACCAGAGCAAGCGCACAGCCAACGGTGGCTTACACACTCAGAATACTCCACTTCGAGTCCATTTCACATCGTAGCCTGATTTTACTTGAGGTCTCCAGATTAGAATTTCCAAGTGAGCAAGCGTTTTAAACAGGCTGAATGTTAACTTCGGCAGAACTCCGGCAGACTGTGATCCACTAAAAGGCGGGTTGCAAAACTCCATGTACTTTACAGATGAACTGCCTCAGAAAACTCAAACACAAGAGCCATGTATTGTTCAGATCGGAAGGCACAGAACAGTTCCTCTGAGAAAAATAAGTTAAGTTTGATGTTGTAAAAAACTTAAGATGTTTCTTTTAGCTGGGAGGGGGAGCCATATATAAACAAACTCAACTCAAAAGGCAGCTTTTTCTTCCCATATTAAGCTTCTTTGAGGTTACCCAGAATTACCGAAGAGAAAAAAGGCAGAAAACCATCCAGCAACCATTAAAGTAAACAGTCAGAAAGCATGTAACAAGTTTCTCTTTTAAAAAAGAGAGAAAAAAAATCCTCCAAGATTCTTATCTGATCTTCCTGAAGAAGGCTATTCCACCTGAGGCGCTTCCTCCAGGGCACAGGCAGCTCACATCCAACTGACGCCCCAGCCGCTTCCCTTTGGCCGGGCAGGCTGAGGCCGCTCCCGCCGGGGCTCGGGCAGCGTCAGGGCAGCGGGGCCGCGCAGCATACCCAGCCTCGGCGGCGGCATCGATCTGGGTCCAGACGCCTGCTCGGCTCCGCTCGGCTCCCTGCTACGCCCTCCCGTGACTTAACTTCGCAGTCATCCTGCCCACTCGGCCTCCTCCCCAGCCCAGAGCGGTTTCAAGGGGGAGGAACCAGGAGGCCTGGAGGCTGTAATGCAACAGCTTGGTGACATCAGCGCGGAGCAGGCCGGGTTCTGCAGCTGGGAGAGGGCAGCTGGGTTCAGATATCCCGGAGGGATCCGAAGGGCAGCGGTAGAACCGGACACCGCCGGTGGAGGCGCAGGGATAGCCATTCCCACCCCTGGCTCAACCCACTGCTAAATGGAAGTTGTGGGGGGTGGGCTAGGAAGCGGAGTGCGTGGGGGTGGCCAGGTCCCTGTCCGTCAGCTGAAAGCACTCCCCTGCGGTGACGAATCAGTTACTTGAGCTGGACCAATAAGGCTACTTTAAAGCTGAATGTTTTATCATTTCTCTTTAAAAGCCAATTCAAAGGACCCCTGCGGGCACCTCACCCCCCAACGCTGCTGACATGAATATTTGTAGTTACTAATATCCACGCAGACCTCTTGAGATTAATGCCAGGCCCAGGCGAGCAGCAAGCCTGGAAACGGGTTATTTAATAAAAATCACATCTACAGATTTTTATCTGTTCAACAAATGCTCTTATAAAAATACTGGTCTTAGAGTAAGTTCAGCAAGCCAAACCTTAGCCTTTTTGGCAGAAATGACAAGAATTATTTAATGAACTCTATCAATTCGTTTATGAAGTAAACAACACTGCCAGAAAAATAGGTAGGCCGACTTAAAACAAAACAAAACTCATAAAATAATCATTTATGAACAAACTGGTGCTGACCCAAACCAAATGAAGGAAGCAGTTGTGGGGAAAATGTTGTCGGGGAAACTTTTGCACATGATTCCGTGATATCCAATCGCAAAGATGTGTGCCAGCAGCTACCATGATGGAGCAGAGGTCTGGGTGGGAGCAGAGGTCAGGGGTCCTATCTCAACCTCCCACTACCTTAGAAGCAGTGGTAAGGTTTCCATGGAACCTGGGAGGGTACCTATCCCCAACTCAGCCCACCTTAGACGAGTCATTAGGACGGGGTTGTCCCAGGCTTTTGAAAGGCTGCGTGGAACATGCAAGCTTATGCTTGACATAGGCATAGCATATTGACACAGACGTCATAGTACATTACCAAACTCAAGCACTCAAAGGGAGCACTGGGGAAATGACGTCACATCACCGTCCTTCCCCATTTTAAAGTGTAATGGGAAGTATAAAGACAATAAAATGGGCACGGCACAGCACAGTGTGGAAGCAGGAAGTACCACGGGAAAATGTGCATTAGCTGATTATGTGTAATCGTGAACTCTCATCATCTTAGTGATTCCAACTTATTGTATTCTGGTTCAAGTTAATTACTGTATTATTTGAAGTATATTAAGATGTCTAGCAGTAATTCATATATACGTGTTACTTGAGGTCACACAGAAAGCCCTATCTTGATTAACATAAAGGTCAAATTTATGAACACAAATTGGCTCATCTTTCATCTTGTATTTGTTCTATGTAGCTACTCCAAAGGCGGGACATGTTACGCTGTGTTAAATGCTAATCGTGAATTGTTAGGGCAGTCACATTTTCATGAGAGAAAAACATACTGGGGAAGAGGGCTTTCCTAAAACAGTCAACACCACGGTTACCTCACACGTAAAGTCGCAGCGCTGTTTTCAAGATGTAACTAGCCCACGCTATGTCTGGAGACCATCTACCTCAGCTCCCTACTGCCTATGAAGACATGTGCTAACCGAGCAACTGCGCCTGCTCCAAGCTGCTACATACTTCTCAAGTAAATCCCTCCTACAGGGAAGGTCTTACCAGTAATCCCATTACCAAGTGCAACAAACCACTTTATATATTTTATAAACCTAAAACAGGGAAACTTCAGGCCTGAAAGATTAGACATGTTTACTATACCATCATCTATAAAAATGGACAGCATCCTCTCTTGGCCCCACAGCTCCTGAAGTCTGGATATGAAGCCGTTATGAAGGAGGCCTCTACCCTCTAAGGTAGACAAGCCGCTAGCTAAGGAAAACTGAGGGTGCCCTACAGTTTCTAAGCTAATAACCATCACACAAATGCACAGTCTTCTGAGGACACAGCAGGTGCTCATCCCGCTGGAAAGTAGTTCAAAAGGAAGAGGCACGGAGGGAGTAAGCTTGAAAGCCTCGAATAAGTTTGGTTTCTGATTTGGTGCACACTGTACTCAGCCTCCATAACGAGTGTGCACCGTCCTTCCCACAGTGGCTGCAGTCCTGCCAGCACACACCTGCCCCACCTTCAGCGAGGTTTCTAGGTGGTTAAAAAAACTCTGCCTAGAAGACAGTGATCACATATAAATCTTACTAATTGAAATAAACACATGCAAAAGCTCGTGTTTTTAAAGGGCATCAAGCCAGAAAAACCAACACACACGCACACACACGCACACACACACGCTAATAACCCCATTCAACATTCTTCAGAGAACAAGAGCTAAGCAGAACTTGAAAAAGCTCTCTGTATCAAAGTGGGGATAAAAGAAACAGTGCAATCTTGTCATTAAGACAATTACAGACATGTAAATGTGTGTGTGTGCATGAGAGAGAGAATGAATATGCAACATGGCATGCATGTAGAGGTCAGAGGTCACCTTGTAGGAGTTGGTTCTCCCTTTCACCATGTGGAACTCAGGACATGGCCCCGTGGCAAAGGCCTTTACCACTGCAGCCATCTTGCCAGCACTAAAGCGCCCACTGGCAGTCCTTCCAGATTCATAGTATTTGCTCTTTATGTGATGGAGAAAAGAGGGCAGCCATGTGTCAGGCCTAGTTGGGGTGCAGTAGAACATGCAGTATTGACAACACTCATTGGCTCAGGCAAGGAGGTGGGACCTCTGCGTGGGGAGGAGGGGCATCTGTCTCAGAAACAGATACAGTGTTCCTTCATTAAATCATAGACGCTACTTTGTGGCTAAGGAATGTGACCTTCCTATAAGCCTGCTCCTCTAGGTACTTCCTACTGTGAAAATATTTACCTTAAAGATTCTAAAGAAACATACACAGCCTGCTGGTCAACAGTCCAGCAGAAGCCAGTCTACTGAGACATGCTCCATACCCCTAACCTCTCCAAAAACAGGGTTATCTGATACCTTCTGTTCTCAACGAAAAATGGATACACTGTTTGTCTTTGATCTCTCCTAACTGTGAATACTACTGTTAAAACACCTTTTTAGACATTTTAATTTTACCTTTAAAAACATGGTGACATCAACATGGTTGTTTTGGGATTGTTTAATCAATCTTTTAAGAAATCTGTGTGTAGGGCTGGAGAGATGGCTCAGAAGGAAAGTGATACCTTGAATTCCCAGCAGTGGAAAAAGCACCTCACTGTTTAGACTTTAGCCTGATGACTAGGAAAACCATAAGGCCCAAGAAATCAAATATATATTTTAGAATCTGATATTAACTGAAGAGGCACCAATCTTTTGTGAAATTTCTGTAATCTTCCCTTGACTGATAGTGAATCAGAATATTTGATTTAGAATAAAAAAGTTTTAATCATTATATCTGAATTGATATCTTAGTTGTCTTTTTAAGGAAACAAAATCAAAGTTAACAGCAATGTCTTCAGTTCTATTTGGAGGGAGGGGAGGGCAGGGAGGTCTGAGCTTAAATCTACTTTACATGGGGCAATCGCTGGGCTCCCCAGTGACCCGGCATGTGGAAATTAGTGACCACTATGTTTCAGCCCTGCTCTCAAGCAATTCACTGTACTCTGAGAAAAACCACCACAGGTTGTTATCCATGACATTACGGTGAAAGAAGATGCCATGGCAGATTAATGTCAAACTAGATTATATTTGAATGCTTATAAAGAAAATAGGCCCAGCCCTTCAGTGCTTTTCTGTTTCATTCTTTAAAAAATGATGATGACTGGCTTTTCATGCAATACAAATTATTCCACTTAATTTTTTTTTAATTTAAAAAATATGTTGAAAATAATTTAGCAAAAGACTAAGACCCAACAGAAACTGAATTAAGATCTGTATTATAAGCAAGATCCCTTGCCCCTTTAATAGAGAAAGACAGAAACATTAGGATGAGGAGATCTCTGGTCCTAAGTCACTGGCAGCATACTCCCTGGGATGCTCATTATTACGGCTCTCACAGCATGTACGACACACTAGCTTCCGCAGCTTTATACACATCATGCTCAAGTCCAGCCTGGCAGCCAGTTTTACAAAACATTGTTCTTAAGTGTGTGTTCCTGATGTTCTGGACTAACATGAAAAGTTACCATGGCATGCTAGTCAAGTCCATAACTCAGGCTACAACAAAGCCAATGTGAAAACTTCCCAGAGGAAATGTCAGGACTGAAACACAAAGAAAATAGCCAGCATAAGGCATTGTACAGTTTTCATCAAAGTACCCGGGCTGTGATACTATCACCTGTGCGACCCTGTACAAATCATCAACACCCGCTGGCCTGTATAGTAAGAGTGGGGTGTGTAGCATCTACTTTGCATGGTTGACACTACACACTAGTTGACACAGAGTGACCCCAAGGTGCATGCCTGTTACTTGCTGTTCTTAGTATGTTTTTAGGGCACACACAAACAAATGGCATCTGTGTTTGCATCTCTCTAGTCCCTAGGATCACAGATTTTTAAGCCCTGTGCTTCCAAAGTATGTAATATACAGCAAGCAGTGGTCATGGATATTTGAAGTGATCTTTCAAAACTCACTCATTTAAGCCTTATTACTAAAGACAAGTGAAGGAAACAGTGGATCAGATGTCATAACATAACAACAACAAGAGCAACAAGTTAGGAAGTCCATTTAATTTCTATCTTGTTCCATGGGAAACAGCTGAACCTGGAAGCTGAACACAGGGCCACACACATGCTCTACATTGTGAGCCCAGGTTTTACACATCCTGGTTCTGACTGGTCTTCCTTGATCCTCTGTGTGCTAATGGTATAACATCCCTCTACCAGTCCTTGACACAGCTCATACACAGGACCCACGACAAATTCGAAAGATAACCAGCGCACGCGTACATACAGCAGACGCTTGACACTCTGTTGAGGATGCCTGGCGGCCCTGCTTTCAGAAAGGAACCTATCTTTGTACCATGCCATGATATAGCTTCCGCTTTCATTGTTCTAAGTGGGACCAAATCCACAGACACTGAAACAGCCAGTGTCTTAATGGAATGCTCCGTTTATTAAGTATCACTGAGGCTCTCAGGCGGCAGACATGACCTGCTCCAATAAAAAAACAATTCACTTCTAATCTCACCAGGCACGAGCAGAGGGCCTGCATAAAACTAGGATTACAACGTGAAACATCACACTGCCTTTAAATAAAAAAAACAAACAAACAAAACAAAACAAAAATCCACAAACGTCTACAAGAAAAAGAGTTTAGAGAGAAGTTACATTAAGGATGAGAAGACTCATTTAAAAAGAGAAGGAGAGAATAGGAAAAGACTATGATTTATTACTAAAGAAAATTCTGGGAGGCAAATGTCTGAGGCACCGTTCAAATACAGTTCTGGTCATTACAAATGTCAGCCATAAATGCACCAGAAATTCCTCCACTGAGGTCAGGGTGAGGCTTACCTGGAATTTCCTCAACTACTCTTTGGCTTCGTGATATCATCAAGGCCTTTCCCTGTAGGGACCCCAATCCCAAGTCAGCTCGGAACTGCCCTGCAACACCTGAGTATTATAACCATATATGCTCACTCAGACTTCATACCACATACACACACGCATTCTATCCTCACCCAGGCTTCTATACTACCCACCCAGACAGGAAGCCGCCTTTCTATACTATTTAGAAACTTCTTTTAATAATACAAACGCTCAAGAAAAATAAGGAATTCCCTACCTTAAATACATCAAGCTGCTGGTTAATTGTGTCTGTTTCTGTACCCACGGGGCCTTGTGACTCCTCGTGTTCCTCAGCCTTTCTGAGTAGAACCGCGAATTCTCCCAGCTTGCAGTGGAACTCGGCCAGCCTCTCAGTGGCACCTTCTACCTGCTCTTCCCTGGCTTTCGCTCGGTCTAGCAACTTGTTGCACTGCTTGCTCAAGGCTTCTAAGTCCCTCTTGATTCCAATAAGGTCTGGAGAAGTTTCTTCAGTGGCCAGCATCATCTTGCAGGTTTTGTTTGCGTTGACGTTGCTTGCTATGAGGGCTTCCAGTTTTTTCAGAAAGGTTTGCATGCATGCCCTTTGCTTCTGCAGGGTGTCCACATCTCTCCCCACTGGAGCCATGCTGTCCAGCTCGTCATCAAACTCTGTGAACTGAGAAAACATCTCTCGGATGGTATTCTGGAAGTGCCCAATACCCTGCAGCTTGGTTTCTAAGAAAGAACACTTCTCATCAACTTGCTGGCTTAGTCCGCTATGCTCTTCTGCCAAAGCTTCTGCTTGCAACAACACATCGGAAGTTCCCTTTGAGTCTGCAGCTTCCACCACCAGCTCCTGAGCGAGCCTTTTGGCCAGGTCCACCTGATGCCTCAGGGTCTGCAGCGACTTCTGTTGAGCCTGTAGCCCCGTCAGGTGTTTGTTACTGTACGCCTGGGGTCCTAGGGAGAGGTAGGCATCCAGCTGTTCTTTCGCACCCAGAAGCTGCCTTCTGGCTTCTCTGGAAACTTCCTGGAACTCTTTAAACTTTTGGACCATGCTCTCCAGGGAGACTTTCTTCCTTTGAAGCTGTTCAGTGACCGTGTCTACCTTCTGGACCAAGGCCTCATTTTCATCCGTAAGCACCTCTTTATCTACCTCGCAGACGCTGAGTAGGCTGTTGGCTGTGTGGTTCAGTAGCTCCACCATACCAAAGTGGTGGTCCACTTCCTTCTGCAGAGACTTCAGCTCAGCGATGGACTTCTCTGTCTCGGCGGGATCCAAGCAGAACTTCACTCCATCCAGGCTGCCCTGACACTTGTCTATCCACGGCTGCAGGGTTTCCACCTGCTCTCTGTACTTGAGGGCTTTTTCCAACGCATCTTTCAGGGTCTCTTCCCTTTCTCTCACCTGCTTTCTGAATCGGTCCCAGTTGGTTTTGATCGTGTTAAGCTGTAGCTGTAAGGCTGCCTTCTCCGCGCCCTGCATTTTTAATAGCAGGTTTTCGCCTTCTGCAATGGTTTTCTCATAAATGTTAGACTGCTCGGTGAAGGTTTTGCTGAAGTCTTTCTGAGCTTTAAGTAGTGACTCCAAGACATCGAGTTTGGCTGATATCGGGGGAGAGTTTCTTTGCTCTTCTTTCTTTGTGTCAAGCCATGCCTGAAAGTCTTTAGACATTTGCTGAAATTGGTGAGAGCTTGCACAGGCTGACTGAAGGTGCTGAACATGATTCTCTGAAAGTGAAGTCACAAATGTATTATTTTAAGATATTCTCTCTCTCTCTCTCTCTCTCTCTCTCTCTCTCTCTCTCTCTCTCTCTCACACACACACACACACACACACACACACACACACACACACAAAACCTCTATCCATGGGCTCTGTTCTGTGTAGACCATGGGTCTTCCCCTGGAGTGTTGCTGATTTACCCAGTAACACTCCATGGTAGAAAGCTGATTTTCCATTTCCCAGCGGGGATCAAATAGCTTCTTGATTAGAGGTAAGACTGTGTGTCCACTTTGCTTTCTCACTGCTGCAGGTCTTGTGTGTGGTTAATAACCCATTTCGTATAAAATACAACCCTCCCCCACGTCTCTGACTTTTCCATATTCTGGGGGCGGGGGGTTTAAATCAGTTGCCAGGTACTTTCAATTCTGAGATCAAGCCAGGACACCAACTCATGCAGATTCTATGCTGTCTTTGTGAAGAAGAAGAAGAAAAAAAAGTCTGAATTGGGTGCTATAATCAATATAAAAACTGAACCAATTAAAAAACAAACTCGATATGACTAGAGGCAAGGACAGGAAACTAGCATGACTTCAGAAACAGAGCAATACCCTTCATTCGCTCCCCTGCATCTAATAATTGCTGACGTTTGTCTCAGAGTTATTGCTACAGGCAAGTGAGGAAAATAGGGAAACCCACATATTTCTCTAGAAAAGCTTTCTGTGCTTGAATCATACAAAGAGGTAGTGTGATGAAATGAGACAAAGCCTTTAAAACAATCATGCATCTATTTTTCTGTTGAAATAAGACAACATAGCACAGAAAAAGTGTCTACATATTAAAAAAAAAAAAAAGAACAAATCGGAATATGCAGAGTTAAGGCCTTTGCAGTGTGTGGACAGTGTGTGCAGTATCTCCCTCATCTGTGTAGGACTTGCAGACTGCCGTGAGACTGTTCCCTGCACACCTGTGCCCACTGGGGCAGGGCCCTTTTACAGTCACAAATTATCACCAAGAACTCGGAAACAGCAAGACAGGTCACCAATTTCCGACCAGGAAATCGGTGTGTAAGAAGAGAGACAAACCTGTCTTTTGTTCAATATCCTTAAACGATTTTCGGATGCCCTCCAGCTGCCTACTGAGCTCCGCTTTCAGGTAGTCTTCCTTGACCAGTGCTGACAGGTCCTCGCAGAGCGCCTGGGCCTCTCCGAGCTGTGCGCTGTGCTGCTCTATCTCCTGCTTTAGCTTCTGGGCTGCTTCCAACTGCTGGTTCACGGCATCGGGCAGCGTGCCCGTGGCAAGGCTGCCGCTGAGCTTGCCATCCAGGTCACTCAGGATGGCTGAAAGACTTCTCAGGAGGGTCTGATACTGTGTGCTTTTGACAATAGCCTGGTCGATCCAGTCACACCTGTCCCTCAGTTGTCCCGTTAGGCTTTCCCACTTCTGGGTCACAGCTACCAGTGGCTCGTTCGCAATCCCGGGTAAGGAAGGGTCTTCCCCAGGCTTGCTCAGGATGCCCTGGCCAGCTGCCGCTGTGAGCTGCTCGTACTGAGTTTTCCGAGTGCCGAATTCTTGCAGCAGGATCTAGGTTAACCGTGGAAAATAAACAACAGGATGTATAACTAGTTACAGAAAACATAAATTTAAGCATCGAAGCAGGTAGAATCGGCACCTTAGCTCTGTGGTTTGTCTTGAATTTTCTTTCAATGTTTTCCTACCTTTTAAGGGCAGTGCGCTTATCTGAAACTAATGGTCCATGGTGCTTGGCAATTAACAACTTGTTGAAAATAATATCATCTTTCAAAGGGTAAGGAGAACGAGATAAACTGTAGCCTGGACAAAGGCTCCCTCAGAGGAGACACTGCTATTGAGTTCACATCCCAACGCCATGTTTACCTGGCCTCAATCATGCATTTCTCTTGGCTAGCTCAATCCTTCCCAGCATTCTATAGTGAAAAAAAAAAAAAAAATGCAGTGATAACTGCTTACTATGCTCAAGCACTCTAGGCTTAAAAGAGGTTTTTTTTGTTTGTTTTGTTTTTTTGTTTTTAAATAGTGGACTTGCTGATGTTCACAATCTTTACTATAAAAGTGTTAGACATAAAATCTTACGGCACAGAATGCAGAGGCCCATCATGGCTGTCATTAGAAAAGATCCCAAGATGCCTTCCTTGTGGTACACTTAATCTTTTATTTTACATTTTTACCTATTTCTGTATTTATTTACCTATTCATTTCAGACTGCTGAGACTAGAAGCAAGTATTTCTCCAGATACTTCCTTTTTATCTTTCTATCTTTGTTCTCTTTATATCATGAGCAGTTATGAAGTAGAACCCGTTGGTGACATGTCTGGCTGGAAGGAGCTCCTCCTCCCTGCTGGGGCCCCTGCTCACCTAACAGAAACACAGCTGCAACCACGAGAGAGACCTTGAGCCACTCTGCCCAACTTGGTTAGGGATTTTCTTTCCGTTCTATTGACTGAGACTCACCTAATATACTCAGGCTTTAAGATGGCCTCTGCTCCCTCAGTCTTTTTTTTTTTTTTTTTTTTTTTTTTTTTTTTGTCCTCCTTTTGCCCTGCCTTCAGCTCAGGACCGTACTGCGTGAGTATTATAAGTCTCCATCAAAATGAATAAGGCCTCATAGGCTAATTTATAAATAACACAAGGTATAATACCAGCCTACCATCACTCAGACAATCACACTCACCCTTGAGAGACATCCGTAGTTTAGTGGGCCTGCAACAACTACAACCCAAATACACAGAGGATCTGCCTCCCCATCCCCCACGCCCCCTGCGCTGGCTCAGGGAGAATACTGTGGCTACTTCATAGCTGCTGTTCTCTGAAACCCCTGCTTTAGAGAGTATGTCCCAGAGCAGGAAGGGATGCGCTGGCCACATAATGTGTTTACACTAAAAACATCTGTCTTGCTAGGTCAAGGGGCTGCATCCCAGCCAGCCCGCAGGTAACACTCACCTGTACCTGCTGCCTCTGTGTGTGCAGCATATTTGGGTCAATGGACAAGGGTCCAAGAACACTGACCATCAGTTCTTTCTCCAGAAGCCACTGTTTTAACTGGGCCTCGGTGGTCTGGAACTGAGTTAGATTATTGGAGGATTCCTCTAGCTTTTGTTGCCTATCAACCGTTAGCTGGTTGAGTTCTTGCCACTTAGTATCTGAAAGAAAAACGATGGGGCTGGCATTAGTTTTTAATATCACCATTGGAACACTGTTAACCATGTGATTCAAAATAATATACAGTAGATGTCTTTATTTATTTTTTTTTTTTCTGTTTGGCATTAGGATTTAACCCTAGGGTCTTAATCCTAGGCAAGTATGTCACCACCTATAAACTACATCTCTAGGCCTTGTTCGTGTCTGATAACTCCCTCATACTAGTTCTAACTTAAAAAAAGCACTTACGTGAATTGCTGCAGGTGCTCTGTTAGATCATGAGCTGGCCATTCTAAGATGTTGGTCACTGTGAGAGGCGCTCTAGAGAAATCAGCCATGACCACCTGTACTCTGTGCCGTGACCTCAGAAGGCCTGGACTGGATCTTACCCTCTGCCAGGAAGCCACCTTACTTACCTAGTTCCCACAGAGCACTGAGACAAGCACTTAAGCCCATCTGTCATTCCATAAACAATAACTGCTCGGTGCAGTTGGCTTACTTCATACATTTCATGCGGTTCCTATGTGTGTGCGCATGCGTACATGTGTGGAAGCTGAAGGACAACCGCAGCCGTTGTTCCTGGAGCTGTGCTGTGCACCATTATTTGTTTTGTTCTTCTGTATGAGACAGGGTCTCTCACTGGCCTGGTACTTGTTTTTCTCTATGAGATAGGGTCTCTTATTGGCTGGGATTTGCCATGGTGTCTAGGTTGTCCAGATAGCCCGAGGGGCCTGCCTGTTTCTGTGTCCTCACACTGGGGTCACAAGGTTGTGCTATCACGTCCAGTGCTTAGGTTCTTATGCTGTCCTGATACTCATAAGCCAGGCAAGCACTTTACTGACTGAGCTGGCTCATTAGCTCCAAGAGATTTTTTTTGGGGGGGGGGGCGGTCATTTGGCACTATATATTAAAGGGCAAATGTTACTTGGAACACAGTAGGTGACTTTTATTTAATGGCATCACTCTCTACAGCAAGTTCCATCCAATCCAATAGAATTTGAATACCAAGGCTGTTAACAAGAGCAGACAGGGTGAAGAGCATCAAGAGGCATTTTAGGAAACACATGTTCCTCCCTCCTCCCTCTAGTCTAAGATGTCTGACAATACTCTGCTCAAGTAACTCTGACATTCAAAGGAGAACCCCGGATGCAGGGGAAACCGTAGAGAGCTGGATGCTGTCTACCTCTGAACACTAAGAACGCTTACTTACTTGTTTCTAAGCTTATGACGCCTGATAATAAAGAGCAGAAGATTTGAAATAACTGTAATGGAACAACCGAAAGAGAAGTCATTTCAAGGACGGATGGGCTACACTTCACACAGCTCACGCTGTGGCTCCTAGTTCTGTCTATAACTTACTGAAACCTCTTGACAACAGAGTGAAGCAGGGAAACTGACTTTCATACTTTTCCTGGCTCACACACTGAAAAGTCCTTTGAAGAAACTTCTACATCTACAAGCAGTTTATGCTAGGACAGTGTGGGAAGGGGAGGGTTACCCTGTATTCTCTCAAGCCTGGCTTGAGAGAAAGAAGAGCTAACAAGACAGTGCTGGAGGAGCCCCAGAAATGACCTCACCAGAAAAGGGAGCCTGCCCGTTCCACATGAGTGAGTGAAAGATAATCTAGTAAGGCACTGAAAACTGTGAGCATAGAGCCCATGCGGTTTATTATCAATCATCCACCTTGTCTGTAAGAACGGCCGAGTGCCAATTCTTAGAACAACGTTCTTGTAAACTATGATTTAAAAACAAAACAAAACAAAACAAAACAAAAAAACCCAAAAAACAGATTCTGAAACATTTAAAGAAAATCCAAACGCACACAAGACTGTTGGATGCTTTCTGAAAAACACGCTGATGACCATGATAACAACCTTGCCTGTGAGGCACAGCACAGGGATGGACTCACCCATATCGGCCAGCGTCTGCTTCCAGGTCGGGGCCTCAGGAGCCTCTGGGTTCTCCTTCAGAAGTTCTGTCAGCTTGTCTTTTAATTCTTGCACTTTGTTTACATTTTGCTTCAGCTCTACCTCAAATGACTAACAAGGAAAAAAAAACCCTAATTAACTACACAGAAGCATGACACCAAAAGACAAAAAAAGCACCATGATGCTACAATAGTCCCTCCCCTCTGGTATGACACGGAGAGGAAACCCCATGATCAAATGCTGGAGCGGGTGAGCACCTGGGTTATGGGGCCGATAGATGTGATTTTTATTCCATCCATCTTCAGCCATCAGGTACAGAAACACTACCGAGGAACACTCTAACTATGGAGGTAATGAGCGACTCTGTCACTAAGGAGAATTTCCTGTTTTCAAACTGCTATGGGCCAACGTAAGCTGTTCTCAGTGAGACTGCAACTGATAAGCAAATCAGCCTTGGTAGAGGCCTCCAAAATTGGAGGCTCTACTTGGGAACAAACATGTGGTAGAATTCAAATACAGGTTGATAATTTGTATAAATGTTTGCCATCACGGTGCCACCGTGAAAAACTACTTTCCTAATCTTGACAGCTACATAAATACTGTCCATTGAAGAGTATTAGCTTCTCCGCTTTATAGTAGACAACAAAACAGGCCCTGAATATCCTCAGCCTTTAACTACATCTTTCCCAAGAGTTGACTAACTAATATCCCAGATTTAAGCTAATTTACAGATGGCGAAGGACTCCTACCCAACAGTTGGCTCCTCTTCATAATGTCAGAGGGCTGGAAAGGTGACTATTAATTGTCCCAATCTACAGAAAGACAGATTTTAACCAAACTCTAAAATTATCTGTTGAAGGGCCTAGGTAGGAAACAGAACAGGGCTCATGACCACCAGGGCTGCTTCTAAATTCCAGTCTCTCACTTCTTCCTTCCCTGTACCCAGCCTACCTTACTCTGCTCGACTTGCATCTTCACAGCCTCTGTGTCTGTAGGTGTTGGGGTCTGGTGCCATTTGCTTGCAGTTTTGTCCATCTTATGTAACCACTGCATCATTGTACTTGATTCTTCCTGAGCCTTTTGCAGCTTGGAGAGCTTAGTGTTCAGTTCTGTGATTTTATCCTTGAGTAAGAGGCCCAGGTCTTCATAACTGTGGCTTATGTCAGTCATGTCCTTTTTAATAGATGTTAAACCTACGAGTAGAAAGAAAAGTATACTAATGCATGTTGAGGGCTTTGGAAAAAAGCTACAGAATTAAATGTGTTGTACGTGGCACTTCCTTCTATTATATTACGGTTAAGCTTGCTACAATAGACCATAGACATTTTAGAATAGAAAGGCCGGGTCGTACTGCTAGTTAATGGCAAATAACTCATGAACATTGCCTAATGGAGAAGTGTAAGAGGTTGCACAATGGAACATAAGCTTAACCACTATACTAAATTTCCTGGGTACCAAACAACAAATTAGATCCAATGCTAGCCCAAGTAGAAATGTATCTTAACAAGAAGGAAGTAAAACCAAGTATCAAAGTAAAACACTGTTGTCTTGTTTCGTTATCTCAGATGGAAGTTATATCAATATATTCATGGAGACTGTGGCTATCTTAACTCAAGTTTAAGATTTCAGTATAACCTCGAACACCCTGAACTCTAAAAGGAGTTTCTCAGAAACATCGAATTTCATTAATAATGAACCAGATGAGTTGCTATTCACCTTTATTTGCCAAGAAATCCTGAGTATTTGTGTCTGTTCCTTCACCATTTAGTATTACTCCACCTGAAAAAAGAAACAAACAAACAAACAAAAAAATGAAGTAGCCTCGGTTTGCCCTCGAATTTCTACCCACTAACTACAGATGGCATTAAACAAACAGTTATGAAACGTGGCCATTTAAGAATGCCGTTGCCTATTTGTACAGGAGTGACATGATGTCTTACTTTCTACTGTTTATAAATTAATCAAGAGTTGATTCCTAAATTAAATGATGATGTAGTCATCTCAATGATAACGCAACTGACGTCAGAAGGTCTCTGCATGTATTTACTAAATAAAGCAAAGTAACTGAGAAGAGAGCGTCTGCTTTACCTAATGACTAAACACTGTCTGTGGTATTTTACAAAATGTTATCACAGGCTTAATAAAGGCAGGATGATTTAAAAAGACAAGGAAGCTTCTAAAAGGAAAGCTGAAACAAAAACCTGTTGCTATGTTCACATATGCTGAGACAGAGAGAACACACGTGCAGTGCCTGGGCCTGCGGGGTAGGATTCTGCTGAATTTAAATGCCAGCTGTACTGGTTATTAGCTGGGCGCCTGGAAGTGGATAGGTACCATAAAGCTTACATGGTGTAAGAGCACTGTTAACCCACTGTCTACCAAACAGGAACTCCTTAGTGAGTCATCATAGCTATTATGATTATCTGTCACAGCCTTTTACCATCATAACCATCTGGTATTGGCATGTTTCTATGACCACAATGTTAATATAATCCAGCTTTCTCATGCTAGCACCCATGGGCTGTCTATCAAAGCAGAGAGATATCCATACAAGCACAATCAACAGAGACATTAGAACATCTGAATTACCCCCCCCCCCCCACAAAATCACGTGCTAGGCATTTTACACAGAAGTGAAAGACCCCTAGACTCTCCAAACCAATTCTAACAAAGAAAACCAAGTAAGTGCATAGGTTTTATTCCAAATATAAAGGAGACAGGAGGAACTAAGATTAAAGTCAAGACAACAGAATTCCTCTTCTTAAGAGAAATCGACTTGGCATCTCAGGAAATCTTATTAGGGCAGAAAGGAGCGAGCACTGCAGCACATACAATACGGGCATTCCTTGAAAGGAGATTAATAGAGTGGAATAAATGGCTGGTTGAGAAAAGTGCAGCTGGAACATGGGTGTGACCCACAATAGGGACAGCTGGAGGCCTGGTCAGACTAGAGAAGCCAGAGGGCACACAATAGAGATACGAGATTGGCCTTCTGTCTATTCTTCCACTTAAACAAAACAATAAAGTACGCCTTACCAAAAACACTGTGTTCATATTAAATTAGTTTGGGAGCCAACATTTTTATGGAACTCTGTTCTGTGGCTGAGAAGAGTGGGGTGTGAGTGTACAGCGAGCATCAACTGCTTTGGGAATGATGTACAGACAGGCAGACAAAAAAGAGAATGGGGCGGGGGGTGGGGGGGTGGTTGGAATCGCCTCTGTAAAGGAGAATCCACCCCTTGCCTCTCTTCTTTACCAGGAAACCAAATTCATTTCTTTTCTACATAGTATAATAAGACTAGAAACAGCTCAAAGGGAACTACAATACCTTGATGTGAATTCAATAAAAAGCAAGCAGGCTGGAACCTGACCAGTCCCTCCTCTGTGACCCCTTGTAATCCTTACCTGCTTATGTTTGTAGTATTTAATAAAATCAAACATGGGAGGGGTTTAAAACCGGATCAGTACAGATATTTTCCCACAACAGGTTTTGGGTTTTTTTGGCGTAGGTGTATATGTGTATATACATGTATATATATACATGTTCCTACGCTGTGTATGCATGTGTCTGCTCCTGCATGTGGAGGCCCACAGTGGATCCTGGGTATCTTCCACTTTATTTTCTGCAGCAGAGCCGCTCGCCAGACCCGAACATGAAGGATCCGGTCAGCCTGCTTGAAGGATTACCGTGGGTGCTGTGACTACAGGCCGGCTACCATGCCCACTCATGTATAAAACATGTGTGAGTACTGGAGATTCGAACTCCATCCTCAGGCTTGCACGTGATTTATCCGCTGGGTCATCTCCTCATCTTTCCACGACACATTTCAATGTGCCTTTAAAAGTCATCTGTCTTACCTCTTTGGCTTTGTATTTCTGGGGTGATTTTTAAAATTAATTTAAACCATACGAAATTAACACGAGAGCCCTAGTTCTTACAGGCTGGCCGTGAAAACGAGGCACATACCTTGTTTGACTGCTGCTATGGCTTTGGCAGGGGTGGTCACGGCACTGATCAGGTTACACAGTGAGACCCCACTGTTGTTGGCTTTATGAATTTCTGGTGCTTTCAAACTCCACTTTTCTTGTAATTTCTTTAAACACAAAAACACATTATTTTTCAGTCTTCCGAGTATCTTCAGAGTTGGACATTATAACTGAACTTCTTAAGCATATATTAAAGCAACAATGACTGTGGGCCCAGATGACTGTTAGCGCGGTTGGCAGAGGAGAATGGGTCAAAGCCCATTCTGTGTTCTGCCCCCAGCCACAGTGGGAGCCAGGCTGTGTCTGGGTGCTACGGGAATGTTCCAGAGTAACTGTCAACTGTAAGTCTGCAGGGCTATCGCAGGCACAGCCGCATCCTAAGGTATGTGACAGGACAATAAAAATAAACATGGGGGCACAAAATTCCACCTCATGCTGAGTTTTAACTACCAAAATTTCAATGAAGCTTCAAAGGTATATGATTTCACTCTAAAAAAATCTGACACACTTAGCCATGACTTTTATGACTTAAGTCAGATGACAAAATATGTATACACTATTTATGCAGGAGATTCAAATAACCTGTCTTCCACCACTGGTTAAAGCAATATACCCGAGCTGGTGTACACTTTGTACATGAACACAAGGGTTGCTTTCTTACTACTTGGAGGGAAGGCATTTAAAAAAAAAGAAAGAAAGAAAGAAAGAAAGAAAATAAAACTAAGTTGAGATTTGACAAAGAAGAAAACTTCAATATTAGGGAGGCTAATGACTTACTAACATATCTTTTTTTTTTTTTTTAAATAAATCAAATTAACAAAAAGGTTATGTCTTTCCTTGAAATAATGAGCATTTGGGAGACCAGGTTGCCTGATGTTAGACCAAAGCACTCTTATGCTTCCTCACTAACACAGGCAGGCAAGCAGAAGGTAGTGTTAGGGCTAATGTGCCACCTTGGTTTCTTCCAGAGATTTCCCCAAGTCCTCTGCACCAAGAGATGGCTTCACAACAGGAACCTGCTTCCTTGTTTCTTTTACCCACGACTTCAGTGAGTGTGCCAGGGCTTGGAAGGCACTCAGCTGCTCCTCACAGGAACTGATAGCTTCTTTCCTAATGAACAAAACGAGCCGTAAGTTAAGCTGCAAGGCCAGATGCTCCAAGAGGCCAGTTCTTAACCAGTGGTCGTGAGTTCCAAACTGAGCTCAACTTTAACAACCGTTTTCAATGGCCAGAACAACTCTTCGACACCAGGCTCAAGTTTTCTTATGTGGCACATGAACTCAGCTAAGTAACTACTTGATTCCTTAAGCAAAGCTCATAGAAAAAGAGGGAACAGTCAAGCAATATGTAACCCACGATGAACAGTACTGGATAATGCTATATAAACTCCAGCAACTTTGACAGGCCCATTTTATATAATGCTTAATGCCAGCAGGCAAAGAGCCAAAACCCCCCCAAAAAACAAACCAAACCAAAACGAAGAACCAAAGATCATGTACACGCTGCTGACCTGAGGAAAACACAGGCCATGCTTAAGGACGAGTTAACTGAGCATTTCAGAGTGATGGCATTTCTACCTCTCCAAAGAGACGTAAGCCAGCAACTGGGGGGAGGGTGGGGGGTTAACAGATGCTCATCCTCTCCAACACGCAGGAGGCTCCACTCTTAACTCTATGGGCTTTTCAACCTGTCAAGCACAGGACCTATGAGGACTGCTACAACTGACATGTGGATGACTCGTGTGCACGTGCGGCTTCAAGTGCTGGAGATAATTGCTGATGACCACATGGCTTTAATGCTTTAACAGTCTAGACAGTACCTACAGTTAAAACTGGAATAGATAGCCTAGATTATGTAAGGAAGCCAAGGAAAGTTCTCCTGTGAGAAGTTCAGAAACAGAAGCCAGAAGTTTTAGGTAGAGAATTCTAAGGAGAGAAAACCAGATAAAAATTTGCCGCTCTGAAACATCTTTTGGGGCTCTTCCATATAAACTTCATAAAAGTCGGATATATGTTCTAAATGTGAGACAGAAAGCGTGAAGGTGCAGGAGAGAGTCACAGAGCATCACAGGTCAAACTGCGCCAACTGCCTTGTTCTTCGTGGATTTGTGGCTCCTTCGCTAAATAGAGAAGTAAGCTGCTACATTAAAAACGCCATTAAGAAGGACACTGAAATTATGCATAGCGTCTGAACCGAGACCCCCCAAAGCAAGAGCCACTGCTGTGCATGGCTGTTTCAGTCTTTGCGAATAGGAAGGCAATGTTTGCCGAAGAAACCGCACACCCTGGTGGGTTGAACCATTTCTGTAACATCCCACCAGCACCACCGTGCTCCCACAATGCTTCCAGCTTTTGGATAAACAGCGTTCATTATTTTAGCAAGGAGCAACTTGATGTTTTTGGTTGTTGTGTTTTGCTTTTTAAGACAGGGTCTCACTTCAAACTCTCTGCAGTCCCCCTCTGGACTCATGAGTATATGTAATGCACAAATAGAGCAACGGCTGGAGACTCCCCATTTTGGAAGTCACCTCAGTCTTGCACTCACATGAATAAATGCAACTCATCGGCTGAGTACCCCCGAGTGGAATGAAACACCTTTTTAGAGAGGTTCTTACTTTTCTTGGATCGTATCCTCCATTTCTTTGAATTTCTTTGACAAATTATTTGTTTTTTCAAACACCAATGCTTTGTCCCCCGGTAAGCCGTAGCTGGATATCTCTTTCAGGAGGCTATGCAAAGCTTCAAGATCTTTCTTGTGTTCTAAGAATTTAGTAGTTGATTCCTACAAAGTATTAACACCAGTCAGATAAGCATCAGGTAAGAGTCCATCCCACCAGAAGTGCCTATGGGAGGAGAATCGCTGTGAATCTACTGCGCAGCACTGCGCAGACTGTAAGAACTATGTAACATTCACTGTAGGAAACAGTGAGTCTTGTACTCTCTGTTTTTGCTTCTCTGTACTTAGACTATTGATAAACATGTGAGCTTGTCTTAACCAGCCGACGTGCCTGGCACTGGGACTGCTGAGAAAGGAGCACACACCTGCACATGCTGAGACAGCTCTGAAACATCTTTCCCCGGCATGTCCACCTCAGTGAGCGCCTGGCTCTGTGTCTCTAGAAACATCTGGAGCTTTTCAGAGAGCCTCTCAAACTGCTCTACTTTGGCCTTCAGCTCCACCATCTTGGCAAGCTTTTCCTTATGTTTCTGACTCGCTTCAGAGAACCGAGCAGACAAGTCCTTCATTCTGGCTTGCAGGGAGGAGGCGGTGGATGGGTCCGTCGTCTCTATGAACGTTTTCACTTTCTCATTCATGGCGTTTATGCTGCTCTGACGGCCTGCAATATCCTGTTCCAGCATCTGGAATACAGCAGTTATTGTATGTATCTTCTAGTGATTCTTCCCAGCACGCAAGCTGGAACAACCTGTGACTAAAAAGGCTAATGGATGGACATGAGTGACATGTTTGCTCTTTTTCCCTTGAGGAAGCCAGTCCCAAGCTCCTCAAGGGAGAGTGGAGAACAGCTGGCTGGCTGTTTGGAGAAGGCAGGAGGTGGATGCTACCCAGTGAACCCTGGGGTCTAATGCAGCCTAGGGATTAGCCATGCTTTTAATGTTTAAAACGCTTGGCAATAGCAAGACGATCTGATGAGCCCCATGAGCAGCTGGCTGGAGCTACGATAAACAAGATTAGATACAATGCAGGCTTAAACCTTCCTTAATGAATAGTGACAAGTATATAAATCCTTTTCCAAGTTCTATCACAAAAATTATTTGCATTCATTTGCACAAGCGCCGGTTGCTACTCAGAAGCATTCCTCTTTATCTCCAAGCCTTACCTATTCCTGAACATAAATAACTCATCTCAACTACAAATGGAACTCTTTCCTTTAAAAAAAAAAAAAAGGGTCACTCACAATGTTTTTACTGATGAGATCCTGGAGAGCTGCAGAGTTTAAGGGCACTTGACCTTGCTTGACCAGGGAGCTCTCCACACTCCCCATCCAGTCCAGCATCTCGTCCAAGCCGTCCTGCACGCTCAGCGAGCGGGTCAGCGTGATCTGAAGCTTTTCGTTCCGGTCACTCACAGACTTGGACAGATCGTCGTATCTCCCAACGATGTCATCTGCTCCAGACAGAGAGGGGCATAGTGAGCGCAAAGTCCCGCTTGCCTTGTTCTTTTTAAGAGTATTTTAAGATTAACAATTAGGTTTCCATAAAAAAAAAAATTGTGATATGTTACCTATGAATTATCGGATCATGTATGACTTTTAGAAACGCATGAATTGAGTTGAAAATAATACGATTAAAAAGTTTTTTTTCCACATGCCTGTCATTTGCACCTGGAAAGCTTTTGAGATGCACAGACATTTGAAGTGCCCCAGAGAAATGAAAGCAAGGCCTAAACAGTGGCCACTGCAATCATTTTTCTGTCTAAGACTGCTATGTCAATACTTATTGCTAACTCTTTGGGAGTGAGTCTAGAGACGACATTCTGCCATGTACACACTCATGCTCAGCTCTTTTCACAATCAGAAACTTCAAATGAACAAAAGTAACAAGAGGAAAATGCATAAGAAAACAGGGTAACAGTGCAAATCTACTTAAGCTATGACTATACTTCTAAAATATAAACAACAGAACTCACTCCCGAGTTTAATAGCAGACAAGAGGGAAAAATGAGTTTACTAGAAGAGCCTATCTCCTATGACGTAACTTTACTTTGAATTCTTAAGATCTAGGATAAAAGGAAGAAAAAAGAAAAAGAAAAGATAAAGAAAACTACTACCTTCCACCTGTATCTTCTTGAATACAAAGTTCTAGATCTTGCCATGTGACATCCTATACTGTGGACCAATGACAGATTCAAAGAACACTACTATTAAATTTCTGTCTCTCTTTGGAAAACAACTTTTTTTTTTTTTTTTTATCATGATTTAAAAAAAAAATTATGTAAAGACTCAAAAAGGCATTTCAGTTCCTTCTGGATCTTTCAGCAGAGCACGATGTGGCGTGCAACACTAGAAGTCATGGCCTACGCAGCTCTGTGAGTGAGTTCCATCACACGCTTGGGCTCGGTCTATGGCACATGATTCAAGAGCAAAACAATTTCTCTTAAGTTGTTGCGATGCTGCAATGTGAGAAGACCGCTTAACAATTTCTCACTGACTAGGAAAGTGTGTGTGACTGAGACAATCACAGCTCTGCTGGTCAAAGTACAAGGAAGTTTGGGAGAATGCACTGAGGGGCTACAAGCAGAGGAATCAAGTGGCAAACGACACAGCCACGACATAGGATGTATCATGCCAAACCAATTAAAGCTGTTTTCAAAACCTTAATACGCTGTGAGTGCTCCTGTTATAGCAGCTGCACATGTCTGAGACATATTTGGGTTTTTTTTTGTTTTTTTTTTTTTAGACAGGGTTTCTCTGTGTAGCCTTGGCTGTCCTGGACTCACTTTGTAGACCAGGCTGGCCTCAAACTCACAGAGATTCTCTTGCCTCTGCTTCCCAAGTGCTGGGATTAAAGGCGTGTGCCACCACGCCTGGCTCATGTCTGTGACTATTGACCCACCCACCTCCCCATGTATTTAGGCCTAAGACCTACAGTGGTGGTATCCGGAGATAAGGCCTTTAAAAATCCCATGGTGTGTGTGTGTGTGTGTGTGTGTGTGTGTGTGTGTGTGTGTGTGTAACATATATGTATATATTGTTTGATCAGTTCCTTGCATTAAACTTTAACCCTTTAGAATTTCCTGAGTAATAAAAAGTACTAGAAAAATCTCTGTCATCGTACGGGTCTGTTGGCCCCCGTTTCTCACACACAGTCTTCAGGTGTCTCAGCAAATCCTTGATCAGTTCAAGGCTAGCCTGGGATACACATCAACCTCATGTTTTTATTTTACTTTTTAATCAAGATATATTTTTTTAAAGTTATTTTTTTCTTAGAAAAAAATCTTACATAAATGTCTCTGTATCCTAAATAAGTTTCACATATTCCTGGACAGTGATGCCACAGAGAAGCTTCAAATCACTGATGTAACACTTGAAATAATGAACATTTAGCAGCAGGAGAAGCCAGGTATGGCAGCTCATGCCTGATGTCTAGCATTTAGGAAACTAGCATGCAAAAGATTGCCTTGAGTTCAAGACCAGCTTGGAACATATACATATACATATACATATACATACATACATACATACATATATATATATATATATATATATACATATAATAAAAATTTAAAAAAGGAAACCATCAAGATGCCTCTTCACAGACACACAGTAAGAATGCTCTTTTTCCTCCACACCTCCAGGCTCAGGTCTCCCATGTGGGCTTACATGACAATATATCGGAACCGAAGACCAAAACCTTAGAACTACCACTCACACTTTCTTCATATGCTTTAATATTTTGTATGCTCTTTTTTTCTTTTTGGTTTTTCAAGACAGGGCTTCTCTGTGCAGCCATGATTGTCCTGGACTCTCTTTGTAGACCAGGCGATCCACCTGTCTCTGCCTCCCTGAGTGCTAGGATTACAGCTGTGTACCACCACACTCAACTAATTTTTGTAGTTTTGTGTTTTATTATTAGATATATGATAAAATGCACATGTAATTTATAAGCACATGTGCCTTGAAATTACTTATTGATCAAAAATGCTTCCATGCCTTTAAGAATGAAGGGTTTAACTTGTGTAGAGTAGCTTTCTCTTAACAGAAAATTTCTACTCAAATTTCAACTCAGTCCAATTTGGGGGCAGCATGAATAGTCATCCGGAAGACGTTTTCATTTCATACACACAGGCAGACATCACAGACCACGCAACTCACATCTGTGAGCACTTTCTCCTTATTAATGAAACAGCTCTATTTTGAATTTACTCATGAGACAGGAAGCAAGAGCTAAGACATTAGGCTAAGACCTCACCAAGTGTCCTCTGGATATCGTTCGTGGCAGGCAGTAACGAGCCCTTGGCATCCAAGAGCACTTCCGCAGTTTTCTTCAACTTCTCTACAGCAATCTGCTGACTTGATATCTGCCCTTGCAAAGCCTGTGGAATTAAGTGGTTTTTCCGATTATACTCAGGAGGACTAACAGATTCCCAATAAGGAAAAGATGATAAGCTACACTGGATAGGACACACTATACGACACACGAACCTTCACTTCAAGCTTTTTATCCTGGACTTCTGAGGACAAAGCGATTAGACAGCAGCAATCAACCAGCCTCGACGGTGAGCCTGGCATGCAATGAGTGAACACTCTTAACAATCATCCTTCTTTCGGCTTGTCACCTGACTGCTCCGTGCTCTCCTCTAATTTCCACTTGGATGCTTTGTATACACCCCTACCCCCAAAGCCCAGCAGCAGCAGCAGAACTAAAGTGCAGAGAACCCCCAGGACCATTTCTGACTCTAGGTCCTTGAATTCAGATTGTGTCATGGGTAATTGTTTAATTCAATAATTTATTGAGCATTTAAAAGTTCAAAAGCTTTGCTACACTCTTGGGGTGGGGGGAATAGCTACAAAGTGTATGAGAAAGGCTACACTCCAAAGGTAAGAGGAGGTGCTGGTGGAAGGCAAGCTCGAGGGAGAGCAGCAGGACTTGAGGACCAGTCAGTGGTGATGATGCGATGATGATGCCGGACCCTGAATAAACTGTGGGAATGAAAAAGCACAACAGTTCTCCACAGGGCAAACAGAAGGTACAGAGATAGCCTGTCCCCGGCCGTGTGTGTGCCTGCGCGCATGAGAGAGATGGGGGTAGGGGGGTAGAAAAAAGAGGAGAGCAGAGAGGGAAGGAGGAGGATATGAGACTATGATCAGGATGAATAGGGCTGCAAAGGCCTCAAATGCCAGGCGTACGGCTTGACAATCTGGTAGCAATGGGGAATTATTGAAGGCTTTGAAGAAAGCGTCAGTAAGGGCATTTGCAATACAGGGGGAAAAAAATAGAAGAAATGAAGTGAGAAACAAAATGCCCAACTGAGAGTACCTTACGCCAGGACAAGGCAACCAGGACTTTACCAAGGACTGAGGCACTTCTTGTACTCAGACTGCCTGGGCCACAGCTACAGCAGGGTACAGGGAAGACTCAAAAGGACTGTTCACATTATCAAAAGCCCAAACACTTAACATAACCAGACTTACTATGACTGCATTTGACACACACACACACACACACACACAAAGAAAGAAAGAAAGAAAGAAAGAAAGAAAGAAAGAAAGAAAGAAAGAAAAGCATGAGCTGTGCTTCCTCCGTGACTATGGCTATGCTGCTGGGTATTGCCCACACCAGGATGACCAGTCATCACAAAGGGCGAGAACAAAGGACACAAGAAGACAAGAGGAAAGAAAAAGGCTGGGCTCTGTTGCTCTGGCAGCAAATTTCAAAGTGCAGAAGACTTTGTTTTGGAGTTCACGACTTCCAAATGCTGTTAGAATAGTACCCAGGAAGAAACAAACTGGCTGGCAATGGATGATACTACACAAACAGAAAGCAGCGGCAGGAGGGATTGCTACGGCAGACGGTGCAGCAACATCAGGGAGGGCAAATGCATGGAAGGTGTATACATTGCTGTGATGCGGAGGGGAAACAGAAATAATGTGGTCAAGGAGGTAAAAACAGCCCAGAAGACTTCTATACCCAAAGCTGAGTAAGAGGGAGAAATTAGACATGGGCTGACTGTGACAGGGAGCTCACACTGATAATTCAACCAAGACAATCAAGCCCTTGCAGAAGTTTCTACAGATAGCTGGGTGGATAGGCGCTGGTCCACACTGGCAATGGGGTGAGAGGGGATTGCAGCCTGCAGTTCCTAATGTCCCAGACGGATTTCTGCCCATGTAGGTTGCCCAGCCTCATGGGTTCAACAATGGTTTCAAGAGCAGAGAGGTACCACAGCTCTCCTTACGATGCTGCACTCATATGTGAGACTGAAATGTCTGGGGGCCTGGGGAGAGAGTGCTTGCTGAAAGCATGCTGAAAGCATGAAGGACCAGATCTCAGTACGGCAGAGGGCAACTGAGGGAGGCACCTGACATCTATATGCACACGTGGATGAACACTTGCATACGTTTAAGTATACATACACAAACAAAAGTGCACACCCAACTGCTGGTGAGTGCACACCTGGCCATGGGCCACGGGCTTTTGTTGTTGTTGTTGTTTTGGTTTGTTTGTTTGGCTGGCTCGTTTCTCTGAGACAGTGTTTCTCTATGTAGCCTTGGATGTCCTGGACTCACTCTGTAGACCAGGCTGGCCTCAAACTCACAGAGATCCGCCTGCCTCTGCCTCTGCCTCCCTGAGGGCTGGGATTACAGGCGTGCATCACCATGCAGCCAGCTCAGGCCACGGTTTCTAAATGCACCTTGAATATTTCCTCTGAGTGGAAATAATGACCTTAAAATTCCAAACCACAAAATCTAAAATCTCATTCTCCACATTTCTACTTCTGCTCGGGCTAACCGCTGATTGCTAAGGCCAAGGCTCCTAACAGAGTCTATATGGTCCCGTCTCCATACTTCTCGGGCTAATAACAGTCTATATGGTCACAATTCTCCACATACACATGGTTCAGTTATAATAATGTCATTATGACTATTAACTCTATGGGTATAGAATAAGCTTAACTTTATCTCTTGTGATGTAAGTAAGCTGCCCCCTTGTCCTGCAGTCTGCTCTGTGGCAGGTTCACATCCTGGAGGATTTCTTCAGGTTTCTGTGACTAACTGATCCACTCTGATGCAGTCATGTGTTGGGAGTGCCTGTGGCATCTCTGTTCTGAGCATGGGTCTCTTGCTAGCCACCAGGCCTTCCAGTCTGTATGGGTATTATCTATACAGCACCATGGTTGCCCATAATAGTGAAGGAAACACTTGCCGTTTACTCTAGGCATTTGTTTTCAGTAACAACAATAGGAACGGTTCTAGTTCGGTGTTTCTCTTGATATCTCACTTATTACTCAGTGGCTTATTCATTACAGAAAACTTTCATCAAGGCCAACTGTATGCGCAAACACTGCGTCAGCCATGAAAAATAGAGAGCTGAAAAAAAAAAAAGAATAAGTATTTAGAAAATAGGAAAAAAAAATAGGGGGGAAGCAGGAGGGAGGGAGGAATAGGAGGATACAAGGGAAGGGCTAACAATTGAGATGTAATATGAATAAATTAATAAAAAAAAGAATAAGTATTTAGAAAATAGGAAAAAAAAAGAAAGAAAAATAGAGAGCTGAGCTGGGCATGGTGGCCCACGCCTTTAATCCCAATACTCACAGGAGGCAGAGGCAGGTGGATCACTGTGAGTTCAAGTCCAGCCTGGTCTACAAAGTGAGTCCAGGACAGCCAAGGCTACACAGAGAAACCCTGTCTTGAAACCCCACCCCACCCCCCCCAGAGAAGAAAAGAAAAATAGAGCGCTGAGTAGAGCGACCCCTAGTGGGCAAGAAGGATAATTTGACAGCCGAGACAGCGGGAGGAACAACGTTCACAGAGTTTTTTATAGACTCCCAAAAGTGATACTTAACACAACTAGGTGAGGATGTTACAGAGGCTTCCCAAGTAGGTTTAAAGTCTAAGTAAAAGCTAGTCTGGGGGCAACACGTAAAAGTTGGTGCGTAGAGATACGAAAGCAGTGAGTTCAGCAAATAGCCAGGGATGCTGTGCTGTGGAGCGTTACTGCCAACGAAAGTGTTTTTTAAACAATGAAACCGAAGATAGACGTTTCATTAGAGTCTTTATGGCATGCTCCACGCTTAGCTCTTGTTATAAAGGGAAGTCATTAAATGGTTTAAACCAAAGCAAGTGTAGTTATGTATAGTCATGTATGTGTTTTAGGTAAAACAGGTGAGTGGGTCTGCCAGGGATGCTGTTAGAAACCAGGCTCTCAGGTAGAAGTCATTTTTCAGAAGTCTGTGTGTTTTGCAATACAGAGCAGAATTTGACTTAAAAAAAATGTCTACAGTGATGGGCTCATATTCAGCACATGAAAATGATCTGACTTTGCACCATGCTGGAAACCAGTGCAAGCCTCAGAGGTCCACCTTATCAGACAGCGTGACTTAGTGCTGGTTCCAGACCCTGGTCTCTATACGCTGGGCTCAGATGCCCATCTTCTGCAGCTGTGATGAGGCTAGCATCTTGTGACTGCCTTTAAAGTCATTATAGCGCACTGACATGAGATGGCCAGGAGCTTCACTGATGAGGTTTTAAACATTCATGACATAACAAAATACAACTGCAAGGTAAAGAGATAATGTAGAAAATGCTAACGTGCATGTTTACGTTATTAAAATAAAAAAAAAAAAAATGAGATCGGGAACTCAATAAATACCAGGCTGGTCTGAAATTCCCAAAATTCCTCCTGTTTCTGCCTCCTCAGTTCAAGGACTGTAGGCGTGCTGTAGGTGTGTGCCACCATTTTCAGTTCCACCTCCAGCCTAGTAAGGGCTAAACAACTTAATAAAAAGGAAAAAGGAATATGAAGATTGGGGTGGTTTGATTGAAAATGGCCCCCAAAGTCCCTTAGGGAGTGGCACTATTAGAAGGTGTGGCCGTGTGGAAGTAGGTGTAGCCTTATTGAAGGAAGTATGTCACTGGGGGTGGGCTTTGAGGTTTTAGATGCTCAAGTCAGGCCCAGCGTCACTCACTCTTCCCACAGGTTTCAGATCCCATATGGGTGTGGAACTCTCAACTCTTCTTCAGGACCATGTCTGTCTGCACGCCGCGATGGTTCGCCCCACAACAGTAATGAACTAACCCTGTGAACTATGAGCCAGCCCTTTCCTTTCTAAGAGCTGCTGTGGTCACAGTGTCCATTCACAGCAACAGCAGCCGTAACTAGGACAAAGACTGCCTAATCGTCACGGAACTTTAATCTTATTTCATGCAAGGATCATCTGTGAGGAAAGTGTATCCAGGGACATCATAATCAGCGTTACTCTTGCGCAAGTTCAACTCTCTGAGGCGTCCCTGGCGCTGCATCTCAGACTCTTTGCCACACTCACCAGGTAAACCTCTCTGCTCCAAAAGCCCAGCCCCGTGTCCGTTTAATGAAAAGCTGCAAGGTTCTTACAGGTTTTCCTTCCCCTCTGCTTTCGCTCTAGTTCCTAAAAACTCATTTATATGGGAGGCAGCACATTGATACAGATGAAACTTGAAATGTTTTATTTGCCTGTAATTAAAACATATCTACTTCCTAATTATATGTTAGTCAGTCTTAAAAACTATTTTAAATTTCTGGCATTTCTTAGCAAAATCATCGCCTTACATGTCACAGTATCTCCACTGACGTCATTACATATTCTGTCCTTAAACACATAACCGAGAGAACTAAACAGTTATGACAGATCTGGTTTCATATTTGAGGGAGAGAAAAAAAGAGAACAAAAGCAAATAAATTAATAGCAGGGCTGAAAGTACGCAGGCGGTGGCAGGCAGCGGAATTAAGCTGAGGATGCTGGCCCAGCCCAGCATCCGTTCCTGGCATCCACTAAAGGGCAGCGACGACACTCTGGCTCCAGGAGACTGTGCCTACCCTGTCTGCACCTCCATCCTGCTTCCCCTCCACAGTCCTTTGCTCTTAACCCCTACATGGCCTTTGTAGTAAACTAACACTTCCTGCAGCATTTTGGCAGAGTTGCAGATGGTCTAGAGGCATCTGTGGCCTTCCTTTCAGCTATCAGACCATTGAAACAATGGGTCCTCGATACCTGAAATTTCCCTGGGAATCTCATGCTGGGAGAAGGAGAAGGCTGGGGTCCTAACGCCAGCCAAAAGGAGAGCTTGTCTCCTAGAAAGGGATTTCTAACAGTTCCTACTACTTGTCACACCACCTTGTTGGAGACTGAAGCTGACAGGGATGGGCCAATGACGGGTAAGACCACACCCTGACAGGGCTCCTTGATAATGCTTATCTCTTGCCTGCCACTTAAACTCTAAACCTCAGGCCAAGACCCCGAATCTGGGCTTATTTTCCTTCCCAGTGTGGCCACACTGAGCACCTCTCTACTCCCTCCTGTCACCATCACGTGGCTCTCTGACTGGCCTACTGAGGCTGTGGCCAAGCCGGGCTTGTTAGGATTGCTAGGGCTTAGGTTCTGACCCTAGCAACTCCAGTGTTTCACCCGCTAAAAGAAACCATCTCTAGACCAAGGAAACTTTTAAGCTCAAATTTTTATTTTATCATACTGAATAAGAATAGAGTATTAGAAAAAAAAAATATCTGTCCTTTAAATTTTTAAAAATATGCTTTGGATTAAAAAAAAAACAGAATAGAGAGTTACTTTGACAGTTTGTCTGACTGGGAGTTCAGCCGTCATGTACTTATGATGTCAAGCTTGCACTTATGTGCTAAGGTGGTAAATGGGGTTTATATCTTTATATACCATGAGGGAACATGCTAGGAACCCCCATACTGGACACTCTTCTACATGTCTGTTCCTGAACGAATACTCACTGTGCACTTTGGGCCAGGTAATCCATCCAGAGCGGTGGTTCTCAGCCTTCCTAATGCTGCTACACTTTAACGTGGCAATGACCCAGCCATAAAATTATTGTCATTGCAACTCCATGACTGTAATTTTGCTACCAGTAGGAATCATAATGTAAACATCTTCTGTGCAGATGTCTTAGGCGACCCCTATGAAAGGGTTGTTTGACACCCAAAGGGGTTGTGATCCACAGGCTGAGAACCACTGTTCTAGATAGAGCACTGAATGGACACGAACACCTGCTTTCACGAAGTTTAATTCTAATGGAAAGGGGGGCAAACTAAAATACAGTAGTAAATAAGTGGGCTGGGCTTTGCCGGGGTGGGAGGCGGACGCATAGGACGCAGCCAATAATGGCAATGTCAAACCAGCTAAGTAAGAGTGGAATAAAAATTACAGAGAATCACGTCAGGTCGGAGCCATCTGGTGGGACAGAATACTTTCCACGTGTTCCCCTGGCCCAGGGTAAAGCTGTCTGTCACCCAGTGAGGAGGGTGGAATTTTCCCGATAGAACTACCCAGAGGTTGTTTCTCTTTCTCTCCGTCCTTCTTTCCTCACCTTAGTCTCCTCTAGCTGCCTCTGCAGATTCTTGGGGTCCACAGCAATGGGCTCACGCAAATGTTTGCTTGCTTTAGCCTCGCAGGCCTCGAGCCCAGAGAGAAGTCCGCAGGACGCGTCTTCATAGTGCTGGTATTTATCCACCAGGTCCTTGAGGTTATTTCCAAGAACACTGCACTGAGAACCGCAGAAGAGAAGAGAAGGGGGCGTTCATGAAGCTCACTATTCTAGGTCAAATAACTTCAAGACGTATGGGCAGTAACTTGGGGGGAAAAGCAGGCTTCAACTGATGTTGAGGTTTAGTTTATTTTTTTTCCTTCTTTCATGTGAAGAAGTCAAAAGGTAACTATAAAAATGAAAAGCTATTTCTAGACTTACAATAATAAAAAACCATTATTGATGACTGGTCTTAAACAAGAATGAATCACCGGCCCAGGCAGACTCCTGGGATTTCAGACTATATATAGAAACGTATGAAAATACCTTTAAGGGTCTTTATAAGTCATTTCTGCACGTTGCACAAGATCAACACAATGAAGCCAAATACTTTACATTGAGGCAAAGCAAAAGCCAAGACTCAAAGATGCTCTTCAAATCATATATGGTGGTGGGTTAAGTCTGCACAGCCTACGTAGCAAGCAGGGAAATATGCTCTTGGGTCATCTCCCTCCCCATGTTGAGACAGGATCTTGCTATGTAGCCCAGGCTAACCCGAATTTACAACCCTTTTCTTTTAGCTTTTCGAGCATGCACCACCACACCTGGCTTACAGTTTTTGTTTTTAACAGGACTCTTAATTGTCCATGGTCATAAAAGAGCAGTAGTCATTCATAATGAAAACATAGCATCCAAATGCAGCTGTAGGACAGACAAACAGTCCTATAATTTGTGAAGGGAACCATGACACTTCAGATGGTCAAGGAGCCTCTCCTCTTGCTTAATATGATCCATCTGGTGGTCAGATTTGGTACTACAGAAACTGAGAACAAAAAACTGGCCAGGCTCTTCCAAAACTAAGTAACTAGAAGTTGCTAATTTTTTTTTTAAAGACATTTTCCAGAAATAGAGGAGATGAAAAAATAATTTTTAACTTCTAAAAACAAAAGTGAAGAGGACAGATTGACCTCTGCTCAAAAAATTAAAAAGGAAAATAAGATTACCTTAGAGTAGAGAGACCGGAAGCGGTCTGTGGCCTGATCCAGTTTAGTCTGAACTTCTCTGTATGTTGCGGAAGTGTCGATACTGTCCTTGTCAACCCTGTCGTCATCTCTCTTGCAGCAAGATTTGGCAGCTTCTAACACCCTATTTCCAGAAATGGTGATGTACCTCAGGTCGCCCTTGTGCGAAATGACATCTTCTGAGAAGCTCTTCTGCCTCCTCAGCTTGCCCGCTAACCCGCTGAGGTCATCGGCGCCGCCTGCCTCCAGGTTCTCCAGCTCTTGCTCTGACTGCTGCAGCCAACGCTCAAACTCCCCATAGTCGGCGTCAAACTTCGACAGCTCCTCCTGCAGGGAGTGTGTCAGCTTCATCTTCTTCTCACACTCCGCCAGTACGGTCTCATAGTGTGCCCTCAGCTCCTGCGTGTTCATCCGCAGCTTCTCCTTCTCTTCGGGAGAGAGATGGTGGCCCTGCTTCTCTAGCAGGACTTGCGCAGACTGTGTGGCTACGATGACCGCCTGGTGCTGAGCCATGATCTTTTCGTGCTGTGCCTGTGTGGAAAGAAGGGAGGCACAACTTACTGCTGTTGGGAACACTGTGGCCTCGAGGTGACTGGGCTTCCAGGATCCAACTTCTCCATGCCCTTCTCGTTGGCCAAAGACAGTTAACAACAGGGAAACAAGGATGGAATTACTAGATAAGTCCAATAGAGAGTTGAGGGAGCAGATGTCAGGAAAGCACCTTATAGTTTCTTGGTTTTGTTTTTGTTTTTGTTTTTTTCGAGACAGGGTTTCTCTGTGTATCCTTGGCTGTCCCAGACTTGCTTTGTAGACCAGGCTGGCCTCGAACTCACAGCGATCCGCCTGCCTCTGCCTCCCGAGTGCTGGGATTAAAGGCGTGCGCCACCACCGCCTGGCTATCTTATAGTTTCTTATAGTGACATCTTATCAGTTTCTTACAGTGAACATGGAGGTGGTGACCTCAACGTGTCGCACATTTGCTTTAAGGGTCATTTCTGCTCATGCACAAATCCCTCTAGATCCTGGCACATGCTAGGGGTTTGAGTCCACTCTGAGGCATGAGAGCAGAGAGCGCTCTCAGGAAGTGGTGCTGCCAACAGGTCAAAGACATGCAGAACCCCTGATGGCCTCACTTTGCAGACGGCAGGTGCCTTTGGCACCTCAGGTTCCCTCCCCTCCATCTGTAAAAGGTTTCATTTTGTTTTTTTCAAATGTGCTGCCCAAACATGGCACAAAAGGCTAATAATCCTGAGAACTTTTCTCCACTTGTTGTAATGGCTTATTCGCACCTGTCCTGGCTGTCATCACAGGGCTCTTTCCATTACACCTGTGCTTTGCTTACTCCCATCTCTATCCCCACCCACCTGTGTAGGCTACACTGGTACATTTTCTCCACCTGTTTTTGCCTGGTGGCAGCTGTTTCAACAGATACCTACATAGTTGCCTCCATCCCCTTTGAATATTGGCACAACTCTCACCGACATGGCTTTATCCTAACTACTTGATTTAAATGGTAAAAACTGAACTATATTACACCAAATTACCCCCAAGCAAATCATTAAGATCTCTTTCCCTTAGCGCTTTCTACTGACCCCCATACCACAGAAGGTAGCTATTATGTGCTATGTCCCCATCTCCCCCTTGGTAGGCAAGCTCCAGGATGGAACCCCAAGCACCTAGGACAGTGCCGACAAGGGGCAGAGTGAGAATAACAGCAGTCAAGTGACAAGGGCTCACAACCCCTGAGAAGCCAGGCCTTGCTCCCAGCCTGGTCTCAATCAGCCAGTGGAGCACTGGCCTGCCCACACCTGCATTCTCACTAGCTGCAGCAGTGCCCGACACCTCATGGACCACTGATAAATACTTTAGTTGAAACAGCCTTCTTCCACAAGCTGGGTCTTTGGCATCTGAATCACATTCATACACTCATCTGCACAAGGGCTTCTGCATCTGATGGGCGTTCAGAGTACCTTATGCCATCTGGTCAGTACCCTCCTTTTGTATATGAGGGATCTCAGGCTGAAGGGGGGAGAGGGGCGTGGCTGACCCGGGCCCCAGCAGAATTACAGAGGGCTGACATCTCTAACTCAGCCCCGGGCCCCTCTCCAATAGCAGGTTGGCCCTTAAGGATTCTCAGTCTCAGAAGTAAAGATCTCAGGAGGGAAACAACATGCTATGTACTGAAGCAAGGGTGACCCTGGCTTGGGTGACCTCTTCACATGAAAGTGCACTCACGGATAACTTTTTATCACTTTGGTTAAGCCTCCGGTTTGTGACTTTTTTGTTGTAACTCATAAACATCCTTCAGGAGTTTGTTCGATTTTTATTTTAAACTGTAGAGTACCAGTGAGGTCCTGCTCCTGAGCATTTTGAAAGCGTGAACACTCTCACTATTCAAAGTGTGAACGCTCTCACTGGCCAGGCATAAATTATACCCTCTAGAAAACCTCACTGAGGATATCCTCTTGGATCCTAGGACACCTAACAGACCTGAAAAGGCCTCTCAAGGACAGTCATCAAGCAACAAGACCCCGGGCACGGAGACAAAAGATATCAACTCAGCGGACACTTTAAAAATGGTTACTCCAAGCCTGCCTATCCTCCTGCAGTGGGCATGAATGACAGCTTCCATTGCTACCGTGCCCTGGGTTCTCATTCTCCACATCAGCGTGCGCCCTCTCACAGGCTCAGCTGAGAACGATGTGAGCTCAAGGCCGCGCAGCACGCCAGTCTGTGAACATGCAGCAGGGGTCTGCAGTGACCAGCACTATGGCTGAGACGGAAGCCAAACCCTAGCTTTACAACACGTGCTACCTGGCAAGCTGCTTTACGTATGGATGCTGTAATTGTCCTGTAAAATGGAAACCTAAAACTTCAAAGAGTAGCTAGGAAGACTAAATGAAGTGGGGAGGAGACAGGAAGGGTGCCGGCTACGGCCACTGCTCCAGAGCGGTCAGCTACTAGCCTCCTTTCTTTCATTCCTTTTTTTAAAAAAATCTATGCATTTGTGTCTGTTCTGGATGACCGTAGTGGCCAGCTGGAGCTACAGGCAGTCCTGAACTGCCTGACGTGATGCTGGAAACTGATCCTGGATGCCCTGCAAGCACAGCGAGCTGTCTTAACCACAAAACCAGCCCTCCAGCCCTCTTTTAATTTCTTAAACAGGGCCTCAGCTATGCACAGAAGCTGTATGTAATGGTTTACTTCTTACTATTTTTTAGTTGCTTAGAACATACACAGAAATTTATATCTGACGTAACAATGAACCTGAGGTAGGGAAAATCTCTATTCTGTGTGGTCAATAAGGCTCGGTTGTATAAAGCTGTTTGACTCTTTATCGCCCTCCCACACAGAATCTGACGGCATCACTGTTTAAGCGGCACACCTTGACTTTCTGGTACTGCTGGTTGAGATTCCCCTCGGTGGTCCCGGCACGCCCTTCAGCATCTGTCTCCAGCAGGTTCCCATTGACTTCATCCTCTTCACCAGCTACTGACTTGCCATCGCCGTCGTGCACATGGGTTCCGTTCTGCTCCATCAGCTGTGTGGGCTGCATCCCCGCCCTTTCTGAGTCTTTCTCAACAGTCGACAGCCAGTCCAAAAGGCTTTCTATTTTGGTTTTGCTCTCTTCCAGCTGCCTCACAGCTGCAACCTGGGTAAGGAAGGCTCGTAAGTATTAGAGACATGGCCTAGGTGCAACATGTTAAAAAAAAAAAAAAAAAATAAAGCAAGTATCAGGCATTCCTAAATTTACTAACACATATTAGAAACATATGGGAATTAAGCCTTAAAGCAACAAGTAGTTGCGCTGGGTCTACACTGCCTTCAAACGTTCATTTTGAACTTTTATCTATAGTTGACAGCACTCCTCACACCCGAAGTCTCTCAACCGGCTTCAACTTACGGAAAGGCCAAAGCCAACTCTCCCGATCTTTGTATTTGCCAATTATGTACCCAGAGTCCCAGCACTGTAGCTCTTAGCACTAACCACTGCTCACCACCACCCAATATGCTTAATAAATACAAGCAGCTGTCGTGTTAATCATCTCTGGTGAAGTGACAGTATACCACACGCTTGGACATGCACCTTTTCAGTCTCTTCCTTGATGGCTGTCGTCACCGCTTTATCCAGCTCCTTTTTCGACTGCTCCGCCTTTAAATTCAGCTGTTCGAACTTTACCTTTGCCTCGGTTAGCTTCTGCTCAATCAAAGCTTTATCTTCTTGGGACAACTCTTCACCACTCTCTTTTAGAAATATTTCCGTGTTCCTCACTATTTCTGCCAATGCCTGCGTACTTCCTTGCATCTCTCTCTCTAATTCCTTAAAACACACATGAAAAACAATATTCAATTGTATCCTTTCAATTCTTGCAGAACTGTAATTCTTAAAAGGGAGTTACTGCTGGCAGAGAGACTAACAAGTACACTGAAATAGCACACAGAGTATGGTTTAACTGCACTTTAATTTCCAAATGATTTCAAATCCTAGTATTAAAACTGTATGAACCATTCCTGCTTCAGAGTACTTGTGGAACGCTGAAACCATCGAAGCACTTCGTATATAAGCTGTACAAATTTGTGTGAGATTTATATAAGCTTGTTTACAACATAAATTTGTGGTGATGTATATCCTATTTCTAAACACTGATACATGTACCTTGAGACTGTGCCTCACTATGTGGCAAAGCCATCCTCCTCAGCCTCGCAAGTGCCACGCTCACAGGCATACACCACCCCCACATCCTTGATTTTTAATCCACATCTATTACTCAGTAAAAAAAAAAAAATAGGTCCATTAATGAACTGAGACATTTTCTTTTTTAACACCAGGTTACATATGACGTAGTGCTTGCATCTTAGCCCTGGTTATGAGGACACTCAGGACTAAGCTCTCCTCTCTGGAGTTCCAGCTTTCTTTTGCCTGGGAAGTAAAGATTTCCCCTTGTGATCTTCACTCTTGAAAACAAGGGGATTCTGTTTTCATGCATTTTCATTCTTTATAATACACCGCTCCATCTTGATAACATCTTTCTCCATATTCTATCTTGAGTTTCCTCAAGCTTTTGTGCGCCTTACTTGCATGACAGACTGTACATGACACTGTTACCAAGTGACATTAACTGTGGTGGTAACTTGATCCATATTTACTCAGCTTGAATATCAACACTGCAACAGAAGCGCAGCCAGTGCTTAACTGAAGGGAGCTGAGCTCCAGAGATCTGACTGACACAAAATCTGAACCTCCTAACACCAAAACACAGGTTTTCTTATCTGGCATTTTTGTTATTTTACCCCTTTTCCTTAGATAAAAAAGAATGAATTACAGGAAAAGACCCGAGGAACAGGAAAAGAGCTAATACTGGGAAAGAACTCAAACTGGAGCCTATTTCTCCTGATTTGCGAGTGAGTCAACAGGCCATGAAATAGTTCACACCGTAATGTACCATTGACCTCCTTGATGCAGTAGATCACCAAAAAACGTCAAGAAAATTACCTGGCCTGCTCTACAGCGTAAATCTAGCTTTGAGTGTAAAGTTTAAAGCCCTTTCCCAGAGCCCTGGGCATGCGCTGCTTCCGATACGTCTAGTGTCCTTCCAGCGCTCCCAGAGGCCTTCCAGGAGCCACAGCTAACAAGGGTACACGGCTGTGGATACAAAGGTCTACCTCTTGCTTGGACTGGTACTTCTTTAACTCCACCGTGCCATCCCCAATCACAAAGGCCTCCTGGTGACTAATCAGGCGGTTTTCAGTCTGCGTGAGGAGATCACACAGCCCTTGGAGCTTCTCTTTGTACTCCTGTCGACGCTCTGCCGCAACCTAAGATGGAAAAAACACAGCACCCCTTCAGTGGGTGACCTTCAGCTCCCGTCTAACCAAGCCTCTCAGCAGGGTACACTGTTCAAACACCCTCCTCTAAGCCTCTCAAGTATGCTGTAAACATGATAGCACTGGAGTGCAAAGTGAGCAAGGACAGACAGATAGCACAGAATACGCATGTCCCATATACACGCAAAGGGCCTGTTTCGGGTGAAGTTGCTCAGCAGAATACTGGCCATGCATATGTGTAAGAGATGGAACTTCTGACCGATAGGAAGAAACATCGCATTTTCTTAAGCTCTTGAAACCTGCGACACACATAATTAATTCTGCAAAAGGACACCAAAAGAGAAGTTAGTTGTGACTTGTCAGTGAACATATGGATATGTATATATAGGTTATTATGCTACACACAATGCCTGGATGCTTCAAGAATTAAAAAAAAAAATCATTGCATGCATTACTTTTATTTCATCATTGTGTTCTTTGCTCATTACTGCTCATTACTGTAATAGAATTCACTAAATCAACAGATTAATAAGCCAAAACTTGTGTCTTTTTTTTTCCTATTCTGCGCACACTTACTATCTAGCTCACAGCAACAGTAAACCCCGCTCATGCCCCTTAAAAGCTCAGCACAGGTCAGGCATGAGGTGTCTCATCAGTGCTCATAAGACTTCCTGGTAAACATTACTGTTCCTAATTTATTAACAAGCTAAGTGAGAGTAAGTGACTTCACTAAGTCACGCAAAGCAGGGACACAAACTGAGACAATTTGGCTCTAGAATGAATATTCCATTCCTCCCAGGAGGAATGGTACCCAGGGAGAGGATGAAGTCTCTCACCTAGCAAAATGATGTTAAGAGAACATTGGAAAAAAAAAAAGTCAACTGCATGACATCATCAGTGTGAAACCCCTATGCTGTGGCCCACGGCAGGAATTCTGCTCCGCACCCACTCAGCCACATCCAGGGTCCCTCCCTAGCTCGGCATGGTTTCAGGTTACCTAAGTTATGGCTTCACAGAGAAAAAGTGAAACAGGGAGCACAACTCCCCAGGAAGGCAAACCTTCTGATGACCGAGTGCCTGCTCTAGCTGCAGGTGAGCCTCGAACCGGTCCGCCTCGGCCGTTACCAGCTCCTGCGTGTCAAGAAAACGCTTCTGGGTTGTATTTAAGAGTCTCAGCAACTGTCTGTTTTGGTTGGGAGACAGATCTTGCGCGTGATCAGAGATGAAGGACTGTATGTCAAAGGCCGTCGTTTCCAGCTGCACTTTGGTATGTGTAAGGTCCCTCAGCACGTTCTGTGAAAAAAGCAGCACAAGTTGCCAGAGAAGGTAGGCTGTGGTAAAGGTCAACAGCATCAGTAACACTGGGGTCTACTTTCTGCTTAAATATGATCCTTCTACTGGCACTTGAAGGTTTAATGATACTTTTTCAGCATTCAAAAAAATGTACTTATTCATCATCTGGTAAGAGGTTGTGTGTGTGTGTGTGTGTGTGTGTGTGTGTGTGTGTGTGTGTGTGTGTGTGTGTGTGTGTGTGTCTGTGTGTGATGTGTGTGCATGGATATGTGTGAGTGTGTGTATGCCAGGGCACCAGTGTGGAGGTCAGAGGACAACCTCAGGGTTGGTTCTTGCCTTATGTCTGGTTTGAGACTGGGTGAGTCTATTTTTTTTTTTCTGTTCTCTGCTTCCTCCAAGCTAACTAGCCACAAGTGACCAGGATTCTCCTGTCTCCCCACAGAAGCACTAGAAGTGAAGACACGCATCACCCCACCTGACCTTCCGCTGATTCTAGGGATTCAAGCTCAGATCCCCATACTTGCACAGAAAGTGTGGTAAGCACTTCACACAGTAAGTCATCTCTCCATCCCAGTAGTGAAGTATTTAAATGTGATGTTAGCTAAAATATAAAGATAAACAACCCCAAGGTCTCTCCTCGCCTGGTATATCATACTTAAAATGCAAGGGACAAAAACCAAACCAAACCAAAACACCCAAAGATCAAAAACAAGTTCATTCATTGTAGTAAAAGGGACATTAACATCACTAAATGTTAATATTTGCAACATTTCCATTATCCTTTCAATCGTGGTAACATATAACAAGACCACAAGGAACACACACACAAAAATGAAGTAAACAGCCTATAATTTTAGTTTTCCAATTCTGAGGCAAGGAGCCCAAGTGTTCATGGAAATGTTGTTCAAATTAAGAGTGTGTTAAAAAAATATTCAGACCAAAATTTATTACCATACAAATATAACTTGAGTTACTATACTGACTCATTTATAGCTATCTTGTACATATATAATTCATTCATAAAAGGCATAAAAACAGGGCTGTAGAGATGGCTCAGAGGTTAAGAGTACTGACTGCTCTTCCAGAGGTCCTGAGTTCGATTCCCAGCACCCACATGGTGGCTGGTAACCATCTATAATGTGATCTAATGCCCTCTTCTGTCATGGAGGCAGAGCACTGTATACATAATAAATAAATACATCTTTTAAAAAAAAAGACATAAAGACAGATAGATGTCAGTGTGTCAGTGGTAGTGAGAATCTGGTATGGTGTATGGAACAGCTTCTAGAGTTGGAACAAGTAGGAAAAGACAGCTTTTCAAGCAAACGGCAGGAAATAATCCCTTACAGGCTCAGGAAGGTTGTACTTGTCCTGAACACTTCTTACAGTGAATCCACAGGTTTTGTACTTCGTCATAAGAGCTTTGATACTCACCTTAAGAAACTTCACATTCTCCTTAACAAGCTCAGCATCTTGGATGCTCACAGTTTGAATATCCTTCACAGATTTGCTTTTCTCTGATACCCAATCTGAATACGATGTAAGTTTGTGTAGGAAGTCTTCGTGACGAACTGCCAGCTTAGACTAGAAAACAGAATTACATGTTAATTTCTCTCTGACGCCCAAATTCCCAAGTCCTATAGTGATTCTGTTTGAAGAGTTGAGAACTGTAAAAATGTAATACTTAAATGAAATACCTCACAGTACAGTTTAAACTCTCAATCACGTTTTCCTCAGAATTCACCAGGTTATGCCTACCATTTCAGAGTCAATTGCAAGCATGATCAGCTTCATTCTTTCTGAGGATTCACCGCTGAGGTACGAGAAGGCATTCTGTAAACGTTCGTGGCTTTTGCTCAGTTCCTCGCGGTGTCTGCTGGGAAGGTCACTAGGAAAAGACTTTAAGAATTCTTGCGCCAACTTTAGATCTTTTCTTAAAAATACAGCAATTGGAGCTAATCCCAGCTCGAATGTCTGCAAAGAAAAATATTCCACATCTACTACCACTCAGCAAAAAACACAACCCAAACAGAGCAAAAGCAAAGCATTCTCCTTCTTGCAAACTGTGCACGAGGTGACACCACCACCCAGGACCCATCAGCCACTGCAGCTGGGATCTCAACGTCTACCAAGGCCTAGGCTTTGGACCTCAGCCTGGTGCTACAGTGGGGGAATAGAAACTTCAAGAAGTGCATTTAGTAGGAGAATTACGGATTCCCACAGTTGGCGGACTCTCAAAGGGGACAGGGGCACTCTAGTCTTTCTTTCTTCTTCTGCCTTTCAGTTTTAGGTGAAGAACTACCTTGCCACAAACCTAAACGCCACCAAGGGACTGAGGGATCCTGGGCTACAGCCTCCAGAACCATGAGGCCAAATAAACCTTCTGCTTGACGTGATTACTGGTGGGAAGCAGGCAAGCATATTGGTAGGTAGCTCTTACCTCTAACTGCTTGAGCTGACTCTTCAAGGCTTCTAGATTATTACCCACAGATGCCCGAGTGTCTAAGGGGGGTTCCATATCTTGAAGCAAGGCCAAATATTCATGCATTTTCTCAGTAAGTTGTAAACACTGTTGTAACTCATTGGAACACTAAGAACAAAATTGGATACGGTTAATTGCTAGCCTTTATGAAAAAAAGAAATTAAAGCAAACAAAATGTATGGGATGATGCCCACGTGTTTCCTGCTGGAATTGTCACAGGGAAAAAAAATGCACACGTCAACTCACTTTTTCCTTCGAGCTACCATCAGAAGCCATTTCTCTTGATCCAGAAAAACACTCTGAACGGTCTGGAGGCTCCCTGCGCAGTTCTTGAAGCTTCTCTTGTCCTGGCAATGCTGCTGTGTGCACACTACAGTGTTCTACTTCCACTTGTCTTACAGTTTGTGGGTTCGGGGAACAGTGATGTCCTCCTTTACTTCCATGATCACTGCCGACGTACGGCTTTTCTTCCGCAGTCTCAGAAGTAGCACACGGGTTTTGATTGGAGGCTTCAGCCTGTTCTCTCTCAGCTGAATACCCACCAAAAAGCAGCGTGTGAAGGGCCTTCTTAAATTGTGGTGGAAATAATTCAGGGGCCATGCCTCTCTTCTCGGGGTCACGCTCCATCTGAGCTAATGCTTGCATCAACTCGGATGTGCCCGGGGACTCTTGGGTATGCTCTGTCTGCTCCACTATATCAAGAAGCGCCAACCGGAGTCTCGCAACACAGAGAGGATCCGCTCCGCTCTCTGTCTTCACTTCTGAGGAGTCTCTTGGGGAAATGCCAGGACCGGGCACACTAGAGACCTCACTTGCCAACTGAGACAAGATAACTCCTTTGATTAAGTTCTGAGCAGAAGTTTTAGTGCCTGTGCAAGCTGGAAGGTCTCCGGCCTCTTGGAGATCCGTATGAACTTCTCCTAAAGTGCTTTTCAAGATAACCTTCCCATCTTCCACATATGGCAGAGGCAACTCAGGACTAGGAGATTCTCTCTCTTGGGGTCTTGGACCCAAGGCTTGCTCTCCACGTGGCTGATTCTCAGTGTTTTCTTGCTCTCTGCTGCTTTCTAACAGTGAGCAGCCCACAGCTGAAGTGTCACTGGACGGATTTTTCCCTGCACTCACACGGAGCTTAGGATCCACAGAATCCATATTTCCTCCACAGTCCTCCATACTTTTAAGAGGTAAGAGTGACAGTGTGGTGTCACTATTTTCTGGAGGGAACGGAATTCTTCTTTTCCCTTCCGAGATACTTTCCTTGATATAAGTGTCACTTGGCTGCACCTTGGCACCTGGCAGCCAGTCTTCTTGGGGAGTGATTGTCTTTTCCTCTGCATTCGTTGCTGTGCACAAGTCATCTTTCACTGGCGAGGAAGCTCTTGAAACATGGCTTGGGATACTTTTGTTTAGATCCAGTACATCTGCGTTTATAAGCTTATCAGAGTGCTCTATAGAGCTCAACAGACCCTTCGCTTTCTCTGGCCCTCCAGTGAAAAGATCTTCGTCCGCACAACTCTTCACCTCACGAGACGTTACAACTGAGGTCAAGTCAGCAGGAGCCACTTTAGAAACTGAGGTGTCAAATATTTCTGCAAGAGTCTCAAGTAGAACAGGACTTTCACTAATCCGCCTTTGCATACTCCTTGTTTCTCTTCCAAGAGTCACAGTGGGTGGCTTTGGGTCCCCTCTGTGACTAAGTTCCTCAGAGTTCATCAGGAGAGCAGGAAGCTGACTCTTACCCATGCTGAGACTCTCTGTTGCCCTTTTAGTTGGTGAGGGGCTGAGATATCTTTCTTCTTGGTCTGGGCCTTCTATCATCCCTTCTTCTATCCCAAAGCCTATCTCCTGAATGGATGCCTCATCTACCAGCTGCTCGCCTTTGCCATCTCTACCTTTAGCCAGAGCTCTTCCATTTCCTTGCTGGTCCCTGTCACTGACTGTAGATGATGAATGGCTTTCCTCAGAAGGTCCAACTACTAACTCAGTTTCAGAACAAACAATTTTCCTGAAAGACTGATTGATTTTCGGCGATACGTTCTCAAGATAGTCACCTTCAGCTCTTAGAACGTTTGTAGATTCTGGACTTTGAACCAACTTGACTTTTGTGTGCATTACATCACATTCTAATTCAGAATTCAACCCGGTATTATTAGATAAAGCACTTTCAGAGCCAAATGTTTGTTCTGAGGCAGCGTCTTCAGCATTAGACAGCAACACATCTTGAGCTGCCACATGATCAGACAAACTCGCTTTGTCTTCCTTATCAGCGCCATTCGTAAGTTCTGGATGGTTGCTTCTTTCAGTGTCTGGACCTCTCAAGCTAGCTGATTCTGGCTGTAAGACACCTACATGGTGCTGCTTTCCTAGTGGACTGTAGTTGTGCATTTTACCCAGGAGAAACATGTTACAGACATTTTGGTTTCCATCCCTGTGTTCTTTTACAGCTGTGGCATGTACCTGGGTGTCTTCAGCTTCACCCATGGGCTTTCCATTCTCACTTTCTATTCCTTGTCCTCCCCTGTCACCAGCGTCTTCACTGCTGGGGTCCTCATTGTGAGTGTCAGCAGCAGCATCACCCGTGTCACTGCTATCACATACACAGTGCCTGTCGCTTTCTCTACTTTGTACGGAACCTACGTGATCACTGTCAGATTGACTTTCTTGGCTAGTGTCGCACTCTTCTGTCCAGCTATCATCAGGTGTTGACGAGGCTCCTAAGTTCTCTTTCCTTCCTGTAGCATCACTGTCAGTCAATGAGTCAGACTCATTATTTTCAAGGTCAGGCGGGTTTTCCCTTTTGAATGTAGATCCCACTAACTGTTCATTCATCTTGTCTGGGTCAACTGAATTTAATTGTTTCTGGTTAACTAAACATAATTCAGATTTCTCAATACCTACAAGAAATTCCTGGGGACAATGTACTTTGGTCTTCACACTTAAGCTCTCATCCAGTCCTCCTTGAGGAGATACAGGATTCTTCTCTTTTGAAACGTCATAAAAAATATCAACAGAAGGGGGCGTCCCATCGTTTTCCTCCTGCAATGTGTCATAGTCCTCGGGCTGCAAACCATCATGGTCATCATCCTGAAGAACTAGAGAATCATGGTCATCATCTTCAAACAAGGGGGTATCATAAAAATAGTCATCACTCTCCGTGTCTGTGCCCGTGTCACTCGGCTGATCAGCTAGCAGGGACGTCTCATAGTCACCAGCATCAATGGCTTCTTTAGGTGACAGTGTGCCACAAAAAGACGGGCTGGCACCCCACGAACCATCCCCAGGCATCATGCTACAGGAGTAGCTTTCCTCCTCAGACCCAGTGTCCTCGCTTTCTTCTGTTTGTTGAGTATGTTCACTCTCACCGGAAGTACCTGACGTGGCTTCACCGCTGTGACGGTGGACGTGAACGTTGCCACACCCCATATCCAAAGACTTCTGCTCACCGCGCTTCCCCTGTAAGCTGACATTAATAGCTGCAATTCCTAGAAACTGGTCTTGAAATGTTTCCCCTGTACTCTGATCAGCTGACACTGTTTGGTCACTGAATGACAAGCCTGTGTTCTGCGGGGCTTGTGTGTCACTAGAACTCCCCCGACGGTACCCCAACGAATTGTGGCTTAGCAGGGCACTCAGCCGGGGGGAATAGTCAAAGGCAGCCGGGCCCCACTGCTTATCATCTTCACGCTTTCCTTCTCGTAAATCACGAAGTCTATGGGTTTCCGACGTCAGAAAATTACCTGCAAAATCTTGAGCGCTTTTAGAACGGCTCCCTTCATCTGGGCGTGCCTTCGTTTCAAGTTCAGGTTGGTTTTTACAGCCTTTAAGTACATTGTCAGCATCATGTCTGAGCGTGCTCCCTTCCGCATATTCTGGCTGCGTTGAATATGATGTAGGCTTGGGGACACACACAGTGGTTGGACTACTGGGTTTATGAACAATTGTTGTGGTATTTGTTGGGCTTTCTAACCTACACAATTCACTGCTGGTATCATTGTTTCCCGTTTTACAAAACGCTTCATTTACAGCACCCTTTCTGTCTTCAAGGGTCTCTTTATGTTTGGGCTGTGTGTAAGGACATTTATCAGAGCCAGCTGCTGAAGTCGAACACTCCTCCTTTTCTTTACTTAAAGCATAATTAGGAAAGGCCTCGGGGATGGCGAGGAAGGAAAGACTTTCTTTCCCGGGTGTGTCGGCTCCGAGTTCTGCACCACAGCTCTCCAGCAGCATGGCCACAGCCTCGCCCAGGTCTCCGTCGTAAAGCAGGAGCCTCTGGCCTGTGTTTGCATCCATGTAGCTGTTCACCATCAAGTAAGACAGGAATAACTTTTTAGTTTGTTCTGAATTCTGGGTTGCGACCGGCTCTTCGCCATCAGAACCATCCTCTTCTTGCCTGTAATCGTGAACTGTCGATGGCTGGAATTTACAAAAAGAGAGCCATCTTCTGGCATTTCTACAGGCCTCTAAATCTCCTAAGTCTGGCATTTTGTCTGGCAGCGTTATATTTTTTAAAATCGACACTGTGCTGTTATCTATGATTCCCAACTGCTTAGCAGCGTCCAGATCAATGACCTGAGAGCTTTCCGGGATATAGAGAGCAGCGATCTTCTGTCTCGTGTTCAGAATTTTGTAGGCTAGTTCGTTTGTAATCAACTCTTGCTGTAAGGAGGAAGACGTGGGGAATATTTCGCCGGACTGGGGCCAGATGAGTCCCACATAGCCCCGCTGAGCCTCCAGAACCAGAAGTGCACTGCTCGACGTGATCAGGTCACACTGCACAGCTTCGTCTACTGTTAGTCGCTTTGCAGGGCTGGAGTGCATGATCCCGCCTGTTTGAACTTGATAGGTGAGGATACTACTTGCAGTGTCTCTGTCAATCATTCCTTCTGCCATGGCTTCTTCAACAGTCATTCTCTGACCGGAGTTGCAATTGACCAGACCGCCAGACAGAAGCTGTGCTCCTAACAGCCTAAACATGGTCTCGCGGTCTATGAGCCCCTCATGAGCTGCCCTGAGAATGCTGACGCTTCTCCCACATCTCAGTGCTATTCTTCCAGCTTCCTGCGGTCTCACCGGTAAAAGCCACATCCTGGTATTCTCCTGCAAAACACTCCTTTGTACCATATCGGTTAAGGATACCTTCTCAGAAGTGCATGGGTCAATAAGATCTTTGCAAGTATCTTGCCTTTCTAGGACTTTAGAAAACAACGCTGAGGAAAGCAAGCTCTGTTGGAAAGCCTTTTGTAAGGTCAGGTGTTCACCTGTGGCTGGAACAACCAGGGAGCCTGCAGAGAGCAGGATCTCAAGAACTCGGATGGCCATGGATTCTGATATCAGGCCCCGAGCCAGAGAATCCAGCACGGGGATTGTGGCTGGCGAGGCAGTAGAAAGGATCTGTTTTACTTTTCTTAGTTCCTTCAGTTGGCGCAGAATTTGTTCATCCACAAGGCCGTGGCTTTCGGCATCTTTGAGGTCAAAACACTTTCTCAGCTCTGGTGAAATTAAGCCAGAAACCATGAGCTGGGCCTCAAGCAACCTGACCCCTGTTTCATAGTCAATGAGGCCTCTTAACACTGCCTGAAAGACAGAAAGGACCTCTCCGGTTGTCTGATCGATGGTGCCCGCAATCACTTTATCTGGCTGAAAGGGAAATGCAGAAAGCTTGGGTCAGTCTGGTAGCTAAGGCAGTTTCTTGCAGCTTAGGTGGCTTTGTTTTTATAATAATATACTTCATCATTAAAAAAAAGTCCTCTACTTACCAAGGCGGCTTGTGAATGTTAGGCAGGCTCAAATGCACAAGTGATCTATGTCAGTGATCTATTCAACAGCACAGAATGTGATAAAGCTTTGAAAACAACATGCATCTGTGAACTGAAAACTTAACATCTGTGTATACTAACAAGGTTAGTGAGGATACAAGAGAAAGGTGTTGACAGTGAGAACACAGAACACACATCTATCTAGAAGGCAAATCATGCTTTCTGCATCTGGATGGGATCAGAGTCAGGAACAGACTCCATGCTACTGATGTTTACAGCATACGGAAGTTTCCAAAGATAGTAAGACTAAGGAAACAAAGACCTGGTTATGTACTCCCAAAACATGGCAAATTATGTGACAGTATTCCTGGGGGTCATGGGGTTAAATATCAAACACTGTGTTGGGCACATTACTGTGGGCCAGACAATTTTTAAGCAATTTCTTTTTCTTTTCTTTTCCTTTTTTACGAAGATGTGGGAGTACTTTCACTTTAAGACAGGGCCTCTCACCGCTCAGATAACTCTCATGGGTAGTTCTGACAATCAAGAATCTCCACAGTTCATCAGCTGCAGAGATGACCCACAGGCTCTTCTCTAATCATATTTTATAATAAAACACTGAGCATAAAAGTAAAAGAATGGCTTTGAAAAAGAAGAGTTAGAAAACGAATGAGTCCTCGTTCACCATGCAAGGCAGAGATTAAGAAGGCATCGGATGATGGTCAGCATGTGTAAGACCGCATTTCATAAACAACACAGAAGCCTCCAAACTCTCAAATAAATTCTATGCACGTATTTTCCACACAGAACCCCGAGGTGCATTGCCATGTATTTCCAGTCATGCGATTGGTGGGCCCTCCAATGGACCTCACACCTGCCAGTAATGTTACCTTCTCCTCCTCCTCCACCTCTCTCGAGGGTTGCAATTCCTGTTGTTTCAGAGATTCACTGAATAACAAATTGTAGCCTTCTTGAAGAGTGTTCACCTGCTTCTCCAATTCGTTTCTTTCTTCATCTGTCAGTCTACAACATCCACAAAGTATCAAGGGGCAATGTTAGCCTTCAAGTGTAAGTGGACGTAAAGTGTTTCAATGTCTCAGCTACAGTCCTAAAATAGAGCTTGTTCTATATATTTCTCAGGTCTTAAGATGATGATATGTGAAACTAAGGAGCCTATATAAAGTATCCAAGACTCTTTCCTTGGTCTGAGAAAGAGACTGAAGAGTTAAACTAATAGGTCAGTGCCTCCCCAAGAACAAACAAATAAAAACCAGAACTACTACTGCCAAGTTCATGAGGGAAAAGAGTCTTAAAGAAAAAACACAAAATTGTTTTGGGGTAACCATGAAGAGGACATTCCAAGAGGATTAAAGGTGATGGAGAACGCCTTCTTTGTCTGAGTCACTGGTTTAAATAAGTGAACTTGTGAAAAATAGCACTAGAAGACACAATCAGAGAGAGAGACACCCCACTACATCTCAATTACGTATCATGCGCGCCAAGAACACATTATGAAGTTATCCAAAAGGGAGTTTCAGAGTACTGAAGTATTAAGACCCGACTCAGCTTGCACTGCCGCTCACTGGTTGCTAATCTTAAACCTGTCTGAGCCTGTTTGCTGATCAGGGATATCTGAGGATTCACAGGCTGCGGAGTGGTGAGGACTGGCGGTGACAAACAGCTAAGTTCACATTCTCCATGTCCTGTTAGGTAACCTGTGACCCATTCGTGTTCCACTCTTAAAATGTCAGGGGCAGTGCCTTCTGTCTGCTGAATGGCTTCTCAGAACATGACCCTACACCAAATAGAAAGGCTGATGGACGCCTACGTACTTGTCTCCATGTTTAGCCAGAAAAATCTGTGTGCTTTGAAGAGCTTCAGAGAATTGCTCCTTCTTGGTTGATATTTCTTTACTGGAAATCTGTAAGGCAAGAAGTCACATTCAAAGTCTTCCCACAAAAGGAGTATTATATAATAATAATAATAATAATAATAATAATAATAATAATAATAATAATAATAATAAAAATGATGATAATAATAATAACAATAAACATATAATTTTAACCAAGACTGAAGTGCCAGGTGTATTTTCTCGGTGACACAAATAAGTAATCAGTCAGCTGTGAGTGGTGTAGAGGCCTGCCTAAGAGGTCAGCTCTCCTCAGCACACAGAAGAGGAAATACAGTGCCCTCTTGTCACAGTTCTACCATCTGCATAAGGGAATTAAAATGCAACACCACACAGTTCTTGCATCCATCCTGGCCCAATCACGAATACACGAAAGGCCAGGGGCTCAGCACAGCCCAGTACTATCCTTGTATGTGACCATTCTCAAAAAGACAGTGTGATTGGGGGTCACACTCTTCCCAAAGAGGCCTGTAGGTCAGAAGGTAACTGCTAATGCTAGCACCCTCCATCCTGAGCCATCTGTGTCAATGAGAAAAGGAAAACTCATCAATTGGTCCATTTGACCCAAGTTTCCATTCCTGTAAATGAACAGGAAGGAGAAGAATATTGGGCCAATGGAAAGATGCCGAGTATGCTACTTAGTCAATTTACATAGGAAATCTTGTGTGGTTACAGGTAATCACGAAGCTAAGTGGACTCTTTGGAGGACTCAACTCACTCATTACGTGCACCAAACCACCTTTTCCTTCCAGAGAGAAAGCAGGTGTTCTGGTTGACTTACAGTTAAGGTCAAAGGTTATTTAGAAGTGTCTGTGTTCACCATGTCTAAATCTAACTACTGTTCTGGAAAATCTGCAGCCATCATGTGAAGACTCCAGGTGTTTACAACTCCTGCTTCTGGAGGGCCACATTCTCTCAAGACAGCTTGGCTATGGCTTACGTGCCTGTCTGAAGGCTTTCCTATTTGATAGCAAGCAAAGGCCTTGGGAGAAGGCATTTTCCATCAAACAGTTGAGGCAAATGACCTTGAAGAGTTTTGGTTTAAAATGCACCAAATGCTTTCTGAATTCTCAGTTCTTCCATTTGTAAGAAACATACCTCAAGGCCAGTCTTGGTGGCACCGCAACAGTGAGACCAGCCTAGACCTTGCCCCCGCTGGCCCCCCCGCCCCCCAAACAAAGCCAACCTGACAACAAAACACCAACTAGCAGGAATTCTACCATCAACAACGCACTACAGGGATTTATACCTTAATGTCAACGTCCTGAGCTTCAAGTGGCTCACTGCGGAGCAAAAGCAACCCCCCTGCTGTAGTGTCCCAACTAACACTTAGCAACGGGCAAACAGAAGAAAGCGTGAAGAACTGAACAATTCCTTTAAGAGGAAGAGTGTACTGTGCAGTGGTTGGTCAACTAAGCCTTCCTTATGAAACAGAAGAGACCCAGGGAAGAGCTACTAACCACTCAACCATGTTCACACCTTAGGTATGCAGCTGGTACTCTCCATGTCGTTTCTGATGTGGGTGGCATGGGGGACTGATGATATCACTGGTCAGCAATCCCAGTCATTCTAATCAGGGAACTGATTGATCTATATAGGAGAAGGTCCCACAACCCATCGACCTGCTAATAGTGAGGGCGATGCAAGTGGTTCTTGCTTTGTAATAGGACCCCCATTTTCTAGCACATTCTAACTATGACTCTTCGGGCAAACTGTAAAAGCCTGTAATGTAACCCTGGGGGGAACTAAGGTAAAGATTTCTAGGCTGTGCTTTGTAGACGTATGACTCAGCATACCCAGTTAGCATTAGGGCCTCTGTGAGTACCTGTTGCTTAGAGAAGAGAGGTTCCCCAGCCTTCTCCCCATCTCTCAGTGTCTTGCTGATATTTGATACCCATTTCTGCAATTCTTTAGCTTTTTCAACGTGTTGTTTCTTCTCTTCTTCCAGTGACTTCTGACCGGTACGAGTGGTTTAAAAAAAAAAAAAAAAGATACATTCCAGTAAATGACGGATAACTGAGCTTCTCAACTCACCTCTCCTCTCTGCTGAAAACAAGACTATAAGAAATGTTTCCCATGCTGCGCACAGGTTACTCAGATGCTTTATTCATTCACTTAACCTCGTTCATCGGGTCACATGGCAGATGTCCTTGGTAGATGGGGAAGCTTTGGCAATCAGCCTTTAATCACTGCCCTGACCACCCAGCTGCTTCGTGAGTATAACAAATAAGCAAAGTCAACTTTATTCATGAGACACGGAGAGATTTGGGGACTGCTGTCTTTGCATTAGCATTACAATCATGAGTGCCTTGACAGAGAGCTATCAGACCACAGGAAGCAAAGGGAGAGGGAATGACAACACACAGATGAGGCCCCCTCCTCCAATAAATACACAGGGCATTTGTCAGATTTTAATTCCAAAGTCTCAACCAAAGTAAAAGATTACAACGAACACTTTAATATGTAAAGAGCATCCCTGCCTACGGGGGTGGGGGGGGGGCAATTGCCAGCCTCATGGGTCTGCAGGTTCTCTTTGATGGGCTGTGAGGTGCCCTTGAGGCACACAATGTGTCAGGGCATAAAGGTGCTGAATCTATCCAGTGAGAGAAATGAGTCTGTGAATGCGTTGACGACCACCATGTTCACCCCATTTTCTAGGTAAAACCCATTTATGTTAGTAAGATAAAGATTAAAAAAACAGAAAAACAACAAAACAAAACAAACAAACAAACAAAAAAACGACTACTTGAGAGCCAGCTTATCTTTTGTTATTTTCAACTTAAGAATGACCGTGTCTTCTGAGCAGGGAGCTACTTCTAGCCTACAAGAAACTAACAGTGCTTCGAGTTGGTAACACAGTCCCTAGACTGCACACTTCGCAGACACCATCTGCTCTGAGCAGATGGCAGGAAGCTGCTGCTGCTGCTGCGCCACTGCCTCTGCAGGAAGTCAAACTCCCTACTGGGAAGAATAGTAGAGGCTGGAAATCCCTGTCACCAAGGGCTCAGACACTTCTAACAGCTTAAGTCCTGTGTGGAAATCAAAGTCACCTTTCGCCAAGGCTTCTTTATATGTCAATTTTCTTTTAGTCTGGGGACATACTATATTTCTGACGTACGATTTTTGATCTTTGAGTCTGGTAGCCATGAGGCCATCGATGACACCCACTTGAAGAGCCTCTTCTATTGACAGCCTCGAGTGAACCTGTGGCTCTATCAGGCCTCCTGTCAGGTACTGAAATTCCAGACATCGGATTCCCATCTCTTTACTTATGATATTTGCATTCACGGCTTCCATCACTGACATCGTCTTTTTAGTGACAGGATGGCTGACCCCCGTGATGACTAACTCACACTGGCGCAGCTGCTGGGCGAAGCCCTCGTCCACTAGGCCTCTATGCAAAGCCTCAGCCACCCTGTACCTTTGGCCAGTTAGAGGATCAATGATCCCCCCGGTACTGACTTGGGCTTCAAGGCATCTGAGTGCAGTGATCCTATCAACCAAGTTTCTACGGGAGGCTTTCAGTAGGGAGATCCGTTCCCCACTGGCCGTCAGCCAATAGCCCGCAATGGGGCTGTGTAGGTCCTTCTTAGGAACTACTCGGCTCAGCAAGAAGTCAGCCAGTTCTGTCAGTGTGGTGAGGCCTTCCTGATACTTTTGGACCAAGGATTTGTCTAGCGTTCCCTGCTCTACGGCCTCACTAATATTGAACTGCAGACCAGTTTTAATATCGGTCAGCATGTGAGAAGGATGCCCATAGGAGTCAAAAAACGTGGCTTCCCTCCACTGATACTGCTGCTCTGAAAGTTCAAGATAGATGCTTCTGTCAATCAGACCTCTCCGGAAAGCCTCGAACGCAGTCAGTTCCGCCCCTGTTTTCGTATCCACCACAGCGATTTTATGAGTTTTCTCTATGTTGAGATTGGATATTTCCCTCTCCCCAAAAGGCAAAAGAAAGCACTGGCAATCTACATCAAATACACACATCTGAAGTAACTCAGAATAATACAGAACCTGCTTGTTGTTGGGATTAGGAAAAACTCTTGTGTTGCTGGACGGCTCGTGCAAAAACTGTAAGATGGCACTGTTCAGCAAACCCTGCTGCACAGCAGCTTCTGGAGGAACACGGATGCCTCTCACGGGGTCAATGATGCCCCCACTGGCAATCTGTGCCTCCAAGATATGTTTACCTTTCTTCCTATCAAGCATTCTATTTTCCATTGCCTGGAACACCGACAGTGTCTTAGAAGCATGTGGATACCCCAAAACTGCCTTCTCTGCCTCCAAGAGGCTATTCCTGAACTCAGGGTCAACAATGCCTTGAAGAACTGCATCTTCAACACAGTAAGTCTGACCAGAAATGGGATCGATTATAAAACCCGTTGCAGCCTGAGCTTCCAAAAAGGCTAGAGCCATCATTTTGTCTATTATGATTTTCTGGGCTGCAGAAGCAAACGATATTTTTTCTTTGGAAGATTCTAGGTAAAGTCCTGCAATGGAGGTGGCTTTGGTCAAGAACTTGCTAAGACTTTTCTGCACTTCTTCGACCGTCTTCAGACCGAGTCGCAGCTGTTCAACCGTTCTCACATCCAGAAGCTTAGCCTCAGCCAGCTGCCTACCAGTCACGGTGTGCCTGAGCCCCCGGAACTGAAACTCCTCATCTCTAACAGAGCACGCCGGGCTAAGGTCAGAGCTCCGGGAAGTCTCCAGTTCTATGCTTTTCTTAAGGAAATCCCCCTTGTGTCCGCCGGACACTCTAGACCCTTCCAGCATCCATCCACCAGCGCTGGAGCCCAGCTTCTTGTCTTGTTTTAAGGTCGTGACTTCTGTGTGCACACCACATTGTTTGTTCTTAGCTATCTGTAATAGGAATGGTTAAGATGTTAAAAGTTGCCTTTATCAAATATTCTCCACCCAAACACAATCCCTTGAGTAGTAAATAAGTCAAGAATTGCACACCCAGGGTGGGGGCTAATGATATTCAGAGAGACGCATGTTTTAGCAGCTAAATACATTAAAGTAGCATGTGGGGAAAGGTTGAAATGAAACCTGGCCACAGAATATGCTAGAAATTGAAGGTAATATTTGATTCCTCTAGCTTTTTCTTTTTCTCCCTCTTGTAGTGCTGGGCCTTGAACCCAGAGCCTTACACGTTAGGGAAGTCTTCTACCACTGAACTGCACACACAACTATTGTATAGATTTTTTTAAATAGTTATATTAAAATATATACTCATGTAACTTTCCATCACATTTGTCTAATCTCAAGCATTCATAAATCAGTGGAACTTATAGTAAATGCAGCCCAACTGCTGGAAAATTACGCTATTATTTTTCTCTCAGGACTATACACAGCTGGGCACTCAAAACTGTTAAAAAAATCTAGTCTTGGAGAGAAAGAAAAAAAAAAAAACAGAAATAAAAAGCCTGACGTGATACAGCTGGCAAGGTCTCAGAAAAATATATACCTCTAAAGGCGACAAAAGCTTCACCAATTCCATCTCAAGTTTGTCGTCCTGACACCTAACAGGCAGCCTGGTAGCAAGCAGGGCTTGGTCTCTCATCTTCTCCAGGTCAGACACTCTCGTAATCGGGTTTTTCTCATCAATAGTTATCTGCAATTCAGTGCTTGTCTGAGAAAAATACTCTGAGTAGCATGGTTGGCTGCCTTCCTTGTCCAGCAGAGGCCCTGGCTGTCGGAACTGAACCTCCTTTGGAATTTGCTCAGCAACCCTATGCTGCCATTTTTCTTCTATCTGCTGCGGTTCCCGGATCCACCTCGACAGTGGAGATGTGGCCTTGGTAAGGTGTCTGGAGCTCCCAGGGGAGGTCTCCGCGCAGTGCTGGCGCTCCCTCCCTGACATACCAAAGGCCGGTGTGAAGCTGTGATCTTTGGCTGTGCTCTTCTCTTGAATTTCACGCTGGAGCGAAACTAACTGGTGCTCATGTTCCTTTATCTGCTGGTCCATTTTTTGCTTGAGGTTTTCCACCTCCCGTCTCTGGGCTAACAGCTCCTCCTCAAGCTTCTGGCATTTCTGATAGTGATCTGCTTCTACGGGCTGCCCTTGTAGCATTTTCTCGCGGTAGCACTGCAGCTGCTGTTCAAGTTCCCCGATGCTCGTCTCCCACAGCCTGGCATTTTCTTGTGCTCGGCAGCTTTCTCTCTGAAGAGACACGAAGTCATGCTGAATGCCCGAGATGTCATTTTCGGTGATGACCTTGGACTCCATTAATTTTTCCATCTTCTTCCGGAACTCATCCGCAGAGCGCTTGAACTTATCCGACTCTTCCTGGAGCAGGGCCATCTTCCTGTGGGCCATCTGCTCTTCGATGGTCTTCAAGTGCAGTTCATCCTGCACCCTCTTCAGCCTCTCGTTCAGCTCTTGTACCTGTGCTCTCTGCAGCTGCGCTCTCTGCTCCTCCCGTCGCTTCTCCTCTTTGGAGGCGCTGAGTTCAGCGCTCAGACTCCTCACCTCCTTCGCCTTGGTCTCGATGATAAGGTTCTGCTGGTCACACTTGTGCTTAAACTCACTCACCAAATTCTGGCTTTGAGCCAGATCGTCTTCCAGGCTCTTAATTTTTCTGTGGAAATCCTGCTCAGTTTTCGTCTGTTTGTGCAGGTGTTCGTTGGTGTTGCGTAACTGGTCCTTAAAGCCGTCTGCCTGAAGCTGCAGCACCGCGCACCGCTGCTGGATGGCTTGCTTCTCCTGAACTATGGTCTGGGACTCGGCCTGAATTCTCTGCATCATTAGTTTGGTCTCACTGTTCTGCCTGGTGAGCTCATCCACCCGTTGTTTAAGCACCTCTGCGCACTCGTTGCTTTTCTCCAATTCTTCATTGAGCTTTTGGATTTTATCATTGTTTTCTTTCTCGGCTTTAATATTCTGAAGCAGCTGGGCATGGCTCTTCTCAAACTCTTCCGTGAGATGATGATCCGATTTTCTCTGATGGAGCTGTCTCCTTTCACTTGAGGGCTGCCCCTCATCCTGTGAAGAATGAATTTGGGAATTTAAATGCTGAACCTTCCTCTCAGCCTGTGCATGCACCCTGGTGATTCTATCCACCTCTCTCTGCAGTTTTCCTTTCTCGTGATGAAGAGAGTCTAATTCTAACTGATAGCCACGCTTTATTTTCCTGAGATCGTCGGCTTCCTGCCTGACCTCTTCAGCTTTGTCTGTCGTCTGGTCCAGCTGCCTGCCGAGTTCCCTGAGCTGCTGGGAATAGCGTTCCTGGACCCGATCCTTCTTCTCCAGATCCTCCTGGAGGCACCTGAGTGTGTTGTTCGTCTCATCCAGTTTGTCTTTCAGCAGGCGTGCCTTTTCCTCAGATGAAGCCTTTTCGAGCTGGACGGCGCTGAGTTCATACTTGAGCTCCCTCATCTCCTTCTCGGCCTTTCTGTTGGCCACAGTCAGCTCATCCACCTGCTGCCTGAGCTCCTCCTCTTTCCGTCTGCCACACTCCTTCTGGGGACCCGGCTGCGCGCCTGCACAGGTGGGCAGCGCATTTTCCCTACACGCATACTGAATTTCAGTTATCTTTCTTCTTGCTTCCAACTCTATCTTCTGCTTTTCCCTCAGCTGCTCCTCGGCCACCTGCTTCTGAAACGCCAGGTCGCGTTCCATCTGCTTCACCAGCTTCAAGAGTTTCTCCTCGTGGTCCCGCTTTTGCCGGAGTTCGTCCACTAATGCCTGCTTCTGCTGTGCCAGGTCACTGAGGCTGGAGTCTTTCCTCCTGAGATGATCTTCCAGCGTTCTTCTCGTGAAGGTGTGCTCCTCCAGCTGACTGCGGAAGTTCCGGAGGTTCTCCTCCACTGCGGCTCTCCTGGCCTCGGCCTCCGAGGTCAGCTGCCTCACTCGCTCCAGCTCCCGCTCCGCAGCCTCCTTCTCCCTCACGCTGCTCTCCAGCTCTCGGCGGTACTGCTGGGCCTCGCTCTCCGCCCTTAGCTTCTGCAGAGCGATGTCTCGTGCGTTCTTCTGGTGCTTCCTCAGTTCGTTTTCTGCGGCCTCCTTCACTTTTGGAAGCTCTTCCTCTACCCGAGACTTTTGCCTCTTTAGCTCAGCTACCATCGTTTCCAGCTCACCGATCTTTCCTGTAAGTTTGCTATTCTCAACCATGGTTGCTTTCTGACGCTGCAGTAGATCTGAATACGCCCCGTGTTCGGAGCTCTCCTTAGACCTTTTCGTCTACAAGAAACATGTACAGTGTCAAAGCCGTTCTACTGAAACAGAGTGTGCAGCTTCTGAAGTAGCACTTACGAGGCTGAGGGGACAAGCAGTCGCCACCAGCACCAGTACCGGCACCATCGGAACAGAAGCCTCAGAAAGCCAGCAGGGAGAACACAGGAAACCTTCAGCACCATTTCCCAAAAGAATCCCTTTTGCCCCTCAGGAGTAATTTCATACAGAAAATTAGCTAGCTTGAGGTTTTGAAGCAAGAAAGCATTCTACAGAACATGAGCGGGGCCCCAAACTTTTATAGATATAAAAATTAAGCTTTGCCCATAATGATATCCACTGTGCTCTACATATAACTCAATTCCAGACCACCACCACCATACAGGAATCAACGAACACAAGATGTAGTTTTCAACAGGAAGCCCAGTGGAAACTAAACATGATACTCACAGTTCATGTTTACGGTGAAAGAAACAGACTATCAGAACAGAGATCCAAATTCCAAAGTAATACCTCTAACACAGGAAAGAAGAACGACATAAAACCTTGACGTTTCTAAGTTTACGATGGCAACTGTGACAATTATGATGATGACAAACGCTAATGCAAAGGCAGCTCCTGTCCCCGACGGTTTTGGAGATGAGACTCAAGCACTCACAATTTTCATCCTTGTTGTCCTGCGCGTGCCTCGTCTGAAATCCATTTTGTCAAGTGTCTTTAGATACACCACAAATACAAATATATTTGTGAAATATAAAGGTTTAAAAACTAGGTAGGGGTTCATGTCCATTTTATCAAATAAATAATGTAAGGAGACCTTTTAGCAGCTGGGAGGCCTGGGAAACTAAATATTAACCAGAACACTGCATGTTTGGACCAGTTTATAAGTATATTCTAGTTCTCTTAGTTGACATCATTATTATGGTAGCTCTGAATCAGCTCAACCAATACCTGCAATACGAAAACAATTTACATAGGAATACAGAAATCATTTTATAGCTGTGACTAGTTTTGACTGAGATATATGCAAATTTCAAGAATTTAATTTGTGACAAATCTTTTTCTTCCCTCACTTTCCTGCTCTCTGGTAATTTGTGGCTTAAGAGCTCAGCGTCCTTTACTAACCTACCCACGGCTGTTACCATGACTCCACGGAGAAACAAACTTCATCACAATTGCTATGCTCAACGGTGTATTTATTTCAGTTTTGTGTCAGAGTCACCCCTCGGAGCACTACAACGCTCTGTGTATGTAGAACACAGGGTTTTCCCAGGGCACAGACACAGATCTGTAATCTCAGTACTCTGGCGGAGACAGGAGCACTTGGAGCTCCAGGCCATCATCCTGGGCTAACTAGGCAGCCGCTGCCTCAAAAACAAAAATGCAGACTTAATTTTAAATATTTCTTTTGAGAACTAGCCCCTCATCAAATCTTACTCTGAAGCACAGTTTAGCTGTCACTACGTTATCATGGGCTTTGGGTTTTGGTTTTTTGTTTTGTTTTGTTTTGTTTTGTTTGGTCAGATTCTCCTTATCTCAGCAAAAAATAAAATGAAACTAACATCTATTGCTGAGTGTTCACTATCTTAATTAGAGCTATTTTGGTGGTTTATTAACAATTCTATGTTGTCTGGTTAACTAGACTTTTTTCACATGTGCTTAAAATTACTTTCAATAATTTAGGTCAATTAGTGATTTTTTCATCTCTTAGACTTTAAACTTACTCAGGAAACCACTTCCTCAAAAGGTCTACTATGCAGAGGGATCAATAACTAATAATGTGGGGTCTTCGCATCAGGCACAGAATTTCTTCACCATATCAAACACAGACCTAAGCCAATGTTCTCTAATTTTCTAACACACAGTGGTCACTTCTGAATTTTTCATGTATCTTTGCCTATATGTTGATTATGAGTATCATGCTCTCAAGGCAGCTTATCCTGTGTACTACTCTTTGGGGTCTAAAATTTGAGATGCCTCTCTTTTGTTTGTCTGTTTGTTTGTTTTTCGAGACAAGGTTTCTCTGTGTAGCCCTGGCTGTCCTGGAACGCTTCTCTGTAGACCAGGCTGGCCTCAAGCTCAGAGAGATCCAACTGCCTCTGCTTCCTGAGTACCACTCTCCTGACTAAGTTACATATTTTTAAAGGACATTCTACTAATATGATCCTTAGACAGAAGGGTATTAACTTTTATTTTAAATTATAGTCTTTGTGTGTCTTCAAAACTATATTGTTTTTATTTTCAATTCATTATAAATCTTTACCGTTTTGGTAATAATTAGCATTTAAGTCTTTGAAAGCATCTTTGTTTCTGTCAACTGTCTTACTACAGGAAATGAGCTGAGTGGCTCACATGTGTATAGTTAAATATATAGTGTGAATATATAGAATAGAGAAAGACTTAAATGATATCATGTTTAACAACTGCATATAATATTTAAAATCTATGCTCACCATTTAAAATGGAATAACATCTCTCAAAATGTAGTGAAAATAAGAAAGGTCTTTCAGAGGCAGGAAGTGCATTACGCTAAGAGAGCTGCAAGTACTCTGGCCTCTTCTGTAAACGTACAGGAAGCTGGTTATAAAGCTTTGGGCACATGTATTAGTGGGCCAGCGCAGAAACTTAGAACAGACGAAAGTAGTTTATAAAAGAGTCACATTTTCAGAAGCTAAGAAAGCAACCACGTTACTTTCTGACGGGCACTGGCAGCCTCTTGTTCTTGCAGTCCATAAGCAGCAGAGACTCCTGCAGAGTTTCCACAGTCCAATGGTGATGGACGGCCCCAGATCATACCCTTTACACACTTTAGCATTTGGGTAACTACTTTTGTCTGTTCCAAGATGAAGAAGAAAAAGGCCACCAAAAGGACAGAGCACCAAATAGTCCTTTCAAGGACAGAACCCATAAGCTTTCATGCAGTATGTTTTTACAAGTAACTTCCTACTCTTCCTATTCCTCTGGACAATTTTAAATTCTGCATCAAAGCTGCAGAAGCCCTTCATATCAGAATGATATTTGTTTGCCAAAAACCACAAAGCTTAAAACTCCACAGCTTTTAAAAAGTCCATTCTTTGGTACAAATACTGACTACTAGGTTTGTCTTTTTTTGTTTGTTTGTTTTTTGTTTTTTTGTTTTTTTTTTTTTCCGAGACAGGGTTTCTCTGTGTATCCTTGGCTGTCCTGGACTTGCTTTGTAGACCAGGCCAGCCTCGAACTCACAGTGATCCTCCTGCCTCTGCCTCCCAAGCACTGGGATGAAGGTGTGCGCCACCACTGCCCGGCCTAGGTTTGTCTTTTTAATATAATTAATTTGTAATAATGTTATTTCTTTAAGAACGTGTGTTAATTTAAGATGCATAACACACACGTTTGTGTAGCACACCTCTACAGCCTGCACATGAGCAGCAGCTGCAATTCACAGAAGTCATCCCTCAGCTGTGGGGAAGCTGAAGAAATTTCTGTCCAAATGCCAGAATCTTCCCACTGAAACAGAACCATTTATGACACTAACTCTATCATCTTAGGGTTCTGCATTAAGTGCTTTTGAGTTTTGAGAACTGAAGCACGCTAGGCAAATACTCCAGTCTATCTGAAGTAAAAAATTTAAACATGATTCTCTGTTTTGGAGAATCTAAAAACAAACAAACAAACAAATAAAAAAATGCCCACGGCTTTCACCCTGTTTCAGTGTAAGGGTCTAATGAACTGTTTGCATATTCACTATCAGTTATGCAAATGATCATGGAGCCTATTTCTGCCTTCCCCAGACCTGACAGCTACTGCTCAGGTCAGTTCCCGTGGGCTTGGACCGTTCACCGTTAACGGTTACCTCTTCCTCTTCCAGCCTTTTCAATGAGTCACCAGCAAATTTAATATACTGTGTCATGAGAGTGACCAGGGCAGTGTACCGCGTCCGTAGGTCCATGAACTGCAAGGGAGAAGTGATGAGAGCATTATCTTTGTTAGTTTGAGTTGAGTGAACTCGGAATGATGCCCACCCCACCCACGGGCTTTGGAGAATACATGTATCCAATAGTGAGTGACACTTCGGGAGTAATGGGCTTGTTGCTGTCTTGTACGCCAAAGTAAGTCAGAACTTCCTTCTGGGTTTTATTACAAAGGACATTCTTTTCTATGTTAATAAATGATCTTGATTTTAAAAGTTTTTAAAGAGACTTAATAAAATGTAGTATTATGGAACTTTCTGTCAGGGGTGATTTTTTAAAAGTACTAGCAGTGAATAGTGACAAATACACAAAATTGTGATATACTAAAATTCCTTTAAATTACTTAAAAAATAATTAAAATGGCCAATTTTATATTAGATATGTTTTACCACAATAAAAGTTAAACTGTTTTTTAAAAAAAAGATGTCATTTCTCTCTTTTCTGCCCATCCTCTGTTCTTCTCTCTCGGTTACCTCTTGAATAATGAGGTCTGCTGAGCTCTGTACCCGCCGGCGTTTCACTGGCGACTTCTGCTGTGAATCAACCATGGCCCTGTAGGTCATCGTTTGCAATTCATAGTCCTACATAAAAGAGGCAATATGATAAAATTAGTCAAAGCAAAGCCTGGAAGGGTCATCCCATAGTGACAACTGGTAACTAGCTCATTGAAATAATTTTACATAAAAACGTGATTGATGGAAACTTCATTTTGTTGCTGTTGTTGTTTGAGACAGGGTTTCTCTATGTAGCCCTGGCTGCCGTGGAATTCACTCTATAGACCAGATTGGCCTCGAACTCACAGAGATCCACCTGCCTCTGACTCCCTGAGTGCTGGGTAAAGGAGTGTGCTACCACCACCTGTCTTGAAACTAAATTTTTAAAAATCTGTTTGACTCTAGAGATACTTGCAAGGCAGTTACATAAGCAGAGACATGTACAGTGGAGAGCAAAGATCCCAATTGGTTTTAGAAGCCTCGAAAACATTTACCACAGAATACTCCACTTACTCCATGCCAAGCCCAGAGCTGTGGAGCTGGGAAGGTAAGAAAGTATCAACGTATTCTTATAAAAATATGATAGTGTCACTCACTCGAGGAGACATTAAATGTTCTCTCGATTTGAAATTTAAGAAGAAGAAACGCAGTAAGAAACAACTTTCAGAGCTATATGCTTGGGGTGTGTGTACATTGTCACGCATTCACGGACACAGAGAAAACAAACCGGCCACGGGGCGGTCACCTGACTCATTTCACAAAGAATTATTAGTAAGTATAAAAAAGGGTCAAATGAGGATTTTTCTCTTTTTAAACAGAACGAAACGACCTGAATTGCCTTAAAAATATGCCACAGCATCATGCACCTACAGGGTAAGTTTGCCTAAGGTGTGATGGATCTCACCTTTACTGCAGCTGAGTACTGCTCCGCATGTTTCTGACACTCGTCCATTTTGCTCTGTTTCACCTCGATTTCTGACACCAGCGTCTGTAAACACAGTTTAGAAGGAAAGGAATTTGACACTATTCCACCTCGTGCTCAGGAAGGAAGAAATATCCCCACCACTTGATGCTGTGTGCCTCCATGTCTCATACCTCACACGCGCCTTGATTTATAGATGAATAATAAAGTTCGAGACTCGTAAGTGATCTAGCCCTGTGAGGCGTTCAAAGTAGAACTAAGAATTACGCAGAGTGGACCTGATGTCCTTCACTACACCCAAAACAGAGTCAGAAATCACTGGCTCATAGTGACGAAACAAAAACCTTAAATCATTCAGCTTCCCACTGGCTGTGACCGGCTGGGATTCTATCTACTATCTCTGGCCATGTTTAGTAACGCAGCAAGCGCAAAACTATGTTGCTACCATATTGTCAAGAAACATCAGACCCATCCTATGAGACCAGGAAGATGAGGCATGTGAACACTACCCCAACACACTGTTCGTTATCTATGCTTTCAAAATGGCTTCCAGGAAATAAAAAATAAATGTAGGCCGGTTGGGGTATAGAATTCTCCTGGACATCATTATTCGACCTAGGTGATTGCCTTTTCTTCCAACACAGAAAGGTGAGGCGTGTTTCCGGTGTACCTTCTGTTGGTTCAGCTGCAGGGCTAGAGCTCGGCTGTTTTCTGGCTGATTTTCCTGAATCTTTCTCTGGGTCGTTTCAATGTGCTGAATCCAGTCATCTAGAGGGTGGTAGGAATCCCTGTAGTGCTTCAGGGACTTCCCAATGCCTTCTAGGTCCCGCAGCCTACAAGAACAGCAGTGAGACAGTCACAGGCTCCAGTAGGAGGGGTGGAGGGACAGGAAGAGAAAGACGAATCAGGACCTGAGAGCCACTAAGCACAGTGGGGCACACACGCCTGGCAGCCTAAGGCGTGACTTCTGCAGCACCCAATACTGCAGGGTGAGCAAAGATATTCCCCTCCCAGACCTGTGAAGTCCATACTGATGTTGTTTTCCTACAGCACCAAGTAAGACTAAAGCGGAAAGCAGGAGTATTAACCGCCATTTTAATCAGCTGGCCGATCCTGACCAGCTGAGGCCTGCTCAATCAGAGGTCACCTTTGGAAGAAGAAGGTAACTCGATGGATGGTTCAACATGGCCTCAGAGAGTATCATCCATCAACTGAAATTAAATGGCCATACCTATGATTTTAAAATCAGCATACTAAACAAATTCACCATGTATTTTCCAAAGAAAAAAACATAGGAATATGACTTCATTCCTTGAGTGAACTATATCATAAAAACATCCGTTTAATTTATATTTATATAAACATAAAAAAGGTAAGAAAGGCCACTATTTATTTCTTTCAAGATGAAGCCTAAATCAATTCCAATTTTTTAGTGTTTTTAGTTCCCATTGAACAAATGATTCCAATAATCTTACAACATCAATGAAAATTAGCAACAGGGCACTTCAATTTCTTAGTTTCTCTTAAGGTGCAACAGAGATTGCTATGCAGAGCCCAAGAAATATGCTTATGATTTATTTTGTTAACTCATGTTTGTTTGAACATTGCAAGTTGGTAATAACTTCTACAGCATTATATTACTATCTTTTTAAAAAAGACAGATTACACAAATGCTGGGATAAATCAGCACTTTTAACTATACACAGCTGAGAATGTTATTTTTTCTGGAGGCAGAGACATATCTCAGCAGTTAAGAGCACTGGCTGCTCTTCCAGAGGACTTAGGTTTGACTCCCAGCATCCACATGGAGCTCACAACAGTCTAACTCCAGTTCCAGGGGATTCTCCTGACTTTTCAGGGGCCAGATTTGCATGTGGAACACAGGGGTGTGTGTGTGTGCGTGCGTGCGTGTATACACACATACATACATGCAGGCAAAACAAATATACCCACAAAATTAAAAAAAAAAAACAAATCTTAAATAAAAGGAAAAGAAATGCTCCTTTTTAGTTACATGTTTTGCTAAAGAGAGTATGTAAGAAATAAATGTAATTAGGGAGAAATCCTACAATTAACACATTAGCTATGGAATGCCACTTACTGCCCGGTAAATGTAGACTTTGCCCTCTGTAAACAAAGGTACTCCACCTACATGTCCATTGACCAGAAAGAGGACCCACCTGTTGCAGGATATTTGATCCAATAGTAATCCCTGAGATTGTGAACTGTAAAAATCCGTCTTTTGTTTGGCATGTTTTAGCCCTAACACACACCTTTAATCCAAGAACTTTCTGTTTATTTGTAAGAGGTGATTATGGTGTGGCTCAGCCAGCCCCAGTACACACCTTTAATACAAGAGCTTTCTGTGAACAAGATTTAATAAAGTTTACCCTAGGTCAAGAGGTGGAGAAAGAAACCAACTGACAGGGATTAAAAAGTAGGAGGGAGTTGGAGTTGAGGGGTTTTTAAGATAGCCTGGATAAGAAGAAGGGGCTTTTGAATTTTGAGCTTTGAGCTAGCAAGCTCTTTGACTTTTTAGTTTTTTGGCCTTTTCCTACTGAGATGTCAGCTCAGCTAGAAGCTGGGTGCTTTCTCTGCCTCCCTGAGCTAGCAGGTTTTTACACACACACACACACGCACACGCACACATGCGCGCACACGCACGCACGCACGCACATGCATGCACGCACGCACACCACCCACCTGTTGTCGATCTGCACATGAACATTCTGCCACCTTTCAACCAGCTGGTCCGCCTTCTCTTTGTGCCAGTCAAAGTCAAGGTCCCGTTCTTTATGCGTCTTAAACATCTCGTCACTGATGGCCTTTGCTTTCTGCAACTCATCTTCCAACTCATGGAACACTTCTCTCTTTTCATCTACTTCTGATCGCCATTGCTAGAATACATGAATCAGTGGGCACCATGAAATGTATCAGCAAGTTATACAGAAAACATTATTTACCTGCTATCATTTATTCATAAATGTGTGACATACAACTAGATAAAGGAAAACCTATGGTGTTGAAAATGTGACAAGCATCACCTTACCAAATGGCTATTATCTAATTGTGTTGTGATCTTTGAAAAAAAATAACAATTTACTGTGAGAGATACTTTATATCACTTATTGAAGAAAAACAAAGCTGCAGGAGGAAGAGGTGACAGTTCAGAGAAGTGTATCCACACACATAAAAAACAAGCATGCTAAATTTGTGTTTTTCAATTAAGGATTACAAAATCTAAAAGAGTCCATAAAATCCAGCCTAGTAGAATTTGTGTGTCAATAAAATTAAGTGTATCCTTTAAGCAAGACACTTGCCTCAATAAGAAAAATCTTTTTCACTGTTTTTAAATGCATCTAATTCCATTGTTTAAAACTTAATGCAGAGCTGGGCATGGTGGCACACACCTTTAATCCCAGTATTAGGGATGCAGCGGCAGGCAGATCTCTGAGTCCCAGGCCAGCCTAGTCTACAAAGCGAGTCCAGGATGGCCAGGGGTGTTACACAGAGAAACCCTATCTCAAAAATGCCCCCCAAAACAAACAAACAAACACCAAAACTTATTGCAGGCATTAAAATGACTGTGATAACTTGAATATTTTTGCAACAGCCTTGCTAAGTGCTTTACATATAGAAATACAGATACAGGGCCAGTGAGATGACTCAGTGGTTCAGGGTTCTTCCTACCAAGCCTTATGAGCTGAGTTCGATCCCCAGAATCCACATGGTAGAAGGAGAAAACTGAATCCTGCAAGTTGTCTTCTGACTCCCAATCATGGACCATGGCATGCTAGTGACACATATACACATTCTCTCACTCACACACACACACTCACACACACACACATATTGTTCTTGAAAATAAAAAATATAGATATAGAGTACAGTGATAAAAAAAAAACTTCTGGGGCTGTGAGATGGCTGAGAGTTTTAACAGCACTGCTTGCTCTTCCAAAGACCCAGGTTCCACTCCCAGCAGCCACATGGTGGTTCACAACCATCTGTAACTCCAGTTCCATAGGATCCCATGCCCTCTTCTGGCCTCAACGAACACTACACAGGCTTGGCGCACAGAAACACAAGCAAGCAAAATATTCATACATACAGAACTTTTTTAAAATCTTAACAAAATATCCCTCTACGTACTTCTTTGATATTTTAAAATAACTGGCCCCTTTAAGCAATTCAATCGACTATAAGCAATTTAATTTTCAGTACCAATTCATCTTGCTGCCAATATGAATCCACTACAAAAAAGTTACTGTCAAAAGGTTCAAATCACAAACAAGAACACCTCTGTGGTGCTTTGAGTAAGAATGGCCCCCACAGGCACATATATTTGAATGCTTGGTCCCCAGTTGTTGGGACTGGTTGGGAAGGATTAGGGGGAGTGGCTTTGTTGGAAGAGGTGTGTCTCTGAGGTGGGGCTTTGAGGTTTGAAAAACCATGCCTGGTCTCTTGTGTTAGGCTTGTGGGCTAGATGTGAGCTCTTAGCTACTGCTCCAGTGCCATGCCTGCCTGCCTGTGTGCTGCCATGGTGGTCAAGGACCCACCCTCTGAAATTGTAAGCAAGCCCCCAGCTAAGAGCTTTCTTTTATAAATTGCCTTGGTCATAACATAATATCTCTTCACAGCAGTAGAACAGTGACTTATATGAAAATGACTGGATGTGGTCATTTACAGGACGAATAGGAAAGGGAGGCACACATTCTACATTGGGTGCTTCGTGCTGGATGTTTGAAGCTTGAGCTCTGTGCTGGAGAAACAATTAGAAATTTGACCTTTCACCGGGCATGGTGGCGCACGCCTTTAATCCCAGCACTCGGGAGGCAGAGGCAGGCGGATCGCTGTGAGTTCGAGGCCAGCCTGGACTACAAAGCGAGTCCAGGACAGCCAGGGTTACACAGAGAGACCTTGTCTCGAAAAACAAAAAAGAAAGAAAGAAAGAAAGAAAGAAAGAAAGAAAGAAAGAAAGAAAGAAAGAAATTTGACCTTGGAGGCATGGCCAGAAGTGAGACTCTTACCTTTAAGGTACTCATTAAATTCTCAATATTATTCTTGTCAGCTATAACTGCTTCTTCTTCACACAGTTTGGTTTCATAGAGTTTGACAAGGGCTTCTGCAGCTTGAGTGTTTTTTAAAACCAGATTCACTGTTTTCAACCTTTAAAGAAAAAGAAATACTAAACAATACCATTTAACGCTCTTTCTTTCTTTCTTTCTTTCTTTGTTTCCTTTTTGCATACTATAGTCCTAAAAGCATCATTATAACGCAAGACATGGGAACCCTGACTGGCCCCTTATGAGTTCTGGCAGTGAGTTGACTCTTTCCCTATACCCCACCCCTAGGTGGCATTTACACAGATTCCAACAGAAGACAGTTCCTAGGTTACGCCAGGCATGAGCAGAACCCCTGAAGTCTACAGAAGGAGAGCTGAGAAACAGGAATGTGTGATGCCGGTAATCTCTAAGGCAACCCCCCTCTCCCGAGCTAGAGAAACATCATCAATCTAGTTTCTTAGCATAAACACAGTGTTCGCAGAAACCAATCAGAGCGAGGCTGCTGCAACGCCAACATACTTCTCTATGTACGTGGAAGACATGGAGTAGATCTGACTCATGCTCTGAATGACCACACTGAGCTCCGATCGCAGAGTGGGAACAGACGGGGAGTCTGCCGAGTGACTGAAAAACTCTTCACACTTATTTGTGATGGTCCCTAAATCATCCTTAAGCCGCTCCAGCTCTTTCTTCAGTTTCTAGTACAGAGAACGAACGGAGGTTATCGGTTATCACCCCAAGTGGGTATGTTTCTTACAGCAGCTTAAAAACACATTTACATTTTACTAACAACGTAAGCATCCATATAACTTTTTCTTTACCAAATAAACAGAAGGCTGGCATTCCACCTTGATAATCAGTACTGTCTTTAAGGTTCATTCCCGCAACCTAAACCTTTGCACAGAGCAGGCCTGTAATGACTCTCCTGAGGCTCACCAGGGCGGTGGGAGGGCACATGCTCCTGTGTTTACTAACTCAGAGGCTGACCTGAGTTACAAGACCTTAGCTTCCATCCAGCAGGAAATGCACAACTGGACCTCAGTGAGGAGCTGAAGTCGCAGCTGACAGAAGGTGATGTTCACAATCACCGAGAGGAGACGACCCTGGTGGTTTTCTAACACACATGTAACTTTTACCTCCTGCTCTGTGATTCTGAGCATGCTTTCGTGTAAGTCATCTCTTTCCAGGGGCGTCCGGATCTGCCGAATTAGCCGGTCCTCACAGCTCTCCAACCGGAGCCGAATGTTGCGCACTTCTGAGATGTAAAGATTATACACTGACTCCTCTTGTTCCTCTGTGAAGGTAAACACCACGCTCAGTGAGACACCGCACCTCTCAGGAAGTGCTTGTGCATGCTTCAGTACCGCAGCTTTGCTCTACTGAGGTACAAATCCTAAGGACGTAACCCTAAAACCGAAATCTTAAAACATGAACTCTAAAACTTAAAAAAGGACTAATCAAATTTCCCTAAGGCCACTTAAAATACCAAATTATCACTGAAATATCCAAAGGAAGTAATATATTACCGTTTCATATTCACAAAACTATGAATTATATGCTATCAGTTAACCACTGAAATAAACAAAAACCCAAATGTAAAAAGCAGTCAAGGAATGTGTTAATGTTTTAATTTTTTAAAACACAAAATAGTGGGGCTGGAGAGATGGCTCAGAGGTTAAGAGCACTGGCTGCTCTTCCAAAGGTCCTGAGTTCAATTCCCAGCAACCACATGGTGGCTCACAAGCATCTATAATGAGATCTGGTGTCCTCTTCTGGTGTGAAGATATACATGCAGGCAGAACACTATATATGTGTAATAAATAAATCTTTAAAAAAACACACACACAAAATAGTATTAATAAAATAATTTGTTTCTAAATAGTATGAAGAGTTAGGAGTAAGATTTATATTAAAGAAAACATAACAGAATGAAGCATGTTGCTTTAACTCCTGTGTAAAATTAAACATGGGAAAATACTCAAATGTTGGGCGTGCCCTAGGGAGCACGCTCTGAGTATTGCCCCGGAAAGCCCCACACATGTGCTTTGCATAGATGAGGTAGGAATTCCTCATGTGCCTCACTTTGAGGCTGGCATCCTTGGCTACTTCACTGTTTAGAAGTTAATGATACCTTGTAGCATCTTCTCACCTCACAAGTTTAGTTTGCTATCGTGGGCCTGAGACTGAACTCCTGGTTTCATGCGTGAAGTCACGTGCTCCTGAGTCCTAACCCCCTCTCATGCACACATTTTCATGGCGTTCAGTAATCTTGCTTACATATCACAGTCAGCTGGTGCAATATAGCTAAGACTGAGATTTCTAATGAGAGTACATAAAAAGCCTAGATGAAAGGCCTCCTGGGAAAATAACCAGCTTTACCTCGTTCTGCAGACCTGAGAAGCTCCTGATAATACTTCCGACACACGCTCACTTCCTTTTCTAGCTGAGTTACATCTGAGCCTGAAAATATCTGGGATTCCTGGCTATCCTCCAGAAAATCCTCCAAACGAGACTGGAGATTACTGAGAACCTGCTGGTGCTCACCAGGCAGCATTGTCTTGATCTAAAGAGAATAAAAAAAAAAAAAAAAAAAGATGCTTTGATTAACGACATAGCGCCAAGAGTTACATCTGCGAGGGACCGATCGCAAATGATGTCATGGTATACCTCAGCTTACTCATAGTTAAAAGAAACATTTGAAATTATTCTTTTATTTACTTCAGGTTTACACCTGAAATATAAGAATGTAGAAAAATGGACGGATGTAGACTATATAAATATTAAGGGAGGTCACATAGTCTCAGAAAGATAAAAGGCACACGTTCTCCCTCATGTGTGGAGCCTAACCTATAATATATATGTAGGTAAGAAAACAAATGCATATGTGTGTGCAGTATGCCACACAGAAAGAACAAGAAAGGGTGAACGCGGGGAGTAAGGAAGGAGGGAATGCAGGCAAAGGACCCTGGAGTCAGGAGAGAAGATAGAAGCGTTTTTCTAGTTTCAACCCTGACATGGATTTTCAGGTTTCGGTGATGGATAAGTGAATTAAAAAGATGTCTGATGATGAACATGTAAAAAAAATGTGAAACCCGACAGCTTCAGGATGTCGGTCCTAACCACACAGAATTCCTTGAGATGTATACACTTTGTGTCTGTTAACTTGGGGGTATGGCTCCCCCCCCCATTTGCAAGGTTTTTTTTTTTTAAGAATAAAGTTTTAATTAAAAGAAGGAACACTGATAAAATTCAATAAATGAAATTAAAATATACCCACTCTGTCTGTTGGGACACCTAGCTCTAGTTTCTGACCTCCAGTGAGCTCTGAGGGAGGCAGGACCTGCAGTGCTCCCTCAGCTGTAGAGTAGCGGGCCTCAGCTGCGACAGGCCCTCACAGCACTGGCTGTCAGCGCAGCTCTGCTGGGCTCTGCCCACTCCAGACCAAATGCAAGCAAATGCAAGACCACTCATGTCAAGGGTGCACCCTGGGACACGCTGGGCTAATGTGCACACTCATACTCACCGAAGCCACGTTACTATCTTGGATTCTGTCAATTTCGTTGACGAGGTAATGCCAGGAGACTACACTCTTCATGTTGATGTGAGACTCGTGCCACAGGGTGAGGACGTTCTGATACTGTTGCTCAATTCTGAAATATATACAGGGAGCCACAGACTTTGAGCCTTTCCCCTCCTTTCTAAAATGACTCCTATGTAGCTCTAGAGCCTTCCAGTCCTGTGGGTCCCTGAAAAAGTACTGGTGGCTTCTTGAACCTTCAGAAAGGCCCCCAAGCATACAAACCTGTTGGCAAAGTCAACTGCTTCTTTGTTTGGTGGGGGAACAGTAAAGCACACGGATGGGACCATGGCCTCATTCCCAGTGGGACTGATCACCTTCCATTTAGCGCGGTGAGAGTTGTTTGCCAAAACACATTCATCGTCTTTGTAAATGGTAATCTGGTTTTAAACGAGAGAGGAAAGCTGAGGTCACCATTAACCCATCTTCTTCCATACACAATCTTGAGGATTATTATGATTTTTTTTTTTTTTTTAATGAGACAGAGAAAAGCCTTCTAACGAGGAGGCGTTTTAAAAGCACGTTGATTAGTGGCAGAGCCTGGTCTGCTTTGAGGATTAGGGATACCTCGATCTGCCTGTAGTCACAGATGGCTTTAATCGGGATGGACGTTTTGAGTGGATTGTCAGGGTTCCTTGGCTTCAGCTGCACGATCGTCTTGGCCCTCCCCATGAGGCCCGCCACTGAGCTGCGGTACTGCAGCAGCTCTTCCTTTTCCTCCTGGTCAGGAAACACAGCAGAGTTTTTAAAGTTAGTGATTCAAACTCCCTGTTCCATAGGCACTTAACACAGATTAAAAAAAAACCTTCATCACCGAAGCATGCCCTGACCACTGTACTATACTGTCCACAACTCACACCTCCTCTTGGATCACTCCTTTTGTCTGTTTCCCCGCCCCCCCTTGACACTATTACTATCTAATGTTCCACAGACATTTTGTTTATTTAGTGTACTCTCGTGGAGCTGCCCTTTCCTATCTAGGTACCACAGGGGAAAGCAATTCCTCCTGCCTGTTTTGCTTGCTGTTACATCTCCAGAAATGAAAACAGCCTGGGCAGCGCAGACAGTGTCTACCCAGGACGTCCGTGTGGAATTACTATCCACACATACCGCTAAAGCAGTTGAGGCAAACGCCATCATCAAAAGCTAAAGCCTTGACCAAATGAGACAACAGTGTGTCAGTGTAACACAAATCTGCACATACACACAGGTAACAAACAAAATGATAATCTGCCCCAGTACATGTATGGCCAGACCCACAGTTTCCACATGAGTACCATGGACTCCTGCACCAGGTCTTCCAGCTTGTGGATGCTGCTGGACCTGTCACAGCTGTACTTGCGCTGGATGGCGTCCTTCAGATTCCTTAGGTAATCAGTAGCTTCTTTGGCATCGTTGAAAAACTACGGGGAGATAAAACTTGGCAGCTGAAGTACACTACATGCCAGGAAAGCACAGAGTTGTTAAACGCAGGTGCCAGCAGCGGCCCCTCCGCCCTGCCAATCTCACCCCATGTGCCGCTGACAAGTGAAAACAGAATCAAAGCACAAAGTAACAATAGCACCATCCTTTTTAGAACTGAAAATAGGCTTTGAACTTGGATGGCTACAGATGAGTACTAATTATCCCAAGTGTGCATGTGTGTTATGTATTATGTTTTGGCTTGATTGATTGAAAGTCTATTCTACTTTAGAGTTCAACCAATCTTTTAAGTAAAGGAAAAATTAAAAAAATATATTAAAACTATTCTAAAGAATAAAATGAAGTCTTTATTTGGTTTACTCTGTAATAAATACCCTTCCTTAATATGAGACAAATTTGTAAAATGATTTTAAAAGATTCATTCTGCACGCATGCAGGTGCGCATAGGGGTGTGTGTGTGTGTGTGTGTGTGTGTGTGTGTGTGTTAATTAGAGGTCAACAACTGGCTGCTCTTCACATTTGTCCATCCTATTATTTTGAGATAGGGCCTCTCTCACTGACCCTGGACTTCTCTCATTGTCTGGGCTAGCTGGCCAGAGAGCCCCAGGGACCCTCCTGCCTACACAGCTCACTTTTTCTTTCTTTTTTAAAATGTGGTTTCTGGGGATTGAGCTCAGGGCAAACAACTTGCCAACTAAGCCATCTTTCAGCCACAGGATTTTTATCCTTAACAGTTAAACCTTCCCTTATAAGACACAGAACTAGTACTTATACCCTGTAAAGAAAGTATTGGTTTGTTCCCCCATGTGTTACCCATATGTTTCTTTATAGTGTTTCTGCACCTCAGCTCAAATGACAGCGCTGACTATGCACGTACCTCAAAATATGCAGTGTTTTCCTTTATGTGCTGCTCCACACACTGGCAGAGCTGCAAAATCCAGCTCCACTGTGTTTGCATTGCTGCCTTGTATGCCTTGGAGAGAAAGCACACAATGAAAACTGGGCAGATCAATTAGGTACAGAGGGCTAGTCGGTCTCGAACATGTGCTATGCATGCACTGAACAAGGCCGTGCACAGTTTGATCCCCCACATGGCAAATACTGATGCGTTTATTTATTTATAGTATTTTCTTTTCTATCTTTCTTCTGATTTTTCTTTTCTTTCTTTTTTACCTCCTCCTCCTCCTCTTCCTCCTTCTTCTTTTTAGATAGAATGCCATTTAGTACATAGCCCAGGCTATCCTCAAGGTTCTGCCAATCCTGCTGACTCAGAATCTAATTATAGGCGGGGCAGGCCATCATGCCCAGCTCAGCACTGACAGCTTCAAATGACAAACACTCTACTATCCAAACAAATACAAAAAAAATTTATTGGACAAAAATCATGAAAACTGGAGTAGTGAATTTTCTTATATGAGAAATTATTTCTTATACAAGCAGTCTTAAATATAAACATACAGCTTTAAAAATTAGTTTTCCTTTCATTTGTAATTTCTTCAATTTTCTTCTTAATATATGAGGAAAATTATAGCTATTTCATATGAATATCTTATATTTGAAATAAATGTAAGATATTCCCTCTATACAATTCACCCCTTTCTCAGCTCCTTGGTCACCAACCCTGACATCCCAGTGTTCCCCATTTCCGGATTTTTACATTGCTGAGCTTTACAATGTGTGTTAATACAGACACACAGATCTGTCGCCTTCTTCTGTGTTTTGCTGCAGAAGATTTGGGGAGGGCAGAAAATGAAGCACATACTTTTGTAGCGATTCAATTATTAGGCTTAAAGATATTATAATGAAATTTAAGCACTCATCCACTTGAACATTTGCTATGTAATAGAGCGTCATCTTCCATAAAGAAAATAAATACAGCAGAAAGCATGACCAGCTAGCTCATCACAGTTATGAAGGCCATTTTTACAGAAGGTGCAGTTCCCTGCCTCCCAGAAGAGGGAGCTCTGGATGCGCTAAAGCACGTCCTTGCTTCCCCTGGGAATGACCAGAGCTCTTGAGTTGTGGTCAGGCACGCTTTCTTGTAGATGCACAGTTAGTTGCAACATACAATATTATTTGCTCCTTCAAACTAAGCTACATTTTTGTTTGTTACACAGGTAAATGCATGCGCTAACACAGAACACCCTCCCATCCCTATCAGATGAATTTGCTCACAAGTAGCTCCACAGAGCCTTTAAAAAAAAAAAAGCTGCTACCTTTATCCTAAGAGGTGGTGAAGGGAAGGGTCAGCCCATTTCTTGGGGAAGTTATTTTTGAGCCAGACTATAGTAAACACTTAGTAGCTTGATTTTTTTTTTCTTTTTAATTAGCAAAAGAGGTTTAAGGTTGTAGATATATCAGAACTCAGCTGAGAACTCTAGCTATCTTACCTCTATCGTCAACCGGGCTGGGTGGTTCTCTAGAAGTAGCTGCTCTGCAATCTCCTGGACGGCTTTAATACCTTCCTCCTTCTGCTCCAGTTCCCTCATTAGTTCCTGGTGAGGAAGCATTAAGAACTATATAAGAAGCCAGGCAGTGGTGGCGCACACCTTTAATCCCAGCACTTGGGAGGTAGAGGCTGGTGATCCCTGTGAGTTCGAGGCCAGTCTGGTCTACAAAGGGAGTCCAAGACAGCCAAGGATACACAGAGAAACCCTGTCTCGAAAAACCAAAAGAAAAAGAAGAGGAGGAGGAAGAGGGAGAGGAGGAAAAGGAGGAGGAGGAAGAAGAAGAAGAGCAGCAGCAGCAGCGTATAGGAAGAAGCGGCAAGCTCCTTCGGGTCCAGCGTTGGCACTGCGGTGCGAGGCTGACTCACCACATGGTAGCCTTTCTTCCGAGGAGGAGGGGGAGGAGGAGGGGGGAGGAGAAGGAGGGGGAGGAGGAGCAGCAGCAGCAGCAGCGTATAGGAAGAAGCAGCAAGCTCCTTTGGGTCCAGCATTGGCACTGGAGTGCGAGGCTGACTCACCGCATGGTAGCCTTTCTTCCGCGCAACACTGGTGTTTCTGTCGCTCCAGTCATAAGCAACTTCTTCCTCTTCCTTTTCATTCAACCAAATAAGTTCGTTAGTTGCCCGAGTTACGAAATTATGAAGTGTATCAAGGTGCCGTTCCTGATTTCTGGATGTATTCTATTTAAGGAAAACCATTTTAAGAATCAGATCGTTAGCAAACAGACATAATGGAAATAGAAATTTTAAAGCAAACAAATTAAAAAGGAAAAAAAACTTACCAAGAGTTTCGCATACTGGCTCTCTAATCTGTGCAATTTATCTGTGTAAGAGAGCTTCAGAGGTGCGGTCATCTGAATCTAAAATATGGAAGGAAAGACATGGAGGTTAGGGCTCTCAAGTTCTGACTAACACTAACTATCGAATTACTGGATCTTTATGTAAAAAGAAAATAATATCCAACTACAATAAAATATTAAAGAAAACTAAACTCATATACCTCACTAACTTTAGCTTCCTTAAGGCTAGATTCAAATTCCTCAATGGCTTTGTGAACATTCTTATGGTTTTCTAAATGGCTTTCGACACTTGGCAAATCTGAGCCCCATTCAGTGCGGTCCAGCTGCACCTAAGTAGAAAATACTAGTTTAAAATAAACAAACAAACAAAAAGGAAGACGTTTCAAGAGTAAGACTGGACAACTGAGGTAAACATTACCTGCATCTCATCAACCCAGTTCAAGAGATCCTGAACGAATTTCATGTTGACTTCTTCTTCTGTCAGGTTCTGATCCAGCAAAGACGACTTCAGAAGAGGCTTTCGGACCTGCATTAACTTCAGAGTCTGTAAGGAATTTGGCTCCACTCCTAAACTGAAATTTGGAGCTACCACTGAAGGGAAGCCAGGTGTATAAGCTGGAGTGACAGATGGAGTCAGGCGGGAAGTCATCCCCGATGACAAGCCGGAAGTCACACTAGAAGAGGTCAAGGAAGGTGTTAAACTCTGGGTGAGCCCTGAGTTCAGACTGGGGTGCAAGGTCTGTGCAAATCCTGAGTTTAAACTTTGAGTGATTCCTGATATCATGAGCTTTGTCTGTTCTGCAGTCAGCATGCGTCCTTTGCTGTACACGGAGGAGCATTCGTTCCTTAAGGCCACAATCTCATCACGCAGCTTTGCGACCCTGTGAAAACCAGGAAGAGGGGTGAGGTGTGACAGAAAAGGCAGGTGCACACTGCTGGCTCTAGCTGACGGACCAATACTAGCTGTGCAACGGTATGAGTCATGTGCCACTACTGCGAGATGCTCACGGCAAGGTGAGGCGGAGAAGGCACGCAGGAGCTCCGCTTTCAACTGCTGTTCTGCAAACCCACACTGCTTGATAAATACCTACATTGTTTTAAAAGAAAAAAGATCGTTGAAACCATCTTGGTAAAATTTTGCCTCATGTTTTGTTTTTACTGACTAGCATACTATGAGACCTCTCCACAGTATTAGTCTTTATAACCATCATTTATAAGGAACAAAATTATATAGTATAAGATAATGGTTCTATTACTTGATATTTAGGAGAATAAGAGTTCTTATAAAATATTTCTGGCATGAACATGAGCTTTTCTGATTCTGTCTGCTTGGGATTTACATAGAGAGTATCTATTGGCTTAAACACGATCTACAAAGTGTACTGTCATATGTACACAGAGACAGTTTGTCACACTCGATTTTCTCTGCTTCCATGATCCTCTCAGACAGGTTTTGTATCTGCTGCTCACTTTTTTTGATGGCCTTTTCCTCCTTGAGGCAGAGTCTTGCTATGTACTTACTGTTCCACTTATGATTCTTTCACCCGAGCCTTCCAAGAGCTGGGAACCCATCTGGGCGCCACCACACACAGCTTCACTATTTTATACATGTATGTATTTCTAATGTTTGGTCATGATCATCTTCATGATAGAGTAAACAAAACTAACTGAAGATGAGAACTTTTCTTAGACCTTTCCCCTTTCTAATGTTGAAACTACTACTACTACTACTATTATTATTATTATTATTATTATTATTATTATTATTATTATTATTATTATTATTATTATTATTATTGTATGAGGATCAAGCCCAGGTCCTTACCTAGGCTTAATTAAATATTCACTCTGACTTTTGGTCCACATCCAAAGACTCACATAAATATTCTAAATACCTCAAAGTAAATATAGACATTTGAAACATTTATTTTAATGACTCCAGTATTTGTGACAGAAAATGTTGCATTTATTATAAATGCTGATTCTACTTAGTTTCCTCAGACTATTAGAATCCACACTTAAGAGTTCACTTCACAGTGTATATCCCATCATGTTCCTGTGAGACAGTTACTGACAAGAAGTCAGGGCGCCTCCTACCTCTGCACCAGCTGATCTGCCTGGTAATATTTCCCATCGATCAGAATCTGTACGTCAATCACGTGCTGGCGCAAAAGGTTCTCGCATTCAAGTATGTACCCGGCGATTTCTGCTTCATTCTGAAACTGCACTCCCGACTCCAGCCTTTTGGAATCCTACATTGGAAAGAACTCAGCATTAAGTCTGTAAAACAGAGGCGAAGGCTACCTTTCAACTTCAAGCCTCAGAAGTGTTAGAAGGGAAGCCCATTTGGGCTTTATTTCTTTTGGTTCAAATATGTTTCCTTTCACTCACTGCCTCCCAAGAGAGAAAATGTCAATCACGATATTTTTCGAAGCTTCTGCAGAGGACGGGACCAGGAGTCAAGGACCGGTTCCAGTCTACCCAAGCACACCCCACCCTCTACAGCAAGCCCTGGTGCCTGAAATCAACTTACAGACTGGAGAGCATTTCGGGCCAGGATCAGTTTGTCCTCACAGACGACGCTGTCCCTCTGAACTCGGGTAGCAATCTGTTGCAGCATATCCAACCTAAAATGGAAAGACAGGAAAAAAAAAATCTTCTTTTTGAAGTCAAAGAGCTTACCAGCCCTGAAAAAAAAGACTCCTGCCAAGGAAGAAAAGACAGCCCCACACAGATGCCTCCATACCTGTGTCCATTGAAGGACTCATTGCCGAAGCTAATGCAGGAGTTGATCAGTGTGGGGCCACAATGAACGGACAGAAGATTCTCGTTGGAATCTAGACTGGTCCGAGTGCTAGTGGTGTTGCTGAATACAGAGTCGCTGCTACGGTAGCTGTAGCTGCTGCTCTGCATTTTCAGTCCTGCAATGATGAGAGCCTAGGACCATGAAAGGAGGACCGGAGAAAACTCAACCTCTGCCTGGTGAAAAGCAGCCTAGCTCAAGTGACGCAGCTCCAGGGGATCCTTAAATACGCTTCAACATGCATACGCAATACCCTGCAAGTACTATGCTGATAACTATTCAAAAGGATCATGCCTGCAGCCATCCATTTGCTTGCTGAGGTTTGCCTTTTGTAGACTGCGTTGAAGCTCTGCAAGTACAGACAGGGCGGGATGACTGGGCGTCACTGGAAAAGTTATGCCAAATATTTTCACTAAGCGTCACCAAGCTGTAACCACCTAAAAAACAACTCAGGTACCCAGGGACCCAGGAATCGACAGTGAAGGTAATTCTATCACCATGCCAAGTGCCAACGAGAAGGGCACAAGGCTCAGATCACGGCCAGACTTCTGCAAACAGATGCCATGTGCTGGATGGCACAAGGCCAGATGCCAATGTGTAAGTCAATAATCAATAATCATGCAAGAAAATTTAATGAGAAACAAAACTCTGTTTTTTTTTTTTTAACCTTCCTGTCATTTGCTCGCCGCATTAAAAACTGTAAATATGTTTAATTAGCTTTGTATGATGGACCCTCTCGGTAGTATTACTTCTTAGCCACTACAGCTCACAGTCTAAAAGCCAAAGACTTGAGGCAGAATATTAGCTCAGTAACTACAGATGTGTCTGGGCTTGCTTTTCCTTCATACAGACTAGCAGAGGGCCCCAGAACACTGGTTCTTTCCTATTTGTCTTCTACAAACTCGAAGCCACATAGCTATAATTTGCAATACCTAGTCTGTGCCTCCCCTACCCCCCAAAAAATGTGTTAAGAAAAATAAAGGCTTATACCCAACCAAGCTCCTCAATACATCCAACATTACAAAGCCAAACTGAGGTTTCGCTGCTGTGAGTTAAACGTTTTGATTTGCAAAAGGCATTTACCAAGTAAACTAGAACATTTAAAAATAGGAACAGCTACGCCTTATACTTATACACAGTTGATGTGTACCAGGAAACTAGGCATGTTGCACACTCAACCTCATCTTACACTCATAACCACCAAATGCGATAGGTGTTGTTACCTCCTGTTACAGATGAAGAAAAGAGGCCTGGGGATTTAAGAATGCGTCTAAGAGCACATGACTGCCAGGCTGAAGTAATAAACCTAATCTGGAATAAACTGGCTCCCGAATCTTGAACTCTCAACTGCTGTCTTTCATTAGTATCCTACTGTGGTTTGAATGTATCTAAAAAGCACCATGTGTTGTGAACACGATCCCAGTGCAGCATGCTGGGAATGTGAAGAGCTTAAGAGCGATTAGATCATAAAGGCTCAACCCTCATGAATAAATTAATGTCATTCTCAAAGGAGCAGCTCAGTTGCTGCGCCAGTGGACAGAAAGGAGTTTGGCCATTAGGCTACCCTGCTTCTGTGAGCAGCTGCTCTCTCCTGTGCCTGTCTGGTCCCCACGTGCCACCCCAATCCATTCTTCTCTTCATGGCCTTTCGGCCATCTACCAGGGGAAGGTGTGGCACAGAAGCCTTCACCCAGGGCCAGCACCAGGCTCTGCATTTCTCAATCTCTTCACACTCTGAGTCACCAATTACCAATTTCCTGTTCTCTCCCTCTCTCTCCTCTCCTCCCCCCCCATCTCTCTGTCTCCCTCTGTCTTTCTGTCTGTCTGTCTGTCTCTCTCTGTTTCCCTCTGTCTATCTCTCTTTCTCTCTCTCTCCCCTCCTTTCTTCTCTCTCTCTCCCCTCCCTCCCTCTCTCTCAACACAAGACACATTTTATATTAGCCCAGGCTATCCTGCAACCTTCTGTGCTCCTGTTTTAGCTTCCCCAGTGCTGGGCTTAGAGTAGACCTCTACCATAACACAACCCCAGATAATAAACTCCCTTTTTGTTAGGCAGTCTGTAGCATTCTGTTATAGCAATACAAAGTGGATGAAGACACACATGAAGATTCAGCTCCTACTGCAGGGACTGCAAAACCTACCTTTTCTCTGTATCTTTAATTCAAATGATTAGTTTAATATCTCATGTCAGTCATCTGTAAGAGCTGCAGCCCTAGCATTTGAAGCTCAATGTGATTCTTACGCTCTGCTTATATAGACATTGTAACTTCGTGTTTTAACCAGCGTGTAACTAGTAATAACGGTTCAAAAGGTGGACTTGCCTTTGTATCTTTGATACATTATTCCATGTCAGCACGAAAGTCAGTGTGTGAGACATTGAGAACACAAGCACACTGAGTGTCTCGGTTACATGCCTGGCACTAAGCAAAAGCACTAGTAAGGGACCCAAAACGATGGCCTGGTCTCCATATTCTTAGAGCTAATGTCTAAGAAACAGGTGGCTTGAATGAAACATGAATAAATATGAAATTACAACCAAGGCAAGCAATCTGAGAAACACTCATAAATAATTAGTCATAAAAAAAGGGCATGTGACCAGGCTGGGGATAGTACTGGAAGGAATATGGAGGCTGAAGTCTGAGAAGGGTTAGCAGTAAAGAGAAAGAGGGCAGTGAAACAGATTCCCTGCCAAAAGAACCGACCAATACCCTGGGAGGAGAATAGGGTGGAAGCCAGCACAGGAGAGCTCCCCAGGGGCAGCCAGAGTGCCTGTTCTGCAGCTAGAAAGCTGCCTGAGCATACACGCCTTCAGCTGTGAGGAGGGGCAGACAGCGCGAGTCCCCACATGCTACAGCACGGCTGCAGGACAACAGCCACAAGGAACTAAGTGCACATGACACGGCTGGGCATGCAGTTCAATGTAGTGTACTGCCTAGAAGTTCGAAGCCCTGGCTTAGAACCCCAGTACTCAGGTGGGTTGGTGGTTCCTGAGCAGTGGGGTACAGCTAGGACCATAGAATAACAAGTGAGGAGTGATAATTAAGTGGACTAAAAAACACACGGTAGAAAGAGAACCCAGGGTCTCAGGTAGCACAGGCGGGTCTCTGACTCAGTACACAGCCAAGGGAAAATGTATTGTGACCTTCTAATTCTTCTGCCTACACTTCCCAAATGCTCAAATTACAGGCATGCGCTGTGGCATGCAGTTTTATGTGGTGCTAGGGATGGTCCAGGGCTCTGTGCACGTGAGGCAAGCAGTCTACTGACTGAGCTCCACCCCAGCCTCCGCTGCCTTTTAAACAGAAGTGTTTCAAGTGCCATATTTACAACTTCAACAAGAAACAAAATAGCTAATCTCTAAACTGTGAGCTTCCAAACCTGGGCCCTGGTGACAATTTAAGGTCCCCTTGAGTAAGACTTCTGGGTGTTTTGTTTTGTTTTGTTTTGTTTAACTGTAACACCTTATTAGCTGAGACTCCACACAGCAATCCAATCTACAAGGTCCTCTACATAGTCCCTGATTTATTCTGTAAGAGTTCTTGTTACCATTTCTAGATAAAGAAATGGGAAAAACAAACAAACAAACAAACAAACAGCAACAACAACAACAACAAAACAAACCAGAAACATATCCAAGGTCATACCAAGAAGGAAATGGAAAATGTAATTTGTGTGAGCCTCAGATCCCAGTGACAGACCATTTCTCATAAAAAACATGGGAGACAGCTCTTGAGGAAAAGACCAAGGTTAAACTCTGACCTCCACATCCAAGCACACATAGTGCCCAGGCAGATGTGAACACACACAAGGAAAAAAAAGAAAGAAAGAAAGAAAGAAAGAAAGAAAGAAAGACAAAACAAAACAAACAAACAAACAAAAAATGACCATCAAAGCAAATGAAAAGCCAAGTTGTAAGAGGGTGAGATCGGAGCCCACCTTGCAGCGGGCAGCACACTGAGGCCAGACACTCCCCTACCTCTCCACCTCAGGACGGAGCGCCTTCTCCCTCTCCAGCATGGCAATGATGAGTTTGCCCCACTCCTTTTCTATGTCGTTTGGATGATAACCTTGGAGGAGTTTGATGCGTCCGAATTCTATCCAAATCTTAAGGAAACAAAATAATTCAGGTAAAGCAAAGAAGTGAAACCGGCTCAGACTGTAGGCTTCAATGTACCGAGAGTATTTGGCTCACCTCTAGTAATTTATATAGTCGCTTAATTTTTGATTTTTCTGTCTCCTTTGGTGGAATTTCTTTTTCTTTAAACTGTAAATACTGATTATAAAGTGCCTGTAATGAAAAGGAAATTAAGTTATGGGCCATCTGCAAGCCCCACTTTCATATCGCTACAGCACAGGCAGTTTCCTGTGTCACGGGCACTCAGCAGAACTTCTTCATGGAACCAGTGTTCCAGCTGCCAGGCAGCTGTGTGCTGGGACAAGAAAAGCTGAACTGTTGACATGAGCTGTGACTGAACATGTGCCACATGGGAATCTGAACGGTAAGCGATGGCTCTGTTGAAACGCCCGGCACCCACGCACATCCTTCAGAGTCTGAACTTCCCAAACACCAGACACTGGCTTTTAGGTTCTAGAAAACAGTTTGATACAATGTACACAAAGGAAGGAAAAGACGCGTCCCCTTCCATGCTATGGCTCTATTCTGGAATCTGTAGAAGTTCGGCAACCATGTGGACTCACCGTACCACTATCAATTTCAACTGTTTTCTGTCTCCTAATAAAGGAAGGTAGAAGTTACAAAAATAAAACACTTTGATATTTCATAGGTGCATACTAATCAATTAAGATTCATTTATGCTATATTGAAATGCACAACATATTTCTGTAAGATTCTGTAAAAGTTTGTGAACTTGGAGAGATATCTGCCAACTCCTCAGGATATGTTTTCTCTCCTACATTACCCACTAGCAAGTAACTTCTTGAAACGCTCAGAATTCTACAACTCTAAAGATCTGCAGAAGTCAGAGACCAACATAAATTTTCCCAATGGTCAACAAAACAATAAACAAACAACCCCCAGGAACCCACCTGGAAACAAGTGTATTTGTATATTAAACCCAAACACTATATTGAACCAAACCCCCACATTTTATAGGTTGCTATCAGTCATTAATCGCCAAAACAGTTTGTGGCACCATGTGGCAGTGGAAGGACCACGCTTCCAGAGCCTAGAATAGTTCATACACACACGGAGGCATCACACAATGATAAGATCCTGTTAAAAAGGTCTTTATTATTATTATTCAACAAATAACAGGTAACTCTGTGCCAAGGACAAACTCCCTGTGGCAATGAGAAGAAAAGCCATGCCACAGATGCTCTGAACAGATGTGTGAGCTCAACAAACGGCTTTCATGGGGCCTATGCTGTGTTATTACAATCTTTGTGATTCCAATCTGAGAGTTAAAACAAAGCTTATTAAGTCAAGGAATTCAAGCTCCTCTGCAGTCAATATTCATATTAGTGGTTTGTTAAAAAACAAACTGCTTTTGCTATTTCAAATACAAATGTACAAAATGACAGCTTATTCTTTGATAATCTTATGTATTTATAACTCCTTTATTTTGCTGAGGCATCTTTCTCAGTGGTCATAGCTAGGATCACAGTATTAGCAAAGGTTTGCTAAACCTTGGCCACTAACAGCAGCCTACGAGTGTCGATTCTAAATTCACGTGCACTTACTCTAGTTGAATCTTTATTTTAAAATTCATAACATGCAGGATGTACCTTGTACTTTACACAAGAAGCCCTTCGGGGCAGTTTCTAGTCTGACTCAAGCAGAGGCTTGCTCTTGGTCATTTCTCTAAATGTGAACCCTCCTGTTCCGGTATCTAGTGGGCTCCTAGCAGTTCCCACTCAACATGTAAGATCTGGCAATGTTAGTTTCAGAAGCTCTCAAGTTATACCCTTAATTCTCAACATATAAAGCCTGGCGAATGTAACTCCTTAAAGATGTTGTCACTTTAATGCAGCTTCTTAAAGATGTCGCTATTGTCCTTTAATTATTAATATTTACCTCTATCTATACATAAGTATATGGGTAATAAAAAATATTTGCTACTAAGCTGGACAATGATGGTGCATGACTTAAATTCCAGCACTCAGAGAAGCAGAGGAAGGCGGATCACTGTGAGTTCAAGGCCAGCCTGGTCTATGAAGTGAGTTTCAGGACAGCTATGGCTAAACAGAGAAACCCTGTCTTGAGAAACAAAACAAACAAACAAAAAAAATGCTTACTAAAATGTATGGCTTGTCAACGGCAATTTATCCTGAACTCTAAGATTATGGGGTTATCCCAGCCTACTTAAAAGTTTTTAATGAAATCAACCCTTTAAAACTTCTTCGATTCACCAACCTTAAGTTCTAGAGGATTGTTAGGAAAGGTTCTCTCAGACATCGTGACCACGTGGTGTCGAATCCACTGGATGAGGTAGTTCACCATATTCTGGTATTCGATCCATTTGACTTCCACATCCTAGATAACAAAACAGCAGGTAAAGTTTGGCTCTACGGGCGATAGTGCTCATCTGAAACACAATTTGTCAGACGTGTTCCTGTGAGTCCGGAAGTCTTGAAGCTTGACAGAGAGAAGCAGGTAAATGCTCTCTTAGCTTCCACTCAGCTACAGCTCTGTCCACACAAACAAAATTAAAAACATGCTGTCAACATTTGACTACCAACCCGGTCCCAAGGGGCGGCAATTCTGGTCGACAGATAGCGGCTGTCTGGGACAGACACTGCATCAAAGAAATTTCTGGGGCTTCAAAAAATGCTGTGATTTCGGAAGTTTTCCAAGGTACAACTTAGGAAAGTAATAGCTTGCATAAGCCAGGCTAACCATCTCTGCCAACCACAATGCATTTAAGTCTCCCAATATCTGATAATCAATGGAGTTACAGGAAATGTAGGGACCAGATGGGAAAGAGTTAAATATGATGGAATTTTCAAGTACTCATTAAACAAACTCTTTTAAAAGGGAAGAAATTGGAAGGCTGTCAACTGCTATGTGATTAAATTTCCGAAGACTGCTTAGTAAGTAACACAATTGCACTCACTGTTACAACAAAAAGCAGAACTTTTAAGGCGTAACATCTGTAGCCAGGAGCGCTTGTCTAACTAGGGAGAGAATCTTTGTAAGAACAGTTAGGCGGGACAGGGAGCGATATCTGTCTAAGTGTTCAAATGGCTGAAACAGGCAGCACATGCTGAAAATTAAGGGGAAAAATCAGAATACACAAGAGCCTTGCAATGGTCACAAGAGACTTCTTGGGAAAGGTGGGCTCGGAGCAGTACTGCAGTAAGCAGTGTGTAATCATGGGGCTGCAGCAGGGTATAGTGAAAGTGAATACAATATGCATCCCAAAGTAGGCAGGGCCCCAACACAGAAATGCTCTACTGTAAGTAATTGGTTAACACTACAAAGTCACAGGTGGAATTACCAGTAATGATAATCAAACTGCAGTTCTCACCACCAAAACGTCCTGAATGAATTTTACCACTTAGCCTGTATGCTAAAGACACCACCACGCTATTAGAGGATCAATTTCGCATGCACAAAGCTAATGCAAAGAGATGGAAAAGCATAAGCTATCAAGAAGAAAGAGGAGGTAAAGGAGGCAAGAAGAAAAAGGAAGAAGCTACAGGAAGCATTCCGCAGCAGCAGCAGCTCAGGGAAGTGAACTGCGAACATGCTGCTTGGAGATCCAGCAGGTTAAGATCTTTCACGTGAAAGGCGAGAGGGAAGAGATCAAATATAGACCTAGAAATAGTGCCATAGGGCAGAGACATAAGTAATCGGAAATCAATGTATGTATGTATGTATGTATGTATGTATGTATGTATGTATGTATGTATGTATGTATCTATCTCTCCACATCACTCTCTCTGAGAAGGGAGCGGCCTGAGGCAAAGGGGCATCACCCTCAAATGAACACAGCTCACTTCTAGACAGTATGTGTTTGCCATGGCCATAGCAAAGTACACAGCTGGGTTAAATTCCTCAAGCCTTGAGAAACAGTGATCTAGTAAGGTCCCACTAGCCCAAGCCCTGTGTCAGAAACCTCGCCTTGGTCACAAATGTGGAGACCTTCATCTGGGCCTCATCTGTAACTCAGAAAATAACTATAGTCAACATATTTCATGGGGTCTTCTGAGGCAGCTTTGAACTGCGTTCTAGAGTGAGACGGCCTAGCTACACAGGATAGGAGAGCCCGCAGAAGCAAAAGGGCAGCAAGTTACAAAGGAACGCCTTTACCTTTCAGTCACTCCTAACGTTAATTCACAGATGTGCTGTGACTCTCCTTTAATTGTGAGGCAGAACAAAAGTTACACTTTAATTTCAATGGTAGAAAAACTGTGTGAGATCAGAGAAACAGCCCACTGACTCAAATACTTGAGTGGCATTTAAAATCTATTTTTCAAAACTCCACACTAATTAGCAAGCAATTCAATGAACTGGTTATTGATGAACCAACATCTTCAAGTGCAGAAAAAAACCAATACTCACGTTTGCACCAATGCCTTCACCACCTTCAGGGACTTTGGGAAACGCATCATAGAGGGAGGACACATAGGTTATTACTGACTTTTCATCAGGTGAAGAGACATCAACATCTACAAGCAGCGAAAGGAATGAATTATTTCACGATGCTAAGAGGTGACTTCTGAGGAAACACTCGCTCATGCCAGCGCAGGTAAGAGCCAAGAAAACAACTCACCTTCGGGGTCCAGAAGTCTGATAACACCGATTTTTTCAGCTACATAAAAAGCGTGCTCTAAATTTGCAAGGTTGCTTTGAACAGCAACAGTATTCATGTCTATCAGGTCCGGCCTAGGAAAAAGCGCACCGTGTTCAGATTCTTGCATGCTAATTCAACCTGACAGTCGCATGTATGTGCCGCCCAAACAACAGCACCTGCAAATACCAGTACTACAGCCACATTAAAGCTGACAAGTCCTTTAAAGCAGTGGTTCTCAACCTCTCTAATGCTGCCAGCCTTTACTACAGTTCCTCACATGCTGATGACCTCCAGCCATAAAATTAATTCCGTTGCTACCTCATAACTGTAATTTTGCTTCTGTTATGAATCATATTGTAAACATCTGATATGCAGGATATCTGACAACCAGGGGAGTCTGACAGGCAGGGTACCGGATATGCATGATGTCTGATTGAGATCCACTAAAACACTCAGATTTGTTTACTTCTCTCAGAAGCTCGTATGAACCAAGAGGAACGCAAGAAAAATATAAACATGTGAGGATATGTGACCTCCCAGAGTCTATAAGTGCCCCACGATCAGCTCCTCTCTTCCCACGACACCTTTCCAAACCAGACAGCAACCTCTCAGATCCTCCCCAAACCCAAGCATTTTGTGATCAGCTTAACATCACGGCCATTGCCCTTTCTGCTCAGGATGTCCTATTTATTGATCTGATAACAATCCTTTCTCCTTCCAAGCAGAATTGGCTCCACCTCCTCTATGGGGCACTCGATGACCCCCAACTCATCATTTCTGGTTCCTGAAGTCCTTGTATTCCTAAACTGAACTCAGAGCGGCAATGAGGGTAATCCCGTACTTCTTTGCCCTTGTAATCCACGGCCATATATGCAAATGAATATCTTGGTTCTCTAAATGGTTAACTCCAAATAGCAAGAACCAAGTCCTAATATACTTTTACGTTTTATCCTCCTACTGAAATATAAATCCACAGATAAGTAGTGACAGGTATAATTTAACTCACAGAATGTCATTCACCTCTGTACTTATAACCGCCCTCATAACCGCCCGCCCTCTCGCAGACAGGGCTTTATCCCTTTCTAAGTTCTAAGACATGCTACTCGATGTAGAAGATACTCTGAAACTGGCTCTATACACAGAAGGAAGAAACTTCCCAAATAGTCTTTGTATGAAGAGTGGTGGAACGTGACAGTTAAACCTCACTCAGTCTAAGCCTTGAATTTTGAACTAAAACAAAAGCATTAAAGGAATACAAACAAATGTGGAGACAGCAAAGTCTTCCCAGAAGCAGAAGCGTACCACTTTACCACTGCCGTTTCCGCAGCCTCCACACTCTCAAATCTCCTTAGACCTTCCCCATCACTTTTGAGAGGAAACCTCTCTTACCATCCCCACAGGCCCAGGGAAACACAAATGGCGGGCCCTGGTGTGGCCCAGGTGGTGTGAGAAGGATGACTAGTAAGTTACTTGAAACACAGCTTAACGGTCATTTGAGCAAGAAACTCCTTGAAGTACTTCATCAATCTTGAGAAGAAAAGTAAACACAGCATGTACTTCTGTTTGCTTGTTTTTTTGTTTTTTTAAACCTAGAGGAAAGGCAAGATTCCATATACACCGCCCCCAACCTAAGAACCAATCTACGTGTATTTTATGAGGGGTTAGAAGGGAGTGCTTATGCACTGGGAATGCAGCTCGACTTCCTATTTGTTCACACCCCAGAAAATCATCACAGATTCCTCCCTGACCTCCACAGCCACCAGGGTGAGCACCACCATTCACACCCTACAGCAGCAGGGGAAAGGACAGCTCTCTACAAAGAATACTTTCTTTTTTTTTTTTTTTTTTTTTAATTCATAGACTCGTGACATCTATTGATGTCAAGAGTACTAAACAGGTATGTACAGAAGTCTAGGCCAAGTGTCTAAAGGTCTTCCAATTTTATTTTTTTATTTTTTAAAATTTTATTAATTTATTCATATTACATCTCAGTGGTTATCCCCTCCCTTGTATCCTCCCATTCCTCCCTCCCTCCCATTTTCCCCTTACTCCCCTCCCCTATGACTGTGACTGAGGGGGACTTCCTCCCCCTGTATACGCTCTAGAAACCGACAAGTAGAACATTATGATAGGCAGATTTGGGCCCAGGGGTCCCGCTCAAACTAAGGCACCAGGCAAGGACAATACAGGCGGTAAACTTTAAACCCCTTCCCAGATCTAGCCAATGGTCAGAACATTCTCCACAGTTGAGTGGAGAGTGGGGTCTGACTTTCACCTGTACTCTGGTGCCTCATATTTGACCACGTCCCCTGGATGGGGAGACCTGGTGGCACTCAGAGGAAGGACAGCAGGCTACCAAGAAGAGACTTGATACTGTATGAGGTCTTCCAATTAAAAAAAAAATGTTTTGCTTCCAGAAAATTCAAATTCCCTGGAGAATAAGAACCAGAACTTCTGTGACTGCCAAGCTCTGGACAAGAAACAGCATGCTATTATGAGAACCCTGCCATTAGCAAGGAGAGTAAACACTGAGTAATCCTGAAAAGAATGAATAAAGTCATTGAAGAATGAAGTTTTTTGACCAAGAGAATAAAAGACAAAAACTTCCTTTAGAATGATGTCATTTCAGAACAGAAACAGCTGCACAATCCAGTGAGTCTGAATAAGGCCCCTTTTTAAAAATAATTAATTAATTAATTTTATTTTATGTGCACTGGTGTTTTGATTTCACGTATGTGTGTGACAGGATGCTGGATGCCATGGAACTGTTACGAACAGTTGTGAGTTGCCATGTAGGCACTGGGAACTGAACCCAGGAGTTTGGAGGGGCAGCCAGTGCTCTTAACCACTGAGCCATCTCTCTAGCCCCAGAAAAAAGTTTTTTTTTTTTTAATTGACAAGATCTCAATTGTTTTTATTATCTTATGATAGTTTAATTTTTCCAAATGACTCAATCATCATGGATTTTACCTTTTTAAACATCACAACCCATCTTTTATTTTAGAAATGATTACAATCAAAGTGAAGATACAAGAAAATTACATAAATTCTAAACTGAAAAATATAAGATCAAAAGGACATAAATCAAGTTGGAGGTGTGAACAGAAAGTACAAACTTGCCATATGTGGTGGCACATGACTTAAATTCCAGCACTTAGGAGGCAAAGATGGGTGGATGTCTTGTATGAGGCCAGCCTGGTCTTCGTACAGAGTTCTAGGCCAACCAGGGCACGCTGAGACCTTGTCTCAGAAACAAGGGCAAGCTCCCTCTATACAAGCTAAACAGCCACTGTTTACTGTAAAAGCATAAAGTAAAAATGTATTTTAAAAGGGTGTGCTGGTTCTTCTTATTTTTGACACAGACTAGAGTCATCAGGAACAGCTAGTGTAAACTGAGGAAGTGCCTCCATTAGATTGGTAAGACTGAGGGAATAGTTTATTGATCAGTGATTTGTATGGCAGATGGTTCCGGGTGGTATAAGAAGTTAAGCTGAGCAAGAAGCCATAGAGGACAGGCCAGTAAGCAGCATTCTTCTATGGCCTCTGTTTGATCTCCTTCCCTAATTCTCTCAATGCTGAACTGTAAACTGTAAGAATAAATCTTTCCTTCCCAACTTGCTTTTGGCCATAGTGTTAACAGAAATTAAAATAATAACAACAACAACAACAACAACAACAATGCTATTGCCATAAGTTTAAGTATTTGAATAAAATTAATACTTAACAGTCTGTATAGTACCCATTTTTTAAAAAGCACTCACTATAGACAAAAATGCTTAAATCACACATACGTATATGTACACATATACACATGTAAAAGTACATGTGGGAACATATATGGCTAGATTCTCATACAATTTCAAAATATCTCTATAGTAACAGCTAAAGTTATCTGAACACTAAAATTCTACAACACATTTTACTTGGGTGGCAGATGAAGGGAATAACCCCAATATTACTTTCTGGAATCCTGTAGTCTGTTAGTACCTCAACACATGAGAATGAACTTGGATGCTGTGGAGAAATATGAAAACAGAGATGCCCAGGCCTTTCTACTTATATAGCCATTTACCCTGAAGGTCACTAAGACCCAGAAGCAAACAACACAGCAGTCTCAGGAAGTCCTGAAACTGAGCAAGTGTGCTACTCTCCTTCTTCCCCAGTTCTCATAAACAACAAGAGCAACTAAAGGAACAGAGCAACTGAGCTGCCTGGAAGCAATGCGGACCAGCTAAGCTGCCTAAAGGCACTGTCTGAGCTGTGGAGCTGTTTGTTGGTGTGCTCTGCAGTGTGCTCCAGGTGCCCAGCTTTCATGAGCTGTCACCCATGCTGAACTGGGCCTTCAGTGACGCACCTATCTAGACTCATTCCTGCCTCTGTGTAATCCCTCACTTATAACAGTTTGGAGCCCCAAAGGATGAGTAATGAGGGGGGGGGTGCTTTTCCTGCTGTGGTAAGGTTTCAGCTTAAGCTGGCCTTCTATTCTATTCTCTATGTGGTTTCAGCCTAGGCTGACCTTGTATTCTGTCCCCTATGCATCAGACTATGAACTGAGCATCCTTGGCTCTTACCTCCTGACTAAAAGGTACAAACCATCACACCCAGCTTTCTCACTGTGTGATTCTTATCTGAGGTCTGAGAACTAAACCATGTTAGTTAGCATCGTGCCTCTCTAATAAATTTAATTTTCCTTGAAGTTACAACTTTTCTTAAAGCTTGCACCTTAATTTATTCCTTTAAGATAAAATCATGTTATTCTCAGTAACTCAGAAATAACATCAGGTAGGTAATTTAAGGAAACCACTCGTTTTTTTTTTTTTCTTTTTGTTTTGTTTTGTTTTTGTTTTTGTTTTTTTTAATTAGCACAAAACCCCACAGTAGAAATGCAAACATAAAGTACAAGCATATACTAACATTGCCTTTTGCTTTCTCCCCTTGGTACAAGAGACTGTTTTTGGTTTTTTTAAAAACTCTTTTCTAGTATTTATTTTTATTGCTTAAATCCAGAAGTGAAGATACAGACTACTGGAGAGGGCTGTGCACTGATCTAACTTAGGAGTGATTGGTAAAATTGCTGTCCTGTGACGAGCATGGTGGCACACGCCTTTTCTCAGCACCTAGGAGGCAGAGGCAGGTGGATCACTGAGTTCAAGACCAGCCTGGTCTACAAAGCCAAGTTCCAGGACAACCAGGGCTACATAGAGAAACCTTGTCTCAAAACAAAAACAAAACAAACAAAAACACCTAAAAAAAAAGTTGCTGTCCCGAAGAACAAGGTAGATTTTTATTTTGTTATAAAATGGATTTTATTTTAGTTTTTATAATAAATACTTTTTTATTGATTAAGTTATTTACTTTACATCTCGATCAAACCTTCCCCTCCCTCCTCTCCTCCAAGTCCCTTCTTCTCCCCCCTCCCATCAGCCCCTCCATCCTTCTTCTCAGAAAAGAGAGGCAAAGCCCAACAGCTGAAACATAGTGATTTAAAATGGAATGATCATCTGAAGACACTGGGGAACTGCAAGTGGCTACTAGCCACTTGGGGAAGACCCTTTCCTGGGTACACTAGCAGTCACTGTGATGGGCACCTTCAGTCGTCAATTCGGCACTACCTAGAACCAGTCACCTGGGCAGAGTCTCGAGGAAGGCCTGTCCAGATCAAACTCGACTGTGGGCATGGAGGGAAGGCAGTATTGCCTTAAGTGATGTGAAAGGACCTTAGTAAAGGTAAAACTGAAGCCAATTGAACTGCTTTACTGGCGGCACATCAGGGCGACTGCAGGGTGTGGGGGCATTCAGGCTGAACTGAGAAAGGCTGTAAGTGATGGAGAGGTCAGACGCTCTGGTGAAACCCCCTGGGCACCACATGGACCGTAGGAAGGAGATCCTATTTTAAGTAAGGCAAAGCCCTACTGGAGGCTCCACCTGGTGGGATAGAATAAGTTCCCTTAAAGGAAGAAATCCTACAGGGGTCCCCTGCCCCCCAAAGGGAGCACACAAACTGATATAGCTGTGGCCTAAGCGGGCCAGGCTGCATCTCAGGCCGGCATGAGTACTTGGCTACATCAGGAGCACAGTGCACCTGGTACTGGTTTAAAAGGCACACAAAAGATACAGGATTGAGGATGGCGGAAGAGAGCAGCTGAGGCCTGCAACTGTTGGGAATCCCTAACGGAAGGCCCCGAGAGACTATGATGTGAAGCGGTGAAGGCAAAGCTTCTGTGGGAATGGAGACTCCAGGACGTCGGAGAGGCCAGGGCTATGGGGTTTCTGCCAAGCAGAACTACAGGTGATCGGAATGGAGCCTACCTAAGCCTAAATGGGCATGTGTGCACTGCTGGTGGGCAGAGTCGTGGGGCGGAGTTACCCAAGCACTTGGAGGGCCACTTGATTACACTCTAAGCCCCAGAGGCCAGCAAACAGTGAAGCTGCATGCAGTCCTTGGCATCTGCACTTGTAGATTTTAGTTTTGTTTTGACCTAACTGTTCCTATGTCCCTGTTCTTCCATTTTGAGAATAAGGATGTTTAGTCTGTGCCATTATATTTTGGAAGTACTTAACTTGCTTTTGATAAGAGGGACCTCACAGTTATGAGATTTTGGACTTTTAAAGTGCCACGTTGACATGGCGGGGGAGCTATGATGGTTCCTTTCCACTGCCATTCTGACTTAACTAAAATCACCTGGGAAGAGGGTGCAGGGCTGCCAGACTGGGTTGGTCTGTGGGCATGTCTGGAGGTGGGGGTGGGGATGGGAGGGTACCGTCTTTATTGCTTTAACTGATGTAGGAAGGCCAGCTTATAGGAACATGGCACCATTCCCCCAAGTTCAGGTGCTGGATACAAGCCGAGCAGCAAGCACACCTTCACATATTCTGCTCTGAACCAGAGGTGTCATGTGACTGCTATCAAGGTCCTGATGCTCTGATGTCTCTGAACTGCTGGGCTAGAATTTAGACAGATACGCTACAATCAACCCTTTCTCCCCTCGGCTGTGTTTTTTTTTCAGGGTGTTCTATGACTGCAACGGAAACAAGAGGGGCATACAAGATGGAGCATTTTATACACGGAAGACGCACCACCTAACCTTTACTTAAAAAAAAAACGGGTGAGATGGAACATTTTATGAGTAGCTTATCATAAATATTTTTCACTTATTGAAATGCAATTTTAATATAATCAAGAGAGAAGGCCTCTAAGGTAAAATAGTAACAACAACAGAAACACAGCACTTCGATGCACGTGTCCTGGGATCTCGTCTTGACTTGCTCTCTGCTTCCTTAGGATACAAATCCTGCAGAACTCTTGCGAGTGTAGCTGGAGAGCAGGTTATCCCAGCTCGGATAAAAAAATCATCCAGAACTCCACTTACACCTATGGAGCCTCAGGAAAGGTGGTGGCCTGGTTGGGAGGGGATTCCCAGCTGCTGCTGGGACAAGGCTCAAGAACACAAGAACTCTGAACATGATGTCGGAGAAACAATTGTAAAACTGAGTATGAAAATAATGTACACAGGCTAAGAGGCACCTACTGTCACACAACAGCGCCACGAATGCATCTAGAGAGGAGGTAACCAGATGCTTGGGGTATGTAACAACCAACAGAGCAGCAGGCCTATCCTGTTACTTGTCACTTGCACAGTTTTTAACATGCATCTACCACATTGCAGGCCAATGCTAGGAATGGCTCACTTGGTAAATGGAGAGCTGAGAGCACAGCAGGAGGCCTTCACCTGGCTGTGAGAACACAGGAGAAAACGGTCTGTAACTGTGGTTGGAGGAAACATGGGTGCGGGCAGCTCAGAAAGGGCAGGAGCACAGTGAGAGGTGAGGCTGGCACACAAAGTGGGCAACATGAGGCTGGTTCACGGGCACTTTCAGGATTGCAGACCTTCCCCCCTAAGAACTACAGGAAGCAATTAAAGCACATTAAGTAAGACAGGGTTTCTCTGTGTTATAGCTCTGGCTGTCCTGGAACTCGCTCTATAGACCAGGTTGGCCTTGAACTCACAAAAAAAATCCTCCTGCCTCTGCCTCCCGAGTGTTGGGACTAAATGCGTGTGCCACTGCTGCCCAGCTAGGCAAGGAAATTTAAAGTGGTTCAAATATTCTCACAGAGTTCAGGTTGGGGACCATGGTGGCTTACAGAGGAATGGCAGCAATGGGAGGGGAAGACGAACCAGAGGGTCAAACCCGCGGGACTGTGTTCTGTAACACAGGCTGTCGTGACTAAAGCTGTTAATGTGGCTAAGACAAAAGAGGGGAGGGAGAAGGTTGGATCCACAGCAGTGAAACATGCCAAATACAGCAGTTAAGACAGAAGAAATGAACGCTCCAGAGGCCTGCAAATGTACAGACATAGCCTCAGAGAAGCTGCCCAACCCCCTGCAAGAGTTTGAGTGAGTTGTGAAATCAGATCAAAATCAAAATGCAGCACGGTTGAGAAATGAATATCTACTGAAAAAAAACGAAGGCAGACAACCCTTCCAAAGAGATTAGCAGAGAATTGGGAGGGAGGGGGGGAAGCAGTGTCCCCACCCCCACATGAAGTGCTATAGTTGGGGGTGGCGAAGAGATAGGTGGAGGATGGATGGATGGATGGATGGATGGATGAATGGATGTGCCATAGAACAGCAAGAGATAGAAATGGATGCAAGAAGGTGGTGTCCATCCAGATGGAGAAGAAAGTCTTTATATTTGTTGGCACCCATTTTCCATGAGAGCAGACACCAGCTCATCTGTTAAGAGTAAAAAGAGGTGAGGGGACGAAGGAAGGAAGGAAGAAGCACACACAGTGAGGGAGACCATAGTCAGACACCTCCACCTGCTCCCACTCAGGCTCCACCCCAACATGTGACATTCCACAGTGTGCATCACTGCTTAGGGACAAGCACAGACAAGGCAGATGGCTGGGCTCGTGCAGGAGCAGGCTTTGCTCAGACAAAACAACACATCCAGCAGTTTGCGAAGAACTGTAAAGCAGTGGTTTGGATATAAAGACAAAGAAACCCCACTCCAATTACCCGGAGGCCAGTCTCAACACAAACGCTATGCTCGAGAACACAAACCCTACACAAAGACACGTGCAGCAGCGTGTGTTACATAACATCATCCTGTGAGTGGCTCACACGGTAAGAACATGCACTCCCTATGCCTCACTTCTCCCGTGCCAGCGCAGCAGTTTCCATAACAAATTCCTGAAGACGACTGCTTGGATCAAATCATGTCCAGACTTCACATGCTCTCACTGTTGTTACTGGTGCAACAAACACTCCCCCTCCCTCCTCCCTGCCCCCACCCCGCAAAGGTCTGTAGAGCTGTCTCCTCCCGTGTCCCCCTGCAAATAAATACAGGCTTGCAGAAGAGCCACACACAGTTATGTAACAGGGTATAGGCATCCCTTTATGCTCATATTTGGGCACACATATTATTGTGAGAATCAAAGCCAAGAACTCCCAGGTATCAACAGGGTCTGAAGATACTTTTCTCTTGTTCTCAAAACTAGATGTCTAAGTTTACTTCAAAAATTCTTCCTCTTTTAACCCTACAAAGTACCACTTGATTAACAAGGCACAGAGCGAAGATTAGAAGCACTATTACTTAGTGCAAGCTTTCTTACTTAGTACTTCAAGATTAAAATCTAACAAGTGTAATAATTAAAAGGTAATTAAAGAATCATGACTTTCAATTTACAAACGACTCACTTCCAATCTGCCTCCCTAACTGGAGTCCAGAGGAAACACACCGTAAGGTGAGAATATGAACGCGTAAGCAAGTGAGAAAATCAAACAGGTCCTGAAACAAGTAAATGGGTCCAGGGAAGAGGACACAGGCCTGCCTCTGGCTCCTCTGGTGTAAGAGGATGCTGCAGAGAAGCAGGATGAAGAAAGGAGTTCGGAGATGTTTGAGTCAGCATCCATCTGTGGCTCTCCATCAGTGCTCTATTGTTACAAGGAGAAAGGGGACCAGTGTTTGTCACAGGCTGCCCAAATCTCAGCACACGAGTGTTGTATCATAGCAGCCTCTGCTGCCATCCACCCTGTGTGCATGGATGTGAATGTGTGTGTGTATGTGTGTATATATGTGTGTATATACCTTTGTGTGTGTGCATGTGTGGATATGTGTGTCTGTGTGCCTGGGTGTGTATATGGGCATATATGTGTGTGTGTGTGTGTGTGTCTGTGTTTATGTGTACAAAAAGGCACATGTGAAACACAAAGAGGATACTGGGAGTCTGCCTCTATCCGTTTCTACCTTCTCTCCCAAGACTCTCACTAGGCTGGAAGCTCACCCTTTCAGCTAAAGCGAATCCAGCATTCTCCCAGAGTCCACCCATCTCCAGCATCTAATGCTGGGGTTCCTGGGCACTTGTAGCCATGCTTTGGTTTTCTGTGGGTGCTGGGGATCTGAACTCAGGTCATCTTGCTTTCACAGCAAGCACCTTTACCCACCCTACCCGCCAAGTCGTCTCCCCGGTCACAGCGTCCTAACTTTTGAAGTGATCACGTCACTTTGAGATCCCTACCTAACCCACTTTTCTTCCCTCAACTTGTAATATACTGGTATTTTGGTGAACAATTTGCCCATCAACCACAGAAAAATATGCCATGATTTCATCTTTGATGTGTCTTTAAGAAACGAATGTAAATAATTCAGTGAGTGAAAGGGTAACAGGAAGAACAGGAGAAAGGGTTAGGTAGACATAGCAGAATGCCATTAAGAAATTGGGAAATGTTTCTCAAAAGCCCCATGGAAGGGAAATGGCGCAGACCTGGGACCTTACTCTACACAGATTCCATATATCTGCATGAAATGCAAAGTTAAATTCAACATTCTGAGAAACAACAAAGTATCCATTGCTTGTGCATTTTAAATAAATTACGTTCCAGTTGCAGAACAGGATACTAGGCCGCACAGACAGAAGACAAGGGGCACTGTAGACTCCCCAGGCCTCTCCAGCCTCCATGAGTGTAGCTGCAGTCGCCCTCCCCTCACAGCAATGAAACACCTCAGTGTTTTTCCTCAAGATGGAAGCCAGGGAACAAAGGTTACTTCATATCCCTAAGTATCTGATTTTCCTTACCAACACAGGGCTCCCCACTGCACATTGCTGTGAATTAGTCTGGACAAGAGGGCCGGGAACAGGAACAAAGTGTAAAAGGCTGGTATTTCCTCGGATACTTATTTGCCAACTTGTATTCCGCCCCAAATTATGTGTAAAAATAGACGCAATAAAAATGGCAACCAAATGTACGCCACTAAGCCATAGTCCATACTCAGACAGGAACAAAGTCTCTTCCATGCAGTACACTGGCTCTTCAAGGGCTTTACATGTGTTAGTAGCCAGCAGGGACCACGTTCTGAGTGCCAACACTCTGAGTTCATTTTGCAAACAACCTGATTGGCTTTATAAACTGAAACACTGTTGTTGCTGCCAGCGTTTACGGCCACAGGAACCAGAGCCTATAGTGCCCAGGTCTATGCACACGTGTGTACACACTCTCATGCACGAGGCTCTGCAGCCTGAGGACAGCAGAAAGGAACCACCCAGGCAACCAACATACCTTCCTCTGAGAACATTTCAAACCCTGGGGGGGCCTCCTCCCACTACTAAACCAGTCCAATCCAGTTTAGCCTCTGAATGGCTGAATCCAAAACTGGGAGTGACTCACCAGCCTGCAGGTCATATGATTGAACAAGAGGACTCTGACCACAGCCTTGGTGGGTGGGTGGGTGGGGCATTTACCCAATTAAAACACTGTTAAACTTTTAATGTGTTGAAACACAGTGGCCCCAATAAATTTCAAATCAAAATACAAATTATATACAAAATAATTAATACTAAATTATGTCTCCCTTAATTAGAAATAGTTTAAAGGGCATGCTCTTACACACTGTTGCCTAAAATTTCCAATCTTAATTGGCTAGTATATTTAAAAGAAGCCCATGGAAAGAATGCAGGGATTGAAATAAATGAATGGGTAAATTAAAAACAAGAGCAGGACAGGCAGAAACTAGTAAGCAGAAACAGCCTCTCCTGGAAATGCACTCCCCCTGACACCCACAGCTTCCCAATCCTGATATTCCGGGTTTTTCCATATCGCTGCGTTCCTCCAGGCTCTCTCAGGTCTACAGATTCACACTCACTCTCCTGAGCAGGCAGCTGTGTTTTCACATGAGTTTGGAAACTAGCTTTCAGGAATTCTAGGGGAAATGCCCACTGGGAGATAGCTCAGGAGAAGAGCATCAAGCACACAGTCAGACCTTTATTTCTTAGGAGCACACCTGTGGCCGGGAGCAAGGCTGAAGCGATCCTGGGATGTCCACCTCCGGGAATGGGCAGCAACGTTAGCAGCATATTCCTATCCCTTACCCTAACTCTCATCCTGTCCAGAGAACACGCCTGGGGCAACCTGGCTAGTGGCTCTTTGCTATTCTGGCCCATCCTCTCTCGCTAGTAAGCTCAAATGCTTTTGTGACACTCTTTCATGCAACTTCATCAAATCACCTTCCTTGCTAGTCTTTTGAGTGACAAAGTTCTGAGCGTCTTAACAGTGAGGCATGCTTAAAACCTCTCACTTGTGGTTTTCAGTGAAAAGATTTTGTTATAGATCAAAGAGCATTAAAGTTATTTGAACTGAACAAACAAAACGAGCAGGCATGTGGCATTTTTATCATTTGAACTCTTTCCATTGAAAACTGAATATGGCAGGTGCGGTGGCGCACACCTTTAGTCCCAGCACTCAGGGAGGCAGAGGCAGGCAGATCAATGTGAGCTCGAGCCAGCCTGGTCCACAAATCTAGCCCAGGGACAGACAAGGCTACAAAGAGAAACCCTGTCTCTAAAAATAAAAAATAAATAAAATAAAAAATAAAAAACCCCTGAAAACTGAATGAACAAACAGAAGTTCCTAGAAGGAACTGGGAACAGCAGCAAAATATCTTAGTAAGATTATATTGGAGAAATTAATTTATTCTCGACCTATTTAAACAAAACCCAATACTTGTTCTTTATACCTCCCTACTTTCTCACTGTCATTACCTGGATCATAAGCCAGGCTCTTTATATTTCCTGGATAATGTGACTATAGAATTTGTGATTTTGCTTGCTTTTTTTAAAAAAGGTTTTATTTATTTTATGTATATAAGTGCTCTGTCTGCATGTACAGCAGGCCAGAAGAGGGCATCAGATCACATTATATGTGATTGTGAACCACCATGTGGTTGCTGGGAATTGAACTCTGGTCCTCTGGAAGAACTGCCAGTGCTCTTAACCACTGAGCCATCTCTCCAGCCCTGATTTTGCTCTTACTTAAGCTAAGTATTTTGATATGCTTTAATTTTTAATATAATTATTCTTAGCATATTACATGATTTGCATTGATAGCTAACCCTAAGTTAAGCAACTAGCATTGTCTCTTATTAAATTATAAGAAGAAACAAAGCCCTGGCTTGGCAGTTAAATATGTCCATTGCCAGTTCTTAAGTTCACCAACAGTTTCCGTGGATCTTTGCTGAGTGTCATGAGTCTTTAAGGATTTGTGACCACATTGTTCAGGCCAACACTTCCATCTCTTAAAATCACTAGCATACAGAAATTGTGTCCGTAATAATAAAATCCAGAGCAGTCACATTCATTAGTTCTTAAAAGGCATATGATACTGAGCATACTGACTAGCATTTAAGCATTTTTTAAATTATTGGTGAAAATAAAGTCTATTTCATGAGATTTTCTTTGTTTTTGGTTCTCTTTGATTTTGGTTTTTTTTCGAGACAGAGTTTCTATGTTAAGCCCTGGCTGTGTCCTGGAATTCACTTTGTAGACCAGGCTGGCTTCAAACTCATAGATCCACCTGTCTCTGCTCTCCAAGTGCTAGGATTAAAGGTGTGCACAACTGCCGGGCTTAATAATTTTTTAATGAATATACTTATGTTTATTATAATACAGATTTCTGCTGAGGCAGGAACATCTCTACATGGTTAACATTCTGTGTGTGTGTTCTGAGTGCTTATCTTCCAACATGGTTTTTTGTTTTGTTTTGTGTTGTTTTGTTTTACCTCAGTGGACAATTTAAAAAATCTATATTACACTTAAAATTCTTCTTCATTTAACTTGATTTAATAGTTCTTTGGACATGAAAATTAGAAAATTAAACTATGCAAAAAGTTTAAAATGTTGAATTGTTAATAACATACTGTTTACTTAGGTTAGCAAGCCTGTTTCTTTTCAAATATTCTAGATAATTATACTAATAAAATTATGGTTGGCCACCCAAACCACTTATGCCACCAATTTTTTCACAGTGCAGTTTATATTGATCCAAAATTTTGACCACGCAAGCCTGTGTGTGTCTAAGTGAACAATAAAACCAAAGTAGGTTTGAAAATACCATATGGACACTATGGCTTTCTGAGCTAATTTCAAAGCTTAGAAACCTGTCGTGATTCTGCTTTTATATCACATCAATATTTCTAAATCATTAGGAGATATTATATATGAAAGTCTTAAATCACTATGTAAAGTAATGCTTGCTTGCTTTGGAATGACAAATGGTATATATTTTCATTTTTAACTCCTAGTCTTTCTAGAGTCTGAGAACCTGACCTGAATTATTTACAGCCTTCTAGCCACTGCAGCCATCTCCCTGAGACAATGTATCCATCTACCCAAGGCACTGTATCCATCTACCCAAGACACTGTATCTATCTACCCCACACACTGCAGCCATCTACCCCACACACTGCATCCATCTACCCCACACACTGCAGCCATCAACCCCACACAACTGATATCCATCTACCCCATACACCTGCAGCCATCTACCCCACACACTGCAATCCATCTACACCACACACTGCACCATCTACCCCACACACTGTATCCATCTACCCACACACTGTATCCATCTACCCCACACACTCAGCCATCTACCCCACACACTGCCATCCATCTACCCAACACACCTGCAGCCATCTACCCCCACACACTGTATCCATCTACCCCATACCTGCAGCATCTACCCCACACACTGCAAATCACCAACCCTACCAAAGTAAACTACCCCACACTGTATCCATCTACCCCACACACTGCATCCATCTACCCACAACTTACCCCACACACTGCATAACCCCACACACTGCAAGCCATCTACCCCACACACTGCATCCATCTACCCCACACACTGCAGCCATCTACCCCACACACTGTATCCATCTACCCCATACACTGCAGCCATCTACCCCACACACTGCATCCATCTACCCCACACACTGCAGCCATCTACCCCACACACTGCATCCATCTACCCCACACACTGTATCCATCTACCCCACACACTGCAGCCATCTACCCCACACACTGCATCCATCTACCCCACACACTGCAGCCATCTACCCCACACACTGCATCCATCTACCCCACACACTGCAGCCATCTACCCCACACACTGCATCCATCTACCCCACACACTGTATCCATCTACCCCACACACTGTATCCATCTACCCCACACACTGTATCCATCTACCCCACACACTGCAGCCATCTACCCCACACACTGCATCCATCTACCCCACACACTGCAGCCATCTACCCCACACACTGTATCCATCTACCCCATACACTGCAGCCATCTACCCCACACACTGCAGCCATCTACCCCACACACTGCAGCCATCTACCCCACACACTGCATCTATCTACCCCACACACTGCATCCATCTACCCCACACACTGCAGCCATCTACCCCACACACTGCAGCCATCTACCCCACACACTGCAGCCATCTACCCCACACACTGCAGCCATCTACCCCACACACTGCATCTATCTACCCCACACACTGCATCCATCTACCCCACACACTGCAGCCATCTACCCCACACACTGCAGCCATCTACCCAACACACTGCAGCCATCTACCCCACACACTGCAGCCATCTACCCCATACACTGCAGCCATCTACTCCATACACTGCAGCCAGCACCATCTCTGAAAGTCCTCCAACAGGTATCCATTTGCTTAGCACAAGGCCCATGTGCTAGCTCAGATTAAGTTTTATTACTGAAACCACTGAAATCTAGTAAGTAGCAAACCTTCTTACCTAAATAAATACAAAAGATAAAACCTCACAGCAAATCTAAATACATTAAAATTGTATGGGAATGGTTAAGTAAAATAATCTATAAAATGAAACACTGGCCCTAAATTTTTATGACCGTTAATATCCAAATCTCATTTATGGTGGTACTTTACTTGTTAATGACTTTGTCTCTTGTTTCTTGGGTAAATTAAGGTATTAAGAAGTAAGAAATGTGTGCAAGCCAAGCCTTAAACTCTTACATACACTGAAGGAAAAGAAGTCAATTGTTTGCTTAAGGCCCAAAGGCTTTACAATATGTCTTAAGACTCAGGCTTTTAGTGAAAGAAACCAACTGTGGGACACAGGGCACTGTAACAGAGCTCTAGCAACAGAGACCTTACAAGTATTTAGAGTTGGTATTTTAAGTTTTACCAGGAATTCTAGTGAAGGAAAAAACTACAATTCCAATTTCTGGGCAAGAGAGAGGAGGGAGGGAGGGAGGGAGGGAGGGAGAGAGGGAGGTAGCTCAGCGGCTATGAGCAGGCTTATGTCTTCCAGAGGGCTTTTTACCCAGCCAGCAGTTTACAGCCCTGCTCTTCTGACCTCTGTGGACTCCAGGCATGTTAGTGGTGCACAAGTAACCAGGCATACACATAAAATAAAATATATTTTTTTAAAAGAGATCCCATATCTTTCCAAAAGCAATGACAGTGACTAATTTCTCCTGAAAACTTTAGGATATCTGATGTAATAGCTTATTTAATTACTTGGGAAAATATACGTATATATGCAGTTTGCTCATGTAATCCTTAGTATGTATTGAAGAAGTGGTTCTCAGCGAGGGAGGGAGGGATGAAGAAAACATATTTCTCTATCATCTATCCATCTATCTACCTATTTATTTCGAGACAAATCTCGCTATGGAAACCAGGCTGCATTCCAATTTGTGAGCCTCTTAGCTTAGCTTCCTGTGTGCTTGAGACACCTCGGCCAATACAGATGTTTTATAAGCACGTGATTTTAGAAAAGCTAGCCTCTAACTATGTTTCTATACTATCTAAAAAGTTTCAGAGAAAGAGCTCTGCTTGTAGGCATCAGAGCTTAATTTCTGCTAAGTTGTAAAAATAATTCAGACATACTACAACTCTGTTGTTTGTTGTCTGGTTATATGTTTCTTTCCGTGTGCGTGTGTGTGTGTATGTGTGTGTGTGTGTGTCTGTGTGTCTGTCTGTCTGTCTGTGCGCATGTCTTTATGTATGTGTGTGCTCATGTGTATGCATGTGTGTCTCAGTGCAGGTGAGTGATTGTGTGCATGTGTGTGTGCACATGTATCATTACAGTTTAGAGTACTAACTCGGCAGTGGCTGGTGCCGTCTTTGTTTTGTCTGAACCTCTCCCTGCTATGCACACGTACCGCTTCTCTAACAGTTGCACACTATTTAAAATGTTAGAAATGAACAAATGACTTGTATTTACGTGAGGGGAAAACCCAAGTCAATACCTGTATTTGTGAATGATGGCATTAAATAGTTTCCCATCTCTCCAGCAGGAAGTGAAGTTCTCACAGCGCACGCCAGCATAGCCTTCTGTTGCCTGCTGTGTCCACAGTAGCAACCTTTCTTTCGCAGACATGTCCTCTGACTCTCCAGTTACATGGATGTCAGATATCTAAATAGAACAGAACCATTAAACCATTAGGAAGGAAGCTGAGCGAGAAAAATCTACTGTGTGCCAAGTACTTACATCTTATTTTCCCTTATCTCGTTTGTATGCTAAATATATTACTAAATAGATATTACCCTTTTTACAGAGGAAAATTCAATTTCAAACAGGCTTTGATTTATCTGTGTCCGAGTTAAAAGCATCCAATGAATTTCTTAATGTAAAACACACACTCTTTTTCTGTTGTATTTGTTTTGTTTTTTTTTTTTTTTTTGCTTTTTCGAGACAGGGTTTCCTCTGAGTAGCCTTGGCTGTCCTGGACTCACTCTGTAGACCAGGCTGGCCTCAAACTCACAGAGATCTGCCTGCCTCTGCTTCCCAAGTGCTGGGATTAAAGGCTAATTTTACAATCTTAATGAGATAAACAAATAAACAATATCAACAACAACAAACCCTGAAAAGTAGACAGACCGAGGCCACTCCAAACTACAGGAGCACAATGACTTGGTATTGTCATTAAAACAAGTACAACGAAACTCACAGAAGTCTTCATGCAGGTAACAGCATGCTAACACAGCACAAATACAAAAGGTACAGCTTCAGCTTTCCTCCTGTACTTGTAGTAAATTATTGAACTTCTGCTTAATGCATTTACTTCCATAAGCCTTCCCTGTTTAGCAGCACATGCTAGACAACTACACATGTGCTGTTATTTTACCCTGAGAATTTGCCCATGCTTTTAATAGTTGTTCCCCAAAACAGTATCTTTGTAGTGGTTCATTTTAGTCAACAAAGTATATTTTAAAAGCACACACACACACACACACACACACACACACACACACACACACAATATATATATGTCCAGACATATATACATACACAATTTATGGTAACTATGTCATACAGTTTACTTAGTGGGTACACCATGAGCCAGGTGACACAACATGCTGTGGTGACCCTCATGGAAACAGAACAGAAGCTGTCCTGTAGGTAAATCTGCATGCTAGGGGTGGCGGTGCTAATCTGTTTCTGTATTACACCAAAACTTAATAGCAGTGAAGATTTTTACATTCTTTGCTAATGAGGTCTCTTAAAACAACTTAGGTGAAGACACTGGACTTAAAAATGCCTGGGATCTGAAAGTGGAGCACTGTCTCCATTTTAATCATCTTCCCTAGGAATCTGTGGTAACTTCCACAGCACGGGGAAGAACCTTGTGCGTGGACATATCACATAACATACGGAAGCATTTTGTTTTCGTTTTTCCACGCAGAGAACAATTACCAAGTTGCCACTGTTTGCCGCCTAATTGCTTCCGAGGATGTTGGGGTGTAATTATGCCGGATGACTTGGTGGCACGGCCCACACAAATTTGCTTCCCCATGATTATACACTCAAGTCATGTAGCTGCTTACGCCTGTTCCTTCCCTTGTAACATAGTGAGAGTTCTTACAGTGTGTAGGAAAATTCCAAGTTACCGTGATGCCACCACCTCGCACACAGGAAACGCATGCTCAGCATAGGCCAGATGTGTTACTTAGCGGTAGTATGCCTTATTAACACATGGCACGCAGCAAATACATGTCGAATGTATTTTTATATGTGTTGTTATTCCTTTTTACAAAGGGAGAATCAAACCTGCGTTTCATACTTTTCCCAGTTTTCAATGTATAGAGGACTGCTTCTGCTGTCCCTACTTGATTCTTGAACATTCTGGGCCAGGCCAGTTACAAAAGTAATTACCCATTAACTAGGGGAATAAGTAGATTTCAACAAAAAGGTGCCCGTGTAAAAGGTGTGAGTGCTATTCTACCTGAGAGATGTTGAAGATGAGCTAACAGGTCTGGGATACATACAGAAGAGGAAACAGGTTTAAATAATTTTCAGCAGATGAATCCTAGACTGCCAGTCACACACGTTCTAGTTCAGACATGCACACACAGTATACACACATACACGGTACTTCTAAATCCCAAAAAAATACACATTTAATTATGTCATGAACCATGCTTTACTTCAAAGATTAACACACCAGCTCATTTTCCACTCTTCTCTGGCTGTTCTTGATCATTTGAGCCTGTCCACCTGTGCTCTGTCTGTGTGTGTGTGTGTGTGTGTGTGTGTATGCATGCACTTGTTTCACTTCTCGTGATCTTCCTCCCACAACTCCAGACTTGCCAGAAACTGCATCCCGTGATGAACAATGCACCTCGCATTGCTCCTCACTGTTGACTGGGTTTCAGGTGTCCCCCACTATTATAGGTGGACTTCAGGAAAGCCCTCTAGGCCTGTGGGTATATTTTCAAACCAATGCACCAAAGGGTACAGAGACCTCACTTTTCACATGACAGGATGCTCTCCTTCTAGTCCTCAAACATGATGTACCCACACCTGTTAAGCTCTTGAGTGGATGTCTATAAGCCCAGTCCTCATCTCCACTTCATGTGGAGAACTTGGTCCTCTCTTTTCACTCAAATTCAGCATCCTTGGTATGAGCTTGGAACAAGTCATGCTTGTCTACCTCAGATAATAACTTCCAGCATGCTCTCTCCCACTGAGTTCCATCCCCACCCTTAAAAGACGAGACTCGTAGCTACTGTGAGGTGCATCACAACCTTTAAATCTCAGTGTGCTTGAAACTGAGTTTTTCTATCCCCTTCACACACTCCGGCCTGCATTCCTAGCTCATGAACAACCCTGTCACTGGTCCAGTTGCCCCACATCAAAAACTGCCATCTACAATGCATCTTCAACCTCTATGCCCACTTTCACTGATTCGTCCTCACCTCTGATCCCCAACCTTAAGTAACCCTCACTCAATGAACAATGAACAACTGCATCGTCTCTTCTACTCAGTAGTACCACAGGGCCTTTCTCAGAGACCGCTTCAGCCGTATCACGCACTTCAGAGTCTCACATGGGGAGGGGTGGGAGGTAAGGCAGTCCCTGTGTGATAGGGGGAACCTGTAATGTTAAACACAAAGGGCTGTCCCTTCAAAGGGAGGGAGTGTATAATTGGTTTTCTTCTCATGGTGAGGGAGCTGGCTCTTCAGCCTGAGCAAATGTAATGCCAAAAGCCCAGGTAAGCTCCAACATCACTTTCAACTAAAATTTTGTTCAGGAGGAATTTTCCTGTTGACAGAAACCTGAGGGTAGGAGCTGTCAAGTCTTGGGATGTCGCTATAGCTTTTTATTCACTGTACCACGTGCAGTGGTGCCTGCCTTCCATCTCAGCACTAGGGAGGCAGAGGCGGGGGGGGGGGGGGATCTTAGCAAGTTCCAGGCCAGCCTGATCTACAGAGTGAGTCTCAAGGCAGCCAGGGCTACACAGAGAAACCCTGTCTCAAAAAACCAAACACACAAAAAGACCTCCTTATTCACTAATAACAGCAGCCTTTAGTATAAGAAAATGTTCCTTAACTTTTCAACTAAGCAAACTCTCCATGCTGCTGTCTCTTTCCTGTTTCAACTGTGACGATTCAGAAGTCAAACACAGATTCTGCTGAAGTTCATTATTTCTAGAAGATGTAACTCGTTCCACTCACACAGGGAAGTTTTAACCCATTAGGCATATTAACACAGAAGCATCGCAACCATTGTGTGCAGCTTGCTGGTCACACATGGGTGAACAGGAGAAATCCCAACCTCACAGAATGAGTGAGGAAATGTTGTCTGTTCCTCACAGAGTAAGGCTGGAGCAGCAGTGTGTCCAGTAGCAGCTGCCATACCCACAGTCTCCACGGCTTCCTTCTCCGTGACCAAGGCTTGTCCTGCCGGCACTAGCATGGCAGGTTATTTATTTTGTTCGCTTTTTTGGTTTTTGTTTTGTTCTTGTTCTTGTGTAGCTGTGGCTTCAGAATAAAGAATGCACTAAGCCAGGCTGGTCTCGAACTCACAGAGATCTTTCTGCCTCTGTCTCCAAAATGCTGGGATTAAAGGTGTGCTACACTATGCCTGCCGTATTCTTTATTCTGCGGCCATGGCTAGCCTCTGCAGATATTTCTAGAATCAAGTAGTATTCCTCCCCATTCCCTGCTGAAGAAATGAATGCATCTGGCTATATGCATGACATGCTCTCTCTAGGTTTATAAGTAACTTCTATCCTTAGAATGTTTTCTTCGTATTCTGCCCAATGAAGCCCCATCAGGTATTCATTTGATGCCTACTAAATGAGAAGGTACAAAGGTAGGGAGAAAGGAAGAGCCACAAGTAAGGCAGAAACACTGCATGCTGTCCTTTGAATCTTTGCAAACCTTGCCATCGTGTGAAATTGACTGTAATCAATGTCACTTTCCAGTAAAAGCAGAAAAGCGACCTCTGCACACAAGTGCTCCGAAGGGAGCCAGCGCTGAGGCCCCTCGATGACAGCCAGTCTCAAGTTGAGAAGCAAAAAACAAAACAAAAACAAAAACAAACAAACAAAAAAACTCCCAAGCTTGATAGGGCATAACCTGGAAATGAAAGAAAAGCCACTAACTCCTCCTGGCTCCCAACTCCACTCACAGTTAATTGCTTAATGGCCTGTGTGCTGGGAAATGACCGCATCGCTGTGCAGTCAGCGGACCTGGAAATCAGCAGGGCCTCTGAACAAAGTCAACTCGACCAGACAACTTGGAATCAGGGGCATCCTATTTTTACAGATGCTGTCACCGCTGTGGCATGCACATAGCACAGCCCATTCCAAAGCTGACTCCAACGGTCCCAGGAAATTTATTCACATTTTATATAACCTGGCTGTCCTATGGGAGATTGAACTCAAGGCCACATACATGTTATGCAAGGATTCTTGACATAGTTATATCCTAGCCTCATGTGTACATTTAAAATATGTGTGCATTTAATCATTCCACAAAACCCCCAATATTTATCAGGAGTATTTAAAAATACTTATGTGACTGTTAAAAGTTTCATCAGCTTGATTATTAGTTAATATGTACTAGAAGTAGAAAAGCCAACAAGCTATTTCTTGTTGGTAAGGCTATAAATATGAAGACTACAGAATTCAAAGCCATTTGGGGGAAATGCCGTCACTTCAGTGGCCAACAAACTGAAAGTAGAATAAGACACTGTGCCCAGGGTCTAACATCTTGGTTGCATCTAGGTCCCCTAAACTCCAGCTCAGTGTTTCTAAGAGTGAAATTTCTCCCGCATATTTAGAGAAATATACCATCCTCGAAACAGCTGAATTTTCTCCCAGCAGCCACAGTACATGCCACAAAGCCAACTACTTTGAAATAACATCACCGTCCAGTATTAACAGATACAACAGCCACTGCTAGGAAAGGACTGCTCTGCAGACGACAGCACCCTGTAAAAGCATCCTTTTGTTCTACCCCAACATCTGCAGCCAAGCTCTTCTTCACAGGAGAGGGTCAGTTTCAATGGAGACAGACTAGCTAATACACAGAACATCACGCAGTTCCTGAGGCAGCGACACACCTGGCTTCCTCACATGAATAGGAGGCAACAGAGGTAATAATCATACCACAAATAAAAATAAAAATAAAAATCAGAGCTCTTAGTAAACTGAGTGTGGTGATATGTGATTTCTCGGGACACTGAGGCAGGAGGATCGTTTGAGCCCAGAAAGTCAAGGCAATCTTGGACAACATACCAAGAGATTCTTTCTCAAATAACTTGCCACCTTTCCTTCACTGGCAGCCTCCCTGCCTGCAGAGCTGCTGAGCTGCCTCTGGGACTCTCTCACAGCCTAGGGGCTCAATGCCTCTGACGTGAATCCTACTAAGGTGTAAATAACCAAAGGTAACCACAAGAATTGGCTTCTCCCAGGCCAACTTCTGTTTCAGTAAGTTGAAGTTTTAAGTTCACTCTGGAATTTGAGGAGGAAAACACACTAATCTATGACGGCTGAAAAAAAACCAGTGAGAAGATAAGAATTGACACGGAAGAAGGATGCAGCAGCCTTACTCTGATATGTAAAACACTTTATGACTGTATGGACAGAAGGAAATGTCCTGGTAGAATTTGAAAACTTTGCCTCAGAGGATTGCTAAGAAGGCTTCCCCGTATCCATAGGAAAAGATGGTGAAAAGGTAAAGGTAATGACACACTTCACATCCAATCTACTTCTCCCGCATTACCTCATTTAATGGGCAAGAAGCCACACCCATTTTAGAGGCATGAACAGTGAGACCTAACTTTAAGTTTTCTGACTGAAGACCTTTGATGTGACCTTTATTCTACCACATCTGCAGCAACTCTACGACACTCTAAGAGTTTTAGCCCCTGGTGAACCAACTCATTCTACTAATACAGGAGCTAATGGATGGAAGATGCGGAAAAGACACCTGGGAAAAGGATGACCTACTCGGACCTGAAGTCCCCAACCTTTAGACAATTTGCTGGCTAGTCTTTCGTCATCTGGACACAAGCGAGAGCTATGTAGGAAAAAGAGCAGACAATTGGGGAAATGCCCCTGACTGGCCAGTGGGCAAAGCTGGGGGGCCCTTTTCCTGATTGATGATTGACATAGGAGGGCACAGATTACTGTGGGTGGTGCCACCCTTGGGCTGGTGGTCCTGAGTCCCATAAGAAAGCAGGAGAAGCAAGCCAGGAAGCAGGGTTCCCCCTCAGCTTCTGCTCGATCCCACGCCCCCAGGTTCCCGCTCTGACTTCCCCCAAATGATGAACTGTGACGTAAGCCAAATAACCCTTTCCTCTCCAAGCTGCTCAACGTCACCATGTTTGATCACGGCAACAGAAGCACAAGGCAGGGTGAGACGCAAAGACGCTCTCAGGCATAAATTATACTTCTTGGCATGCTGTACTGGAATAAAACATTCCTTGTGAGAATTTCAATAGTATTAAGAATGAAAGCCATAGCAGGAGAAGGAGGAGCTCAGCATCCTCCTTCTAACTCAAGGAGTGGCTCACCCAGTTACGTCCAGCATAAAGTCTGGGCCACAGCTGTGGAGCATGGCAGCCACCATCCAGTGCCACCCTTCCCATCCTGTGACTTCCCTGGGCATCAGTTTCCTTTGGTGTAAAAATGAGGAAGCAGTAGCATCTCGTAGAGGTCTCAGAATGATAGCTGCTCCAGGGTAAACTGAGGTCAGTGAAAGAAGGGGAGTGCTGCTTAAACTCTGACTCACACACCGCTTGCGACTGCAGTCAGCCAAAATCCAATTCCGCACTGAAGTGTCAACACAAGCACATGCTTTCAAGTTAAGATGTTGCTTTAAAGACAATTCTTTCAGAAACAATCTAAGTATTTTGGCAGAAATAAGTGTAATCAACACATTTTTTGAGGCTGCTTCCAAGTTTTTAAAAAAAAATGTGTTAGAATGCCCCACAAAATATTTTAAGTGAAAATGTTGCTCAAACATTTTGAAACTGTAACAATTACAAACCGCCTACATGAAAGAAAGGGCTAAATGAAAGACAAAAGTATTTAAACATTGGCAAACATCAGGCAGGGGTTGTAGGTCAAAGAAAAAACTAAACTGCCAAGACTAAATTTAAGACTACTTGAGGAAAGTCCCTCATTTTTGTTCGAACATAAAAATAACCCATTTCTTTAGTAGAAGAAAGAGAAGGCTTCAAGCTTTTATAACTTCTGCACCAAATTTAAAACATAGAACACTGAAAAGCTGACTGGGACCCAAACTATATGTGACTACATTACCATTAATTAAATAACTACAATCATTCAAAAAATCAATAAACACACTTGCATTAAAAGGAGCTAAAATGGTTCAGAAAGAAACAAATTACTCAGCTATGTACTAGATGCTCTTTAGCTTCAGGATGCACAAGAGTTCATCCTATCACAGGACAGAAGAAAATACACTCCAAGTTTCTAACAGTCCTTAAATCTCAGTGTGAAACCTGTAGCTGAAGCATAGAGGAAAAAATAATGAACAAACATATTTCCGAGTGTGTGAACATTAATTACTGTGTTCCTCTCACATTTTGAGATGGCTCCATCTAAAAAAAAAAAAAAATCTTCAAATATAAAAGTTAATGAATAGCCAGGCATGGTGGCACACACCTTTAATCCCAGCCCTCGGCAGGCAGAGGCAGGTGGATCGCTGTGAGTTCAAGGCCAGCCTGGTCTACAAAGCGAGTCTAGGACAGTCAAGGCTACACAGAGAAACTCTGTCTCGAAACATCAAAAATAAATAAATAAATAAATAAATAAATAAATAAATAAATGTTAATGTAATAATAAAATAACTCATCTCTTTATTTATCCAGAGACCACGCTATCTCTACAGCAGCCACACTGATAACTTTCAATCCTTGACTCCCTGGGGTCTGTACCACTGCCTGGCAAGTAGGCACACATAAGTACCATTTTCATTAGTCAGTGCATCTGGCTGGTGGGAAGGAAGAGCAAGCACCACCATCCGGAAGCCTAAGGGCCAAGGGACTTAGGTTATTAGCCTGGTCCCCGCCATTACTGCAACACACCAGGCTGTAACGTGCGGAAAAGAGAGGGTGTTCTACTAAACTCAGGGTCTTGTTTTAACCCAACATATACACAGTAAATGTTAGACAAAGGAAGAACAGGAAAGAAACCACTGGAAACCAGACAGTGTACATTTGCATATAGAAATTCGCAGAGATCTGGAACTGGGCAAGGGTGCGCATTAGGGTAGAGGCTCAGCTTGGACGGCTCTGCATCAAAGTGAAGCTCTCACATGCGCTCGGCAAGGGCACTGAGTGGCCGGCTTACCCTTCCTGAGCCTTGCCTAGAACCACTTCAAAGACACCCTCTGAAAATGAGCGCTGTGAGGAGGTGCCAAGCATATGGCAGGACCCAACGAATAACATTATGATTAAAGGAAGAACCATGATGTGCTCAAAAGAACATAAGATTACAGACATGATCATGGCTAAATCACACTGCTTTCCTTCTTGATGACTGTAAGAACTCAGACCTTCTGATACATACCCCTTACACATGGTCACACGCGTGTGCGCACACACACACGCGCGCACAACTGTATTCTCTGTCCTGAGCACTGTAATCTAATGTAGAGTTCTATCCTCACTTACTATATTGAGATCACTGAGAATGACATACAGGTATCAGTATTTTCAAAATTCTTCCCAGGTTACTCTCACATATGATAAGGTTAGAGAATCCACGGTCTATAAATAGAGAAGCCAAGTGTCTTGTTGGTATCCACATAAGGAGACTGGGATGAAGTGGGATTTGTGAAATTGAAAAACGAAAAATGTGTGTGGGAGAGGCTAAGGGGTGGAGATAGAGGCCATGCCACAAGGTACAGGACACACACATGAGTGTGCACAGGAGGTACCATGCCACAAGGTACAGGACACACACATGAGTGTGCACAGCAGGTACCATGCTGCAAGGTACAGGACACACATATGAGTGTGCACAGCAGGTACCATGCCACGGGGTACAGGACACACACACATGAATGTGCACAGCAGGTACCATGCCACAAGGTACAGGACACACACGAGTGTGTACAGCAGGTACCATGCCACGGGGTGCAGGACACACACATGAGTGTACACAGCAGGTACCATGCTACAGGATGCAGGACACACATGAGCATGCACAGCAGGGAGTCCCTTAAACAGCAGGCACAAAGACAACCTCTGCAAGCACGGCCTGCTCTTTGCTGCTTGTGTTCAGCACCCCCGTTCTTTACACATGGCCCTATGAGCCTCAGCCCTTGATCTAATCTCTTCTAGCAGCTTTCTTCCAGAATGCTGTTGTAAGTTAAAGCACTGTAGTCTCACTACATTACAGGATAAAGTGCAGTGGCTGCTCACAGACATAGTCCCACTACTCACTAGCACACGGGCACAAGCCACCTCCATTTCTGGGCTGGCTTACTGCTCCTTGCACCAAGCAGCCTGTATCCCTGTTGGGCACAGTGGACTGTTTCCTGGAACTCTGAAGCTCAAACAGAGCCCCTGTCTGAGCCGAGTGGCTGGGGCTGTAGATCACCAACCACACCCAGGCAGAACTTCTTTGACAATGGGATGAAACCGACACCATGCCACTGCCCAAACCAAGCTGCTCATGCTCTGTTAACTTAGAACGCATTGAACCACTATGGCTTTTCTTCATTCTGTATGAGGACGACCTATTTTGTCTATTTCATACAACTGCTGGGGTGATCCCCAACACAACACAACATTTTCCAATCTCAACACATCACACAAATCTAATACCCACCACCTCCTTTCCAACTCCCCCACTTGTCTCCAGACATGTGTGTATGTGTGTGCCTGTGAGACATAGTCATCAGGCATGCATGGAGGGAGAGCCTTAGCCAGGAGTGCCTCTCAGCATATCATTTTTAAGGGTTTAAAGGAGAGACAGGCTGGTCATCTGCACTGAGAATGACCAATGTCACAAGACCGGGAGAGTTCAGATCAGGTTAAGAGGAACTCAAAGAACTGTACCCTATTCTACGTCAAAGTCCTCCCTCAAGTGTCCTCGAGGTCAACACTACACACAACAGCAAGTAAGAATGAATCAACTGAGACAAATATTAAAAATAACTTGAGGCAGACAAACAATGGTTGTGTGGCTCACGAGCCAATTCTGAAAGGGAAAAAATATAAATGAGGGGGCTGGGACCTGCCACCTGTATCATATCATCCACGGAACATGACGAGTCCATTGTAACACAGAGTTCTAAGCACAGTAACACAAGAAAACACCCATAAGGATACGGGAAGTATGACCTGAGACAAACAGCCTAGCTGCTGGCTAGGACCTCTTCTCTATCACAAAATAAATTGCCCTTATCTGGGCTGAAGGAGACAGAATGTCAAGTTACTCAGATAAGATCATAACTACCTCACTCTGCTTTGATCTAGAAAGTGCTACACTCAGTTACATCCCACTGTGGCACAATCGCTCAACAAACCTAACTGGTAGGCTTATGACATTTTCACGTGCGTTTTCCAAAGAAACCTTTAAAATTTTGTTTGATAAAACAGATCACCAAACCCTTGGCAGGAGGATAATAGGAAAAAAAAAAAAAAAAAAAAAAAAAAAAAAGCAACAAAAACACATAGAAATAATCCAGGACACTAAAGCAAGGTACATTCATATGCGTAGGGCAGATGATTTGTTTTCTTATGTGCTGCCCTGTATGCCAGGACTACACAGAGAGACTGCCACCACTGGATGTTCTATTTAAATGAAACCACTGTAAACCATAAACAGAGCTCATGAGGCAGAATACTGGCAAGGTCCAGGGCATACACAAACAGGAACTCGGCTACCAAGGTCAACGATGACTATGCATACTAAACCCTAGTAATCTCTTTTGGCCACTGTGCAATGATCTACACCAGCAACACAATGACCTGCCCATGAAGTTGGGCATCACAAATACCACTTGCATCCGTACCTTCTCTGGATAAAAGATAAAGTTAGGAAAAGCTTAAGAAGAAGAAGAAAAAAAAAATCAAGCTGGTGCACTCCTGTAATCCCAGCACTCAGGGTGGCAGAGGCAGGCAGATCTCTGTGAGTTTGAGCCCAGGTTAGTCTACAAATCAAGTCCAGGACAGCTAAGACTAACAGAGAAATTCTGTCTTTAAAAAAAAAACCTAACTGACTAAATAAAAATAATAAAATGAAATAAAATGAAAAAAAAAAAATCAACCCTGATTTAGTAACACAGAGAAGTCATTTAGGTAAATGCACTTCCCAGGGAAGTAAATTATACTGGCCCAATTACATTTGAAAGACAAGTAATTTGTCCAAAGGTAAATATCAATGTCAGGGGAAAAGATCTCAGCTTCCTGGCAACCTGAGTCACGTCCCAGTCACAATGACATGCTGTCCTAACAGTTTCTAATGTCAAACAGGGGCCAGGGGATGTAGGCAAGTTAATCTGTGCCTCCACCCTCAATACACAGGACAACTGAAAGCAATTATGTGAATATGCTGTGCATGAAAATTGATAGAGAAATGGAATTTGGCCTCTTGGACTATGGAACAGAAAGCTGGATGCCCGGAGAGCTGTACTGTGTCCTATATTGTCCTGTCGTTACTTATTCCTTTTGAAGCAATACTTTACATCTTAATTGACACCCAGTAACTGGACATATTTAGAGACTGCAGTGTGTATGTATGTATACGTGTATATATATATGTGTGTGTGTGTGTGTGTGTATGTATGTATGTATGTATGTATATCTGGTGAGAGTCAAATAGGCGCATTTGGGCAATCTATTATCTCAAACATTTATGTGTGTGTGTGTATGTATATATATATATATATATATATATATATATGTATATATACATATACATATGGTGAGATTCAAATAGGTGCACTTGGGCAATCTATGATCTTAAACATTTGTGTGTGTGTGTGTGTGTGTTTTGGAAACATCAAAATCCTCTATGTAATCTACACTGAGACAGTCAAGTGGCATGTTTTCTAATTTAACTCTTACCTACCACAGAGCTAAGTTTCTGCAGACTCTTCCCCCACACCCTGAGAGAAAGAAGGAAAGAAAGGAAGAAAGGAAGAAAGGAAGAAAGGAAGAAAGGAAGGAAGGAAGCAAGCAGGAGCCATGAATTACAGAAATTAAAGCTAAACACCCACCCTGTTAAATGAGTGATTTTCCAAATTACACAACAATTAACACATATACGCTACTGAAATTGGAGTGAGGCTAGGAGACATGGCTAACACAAAGGATAGAGTCACAGTGCTCACATGAAAACTCTTTAGCTGGGACATAGCTAATGAGAAGGTAGAGCATTCGTGTGCACCCGCTTCACTCACCTCCTGCCCATCGTTCGCAGGTGAGCCCTTGGGAAGGGAGGGCACACTGGCACAGAGGGACCCGTAGCTCCTCTTTGTAAACTGAAGATGGTGTGTTGCGTGAGGGTGAACTCTCTCGGTACTGTGCTGTTCTTGGACACTGCTAGAACTTTTTGACAGGTTTCCCATAAAAACCCTGTTTTCAAGGGATTTCTCTGAGACACAGAAGATGGAGCTTAAGCTGGCTGCCTTTTGGGAAAGAGACACGTCGTTTTTCCTCTGGAACACTCCGTGTTTTGTGCTGCCTTCATCTGAATGTCTCTCCCTCTCTGTGCAAGATGGAGGGTTATCTTCTTCTGAAATCGTCTTGTCCAGGATACTAACTTGTGCTTGGGAGTCTCCGCTCTGAGCCGAGGAAACCGTCCCTCGGTAAGAGCAACTGTCCACAGCACTGGGCAGAGGTTTCTGCTCACTGTGGTCTGCTGTAACCGGCTTCCCTGGCTGTGCACCATTTTCCCATGTGGGGCGTGCAGCAGGGTCTCCCGGCACCACTCCTCTGGCTGGCACAGCTGGCTGCTCCCTGGCAGGCTGCGTGCCATCCTTCCTGCTTTCTTTATCACTGTTCTGCCCCACCGGCTCGGCGTCACCTACAACTTTCTGGCAAGGTTTTCTTCTGAAATACTTTCTTCCGGGAGAGTATTTTTCAGGACTCAAGGGACTTTTGGCAGGATCAAAATACTGCTCTTCCTTCTCAGCCCGCACGCAGCCACAGACATTCCCCATTTGATCCACAGGCACTCACGGCTCCACAAACTCACTCATTTCAAAATCCGGGGCTTCCAGGACCCGCTCCACCAAGTCCTGAGGTTCCACTCTGACCCCAGCAGACTGTGCGACCATTCTCTTCAGCCTGAAGCCATGTTGCTTATGAGAAAACCACTTGCAAGAAAGCTGTGGCACCCTGCCAGCCGGTCTCTGTGTCTTATTAGGCACTGTGACTTATTCCTGGCCACCAGTCCTCTCAGACAAACATGACCGCTCACGGTCAAATCAGACACCAGTGAGCTTCCAAGGCCAGCCCTGAGAATCGCCACGGAGACTATGACCCACACATTAACACGGTGCTGTCTGAAATGCACACGCGCACTATCAACATTTGCACTAAACTCTGAAGCCAAGTAAACAGAAAGTAAACACAGCCAAGAAAGAGACTTACTAGCAAAGTGCTTTTCAAGTTCAATCTCAAAGTGCCTTTCAAACTCAAGTTTGGAGAGAGCCTCCTCTGAAAACACCAACTAACTTTAGGGCTTACACACAGATAAATGAAAAGCCTAAGAGTTTCCAGTGTTAAGACTGACTTTAAAAAAAATGGCATAAAAATATGATTCAACAACTGGACGAAGGGAAGATAAACACTGAATGCCAAAAATATTTTATTTATCTCTAAAGCCAGTCTTTTAATATGGCTCGAAATACTGTTCAAATAATAAGCCTCGAAGTCATCTGCTCACTAGAATTGTCACATGAACAAATGAATAAAGGGAGTGATTTAAAGGTGGGATACTTAGGCAAGGGCAGTGCCCGCACATTCTGACACATACACGGGGGCAGTTAAATTTTATGTTCTGTAATTGCACTTGGGTTAAATATTAAACATCCTCAGCGGGGCCATGGTGGAAAATGAGGAAATCAGCATGGAGACTTGATAGTCTGAGTGTGCATACTTCTAACCCTGAGTCATAGGCATGGTGCAAAGGAAGTCAGTGTGACATGAAAGACACTGACACACAAGCCAAAGCCAAGTTGGAAAGCTGGCAACTGTCTTTCCAAACAGTCTTCCAACCAATCAAAACAGGAGCTCAACATGTTTCACAGAAGGGGCAGATCCCCTCAAATGGTCTTGTGGACACGGATGTTGCAGATGTCTGTAACATATCTTTAAGGGTTTTCTTAATTATTTTAAAAAGAAAATTAAACGTTATCTGGTGGCATATCCTAGATGAAGGCTAGGGAAAAAAATAGACCTTGGTTCATCTGTTCTTAAATTTCAATGTCTTCAAAGGCAATGGAACATCACTTAGGTGTAGAATTCGGCTATTTGTACTGACAGGGTGGAGAAGCAAGCCGTGATGGGCATTCCCTCCACCTTTCCCTCTGGCCCTGCCAAACTAAGTGACTGTCTGTGGTTAGGTCACATGCCACACTTCCCTTCCAGCAATGGCTCAGCTTTTGCATCCGCCTGCTGACTGGTACCATTTACAGCCTTCTTCTCTAACACCCGGCCACGCCCAGCATAGCCCCTAAACTTTTCTTCATACACTTGGATTTGTATTTCTATTCCAAATGGATGTATCGCCCTTGATCACAGCTAACTTATAAACAATACTTCAACAGCGAGCACAGCTTACCTCGTCATGATCTAGCATATAGTGATTTATCACAGGAGACTATCAGGAATACAATTTCTCCCATCTGAATGCCAAAATGAAAAACACCTCCAATAGGTGACGCTCAAAAGCAGAGTTTTAAAAACCTACAATTTGCTCTTCTGGAAGTTTTGCCTTGTTTATTGCAACAAAAAGAGGCAATGAAAGGCTGTGCTGCTCCGGGTGAGGGTGGCTGCCGCTCTTCTCACCGGGCACGGCCAGAAGGAGTTCCGGTCTATGATGGGCACACCACTAAGATGAGCTATAGTTCACTTACATTTCACCCAAACGACCACATTCAAACCTTCAATCCTCCTGCCTCGAATCCCCGATGCAGAGACACAAGCAGTACCGCAATGGCTGACTTAACAGGGAATTCTTCTTAAATGACCCTCGGCTTTAACTTTCCTCAAGTGTGGAGCCTATACATGCTGCTGCTAGTTCCTGTTTACCCACATTCCCATCTGTTATTTTCTTGTTTCCTCTGCAGACAGCTGGGGAAGGTTTGCTCCACGGTCTCCGGTGGCATTTCAGACTGTTTACTATCCCTTTCCACTCCCGTTGTCCCTACGTGGCTTCGTCAATTCCTTTTCCTGTTGCTTTACATGTCCCTCGCAATATTCCTCTTCTGTCTGCCCAGGAGGACCTGCTCTGGCCCCTGTCATCACCGGCCTTCCCCAGACCCTCGACTCCCCATTCCTTCCCATCACATTCTGGCTACACGGTACTACTGTGGGTCTTACCACATTTGGGGAGACTGTGAGAAGTCAGCAAAGTGAAGCACGTTACAGAGGGGAGTCACCATAAAATCAGATTACAGATTTCTTTCAAAATGTCTTCTGTCTATGATAAGGCTCAGCTGTTTTTAATAGTCTGGCTCTTTAGAATACTTCTACTGCCATCTAGTGTCCACAGGAGGAAATTTATTTACAACAGGGATGAAATTATTTTAAATGAGGATTTAAATCATAAAATCTTTAAACAGCTAAAACAAGTAATACTGACCAGATAACAAAAAAAAAAAAAAAAAAAAAAAAGAAAGAAAGAAAAGAAAAGAAAAGAAATATGTCTGCATTTAGCAAGGCGATCTCTATTTATCAACTCTAAGGTTACAACAGAAGGCCTTTAAAGGCAAACAGAGATGCTCATGGACAGCAGGAGACAGGACACACCAAGCTTACAGTGTTGTCAGAAAGAGTAAGGGAGGCACTGCGGCGAAACCAGCCTGAAAATTGTTTTTCATGCAGGGGATATAAAACACCTTCTCGAAACCAGCCGTAAGACATCACAAGAGCCGCGAAGAAGGACCAGACTCACCTGAAAGTGCAGAATTATTGTCCAAATTAACCCCAGAGTCAGCTTAGGGTTTCCATCCGTGATGTCATCATTTCTAATGTTCACCAACTTTACCTGTTTTATAGACGGAAGAGAGAGAGACAAAATGTTCATTATAAACTGGGCATAAGTTCTCCTTAACTATAAAGGAAACGCTAAATCTCACACACACACACACACACACACACACACACACACACACACACTACACACACACACTACACACACACACACACACACACAGCGCGTGCACAAAGATCACCAGATACCGTTTATCCTTCCCTTCAAGGGTCTAGATCCCAACTTCACTCTAACACAAAAACTGGATGTCACTGTGTTTGCTCTCCTAGAACAAGTGCTGACAGTGCCCACTTGTCAAAAACACAACGATAAGGCCCGGATAAGTATTTATGATCTTAAAATTATGAGACAGCTTTCTTTTGAAATAAGCTCATTTTACTCTGGTAACCAAGCCGAAAATGGTCTGAACCATAAACCAACTCTCATAGCTTGTACATCTACTGCCGGGGATTTTTAGAACAGTATTTTCTGTCATTCGTATTTAAATCTCAGAGCATCTAGAAGCTGAGAAAACATCAGAGGAGCGCAACGCTCAGACCCGAAGCTTATCAACCATCCATAAACACAATGATCACCAACATTCATTACTTACACAAAAGAATCAAGAACATAATTAAATACCAAGACTCATGTGTCATTATGTTGAACAGTTTGTTTCCTTATTTAAGGGAGAATGATGGAGCAAGGGAGATATTTTTCACCCTTATCCCTTCTGTCACACGAGACTACAGGCCACCCTTGCCAGATCCCAAATGTTACTGTCTCAATCTTCAATTTCCAGCCTCTAGAACCACAAGGAATGAATCCTGTTCTTTATGAATTACACAGCATCGGTTATTTTATGACAGCTGCACAAAGCAGACCAAGCCAGTTAGCTACCCACAACAGAAGACTGTTATGCCCTGAGTAAGTACAAACACTGCTAGCACTGTTTCTAGAAGTAGGGTGTAAACTATGAAAATATTCCAATACATATCATGCAAAATGTCAAGTGCTACCGCACCCCTTCCAGGAGCTATCGCATTGCATTCACGGGCATTCTTGACACCCTGTTGCCATTCAGATGTCTCTAACTGTCTAGGCAGACGCATTCCAGTTCTACCAGGGAGACCCAGTCCCTTTTGGGGGAGGGGGGGTGGCTGGTTGGTTGGTTGTTTCAAGACATGGCTGTCCTGGACTCACTTTGTAGACCAGGCTGGCCTCTGCCTCCCAGAGTGCTGGAATTCAAGGCATGTGGCCCCCCCGGCCCCCACAACCCACTTACAGTTCTTCTGAGCTTACACCTAATAGGAATGTCCTTTTCTCAGCAACAGGTGTTCAAAAAACGTTGTTGTTTGCATGATAATTACCATAGTTCAGATCCAGTTAGCCCTTTATTCTCCCTGACAAATTCCTATGCAGATTATTTAACTTCTTATGTTAGAGACTGAAAAATATCATACCTGGCGTCTTTTCAAGTAGTCAAGTGCAATCTGTACATTCTGCAGCCTGTGAAAGCGCATCCGACCCTTCTCCCTGGGCTAAGGATAGAAGATTGAAAGAGTAAAAACACTACACCACTGACTATATTTTCTGTTCATCTTAATATTTTCAAACTATTTGCTAGGTAGGCCCAACTTGTTTTTTTAAAGAGGTTTTTAACTCTTCTCTATTATCTCAGGCTGAATTTCAAGTATGAGAGACTTTTTCTAAATATATTTTAAACATGAGCTTTATCCCAGGATGCTTTATTTAGAAATAAAAAATAAATAAAATAGAATAAAAAGGAAAGTTATAGACCATGTGGTCCTTTTGTGTTCACTAACAGAACAATCCTGGCCAACTGCTGCTTGCTTGGCTACGGGTCCACAAAGATAACCGTAATTCTCCATTTTCCCTTCTTAGTATGCACTATCAGCAAGGCAGTTTTTCTAATTATATTTATGGATTTATGAAAATGAGGTGAAACAACATGCAATTAGTATACTGAAAAACAAAACCACTAAGGAGAAAGAGAGAGGTTTATTTAGCTGTGATGGAGGAGAGGAAAAAGCAACTTCGGTGTACAGTACCTTTCCTCTGTATTTTATTCCAGCCTTTGCACAAAGCTGGACGTGGCACAGGCAGAAAGGACTGTGTACTGTTGTGTGTGAGGTGACGGATGGATGTGACTACTTTCCCAATGACAAGTGTCATTGTCATTTTTTCTCTACTGCCATTTTCCTTAGTACACATTAGCAAAAGAAAAATGGGAACAGAGCTGGGGGAAAAAAATAAACCCCACTACAAGCAGAAAAGGCAGAAGCAGCTGACTCCTTCCTTCTCAGACAGCAGCTGTTGGCATCAAGGTACCAGGCTAGAAGACAGCAGACCATGAAAGGGAAATAATTGGGTACCAGGGTGGAAATGGTGCTGAAATTTCACCAGTTGAATCTAGAAAAGCATGGTTTCCAAGGAAACCCAGGAGGTGGGATACAGATGACCAATGAGGCTCACTCTCTGCAGAGGTGGCTAAACGGGGCCTGCTAGGTGTCAGCTCAGCAGGACCTCCCTGTGGATTCCATGGGATACAAGACCCTTCTGCACCCCACAGATAAAGAATAGCCACCTGTGCCAATGGGTATGATTTAAAGGAAACTGTCAGCATGAGATAAAAATCTCCCTATGCCTCCTCCTGGCCCCCAAAAGGAGCAATGAATTGTTACGTCTGAAATAGCAATCCCAGTAGGGGATGAATGCATAAAAATTACTAGTTATCAGGATTCTAAGTGATATATTTTATATATTTAGTGTAAAAAGAAACTTCTAAAACGTAGGGCGCGGTAATGTATAAATATGTCAGTCATTCCAGCTCTGAAGATAAATTTAAAGGGGAAATAGTTCCTTTGTCCACCCTGCGCTGAGGCTGGGTCCCTGCCTTTTCTCTAGAGCCTGTGAGTTACTGGCCTGTCGGGTTAGCACTGCACACACCACCTGCTGGGTTAGTGAGTTACGGGGGACACCTACCCCCTTGTCCTCATCCTGCACATCCTCATGCTGTTCACACTCGCATGCTGCTGTGGCACTCACCAACCGTAAGGTCTTCAAAAAGTCTCGCTCCCTTGGCTAATGAATATAACAGACAGAAGACAGGACAGCAAGGACAGACAGACCGGGAATGAAAAGAAGAGCATGAGCGGGACGTAATGGGGGAGAACCGGCAACGGAGGAGGGAGTAATGATCACATACGGAGGGAGACGACACCTGGGTTAGCCCAGCTCTCGGAAAGTCTATGTCCTGGCTACGTATGAGGCTTTCCATGTGCGGGGACATTGAGCGTCTGACTTTATTTTAAGCAAAAACAAAACAACCCAAAGGTTAAAAAAGAAAGAAAGAAAGAAAAAGCACAAAGGAAAAAAATAGCCTGTTAATTACAGAATCTATCACGGAAGCAGAGACATCTTAGGTCCACGCTCACATCATGTGATGATGGGGTGCAGGAGCAACTGACCAGAGCTCGCTCTGTTCTTCTGTTTGAACTCATAGTTTGAAGAGTAATTGATGAAAAACCTAAAATCTGTGCTGCAAACACTCTGGTCACATGTGTACAGACTTATATGCTCAGCTACATGAATTAGGAAACCTCAGACTTACCAAGGTGTCTCCGGAAAGAACCTCCAGGAGGGAGATCAAATTGTGCCCGTCCCTCAAGTCTTCATAGAGGTCATTCACGTGCTTCCGAACCTAAGGAGAGAGCAGCAGCGAGGCTCAGCATTAACCAAGGCAGGCTATTGACAGAAACATGCTTCACGTGGTGTCCATTTGTGTACCTGTTTTTCATTTTTATTCTCTCATTACTTGAAAACAATTTATATTTAACACTTAAAAAAACACCCGCTGGTTTTCAAGGTAACAGTTCATAAAGACAACAAGAATAACTAACTTTTTAAAAGATTTATTTATTTATTATTTATACATATTCTGCCCGCATGTGTGCCTGCCCACCAGATCTCACTGTAAATGGCTGTGACCCATCATGTAGTTGCCTGGAATTGAACTCAGGACCTTTGGAAGCACAGACAATGCTGTTAACCTCCAAGCCATCTCTCCAGCCCATGAGAATTACTAACTTTTTAACATCTCAAACTAAACACTACCTTGGACTGATATGTGATAGGGTTATCGTTTTTAAATTTAAGTAATATCCTAACTATATCCATGATCCCTGAAACAACCAGTGGCACCTTAACAGTGAGTTGTAGTTTTGCCTCCAGCTGGTTTTCACAGTACCTAACACATAACGGATCAAGAAGCACTTTACCAAACACTCTTAAGTGAGAGCTACAGGACCAGAACACGGAATTCTATGTACTATTTTTACAGTTTCCTGTGAACCTCTATTTTAAATAATTTTTTTAATTAAAGCATACGTTAAGAGGCCTCTATCCAAATCTTCTTCACAACTTAAATTCTGTGGAGGAGAATCTAAGTAACACTAGCATGAAATTGGCATTCCACCTGTAACGGCTTCTTCTTCTTCTTCTTCTTCTTCTTCTTCTTCTTCTTCTTCTTCTTCTTCTTCTTCTTCTTCTTCTTCTTCCTCTTCTTCCTCTTCTTCCTCTTCTTCCTCTTCTTCCTCTTCCTCCTCCTCCTCCTCCTCCTCCTTCTTCTTCTTCTTGTTTGTTTGTTTTTCGAGACAAGGTTTCTCTTTGTAGCCTTGGCTGTCCTGCCCGGCTAAGGGCATCTACTTTTCCCTCACCTGACCAGGCCTGTGATTTTAGAAATAAAAGTAGCTAAGACTCTCAGAAGACCCTGGCTAGTCTGTTCCACAGGGACATTTCAAGAATAATTTACCCACCACCCACTACAAGACCTGTTCTACACAGACAAATGCCAAAGCAGGCCACAAAGATGGCCGGTCCACAGAAGCAGACCCATTCCCAGATTTTTCACCTTTGTGCAATTCTGGACTATATTACTTTGGGCTGTTCACAGGAAAGGAACCAAAGAAAGAACTAGAGCCATGGTTCTCGACCTGTTGGTGGTAACCCCTTTGAGGGTTAAACCCTTTCAGAAGGATCACATACCAGATAGTTGCATTACGATTCATAACAGTAACAAAATTACAGTTTCATGTCTAGGGGGTCACCTCACCAGGGTGAGGAAGGTTGAGAACCCCAAAGCTCTAGAAGGTTCTAACACCAGAATGCCACTTCCTTTACCCATGGCACGATCCCTCCCTGCACCTGCCCTCTCTGCAGTAAATTCTCCAAGTTCTTAGTGTGAGTCACATGCCATTGTACTTCGAAATGTCAAGCAAACAAACAGCACAAGATAACAAAATGGCATAAGAGAATGGAACAAGAAAAGCCTAATGACAAATCGAAGCAAACCTTGAACTTGATAAGTCCTTACTCCAAAAACTGAAGGTTAAATAAATATCTTAGTTGAGTAGCCACATGCACACACAGTAATATGCATGTGTGTGTGTGTGTGTGTGTGTGTGTGTGTGTGTGTGTGTTCTGTAACATCCATATTTTGATTGTTGTACAATCAAACCCAGTGCCTTATATGCACGGCAAGAAATCTCTCACCAAGCCACACTCCTATCCCATGGAAATTTATTTTTATCGGTGTTAGAAAATATGTGCAATTAATGAAAAATTCCCTTAGAGGTATCCCAGTAAATTTACCTGTTTGTATGCATAGTGCTTGGGACTTTTTGCCAGTCACAATATCTGAGCACTCACATATACATCTGGCAGATACAAACAAAACATAGGCTCAAGGGTTCCACTCTAAGAACTTTCTGGACATGGCAGAAGTGAACTATTTTTAACCAATTCTCCATCTTTCCAAACTAGAGTTTTAGTGTGGTCTTCCAATTCCCACAGAATAGCACTGGTATCATGGATTATATCACAGTAAAAGAAAGTTTTAAAATATTTTCTCTCTGGCAGAAATATGTGACTTGAAGATAATTTTAGACAATATTCAGTTATAAATGTGTTACTGTTCTGTTAGTATATTTACCTCAAGATATCTTTAATTGACAATCCCCTCAGGGTCTTAACTATAACTATAACTATAACTCAGAGATGAACTACTTTTCAAGGACCTTTCCAGGACATACATGCTATATATAAACATATATATGATGTACATGCATCACCATCTCTCTCTCTCTCTCTCTCTCTCACACACACACACACACACACACACACACACACACTCTTACTTCAAGGACTTCTCCGAGAACATACATGACACATACATGACACGCACAGGCATAACCCTTAATGAAATGTAAGCAGTATTGTAATTTCCTATGTGCATGCACACTAGAGCCCTGTGAAGATTCTTGGTCTCCTTCTGAGGCACAGACTTGAATCTGTAAGGCCCGCTTGGTGATTGGTAGGCCACTGTGCATCTAAGCCTGTGTGTTCAATCCACATCGCCAGTGCAGCCAGGAAGCAGGCTGACTGTACAGGAGCCTGACCAGGACCATGCAGAGAGCACAGTTACACAGTAACATCATGCCCAGCAATTACACAGTAACATCATGCTCAGCCAATTACACAGTAACATCATGCTCAGCCAGTTGCTTCATCTCTCAAATTTTACTACGCAAATCTGACATTTTCACCCACAAGACAGTGGTAAAAAAGATGTGTTCAGGATGTGGGGGGGGACGGGGGACAAGAACAGTGCCTAACGGTGTCTAGGGTCCTGCTGAATCCCGCCAGACACACGCTCCTCCTACATTCCATTTCCTGTCCTCCCTCCAGGACTGGTTTAGCCGAGGTGTGATTTTGAGCACTTATCTCATAGAAAGGCCATTTCACACTTTGCTTTGCTAGTAGACTGCACCAAGCCTCCTCACCAGAAAACTTCTCAAACTAAATTTCATTTCTCACCATTATATTTATGCTACAATTAAAAAGAAAGAAAGAAAGTGCTTCAAAAGGAATCTACTGTATCACGTAAAACCAAATTAGGAAAAGATGAAATGAATTATGAAGGAAAACAAGACTTTGGAACGTGCATTTTAATTTTGCTTCTCATTCTGACCCCATGACCTTGAACCCACTGCCAAAGCTATCCAGGCCTTAGTTTTTTCACTGGCAATAAGAAAGTGTGGAAAGAGAAGCCTTGAGTTCAAACCAGAGAACCAAAACCCTACGGTCTCAAGACAGAATTACCATATTTTTTTAAATTAATGAGTTGCTAACTTAAAGGAAAATGTATAAAACAGAAAGTTACTTTTAAGCCTGGGGACATAATTTTCTAAAAAAAAAAAAAAATTTAGGAGAGAAAAAAATCAGAGTAACTTCTGTAACCCTGCAGATGGACAGCTGCTACACACACACACACACACACACACACACAAATCATGGCTTCCTGTGATGCTTATCTGATGGTTCAAAGAAATGCAATATAAACCATGCTCCTTGGCTCTGAGATGGCAGCATGGAGGCCAGTGCAGAACTTGTATGTGTGAATCCTAGGCTACAGCCTTCCACACAGAACAGAGGCAGCCTGACTCCCATGTTCTCCAATCCAAGAAGAACAAATTTCATTGTTCTTATCAAAATGGTGGCAAGAGAGAATGGATTGTTGTAAGCTGTCTTCTGAATTCAGAGGTACACTGCGGGGTTACTTTACACAACCTGAGTTACAGACTGCAAGTGAAACATTGTTTTCTGTGGTTCACACACGTTCCCCAGGATTTTCCAGTGTGTGCTTCTGCTTGACTCTCTCTGTGTGTCTGTCTCTGTATCTCTCTCATGCATAGAGTTACTCTTCTGAACATCATTTCTTGCTAGCTTCCTGTGAGTGAAATCAACTCACAATAGGCAAAGGCCTAATCTGTCTGCAAAGAAAAGGGCCCTCAGGAAAACTCAAACTAGAAAGACATTCAGTCAGTAAGCTGGGATAAAGCGCACATCCCAGAAGCAGTGGTCCACCAGATAAAGGACTCACAGTCTTCTCCTAAAGGACACAGGACTCTGGAGCACAATTGGCGATCTTTTAAAAGGCATTAATGATAAAAGAGGGCTTGTCCTGAGAGCTTTTCGCTGCCTTGTACTAACCAGTGAAAAGGAAGGGCTAGTCTGCTTTACTGAAAACTATCAATTAAAATGCTTTGATTCTTTTTTTTTTTTAAAGCTCAAATAATACATGAAAAATGGGCCATCAAGTTCTCCTAGGGCAGCTCCTTTGAAGCCTTTTAAAAAAAAAAAAATGAAGTCCTAATATTGCTATCTGGATCACCAATAAGAAAACTGATCCTTATAAATACACAGAAAGGCTTAAGATAGTCTCAGGAAGTGATCTGAGTCATTTTGTGAATTACAAATTACAGTATTATTTCTTCAAGAATTGTGAAAGAATAGTATTAAGCCCCTGATTTTCCTTGTTATTATGAATTTTAAGTTAGTATGTTTAGGCATTATAAAGAAATACCCCCATTTGATGTTATGCAAATCAATCTAGCAATGAGACAATGGGAACAGCATAGTTACAGCATAGTTACATAACAGTGGCACAGTTACATCATAGTGACATAGTTACAGCACAGTTACAAGTTACATCACAGTGGCACAGTTACATCACAATGGCACAGTTACATCATAGTGACATAGTTACAGTATAGTTACATCCCAGTGGAACAGTTACATCATAGTGACATAGTTACAGTATAGTTACATCCCAGTGGAACAGTTACATCATAGTGACATAGTTACAGTATAGTTACATCCCAGTGGAACAGTTACATCATAGTGACATAGTTACAGCACAGTTACATCACAGTGGAACAGTTACATCATAATGACATAGTTACATCACAGTGGCATAGTTACATCACAGTTATATCATAGTGGACTCAGTTCTTTGAGGGAAAGGGGTTTCTTTTTCAAACGTTCAAATGTAGTATCAACTAAAGAAAGGAAGTTTTCTCTCCCACCACAAGGTGGAACTGTAGCAGTTGAAACACTGACAGCACTGACAAACACTAGTCATGGTTTTAGAGAGATCATATACAGTATCGTCATGCTGTCATTTAACACAAATCTTTTAAACAGGTCCCCCTGCAATTTAAAATATTAGCTCTTACTGAATTTTTAATTTTTTTTTGGAAAATAGGACCATAAAGTTTTACAGTAAAAACCACGTAAAAGCTAAAGAATTTAAGTTACTTTTACTTATAACATACCTTTTACCAAATTTGAAACTAGCTTATTAAAATAGGAATCTCTTCAATAAGTTCCCACTACATGACTGTAGTGACAATAAATCAGCTTCATGAATCTTATTTTAGTGCCACTTCCCAGTGATGTATTCCCACTGGAGCCATGTATTCTAGTTTGCTTCTCTGTGGCTATGGTACAGCACTGACCAGAAGCATTTTGTGGGGTAAGGGACTTATTTCATCTTATATTGCTAAGTGACAGCCCACCACAGAGAGACACTAAGGCTCTTCATCTGGGAAGGGGGGCTGCTTATGATATTTCTCCATTTGCTTTGGTGTGCTAACTGGTGTCATCATTCAGGAGACTATATTGTTAAGATTTCTTTCATGGGTGCAGCGTCCCCATCACATACAGAAGACACTGTCTCACAGCAGGCAACCAGGTCCTCTGGCTCTTACAATCTTTCTCCCCATTCTGTTTCCAAAGCTGTAGGTATGGGGGGGGGGGGTCCTGTTGTAGAAGTACATCAACTGGGGTTGGGCACCCTGCTGTCGTCAGTAGTTCTCCGCATTCTGACCAGTTGTGGAAGTCTGTAAAAGACTGCTGTAAAAAGCAGCTTCATACCGAGACACAGTGGCGCACGCTTATAATCTCATCACTCTGGGAGCCAAAGATAGACCGATCTCTGTGAGTTCAAGGCCAGCCTGCTCTACAAAGTGAGTCTAAGAAAAATAAGGCTACACAGGCAGACCTTCTTTGATGAAGGGTGAGAGCCACACTTATCTGTGAGGATCAGGATAAGTATTATACTAATGTTATGTAACAGTTTCTTTCCAGATTGAAGCATTGCATCCTAGAGGAAAGCTTTGTAAACAGAAAGGTAAACAAGATAGTTTCAAGAAGTCCCTGAAACTGACCAGATTCGCTAGGCCCCTCCCTGCCAGAGTAGGCAATAAAAACTGAGAGTCTCTCTCAGATGAAAGAAAGCTGATCTGCAAAGAAGACTTGAGACCAGCTGCCTAGAAGATGCAGAAAACACCTGAGCATCTGAAAGAGATTTAGACAAATGGAAGTACCTGGAAAGGATACTCTCAAACCCACTGAGCTGCCTGCAGTCTGTGCAGTGTACTCCAGGCTCGCAGACTTGTGAGCTGACACCAATGTTGGGGTGTGCTTTGGTAAGGCAGTTGTCTTTGAGTTATTTCTGCTCTTGTAAGTAACCCCTCACCCATATTCCTATAAGTTACCCTAATAACACTCATTGGCTGACCAAACTGGCTGGACTTTGGTGGTATCCATACTTTGGTCTGTCATGGAATCTCTATCTGGGGTGAGTAGACATGTATGTGCTGCATCTCCCCAGAAAAAGTTTTGCCACACAACAAATGGCTAAGTGGTATACAGTAGGCTCTCCTCTACTGTCCATGGCCTTGGCAGTCATGGGTAGTAGGCTAATGTCAGAGGGCCAGGCATGACCTCCCTCCTATTATGAAAGCCTTAAACGCAACTAGATGGCGGTTGGTTACCCCTAAGATGTAAGTGCCACTTCTGTACCTTTGAGGATTATCTTGTCATGCTGGGCATTGCTGTAGTTCATGGACCTCACAGCTGGTAAGATTAATGACTGCTTTTCTCCCTAGGCAGATGGCACAGCACCTTCTGAAAGCTAGTCTCCAGGAGGAGGCTTCCAGGCCAGATCCAGCTCAGTTCCTCCAAACTTAGTGTCTGAAGTGTACGGTGTCTTCAACAATAAGGTCTTACCTTCAAACTCTGGGAGGCAACCAAGGGTAACAGTAATAGTCTATACTGATTTTATAGTCTTTTCAACTCCCTTGGCCAGCAACTCAATGGTAGAGAGGGTTCCTATAGGGTTGCTACATGGTCTACAGTTCTTGCTGAGAGCATTATTACCCAACATAGTGTAATGTCATTTAAACTATTTATGCATAGAAAAGATGTATACATATGCAATTATATTTTTTTAAATAAACATAAATAGTATGTTTTCTAAAAGTCTGTAGTATTATTTACCCTCTTCTCTCCCTTTCCCTAGTTAAAGTCCCTCTCTTTATGTTTCCTATTTCCCCTTCATAGGACCCATGTTCTACCATCCTCCTCTCTAGGCCCTACACATATGACCCCCAAAACAAACACACACCACCTTCTTACTTTCCTAGCCTGCTTTCTTTTCTTTTAAGATTTATTTATTTATTTATTTATTATATATACAGTGCTCTGCCTTCATGTACACCTGCATGCCAGAAGAGGCATCAGATCACATTATAGATGGCTGTGAGCCACCATGTGGTTGCTGGGAATTGAACTCATGACCTCTGGAAGAGCAGTCAGTGCTCTTAACAGCTGAGCCATCTCTCCAGCCCCTAGCCTGCTTTCTTAACCCAAGACCATACCAAGGCGTGGCACCAACCTACAGTGGGATGGGCCTTTCAACAGCAATCATTAATCAAGAAAATACACCTGAAGACTTGCCTACAGTCCAATCTCTCCTCTCTCTCTCTCTCTCTCTCTCTCTCTCTCTCTCTCACACACACACACACACACACACACACACACACACACACACACGAAAGAGGGGAGGTTCTCTGTATAGTTCTGACTTTTCTGGAACTTTCTCTGTAGACCAAATTGGCCTCAAACTCAGAGAGCTACCTACATCTGCCTCCCAAGAGATGGGATTAAGGGTGTGCCCCACCACACCCAGTTCTGCATGGGGGGGGGGGGGTGCGCATGCCATGTGAATGCTTGGTGCCTATGGAAGGTAGAACAGAGTGTCAAATCTCTTGGAACTAGAGTGAACCACCATGTGGTGCTGGGAATCAAACCCAGGTCCTCTGGAAGGCAACAAGCACCCTTAACCCTTAAGCTATCTCCTCATCTCCCCCATCCTACAGGCCAATCAGACGGAGGCAATCCCTCGAATGGAAGTTTCTCCATTCCCAGGTGACTCGAGTTTGTGTGAAGCTGACAAAAACTAACCAGCACACCACATCTTGACTCAAAGATGACGACCACAGAAACGAAACTTTGCCTAAGCAGCAAACCAATGTACTGACCAGGCATGTGCAAAGAGGACAGCCTGTTCAGGAAGGCCGTTGGAGCAGAGCACCATATTCTCACAGCAAAGAAAGGCCTTCTTCACAAGTGAATTATGGGAAACAGACTGTAATCTTTTCCTCACTACAGAGAAAAATGTACACAAGACTTGGCCCTAAATCTAATACAAAACTATCCTGAGACAGAGCTAGGGGCTAGGCATGTAGTTAGTCCAGGCATAGAATTTGCCTGTCATGTGAGTCCTAAGATAAAAACCTAGAGCTATAAAATTGAAAAAACAGAAACAAAAACAAGACAAAAGTCAGAAAATGCACTTTATGAAAAGGCAGACAGGAATGTTGGGGGCTGGGGCACTACACTATGACAAAACATCATGAGTATGCTGCGTTTCTTTTCATTTAAAAAATTCTACTTTGGCTTTTATATATTTTTCATGCACCCCATAATACTCTTCAATTTGTTTTCAATTGTTTGAAAATCTAAAAACTATTCATCATTCAAGAACCATACCAGAAAAGAGGCTGTACCTGGCTTTGGTACACAGCCTACAGCATGCTGACCCCTACCCAAAAAGCCCGAGGTTGAGACGCTCACCATTACCAGCTCTTAATGCCATTAAAGCCGGTGGACTTTCCCATTGCTTGCTACTGCTATGGCAAATTAAGAGTGGAAAAAGACCAAGTTCCCACAAAATCTTTTCATATGTGTGTACATATGTATGTGTGTACATACACACACATGTGTATTCTTTGTAGAAAGACTGAAGAATACTTAAGTCTAAGCACTGTCTATCAGTATGGGAAAACACTGCAGCGTGTGAACAGTCCACAGCTCCACATGGATGGAGGAGATAGGAAGGCAAAAGGTCAGCAGATGGAAGAGGAGTAGTTGAGATCACCATTCTGATAATGTTCCCAGTGCTCTGACACATGACTGACTTTCCTTCAACCTTAATTTCAAATGAACATTTGAAAACCATTAGAGAGAAATATCAGGAAAAAAATGATAGAAAAAAGTTTATCACATGTAGAGATTCTGTCTCAAACAAAACAAAACAAATGTAAGGATATCAGGAAACATCAAAAATAGATGTCAACACTAAACCATAGGGCAACAGGGGTGTATTTCCAACAAAGAGAAATGACAAATGGCCAAGGTGATGAATAAACGACACATTTGATCACTGTGGACATGACTTGAAGTGTTACACTGTATTCCTAAGTACCCATAAGCACTTTGTGTCAATAAAAGACATGAGTGTATATTTAAGATAAAAAAATATAACATGTAAATGAATCAAAGAAGAAAAAACCTCTCAACTGACAAGAAAAGGGGTGTGAGGCAGCCTCCTCAAATACTGAAGAGCTACAATATAGGTCTTCCACCTTTATAGGATGTGGCCCAAGAGTGGGGGGACTGTAGAAAAGGCAAGTTGTAAACAGTGAAAGAGTCAGCTAGATTACAATTCAAGTAGAGAAGTAATGAACCCTAAGAAAAGGCTGGGACAAGGCGTGGCAGCCACGGCTGTCAGAATAACTAACAACCTGTAATTCAAGACCATATCCTTCTAAAAGCAATCACCCCAAAACTCTCCCAAAGCATCTCCCAGAAGGGTGTTAGCAGCTGTCCGACAAAAACAAAACAGGCTTGAGAAACACTGGGCACAACAGTTGGCCTCACCACAGAGTTTTGCAGTCTTCCACATGCTAATATATAACATAAATCTTTCAATTGGAAAATGTTTCTTTCCAAACTGTTCTGGCTACAGAAACCTTTTTATCTCCTCCAGGCTCCCTCCCCCACCCAGCTCTCACAATGCTACTTTCACAGGGAACATAATTTGGGAAGTGTCACTCATATGCAGCACTTGATTTTGTCAATTCTGTAGAGGAAAAAATCAACAATAAAGTATTCATCAAAAATTAAATTTAAGGCAGAGAAGTTAGAAATTCAATGTAATTATCTAAAAGAAATACTGAATTACAAAAATTCAATTATTACTCAGGAAAATCAAAATGTGGACAGTTTAAGTTTGTAAGAAAATACCGATTTTTTTTTAAACAAAACCAAACTTCAAATTATTAATACTCATTAACTCAGACAACAGACCAATGAGAACAGTTTCTACCTTTAGAGCACACAGCCTTCTGGTACACGTGTATTTAAACCTAAAAAGTTAACTGTGTCCATCCTCAAGAATTCAGAAGGCTGGATATTTTCAGAGATCTAACACAAACTGGTGTGTGTGTGTGTGAGAGAGAGAGAGAGAGAGAGAGAGAGAGAGGGAGGGAGGGAGGGAGAGAGAGAGAGAGAGAGTGTATCCCAGGCTCTCTGCTCAGACAGGAGGCCAACATGACCTGCGTGCCCTTCTGGGCTGTTACACTGTGAAGGCCAAACTCAGTCCTGATAGCATGGCTCCCAAACTATCACTCACAGTATCTCACTGCAAACTGTCGCACTCACATGACGGGGAAGCAGTGTTACCACAGACCTCGTCCATACTCTGGAGATCACTTTCCTAATTTAGAATCCACCATTTAACTGGTATGCATTACTGCAGTATCATTACAAAACCACCATAGCCGTACACTATAAGCCACCCCACAGTTCAATATTTACTCAAACCCACACAAACAATGCTAGGACCACAGCTCCCATGGCTATGAAAATAGACAAATCTAAAGCTTTTGGATAGATGAGCTGAAACGTCTACAGCTAAAGGGACTAGAAGAGTTTATTTTATGTGTGTGTATATGCAAAGCCTTACTGACACTGGGCTCAAAACTTTATTTGCATTATTTCAGTTGACATCCTTTATAACTCAGTAAGAAGGCATTGTTTTTAATCTGTCTACAAGAGGCACAAGGCCATACCACAAGACAACAGTCTGTGCCAGTGGTTCTCAACCATCCTAATGCTGGGACCCTTTAATACAGTCCCTCATGTTGTGCTGACTCCCAAACACAAAATTATTTTGTTGCTACTTCCTAACTGTAATTTGCTATTGTTATGAGATGTAATGTAAATATCTGATATGCAGAATATCTCATATGCACCCCTGTGAAAAGGTCTTTTGACCACCAAAGGGTTCACGACGCCACAGGTTAAGAAACCCTGTTCTAGATTCCCAAATGCAGAAATTACTCATAACTGCTACACTGTATGGACTTCACTGGGTTATAGTGATGGCAGATGCTACACAGTAAACATCAGCTCAGAAAGCAGAGGACAGCGGGTCTGCCCATGCAGCCTTCTAACCCACAGGTGCCTTGTCTTCTTGCAGTGTTGGAAGCTCCACCCTCTGGGGGATATGCTTTCCAGGAGGATGGCTACAGGACTCCATAATTCAGCGACTATGATGGATGAATTAGGTTTCCCTTGCTGTTCACTACCACTTCTAAGACCATATGTGAATTTAATATGAGCCCTCTGAAAGAAAGTCTCAGGTGGAGAGATACCTGTCCTGGACCCCTTCCAGTACAGCCAGTGCTAAAGAATCTGCCAAGAAGTGCAGTGTGGTATATGAAAGCCAGATCTGTTTGAGATGAGGAGATGGGACCTGTATTAATTAGCATCTTGTAGTGGAACAAAACAGAAATACTTATCACAAAGGGGATTTATGAGACTGGCTTATACAATTTTGTCAAGTCAACAGCTGTCTGCACACTGGATAACAACATAGGAGCCCCTCAGTCCAAGGCTGGGTGCCTCCACGTTCCCAGTCTGGTGGCCGAGGATAGAGGATTCCTAAAGAGCCACAGTTCTTCAGTCCATGGAGAAAGTTAAAAAAAAAAAACAGGTCCTATGTCAGGGGAAGATGGAACCACAGAGACAAAACTGGGTAGATGGGCTCACCAGAAAGGACTGAATTCAGGCTAGGCAATGGAAGCACTTCTTTCCCCTCAAGCCACATGATATCTGCGCCAAAGACAGAAGGTCTCTCTTCTGTGGGCACTCCATACATGTGGTGCACATACATACACACACACAAACATACAGGCAAATACTTACATGCAATAAATAAAGTGGAAAAATCTAGGGGGAAAAATCAAAAGAATCTGAGCAATTAAGTGTAGGAGGGAGCAGTCTCCTCCTTCTGTTACTCCTTCTAAGAAATACCCTCACAGGGGCTGGGAGAGATGGCTCAGCAGTTAAGAGCTCATAGTTTTCTTGCAGTGGACCTCAGTTTGGTTCCAAGCAACCATGGTTGGATGGCTCACAATCACCCACGACACATGGCTGCAGACATACACACACACACACACACACACACACACACACACACACACACACACACACACACACAACCATTTAAGCATATTTTTAAAAAAGTAACATCCTCATAAACTCACCCAGAGATGTGTCTCTTAAGTTGATCCCAGACCCAGTCAAATTGACAACTCATCCCTGGAGCACTTTTTCTTCTCTACTACGTGGCTTCTTGTTCCCACGACTCAAGCATTCGTAAAACATCATACGCATTAAATAAGACTAAGCTGCCTAATCTGTAAGCCAAGTATTAATTCTACTCATTAAAAGAAAATGAAAACTGGGACCTCTAAAAATGACTTACAAATGTTTCCACTCATATATTAAAGAGTACCTAGTCTGGAGTAAAAGCTATAATGAATTTTGTTATCATATTAAGTTTTTCTTTTTTTTTTAAACTACAAACAAGGATGCCCAAGTAGGTGTGCTTTAAAAGCACCCTTCAAGCAAATATCAGCCAATGTAACAGTCAATTGCCAACAGGAGTCAATTTCCACACGTGTAGGAAGATGTAATTATTCTCCCAGCTTCTGAAGAGTCGCTTTCATGTCAGACCTCTTCTTTCTCATAAAGCAGAAAACTTCTCCGTATTATGTTGAGATCAGACGGTGATGAACTTCTGAGGACTAGGTAGGTCCACCTTGCCACTGTTGACCCCAATCCCTTGCCTGCTGACCAGAGTGTCCTCGAGCCTCTATTCTATCTATCTTTGCTCTGCCACATCTTCCTACATCAACTCTTCTGCTAATTTCTGACGTCCTGAACCCCCCAGTGTGGCAAACCCGACTAGGAAGAGCCTGGAAATCGGTTTATATCTGACTGTATGGAAACGAACACCCCAGTCTTTGAAAAAAAAAAAAAAAACCTGAGTGCATCTACGGGACTGTGGAGAACCCCGCGCATTTCTCTGCTCCTGAGTGCACCTGCAGGAGAATCAGAGAATTGCCAGATGAGAAGAACTTAGTCTTGTAAATATTTTTTTCTAAATTCTGAGCTAATGAACACAAAAGCGAGGCTCATTAGCACAGGTAGACCAAGCAAACACTCACATGTATAAATGAAGCCAGAGACCCTTCGGAAAGCTGGAAGGACAGCGGGTCCTGCTGCTCTGACTTCTTTCACTTCAGTAGTCGGTTTCTTTTCATTTTTCCCTAGATTTATTCATTTTATTTATAAGCAAGTGAGTGTTCTGTCTGTGTGTACGTATGTTTACCACATGCGTGCGGGGCCTACAGAGTGTAAAAGCTGGCATTGGACACCCTGGAACTAGACCTACAGATGGTTATAAGTTACTGTATGGGTGCTGAGAACTGAACCCAGGTCCTATGCAAGAGTAACTACTGCTCTTAACCATTGAGGCAAGCCTTTGGCCCCAAGGCTGCTCGGTTTCTAAGTTATTATGATTTGGACACAAAGTATCTCCAAGAGATGTTGACAGCATCCTTTGTCTCACAGAAGCTTCTCAGTTTCTTCAGGTCCCATTTATTAATTGTTGACCTTAGAGCCTGAGCTGTTGGTGTTCTCTTCAGCAAGTTGACTCCTGTGCCAATGAGTTCAAGGTTCTTCCCCTACTTTATCTTCTAACAGATTTAGTGTGTCTGGTTTTACATTGAAGTCTTTAATCCACTTGAACTTTAGTTTTGTGCAGGGTGGTAAATATGGATCTATTTGCATTTTTCTACATGCAGACATCCAGTTATATCAGCACCATTTTTCAAAGATGTGATCTTCTTTCCATAGTATGGATTTGGCTTCTTTGTCAAAAAATCTACTATAAGTTCGTGGACTTATTTCTGGGTCTTCGATTCCATGGATCAACTAGCCTGTTTCTATGCCAGTACCATGCCATTTTTATTACTGTTGCTCTATAGTACAGCTTGAGATCTGGGACGGAGATTCCTCTGGAAGATCTTCTACCCTACAGGACTGTTTTAGCTATCCTGGGTTTTTGTTTTTCCATATGAAATCAAGAATTGATCTTTCAAGGTCTTGAAAAAATTGTGTAGGTATTTTGATAGGGATTGCATTCAACCTTCCATCCGACAAAGGGCTAATATCCAAAATATATAAAGAACTCAAGAAATTAAACACCACCAAACCAAATAACCCAATTAAGAAATGGTGTTCAGAGCTAAATAGAGAATTCTTAATAGAGGAATATCAAATGGCCGAGAAACAAAGAAATGTTCAATGTCCTTAGACATTAGGGAAATGTAAATCAAAACGACTCTGAGATTCCATCTTATACCCGTTAGAATGGATAAGACCAAAAACTCAAGTGACAGAACATGTTGGCAAAGATATGGAGAAAAGGGAACACTCCTTCATTGCTGGTGGGAGTGCAAACTTCTACAACCATTTTGTAAATCAATCCTGTGCTTTCTCAGAAAATTGGGAATAGTGCTACCTCAAGACCCAGCTACACCACTCCTGGGCATATACCTGAAAGATGCTCCACCATACAATAAGGACATTTGCTTAACTATGTTCATAGCAGCCTTATAGGTAATAGCCAGAATCTGGAAACAACCTAGATGTCCCTCAATCAAAGAATGGATAAAGAAACTGTGGTATATTTACACAATGGAGTACTAATCAGCTATTAAAAACAAGAAAATATTAAAATTTGTAGGCAAATGGATGGACCTAGAAATGATCATGCTGAGTGAGGTAACCCAGACCCAGAAAGACATGCAGGGTACATACTCACTTAAAATGCATATTAGCACAACAAAGATGTCCTCTGAGAGACTACACTCAGCAGATGGTAGCGGCAGATGCTGGGACTTGCTGCTGGACTCAAGGTGACAGTGGTATGAAAGAATGGGAGAAAGAAGGACCCAAAGGGCCCAGGAGGCCCACAAGGAGACCATCGAAGCTAGCAGATTTGGATCCAGGGGGCCTGCATGAACTGTTGTACCAACCAAGGATAATGCATGCAGTAAACCTAGACCCTCTATTCAGATCTAACCAATGGACAGCTCATTCTCCATGGTGGTGGGGAGAGCAGGGACTGCCTCTGACATGAACTCTGGTGCCCCCAATTTGATCACTTCCCCTTGGTGAGGAGGCCTAGGGCCACACAGAAGAAGGGGAAGCAGACTATCTGGACAAGACTGTATGGTAGAGAAGGAGGTCATCTTCTGCCAGAGGTCTAGGGAAGGGGAATAGTACAGAGAGGGAAGGAGGGTGGGAACGGGAAGATACAAATGAGGGGATAACAATTGGGATATAATCTGAATAAATTATAATAATTTTTTTAAAAAGAAGAGAGAGAAAAAAGAAAATGTCTTCGTCATTATTTGTCTCTAGCTAAAACAATGACCTTCAGGAATGCTGCCTGGTTTCTCTGCTTACTTTTATCTCTAAATTCTTGCAAAGTATAATGATAACGAATGCAAACAGAAGTCATGGCCTCACAGAGAAGCTCTCTAGAGTCACAAGGGCCAACTACATCTCAGCTATTACACACTCCAGCTACACCGTGTCAAGCAGATAACTCACTTGTCTTCTCTGATGAGCCTCCATTTCCTCATGGTAAAATGAAGGTGGAGTGACATGTCTACAGCATACTGACCACTCCATTTGTCACTCGGCAAGAATGGTAGTAATAATGAAAGTGGCAACAAGAAATCAAGAAAGAGAAAATTACTATCAACAAGAATGAACTAAAATTTTCTGGCAAAATTATGGAATAAAATGTTGATGCTCTTAGTTAAAACAGTAGCCCACAAATAGTCATGTAAAAGTGCTCACATCGCACTCGTGGCTAAAAAGGAAAACGTAACTTCCACATCATGAGATAGTTTTAAGTTCAAAATATATTTTGTGATAAACTAATTTTCCAAGCTTATAAACCTGTAATAGGATTCAGAGCAGAGAAACAGGGCCAGAGTCTTTCTGGCAGGAGGCAGCTTGTGTTTGCAGAGGCACCAGCTCAGTGGCCTCACATCCAATGAGCCTCAGCACAGCAGAGTGTGCCCTTGTAGATCCTTTCAGCCCACTTTGTCCCTTATAGGGCTGAGGTCTGTTACACCAAAGCCACAGGAATACATCAGACTGAGCATACCGAGACAAATTGTGACTGCGCCTTTGTCTTCTTTGTCCTAGGATGCTCTTGCCACAAACCTACATTTCTATACACTTCGGAAATACTCAATCTCATGAGTATACAAAGACTATTGATCTGTTTCTGGTTAAAGGGAAGTAATTAAGCACAGTGTCAATGCTGGACAGCATCTTGCCCTTTGAGAAAATGCTATAAAGGATCAACCAACAGAACTGGAATACAATCATTAAATATGATACCAACGTAAATTTATATAGTTAACCGTGTGGCTACAAAGATGAATTTCCATACATTTTCAAGTGTTTAGAGGTAAACAGCCATAACGCATATAACCTTTCTTCCAATGGCTCAAATTATTGTTTAAAAGAATGTACAGTGGAGCTAAAGAGATGGCTGAGCATCTAAAAGTCCTGGCTGTTCTTGCAGGGGACCCAGGTTCAGTTCCCAGCATCTACACAGAGGCTCACAGCCATTCGAAACTGCAGTTCCAGAAGATGTGATGCCCTCTTCAGGTATCTGATGGTACGGCATGGTTCAGCATTTATGCATATAAAAATAAAAATCAATAAATAGCGTTCAAAACATACTCAAAACACAAGGATCAAAGACAGACAAAATATGGTAACATTAACAAAAGTTCAGCTTGGGTAAAGAGTGTACCAGTGTTACTTGTATATATGCATGCATTTGTACATGTATAAGAGTATGGAACATGTATGTGAGTGTGTATATTTAGTCACACATATGTAAAGCCGGGGAGGATGTTGGGTGTTTTCATTTACTGTTCCCCATCACACTATCCTACCAACAACCTCATTATAAAAACACATTGAGAATTCTAAATCCTTGTCTGCTTCTGCCTATTTGCTCGCTCGTCCACACATCTCCTACAATCATAAAAATGTTGACTTTTATTACACTCATAAAAACCTGTAAGGCTTGCTTCTAAATCTTATGCTCCGGGCCCCTAACATCTCTCCAAAACCCACTTAACACTCCCTCACTGAAATACAGCCCCCCACAACAAAAATAACTTAAATATCAAGTCCTATTAGTAAGGGCAAACAGGCTGTCCAAATGTTGTTCATCTTCCTCTCTGTAGCTATGGCCACTAAACTCCAAATCTACCCTGAAGTATTTAGCATGGTAGAAAAGACCTACGTTATAATTTTCATCTTTTCCTTAAATGTCTCTTCAGCCCTTCTGGGTACCGTGTAGTCTTATTTTTCCACACCTTCCTATCAGTCACTACTGTTAAAGCTTACGGTCTCTCTGTGCATCTGCTTGCCATCTGTAGCACAGGGGTAAGAGTTATCACAGGGTATCCATAATGACTCCCGTGAGAATAAAATACAGTAAGGCATGTGGTCTCAACCACCATTAGACGCACTGTGACGGCTACCTACTGTGCTGCGATTCAATAAACTATAGCTATTATTCCTAATACCTGTGTTTTCTGATTGTTTTCTAAATTACTGGATGTGCCAAATGTGTTTACCTGTGCAGCTTCTCAGTGTGTTTCACAAGGGGTAATGCTGAGTAGCTGTATGGTGGAGCAGTCACTCGGCATCGCTCTCTGGCCCTCGCACGCCTGTGAACAAGCATGCACACCCACACATGCACACAAATGTTCCACACTCATATGGTCATTCACACATCGGCCCATTTGTTCGTGGTAGGCTCTTAAAGCCCCAGCTCAACCGCTCCAGCATTTGATCAGAAGTGGATATTCAGTAACTTGCTAGAAACACTAGTTTGCAGGCCCCATCCCAGAACTGGTGACTCAGAAGCTGCTGGGCCATATCAATATTAACAGCCTTCCCAGTGAGTCTAGGGCACCTGGCATTTAAGAACCAAATGTACTGAAAATAATCTCATCTTTGTAGGCTTTTACGAATCAAAATACTACAGTTGTTGTATTTTCTTTTTCTGCTTTTTTGTTTTGTTTTGTTTTCAAGACAGGGTCTCTCTGTGTTAGTCTTGGCTGTCCTGGACTCACTTTGTAGACCAGGCTGGCCTTGAACTCACAGCGATCCGCCTGCCTCTGCCTCCAGAGTGTTGGGATTAAAGGCATGTGTCACCACACCCAGTCAGTCATTGTGTTTTCATTGACCCTTTAATTAACGAAAAACCACCCCTGTCCTGACAGAGAAGACGATCAAACAGCCCCCACACTCCCTCCCATCTTGGTAACAACTTTGCGCGCGCGCGCGCGCTCTCTCTCTTTCTCTCTCTCTCCTTCTCTCTCTCTCTCTCTCTCTCTCTCTCTCTCTCTCTCGGCTTGGGGCTTTAGACATGCTTCCTGCCACAGCCAGCTGGAAAGCTTCGCCAGAGACACAAAGTCTCCAGCTTCTGTGTGGCTGAAAACATTCTTGCAGGACTGAATCTGGCTCTCCAGGGACAAGGCGGGAGATGAAAAGGCGCAGTCACTCAGCCGTCTCCCATGCAGCAGGAGCCTAGCACATACTAATAACAGGACCTGGTCCAGCACATCCTGCTCTTCTTCAAATAAACCAATACATAATATCTCAGCAAATTAAAATGTAGAAACAAAGCCATTACAACAAGGATCCTTCACACAGTATTGCAGAATAAACACAGCTTGACTCAGGGGTTCAAACCTGTGGGTCTCTACAGGTCACACATGAGACATCCTGCATATCAGATATTTATATTACAGTTCATAACGGTAGCAAAATTACAGTTACGAAGTGGCAATGAAATATTTTATGGTTGAGGTCCCCACAGCATGAGGAACTGTATTAAAGGGTTGCAGCATCAGGAAGGTCGAGAACCATTGTGCTAACTGACGGTTTGTGAAGAACACCTTTGGCAGAAAGGAGGATCCTATATGGGGGAAAGCACATCACATAGAGCACTGCAGGCTCTTCTGAGAAACTGCTACCCCTTAGGCCAAGTCTCTGGGTGCATGGATCAGGCTCTGCTTCCAGGTTAGGTCCACATGTAAAGGGAGCTGTGTGGTCTCTGATAATGGCTATAGCGCCTCAGGAGTAAAGGGCTCCCTTCCTTCCTCTGCGCAGCCCTCCCACACACCACAGGCAGAGCAGAACTGCAAGGTGCTTGAATCTTTCATGCCATTTCTCAGATTACTGTTCTGTGTGCAGCTGGACAGCAGCACAGCAGGTGGACGTGCATGTGACCAGTAGTAACGCGTAGTTACACAGGACCTCCAGTTTATAAAAAAAAAAAAAAAACACTGAGAGCCCTAGACAGGATGCTCATCCACAAATGCTGTAGATGATTTTTAAAAGAATCCATGAAATCTTGCATTTTAAACTAATTCTCCAGGTACTGTAACGGGATGAAGGCACAGTGTTGTCAGGGACAACCATTTCACTCACACTAGGATGCTGCAGTGTAATTGTGCTAAGACACGGGTAAACATTCCCACCGCATGACTCCCAACGTAAACAATTAAAGCAGACAGGAATGTACTGACAGTTTTTGTTCCTTAAAGTATCTGAAAGGATGATGAATCAGAAGGACACACTCTTGCCAGAACAGCCAGTGCGCAGCAGGAAGTCATCCACATAGTGGGTCGTGGGAATGCTAAAATTCAAGTGTATTTGGGGGTAGGGAGCCAGAGAGAGACAAAGAGATGATACTCCCCAGCAAGTATGTTTAACCCTTGCTACCTAGTTATTTTAAACCAGAGTAATTTTAGTTTTGATAAATATAAAAAAAAATTAAAAAGCTAAGAAAAATTACTATGGTGTTTTAAATAAGAATGGCCCCTATAGGCTCATGTGTTTGAGTGCTTAGTCACCAGGGAGTAGACTTCTTTGAAAGGATTAGAAGGATTAGGGGGTGTGGCCCTGTTGGAGGAAGTATGTGGCTGGGAGTAGGCTTTAAGGCTTTAAAATCGCATGCCAGACCAGGCCTGTTTGCTGTCTTCTGTCTCCCTCCCTCCCCACCCCTCTGTCTGTGGATTTGGATGTAGCCCTCAGAGTCTTCTCCACTCCAGCACCATTCCTGTCTACTGCCACGGTCTCTGCCATGATAGTAACAGACTATGCCTCTGAAACTGTAGGCAACCCCCTCAGTAAATGCTTTCTTTTGTGAGTTACTTTCCTATTGGTGTCTCTTCACAGCAACAGACTAAAACAGCTTTTTTTTTTTTTTTTTTTCAGAAAACGTTTTATTTTTAAATCCTCATTGAGCATCTTAAGGAAAAACGTTTCACGCCAGGAACGCAGTCCTAACAAGCACTACACGTGACGCTGCGCTCTGCTGACTCTCTCTGTGTGTTGAGCTTCTGAAGACTGACCAAGCCACACCACAACTATCTTCTCATTTTCAGTGTCTGCCTTTTCCCTCAGCTCTTAAATAACATTGCTTGATTTTTATAAAATCTCTTCACATAGTATGCTTTTCATTAATTTAAAGGAACTAGAGAAAGCAAGAAAGTTACTCCCAGCCCCCACTCCAGTCTCACCCTGATAAATGCAACATTTCCAGCGAAGAAAGAAGAAAAGCAACAAAGGACAATTTTCCCAATATTAACATTTTTCTAACCAAAATGCGTATACTTACTTATAGTTCCCGCTAACTGAATTATGACCCCGTGGCCACCTAAAACAGCATCCATGCCTGTGGCAAAAGCAGGTTCCCCACCCGGTGCAGCATTCCTCTCACCAACCCTTAGATAACAGAGTAGCAGCGACAAACTGCCTCTTATTAATGGCCCAGAATGTTTAGGGACATTTTTTTTTCTCACTTCATGATGATGTGACTTTTAGACAAAAATAAAAGAGCGGCGGGGGGTGAGGGCTGTTCCGATGGCTGGAGTCTGAGATCAGCAGCTTTGGTGATTTCAGAACTCTAAGCTCAGTGTGAGCTGCTCTAAAACCACCACATGGGAGCATAAGTGGCTGATGGTGGGAGTCAGCCAAGGCCACATTCCAGCTTCCTACCTCCCTGATGTGACTCCACATTAAATAGGAGATCATTTTAATTTAATTTTGTTTTGTTTGTATGCTTGAGATTGAGCCCAAGGTCTTGTGTGTGCTCAAGAAGCACTCAACCATTGAACTAGACCCCAGCTGGGAGTTAATTTAAAATCCTGACCTCTAACGGACTCCACAAAATACACTAACCTGCGCCTACAGCATGAAGCAGCTATTTACTGGCTGCTGTATGTTAAAATACTTATTTTGCAATGTTACTATATATAGCATATTAAGCCTTCAATCTGAGGTGGGGGGGGGGGTATTACAAGAGATATTCCAGGTAAAAGAGGATTTATGAACCGGGGAGATCTACCTAACACTAAAGGTTATGTATGTGAAATAGGTAGGCTGAGCCATGTCAGAGGGTGTCTGCAGGAGTGAATGATTTATACAACGGGATTACACATAGAATGCATATTCTAGCCAGACACAGTGATAGGACTTAAGAATGAGTCTACAAAGTACTTAACTAATATTTGGGTAATTTTAGAAAAACGTCCTTATATGTAACCATCTAGCTAATGAACTATGAGTAGTCCCATGCCACAGGGCTGGCACACATGGGCTCCTGCAAATGACCTGTTTGGTGACAGTCTTATCGTCCCCTTGATAGTTGCCTTTGTGCTTTTTCCTGGTGCTGGGGTGACTTAATGACCAACCTGGAACACTTACCATAGCTCTCTGTGTTCCAGAAGACTTGGGAAAACCTATGCACTACTCACTTGCCCATCCCCAGATCACCACACCCATGACAGGAACAGTCACAGGGGCATCTCTTCATCAAAGAGCTGCTTCCACGGCAGCCACTCAGACAGGAAACAGTGGTAGTTCGGATGAGAATGGTAGCCGTAGGCTTATATGTTTGAACACTCGGTTCCCAGTTGGTGGAACTATTTGGGAAGGATTAGGAGGTGTGGCTTTATTGGGAGAGGTGTGTCACTGGGGGGCGGGCCTTGAGATTTCAAAGGACTCCCAGTGTCACTCTCTCTGTGCCACACTGTTTGTGACTCAGGATGTAAGCTGTCAGCTACTGCTCCAGCATCAAGCCTGCCTGCCTGCTGCCATGCTCCCTGCCATGCTGGTCATGGACTGAAATGCTAAGCTCCAAATTAAATGATTTGTTTGTTTGTTTGTTTTGTTTTTAATAAGCTGCCTTGGTCATGGTGTTTTACCACAGCAATAGAAGAGTGACTAAGACAGAAAACCCTCTTGGAGCTTAAGTTCAAAAGTTCCATACCCTATCTGACTGCAGCCCATCTCTACCCCATCCTGTGGAGAAGGTCCCACACAAACTTAGTGCCTGGTACATGCAGGAAAGGCCAAAAGCCTGGAGGATGGCAGGTAACTCCTGGCCCCCTCCATCAATCCACGATGCATTTCCTCACCAAAGTATCACTAAGCAGGTCTCAACTTCTAGTTCTTGTCAACACAACAGGCTCCCTACCAAAAACGACTCTCAACTAGAGAGTGAGTGACATACTCTCTCTGAAAATGACCGTCAGAGTTTGACACAGGGTGCCGCTGGGTAACGGGAGAGCAATTAGTGACTGGGATATCACTCAGATAATTCAGGTGCATCCCTGAAATTAAAATCATTTTTGTTTGTTGGTTTGAAACAGAGTCTCACTTTGAAGCCCTAGCTGGCCTGGATCTCACAATGTAGGTGAAGGTGGCCGCAAACTCACAGCCATCTGTCTACCTCTGCCTCATGAGTGCTGGGATTACAAGTGAGCACCACACCACCTGGCTAAAACTACTGTTCAAACTGTTGTTGCCACTGTTATATTGCCTTACTCTTTCTGCCCAGAAGGGTCTTTTGGTAATTTCAGAGATACTTACAAAAACAAGGGAGGTGGGGATGGGAGGGTGGGGAGTGATGAACAGTTATCTATAAAATCCTATGGGCTTCAGTAGAATTCAACAACTCTGTAAGTGATAAAGAAAATCCTGTGTACATTTCTGGAGAATGTCTATCAAATTCTCAAGGTGGCACACAGCATATAAATAATATCACTCTAAGAGCCACAGCTATTCCTTAGAGCAATACAGACACAATCCTTACATACAAATAAAACTATTCCCAACTTCTTCCCACAATCCAATTGCATTCTCACCTGGCCCCCCGCTATCCAAGATAGACAAGTAAATAAACAAGCATGTAAATAAGTAAATAAATCCAAAAATACAATCTTGAAAAAGAAACAATTCATACCAAAATGTAGCTTTCCCAAGTCCAAACACGTTAAGTGTTATAGATTCCTTGAACTGCTAAGATTTTTTTTTTTTTTTGAGTCCAATAAAAAGAGCTTTTACAACTGCCACAGAACACACTGTAGTCAGAGGCACTCACCCTCCTATCTCCACCATCATCACCCACAAGGCACACAGCAGACAGCATGAATGCCTCAAATGTGTGTGCAGGTGACATTCAGAGCAGTGTGCGACATCTATTGCCCCACCCAGTGTGCTGCAGTGTGCAAAACAGCTCCAGCATGTGAGCAGGCAACTCACCTTCATGAGATGCTGATTTATCCATTTTGTAAATGTTTTCTTTTGAACTTTGTCCCGTTCATCTGAAAAAAAAAAAAAAAAAAAAAAGCATAAATAAGGTTGGTATGGCCCATGCACAGGAAGCCTCATGTCTTACAGTTAAACAAAACTGGGGTGTTTGGAGGATATCCTTCTGTGTATCCAATTTTACTAAAACTTAACAACTTGGAGCTGTCTCTAAGGATGCATTATGGGCTTTTAAGCAGCCTCGTCTCTTCCCAGTGTCTGTTTGCTGCTCAGCTGCTGTGCCACCCATCATAGTGCCACCTCCGCACAAGTTGTCTCACTTCAAATTTAATGGGCAGACACTCAAAGCAATTCCACTAAAATCAGGAACAAGACTAGGTTGTCTACTCTCTCCGTATCTAGTCAATACAGCATTTTTGAGTTTTCAGTAGAGACTTAAGACAACTGAAGATCAACGGGGTACAAACCGGAACAGAAGAAGTCAAAGACAGTAGGATTATTTGCAGATGCTATGGTATTACGATGGCAGTTCTGCCAATCCATGAGCATCCACTGCCAATATCCTCTTTGATTTTCTTCTTCTAAGACCTGAAGTTTTATCACACAAGTCTTTCACTTGCATGATTAGAGTTACCCTAAGATGTTTTATAAGGTATTTATAAGATGTTTTATAAGGTATGAGGTAAAAGGTGTTGTTTCCCCATTTCTTTGTCAGTCCATTTGTTATTTGTATATAAGAGGATTACTGGTTTGTTTGGTTGTTTTTTTTAGGTTACTCTCATATCCAGCTACGTTGCTTAAAGTATCGGCTGTAGGACTTTCTCAATAAAAAAAATTTAGGGTCACTTGTATATAACATACATATACCAAAATATTATTATGTCATCTGCAAATAACCATCCTAACTAACAAAAGCAATCTACAGATTCAATGCAATCCCCATCAAAATTCCAATACAATTCTTTATAGACCTTGAAAGGACAATTCTCAATTACATATGGAAAAACAAAAACCCAGGATAGCTAAAACAATCCTGAACAATTAAAAGAAAACCTGTTGGAGGTTTCAGCAGTCCTGATTTCAAGTTGTACTACAGAGCTATAGTAACAAAATAAAAAAATTTAAAAACCATGGTATTGGTATTAAAAACAGACACACTGATCAATAAAATCAAACTGAAGAGCCAGACACATATCCACACACATGTACAGCTGATTTTTTTATAAAGAAGCCAGAAATACACACTGGGAGAAAAAAAAAGCATCTTCAACAAATTGTGCAGGTCCAACTGCATTTCTGCATATAGAAGAATGCAAATAGACCCATGCTTAACACCCTGCAGGAACTCAAGTCCAAGTGGATCAAAGACCTCAACATAAAACCAGAGACACCGAATCAGGCAGAAGAGGAAGTGAGGAACAGCCTTGAACACACTGGCACAGGAGACAACCTTCTGAACAAAACACCAACATCTCAGGCACTAAAATCAACAATTAATAATAAATGGGACACCTCATGAAACTGAAAGGCTTCTGTAAGGCAAAGAAGTACCACTGAAGACTGACTGAGATGATGCTAAGGCCCTGGGAACTATGATTCACAATGAAAGTGTGTGAGTAAGCAAAGGCAGAAGCTCACTTGGTGATGTGTAACATATGCATTCTGCTGCCATCTTCCAATGAGGACACCTCTCGCCTTCTCTTAAGTCATGACACACTGGATAAGTGTCACGCAGTGCCAAGGAGACCTCAACTACAATTCTCTGCAGCAGGACCGCGACAACTCCAAGAGCCTCAGCTTTCTTCAAGACAGTAAGTTACTACCCTACAGTTGGGGAAGCACTCAAGCCTGGCAATTTACCACCGCCCCGCACACGCTATTTTAAAAGGGAGTATGCCAGATTACACCATCTAATTTTCCAATTACAAGTCTCATGGTGATTTTTCCTCATTTTAGTCAGAGATGCTTAACACTGAGGTTTATATTTAGGGCACTGTTGCTATGACAACAAAGGGACTACCTTCATTCTTGTGTATTAGCCAATTGTTGGTCTTACACACTGCCTACTATTCTGAATCAAGGTGTATAGCATTCCTCTAGTCAAAATTGTCTTATTTACAATCAATTCTAAATGAAAACATATATTTATATTCACTTTATGAAGTAAAAAGTAGCTGAAAACGTACAAAAACACTAAGTGCTAACGACAATAGAATTTAAGAAAAAAGAAATCACACAAAGAGCAGTTATTACGGCTCACACTGCTTACAGTTTCCAGTAAAGCTCAAAGTTAAGCGTACTTAGCGCCGCACAAAGCAAACGTCAGTGCTACATAAAGACTTATCCTATGCATAATCACACGCAGCAAAGTTCTCTCAGGTGAGCCAAAAAGTAGTCCAGGTTCCAGCCAGATTCCTCAGGGCACCACAGCCTGCAGCTCTCGCCAGGCAAGCCAAAGCAGGTAGCACAGCTTTCCTTTCCCGTCCCCGGGCATCCTGGGGGCCTTACTAACCCATACAGCACATGAGTCCCACCAGCTGCGCACTCCAGTCCTGCTGGCTCCTCACAAGCTGCCCCATCATTCTGAGGGGACTGGCAGGAGGGTCCTGGACTCTGCCGTACACAGTGTGATGTGTCAGGGTGCTGCTAACTTTCTCCACAGAAAGGAAAGCTCTGACTAGACACTCCTACTTGCAGCGGAAGCTAGTCAACACCCCCTTTTAAACAAACATTAGCAAGCCAGAGAACTATAGAGCTACTACTGAAAACAGGCTACACGGTTTCTCACTGAGGAAGCTATCGGAAGTCTCTTTAAAGACAGTCCTCAATCTCCTGCCTCCCCCTACCTCCCTCCTTTTAATTTTTTAGAGAGTACGACCAGGCAACTGACAGGATATTAGATTTTATAGCAAAAAAAAAAAAAAAAAAAAAAAAAGAACTGAATACTGTCTTCTAACACCACAGACAACACCCAGCTGACTCAGCTCATGCTTGCTGCATACAGGTGACTCGGAAAATCCACCTTAATAGGCTAGACAAACTCTTCAGGGAGAAATATGACCATCAAAATACCATCAAATGCTTCTGCATGCACACTCTACAGGTATGTTTCCTTACACTTCAAAGCCAGTCCCCGGGTTGGGTGGCACTGTATACTTTAGGACTGTACAAACCAGGGTCTGTGTACACCCAGTGCACACCTATGATTACCTGTCAGAGGCCAACTGTGTGAGATAACAGAAGGCAAAGGAAGGCAGGGAAGGGAAGAGGGAGAAGGAAAGAAAAAGAGGGAAGGAAAGGAGAGTGGAGAGCAAGAACGAGCCTAGAGAAAAGGAGGGGTGAGGCAAAACTTCCACAGTCTGCAGCCTTCAGATCTTAAGTTGGATTCTAAACTCTACTTTTTCTTTGTCAAACAACAGAAGCACCAACCTTATAAGTCAGAAAAAAGAAGATGAAACTCTTAATTTATCAGAACTTCAATTCTAATGTCAAGAAATGAGAACCCTCGCTCTAAACAAGCAAAGACCATCAGCAGCCCATCTCCCAAACTTATTTGAAACATCAAACAGACCTTCCTAAACAGAAGGTATACAAATAGTAACTCCAAAATAAAAAATTACCACGCATACTTATTTTAAACAATACAGAGTAGTAAATTTGGTCATGAAAAGACACCCCAACATTGCTAGACTACAGCTGTCAGAAAAAAAAAAAAAAAACCCAAACAAACAAAGAAACAAAATCAAACTTTATGCTGGCATAAGTTTGTGAAACAAGAGCAAATGCAAATAAGTGAGTAGCCGTTGCCTACTCTGATGTAGGTAGGTAAATTGTAGCATTCGACAGGATAACCTGGCAGTGTGTGTCACATATTTAAGCGAGAATACTTTCTGAGCCAATAATTCTACTTGCAAGAGCTGGTAGCAAAATACTTGTATATCTCACGTGATTAGTTCACAGGGATGTTTACTGTGGCTGAATATCTGAAACAGTTTGAATGTTAATCAACAGGAGACTAGATAAACAAGTTATAGCTCACTCATGCTGTGGCACTTCAATTTTGAAAGTCTGCACGCACTGACATGAAAAAAAGACTTCCAAGACAGAACGACAAAATGAAAACTAATCGATGTTAATATATATGGATCCATAAAATGCATGTAATGGATTTCATCAGGAGAGTGTGGGAGGTGCAAGAAGAGGATGCTGGTATGTTGTCACTCATGTTCCATTCCGAGCATCTCTAGACTCGGAGAATCTTCTACAAGGAGGACACTTACACATCCATCACCGATAATACCTGCGAGGTAAGTATGTTAAGCCCTTCTATTCATGTATGTATTGAACAACCATAGACAGAGGGACATGTATTGAACACGGAAGACAGAAAAAAGCCCAAGCCCAGGCCACAGTGCCCCCCATTAGGTGTAAAGGCACAGCGGCATGACAGGCAGTGGTGGCCTCGTGCCTACGGATGGCTGAGGAGAAGAAGGAAAGGAAGGGCCGCACATGGCAGTGAACAGCAGGGAGTGGAACCAGTGGGTGACAAGGTCCCAAGAAGGGCTGCCCACAGGCAGGGATGCAAGGATGCAGAGGGCCTCTACGAAGATAATCTGTAACTCAAAACATTCGCAGACACCGCCCTGCTTGGAGGGGCTCTTGGCTTGAACTTTAGTTGCCACACACACAAATACGGGATGGTTTGTCCCCATGGCCTTTGTGAGGAATCCAGAAGCAGGGCATGGAGAATGTGCTGGGTAAGCTGATGTGAACATAGGCGTAAATCTCTCTCTGCAAATGCTTTTGTGCTGCATGCCCTCTCCCCAACTGACGAGCAGGACGCATGCTTTCCTGTCAGCACAGTTTGGGCTCCTCAGTAATGAAGGCCGGAACAGAGGTTTAGGTTCTGCTCCAAAGAGGAGTTTACTGGCTGATTACCGTTTGCATGATTGATCAAGAGTTTAATATAAAGCTCCTGGAATCCGTTCTTTAATCTACCTTCTCCTACCTGGGCCGACTATAAACAAATGACCACAAAGAGGCTTCTAATTATTGTTACATCGCTCCATTTAGCCATCACACAAAATCTCTCTGCTACCCCAGTCTATGCTATCCCAGGGCATGCTACCCCAGTCCATGCTATCCCAGGGCATGCTACCCCAGTCCATGCTATCCCAGGGCATGCTACCCCAGTCCATGCTATCCCAGGGCATGTTTGCAACTCTTTACCTATGTTTAGCAACTAAAACAGTTTCCTCTAAAGTTCCAATTAAGCCGGGAGTGGTGGTGCACTCCTTTAATCCCAGCACTAGGGAGGCAGAGGCAGGTGGATCTCTGTGCGTTCGAGGTCAGCCTGGTCTACAAAAGAGAATCCAGGACAGCAAAGGCTCTGTGTATCAGAGAAACTGTGTCTCAAAAAAAAAAAAAAAAGATAGAGAAAGAAAGAATCATTCCCATTAACCTAAGAGAACACAGTGTAAAACCCATGTACAACATGAACCCCAGGACTGTATCTAGTACACCACAGTGATACAGGGCTTGCTGATTCAGGTCGCAGGCACCACAACGTGCCACGCAATTCTTTGCACAACTCCAGTGGGGTGTGCAACAATGTGAGCCAGACAGGAAGCCAGAGCTCTTGGCTCCGGTACAGCAGAAGCACTGCACAGTGCTAACTTCCTCATTTCCCTAAGAACACTTTTCATCTTTCCTGGTACCAAACTGGTGTCAAAGGAGTCAACAGAATAAATGCTAACACACCTCCGTAAGTGGCCCACCATTCACCTAACATTTTTCATGAAGCATGCTGACACAGTATTCCTAATAAATCCTTTCAAACTGTTGTGGCCTCTTGTCACTGGGTTCTGGCAAACTTCTGAAGGCGATGGAGATGCTAGCCATGAGTCAGGCGGATAGCGCTTTTCATTCCAATCAAAACAAAGCCAGCTACACAGTGAGTCAGCAGCACAGATACAAGGGTGGGAACACCACAGACAACTAATCGAACCACTGGAAAAAGTGATGGGTCTGGGCTTGCTTCCTAAGGATAGCTTCCCACCCAACATTTCTTATTTAAATGCAGCCTGCAGCTGGTAGACAACTGCTTTACTTAGCGAATCCCCAGGCGTGCCCCTGTGCTATACCCTAGCTCATCCAACTCAATAACAGAAAAGCTGTGCCCCACCATTGCCCCTATCACTGCCCCACCCGTGAGCACTGATGGGAAAACTTAAAGGTGCACAAACTGGTTAGATGGTACCAGGTGCCAGGGGACCTTGTCCTGGGGCTCACTTCTTCTTAGGAGAAAAGACCTTATCATGTGTTCAGCCAGGGACTCATTCTCCCATCCAAGGCAGACCCAACATATGAGTCTGAAAACAGAGCTTGGCTCAGTCAGAGGTCTCCCCTCCAGAGTCAGCCTCTCACGAGTTTGGCCTTAGGTCAACTGTCTACACATCTAACGTTCCTGGAGAATGCTTGTCTTGTCTACTTCCATGTCTTGAAAACTAGAAGCAAATTTTAAAGAATTGGATGCTCAGCTCAGATGTCCTTCCAGGCATTTCAAACACCTTAGGTACTTCTATATTAGATGAGTGGTCTTAAACTGAAACCTTGTGACTACCTTGCTTTTCTCTGCTGAGTATGGACACGTTACCACCTAGATTACTATCACCATCAGATTACTGATGACTAAATTATTTAATAATAATAAAAAAAAAGAGCTAGGAGAGCAAAGAAGTCAGTCTGGTGATGTGTATATAGAAAGTTGCATTTGAGAAAGTTTTTTTCTTTTTTAATAGCTTAATATGTGGAAAAAAATGGGCACCCTGAGATAATGCTGAAGCAGGGCGGGGCCGTCAATGGTACAACTGTTGGGAATTTGCCATTTATGATGCCCAAGTGGTCTTTATTCACAATCCTCACCGTTCCCTCAGCAATTAGACACACAAGGCCCTGCCCTCGCCACTGTTTTCAATACAGGTTTTACAGATAGGGAAAGTGAAGCATTAAGAAGTGACCTTAGTCCACCAACCAAGGACAAAACATGCAACCATCATCAAACCCCTACCCAGATCTAACCAAGGGACAGAACATTCTCCACAGTTAAGTGGAGACTGGGGACTGACTTTCACAGGATCTCTGGTGCCCCATATTTGGCCATGTCCCTTTGTTGGGGAGGCCCAATGGCACTCGGAGGAAGGATAGCGGACTACCAAGAAGAGACTTGATACCCTAGCACCATATTCAGGGGGAGGAGGTCCCCCTTGGTCACAGTCATAGGGAAGGGGGATTGGGGTGAAAGTGGGAGGGAGGGAGGAATGGGAAGATGTATGGGATGGGATAGAAAATGAGATGTAATATGAATTATTTTATCTTTCAATAAAAATGTGTTAAAAAAAAATAGTAAGATGAAGCGCACTTAAAAAAAAAAAAAAAAGAGAAGTGACCTTAGTCTTCTCAAGGTTAGAAAACTAATAACTCAAGCACCGGGATTCCGAGGCAGGGAGTAGCCGAAGAGCCTGATCTCTTGGTACTAAAACTAGCAACTCTGGGGCAGAGGCTAAAGAGAACCAAATGTTCAGGGTAAGATTCATAAAGAAAATGTTTATATAGGCATTAAATACAATCCTTAGTGATCACACTCAGTGTTTATTTGCTATAATTAGCTACTAGAAAATGTAAAATAATCAAAAATAAAAGAAAATAGAAAAGCAATCAAATCCTTTACAGTATACTCACAAAAATATGTTTTACAATGGAAAGGAGTGGATTCACACAAGTGGCTTTTGTTTTGTTGTTTCCTGAACTTCTCAGTGTGCAGATATTATTTTAAGATATATGTTACGTCCCTGGCTTCTAAACTGGGGTTCCAGGCAGTCATTAAGTGCCAAGGAGTCAGGAATGGGGGTTCATGAGCTTAATCTTAGCATGTGGTGGGCAGAGGCCGTGAATTCTGTTCCAGGCCTGCCAGGGCTACAAGTCCCAAAAACCAGTGCTGAAGTGCTTCCTGAGAGGCAAGCTGCTGGGCTTCTTCAGGGACAGGGCAACCTAGATGAACAACAATCTCTATGGAAATGAAACTTGTAAAATAAACACTTTTTAAATAAAGCAGTGTTTGAAAGGTTCCCTCAGGTGGGAGGTGGGGCTTGGTTTGGGGATCTGATTTAGTGTAAGTCTCTTCTAAAGAAAAGACGAGGACCAGTCGTGGTGGCACACACCTATAATCCCAGGGCCCAGGGAGGCAAAGTCAAGCAGATCTCTGTGAGTTCAAGGCCAGCCTGGTCTACAGACTGAGTCTAGGACACCCAAGGCTACACAGAGAAACTCTGTCTCCAAAAACAAAACAAAGCAAACAAAGACGAGGAAGTACCGTAGAGCATGAAATTATACAACTTCAGCATTCAGGCACTGCGTGACATCTAGTTATTTAAAAACTCAATGAAAATCTTCAAAACCATGTAAGCTCAGTCTGAATTCCGTAAGTTAACAGTATCTCAGACTGCCAATCTTATGATAGCTTAGACTTATATACATGTAAGGATTAAACAGTTTCGTGGGTGTATGGGTTTAGACATTTGTGTAGGTGTGGGCATATGTGTATGTACTTGTGTGCGCGCATGTGGAGGCCAGGTCAACGTTAGTTATTTTCTTTGGTTGTTTTCCACCTTATTTTTCAGGGTCTCTCACTGAACGAGGAGCTCATCAGTTCTGCTCGACTGGCTAACCAGGGCCTTCCTGTCTTCCTTTCCCATTGCTCCAGAGGCACAACCTTGCTACCTTACCCAGCCTTTTTTTTTTTTTTTTTTTTTTAATGAGGGCTTGAGGAGCTACTTTCTTGACGGTACCCTCTCTCCGACCGCTCATCGTTTTTCTTTGAAACAGGCGCATCTTTTTCAGAGGGGTGCACTCCTCCGCTGACTCAGCGGGCATATTCTGAAAACCAGCTAAGTGCTAAGCACTGGCTACGTACAGAACAAATCACACATCTTGCTCAGTCCAACAGGAGAGAAAAGCCATAATTTGCATGAGCGCGTAGCATTTATACAGGGGATTTGAAAAGAAATAAGGAACGCTACATGCCGAAGAGACTGCTTAGCCAAAGGTGGCATTCACTCCAAATGCAACTGGATGGACTTGAACACATACACCTGATCGAGCTAACGCCAACAGCAGAAACATCGTTGAGGGCTGCGGCTAACTCAAAGACAAATTAATAGGACTCCTGTAACTCGTCTTTTTTTTTTTTTTTTTTTTTTTTTTTAAAGTTTACTAAATGCCTCTAGAGAAACGTTATGGGTGAGAATGGGCACAATTAGGAAAATGAGAAATCAGGAAGAACACAGGTGTCCGGTATGCATATTCATGAACCAGACAGTTGGTCACAGCTGCTACAAATGGAGAAAACAAAGCCCTGTTGGTTACCCAGTTACAATAAGAGAACAGCCTAGCAGACAAGACCTCCAAGCACAGCTGTAGTAAACGTTGCAACACAGCCAGCACCAGGGCCCTCTGCTCACACGGCCTAACTCCCTCGGTCACTGCAGAGGAAATGGTCAATCCCAACAAAAAGAAGCCTCTGCTCACGCTAGCACTATCCCTGAGACAGGACTATAGGTAGTGATGGGCACCACGCCATGATCTGGGTTGGAAACACTGTGATTTATAAAATGAAGCTTTAAAAAAAAAATAAAGATATTCAATGGAAGAAACGTGTAACTTATCTGTAAATACTGACCTTTTAAAAAAGTGTAGTCAAAACACACTGACCTCACAGTGATGGCCAGTTTCTATGTGACCCAGTACAACTTCCTATATAACCTTATTTCTGTGGATGGGGTCAGCAAAGCTGACTCTTCCAACTTGCTCTTTGCTGCACTTTCCAGATCAACGATGTGAACATGGGCTATGTTGGTTGTTACTGCTTCTTCCCACATGATAATCTATAAATAACCACTAGCAATACATACTTCAAACAAGCTCAAGTTTTATTTTAGAAGATCCAATAAGCCATAAATATTTGAGTGTGATCAAAGAAATGATTTCATAGTTCTAAAATAAATTTTCTAAATATGAATATTCTGTCTAAAACTAGCTATGAATAAAGTATTTAATTGAAAACTTATAATCTTTATTTCATAAGCCTTGAGTAATTACAGCTACTTGCAACTTACTCAGAGGACCAGTACTTTTCAGAACCAGATAAAGTTAAGACAGAAAAAGACTGAAGTAAAAACAGTTGAATTGTCCTTTTTATTTTGTTAGGTTCTAGTACTATCATGCAATGCCTATTCTTTCCTATTCTTAAGTATGTTCCAGGGCTACAGAAAATACCACAAAAGCGCTAGGTATGGAAAAGCACTGTAAGCCGGGCTTGGCGATGCACATCTGTAATCTCAGCACTCAGGAGGCAGAGGCAGGCGAATCGCAATGGGTTCGAGGCCAGCCTGGTCTACAAGGCAAGTCCAGGACAGCCAGGGCTACACAGAGAAACTCTGTCTTGAAAAACCAAAAGAGGCACCCTACTCTCACCTCATGGCCTTTCACATCTAGCAGAGAAAATTAGCAAAGCGTAAGGCAGATGCCAAGTAGGAACTTTGGAAGGTACGTGTGAGGGAACTAAGAGAAGACTGGCAAGGCAAGCCTGATTACCATGCTCAGAGTAATAGGCACGTGGGAGGAGCTGTACACTCAAGGGAGAGGCAACGGTGGCATCACAAGTAAATGGGAGGAGCATGGCAGGGATGGGAAGTCAGCATTAGCACATTACACAACATCCCCACAGCCGCCCAACTTTCAGATCACGTGTTCTCTTGACCCTTAAAGCTGAGGAAAATTAGGCATTTGTAATCGAGAGCAATGTATTCATTACCTCGTAGGCCATGAGCTTAAACACAGGTCTGTGGACCGCCTGTCCTTTCCTTGCTGTATTAATACCTCCAGAGAAACAGACTGCAAAGACACAAAGCTCAAAACCATAAATATTTCAGGTGACCCGACCTTTGAGTACACGTAATGATATTCTGAACTGTGTTCACATACTGCCTTTTACTTTCAGTGTAACCTTTTATTCACATAGAAAGGAAATTATAGAGAAGTCACAGAAAATGACAATGATTATTTATGATTAAAAAGCAGAATTATTCAGCAAGACGGCACAGCTTAGCTGTGGGAGAATTTCCCAAACTCCTTCACTCCTGCCCTCACTGCCCCTATTAATGAGGCCCTGATGCATCTCTCCTCTAAGTCTAAAAGACAACCTTTCCTGCTCAGACGGAGGAGCCATAATGCCCGCAGAGAGAAGCCAGTGATCTGGAGAGAGAAGGCCTTGCCCCTGAGAGCAACCAGCGCATCCAGTGAATGACAGAAGAGGGCTCTTAACTCTGTTTCCCATTTGGCACCCTGGGAAACTGGCCAGGTACTTGGTCCTGCTCACTGCAGACTAAACACAGAATTAATTCCCTATGAGTCTGGCCTCAGGCATCTGGCAGATGTGTCATCATAGCAGGAAGTGGGTTCCAGAGCAAGCACAGGCCACTGGGCAGGTCACCTGGCTCAAGTGCAAAGGAACGTCGCAGCCGGAGCTAAGGTAACGTGAGTCACAGGATGGTCCTGTATTGGCTAGTTTTCTTATCACTGTGACTACACACTGGACCAGAGGTGACTCAAAAGAAAGGTTCATGCTGGCTAACCTATTTCAGGTGTGATCCATCATACCTGGGTAAGCCATGTTGGCAGGAACACTTCTCCCCCTGTGAAATCAGGAAGGTAAGGTACTCCCCACTCTCACTTGGAGGGACGAGCAAGCAAGACAAGACTATAAACTTGAAGGCCAACCCCAGCCACCTAACTTTCTCTTACAAGTGCCACCAGAGAAAACCTGCTATCCAAACAATACCTGTTCCAAGGTCACTGTGTGCATCTAGGGAAGCATCTACACAGAAATGAGTAAAGGTCACCCCAGGGCACTACCGAAAGGTAAGGTGGGACAAAGACGATGGGAGGCAGAAGCACCTCGCTTTAATCATAAAGGCACAAGCACAGAGGCCACACTCTTCCCCCAGCTACCCGGAGAAAGAGGGAGAGCAGGCCACCAAGAAGAACCACACGATCCAGCCAGGAGCCACAGCACAGCAGACCGACATCACTTCCCATCGTACTCTCATCTGAAACAGACTCCACTTCAGTACGTTTTCTCTACTAATCAGCGGTTGGGACTCATCTAAAAAAAAAGTCAAAGGAACCATTCCTGTACATCTCAAAGTTCGTGAATTAAATCTTTCGGGACAGAGCAAGAAAAGCTGGAGATACACGAAGAAGAGAGTCGCCGCTTTTTATCAAGGGACCTAAGTTCTGCGACAACTGAACGTGTTGTTTAAGCCACGCGCTACAGCGAGCTCCAGCTCTCCCAGGAAGGCAGCATCTCAGTTCTAACTCGAGGGACAAAAATATGCCTGGTATCCAACACCTGTGCGTACTTTTAGACAAGCAGAGCTTGCGGTACATGGAGGGGAATAAAGAGCACACTCCTGACACGCTGTCAGAGAGGTGTGTGGCCAAGTGGCAGCACTCTAGCAAAGGAAATACAAGCAGAAGCATTGCCTGGCAGCCCCTACTACCTTCCCTTATCCTAATTCCCTCCTTTTCCTCTGGCTAGGAGGCAGACCTGGGAGACGGAGCCATCCTGGGCCACAGGCAGCAGCTGAGAGCAAGTTATGAGAAGCCCTGGCCACTCGTGATGGTGTTTCGATTCATGCTGGCTCTGCAATGCTCTCGCTGGGACTTTCTACTTTTTAAAGAAGCCTCTGTCTCTGCCTCTCTCACTGACTGTGTGTGTGTGTGTGTGTGTGTGTGTGTGTAGTATCTGTACAAGCCAGCATCAGTACTGGATGTCCTGGAACTGCAGTTACAGCTGCCAGGAGTCACCTGGTGCGGGTACTAGGAAGCAAACTCAGGTCCCTTGCATGAGCAGCAAGTGTTCCTAACCTCTGAGCCGTTTCTCCAACCCTTGAGCCTCTTTAGGCGAATGCTCTCTTTACGTCATTATAACTTGGGATTAAATTTCAAACTAGTGTTCTTACTAGACAACCGTAATCCTACCCCCAAGTGTCACATTTCCCAGCAAACCTGCCACAGAAAGCTTAATGAAAAAGGAGACTTTCTTGGGAGAAACACAGACACCGTTTGCAAAGCAAAGATAAAGAACTCAATGCTCTGCAGCCAGCACAGTACAGGAGGTGCATGCTTTACCCATGTGCATGAATTTCCCTCTCAGGGAAACAAAGTCTCTGACTCCACTATGAGTGGTAGCAGGGTCACACCTGTTTCTTGGCCTTCCTTGAGCTCCTTGTAGGTGCACTCTCCCTGAGCTCTGAGTCCTACCATGTGAGCAAAAGTGACAGTGCTACTTCAGAGACTCATCTTCACAGGGAAGGACGGCTCCTTTTCTGTCCCTCCTCCCTCAGGAGGGCCAGCACGCAGTACACCTAAGAATCATTTGGGGGCAAGATGATACGAAGGAAGCTTGGGTCCCCCCAATTACTACTGCTATGTAACAAAACACCTCAGAACTTAACAGTATAAGGCAAGTATTTTGATATATATACACACACACACACACACACACACACACACACAAAGTCTGTATGTCAAAACTCTAAGGCACTGTGGGAACAGCTTGACCCATGGTGTCAGAGCCTCAACTGGTAAGACTCAGCAGTTAAGAGCTAAAATCATCTGGAGGCATCTTGGCTCAAGTATCTAGTAGTCAACACTGCCAACAGGGACATGGAGGGCAGGCAACAGAGCACTCACAGGTCTCCGTGTGAACTGCCTTGGGGATATCAGCCACACATCCCAACTACAAGAAGATACATAACTTTTCCCAACCAGAGCATGGAAAGTGTATAATGTCACTAATTCACTACTCTCTTGGGTACAATGACAGAAATGGTCAATCTGATTCAAGGGAAAGAGACAGCAAAGACACCGCATACAGTCAAAAAGCACCCAGTCTCCTGGTATGAGCACCATGCCAGCCATGTGGTCATGGTGTAGGCTGCATGCCGGTCTGCACACCTCATCTCTGGAGTGCTACGTGAGTGGGACCTCAAGTGATTGTTTAAACCTACCCTTACTGTGGGTCTCTGTAGAAAACTTTTATCTATATAACTCCAATACTTCAAAACAAATCATCAGATGTGTGGTGGGACGTGGGGGTGGGAGGAGAGAGGGCTGGGAGGGAGAAGGAAAACCGAGGCGGGGGGGACTGGTGTGTCTGGGACAAGCTGGAGACCTGCCACAGAGCAGGCTCCTAGGAGGGTATAGGGTGACCCTAGTTGAGACTCCTAGCAACAGGGGACATGGAGACTGGACCAGCCACCTCCTAGCCAGGCAGGACTTCCAGTGTAGGGAGGGAGACACACCCACAAAACCTTCGACCCAAAATTGATGGCTGACTGGAGGAAATATGCCAACGCTGACAACCTAAAATAAAACTCTAACCACAGCATCATTCTTATAAAGTTAATTTCTTGGGATAAATATTTTATGTTGTCAGCCATTGGCATATTTCCCCCATTCAAAATTACTAATGGATATCAGAAATGCCTAAGGTAATATAATCACTAGTCATTTAGTCACTGCAAATTTCCCCTCCTGGCTTGGTACACCTAAGAGATTTCTGAGTGGAAACAATAAATATGTTGACATGTCAAAAAAAAAAAAATGTAGTACAAAAATCAACATCCCAGCTGTGCCATGTGCATCCAGTGAATATGCTTAGAGCCACCCACCTCAAAGCAGTTTCCCCACAGATAAACAAAGTATGTTAATTTTTTAAAGGTTTTTCGAGACAGGGTTTCTCTGTGTAACAACCCTGGCTGTCCTAGCCTCAATTTGTAGACCAGGCTGGCCTTGAACTCACAGAGATCCACCTGCCTCTGCTTCCCAAGGGCTGGGATCAAAGGGGTGCGCCACCCACGCCTTGCTATGCATTAAATTCTCATCACTGATTTGCAATTCGCCAAAATGAAGACTCTACGGCTTCACAGTGCAGTTTCAGTCTCGGTGCTCACGGTATGCTGGGTTACCTCTCTGTTTTCTTTTTTAAACTGATGCACAGCAGGGTTTCTACCTCCTCCCACCTGCTCAGAATAAAACATGAAATAGCCTTAGTGTCTCCATGCCTGCTGAAAACGGTAGAAATCAAAGTCCGAGAGCACACAAAGTTAGCGGAAGATTGTATTAAATATCTCCAAATACATTCAAAACCTGAAATCTATTTAGTGGCAGGTATGATTCAGGCAAAGTAAAGGTTTTGGAAACAGAGGAAGCCAAAACTAAAGCTCTAGAACTAACCAGCTGCATAAGCCACGAAAAACTGCCCTTCCTCACCTCAACTGAGTTCTCAGCGCACCTAAGTGACAAGAAACACCACAAGGATTAAATACAACACCGGGCCCCAAATAAATGTGGCCGCCAGTTCATGTCTACACTCTCTGCTGACCTCTTCACACATCATAAGATCCCCAACCACACTTCTAAAGTCTTATGCTGTTTTGGAACCATAACAAGACACTATAGGGACTATTTACTTTGTGAAAGAAGTTTGAGTCCCCTGTTATTAGACCATCCCGTGAGCACCTGATGGCATGGAAAGCATCTTCCAGTCATAGTCAGGGCCTGGCACTGCACTCGCCCCTGTTCTCTACCACAGCACAGTGATGGTGGGAGTGCAGCGATGCAAATGGGAAAGGCCCTCCTTACACTCTGTGCTTGCGCCCAGCTCCCAGTTAGTGGCGCTGTTAGGGGAGGATGTGGAGCCCTTAAGAAGTGGGGCCCTGTAGAGGGAACCACTGGGAACAGAAATCAGGGGGTTTACAACCTTGCTCCACTTCCTGTTCCCTCTCTCTGCTTCCCATGTGTGAATGAAAAACTGCGATGAGGCAGCTTCTTGCTCCCGCTAGCATGCTATGCCCTCTGCGCCACTCGTGACTCTACCCCTCTGGCACTGCAGAGCAGCATGAACTCTTTCTTCCTTGAGTTGCTTTGCATCGTAGGATTTTACCACAGCAGCAGGCACACGAGGACAGGGGACTGACCAGGTACTGACAGCACTGCCCTTCTAACGGGGCTCCACGGCCACACAGCAGAGGCTAAAGGCTGTGACAATCCCACCCACCCTCCAAGGAAGGGCTCGTCTGTGTCAAGACACCTTTGCACATTCAGCAGCTTAGCAAAGGCCCCAATATTACTCTTTTAGGGAGCTTCTTATTCTGGAAGAGCGCTAATAAAAATAAGGGTGAACTGTGCTACATTTATCACTGAGCTTCAGCAACTGCCAATTCATAACCTTCTTTAGCTTCGAGTTTCCCACTGAAAACTGGCAGTCAATGGCGGACAGCTTAAGCATCACAGCAAAAACTGTCCAGTGACCCCCCCTCCGCGCGTGCACCCCCAATAACTACTTCTACTTGCTGTTTTTGTTTGTTTCCGAATTCCAATGCCCCAAGGTTAATGGAGGCATCTCTTTAGGCTTTTTCAAACTTCAGCCTCTTCCCCGCCCTGCTTCATCAACTCTTGTTGTCATCTGTTTGTTGAGGTCACTGGCTCATTTGTCCAGTGGTTTCCCAGTCTGAATTCTGGCAACTGCATACTGCTATTCATATTTACCATAAAATGGAACTTAGACGAACGAAAGGATTTAGGCACATGAGATAGGATTCTCCTTCTTTTTTACTCCTGTACGTTTTAGATTTTCACATTCATCTATTATTTCTAGACATGGTAGATTTTTTTTTTGAGATTGAGTTTATGCAATGTATCTCAGGTTGGCCTTGAACTCATGATCTTCCTGCCTCAGGCTCCTGAGTGTGGAGGTTACGGTGATGTGCCACCATACCCAGCTAAATCCATTTGTTCTCTTCCTCCATCTCCATTAGCAACCACTGCCTAGATAGCATTAAGTGTTATAAAACAATAGGCCTCTTGCCTACCATTCCCTCTTCCCTTCCTGCTACACTGTCCTGTAAAGAGAAACGAACACTCTCTCACCAGATGCTTTCCCTCTGCAGAGCAGGTTCAGCACACAGGGTAAGGGTCTGATCCTTCCCTTTTCTTCCCAGTTTAGAAAATGGTGAGCTAAAGCTGGGCCTGGTGGCGCATGCCTTTAATTCCAGCACTTGGGAGGCAGAGGCAGGTGGATCTCTGTGAGTTCGAGGCCAGCCTGGTCTACAAAGTAAGTCTGGGACAGCCAGGGCTATACAGAGAGACCTTGTCTCGAAAAACCAAAAAGAGGAAAGAAAGAGAGAAAGAGAGAGAGAGAGAGAGAGAGAGAGAGAGAGAGAGAGAGAGAGAGAGAGAGAGAGAGAGAGAATGGTGAGTTGTTTCCTGAAATCCTCCAAACTAAAGAACAAGAGACAGTGGGGAAAGATATCAACAATAACAGGGAACACTTTATATCCTCAAATTTCTAGCTTGATAAGCCATGCTTTGAGTTGGAGAAAACACAAAAGAGAAAAATAAATAGTATGCTTAATTTTTAAGATGTCAAGATTAAATGGGAGTATATAGTAGTCTAAATTTCTCTTTTATACTTCTGCTTCTTGGTTCTAGTATAATTTTGTGGGTCATAACTTAAAGCTTTGGTAAAATCAGATGTTGTCAAAGGAAAATTTGACCAGACTTGGAGGAAAAAAATGAGTTTTAAGAAGGAGTGTGTTGTGTCTGCTTCTGAAAGACTGAGAGCCCCGCTGCATCTATCAGAAAATGAGTGAACACGGTAAGCAAAAGAAATTCTTTGCAGAAGCAAAATAATCTTATTTTTCAAAAAATATAAAAACACAAAGGTGTAAATACATAGCTGCATATAATATGTATGTGAGACACACACACACACACACACACACACACACACACACACACACGATGAGTAAGGAGAAAGGCTGGGATAACAAATAACAAACTATTAAAACCGATAGGAAAGGTAGAGACGACCTATAAACCAACAAACATCAGAGTGCTCTGGCAAGGAATCTGTGCTGTGCCCTAATTTGGAAGCTGGAGACTAACAGTGACTATAGGTAAGATAACCATTTTCAAGGTCCACTGAAGATTCAGATTCCTTTGTTCCTACCTAGAAAAACCATCAATGACATGACAGAGCAGCAATGAAGGGACAGAGGAAGGTCACATGAGGGAGCAAGGCTGAAGAGAAGGAAAGAGGTCACCATGTCCTTGTCTGCACTTCTGAGGCAATGATTAGTGAGAAGACGACAAATTCACGTCACTAACCGTGAGCAGGACAGCCTGAGACAACTGATTGGTCAATGAATTTGACTCTCTTTCTACGAGCCTTAGAAGGGACAACAGACCAGCTTCTACTTTGGCTGCACACAGCAGCCATAACTGACTTATCATCGGAGGACACAGGACGCCTCACTACAAACAGTATGCACCACAGTTTTGGAATTCATTATTCTGTTCACTTTATGTCGTTATGCCCTTAAGTCACTAAGCTATTTTGATAACTCTTTTTTAGAAAATTAAAATATTTCATGACTATCTAATGAAATGACTCAGCAAGAAAGCTATGATCACTGGCTTTGAGCCACTAAAGGAGAGAGAGTGTTACAGAGACAAGACAGTGGCAAACCATGGTAGCACTGGCTGAGGGGGCTGAACAGGGCTGCCTACCCTCCTGGCTCAGCATCTTCAAGAGGGAGGAAAACGGGGAAAGACCAGAACAGTGCATCAGACCTTCAGTTACGACAGAATAAATATGAATGAAACTTTATTTACTATCAGGAAAAAAGGGAGTGAATTCTGAGCCTTCCACCATGATAACTTTCAACGAAACTGCACTGATAGTTCAAATGTAAATACAGCCTGCAAAAACAAAGCTCAGACATAATTGTATAATGCTTATTAAGAAATCTATCAAGTGAATGAGTGCAAATAGTACAAGGTGGGAGGAAGCACCGTTCTAAGGAAAACATCATCACTAGTAATGGCATGAGGGTGATGTCCTAGGAGTGACATGTCAGAGCTGTCACTAGGTCACAGCATCTCTGTTCTTTCTGTCACAGCAAGAGTCTTCAAGTGCAGGACCAGCCATTCTAGAAGCCACAATGATGTCTGTGGGTCCGAGGAGTCAACCTAACTGTGGACTTCCACAGAAAATAAAAGATAAAATGACTAGGTATAAAGAAGCCAGTCACACAAGGCCACATATTACAGGATTCCACTTATAGCAATGTCTAGAACAGGGAAATCTCTCGGAACGGAAAAGAGCTCAGTGCTTGGATGAACTGACAAAGGTTGTGGGGGTCTCAAAAATGCACGGTGGGTACGGCATACAGCACTGTGTCATCTAAACACATCTGTAAAGATGAAAGCGTATCCGTTATTAAGCCATTGCTACCAACTAGAAACTGTACAGTCACCGAACCCTCCAGTAACAGCATGGAAGGGTGTTATAACTGAATCTCTCTTTTGAGGATGAGGAGGTTAAAGCCCAAACAGTTAATAAAGTTAGCCAGCCTCCTCAAACTAAGGCACCAGCCAAGGAGAATATAGGCAGTAAGCTTCGAACCCCTACCAAGACCTAGCTGAAGATCATGATATTCTCCACCGTTGAGTGGAGAGTGAGATCTGACTCTCACACGAACTCTGGTGCCCCTCTTTTCTGACCATGTCCCCCAGATGGGGAGACCTGGTGGCACTCAGAGGAAGGATAGCTAGTTACCAAGAAGAGACTTGATATTCTGAGAGCATATATAGGGGGAGGAGGTCTCCCTAGGTCACGGACATAGGGGAGGGGAGAAGGGGAGAAATGGGAGAGAGGGAAGAATGGGAGAAAACAGGGGAAGGGCTAACAATCGAGATGTAATATGAATAAATTAATTTTAAAAATCTAAAAAAAAAATAAAAAATAAAAATAAAGTTAGCCAGACATGGTGGCTCACACCTGTAGCCCAGCAATCCTGAGGCTGAGAGAGAAGGAGCCCTGTGAGTTCAAGGCCAGAATCTTGGGACTACAAAGTGAAATCCTGTCTCAAAACCAAACAACCAACCATGAAAATCCATAAGATTTAATACAATACACACAACTGCTGTGTTACTAAAATGGGTCCACAAAGTGGTAAATCTACCTTCAAAGAGGGGTTCTTTCTAATCCCCAGGAGCGTGCAGACTGTAACAGTAGCACATGGCTAATGTGACACCCTGAGACGTCACAAAAGACAGTGTAGCTTTCTTCTTGCTCTCAGGGTCACGTGTTCTGGAAGAGATACTCTGGAAAAGTACTTTGAAACCACTTAAAACAGTATCTGGGGGAAGCTCAAAGGGTCTCAGACCCCTGTTCTTGGTCGTTGAGTCACACGGAGTCACCCTGGAAGGGGACCCCAACCACAGTCAGTCTTCAGATGACTGCAGACCTGGGTGCCAGCTCCTTCAAACTCCTGGCTCCCAGGGCCAAATAATATACACAAACTCAGACTCTGGGCAGATGGATGATAAATGATTGATAGACGATAAGCAGATCAGTAGAAACCATAGTGCTGTAATTTCATGACAGCATCTCAACTTCTGAGAGACTGAAATTTTGGCAGCCCTCACAGCAAAGTTAATAATATCCTTTGAGGTCACTCCAGGCTTGACCTGCTGCCCTAAGGCGTCCTTTTAAGTTTAATCAGCCTTTAAGAGAACAATGAAACCAACCCCATTTGCCTTTCTTGCCACACAGTCAGCGTTTACAAGCTAAGCTAATGCAAAATTAACGCAAAGCCTTATGGACTTCTCACCCGGAGTGATGCCTGCCTGTATGTGCGTTGTACTCACCTGCTGGAAGCAGCTGACAGGTGGGGAGCAACCTCACACTACAAATACTCAGCATAAGCATTGAAACAACATATGGATATAGCTTGATAAGGTATGTTCACTGCGCTGTTTGCTTTTCTGAGTGCTTCACAGTCAGCTGGGCTCAGAAAAATGTCTTTCCTTGTGAACTCTGTTAAGTTCTCTGTAAAGAATCCCTCACCCACTTCCCATGCTATGCTTTCTGTGGTGTTCAATAAAAACTGAGCCGAGCCTTTTGTTAGAGACCACACAGACAGACACCAGACAGCATTCAGACAGGCACAGGCACACACAACACACAGAGCATAGAGAGCCAGTGGACACAAGCTATAGATACACAAAGATACAGAGAGAGAAGTGGAGAGTGTGTTTTCTGCTCCTTAATGCATTAACGGATGCAAGTTAATTAAGCTTATCGTCAACAAAGGAGCCGGGCAGTGTGGCTCTGGCGTGCCATCCCATCTATGTGCAGCAGGGTGGTTCTCAGTTCTGGTGATATTAAAATCAGCCCTGTGACTTCTGAAAACCCCAGGAGCCCAGAGGTCCGTCTCATAACTAGGACTGGGAGTTAACTAGTCTTCACGCACTGACCACTCAGATCAAATTATATGTCACCATCACACACAGAAACTGATTTGTCAGTGTGGCCTTTGTTTTTGGCCAAATCCTCTTCCGTCGTCTGCTTGCCTTCCCCTGGCCCCAAGAAGAACAACAGAGCAAAGGTAGACTCCTGGGTAGCTCACCCAGATGCCAGGAGCCCAGCAGGTGTTGGCCCCTGAACACAGCCTGCGGGGTGCTGCCCGCTTGGGAACTGCACATATCTCTGTCACCCTCTTGATTATAAACTTCTTTCAAACTAAAAGTCCTTTGTCCACCTCTTCTTCTAGCACTTACTTTTGTTTTGTTCTCAGTAGCCCGTCCCATTACACAACTCCTCTCCCCTCGCCTCTTCTCATTACGCACATATTTCCAAAGCTACTGTGTATAAAACCACGAACAACATAGTAACACACCTGTAAGATGGAGGTTTCTAGTGTTTGATTTGGGGATTTGCTGTTCACAGTCATGTCTCCCCATTACATATTCTAAAATAGTCACATACACATAAATAAATGCAGACTCCATCTTTCCACACACTAGTTAACATGTCAAACTGCATCCCAACACATCCTCGGGGGTTTTTTCCCCCCCTATCATCAATTAATCTAGGTAGGGGAGAGAATGGGGAAAGGGAGAGGAGAGCTCGGGTAACTGAATGAATGGGGAGAGATAAAAAGAACAAACTACCATTTACATTAAGGAACGGTCCAGTCTCACAAGGCACTCAGGGGACTTATCACCTGCATTTTCTATGGCCAAATAATGTACTTAAGATACAACACATGGTTACCTAAGGCTCAGCTTGCGAGAGTTCTTGCAATTAAAATGGAACACTATGAACAGGCTAACACATGACAACTCAGCAAGGCAGTGATAACAGTCCAGCAACTACTACAGAATACGCAGTGTCCAGAAAAAAACAAACAAACAAACAAACAAACCAACTGCGTGTTCCTGAGCACCCCTCCTTTATAGACAAAGCCCTCTGTAGACAGACAGACACACAGACAGACAGACAGACACACACAGACACACACACACACACACACACACCATGCATGCCTGAGGAAGAGGCTGTCTCTGTTAAGGGGATGCTTTCCACCTCTAGAGGCCTCTGTGAACTTCACTCCCAGTGTTCCTATGCTCCCAAGTGGTAGAATGGAAAACTGCAAGTCATCATCAAGCCCCGCCAGAGCACCTCCTCCAAGTGGTCCTCCTCCAAGAGGACCTCCTCCAAGTGGTCCTCCTCCAAGAGATCATCCTCCAAGAGAGCCTCCTACAAGAGGTCTTCCTTCTCCAAGAGGTCCTCCTCCTAGTGGTCCCCTAGACAGACAGTTCAACACAAATACGACCTGTCGACACGTCTGGCAGGTGGCCTTTGGTTCCACCTCCTTTAGCTACTTTCAGTATCCAGGTAATTCTAGTCCTCATCACACACTGTTTGCCTTCTCAGATGTACATTTCGCTGGCAAACTGTCACATGCTGTTGATGCCTGTTAAAAGTGAATGTGGGAGTGAGGAGGGCCTCCCTGTCTCCCCTGAAATCCCCTAACTCTAACTAGAAAGAAAAACAGCTAAAGGTATTGAAAAACCCAGATCCTTAAAATCTGGCTAACATGTAAACTCTTCCCCCACAGAGGTTACTATTGTTTATCCCATAATATAGTTGATGCCAGCAGCAGGAACAGGAAGAAGGAAGTTCTGATAGTCAGGCACTCAGGCTGACTGCAACTTCCCCAGTGAGTTTACTGATGGGTGACAGACCCTGCCCCCTCTGATGTTACCTTTCTGCCACTGTTTAGTTTGTTCCTTTCCATTGGAAGTCTCACTGTAGGGGATGCCCTGTGCTCAGTCTGGAGCTCCAGATGACGCCCCAGGGAAGCTTCCCAGAGGAATCTCTTGCTGGATGTTTCGAGTGTCTGACTGGGCAGTGTTTTTTGCTGTCTGCTACGTCCCGATTCTTCTTTTACTCACTTAATAAACTCTCATTCAAAACCCTAGCTATTGGAGATTATTCACCAGATTAAACAAAACAACTCTCTGTGTTCCCATGGCAACAGCAGCCTGCGCTCCCAGGCTGCCGGGCCAGTTCTCTGCTGCAGAGTCCAGCAAACAGACTACACTGAGAACAATTCAACAACAAAGACCCTGGTTTTTTTCATCTTTGCATTCCTAGCAGAGAGAAGACATGCAGAGGTTGGGAGGGAGGGGGAAGGAGACCAGTAGAAAAGGAAAAATATTAGGGAGCAGGGTACTAAAAAGAGTCCTAGAAAGAAGCAAAAGACACCAAATTCATATTCAGAACGCTGGCATGTAACCGCCTGCCACTGGAAGCTACATCAGCAGAGGCCTGCAGTAGGCCCTCCTTTACCTACAATGCCAAGGCTTCTTGTAAATGTTTCACTGTTCATATTAACATCTGCCATGCTTGTAAAAGGCCCTGTGCTGACTGGACTTATCTCAGATTGACCCAAAATATGGGTCTGAGGAAGGAACCTCAGTTAAGAAAATGCCCCTGTAAGATAGGGACCGCCTGTAGCGCATTTTCCGAATTAGTGATTGATGAAGAAGCACCCGGCCCATTGTGGGTGCTGCCATCCCTGGGCTGGTGGTCCTGGCTTCTATAAGAAAGTAGGCTGAGTGAATTGTGAGGAACAAACCAGTGAGCAGCACCCTGTCACGGCCTCTGCATCAGCTCCTGCCTCAAGGTTCCTGCCCTGTTTGAGTTCCTGACCTGATTGCCTTCAGTGATGGGCTACGTGTGGAAGGGTAAGCCAGATAAACCCTTTCCTCCCTAGCTTGTTTTGGTTACAATGTTTCATCACAGCATTAGAAACCTTAACTCAGACAGGCCCTATAGGAAATGCTGTTTTCAGTGGGATTTTCAAGTGTGAAGCTCCCGCCTCCTTCACTGTTTGGCAGTTTCAATCACTGCTCCTTTTATTGCCTAGAATTCCTGGACTCAACTGCTCTTCCTGCCTCAGCCTCCTGAGTACCGTGACTGCAGACACGTGCAACTACACCCAGATCCCACTAATCTGCTTCAGAGTAGAGTTAGAATTCCCTTACATGTGGACTTTAAAGGGTGGTAGCTGAATGAATTTGCCGGGGCTTTCTTCAAACCGCACTGGAGAAGATGGAAAGGCCACTTCAGGGGGAAGTTAAGTCTAGACTCTACGGCCAATGGAAAGAATGAGTTTTAAGCCTTTAGTAGACATGACTCAGGAAGCAGGTACCACACAAAGGCAGGCCATCACAAAGGTGCCAGCGTGTGCAACCTGGGGGCTTTGAGCCACGTCCATCCTAGGATAGCTACAAACATGTAAATGGCATGTCAAAGGGTTGGGCAACTCTGAGAGGAAAAGCACAATGCACAGGTTAGGTGCACAAACATTTTCAGTCTGAGGCAGATGTAGTAAGAGACGGACATAAGCCAGGCTCTGCCTCCCACCTGTCATGTCTCCCAACCTTCCAAAGTTTATCTCTCATCAGACACAGAAGGACTTTCTCTGTGATTGTGGCAGTGCCTTCAACAGCCCAGCTTCTATGGGAAAACTCCAGTTCCCATAACCTACAAGCACAAGTATGCCTTTTAAAAACCTAGTAAGGGGCTGGAGAGACTGCTAGAGGTTAAGAGCACTGACTGCTCTTTCAGAGGTCCTGAGTTCAATTCCCAGAAACCTCATGGTGGCTCACAACCATCTATAATGTGATCTGATGCCCTATTCTGGTGTGCAGACAAAAACCTGGTAAGAAACCGAGTCGCGGTAGTGCAGTGCATGCCACCTGTAATTCCAGCACTAGGGAAAACCGAGGCAGACGGATTTCTGGGTTCGAGGCCAACCTGGTCTACTGAGTGAGTTCCAGGACAGCCAGGGGTACATAGAGAAAGCCTGTCTCTTGTTGGCGTCCTGAGTTACTCAGGACCATCAAAGAAAGAGGATCACTCCAGAACGTAGCCAGGCTCTGAGGCAGCAGGGAGGCACAGTCTCAATAAACTGAACCTTGAACAGCGGAGCAGAAGTGTATTTATTGACTGTTACAGAAAAAGTTGTTTGAGTAAAGCAAGTTCCTCACACCAAAGCCCCTGACCCCTGTGTCCTGAAGGGAAACATCACACCCCTGCAACTTCAGTCCTTGTTGTGCACAGTTTGCAGCACTCAATAACGCAAGACGCTCCAGGTGTGCCAGGACCGTCTTTGTGACTGAAGCCATGCAAAGGCTGTAGAGCTCCTTCAGAAAAACAACTCTATAGATAACAGAAAACAGTCACTGTTTCCTACAATGACGTCTTCAAGGTTAAAGTACTTCTAGAAAACAACTACTCATTCTAGCGTTCACCCTAGATACAGTGATTGTTCTAGAACTCCACTACAGTCTCTAAATACCAAAAACAAAGACAAACAAAACCCAGTAGGGACTCGGGCTGCAGATGTGCCTGGATGGTAAGGTGCCTGCCCAGCTCGGATGGGCGAGACAGAGTTCACGCGCCATCGGTGAGGACGTCCGTCCGCACGGTCAGTATTGTACTGTGTTTTGGTTTTATTTCTCCTGTTTTCATTTGGTTGATTCCACTAAGCTATCAGTGGCAGAGTAGGGAAACCTACTAAAACCACTGTATGATTTAGCTTGCCAATAAATCAATATATTTTCCAAAGTCTTATCTTGGCTTGGCTTGACATCATCTCAGAAGGTCGTAGGTTTAAAGATTAAGTACAATGTAAAGAATTCGTACCCAGCATCCGTTCATCCGACTCGCGCTCTAACAGTCGCCAACACTTTCACTGAACTCTCTTTTCTTTTACTTGGGGAATAGCGTAGGTATGATCCCAACTCACAGGAATCCCCCCTGCCTCAGCCTCTCAAGTGCAAGTATAAAAGACTGCCCACTGCAAAACTCCAGCTCCAGGACCCTCTGAAAAAGAGAAACACACAGAGGAAGCAGCAAAGACTGACCCAGCAGTGTTTGCCAAGAGGAAGACAGAAGAACAAGCCGGTTCCTCTCTCTAGAAGAACCTCGTGATATGAGTGGAACTCTTCTTACTCACTCTGTGATGGGGTAGGGGTGAGAAGTACATTTGCCAAAACCTGTGAAACAGTTCAACAACCTAATATAAACCGCGGACTCCCATTATAATAGTGCGTCAGTATCAGGCCTTAGTTGTGAACAATGTTCTGTACCAATTAAAGATGTTAATAACAGAAATAGTAGAGAAGAAAGACAAAGGGATTTTTTTAAAACTTTCTGACCAACTGTTCTATAAGCTACAAACTGCACAGAAAGCATGCTAATTACAAAAAATATATATAATATATAATATATATATTTCTGCCCTCAGAAGTTTGTACTCCATTACCATGTACAGGGAATGACATTTTCTAATTAAAAACATTATTTAGCAGAAAACTTTAAACTCTTAATATTCTATAGCCTTATCATAACGTACCCTGAGAAGGAAGTCTCGGCTGAGGGACTGCCCGGATCAGACAGGCATGTGGACTGCTCTATGGGGAAGTGTCATGACTGCCAGCTGCTATAAGGGCCCCAGTCCTGCAGGGATGACACACACGGACCCTGGGCAGCTAGCCCTGCACTGTGTAAGGAAGCTCTTAGGAGTGAGCCCGAGCGGTCAGGGAGCAGCGCTCCTGACATGGTTTGTGCTTCAAGCTCCTGCCCTATCTTCCCCCAGTGACGGGCTGTGCTGTACACTGAAATAGACCCACTCCTCCTCTAAGACTCCTTGGTCAAAATGTTTCATCACAGCAGCGGAAGAAGACCAGCCTAACTTAAGCCAAAAGGAAGAGCCGACCTACTAATTTCAAACCACTTAATAGCTTAGACAACAAGGGTGCTAGGCTCCCTATTTTATTCAATGCAAAAACTAGTTATAAAAGTCCCTCCTCTGGTCAATCTAGATGCAGCCTTAGGGTACCCCAAAGTCATATAGCTTCTAAAAAGCGAACATTTTGTTTGGTTGTTTGTTTTGTTTTTAGAGACAGGGTTTCTCTGTTTTTCCTGGAATTCATTCGGTAGACCAGGTTGGCCTCAAACTCAGAGATCTGCCTGCCTCTGCCTCGAAGTCCTAAGACAGGAAGAATCTCAACTATAATTCCTTTTATAGGCAGCAGTCTCTTAGAAAAGAAACACAATCCGAACATTACCTAAAGAAAAGGGGAAATGCTTTAAAAGCTCACAGGCTCTTCAATGTGGTGAGGAGGGAGGCCAAGCTAGACTAAAGCTAACCCTCGCACTACAACGTCTGCAAGGGGCAGCTGCCCCAGGCATCTGCATCTAAGTGAAGTGCCATCCTTCATTCTCGGGGACATCATAATCCCTGTGTTGGATCCAGCATATTACAATCACACTGTAAGGCTACTGCTTCCAACATGACGAAAAACACATAAATCACTACCAAGTGAGTGCAAAGTCCTGGGTCAAAACACACAGGCCTACATAATTCCATCCCGTGGCTGCATCAAGGGCACTGGTGCCATGGCTGTAATACCTGACGAGTATTAATACGCCAGAAAGAGAGACAAACACATGCCAGTGTTATTAATAAAACGCACTCCCCAAGAGCCACTGTGATGGCAGGAGGGAAGAGCAGTACCCTTGCCTGAGGACACGGGCTATTCCAGGCATTAGGGCTGAAAATGTCAGGAACGCTGGCACGTCAAAAACTCAACTTTAAAAAATATGTATATTTTTAGCCTTTTTTTTTTTTTTTTTCCAGACTGCTGTTATGTAAGTGTTTCATCATCTGGTAAAGTCCAATGTCAAGTTTATATGTAAAACTACATAAAAGGGGCTGGGAAATTGGCTCAGTAGTTAAGAGCAATCTCTTGCAGGAGGCTTGAGTTCAGTTCCTAGCACCCATGTCACCCAGCTTACAACTGCCTATAACACCAGGGGGAATGACCTATTAGCTCTGAGGACAGCTGAACTTGGATGCGCGCGCGCGCGCGCGCGCACACACACACACACAAACATACTCACGTGCATTCACACAAACCTAAGAATAATATTCAGTAGCCGAGCACGGTGGTGCATACTTTTAATCCCAGTACTCAGGAGGCAGAAGCAAGTGGATCTCTGCGAGTTCAAGGCCAGCCTGGTCTACAGAGTGAGTTCTAGGATCGCCAGAGGTGTTACAAAGAGAAACCTTGTCTCAAAAAAAAACAAAAACAAACAAAAAATACAAAGCAGAAAATTTCAATACGATACCTTTATTATTTCTTCATGTTGTTAAATAATATGTAAATAAAAAAAAGAAAAAAATATGTAAGTTATTTCCTAAATTAATCATAGAATAAGTTTCTGAAAGTAACATTTTACTGTAATGACCCTCTGTGCTATCGACACATGGCACAAGGGGACTGTGCGTCAGAGCAGGGGCCACAGGGGGCCACAAGTCAAATGGCTTCAACCAACTCCCAATGCAACTAGCAGATGAAAATGAGATGGACTGAGTCATTCTTCTTAGGATCTGATAGTAAAAAATTAGAGTATTAACTATGCAATTTTTAAATTATTTTTAAATTTTTTTAAAATTTAAATTAAAAAATTTTTAATTATCCCGTTGTAAATCAATCTAGGAGTATATCAAAAGTATACAAGATTCTGGGTCAACTAGTGAAGTAGAGTAATTACAACACAAGTAATTTTATTACAGAAGAACTTAAAATGGCATTTCACACATGGGCAAATCCTGCTTCTGCAAATATTGTTTGCTCAGGTCACTATGCGTGTCACCCCCATGTCACGCTCACCTCACTCGTAATTCTTCTGCACGTTGCACCAGGTTTCTGCGCGGCTGCCCGCTGCCTTGCTTTGGACCTTTCACACAGCTGCTATGCTGTGAGCATGTGTTAGCCTCCAGCTAACAGCAAGCCTGGAGCCGAAGCCTGGAAACCACATATGACAGTGCGGGCAGACTCACTAGCCCAGCCTCAGGATGCCGGCACCAGGAGCCAGAAACAGCTGGCTGGCCACTCCTACACTCTACGCCATGAAGAAGTGAATATTTCATGCTCAAAAGTATTGGGTTTCAGGACAGTATGTTGTGTATAACAATAGATATCTAATTAAGTCATCTTTCGGTTAGTTTATTTTGGACCTTGGCTCTCACGATTCATTCAATGATATAAAACCACCTCTCACACACACTCCCTCTTCATCTCCTCTCCAACCACTCAGACCAGGGCTCCCTTCCCTATACTGTAGCAGATACCATCAACACACTGCGCCTCTAAGTCAAGAAACTACATTCACGACCGGGAGTAGCGAAGGCATCCAGGCAATGCCGAAGACTTGGGCAGAGTGGACAGGAAAGCCACTCATTTCACAGTGGTAAAAGTTAGGGTGTGTGAGCCTTCCACAGGGGCTATCCTGCTAAGCCCAAGTAACTGCCATCCATGAGCATGTGGCCCCAGTGTTGTTAGGTCACCACATCTTAAGAGAAGAATTTAAATTCCGCCTTCTTATATGACCTTTCTCAATTTCTAAGATGTAGTTCAGTGTTTTTTACAGTGAACAGATAAAACACAGCTACAGTCTATGTTCAGTGCACATGCTTTTCGTTGTGACAATCCACTTAAATAAACTAGAAGTCTCAAGGAAAAAACAACCGATTCCAGAACTAGGGTAGGGAAAGGACACAGAGAGTCCAAAATTGCCAGAAAATAAAGAAATCACTTTTGTAATTGAATAACTGACTTAAGCAATTATCAGGGGGGGAAACTAAGTACTAGATTAAAAGGTTATACAAAAATCAATTATATTTCACCTACTAATTAAAAAAGAACAACTAATAAAAGATTATTTTACAATGGGAGAGTTCTAGCAGATCTCTTCATGTAAAGTGACCAATTTTAATGCCACCGTTTATAGAACAAAAAAACCTGTCATATGTGCTCTGATATGGCACAACTGAGGGGAGAAATGCCATCATCTCTGAAATGTATTATTGCTGAATTGCTTAGTATGAATTCAGTCATAAGAACATACTAAGCATGTGGGGCCCTGCTAGCTGGGGTGGAAGAAAGCTTTTCTAGAACAAAGGAAACTCACACTCCAACAAAGGGCAGTCAGTATATGGTCCTTATTTAGATACTAGTGTCTGCGGGTGGAGGTAGTCGGTTTCCAGAGAAGGGATTTAAAGACTGGAGAAGAATCACAAAGAACCCATAGCATGTATCAACTGTTTGTTACAGACGAAAATGGCATGGTGGCCACTTAGGACAACGTCACTCTTCTGATGCCATGCATGCTTAAATATTTAGAGATGAAACAGTCTGCGAAATGTTATGAAACCAGTGAAAAAGCCAGAACACAGTTTTTAGGGAGAAAAAAAAGTGGGTGTTTTCAGAGACATGTCCAGTCACATGACTATGCAGGATCCAGTCAACCACCCAGCAGTGACTGCAGACTGGCTCTCCCACTGAGTGAAGATGCAGTGAAGGGTGGCCCCAGGGCGTCAAATACTTTAAAATGACTAATGTCGTTTTTTACTCACAGCTGCTCAAAGTGCCTATCAACTAAATGTTACCAAGTCCTGTCCCAGTTAGGTTTCTGTTGCTGTAAATAAGCACGTGACCAAAAAGGAACTTGAGGAGGAGTGGGTTTATTTCCCCTTATAGCTTACAGTCCATCATGGAGGAAAATCAGGGCAGGAATGCACGGCAGGAACCTGAGGTGGAAACTGACGCACAGGCCATGGAGGGATGCTGCTTACTGGCCTGCTCCTCAAGGCTCACTGAGTCTGCTATCTTCTAGAACCCAGAACCACCGACCTCCTCAGGCAGAGCACCACTCACAGTGGGTGAGCCTCTGGCACCAGTCATTAACTAAGCAAATGCCCCGTAGACTGGCCTAAGGACGACCTAATGAAAGCATCTTTCTCAACTGAAGGTCCCTCTTCCCTCATGGTCATAGTTTGTGTCAAGGTAACAAAGAAGCAAACAAACAAAACAACAACAACAAAATTAACCAACACAATTCTCTGAGAGAAAAGTACCTTAAAATGAAATATTGTATTACAGTCATTCAAAAATGCATAAAAGGACAGATACGGGTAACAACTTCTGTCATTCTAACATCTGATATATAAAGGGTACTAAGAAAGCAATATTTAAAATGTTTATACAGTATGACTGGTTTAAGAAGTGTCAAGCGCATTTAGTTGAAAACAAAACAATGTTTCTAGAGTTTTAAAGTCAAATAATTTATTTTACTTAAAAAAAAAAAAAAACAATGTTAACCTGTAGTGAAGCAATGGGGTCTTAAATAACTACAGAAAAATTAGCTTCCATTCAATCTTGATTTCTGTAGACTTGCTACATTCCAAGCAACTTAACATATAAGGTAAGACCAGGATATCAATACAGGGACTTGTACCTATAACTTAATCTTCATTCAGAATTAATGTTGAACTGTCATTGATGGCTGCAAACAACGAGAAAGGGGGAAAAAAGTTCCTATAGGAACCAAGCCGGAAGCTGAGGAGCTAGACTGTATGGTCCTACACCTCACAGCTCTTGATGCTTAGGCCAGCAACAAGCAAAGGTGAGAGGATCACTCTGACCTGGACTCCACCAGAAACAGGAGGCATCGGGAAGCTGCTGGGCTGTGGTGGGCCTCTAGAGAGAAGGGAGCTGTGTGTGAAGTAAATGCCCTTCCTTAGGTCTGTGTCCAAACTCCAACAGGTTTCTGCTCAAACAGTCGGAGAGGATCTCTAATCGGCATGACAAGAGGCACAGATGCAGAAGGCAAATCAAACAAGTTCACAAGCTGCGCTTCATGCCCTAGTCATCACCCACATGTCCAGCTCTGAGGCTCTGACAGCACAACAGGCTTCAAGACTCTGATGCCACACTTGCTCCCGCAGAACTGCCAGGCAAATTATCCCAAAGGGAGGGAGGAGCTGATGAGGACAGTGCACTGAGCATCTACAATTCCCTTTTAAATGTGAGCACAGTCAAGAAAGGACGCCAAGGAAAGCCACTACTGTGAAGAGGCCAAACAAATGACAGAATTTTTATTAAAAAGGAATTTAGAGAAAGCAGAGCTGAGCAGGCAGATAAAAACTTCCTAGGGATAGAATCAGATCACGTACTCCTAAGATAAAGAACAAGACACACAGGCCTGTGCGTGCAGCTCAACGGGGAGCGCTTGCCTAGCCTGCTTAAGGCCTGAGTTCCTTCATCAGCACTGCGAAAAACAAGATGCACAAAACAGGGCCAAGCTAGGCAGAGTGGCATACATATGCCCAGGGTGCCAGTAACTAGAGCACAAAATTAATTATTGAATTTTTTAAAAAATCAGAAAATTCAATGAACAGGTTTAGATCAAAGTTACTCGAAAAACAAAAGTAGAAGGTTTAAAATGCAGACGAGAGACAAGAAAAAGACAGGAGAAAAGCATAAGCTTTTAAGTTAAAGGTCCTGAGTTCCTAGATTAATGGATTGAGTGCTTACATCCTGGGTAAAAATGGTCCCACCACACACACAATCCTAAAATTTCAGCACACTTCAGACACAGACCCTCAGATAGTCATCTGGACTCTGATTACATGTTTGGGATTACCAAAGCTTTTCAGAAATTTCTCTGCCTAAGCTCCATTTCCAATCAATTACTTCAAAATCACTCATACCACAATTGGACAAAGTTCTCAGATGATGTTAAACCGAAGTCTGGATTGAAAAATCAAGACTAAAAAATTTTAAGAAAGAGTGGATGGATGAGAGGAGGAAGAATAACCTTGAGATTTCTTAATGGCAGCACCAAAACTCCAGAAGAGAATAGATTCATATTTCTGAAAAGTAATTATGTCTAACAAAACTGATTATGAATTAATTATAAGGGAATCAAAAATACTATTTTCCAGAATTCTAATATCTCATGCGATTTCATGAATCTTTCTTCAGAGTGCTACATGAGAAGGTAATTTACCAAAAAACAAAACAAAACAAACACAGCTATAAACCAATAAACATCCAATAAAAAGAGGTCTACATGCAAGAGGATTTTATCCCCCAGAACAAGTCACCTGTCCCAGGAATGAAGAACACTCACACAGACTGGACAGCACAGCTCCCAGAGGGAGAAAGATCCCCCAAAATGTAATACTTGACCTATTTGGGTGTTCCTAGACAAAGTTCACAACTGAGGCTACAGTTGCAGTAAGTACACAGTGAGATCTGCAAAGAAGCAAGAGGATGCACACTGACTACAGGGAAAGCACAAAGTCGCAAGAGGAGAAAACACCATGTTACAACTATGTCTCCCCTGTGGAGAGCATCTGACAACTCGCAACAGTGTGACACAGGACACAGCAGGAGACATAATGATGTAACTACACGTCAGGGAAATAGGACAAATGTGGAAACCGAGCTGCACACACATCTTCTAAAGAAGGTGGTGGACAACGATAAAGCAGACTACTAGAAATGAGCCTAAAACTGGCAGGTAGTGGTGAGTTTAACACCCCATAGCCTAGAGTCTGGGGCACCTGTCTGTCGTGAGAACAGAGGCGGGAGTACAGTGACCACAGGTGATTTGTGATTAGCTTTATACAACTCTTTCACTTTCTAAACTATCTGTGTGAACAACTTGACAAAAATTAAAACTGTAACACATATAAACACACACACAGAGAGTATAATGACATTAATAGTATTAGTACTTTTACTTTGTTTGTTTTTAAAGAAGTAGGTTAAATGAGATAAATCCTCCTCTTTAAAACAAAACAAAACAAAACAAAGTATAGCCATTTTAGAGAGATGATGTCGCCACCGTTCACATGGCCCATAAGAAATAGGCTAAGAAGGGGGAAGGGGGAAGTTGCTCACTTTCACTATGAACCTTCATTGTTATCTAATAACTGTGTGTACACAGTACAAGGTTTCAATTTTTCAAATTTGAAAATTTTTAAAGTTTAGCTTGATATTTAGTAACTTTTTTTTACTGAATTCTATTTACTCATTTTAAAAAATATTTATTTATTATGTATACAGTGCTCTGTCTGCATGTAACCTTGCAGGGCATCAGAGTGCACCAGATCTCATTATAGATGGTTGTGAGCCACCATGTGGCTGCTGGGAATTGAACCCAGACCTGGAAGAGCGGCCTGTGCTCTTAACATCTGAGCCATCTCTCCAGCCCTAGTTTACTCTTTTAAATGACATGTAGTACTAACTGCCCATGTACACAATAACTAATGTATCTGTTATGATACTGTTTGGCATTAATTTCTAAAGTTTCTCTGATTAAAAGTACTTGGTGGGGGATGGGGCAGTAAGACAGTCCAGGCAATCAGGGCACTTGCCACCAAGCCTGCAGACTTCAGTTTGACTCTCAGAATACACAAGCTGAGAGGAAAAAGCAACTCTTGCACACTGTCCTCTGACCTCCACAAGTGCACTCTCACATGTATGACCCTGCCCATATCCACAAAGACACAAAATAAACAAATAAATGTCAAGAAAAGAAGTTGTTAAAGTATAACTGGAACTAGAGAGATGGCACAGTAGCTGAGAGCACTTGCTGCAAAATCCTGAGGACCAGAGGTCAGATACCAACACCCACTTAACCACTCTCTTTGTCCCCATGCACGTGTGCACACACATGTTTACACTCATGAGCATGTGCACAAAGGAATAAGATAAATATATTTTTAATACTTTTACCTACGTCCACATGGGACAACTTTTCTTCTGTCTTCAAACTTTTTGCCTTATACTCCACTAAGGAACTGTAGCCCCTGACACATGTATAAAACTAAACTTCAGACTTAGTCTGGATTTGACCAGTTTCACCATTAACATCTTTGGTTTGAAAGCAATGCATTTAGACTGTCAGAATTCCTGCAGTCAAAAACTGCCTCTTCTACACTCAGGAGGTGTTTGCAGCAGCAGCAGCAGCAGCAGCAGCAGCAGCAGCAGCAGCAGCAGCCGTATAAACCTAACCTAACATCTTTATTACAATTACTACTGCATATTAATTTTGCAGGTAACTTCACTGTGGCTTTTTCACTTGTGCAGACACTGTACCTCCATCACATCTACCCACTCTCCTCTAGTCTCTCTGGCTTGCCCCTCAGGCCTATTTCCCATCAATAATAAGCATTTTTCTACTTTCAGGTTGAACATTTGTTGTTGTTGTTGTTGTTGTTGTTTCCACAGAGGAGTGAAAACAAAGCCAAGCACTTTACCTGCTCTGCTCCAGCTGTTATACACCGACGACTCCTTGTCCAAGAATACACCAGGACGATGGAGAGAAGGGGCCTGTCACGTTGCCTTCCTCACTGAATTGTATCGTTTCGTTTGTATAATAAGCTAATCGATGATCAGAAATGTTTTCTCTTACAAAATACAGCAAGAGAATTAGAACTCTCACTCAACCTAAGAATTTGTAACTTTCTCTTTGTAATTACACAAGAGAAACCCAAGTCTTCATATGGTCACACATGACCTGTACATAAGAAACTGTTTGAAAACCCCTTGGAATTCTAACTTCCCAGAAGCAAAGATATAGTGTTTCCCATATGCTTTGGTTTTATTGATAAGTGAGGGGAAGCTAAGTCTGGTTTCTAATTACATAATACCTTCCTCCATTTCTACTGACTTATTTTTCATCAATCTATTTCATTTTTAATTTTAAGGAAGGATCTGAAGACAACACTGTAAGCAGAGGGAATGGGATTAGTTCATACTACACTCCTGTATGTTTAATTAAGTATAGGAATATACACATAATTAAAATTACATGTTCAGACCTCTGTGAACAATGAGCAAACATTTTCTTATCTTTATAGATTTATGGACCACTTCCCTTCAAACTGTTGAGGAAAGATTTCAATCTTTTAAACTTGGCAGAACCTCCTAACAAATACCACTTTAACAAAGCACAGATGGGAGATTTACAATTTTGGGGGAGTCTGGACTTCTTTACTACTAGTTTTCCTTAACATATTTATAACATCAGATAGACAGAATTCTATCAAATCCTTTTACTTCTGGCTAGCTATTCTCTTTAAGAGGGCCTCAAGACAAAGACGTCTTTTAGGACAAAACATGAGCTAATGGGAACATACCAATTTATCTTGTATATAGCACAGTGCCCTACTTCTTAATAGTAAGACCTTTCCCTTGCTCTACACACATAACACCCATTGATATCCATGAGGGCCTGATGTCCATGTGGCCTCTTGTGAAGGGAAAAATTTATGTCTGCTGTTAACCGATGCTTGCACCTGGCTGCCAGCCAATCCAATATAAACATCATCATTCATCAAGTACTGGGTAATTCCTTGTCTTCTGTGAATTCCAGATTTTTGAAAAGGTCAGAATTCAACTTGAGAAAAGAGAAACTGTTATACTTAAGAAGACACAGAACAAACACACAAGGAATTTCATACAGTGAGCTACAGTACAATATCGACAAATGATCTAATAGACTTTTCCAGTGTAATTGACGTGAAAATCTATGGAATGACATCTGCCATTTAGGCGTGTTTTATACACTACTGAGCTACATATCATCCCATTGTGGTCTCAAAAATCCCCTGAAGAGGTACAGGGACAGCAAGGGTGACTGGGAACAGATGTTCTTTCTAAACTCATGGGTAGTGACACTTATATTAAAATACACCTTCCGTCTTCCTGGAGGTCAGGAACTTCAAACTATAATAAAGAACAATTGTCAGGGAGTCTTTGAACAATCTGAATGCAAAGTCTTCTACACATGAGACAGAGGCTGTCACTGTCTTTTGATATAATTACCAAACTTTCACAAAACCATGTCAGAAGCTGAGGTCCTTCCCATGAATACTGCGGTACTGTCATCTCTATCACTGCCTGCCCCTCTGCCCAGGGCTGTGACCTCATTACTCCCTCCAGTAATCCTCAAATCCTCAATACCAAACATAAGACCAAATCCAGTCTTCCAAATTATTACACTTTAGCTAGGTTATTTCTCCATGAGTTGGAACAGGCATCTTTTGGAGTTGACAGTTTTCACTGATGAAATGGAGACCCAGGTTCCATGGGTACACTGTGTTTCTATCTGCACGTTGAAGCACACCAAGCCTCCAACCACAGTCATTATCTCACAGCTGGATTTTGTTCTGAAGGGTAGAACATGTGATGGTCAGATCATTTGTGATTCTTCAGCCAGAAAGACATAGACAATTGACAAATTCTGAACACCAAGATCACTGCGTGGACTTTGAAACAGCCTTCTGGAGCAGAAGGTGTAATTAAACAAGATCTTTAAATTTTATATACTTATTTATACATATATATACACACACATACACACACACACATATTTAAGGCCATAGTTAATTAAATAGGATAAACATCTGATACAATTTAAATTTCTCATTGGTACACTGAAATATTATCTTTCTTTCTCTTAAAAATTCTCCACCTCCCAGATCTTCAAAGTATTTACTCTTTTTTTTTTTTTTTTTTTTTTTTTTTTTTTTTTTTTTCTTTTGATCTTTTAAACCAAGTTCTCATTCTGTAGTCCTGGCTGACCAGGAACACAGTGATATGTAGCCCAGGGTATCGTCAAACCCATGGCAATCCTCCCACCTCAGCCACCAGAGTGTTGGAATTACAGGCTTTAGGCACTACATCTAGATTTTAGTCTCTTTAGACGATTAAAATTTTACAATAAAGATTCATCTATATTTCCACAACAATGACACATTTCTTTAAGATCTCTGAATTTGACATCAGCCTGGTCTACAGAAAGAATTCCAGGACAGACAAGGCTATACAGAGAAACCTTGTCTGGAAAAAAACCAAAGTTTCACTACCATACTTTTCCAAGTAAAAACTATGTTTTATTTCTACCCTACTGTCCCACATTGCCTTTCAACTTTTCTTTGTTAAATGTTTTATCCAATAATATTATTTTTACACTGTTACTTTTCTTTCAAGTGTTTTTCTTCCCCAAATGTCTTTCTGTTGTTGTTGTTATTTGTTTTCGAGACAGGGTTTCCCTATGTAGCCTTGGCTGTCCTAGACTCAATTTTTAGACCAGGCTGGCCTCAAACTCACAGAAATATGCCTGCTTCTGCCTCCCAAGTGCTGGGAATAAAGGCATGAGCCACCACGGCCGGCTGCCACATGTCTTTTATCAGTTTGTCTGATAGTCTTTAGTAAATTGCAAGACTTTAGGCCAAACAATTCATTGCTAGCTGACACTAATTGAATTTTAGTTCACTGTACAAAAGCAGAAAGCATATGAATCATTTTGAATTCTAATTTTTAAAAAAACTTCCTTTGTGGTACATTCCACATTTTTAATGTTGTAGTTTTAAATTTTTAAGTAAATACTTAATAAATACTTATTCCTGAGTATTTGAGTCATTGGCATTATTCAATTACTTTCCCAGACTTTGAGCTAACTTGCCCATAATTCATAAATAATGTACATTATGCAGTTGCTAAGGAAACTGAATCACCTGGGACTGGAGAAATAAACCAGGAGGCCAAGAGTTTGATTTCCTATTTAGCTTTGCAAATCACATACCTTCCTCCTGACTCAGATCACTTATATAGCAACACAGGGTCTCTGGAAAATCAGATTCATTATTTTACAGTAAAATTTCCATGTTTGAGTGTGAGTTTCTAAGTTGGAAACAGAGTTTCACTGTGTGCCTCTAGAACATGGAGGCTGGCCTCTGGACTTGCACTGATCCTTCTGCCTCTACCTTCTAAGTGCTGCACAAAAGAATGGGCCCTTATACCTCATTTATACAGGGCTAAGGATGGGTCAAGCGTCTCTGGCATGCTAGGCAAACACGGTACCACTGTCTCACCTAGTCTCTCCATGTTCTCTTATTAGTTTCAAGACAGGGTTTCTCTGTGTAGCCCTGGATGTCCTGGAACTCACTCTATAGACCAGGTTGGCCTCGAACTCTGCCTTCCTCTGCCTCCCAAGTGCTGAAATTAAAGGCGTGCAGCATTATGTCCTGTTTTTCCATGTCATCTTACAAAACTCTGTGGATTTAAAGGAGATTTTGAAAATACTATCACCACAGAGTCACAAGATTCTCTCCGCTACAACAGTTTTACCACCTCTTAAGGAAAAGCATCTCAGTTTTAAACACACACAGTGACACACACACTGACATACATGTGCACAGACACCACATACACCATACACACAGACACAACACACACACACACACACACACACACTCACTAACTGTAATGATTAAACGATGCAACAAGTTTAAACTCCCCCTTGGCTAAGTGCTTTGTATAAAGAAGGAGGGCACAGGCTGTCACCCTGCAATAAAGTAAGCCACTAATATTGATTAAGCACCTACTATGTGGCTGCAGGCACTATCCCAGGGCATCATTCCCAAGTCAAGTATTAGGAAACTGATCCGCAGGGGTGACACATGCTGTGCTTGGGACTAATTAGGTAGGAAGCAAAACTGAAACTAAGCCCAAAGCTGAATAAAATGCAATGGCTGGTGATTCAGAAAAGAGAAGAATTTTTAGGGCCAAATGTAGAATCTTCTTCCTGAAGCCAAATCACAGCTATAGAAAAGCACAGCCACCACGAAGACAGCGAGCACCCAGATCCTTCCACAGACACCATCTGATACTTCTTGTGGACACTGAGAGGGGAGGGCTGAGTGGTCAGCAGAACTGGGCCACCGGGGACGGTAAAGACTGTGGTTTCAAAACTTTGGACTTTCTGAATTCCTAAGGCTGGGAATAACAACAGAAGCACAGACAGACTTAGGCAATACCAAATTCTTTTCACAACTCATCTTTACAGAATTTTAAAACAAAAATATTACTCAGTTTAAAAACCATAATCTGTCCAAGCATTTAAACCACACTGTCCTATTCAACTTATAAATGCCTAATCAACAAAATCCCAAAAATGTGTGATTATGAGGCAGCCTCCAATCTGAAAAGTTACACTCATAGAACAAATAGAAAGGACACCGGGTTTGCAGAACAGCACTCAGGACATCTTGCATGCAGGAAGAAGCAAGACTGGACACCCAAAGAATGGGCTGGACAGGAAGGAAGGCAGTGGCTCTTCTAACCAGTGCTTTTAGTACAGTCCACAGGGAGACGGATTCAATGGTACAGCTACAAGTGGCTCCTACGGAGGACGGCAAAAGGAGCAGATACCAAGATCTGGGCAGTACTCACCCAGACTGACCAGAAAGGGGGCCCTGTGCAGGCCATGCGCTGGCCAGACGGGAATACGGATTTGGCAGAGGTGGAAGCAGGCTGGGCATCCTTATTCTGTGCTGAAGACGGCCAGGGCGAGGACAGCGACTCTTACTGTGCACTAGGGGATCTTTACATACATTATCTCATACCCTCACACACAGCCAATGACGTGTAATCCCTATTTGACAGACGACAAAACTGTAACTCAAGGACTCAAAGCTAACACACCCACAACCATTCAGAAACAAGAGGCAACATCACAGTATGAACCCAGATTAGAGTCCAAGGCTGTGTTCCATTGGTCATTTAAAAAAAAAAAAAAAACCATACCTATAAAGGTTGCTATCAGAAACTGAAGGAGACCTAACTAAACAATAAGTTCAAAGGTCAGAAACCTCAGTATCATAAACACGTGACTCCTCTCCAAATGACCTATACGTTGGACACAGTCACCACCGAAGCAGGAGCGACAGCTTGTGCAAACCGATAGGCTGATTTTAAAACGTACATAGAAAAATTTTAAACTAGAACTATGAAAGCCATTTTTAAAAAGAACAGTAGGACTCAACATTATCTGACCTTCGCATTAGAGGCTACAACCATCCAAATGGTGATAGTTTAAAACTGGCTGCAAGGGTCAAGGGAACAAAACAAGACCGACAGGCCAGCCCATGGGCCTGTGACCAGCCGAGTCTAACAACGGTACCAGGTCACTCAAGAGGGCCAAGACAGGTCTTTTCAGTCTCAACTGCTAGGCGTTCATCCATAGCAACCTACGAATCTAGCATCATAGAAAACACTAAGGTAAAATGGTTTGCTGTCCTGAAATAAAAACCTCTAAAGAAAAATGAAGGTAAATATCTTCTTTATAACCAAGCTAGGCAAAAACTCTGAGATAAGAACCACAACAGGGAAAAAAAAGAAAGAAAGAAAGAAAAAAGAAAAAAACCAAACCACTACCTGAAACAAACAAACAAACAAGATGGACCAACTGGATGTGCATGTAACCCCTAGCACCATGCACAAAATAGCTTCTTTTTTTATGGTTTATGTGCACAGGTGTTTAGCCTGTATGTATATATGTTAGAGCGTGTCAGAGCACAGAGTTACAGACAGTTGTGAGCTGCCATACGGGTGCTGGGAAGTGGACTGGATTTCTTGTAAGGAAAACACACCCATCCTCCCTGTGTGGCAGGACCTCCTGGGCTACTCCAGGCTAGTGCATTCTTCTCACTGTGTGTGAACAGATGAATATTATGGCTAACACACTCGTCACCTCAGAATCTGTCTCCCTGCAGTAGGCATGCTAAAAAGGCTCAGCATTTGCTGACCTGGACCACATAGACAAAGCCCAGGAAAGCCTCTCAACTACACTTAAAAAACTATGGCTTCACATTGATTTATTTTCAAATATGCCAATCATTTATGGGGGCTCTGTTGGAATAGTGCTTGCTTTATTTCGTGCTTCAGGATAAAGTTTGAAAACAAAATGGAACCCTTCAGAAATGTGGCTTGAAACAAACCAATAAGGGGAGAAAAAAGCTTAAAACATCATGTCTTCAAATCTCATGAACAAAAAAATTCAGAAAGAAAGAAAACAATGATGTACATTTAAATAATTTTTATCATTCCCTAAATTAAAATGTATATACATATATGTATGCATATGTGTATATACACACATACATATATATAATTAAATTTCACCAACTTTTTCAATAAAGAAGGATGTGGCTGCTGATAAGCAACATGAAATGTATTCATTGCTATTCAAATTAAATCTGGTTGTCCATAATTAGAGATAACTACTCCATAATTTATTTTCACTCAAAAACTTCAATTGAGAGTTTCAAGCCAATGGGCCACTGGTATTTTTGCAATCAGCAGATGGAGCACAATCTAATAATAGCACCGACCGTGCTCTCCACCACCTGCTGGTGGCCACGCGTTCACTAGCCACTGACGAGGGTTTCCGCAGTGTCTGAATACTAGTTAGCCAACAGCTTTGTCACAGGAGGCCCAACATGATGATAGATGCAGGCTGTCTGATGTGGGTCCTGTGGTATTGCACAGCTGTCACAAGCACCCTCAGCCCTGCTAGGGCTGTCTGTGATGTGCACTCACACCTCTGTGTTCTCCAAGGCTCTGCATGCTGCCCCACCCCGAATTCCTTCTTTCTCCAATTCCAATCCATCCTCATCAGTCACAAGTATTTAAGGAATGGAGTTGTCCTCAGGGGGAGCAAATCTGGGCTGCCCCTCCCAGCATGGAGCTTCTAGATCTAGGGCTCTTAGCATCTTTTTCTGTCTGTGTGGGTGCTGCCCCGCCCCCACCCTAGTCTGAAAAGAAACATTCAAGGGCATCAAAGGATCCCAGCCCACAAGCCAGCTATGTGGGTGGTGGCATACATTAAATGTTTTAAATGAATTCTGCAATATCAGAAGTGTTCTATTTAGTGTGCAATAAAACAGGACAAACCTCAGTCGTCGGAGCCTTCGATCTGCCATCCCTTATAACTTAGTTCAAGGAAAGAAGTGCGATTAAATTATTTGAAAGTTGCTTGCTGAGTGTCACCAAATATTTAAAACCCCCACCTTCCACATAAATATTTGATAATCATAAAGTGTAATAAATGCTTTCACTAATGGACTTAATAAAGCCAATTGTCTCCTAATTTTAAGTGAGTTAAGGAGAGACTAGTGTGCTTTAGATTTTCAATCATATGTATAACTTTTTTTTTTCTGCTTCATTTTAAATACAAAGTACTCCAGTTCTGACAATGCCAATGATTAGGAATTTTAAATAGAGCACTTTGATGTGTGAACAATTACTTCACTTTTTTGTACTTCCGCTGTGCAGTGGCACTTGTGTCAGGATATAGCAAATACAAGAACAACCTGTACTTTCAGTAAATAGCCAACCAGCACATTTTAGGTGTGATATTATATTTAGGCATAACATGACACCGCCCCGCCAGATACTGTGGCGCTTTGTTAATAATACATCGAGATTCTAATGTCAAATCGTCATTCACGACTCATCTAACCAGAAAACAGCCTAGTTAAAAGGAGTCTCTTACCCAGCCATAGGTAAAAGGTTTTTCACTTTTCTTTCTTTCTTTCTTTCTTTCTTTCTTTTTTAACAGAAAAAGACACTAATTCTGTTTCAACGGTCACTTATTGCTACAACTTTGCTACTTTCGGCTATGACCTCATAATTTGCCTCAGGTGTAATGGTTTGAATACTAAACGTCTCCCATGACTCAAGTTCTTGACTATCTGGTCCCTAGTTGGTGGTTCTGCTCTGGAGTGTTATGGGGAGGTGAAGTGAGCTGGAAGGACGACGTCACCAGGGGCTTGAGGGTTTATGGCCTCACCCCACACCCAACTCCTTTGCTCTACTTCCTGCTTTGCTGCTGAGGATGTGATCTCACAGCACCCTGTTCCAGCCACCTGCCACCTGCCACCATGCTTCCCTTTGCCATCTTCTGGAACGGGAAGCCAAAATAAATACTTCTATGAGATCTCTTGCTCATGGTGTCCGTCACAGCAACAGAAAAGACACTAACACGTCAGACAGCAAGTTGCTGCAGACTGTATTCAGAAGGTCTCACCCAGCCTCTCTGAACAAAGGCTTGGGGTCGGAAACGCCTGACTGAGCGGAGGATTTTAATTCATTAAATGAGCCCGGAACACCTTACGGACTATGAACAGCATGTTGTATTTCCAACGGCCAGCAATACAGGGTGGTTTTGTCATACAGTCTACTTTCAACTTAGTTAAGTATTTCTGGCTGTCTCAACTGAAAAGGATACATTTACACAGCCAGCTACACTTGAGCCTTTTTGTGCACTAGACAACCGTCTCCTTTTCCTACTGTGCACAGATGCTGTGCACCACATGCCTCTCCACCCAGCACACAATGTCTTCTTCCTTCTCTTGAAGCTTCCGATCCTGCACAGATACGTGCTGTTTTCCAGGCAATTCACCGCCCCCTTACGGACTCTGTGCAGCCATCCCAATAAGTGGCATCCAAAACCACAGCAACGCTGTTACTCTGAACGTGAAAAGGGTAGTGGGGCTTCCGACTGAGGGCCTGCAAAGACTCCTCCAATTCAGCCTCTTCCTGGCTTTGTTTGATGGGCGGCTGCTTTACTTCTAGCTGAGTACTTTTTTTTTTCCTTGCTGAGATCATCAACCAATTCTCCAACAGAGGCACTGTGCTTTTTTAATCACTTTGACCACTGACCCTACTACTAATAAGGTCTAGGAGGCAATCACCGCTTTCTTCATTTAGATAGACAATGCGGGATCATCCCAGTTACAAGGCACAGAGTCCTGTTACAACAGTTTAGAAATAAGAGAACTAAAGAATTCCTCAGGAATCAGCCCATGAAGTATTTTTCCTCCTACTCAGGAAGGGGGGGGGGGGAGTTAACAACCAGCTGTCCTGTGTGAAAGATCCCAGTTGTCTGTAACACCTGAGGGAGTCTAAAGCTACTTACTGTCTTATGAATTTGCACATGCGTGTTTAATGCTGCACTATTCACAACAGTCAAAATGCAGAACCAACCTATCAACAGAGACGTGGATAAGAATGTGGGGTGGGTTAACTCACTCATTATGATCATTTCTAGCTCAATCCATTTATCCACAAATTTCGGGAATTCCTTGTTTTTAATGGCTGAGTAGTACCCCTTCCCAGATCTAGCCAATGGTCAGAATATTCTCCACAGTTGAGTGGAGAGTGTGATATGACTTTCTCACGTACTATGGTGCCTCACATTTGACCATGTCCCCTGGAGGGGGAGACCTGGTGGCACTCAGAGGAAGGACAGCAGGTAGCCAAGAAGAGACTTGATACCCTATGAGAATATATAGGGGGAGGTAATCCCCCTCAGGAACAGTCATAGGGGAGGGGAATAATGGGAAAATGGGGGGGGGGGGGGGGGAATGGGAGGATACAAGGGATGGGATAAACATTGAGATGTAACAAGAATAAATTAATAAAAAAAAAAAAAAAGAAAAAAAAAGAAAGATAGATAAGCAAAATATGTCCTAAAGATATAACATTTCTTTCTTCGGCTGTTTGACTCTGACTTAGGTTCTTTGCTGTGGAAAGAAGAGCCTGGGACTAGAGGGAATTTGATGCTAAAGCCTTTAGTGTCCCCCCCACCCCTCCAGCTGTCCTTGAAAAAGTAAAACATGTATGATATCTCAGAGCACAACAGAGAATAAATAAGAATACATTGGGAGAAAAAAAAAAAAAAAGAATGTGGGGTGGATACAGCGGGACTTGGTTCGGCCACAAAAAAAAAAATTGGAATTATATTGCATTCATGATAGCGATGGAATGGGAAGACCACTGTGTTAAGTAAAATAAGCCAGTCTCACAATGGCGAGGAAGCATGTTTTTCTCATATGCAGAATCTGGAGGAGGAGGACTTGGGGGGCAGGGTGGATAAAAGGTACATGAAAGTTTAAAAAAAAGAGTTAGGGGTGTAAACCCAAAGTTCCTGTAATAAGCAGCACCTCAGGCTAGGCTATCTGCAAACCTTACCTGCTGGAAAGACTTTGTCAGCCTGACACAAACCTAGACATACCTGGAAAGAGGGAATTTCAAGAGGAAAATTGTTTTCATTAGACTGCCTACAGCATGTGTGTGCGGTATTATCTTAATGACTGATGTGGGAGGGCCCAGCTAACCGTGGGTGGTGCCACTCCTGGGCAGGTAGCCCTGGATGGAATAAGAAAGCTGGCTGAGCAAGCCAATAAGCAGCATCCTTCTGTGGTCTCTGCTCCAGTTCCTACCTCCTGGTTCCTTCCTTCAGTTCCTGTCCTTCTTTCCTTCACTAAAGATCTCTGACCCTGGAAGCCAAATAAGCCCTATCCTCCCCAAGTGACATTCCCTCAGAATGAACTGATTCAAATTTCAACGACTACAGAGAGGTTGGAATGCTGTAGGTTCAGCACCTAATTACAACTTATCTTGGGCTATCTTTTGCCCTTTTAATAGCCTTTCCTTGCCCACCTCTGTGTCTAACCTAACTTCTCTGTGACCAGCAGGTTAAAAACCTTTTGGAATGCACGAACAGACGACTAGCTTCCACCAACCAGAAGCCTAAGAATGCCGTAGGACAGGATCCCAGGCCTTTAACAACAGTTCTGCCACTCCGCTGTAACCTGCTCACCTCATGTCACCACCAGTTAATTGAAATTTGTTTCGATTTGTGAATTTCTTTTTCTGTCACTTTAAACACATCAAGAAGCTAACAGCTCCGAAACTGGACCGTGGATTCGGGGTAACCTGAATCTTTGTTCCTTCATCATGGCCACTCATACTTGGCTTTAGAATAAACTTTCTCTTAATCGTTTGAAATAAGGGCTGTGTTTCTATGCCAAAGGGGTGTGGAAGGGAGGAAGGGGACAGGATGGGTATAAGAAAGAGCAACAAGCTGAAGGCGATCATAGTTTGTATACTCACGGATGCGTAGATGGATCTTACAAGGAAAGCCACTATCTGCTTAGTTAAATTATACTTTTAAAAAGAGAACAAGAGGCTGCCCCTTCAGGCTAGATGACCTCTCACAAGGAGCCCTAACCACTGATGAGGTGCAGCTGCCCAGGAAGGAAAGAAAGGCTGGGGAAAGTGTCTTCCAGTCCCTGGTGGGTGGCAAGATCTCATCCTGACACAAGGGAGGGTCCCAGAGAAAAACCAGATCTTCCCTCTGAGCAACCAGAAATGCATGCTGCTTTTATCCAGATCTCTGGATTTTCTGAAGGAAAATGAGAGACATGTTATTCACCCATCAGCAGGACATTCATCTTTCCTAACAGCACAGGCTCAGGAAATACGCTCTTATGAGGTCCAGAAAGTTAATTTTTTTTTAAACTATGAAACAAATTCACCTACACACAAGATATTATTCATCGCTTACAGTTAAGAAACCCAAGAAAGGAGAAAACAAACTGGGCCATTCGGAAAACACTATCAAAAGCTACTACTGTAAACTCATCTTAAATTATACACAAATAAGAAAGGAATTTAAATGGAATCACTAAATAATAGGGAGACATAGTTTTACACCACTAGTAAAACCTCCAGTGCCAGAAACAGGTAACATCTTGTTGAGATGTTAGCCAAAGATGTCAGCCCCACAGAAAGCCCCAAACAGCAGAGGCTTTTGCCTACACTACTGATTACCCCCCACAACCTGAGGGTAAGACTTCCATTTGTCATCAAACAAAGGAAAATCAAGGCAGAAGTTTTGCCACTAATGACTAGCGCTCATGGTACTGGAAGGTATTCTGCTTCTATCAGAGAAGACAGATAATATCTCCTACTACAATCCCTGTGGCCTTCAACAGTAGCTGGCATGCCTGCAATACACAGTGGTACAATAGTGGCACAGATATTATTGGAGTAACCAACCACTTTTTCATTGGGTTTAAGACCCACTCCATGAGATGGAAGCCATACCTGACACTGCTAAAGTAACCAAGAACCGGAGGCGAGATAGGTCATGGGCCTAGGGAAAACCCTGCTACTATCACTCTGCTAACGGAACATGGTGAAGGAAGGACTCCTACTGACACATGGATATATTCATGGATAAGTGCCTCACTGTGCCTTCATCAGGAGCTCCCTGCAGTAAGTGAGAACTACCACAGACACTGACAACTGGACAGTGTATTGAGAATGGGAGCACTCAGTCCTACACAGATGTCTTCCTCACAGCCCTCCCCTCAAGTCTCAGGGATCTATGAGGAAGAGGTGATAAATGACTCCTGATACAGCAGGACTGATGGACATGTGACGTCACAGAGACTGTGACAGCACACACTGTTTCAAGCCAGAGTCCTCACACTGAGATTGGACGTGGGCTCTACAATCTAACCAAGAACTATGTGCAATTGGTACCCACTGGCAGAGGAAAAATCAGCTTTCTCTAATTAAGTCCCACTGGATATATTAACCATACCACAAAGCAGACAGACCCCATATTCAGGAATAGTTGACTACAAAACAAATTCAACGGTATTTTTGTAGACCTTTTGTCTCATTTTGCTTTGGGCATTTTTTTTCTTATTGGTGTTTCACTTGTTTATTTTGATTTTCATTTTTTTGGTTTTGTTTGTTATTTGTGTTTCTTGCTTTTGTTATTTTGTTTGTTTTAAAGAGAGAAAGAGCATAATGCTGGGTGTGGAGGGAAGTAGGGAGGATCTGGGAGGAATTAGAGAAACGGAAACACATGATGAAAATATTGCAGGAAAAAATTCTTCCAATAAAAAAGTAAAAAAAGAAAAAAAAACCCATAGTATAGCTTTTTTAAAAAGCACAGAAATACAATAATGAGATCCCAACATACAGAAAAAATCATATATGGATTATGATTTATTAACTACCCTATTATATTAAAAATTGTAAGTTCACACAAGGATGAAATAGTGCTTCTGTAAGGTGCTCTCTCTCTCTCCCTCACTCTCTCTCCCCCCTGTTTTTTTTTTTTTTTTTTTTTTTTATTTGTTTGTTTTTTCAATACAAGGTTTCTCTGTGTTGCCTTGGCTGTCCTGGACTCACTTCGTAGACCAGGCTGGCCTCGAACTCACAGAAATCCGCCTGCCTCTACCTCCCAAGTGCTAGGATCATAGGCATGCACCACCACGCCTGGCATATAAGGCTCTATTTTAAAGTGCAAAACTCATGTGTCTGAAATCTAAGCAAAGAAAAACCATTTCACTGTGCTAAATGTTATTCTTATCATTACGGAGTATTTTCGTATGAAACATGATGCTGTGTCTCACTCAGTAAATAAGCACAAAGTGAAACAAACCTGATCAAAACCCTCCCACAGATGGAAACCTCAGAGACTGACAGAATGCTTCTATTTGGAGAGGCCCCTACACTGAAACTTAGCTGAGACCATCCTACTGACAGACATAGCACCTGTCACTACCAGTCCTTCCAGCAGGACGTGGCCTGTGGAGCAAGGACAGACCCAAGAAAACACTGAGTGGATGAGAATCCCCGCTCCTGCTCACCCAACAGCAGTTTCCTCCAGCACATTTGCTCGGTGACCTTACAGCCCAATTCCCCACAGCAGAGTCATCAGATGAAAACCCCGAAAACTGGAAAACTTCTCTCAAGACTTTACTCTGGACTCCAAAATGTTTCAGACTGCCAAGGTAGCTGGACCAGCAGAGTGCCAAAAGTGATTCGAAGGGATCATGGCATGTGGCCTCAGGCAAGTCACTGGGCCTCTTGGCCACCATTCCCTCACCTGTAAAATGATGATTGTGACAGCTACCTCAAGGCCATTATTCATATTCATGTAGAGTGTACAAAGCACTTAGAACAACACGTACAAGCAGTGAAGTTTATAGACTCTGGGGCCAGAAGGAGCGGCAGAGGAAGGGACAGTAAGCAGGTCAGAGCTTGTAGGCCTGTGATGCTTCCTGCATTATCCATGGTGACCCGTCACTCATGCAAACATAAACATGTTAAGTATTCATGCCTGTTCTGTTTTTAGAAAAAGGACTTTATTGTACCATGCCTGCATTTGGAAAACTCAGTGAGCACTGTGTTGCCTCTTTCCAACGAGTATGATCAATTCATGCAATTTTGAAACCAAAGTTTCAAAATTTCAGTTTTAGAAGGGAGTGAAAAGTCTGTGTGCATGCCCTTTAAAGATGATCCCCAGAAAGAGAATGGACAATACCTCTGAGGTCAAAATCCCAGCACTCCGTCTAAACCCCACCACTACCCCACCAAGATAGCTAGCCTGACACCAGTAGAGCAAACGAGGTAACATTAAAACAGCTGACCCTGACTGTAGATTATAAAATACTATGAATATTTAATTTCCAATTTTATCATTCAAAAATAATTCAAACAGAATCAAATATATAGAATGAAAAGCACTATAAGACTTATATAAAATTTGTATTGCTTTATTAACAAGTGCTTTCTGGCACCTAAATAAACAAGCTTAACGGCACAACAATTATTTCATATAAGTATCTGCTAATAAAAATAATGATTTCATCTGACTGAAAAAATAAGAAAAAATAGTTAATTATTCTTTCTTATGGTAATGAAAGAGTCCATTTTGGACTCTTGCCTCTAAACCATAAGATATTGAGTCTGTGTTAGTCCAAGAACTAATCTGAGGGTAACTGGAAGCCACAGCAGTAGGAAACCAAAACCATTTCCTCCTAAGGAAAACTGTCCGATCTTAAAAGTAAGAATTACTGCTATTCTGAAGAGAATAGAAGGAAGAAATTAAAATTTCTGTATGGTGCTTGGGTAAAACACAGCATTTCCATTTTTTAAGAGACAGCTCTGCAGAAAAACAGAGGTCCTAAAAAAAAAGTAAAGCAACACACAGTCTCTTTCTAGGGTTAAGGACCCCTGGTGATACCATCTTCATGGGGTCCCATGGTTTGAAAAGTGTGTCATCTCTCATAAAAATGCATTTAGAATGTGACCGCTAATTCTCCTTTTTTATTAGTCCAGGACACACTGCACTGCCGATCAGACAATCTGACCCTCCTCCAACTCAGAAGTCATTAATCAACATCAGCCAAAACCAGAACCACTTAATATTCTGGTTAACTTTATTTGGGATGCTTGTACACAGACAGGGGTCCTAATCCTAAGGTTTGGAACACTCATATATTAACCACTGACAGAAACGTGATTGTGTCTTAATGAGCTGCTAGCTTTGTAGATCCATGACCACCTCTCCCAACCTCTTCTCAAGTTGTTCAACAAGAACACATGTGCACACAGCACTGGACGTGACCATGGCCAGCACCTATGAATGACCGCTGCCTCCCCTTCTTCTGTCCTCTTGCTGCATTTTTCCTCTTTAGAAGAAAACACTACAGTGGCCCTAAGTATCCATTCCAGGGGATGACTAGTCTTTTAACATGGCTGACAAACCATCAGCGGAACAAGTGGAACATCTCAGTCTCCTGCCCTCTGCTGTCAGAACCATCATCGCTCTTCTGCTGGTTTTGTTTCTCTAGGTGCGGGAGGCACAAAGGCCCTTGTGCTCACAGATAAGCAACAGGAGAAGCAGGAAGGTTAAACACACAGGGTTTGTCCCTTCCAAGGGAAAGCTATCCACTCAGAAGGCTGGAATGGGTGTGGCTAAAACCTGAAGACCTCTCTGCTATCTGTGTGGCCGACACTGCACTGTGTCCTCCCCCAGACGTGAGGCTGTCAATGTGTAGAAACTATCATTATGAAGGGTGTCGCATGTAGTCAATCTACAGACCCCATCTTTATGGAAGATGTCATATGTACTTTACAAGGAGCTTTAATATAGTTGCATCTGCTTTATTGTGCACATGGGCTTGAGATAATTATCACCAAATTGTATGTGCTTAAATAGTCCTAAAATAAACTACTCAGACTCCCAAAGTTTGAACCAACACCAGCTACTGAGTTACCTCCAGAAGATGGTTACTGAGCTGGCTGTGGTCGTCGCAGAAACCTCTGCATCCAGGTTAATTCAAAGATCCATCAGAAGCACATGAGAGCTCCAAAGGGGCTGAAACAACATCTACAGAGGGAGGAGAAGATGGCAAACAGGGCATAGCCACAGAGAAGTGCCAGACTCAAAGGATCCCAGGAGACACGGCACTCAAGAATCCAGGGCACTAAACTACCACAGACTGCCACTTAAAATCTCACAACCATACACAAAATTTCTCATAGCTGTCTTAGTTTCCTGTTTTCTAACACCCATTTTACTTAGTGAATTATATAGGACAGCATATACTGACATCTGACTGTAAGTAAGGAAAAGAGCAAGTAGACCCCTTCATTCTTGCAGCTTAGGACTGTCTAATAAAATATCTCTAATAACACAAGTCAACAAATCTTTTCTTAAAAATCAATTCTCGGTAACCGTGTACAAAGCTGGAGGCAGTAAACAGTGTTCATGGATCCCTGCTATGTGCTGAGCATCCTGAGAGGGTTGGGTAAATGTGTGAATGAACAATATGACACTGTCTTTGCCCTCGTCACTCATGGGCTATTGTTAGTTCTTCGCCTATGAACTGCCTTATTGAGGTCTCCGGTCTGTTTTTCACTGAAGACAGAATCACTATTCTTGCAGATGTGTGTAAACATTCGAATGTCCAGAACCATGTCAACCCCTTGCTACACACACACATGCACCATTCAAACCCAAACAGCACAGACCTACAACTAATGAGCTGCATTAGAGACAGTGTGACATGTACAGAGGACTCACCTGCCAATTGCTTTACTACCTGCTACCTCAGCTGAGATGGAGTCTATCTGTCCTATCCATACACTAAAACACCCTTAGCTTTTAAGGCAGCACGGTACTCTTAGACGGTGGCTTAACTGAAGCTTCTGAATTGGCCACAGTAAAAAATACTTACATGAAGAAAATGAGCTAATGGCATACATAGGGATGATTTTTCCCTGAAGAGGTATCTATCAGAGACCTACAAACACAACACTGGCTATCAGAGTAAATATTATAATAAATAGTCTCTTTCTTAAATTCTCTCTTTTTGACAAAGAGAAAGTTGGTGGAGGTGGGGGCAAACCCAGATATTGGTTATATTGACTGACAACTAGAAGTTTCTTTTTCACCCGTGTTTGGTTTGTTTTGAGACAGTCAGTGTAGGCCAGCCAGACTGCCTGGAACTCTAGCTCCTCCTGCCTTGGACTTCCGAGTACTGGGATTAAAGGCCTACACCCCCATGTCCAGCTAATCTCAGATTTCATTTCAAAGCCATGTCCCTAAAGGACAACAGAACTTTGGCAGTAACTGCACCGGACAATGGCGTTCCCCATTCGGCAGAGCCTGCCCCATCCAGCATTGCTTATGAATACCAAGGCCAATCAGCAAGGAACAATATGAAGGCCACATTAATAAATAAAAGGTCAGTGCCAAACTGTCATCAGATACAGTTCACATATCTCTCCAAATTGCTGTGACCTTCTAACAACGCTCAGCCCACGTCAGTATCAAGCAGGCCCGTAGTTACCCCCCCTCCCCCCAGCTGAAACACGAGATTAACTTTGCATATAATGGTCAAGCAGCCAACTGCCTCCCATTTGCTTGCAGCATGTCCTGTTGGGACCTAATACAATGCATGGGGAACCGGTTCAAAGTGACCAGCTAAAAGGCGGCAGCTAAAAGACCAGCAGAAGCAAGCGCGGCACCGCAGCATCTACATACTCAGAATGAGGCTTAACAGGAACAAGATGGCTGGACCTTCAAGGCCTACTGTATTTATTCAGACCCAGGGGGATGTGCCTGGGTGCGAGGAGTGAGGGCAGCATACTTACATATTAAAAGCCTCCCCTCCCCCCAGAGACGAAAACACTTGGGCTAGAGTTACAACCTGGTACCAACAAGTTCTACGAGCTTAACTTTCAGACACAAGAATGTAGGTGCTAAAATATATGACCCAGCACTGGCTCTGCTGTTATTCAGAACAAATGTACTGCCACCACATTAAGAGTCATTGCTCTGCCTGCCCTACTGTAGAACTGTATTAATGCTACCCAAGTTTAAAGATCATACAAATAAAAATATTAAAATCAGTGGGAAAATACACAATGATTTTCATATTCCCTAGCCTAATGCCAAAGGTCAGTGCACACATCCTTACCATCTTTGCCAAGGTCAATCAGTTCAGAGACTCCACTGAACAGAAAAAGCAGTTAAGATATATCTTAAGGACTTTGAGATCAAATCAACATTTCTATAACCTATCTATCAATATATCTGCCAGGCGTGGTGGTACACACCTTTAATCTAGCACTACAGAGGCAGAGGCAGGAGGATCTCTGAGTTTGAGGCTAGCCTGATCTACAAAACGAGTTCTGGAACACCCAGAGCTACCCACAGAGACCCTGACTCAAATAGCAAACAAAACAACAAACTCAGCACCAGGCCTCCCATGCCAAAGGTATTCTCAGCTACTGCCTGGAACAAGATTCTCTGCATTTCCAACAATGTGTACAGTGTGTAAGCCAGCTTGTCTGTGACCTTGGCCACTGTCTAAGGATGCACACCTACTTTGAGTTAATCACAAAGTGTTCGGTGGTTATGGCCTTATATTATCTCTATTTAAATCAAATCTATTTCCTTCTAGTTTCTCTTGCCATCCGCTGTAAACGATGGTTTATTCTGCTTATCTTCCTAAATAATAACATTATGTCCCATAAAGTGGCACAGAACTTAAATGCAAACTCTATGCACAACGTGAAACAGTCTGAGGACTTCTCACAAGGAACTACATATTTGAGTTGGGCAGCCTCGCAAGTGACAGTTTAGTTACTTTACTTAAAGGCAGCTATTGGAGCAAACTGAGTCAAGAAACCCCCATCAGAAGAAATTCACTCACTTGGGTTTTTTTTTCTTAATATGTATTCAACATTTATAATATGCCAAGGATTACAGTAGTAGCGTACAGTGACCACACACACGAAGAATCACATAAAGGAATCTTCTGCTACCCAGCAATAAGTCACATGTGTATAAATAATAATTCCTTCTTTTAAGCTTTCCTACTTGATTTGCAATGATATTATATTTATTCTGTATGTAACAGGTGTTTGTCTTTAAATGTCAAATACAGAGATTGAGAAAAACAAAAACAAAAACAAACTGTCACTCCAGAGCTAGCCACTGTTTACAGTTGGGTTTCTCTCTTTTTCAGAGATCTCTAAACATGTGTAGATATTTTAGAGTTTTGCCTTCCACTCTCCTTTATAATACGTGGAGCAGTATCATAAGTCCAGTCTCAGGGTTAACTTGTGTGCCTTCTCAGGTGTTTGGCGCTTGGTTATTAAGGCTTATTATTAATCTCCAACCCAAGTTCAGATTTCTTCTAATGTTTTGCACTGATAAGCGATTCACAATCAATATACTCGCAGGCAAGGTTCTGCTGAACTGATGGCCACACAGTATCTGTATCTTCAGGAGCCACCTCCTTTTCCCACAGCTGGCAGAAAGTCACTCTCCCAATGACCACGCCCCAGGGACCATCCCCTGTCATTATAGAGCCAGATACAAGAAATGCTTTGGGAAGATAAGAGTAGCCATAGTTAGTAACACTTGTAAAAAAAAAAAAAAAAAAGAAACACTGTTTCTATTCTCTTTTCTAAAATTGTATCAAGTTTCTGCCTAAAACCTCCCACTGTCAAAAAACTTACCAGCTGTGTTTAACTCACCAGCCAGCTCTGCTGTGGAACTTTACTACAAGCTGCTGCCAATAAGCCCTTAAAAGATCAGCTTTGGGGTTGGGGAGATGGTCAGTGGTTATGAGCGCCCCGTGGTTCTCGAGGGCCTGAGTTCAGTTCCCAGCACCCCGGCAGCTCCCAAGTGCATGAACTCCAGATTCCCACCTTGGTTTTCTTGAGACAGACTTCTGCACTGGACCCAGGACTCATGGGGATCCAGTCCCTCTGGACAATGTGGGTGCTGCACACATGTGCACAAACCTAACACAGACACACACACACACACACACCTGCGCATAATTCAAACTAAAATGGAGTTTCCGTGAACCTTTAAAGGCCTCTCTCCCAATACCCCAGAAACAAGAGGACATAAGCTCCCCACTCCTTCCATGCACACACCCAGCACAGTCACTCTGAAGTGAACACAAACCCAAACTGCCCACCCTTCTAGCCAATCCTGATCTCTGCAATGCTGAAGACGTCAGGCCAGAGATTATCATATCCCTCTCCAACACTCTCCTTTCTCCAGTCCGGACCCAGAGCAGCTGGGAAGCATCCAGATTACAGCAGGTCCTGCAGGCTACGGAAGGAATGACATAATGGGAGCAGCCTGTGGCGGGCCAAACCTCCTGCAGCCTGGCTCAACTGGAATGGGGAACAGACACCCAAACAAAAGCTACAAGCTGCCACTCAGTAGTCCTGCAAGGTGGGAGTGCTTCTAACTGCATACTATAATTTCTGTTTATATTGAATATAGTGTATTGCTTGAATCAAGACACAGATAAGCCTGTTGCTCATAACTTATCACCAATGGTACCTTAACTACATCAGTATGAAATGGTGACGCCTCGGGAAGCCTCGGTGCCACTCTCACTGCCCACAGACAAGCACTGAGAAGGGGACTGTCCCTGCTGCTGCATCACCTGCCCATTCCTCTCTCCTGCGTCCTGTCCTGAACTGAATCTCCACCGATTCTCAGTTTTTCATGAAGTAGTGATTGAGAGACATCTAAGGAAAAGTACCTCTTCAGAGAGATGAGAGGGAGGGCAGGGTTGCGGGTGATGGAGAGAGAGGAGAGAGGAAGGAAAAGGAGGGGACAGGAAGGGGGAAAGAAAGTAAACTGCATTTTAAAAAAAAAAAAGGCTGATTCGAAAGATCTGAAAACTAGGAAACCTCAGTTTAGATTTTGCTTTTTCCTTTAGTAAAATTTTCAGGTCTTCAGTTTTCCCAAGTATAAAATAAAAGGACTAAAAATCATTGACCAAAAAAAAAAAAAAAAAAAAAAAAAAAAAAAAAAAAATCACATTTAGACAAAATTAATGCATATAATGAGACTTGAGGAAATGTTTAATGTGATTTTCCCCCAAAGCCAACTTTAGTGTTATAGATAAATCTAGTCCCCAATTAGTCCTCAGTTCACTAGCATTCGGTGTCTTCAAGACAATGGAAAATAATAAAAAATGAAGGCAGGAAAGAAAAAGAGTTTTTTCAAAATCCTAGAAAACATTTTAAAGATATCTATATAGATATAGATACCTATATGTGTGTATGCACACACGTCCAAGTGCATGTTTCTGTGTGCAAGTGTGTGCACCTGCATGTCTATGTGTATTGTGTGTGTACCTGGTACCCACAGAGACCAGCAGATTCCTCGGAACTGTGAATGGTGGCTCATCCCGGAACCCCAGCACTGACTGCAGGAGGCTGAGCCAAGAGGATCATTGAAACTTCGACGCTAGCCTGGGCTACGTGGGGGGAAAAAAAAAAAAAGCTAGATTCCAAAAGGAATCAATTATAATTTCTGCTAAAATATAAACCAGGGCTGGAGACTTGGCTCAGCAGTTAGGAGCACCAGCTGCTCTTTCCTGCTCTTTCAGGTTTGTCTCCCAATACCCACAGGGTGGCTCACAACCATCCATAACTCAGTTCCAGAGGACCCCATGCCCTCTTCTGACCACCACAGGCACAACGCACACGCCTATGTACCTGCAGATGAAATCTAAACAATATTTTTAAATATTGAAATTTGCCAAGTGGTAGTGGTGCACACCTTTAATCCTGGTATTCAGAAGGTAGAGGCAGGAGGATTTCCATGAGTTTCAGACAGCCAAGGGTACACAAACCCTGTCTTGAAAAACGAGAGAGAGAGAGAGAGAGAGAGAGAGAGAGAGAGAGAGAGAGAGAGAGAGAGAGAGAGAGAGAGAGAAAACATGAAGTCATATGGAAACCTACTACTGTATGCATTTCATATATATGTGTGTGTGTGTGTGTGTGTGTGTGTGTGTGTGTGTGTGTATAGTTTTCAGATAAAAACATTTATTTAATTCTAGTTTCCCTATGCAGACCTCTCCAAAGCCATAGGTTGACAAATAAAAAGCCCAGTCCTGGGTATGGGATGCTTCCTCTTGAGTTCTTGGTCTGAGGGGCCCCAAAGATGCCCACCCCAATCCCTCAAAACAATTCAAGTCATTGCCATTGCCCTTGGTTGCCCCCTGGGACTTGATAAACTCGATTCCACTGTTGAACACACCAGATACTGTGACCTTGGGACACCAAGAAATCAGGTTCATATTGTACAGGAAGCATCCTCCCCGGTAGCTGGCTTTCATGGTACCTAAAATGCTAAGCAGACCATCCAACACTCTTACACAGCAGTAAAACCTGCCAGCTTCAACGACTGGCATGCTATATATGCCCATGGGTGCAAGAGTGGCAAAATATTATGGAAATAACTAACAGCTTTCAAACTAGATTTAAGGCCCACTGTAAAGAAGGAACTACGAACATGCCTATCAATGTAAACCTGGCCAAGACCCATGGTTGGGGAGCTCACGGTCCCAGGGGTAAACCTGCTAATTATCATTTCGCTAAATGGACATCGTTACCAAACTGTTCTCTTTAATTTGTATCTCTATATTCACAGACAGTACAGCTAATCCATGGAGGAGGACCTCACCAGGAAGTTTCTTGGTACAGTGAATAGCAGTTAACAGAGAAACTTAAAAACTGTTCAAAGTGAAGAGAGTAAGGTTTTTGAAGTGTTCAGTCATAAATTGGATATCTATACCGCAGTTCTTCCCTCGAGGCTCAGAACATCACGCAGGAGTAGGCGGAAAGAGCGTAAGAGCCAGACATCTGCGAGAACCACAGCAAAGTGATGTCCCCGCTAGGACAGGGCCACTGCACCCAGGAGCTCACAGCAGCTGAGGCTGGTACATGAGGCCTATGGAAGATCAAGCCAGTCAACGTTCTGGCATGGAGTGGGTGGTTTCCTGAGCTCCCGTCCCTAGCAGGGGCTTGAAAGCTGTTGGCTGCTGGGGGTGAGGGTTACTTTTCTTAGGTATAATTGCTGGTGGATTGGCCAGGCTCCAGTCCATGGTCCCACGTCACACTACATGGGTGTAGCACAAAGTGGACTCAGCAAATTACTTTTTAAAAAAGAAAAAGAAAGGAAGGAAGAAAAGTAACATGAAGTTATGTAGGAGTATTGGGGGATGGGGAAGAACCCAAAATACACTGTGTACAAGTAGAAAATAACAAAAACATTACATTACAAACCATGAAGATGGTACACATTTCCAAATGAAAACTGAGGTGGGTATCATAAATATTGAATGTAAAAAAAAAATATATCTAAAATTGATACCAAAGACAACCAAATAGGTAATAAGGAAAGGTCCAAGAAACGAGTAAATTCTAAAATAATTGTCATGTATTATACATTAAGAACTTTAGTAGTCTTTCATTTGGTTTGTAAGCCATCTAAGACTCACTAGTTTGTATATAAGGCCCAGACCGGAAATCAGATCTCCTATGTATTTGTTTGGTTGTTTGGGTTTTTTTTAACAGGGTTTCTCTGTGTGACAGAACCCTGTCTGCCCTGGACTCACTTTGTAGGTGAGGCTGACCTCAAATTCACAGAGATCCACCTGCCTCTATTCTGCCTCCTGAGTGCTAAGATTAAAGGCATCGGGTACCACACCCGGCCAGGATCTCCTTTATATTATTCACAGCATTTTTCTAGAATTCAGGATGGTCTGGATTTCTAAACTGAACATATAACTTAAGACTCAAGTCAAGGGCTGGAAAAATAGCTCAGTGGGTGAGAGAACCTAAGCTAAGTTCTTAGCAGCTGCCTGTAACTACATATAGTTCCTAGAGATCTGATGTCCACTCTGGGCATCCGCAGGCATCAAGCACAATAATGGAATAATGGTACACAGGCCTACACATACATATGTGTATGTGGATACATACACATACACACAAAACAGAAGTCATCTATTCTGAAGAGACTCAGTCATGGAGGCTGGAAAGATAGCTCAGTAGTTAAGAGCACTGGCTGCTTTTCCAGAGGTCCTGGGTTCAACTCCCAGCACCCTCAAGGTGGCCCAAAACTACCTATAACTCCAGTTCCAGAGGATCTGACAACCCCCTGTAAGCCTGTGAGGGGATCAGCATACACATGGTACACAGACACACCTGCAGACAAAACTTCCATATACATCAAATAAATATTTTTTAAAATTAACCAATACTGAATTAGGCAGTATCTTATAAAATCAATGGTTAGCTTATATGATCCACTTGAAAAGAGCTTTGTTTCTAAAGCATGTAATTAGATGCAAAGATGACAGATAGTATCATAATACGAATCAAAGCCATCAGGACAGAAAATCATTGCTTAAACACTCACAGCACTGTTTGCTATCACTACATAATAAAATGCATGCACCAGTTATTTAAAATGTTTCAAATTGATATTTTACAACAATATGTAAAGCACCATGGCGCACTACGGGGACAACCCGGTCATAGAACTTTATACACAGTGACCCAAGTTGTTAATTGTTACATATAAAAGAGAGAGGTGTAAAAGGAAGTATGTCAGAGTTAATTTGCATATTCAGACAACAGACCCAGTTTTGTGTACTCCCTTGTGTGGGCTGCAGGTTTTCTCCCCATGCTCCCCAGAGTTCTCAGACAGTTCCTTCTTCAGCATCGAGCTCTACAGAAGTTACGCCTTTAACCAATGGTATCTATTTCTGCCTAACTGTGAAACCCTACAATTTGAAGAAGCCACCTCAATTAACAAGCCATACTGAAGGTTTCCCTTAAGCAACTAAGTCCTCTACAGTCTGCAAAAACTTTCACTTATGTACGTAGATTTCCGAAGCCAAAAATCACACTAAACAAAAAGCCATATTTCTCTTCCTTTTCTTAAATATATTTTATTAATTTACCCATATTACATCTCAATTGTTATCCCATCCCTTGTATCCTCCCATTCCTCCCTCCCTGCCATGTTCCCCAATATTTCTCTTTCTTAAACATGGGCCTCTAACAACTCCAGAACATATTGAAAGGCCAGTTGTTTACACTGAGACGATCACCCTACACACAATATACAATCTACATTAGTAACAGAGTGCAGATGAGGTGGGCCGCAGTTGTTCACAGGAAGAAACTGCCCATCTATCCAGGGTCCTGGTCCCCAGCTAGCCACTCAGTCAGTGCCTATGAAACTTGGGCACTTGCACCAGGGAGCTACTGTCAGGATTAGGTTGCACCATATAGACGGTGGCAGGGTAAAGTATAGACGGTCTTCGATCACTAATTCGGACTGACAAAACCATGTTTTAAAATGCCTCATGCAATCTCTACCTGTTTGCTGTGCCATGACTAAACGCTACTTCTGATTACCAACCACTCAGATATGCTCATGTATTTATGGCATAGCAGCATTCTTTAAAATGGAGGAGAACATTTTTAGTTCAATACTGAGTGACAAGCAAAATCTTCCCACTTTTATGAAAATATTGATGAAAACACTAGGATATTATTTCTCTACAGTGAAGGAATAAAGTGCTGCATCATTCTGTCCAAATCAAAAGGGGGCAAACTTCTGTGCCTTCAATAGCCCCTACACTAGGCAACACAAAGCCGTTCCTACCCACTGAAATTCTGCCTTCCTTCAAAGGCCAGCCCCACTGCGGAACCCCAGGATTCCCAGATGCCTCCCCATATGGGTCTGGTTCCTTTCTCACCAAATTCAGCTCTGTTAAGAGGCCCCTGACTTGTGATCCCCTTGGTGGGCTCTGCTCCCTTAGAAGGGCTTCTAAGCTTGGGAACACAGTATCTAGAATTATCTGCAGGCTCCACTTGGTGAGCAGCTCTTGTCCCTGCTCCAAGTGCTTTGTCTCTTCCCAGGTTTTCTATGGAAGTATCACATATAAAACAAAATGCACTGAAGAAAGGGCCTTATTATATGCTAATTTGATTGCTTGAAGCATATAATCAATTAACTCCTGACTAGAATTAGGAGAAAAGCTGGAAGCAATATTCATTGAATGTTTTCAGGGTGAAGCTATTATAAAAGTTCATTTATCACATCGTTTTAATTCTGCTGAAGCACAAATTTAAATTTCTATGCAGTTTTCAAGGTTGAAAAAATTGGTATTTAAGTACATATGTATTTTCCTATGAAAGTTATCCCTGTATCTTAGTTCTTATAATTTTTTTTTTGAAACAGGTCTCATCATCATATAGCCCAGGCTAGACTCAAACTCAGGATCCTCCTGCTTCAGCCTCTAGAGTACCAGGATTATACAGAAACAGGGGACCATGCCCCAGACAATTTAGGCTCTCCTAATCCTGCTTTACACCCACCAAAATCATTCACAGGGAAAGTGTAAAGGTCACAAGTTATCGGAAGGGCATCCAAATAACACTGTAAAATGTATTCATAAACATGAACCCTGACATGAAGGTCATACTACATACAGAATCAAATCCGGGGGCGAGCAGCAACATGGCTCAGTAGGTAAGAGCACTGACTGCCACGTCTGAGAACCTGAGTTCAACCCAGAACCCACGTGGTAGGAAGGAACCAACTCCCACAAATGTCCTTCGACCTTCAGGGTACTCAGTCATCAACACACATGCCCACACAAAATAATATAAATAAGTAATAAATGCATAATAGTAAGTATTAAATGTATAAATGACTGAAATGGATCTTAACCTTCATACAAGCTTTTCAAGTACTATTTTCAATATCCTCATTTGTCAGAGGTACCTACAAAGATCACAAAATGTACAACTAAATACTGCTTATTCATCTTTTTTTCTAGCAGACCCAACACTGATAAACAGCCTACAGGTTGAGGGTCTATTCAAACGTGTTACAGAAGACTATCATAATTGTTCTCTATCTCGAGTCAGATCTTTTAAAAAAAGAAATCAAACATGACCCTTGACTGAAAAACATTAACAACTGTAAGGTGCAAGAACATAAAACCCTGGGTTCCTATGACCCTGTGTATAACTATGTACACATACATATGCACACATATTCAGGCTGTAATCTAGTCACAGCAAGAAAAGCAGTCCAAAAGTGTAGAGCGAGCACCCTTTTACCTAACTCTACTTCTGATTACACTTTAAAGGCAGTAATTTAGTATCCGGAGAGGTGCGCGTTCACATGTTTCATAGGACATAGACTGCTAACTTCAGTCTACCCTTAAAATAGAACAGCTCAACTAATTTTAGATTCAAGTGTTATACAGCGTCATAGCTGCCAACTCACTAGTTATCTGAACTCCTGCAGCAGCATGTGTTGATACCAGAGCAAATCGTCAGCCTGCTGAGCACCGAGCCCACACACTCTCTCTCTCTGAGGTAGGCACAATGCAGTGTCCTGAGCCAAAACATAATACACAGTACACAAAACACTGTGACCACATAAAAGAAAGGATCAGGTCCTATTTACTTAAGAAAACACCTATAAAATAGTCATGCAAAACCATCAAAGGGGAGGGGGAACTGAGGAGATGGCTCAAAGTGCAGGCATATTGTGTAAGCGTGAGGCCTTAAATTCAAGTCAAAAATCACCCACATGAAGAGCTGTGTGTGGCCAATAACCGCGGTGCTGTGGGGATCACTGAAGGGTGCTGCCTGCTGGTCTATTTCCAGGTTCATGAGACACCCACTCTGACCTTCCCATAAAGGTGTGTCACACACACACACACACACACACACACACACACACCTGTGCATATACCACATACACACACCTCACAAACACAGAGAGGTGGGCAAGAGAGAAACACTTCTTTTTTAAGGACATTGAAAGGAGGTTGGGCATAGAAGGACCACTGATTACTGCAACATTCTGCTTTCCAGAATAGGTACAAAGATCTCCTCACACACAACAATAAGAAAATTAAAACCTGAAGGTGTGAAGGTTGTGGAAGAGCATCCAGGTGGTAGAGGGTCTATCTGTCATAGTAGGACCCCGGGTACGCTTTGATTTCTCACACCACACTCCCACACAAAGAAAAGTGGGGCACGGGCACATCTTCAAAGGAGATGTACATGAAGCCGGTGGATATAAGAAAAGACGCTCAAGATCCTATGCTAATGAACTGCAAATTAAAACCAATAGTGAACAGAGCTCAAACATGGAAGAGTGATGGCGCCACCGAGGTTTCAATGTGATCCTGTTGAGGTTTAATTCTCCAGAGCGGTGCCCGGAAATGCAAGCAACTTTTGCAGGCCACGGGCAACTACTCTCATTAATGGACTAAGAAAACCAAGACCTTCCCCTGACCTCCTGCACAGAGACACTTGATTTAGTAGCAGTCTCCCTTCCCACGGCTCTGCCACAGCGTGCGACAGCATGGCGCCCTCACCAGAAACAGACCGCATGGGGCTGTCTCAACTTGGGTTAGAGCAATGAGCCAAAACAGACTTCTTTTTCTTATAACATAGCCAGCCTCTTGCCATAGCAACACAAAATCGATCAAGACAAACATCAGCCGTCGATATGGGCACGGAAGGACAGAAGCCTTCGTTGACTGCCGGGGCAAACAAAAGGTGACACAGCCACTTAGGACAGAGATTAGCTGTTTCTTGCGAACCTACATAACTTACCATCTACCAAGTTCATTCCCCTACCTAAAGTGACTTGAAGTTTTAAGTCCACACTTAAAAGTCATGCACACAATGTTTACAGAAGGCTTTTTAAATGTTTAGAAAAAATAAAAATGGAAAGCAAGGAAGATGCCCTTCATTGGAAGAACAGATTTAAATGATAGGGCATTAAACAACAGACCGTTACTTGGCAATATAACAAAGATGGTATGGTAGTCCATGAAAGACACAGTGTACCAGGCCTGGTAACACACACCTGTAGTCACAATGCCCAAGAGAAAAGTGAGTCTGAGGGCCAGCTTGGGTTTCATAACAAGTTCCCAGCCAGCCTGGGATACATGTTGAGATCCTATCTCCAAAAACAAAAATCAAATGAAAAACCCAAAAGATGGGAGGAACATTACAGTGTGAAAGCTGATGGTAAGAACAGCATATATTCCATACAGTTCCGAACATATCAAATTCTAAAAAAGGCAAAAATAGAGAAAGCGAAAAGGCCACTGCTGTCAAGCTCTAATAAGATTTTTTTTTTTAAGTTGTAAACCTATTCTGCATTGTTGTAATGGTGGACATATCACACATTTGTCAAAACCTGGAAACAGCCGCAAAACAAAAACTACTCCAACTATGGATCATAATTGATAATAAGGCACTGGTATCTACTCATCAGTTATAACACATGTAATTATACATGTCAACAGAATAAACTTTGGAAAAGCTGGGACAGAATTCACAAAGGTGTATTTTCTGTTTATTTTTTCCTTAAGCTGAAATCTGTTCTAAAAACCAATCTAGTGACTGTTTTTTCTTTTTTTTTTTTTAAGTCTCTGGCCCAGGTCTGGCAGAGACTTCTGTTCTTGGGTATACCTCATCTGCCAATCTACTGTTAGGATATTTCACTTTTATCTTCCGTGACGAACGTGAGATAAATAAACTACAAAGGACTGTTTAGGCCAAAATCAAGAATATGTACAGTCACACTGGCATGACCAGCACAGACAACTGAAAGGCGGAATACAGAAGAACGTGGTTTTAATTCCCTGACACAATAGTAGCTTTGTGCAAAAGCTTTAGTGCTGAGATCCAGTGGGAATATTTTCTCCCACTAGGGAAAAGAAAATCAAGACTTTGTCAACTCTCTTGGACAATTCTGTCCAGGAAACATTTCAGGCATGTATCAAAGTAGCCACATGCAGTGTTGGCATTTACCAAAACTTGATACTTTTCAGTGTTCCTCCAACCTAAATATACAGTAGATAGACATTAGAAGTTGTATTAAAATTTTCTCATTTGCATAGATATCTCATAATTAGAATCTGTAGCTCAGCTAAAATAAAATAGCACAAGCTCTAAAAATCTGCTTAGCACTCTAACTGAAGTAACTTCTAAGTATTTTAAACTATTGTTATTTAATGCCATTTAACATACCTCAGAAGGTCTAGTTTTACTCCAAATCAGATTATTAAGAAAATATCTCCATAAGAACTATTCTGTAACATTTACTTGCCGAGGTAATGCCAATCAGCATGCACAGTTTCTAACAAATGTCCGCTCAATATTCCGATGCACATGCTGTCACTGGTAACACCGTTGCAGGGAAACCCAACTCCATTAAGCCTCCGCTTTGTGTCTGTAAAATGGCGGTGTGTGTAGTAGGCTATGGAAACTAGAAATTCAGAATTCCTAGTATAGAAATCATAATTTTATAGTGGCTTCTGAACCTTTCTCCCCTCCTTCTTGTCCATCCTACTGTCCACAGTGCTGTCACTCACCTGATACGTGACATCTGCTGAGGACCATTCTACTCTCTACACCTTCCAACCAGATCGACATGAGCCTCCCTCCAGTGGGCCTGCCTTCTCAGTGGACTTCAGAGTCATGTCCCATATCCGTGGCTACCCTACACCCCTCGCTCCTCCCTGACAACTATGCCTTGTCCAAGAGGAGTATCTCATTTGACCTTAAATATAAAGTTTGCCCTGCAACGCACACCTGTGGCTCACTGGGATAAAGTACTTGCTTTGTACCCTAGTCTGCTTCTCTAGTGCTGTGATAAAATACGGACCAAAACCAACATGGGGGCGGGGTGGGGAGGGGCTTGTGTCTAGCTAGTGGGTCACAGTCCATCACTGGGGAAAGCCAGGGCAGGAGCTGAAGGCAGGGACTTGGGGGCAGGAACTGAAACAGAGAGGAACACTGCTTCCTTGGCTTGCTTTCTGGCACATGTCTGGCTGCCTTTCTTATACAACCCAGGCCCGCCTTCTCAGTGGCAGCACCTCCTACAGGGAACTGGGCCCTTCTTCATCACTAAGCAGTCAACTAGATACCCCACAGACATGTCCACAGGCCCATCTACTGGGGGCGGCTCCTCAGTTGGGGTTCCCTCTTCTCAAGTGCTATAAAACTAACTAGCACACAACAAAAGCATGAGGGCCCCGCCACATTAAAAAGTCAGGCCCAGCAGTACACCTCTGTCATCCCTGTGCTGGGGAGGGCGGAAACAGGGCTTAGCCAGCAAGTAGCCCATCTGAATACAATACTCTGTATTGAAGTGACAGACCAAGTCTCACAAAACAAGGTGGATAGTACCAGAGGACCCCGGAGGTGGACCCCCACCCTCCATGAGCACACACAGAAACACAGGCATGCACACCAAAATAATGGTAGCAACGGCAACCACCACCACTCAAGAGAGTAGTGGGGGAAAGCTGATTGTTCAGTTGCTTGAAGAAGCAACGGCCAACTTCAGCAACTGCCTGAGTGCCATCTTTGGAAGCAGGGAGAAGATAACCATAGGATTACTAAGAGCTGAGAAATGGACGCAGAAATCTGCTCTGTTTTGTCTTCAAAGTCCTTACAGAGAGGAAAGCATCCATGCGTGTCATAGAGGCACCTAGGTTCTTTCTCTCGTTCATAAGCATTATAAATAACAAATCACCTTCTCATTTGCAGTATGGTATAAGGTAGAAAGTCAAGGAACAGCCAGTCTGTGTGCAGCCTCCGTGACTTCAGATGTTTTCGTAATCTCCAGTTTCATGATGAGGCTTTGGTCCAAACCCCAGCTCCTCACACTGACTAGCTGCTGGGACCCATCAGACCCACAGACAGAAACACAAGAGCCTCACTACCTCACAAGGAGGCAATACAGTGTTCTCAGCACTCCTCTTTGTTGTCACTGTCCAAACAAAACTGTTGAGCCAGAAATTAAGTGTTGTCAAACTGCCCAAATGTAGACAACCTAAAAGTTCTTAAAGGCATGAAGCTTTCTTCCTGAAGTACCTGACTACAGACGCTAAGATTTACAGTTAAATTTACAGTAGAAAAGAAACCAAAACAGCATCAGTCTGAGAGAGGAAGTTCAAAGTCACGTTTATTAACAAAATAGAATGGATCCTCACATTGCTGAACTGACAAACACTTCTTATGTGACAAGGTTATAAACAATACTAGTTACTCAGTGAAAATTACTGCTTTGACCCATGTTATAACATTTTTATTTCATTTTTTAAAATCCTCAGAGTCCAATGACACTTTCACACATTCCCGCAAACTTTGCTGAAGTCTAATGTACCGTCTTACGGTTGTTAAGATGCAGCCAAACCTCAAGTTTTCAATTTAGCACAGACATTTTATCCTGTGTGCCAGACACTACTGGGTGTAAGAGCCAGTAGCCATTCTTTCCTTATTCTGTAAAACTATAACTTCAATTTTGTTCCTGGCACTAGATAAAGTCAGTCTTAAAGACAAACAAACAAACAACAACAAAGCACCCTTCATTTTCTTATTTGCAAATGAAGCCGAAACACAAGGGCTGGAAGAGTAGCAACCATATTGTAACTATTAAATGATTACATAATAGACTCTAAGTAGCCAAGTAACACTATAAACTTCTGGCTAATGGGGATATTTTATAGCCCTGACCTGCAAGCCTAGAACTTCTTGGTACCTAAGGGGGTGGGGCACTACTTAGTTAATCACTGTCACCTACTGTTTGTCAGGAACAGCTAGTCTCAAGGAGCACAAATTAAGCCCATTTTAACAAAAAAACAAAGCAAAATCACAAACTAACACCAGCTAACTCAATGTCACATTATTATGGTATAGAATAAAATCCATTTATTGCATAACTATGCCATGAACACAGGAAACCTGAAATCACAGCTTGCAGAATCCTGAAGCCATTTGAAACCTACTAAGTAAAATTGTCACAGAGTGTACTGCACACAGCAGAGACCATTCCCACACATTCGCCCTAAAATTCACCCTGCTGGAGTACCAGACCTGGTCGCCAGAAAAGGGGAGCTATTTACCAATCAATTACATGTCCCCCTAAGATGGCGAGACTAAACTGACAACGAAAACTACTGTACTCTTGCTTCCTTCTGTCACCATGGACACAGTACTTATACAAATACCTGTGGAAGAGAGAAAACTTCACCTGGGGTCCAAATAATAAAAGGTTTTCTGCTGGGCAATGGTAGCGCACACCTTTAATCCCAGCACTTGGGAGGCAGAGACAGGGAGATCTCTCTAAATTCAAGGCCAGCCTGGTCTACAGAGCAAGTTCCAGGACAATCAAGGACACAGAGAAACCCTGTCTCGCAAAAAACAAAAACAAAACAAAACCAAACAAACACATAAATAAAAGGTTTCTTTGCACTGCTGTGGTAATAACTAACTTTCACAGAGAATAGTGTTGCCACTACAGTTGTGCGGGACAACTAATAAGTTCCAGACATTGGAAGAATCAGCATTACATGAGACCAAAATTTTTCAACATTTTCAAATTAATCCTAAAGTATACAGAGCAGGGACTGGGCAAGATGGCTCAGCTGCACAAGCCTGACAACCTGCGTTTGATCCCAGAACCCACATAAAAAGCCAGATCTAGAGTAAGCTATGGGGGAGGGGGTGAGAAAGCGTGTAATAAAAACACATTGTACAAAGTCTCAAAGAACAACAATACAAATGAATAAAAAGCCAGATGTCATGCCATCCAGTGATTGTACATCTGTGATCCAATGATTACACATCTGTGATCCAGTGATCGCACATCTGTGACCCAGTGCTCCTATGGCACGATGGTAGGCAGAGCTGAAAGGAGGACCAGAAATCTAGTTGGCCAGCTAGATTGGAGTCGGCTGCACAAAGAGAGCCTGCCTCAACAGAGTGGAAGAAAGCTGGCTCCTCCCCAAACTCATTCTCTGACCTTACACCTGTCAAACACACACATACACACACCACATACACACACACACACACACACACACACACACACACCACATACACACACACATCACAATTGAAAAATACACAGAATAAAGTATAACGATTCACATGAACTATTTTCACACTTAGCATCATATAAAAGTGTCTGTGTTGGGAAAACAACTCAAACAGCAGCACCTCACAGATTAATGCGGCAGCTAAGTATTCACTTAACACAGTATACCAGTTAGTTTCACGACACTTGAGAAGATGAGATCCTATCCTATATACTAAGATGCTAAAAATATTTTGTACCACACAAGGGCTATATTGAATAATTTACTATAGATAGAAAGGTACTGACATAGGCAATGCCTAACAAAAACAATATTAAAGAATTATGTTTTTTAAGTGCCTTTATTCACTCTGATTTGTTAAAATAACTAAATGTTTAAGTTCAGGAATATTCTGAGCTGGAATGTTTTGACTATGAATCTATTTTACAAATAACCAGATGAGAACATGATCCGGAGCTCTGCGCCCTTCTCTGTAGGAAATAAAGCCCTGGGTTATTCCAGTTCAGTAAACAGTTGCCTATTTTTACTCCGACTTAAAGGACCAAAGCCACACACACAAGAATAGAGCATACCATGAAAACCACGGCTTGCTCACCACTATCTCTTGTCTCTGGAGGGCCTGGTGTGAAGACCTTCCAAGGCCACCTGAGGACTGTGCCAAACAACGCTCTCAACCTCCAAACCTAACTCTCCTAACTCCTAACACTATAGATTACTGTAATTCTATATTTTGACAACAGGCTCATTTTGAATCCGGTCCAGTTGACTCTACCATTTACACTGCTCAACAGCTGGGCATATACTTGGCTACCCAGTCACACTGCAAGCGCACTCTGTAACCGAGGACTAGAAATAAAAACCAGAACAACCTCTCTTCAAACTGGAACATAAAATGTGTTGGACAATGCATTATTTCAGAAAACTGAACTTGGAAAGTTTTGCAAACTGGCACTCCCTATTCAAAGCAGACAATTCCTTTCTAATTAGATCAGCCCCTATAGTCAGCCACTGGAATAATAAGTACTGTAGTGAAGTCATCGCATTGGTCACTGATGGGAAATCAAAACTGGCTTCCACACACCTCAGGAAACAATGGGCTCTCCAGGTCTCTGGCTTTTCTTGAAATACACTGGCCAATAAGCTTCTTTTCCTCTCCAAGACTAACTGAAAGTCAGAACATCTGTACAGTCAAACGTAATTTGATGACCTAAGCATTTCAAAACCACAAAGAACGGCGGCGGGGGGGGGGGGGGGGGGCTATCCCCGCGGGTTTTTTTTTTTTTTCTGTGAAATCTTGGGCAAATTGTCTTAAGAAATTGTAGTCTGCATATATTACTAGCAGTAAAAATAGCATCAAAATGAAGAAATTTGAGATGTACAGTAGTCACATATATTTAATTGTCTGCTACTTACTAAGGCTAATAAGACAAGCTTTAAAACAAGGCCTGTTTCCTCAAGACTGGCCAAAATCACCATTCTGGTTATTTCTTTTTTCTGTCACCTAAAATGGCCCATCTATCACTGATGTTAAATTTGACCAAACCGCCCCGCCCCAAAATTAAGGGCTATATTTTTCCCAAATATAAGACATATACATTATAGATGTTTCTGGTCTTTTTCTCAAATTATAGCACTTACAGGCCTATTCTGCAGTATTTCTCATTTTTAAGTTTCTATAGGCAATTGAGTAAGAGGGCCGTTTTAAATAGAAACAGAAGCAAACCTCAGAGCATTCCATATACAAGCAAACGTCAAGGCACAAGATAGCTTACTTGCTCATGGTGGTATTATCAACAAAAGAGCTCTGGCACGAAGAAATCCCGTTGTGTTTACAAACTGATATGAAAAATCTAAGGATCCCAGGCATTGCACACATTCTAGAAAGGGGTAAAACATAACTGTAGGAAGGCTGGGCTTTAGGGGGCTTGAATTTTTGGTCATTCAGTTTTGGATTCATATTAGTAACAAAACTGTATGCATTTTATTTCATTTGCAGAAATTGTGTTACTAAACCCAAAGAGGACATTAAAAAGATGCACTTGGGTTCATCATATGAAACAGCACTATTCACTATTAATATTTTATGCACATCTGTGAGCCATCTTCACAAATATGTGAAGATGAAGTGTCTCTCAAGTCGCAATAACACCGGTCTACCCACACTTAAGTACATTTCAAGAGACATAAGGACTCAACATGGAGAAGCGCAATTTCTTTCTTTTTTTTTTTAAAGATTTATTTATTTATTACGTATACAGTGCACATTAGATCACATTATAGATGGTGGTGAGCCACCATGTGGTTGCTGGGAATTGAACTCAGGACCTCTGGAAGAACAGACAGTGCTCTTAACCGCTGAGCCATCTCTCCAGTGCAATTTCTATTTTAGCTAATGCATTTAACTTTAAAGTAATCTTAATACTTAGACATCCGCGATAATCAAGTTGACATGAAATTTCCTGCACCTAAACGTTCGGCAGAAAAGCATCTCAAAATAGACTTCGTTACATTTAAATGTACAGCCAACTCTCCGACTAAAGTCTTCCTTTTATCATGATATGAAATAATTTTAGACTGCATCAGAGTTGGAATATAACCACAAGCGAGAAACTTTTTTTCAAATAAGCACAAATTTTTTTCGAGAAAAATAATGTGATACCAGAACCTTTTATAGGTTGCCCAAACCTATGCCAGGCAGGAGCAACCAGGCTTGGAAATCTCACAGAGAAATAATGGCATCTAGCCCTCCCAGGAAGAATATGGCTATGCTCGGTGCTTAAAAGCTTCTACAAAGGGAAAAGAAAACGCAAAGTGCTTCTTGGAAACAGACCTCCCCCGCCCCCCATTCCACCGCCTACCATAGGGCGTCTCCGAACCCTCACCCACCCAGCCCTGCTCTGGGGTAAAGGATTCCATCAGAGCACCTGGCGGTCCCCAGGGCTGGTTCCGGCTACTGTTTACTTGTGCCCACGCGGGGGTGGCTCTGATTTGGGAAAGGTAGCGGTTCCCATGGGCCCTGCCCCACCGCGCAGAGCAGCACAGGGACCTCGTACCTTTGTACCTCTCCAGGACATCCTCATAGGCCTGGAGGTACTCCTGCTCTTCCACGTACAGGTAGGCGGCCGGGGACAGGTACCCCGCCATGCCGGGGTCCGAGGGGCTGGCCGCGCCCTTGGGCCTGGGACCTGAGAGGAGGCGTCAGCAACCCGGGGCTGGAGAGACAGGGCGGCGGCAAGCCCGGGGCGGTGCCCCCAGGGAAGGCTTGGTGGGGCAGCGGGCTGTGGCTCGGGGCGGGCAGCCTCCTGACCCTGCGCCCCGGGCCACGGCGCTGCAGAGGACGGCGCTGCCCCGCCGGGATGCGCCGCGCTTCTGCGGCATCTCCAGGCTGCGCCAGAGACGCCTGCCCGGGAGGAGGAGCGGCAGCGCACGGCTCCGGCACCGCCCTCCGGCCCGCCCACCGCCCGCCGCTGGTCCCAGTGCAGTTTCTATTTGGGACCTACAACAGGTGCTGGGAAACAAAGCCTCGGGTCTTGTCCCTACTGAAAGGGCAGGAGGCACTCCTCCGGGAAAGGAAGAGTCGTGAACCATGTTGGAAGTACTTTCCCCAGCCCATCTTAGAGCATCAAAGGACCAGAACTCGGAGGGGATGGACCCCGCGTCCAAGGGACACCAGGACCTGGCTGCCTCTGGAGGTGGCAGCCAGCATCAAGGCCTGACAGCGCCGCCAGGGTCAGGGCTGCAGAGGACCAGTCAGCCGCCCCTCCCTTCTGCCCCCCAGAGCCTGCAGGCGCATGTGCTGCTGCTCTAGGAGGGACTTTTACTCACCACAGCCAGGTTATTGTCACCTCCCTGCTTCCTCCTCTTATTCATTGCACATAGCACCAGTATCCATTGAACAGAATGAATATGGTTCTCTTACATTTGATATGTCATATGCTAAAATAAGTAACCTTAAAGGACCTCAAAATGAGCCAATAGGTACTCAGGCATGTAAATGGATGTTTATCAGAACACTGCAGTCCAGGGGCTGTAGATGGGATCCTGGATCCTCACTGTGGCCTAACAGCAAGTAACTGATTCTCTTCATGGGGAAAAAAAAGGAGATGGTAACAGGACCTAAATGAATTTTGTGTGTGTATATTTGTGTGTGTGTGTGTGTGTGTGTGTGTGTGTGTGTGTGTGTGTGTGTCCTGTATGTCTGTGTAAGGGTGCCAAATCACCTGGAACTAGAGTTATAGATGAGTGTGAGCTGCCTTGTGGTTGCTGGGCATTGAACCCTGATCCTCTGGAAGAGCAGCTAGTGCTCTTAACCTCTAAGCCATCTCTTCAGCCCCCTAAATGAAGTTCTGAGTGCAAATGGGTTTTGAAATGTTGCCTACCATCATTTTGATGCTTAGAAAGCCCACTAAAGTGATGACCATCTCCACACTTGACATTTCTTTCTAAAGTTTCCATCCCCTATCTCCAGCGTATACTGGCCTCTCCCCCTTGACTCTGTCTTTCTTTGTTGATGTTTAATGTTGCGGAATTGGAACCACTTTCTAGTAACTCTGTATGAGGATGAAACATGCTTGAAAAATGACTTCTGTTGGAATCAGGGGCTGCTTTTATTTCCTGTCTCTCTTCTCTAGCCTGATCACTGGCCTGTGATCTGAGTCTGATCCCTGCAAATAAATAAAACTCAGTATACCGTTCATGTGCACAGGCTTATGAAGTAACCTTGGGAAGACCTTCTGAACTGATAGGAGTTGGCAACGAGTTCGCATTTACGCTCCACACTCACACAGACACGGGTCTCTCTGAATACACAGTACAGTCACAGAAGGAAAAGCCTGAGTCTTCATCAGAAACTCATACCTAGTAGCATCCAGTTTTATGAACACAGTCAGCATGTATTTTAGTGTTCTTTAAACTGTCCACTTACAGAGCCAGTGAAAATGAGCAGAAGCAGTATCTGGGGTCTAACCTTTGCCCCCAGCATTCTTGGAACCACTACAGCAGGTGGATATGCTGCTGCTAACAGTATAATTCACGGGGAAGCAGAAACAGCCTAGCAGCAAAGATCTTGGCTTTGGAGTCAAGACCACCTGAATCCAGATGCTAGCTGATGGCTTGGGATGCTTCTACTCACTGAGGGAATTTATGAACTGAGAAAAATTACAGCCCCTATTATATGGGGTGTATGCAGGCCTCGGGCAATGCATCTGTACCTGCTCAGAAGACGCGTGGTTATGCACAGAGCTGTCACTTATTTATAGAGCATTTTCCATGTGGCACGGAATTCTCAAAACATTTACACTCTCCATCTCTATCTTACATTATATCTCTATCCTAAATTTCACCACAGTCATGACCCTTAGATTAAGAAGCCGAAACTAAGAAAAGTTCAGTAATTGTCCAAGTAAAACACAGTAGAGACAGTCAATGGTGGCGCACATCTATAATCCTGGCTTTGGAGAGATGGAGCAAGAGGATCCGCCTCTGCAGTCAGCCTTGACACACTGACAGACGATTTTTTCTGAATGAGAATCTGTCTCATAGAACAGCAAGAACATGCAGGGTGTGGTGGCGCACGCCTTTAATCCCAGCACTTGGGAGGCAGAGGCAGGTAGATCTCTGTGAGTTCGAGGCCAGCCTGGTCTACAGAGTAAGTCTAGAATAGCCAGAACTGCACAGAGAAACCCTGTCTTGAAAAAACAAAACAAAACAAAACAAAAACAAAAACCAAAAACAGCAACAGCAAAGTTGGTGACAGTAGCAGAAGAGGAAATCAAACCAAACTTACATGCTCAGAACCGGATCTTTTAATCAGCCAAGGCTAACTGTAAAAATTCTCCTTTTAAAACAACAGTATCACTGAAAAACTATGTGCACTTACAGGTAATTTCACGATAGAGAACCCATCTGATGATACCCTACAGCTAAGGGCAGCAGGTCTGTATTATTCACATGTAAGATGCATTTACACAGTAAGCATTGCAAAGCCCCTCTCCTCACATACTACCCGATCTCACAGTGACCCTAAGAGAAAGTGAGTATCCTGTAAAGGCGGAGTTTAATATAAGGAAGCTACAGTAAACATCAAAGTGTCTTTCCACCCTCCCCCAGTGACAGGCAATGGGCATCAAATCAAGAGCTCGGGTAACCAAGGCAAGTGCTCTCTGTAGATAGAGATACATAGTGTCGGAAACACATCACCATCACTGCTGACTTACTAAACACAAACCTCATCACATTACTGCACGATCTTGAAGCCTGTTGGAGATGCTCCACTGTGAACAGTGGGCATAGCCTCAGGGGCTCAATATTGCAGGCCAGCACCAGGGTAGTCTGTACCATTTTCCCTTTCCAGTCCCTACGCTTAGCTATGCACCTTACTTGCAGATCACATTTAAACAAGTCCCATCCCTTTGAAGTGGCCTTGCCGGTCATCCTAATTCTGCCAAGCTCTTTTAATCTCGGCTCAAGTGGTACTTCCTCTCAAAAGCCTTTCAGGAGCCTCCCACGTCTCCCTCTCCCCCGCGTTAATTAGACTCCTCTGGACTGTTTTAATATTTAGTGCAGCTAATCTCTCAAAGCATGTTGTAACTGTCCAGCAACACATATATCTGTCACGTGAGCTATGACTTTTTAAAGGCAGAACTATTTTCTATGTTTTACTGCAGAAGTTCAATAAGCGGGTGTTAACTACAGATGAATGAAATTATCCCACAGTCCTCGTGGCTTTTTGACTGGGGTGGGGGTGAAGGTGAGGGGGGCCGGGTTTCACAAACAGCTCTGCTTTAATGGTCTTAAGAAATCTATTAAGCTCTTTTACTACTAAAACTGAGCGCCACAAACTTCTCACCATTCCTGAACAGCACTCCGTCTTTCGCGGGGGATTAATTTCAAGGAAGAGATTGAGCTTCAAGAGTGTAAACCATGTTTTAAAATTAAAAGCTGAAGTTTTAGTGCTGCGTTTTTCAAACTATCCTCGCCACCAGGTCCCCGTGGATAGAATCACGCTGGGTAAACTGTGGCCAGTCTGATATACAGGATACCCGAATTTCCTAATTCAGTCACACAGAGATTAAAAGACACTTGTGGACCGACCTCCAACTCTTGTCTTCCATGTGGGATTATCATTTATAATCTGTATAACAAGCATATAATTCACCAATACTTTAAAAAGCAGTAATGTGCGTCTACACTTCCGTTCAGTACGTTGTTAATTTTGCCATGCTCTATTTTTTAAGAATTTGTGTGATTTTAAAAGCTGAAACTTTGTGGTCTCAGTCACCATCTCAAACTCAGTGGGCACTTTATAATGAACAGCATGTGGCCTCTGCTGTCAGATCTACATTTCTCTCTGTACCACTACTGTCCCCAGTCCCTCCACGCCCTCGCCTTCTACAGTGCTCGCTGAAGGTTAATAGCAACTCCCACAACATGTACCTGGTAACATGTTCCACAGTTCATGTAATCACATTACCACTGACAAACATGTACCCTACTTCTATCTCATGAGCTCAAACAAAATATCCACCCACCTCCCGCAAAAACTGCACAGTGCCAGGTGCAGCGGAGAATGACTTTGACCCAGCATTCAAGATGCAGAAGCTGGCAGATCTGAGTTTGAGGCCAGCCTGATGGACATAAAGAGTCCCAGGCCATGTCCCCAGGGCAGGGCCCGCTCTCCTGCTCCTGTGTCATCAGAGCGGGCTGACTGGCTATATACTGTATGATACACTACAGCTTCTGTGACAATATATTTTGTTTGTCTGTTTGTTTTATTTTACTGGGGGAAGGTGAGGGATTTTGGTGCATGACATGTAAATCATAGACATTCATTAGAAGTTAAAAAAAAAAAAGAGTCCCAGGCCAGCTTAGTGAGCCCCTATCTCAAAAAACACAAAAACCAAGCCAACAGAGCTACACAGAATAGGCATCCTGTTTTAACGCTGTAGGCTTGCCATACTCCGCAACAGCTTGCACACATACTCCCTTCACCTATGTTCTCCTTTTGTAGAGCCCAAAGTCTGGTTCTGGTAGTGTCCCTCCTCTCCCTTGAGTGCTTAGAGATGCAGGGGGCTTTCCACAAGACAGAGGCAGGACTGTGTGATGAGGAAACACTTACTGAAGGCAGTGTAATAAGAGGAGCCAAGGCCCAAACCACCTCACTCTCACTTGGCTCCCAGTTTCCATCCTCCCTCCTCTTCCCCTTCCTGCTCCACCCCTCCTCCTCAAAGGCTGGGTGAGACCAGCGGGCATCTCACAACAGAAGCCAAAAGAAGCTCAAGGCTGTTGCCCCAGAAACCAGGGACTACAGAGCGACTGGCCAGGCTGTTTGTTTTTCTTACACTCAAAAACTCCCGCTGCAGGGACCCTGCAGAGACTCCCCCTGGGCTGCCGGGATGCCTAGAATCTGGGATGGCCACAGCCCCCAGGGAAACAAACCCCAGTTTTTGCATTACCTGGGAAGCAAAAGCAAGAGAAACTGGTGAGAGCACAGCTCCCTTCTCCTGCCCAGTCACAAGGGGAGGCAGGGCACAGGGAAGGAGGCCTGAACATGTGGCCTTTGGCCTTTCTGAGTGAATCTCCAGAGACATACCTAGGCCATCCTGCCCTAGTACCATTTCCAAGAAGGGGGAAAATGTTAAAATGCAGAACTATCCAGCCGGGAAACCGGTCTCTTGCGTTACTCTACACATGCACAAGCCCCAGAGGAACATCGGGGCTTGAAGGCTGCTCTCCCTGGTGTTCTCAATTTACAAGTAGGTGAAACAAACTATCCCTTCTGTTTCAGGTTGTATGGCCAAGGCAAGGGAACACCCGGCACAGGACACACACACTGGCATCTCCATGCATTAATTAATCAAGTGACCATGATGGGCCCTCACAAACACTACAGACACAAAGCACCTATGGCCTCATGATACTCATAGAAAAGCTACCAAAAAAAAGGGGGGGGGGGAATCCACATTGCTGGATTATATCCTGCATCCTAGGTACCACAGACCTGCTTAGCTCAGTGCCCTTGGGCAAAAAGAAAAAGAAAGTGCAGGCTGTTCTCCTACAGCTTACAGCAAAATACTCCAAGAAGTCACTGGAACTGGTATTCCGGGGTTGCCTCAATGGTTAGTGTGCATCCGCAGCAAAGTTTAACACAGATACCAGTAAATATTTGCTTGCTTTGATAATCTATCGATTCATCCAACCAGAGAGCAGAGCCAAACAGCTTAGTCACCCGGCGCAGGCAGGCGCTCCATGAAGTAAACACGGTCATTTCCTCCCCCACCTGAGTCAAATTTCTACCCAGCGCATCAGCTCGGCAGATACAGCACCAGGGAACGAATGGGCGAATTTCTGCTACCCTGGTCCCCACTCCATCCCCTCCCCCACTTACCTGCTATCCGAAGCACAGCCCTCTCAGCCGGATCCAGAACCGAGCCCCCTTGAATCTTTCTTTTGGACCTCTCATGTTTAGGCAAATTCCAGGGTAAGGTGTCTCCCGGAGCTGGAGATGCTGAGCCAGATTTCTGGCTGAAATCATCCTCATCAGAAAAATCCGCAGAGGAGGACATGGAACAGCGGTAGGACGCGTTCCCGGAGCTCTGAGGAGGATGACACAGGAAAAGCATTAGCGACAGAACACTCACAAATGAAGCATCGCGCTTCAACCAGGGATCATCATCGATTACGATCACACTGCCCCCCCTCCCCAACCCCCAAACAGCACTGTCCCCAGAGAACCCACACACAAATAAAAATAAAACGGACCCCAGGGCTCACCATATTTTCTCAGCCAAGTCTGCTCCAGTAGAAACAATAAGCAAGTAGTTCCAATACATGAAGCCCAGAAGGAAGAAGTGTGTGGCCTGCGCTCCAGCCACCAGCTCAACAAATGACTGGGCCAACAATGAAGCCAGAATCAACAGCCTTCCTGTGACAAATCTATAGTATCTGGCTCCCCCACCAGGACAGGAGAAACATTTTCCATTACTAGCCTTCTGGTTAATTCATTAACACAACTAACTTTAAGTTTCAAAAACAAAGCACAAACGCAGGATGCTGGGTTCCACCTCTTTCCCGTTTCAAGCCGCCAGGCCACGGGAGCCTCCTTTCAAGCAGTTTTCAGCCCTGTGTCCTCTTTATTTAATTTTCTGCATGAGACTGAAGCAGGTTCCCAGAAAAGGGTGAGGAGGGAGGGAGGGCTGATTCTCAGAAGAGCCCTCTCTTAAGACTGGGAGAACACAAAAGCCTGTTTTCAAAAGCCGAAGGCAACGCCAATAAACAAACATCTGAACTCAGTTTGGAGTTCTTGAGATAATTTAAACTTCCAGCAGGGAACGCCTGCCAATAATGTAAATGAGAAGGACACAGTGCAGGGACAGGAAGCCAAGTTCTTCTCAGCATCAGTCACCACACAGTAAGACGAGAAACACAGACTTCTACCAAAAACACTCTGCCGGAAGGTTTTTCCTCCCGGAAGGTTTTTCCTCCCGGGTTCAGCAAGATCTCAGTCTCCCCAGGCTCATATTTTTATTTAATTAATTTATTTATTTTTTCACAAAAGGCACATGGTGTTGTTTCTTCCTTTTTATTGGATTGTGTCTGAAGAGGAAACGATGCAGGATATCTGTGCTATGGGCTGGATTAAAAATTCTAAAGAGTGTGTGGCTGGAGAGACAACTGCTCAGCGCTTAAGAGCACTGACTGCCCTTCCAGAGGATGCAGATTCAAATCTCAGCACCCACATGGCACTTACAACTGTAACTCCAAGTCGGGCGGTGGTGGCGCACGCCTTTAATCCCAGCACTCTGGAGGCAGAGGCCAGCCTGGTCTACAAAGTGTGTCCAAGGGCAGTCAAGGCTACACAGAGAAACTCTATCTAGAAAAACTAAAAAACCAACTGTAACTCCAAGATCCGATACCTTCACACTGACTTACATGCAAACAAAACACCAATGCACTTAAAATAAATAAATAAATTATATTTTTTAAAACTCTTAATAGAGTATCATTAGGGAAGCCTCCATTGCTTCTTTGCTGAGGCTCATTCACAGTGAAGATGCAAACTAACAGAACTGGGATTCCTTGCAGCCATAGATTCCCAAGTAGCAAACTGCAGGCAGAAATCAGTTTAGTGAGACTCAGCTTAGTGTTCTGAAGCCAAAACAATGGGCTACTCACACTGGTACCTGCAGCACCAACAGACTGTGGGAGCAACACTCACACAGGGGCTCGTGAAGCCACAACTGGACCACTGACTTTGCCACTATCCATTCAAAACCCACAGCTGTTCGTGGTTCAAAGCCACTACTGTAAAAAGTTCATATATCTCTACAAAATGAGGTATATTAAGATTTATTTAAATTGTGCTCACCTTGCTAGCAGTAATGACACACTGAGCAAACTCAGAGAAAGTAAATGAAGAAACTTGACATTCTATAATTTAGCTACAGTCCACAAACTGTGGACTGTGTGGCGTTTAGCCGTAATCAACTCAACTTATTTCCCCAAGCTTTTCTGAAAATTCATGTTATCTGGGGTTTGTTTTCAGAATCTAAGGGAAGGGTGACACTCTTAAGGACTTTTAGGGGGTACTAGGTTTCTTTGTTTGCTTTATGTTCTTCAAAACAGCTTCCTACTTGTTCTTACTTAAGGTCGTCCTTTCTCTTTGAGATTGTATTTCTGCACTATTTTAGTGAGACCAGTAATTTTTAAATCTGTACTAAGGTAGGGGTGGGGGGTGGGGGGAGCAGTAACTGTTCCTTTCCAAAAACCACTGGTTATTGATTTTTACAGAGTAAATTTTTTTAATGGCCAGAGACTCAGCTGACTGAAGGACAAAATGTGATTTATGCTGTGACACCAACACTATTAATCACCCCCAGCCAGATGGGAACAGTTACTACCCTGGGCCCAAGGGTGTTGACTGGCGGAGCCTCTAATCTGGCCATGTCACTGACAAGCAGATAAGAGAGAACAGTAAGAAAAGATAATCAGACCCGTGTCTTTCTACAATTCACGACAGGAGCACACAGACCACACACACTTATTATCAGACATGTTTATGAGCAGTTGTGTCCCTGCATGTCTACAGCGGTCAAGCATTTTAACAATTATGGTATTACACTATTTTCCAAACAAACAAAAAACTCACCTGTGGAACTGGAGATGTACTCTACAAAACTAAAGCCCATTTAAAACCTAATTCAAAGTGGAGAGCTCGTACAAATTATTATATTTCTTATTGGTCTGTAATGACTTGTCAAATCATGTCACTATTTGGGGCTGGAGAGAATACTGTGAGAACACTATATGTTTTACTTGTTTGGAGAAAAGTAAACAGTTCTCTGACCCAAACACTAGACCTTAGATGAAGGGTTTAAGATGGTAGGACAGAGGAAAAACTCCGATAGGTAGCAAAAGCCTGCATTCCCTATTTCTTATTTCGCTGACTGCTTAAAGACTGGTTCCTATTAAAACACAAATGTCCATCTGTAGCCAATTAGTTCAATATACCATATCTATACCACAGGCTACTCTGCAGCAATTAAGCAAAAATGTTGATCTACTTAACAAAGAGGAAATAATCCATATATAATGATACACAATGTGTATCCGCTTGTGTTTAGTTTAAATAGACATATTACTATTAAACAGTGGTTATCTCTGGGTAAAGACAAAAATTAACATGTTTCATTTGTTTCTTACAATTTTAAAATTCAAACAAATAAACAAAAGAAATCACCAAAAGGAAATGCCCAGAGAAAATATCCGATATGGAAACTATTTGGGGGCTAAGGGGCACCACTAAAAAGTGAACAGAGCCCACTGAAGCCTCCTCCTGGCACAAAACTAATAAACAATTACTCAGAAAGCACATTTGCAAATGTATGGGATTCTCTGGCCTCCTGACCCCGGGTTAGGACTCCAATTCACACCACCCTCTGTCATCACCACTAGCTGATAACAAGGAAAAGCAGGAGGAAATGGTTCACCAGAAAGGGAAAGTGTCATTTGGGTTGTGAAGACAAGCTGACACTTTGTCTCATAAATGTCCTCCTGTTGAGGCTCTGTAACCAAAATAAAAAAAAACACTAGGCAATGATAAACCAAACAAGCCCACACCAGTCTTCCACAACCTTGGCCATTAAACTGACTTAACAATCAAATGAGAATGCTAAAAGCTTCACTCTAACCTTTTTGATAGCCACTTCATCTATGTGGCACAAAACAACAGACATCTCCTAATGCCAGGATAAATAGATAATGACATTTTTAGATGAACAATAACTTTTTCATTGAAGTCCCAGGACAGAAGCTGCGATACTGACAGTGGGACTATCTAACTGGGTGTGGCCAGAGCTGCATAGTCTGGTCTGTGAGAAACTGCCAGGAAACCGTCTTGGCACTGGGTACTCTCTAAAGGCAATAAGGATTCTCAGAGTCTCACAGGGTAAAGAATACAACTCGCCATCTACCCACATGGCTAGATATGTGTCTTTCAAGTTAATTTCCTTAAGAAATAAGAGATTCACACAAATCCTCATTGTACAAGACGGCTTTCCTACATTCTACAAAACAATCCGTACTATAAAACATACTTCCCAAAAAGAAGAGACAAGATACTCCTCAGGGTGTAAACAAACAAAGAAGCTACCAAAAAAATGTGCATAGATGTGCATGAGTGCCTGTGTGTGTGTGTGTGTGAGAGAGAGAGAGAGAGAGAGAGAGAGAGAGAGAGAGAGAGAGAGAGGGTGGGGTGGGAGGTAGGGAAGGAGGGAAGAAGAGAGAGAGACAGAGAGACAGGGAGAGAGAGACAGAGAGAGGGAGGGAGGGGCGGAGGGAGAGAAACCTGGGTAATTTTAAACATGAGTCACGATGGTTATTCAGATGTATTAAGACTGTTCATTTTCTAGGATGTGACAGTGATATATGGTAGTTGTAGAAAAGGTACACTGATCCTTAGGAGATGCAGACTACAGAAACTCAATGTGTGTAATTATTTTTAATTGAATTAAACAGAACTAGTCAATCTGATGATAGGATAACAGAAGTATTCGTTGAATTACTCTAGTTTTCAGATGAGGGTTACAAACAAAGAATTAAGGGGAGATACGTAGTAAAGTTGCTTTGTGTGTAGGGGCCAGGGGGAATTAGGGATTTAACCCAGAGTCTAACTCATAAGAGACAAGCGTTCTACCACTGAGCTATTTCCTCAACCTTTGTGGTGTGTGTGTGTGTGTGTGTGTGTGTGTGTGTGTGTGTGTGTGTGTGTGTGTGTGTGTGTGTGTGTGTGTGTGTGTGTTTTAATATTTATACAGTATTCTGCCTTTGTGTGTGCCTGTAGGCCAGAAGAGGGCACCAGATCTCATTATAGATGGTTGTGAGCCACCATGTGGTTGCTGGGAATTGAACACCTTTTGGACCATTCAAAGAACAGCCAGTGCTCTTAACCTCTGAGCCATCAACTCTCCAGCCCCCAAAGCCTATGTTCTTGATAATACTGTATTCATGCACTAGATAAAACATAACCTCCTCAAAACCCTCAAAGATGTATTTGTATTTGTAGGGCATGAAAGAATTGGGTTTGTTTTAGGTTTGATATTGGACCCAAATCATGGAAATGTTCATAAAAGGAGCATGAATTCACAGTATAGAAAAACAATCAAAAAATAAATCAAAGTGCACAACGTAGGTTTGAATTCAGCAAGTGCACCTTTACACACATTTGTTTTAGATTTGTGACAATTTGGAAATGCTTAAAGATTAATAACCTAGAAACAGTAAAAAAAAAAAAAATTAGTATGTAGGATTGGTATTGCTCAGCAGTAGGACACTTGCCCACCACACACAAAGCCCTTGCTTTCAGCACAATTCTACAAAGAAAAGATGATGAAACAGGTACACATAAAATAAAAAAAGGATCACGTCTCTTTTTATCACTTTCTAGCATAGAATACATACAAATCTATTACAGAAAGTTTTAACCTCTCAAAACTTGGGTATAAAAATAGACAATACATGGAACCATTTTGAGAGAAAGGTAAAGAAACATAGAGACATAGTATAATTGCAATACAAACTACACTGACACTTTCACAGCCACTGCCTATTGCTACTGCAATGAGCTCAAGTCTGAGAGTTCAGACTTAGGTCACCGTGATGAAAGGGGGGGGGTGCTAGTATTTCCCTGCCATCTCCACGTGAGCAGCTAGCCCCTCCAGCTGATTGCCATCACAGTAACAAATGATCTCTCTCAGTTCTTGTAAAATGTTACTATATATAATGCATACACCATATACATTGTGTGTTCATCAGCTGCCCATGACCTTCATGTGGCTTCTGGTCAACAGCAGCCTACTAAATTTTGGAGAGGTCAAAAGTTACGTATGAAATTTTTACTATCTAACAGTAAGAAGTATATTAAATATCAATGTAACAAAATTTCTTTTTTTTTTAATGTTACTTTTTAAAAAAAGATTTATTTATTCATTATGTATATAGTGCTCTGCCTGCATGACAGAAGAGGGCATTAGATCACCATGTGGGTGCTGGGAATTGAACTCAGGACCTCTGGAAGAGCAGTCAGTGCTCTTAGCCTCTGAGCCATGTCTCCAGCCCCCAAAGTAACAAATTTTCAAAATCTACAAACCAACCTCTACAATTCCACTTTAGTTCAATCATTCAATAAATAGAAATAAGTTAGCACTGTGTCCATAGACCTGTGATCTCACCACCTGAGGGGCTGAGGCAGGAGGACAGCTGCTTTCAAATTATTTATTCCATCCTAGCACCACAAAATAAAGGTCTTAAGAAAAGGCATTTCATAAACAAAAAGTACTCCACAGACCTCACAGGAAGACCTGTCTCAAAACACAAGCAAACAAACGGAAACACAGAAATGCCTAAGCATGAAGCTAAGCTGAAGGATGGTGCAGGAAGATCTCCAGTTTGATGGCATCCTGGGCTACATAACAAGAATTACCTCCAAACACAGAGGGATGGAAATACAGACATCAAGGATTAGTTTGTAGTTAAGTATCTACAAATAGACTTTTCACTGGAAGAACACTGTAAATAATTTACCAAACAGAAAAGCACATCTCTGAAAATAGCCCCACAAAACAGAAACATATCAGGACCACAAACTAAAATACTTTAGTATAGCTTTTTGGTTTGTTCGGTTGTTTGCTTTTGGGTTTGGGTTTGTCATTAAACACACACACACACACACACACACACACACACACACACACACACTTTTGTTATTTCATCGAAACAAAGCCTGAAACTTTAGGTCCCAAGAACTCTACTCCCCATTCAGAAGAAAGAGCTGCCACATGCGCATGAAGAGAAGAGGGTTCTGCCACTTTAAACCATACTTGACTTAGTAACCGTGGACGGGCACATGGAGACATGCTACCTCTGTGCTGGTATGGTGAAAAACTCAACCTAGCTAGGATGCTGAACACTGGGCCGATCCAAACACACTCCATCCACCCCACCGGGGCATTCCTGGTAGGTGCATTCTAAATCCCTGAGATTTGCCAGTCAGAGAACTGAGAGATCCAGCTAGAACAGGTATGGCTGACTCAAAGCCCCTACATCTAGAAGGCTGCCTCACATTTCTCTGTATCTTTGCAATACATTCCTCCCTTCCTCCCGCCGCCCCTTTTAATGGCTTTTTGTGAGACAGGGTTTCTCTGTTTAGCCTTGGCTGTCCTGGACTCACAGTGTAGACCAGGCTGGCCTCAAATTCACAGCAATCCACCTGCCACTGCCTCCCAAGTGCTGAGATTAAAAGCGTGCGCCACCATGCCCGGCCTACATCTTTCTTTTGTAAATTCCCCTAGACACCTTCCTTTCTGGTTCTCCCTACAGAAAATATATAGAAGAGCAGGAAGCAAAGTCAGGTTGCAAGAGAGCAACAAACATTTATTTTTTTTTTTTTTTATTTTTTAGTAACCTTGACCTGATACAACTGAAATTGTACAAAGAAGCACATGTCTCTAGATGAATGCAGATCCCCAGCCTTCAAAACACCACAAAGGCACCGTGGCCTGCGGAAGCGTCTGAGGGGCCTCACTGGGAAACTTCTTAAATCCTAGAAAAGGATGCTCAGAGAAAGGGCTAATGAGTGGTACAGAACACAAAGTCTCATTTCCAAAGGATAGAGGGGTCGGATCATAACAGAAGCAGCCTGAAGGCCCTATGGGGGCAGTTCTGGGGGGGGGGGGGCCAGGGGAGTCAGGCACAACCTCAAGACAAATGTGCCCTCCCATTCCTTGACACTTTGGCATAAGAGAAAGGTGTATTTGTATCATGTAAGCCATAATAGGTGTGCTATGTTATCATTAGTCTTGTAGCCATGGTATTATTAGGCTCACAGCCACAAAACTAACAATAACCACATTCGTTCTGACCTCTTACTGCCTCTAAGCACTAGATGAAACGACCCTATTGTACTTACAAAGCAAATTCACTCCTTCACTCATAGTGCCCACAGCCCAGCCTTGCTTGCTCACTTAGGGTTCTCTGCTGTAGCTAGCAGCCCTTGGCCCTCCAGCTTGCTCACAATGTGCATGGAGGAGTTGTTTGAATTCCAATCCCCTGGCCTTTTCTCCCCTTCCCAGCTGCCCTCCTGACTCTGAAATATTGTATTTGACTTTTATCCTCCTCTCCTCATCAAGGGCTTTTCCAGCTGCCGAAACACTTCCTCTAACAGTAACATAAGCAAAGAATGTGTCAAAACACAGCAAGCAGATATACACGTGAACTCACAGAGACAGGCACAAGTTCAAGCAAGATAGCATCCTAGTGCTGAGAGAAGTGGCAGGAGCTCCCATCCCTAACTCAGACACTATCTGAAATTGTCGCCCTCTTGCAAAGGAACACATAGTTTCCTGCAATGGAGTGTCTCTGGATATACAGGCCGCACTTAGAGCACCCCACGCTCAGCAGGAGATGCCCAACACAAAATGAAGCCAACGGTATTTCTGTAGACTTTTGTCTCACAGTACTTTGCCTGAATGTGTTTTTGTCTTACTGGTCTTTTGCTCGTATGTTATGGTTTTCTATTTTGTATGTTTATAGGTTTCATTTCTGTGCATGTTTCTTGTGCCTTTTCTTTGTTGTTTTTGTTTTGTTTTTACTCTGGTTTGTTTGTCTTCTAAAGAGAGAGGTAGAGAGAAAAGAAGACATGCAAGTTGAGAGTGGAAAGACGAAGAGGATCTGGGAGGAGTTGGGGGAGGGGAAACTGTGATCAGAATGTATTATATGAAGAAAAAAGTCCCCAAATGTGTGGCAGCACCCCCCCCCAAATTAATTTTATCAGAAATACAAGCACTGCACGGAATGAATGAAAAGCTGTTCACATGTGCCCCACTCCGTTCTCTCCACTGAACTGGCCCTGTGATTTGGCAAGACCACAGTACCCAATTCTTTGTAGAATATCAGGATAGATATTGCTCTTGTAGCCTTTAAATCAGCTGACATCAAGGAAAGCAAATGGCTCTCCGCAGTGCTGTGGGCCTCGACCAATCACAAAGAGGACTTCCAGAAGTTTCCTAAGAACTGCCCAATATGTGTCTAGCTTGATATGACCTGAGGCTGAGCTCACAGTTGTTAAACCCGTTCTCACCTGAATCTCTAGGCTGTCAGCCTGCTCTACAAATTTCACATCTGCCATGCACACAATCCCGAGCTAACTTCTTAAAATAAATAAGTCTGAGGATATGCTTGTGTACACACACACACACACTCACACACACACACACACACACACATTCACACACACTCAACACATGTGCACTCATGTATGCACACACACTCGCACGCATGCACACGCAATGTGTCTGACTGGCCCTATTTCTCTGGAAAGCCTCAGTTGGACAACTGGCTATCCCATGACATCATCACGTGTTTATGTCTAGCCCCAACTACATTTTAGAGAGACACAAGCACTTGCCCCTGTTCAACTACAGACAGTCTGCAGGGGCTTCTCCTACTAACCTGAGTTAGGAAGCCACAGTGCTTCATCTCCTTAATTAAATCCCAAGAGGGAGGAGTGCAACCTCTGCCTACCTGCTCATGTTCTAAATGAGGACACTCACAATCTTCACTAGATATTAGATAATACCAAAGTAATACTGTGGTATCAGGCAATATCAGAGTGATATGATATGCCTCTAAGAAAGCACGACACTGAATATGTTTCACAGCATTTCATCTGAAGATTGAAAACTTAATATAAAGCCCAGACTTAAAGTACCTGGAATATCAGAGATATCAGAAATGCACCTTCAGGGCAACATCGATGCTGATGTTTTACCAAAAACTAGATGTAATGGCCCAGCCAAAGAAACATGTATTAACTTTCAATCCACAAAATAATAATTTTCAATGCAGACTTTTAACTAATAAAAATGTTTTAATCTACCATCTCCCTTCATATCACAATGCATAATGTGGCTGTTATCCTAGTAATATAGATCCTTTCTTTATATGTAAAGCTTTTATTTCTAATCAAGCATTAAGAAATATGAATCACAAGCCAGGCACGGTGACACACGCCTGTAATCCCAGCACTCAGGAGGCAGAGGCAAGCGGATCTCTCTGAGTTCGAGGCCAGCCTGGTCTTCAAAGTGAGTCCAAGACAGCCAGGGCTACACAGGGAAATCCTGTCTCAAAAACCAAACCAAAAAAAAGAAAAAAAGAAAAGGAAAAGATATATGAGTCACTCACACTTCACTGTGAGGTCATCAGACTACATCCTGGAGAAATAATCTTGATAAAGAGAAAAGGAACCAAGGCTCATAAAGGAAGAAAGGGTTGCCGATTTCACAATTTTCCCTAGAGACATTTTTCACCTACACAGACACAGAATCTAGAAGGACCAAGTATGTCCTTTCCTAACAGAAACCCAGGCTGGTTCACATCAGAAAGCACAAAAGTGCTCCTGGAGCAGCAACTCTGAATCCGTGAGGGAGCATCCGCCCTTCTGCCCCTCCTGTAGGCGCACTTCGCCATCACTGCTCCCAGGCACAGGAACTGCAGCCTGCCTTCTCACCTGTCTCTCCAGTCCTTCAGGAGAAATGATCTCTGATGTAATCTGGCAGAATCAGAAGATCTGCCACCACACACTGGTGCCACCACGGCTGCACTGCTCCACTGAGTTACTTTTTCCGTGCTTCCTTGCCTGTGGCGGACTTGGAAAATGCACATGCTGATAACAGGAGTAAAGAAAGTGTGGGTATGCATCTTAAGTAATAGTCAGCAATCCCCTCCAAAGAGGAGGTGCGAATCATCTGAAAGCAATTAAAGGAAGAAAGGGCAAGGAAAGTATAATTTCTCACCAGTTTACACATCCTTTGTCTTCTCATTAAGTAAGGAGGCCACAGTTAAAATTATTCTGCCAAAATGGAAACCACAGCAAGAATTTTGGGAAGTGTTAACAGAAGAACAAAAGCTTTATTACAGGGTATACAGGAGCCGGGTAAGGTGGTGCACGCCTTTAATCCCAGGACTCGGGAGGCAGAGGCAGGCGGATCACTGTGAGTTCGAGGCCAGCCTGGTCTACAAAGTGAGCCCAGGACAGAAAAAGAAAAAGAAAAAAGGAAAACTAGGGAGCATACAGGACTTGCATTCCTGAGTCTGACTCATACTAGCTATGTGACTTTTGTACACATCATAACTCACAAAATGAGCCTTGTGATTCGTGAACCTTGGATTTCTCAACTAAAAATAAGAATGACTCTGCTGTCAGAGTGGTGATGCAGGTCAGGGCAATATACTCAAGGGTTAAGTCTAAGTCTAGAATACAGCAGGACGCTTTCATGAGCAATCCTACGGTCTCAGTTGTACAGCCTTAAACCGCTTTCTACGCCACTGGGGCTGTCAGCCCCACTATGTGCTACTTGGAGACCAATGGACCTACTGAAACTAACAGAAGGGCCCACGTACTGTACACAGTGACATTCAGTGAGCAAGAACCACAGTCTCCTTATTCCTACTCATGTCTGAATTCCACCTGGTCTCCTCACTTCTCTCCTGGTCCCCAACACTCATTCTCATAGAAGCTAGATAATATCTTTAAAACGTGATTAAAAGGAATTCATAATCTAAAACCCTCCTATGACTTCCCACTTCACTGAGCAAAATCCAAAACCTGTTCTTCCACCAACAGTCCTCCAGACCCATCCTGAAAGATGTGTTCAAGTGGTAAGTCTAAGGAAAGTTTGCTTTATTTTGTTTTGTGTTTTGGAGACAAGGTTTCTAAGTGTAGCCCTGGCTGTCCTGGAGCTTGCTCTGTAGACCAGGCTGGTCTCGAACTCACAGAGATTCGCCTACCTCTGCCTCTCAAGTGCTGGGATCAAAGGTACCACCACCACCAAGTCTAAGGAAAAATTTTAACCTGGTGAAAATTTCCCCTCCGCCTACCTTCCTCCTCCCTTAATCGGCTTCACTTTACCCTGCTGCACTTTTCCTAACTGGGACCGTACATGTTTACTTCTTAATATGTATTATCTGTGTCCTCACTCATCACTCAAGATAAGCTCCATGGCTACAGGGCTCCATTTTGTTTGCTAGCGCAGCTCCCACCACTCGATGGTACCTGTGCAAAGGGAACAGAGCAGTGAAGTAATTCTTCCAAAGCACCTACACTTTCCCAACACGATGAACTCTCTAGAGAGGTCAGTTTCCTGCAGTGTGTCTTTCTTCTCCTCCCACTTCCCATCTGCCCCAAGCCTGTCCTGAACAGGAGGGTTAAGGCATAACTTCCCATTGTCTCCCAGTTCACAGTGAAGGGCTCCTCCTGCAAGCTTCCCTGCACACAGGAGAAGGAAGTTACAGTAACGCAGGCCCAGAGTCCAGTAGAGCTATGTGCTTCCTGGCCCAGACTCACCCTACTGGCAACTCGACTTGGAACGGGCTACTTAGGGTTTTTAATTTTGGTTTTCTAATATAGAAAGCACTCTACCTGTGAAGATTTGACAAGCTAATCCTGCTACTATCTTAACCCAGTGCCAAACTCACCGGAAGTATTTACTAAATCCCAGCAGCCCATCATTGCAAGTGTCAAATGGAAATGCTGTTGATATGATATGCTGCGTCTGAGAACTCCATTTCTTTCACAGTCTCATTTCTGGTTACCAAGGAGCTAATAAGAATACTAAAAATAAAAAGTCTTGGGGCTAGAGAGATGGCTCAGCGGTTAAGGGCAGTGGCTGCTCTTCCAGAGGTCTTGAGTTCAATTCCCAGCAACCACATGGTGGCTCACAACCATCTATAATGAGATCTGGTGCCCTCTTCTGGTGTGCAGGTGTACATGCAGGCAGACACTGTATATGTAATAAATAAATCTTTTTTTTTTTTTTTTAAGTCTTTAAATTAAAAAAAAATCTGGGAACAACAGCAGTCACTTGCTTATAAAAAGCAGTGTTCTCACTTAAGAAAAGGCTGGTTTTCACTTCTTTAGTATCCAAAGCTGCCTCCATCTTGGACTTCCTGAGTTCTTCCCTCTAATCAACAGAGAAGCTTGCCTGGAGCCATTGTGACTACCAGAAATAAGCTTAAGATAACTGCATTGCCTGCTCAACACTCCTATAAATGCCAAACACTATTAGGTAATTTTCTAATATAAAATGTCTGAGTTCTATAAATTAATTTTGAAAGGGACAATGTCATTTCTTTTTAAAATGCATATAGAATAGAATATATATATTTAATTTATAGATATAAGAAAACAGGATATGTTTAACTAAACAGTGTTAGAACAGAAAAACAACGTGTGCAGAAGAGAGTGTGTTCAGTTAGCAGGTCTTGTCACAGTGTGTGTGGCATCACTGTTCAAGTTCCTTCACCATGCTGGTTTTTTTGTTTGGTTGGTTGGTTGGGGTTTTTTGTTGTTGTTGTTTTGTTTTGTTTGTTTGTTTGTTTTGGTTTTTTGAGACAGGGTTTCTCTGTGTAGTCTTGGCTGTCCTGAACCCACTTTGTAGGCCAGGCTGGCCTTGAACTCACAAAGATCTGCCTGCCTCTGCCTCCTAAGTGCTGTGATTAAAGGCGTGCACCACCACGCCCGGCCAACCATGCTGTTTTTTAAGGCTCCTGAACTATTCCCAAAGCCTTCACCTTGAAAAGCCTTTGGATTTCCAGATTTCATATCATTAATAGTGTCTCTTCAAAATAATACCAGCATATTTATATGCTGGTTTTGATCTAAGTTTAAATGCTAATAAACTAAAAATATAAAAATAAAGATATGTATAAAGGAAACAGAAAATATCCTCTTAATCCCATAACTCACCCATCCTTCAAAATAGAGAGGAAACTATCTTTTGGATGATCTCACTTTTTACAAAGTTGTTCACTGGCAAAAGCAAATAAAAATCAACGAATAATCCAGGCATCCTTTAATCCCAGCACTGGGAGGCAGAAGCAGGCAGCTCTCTGTGAAGTAGAGGCCAGACTGGTCTTCAGAGTGAGTTAGTTCCAGATCAACCAGACTGTTACACAGAGAAACTCTGTCTTGAAAAAATAAAACAAAACAAACAAACAACAATCAATGAATAAAATAAAGATAAAATAATTTGAGGACCACAATTACTATTTCTTAATTATCTCATTTTATCATAAGATATTACATGAAAGTTTGCTCTCTTTAGGGTGGTTTTATGTTCAAATCACAAAACACTGAGATTGGAAGGCAGATCTGGCTTAATTTATAGATAGCAAATGCTGTAAATTGGGACTGGAAAATCAGCAGCTACAGGCTTTCCCCATCCCCTGGGCAGGCATGCACTCCACTCTGCATGGGCAATGGGGGGTGCTAGGCCATCTGTTTTAACACGAGGGATGAGGAGCAGCTGGCCAAGTGGACTACACCGCCTGCACGGAAATGAAACGCACTGGGACCAAAAGCAACATCTTGACAGATAGGGGCTAATGTACTTTGACATAATGGCCAAAATAGATAGATAGATAGATAGATAGATAGATAGATAGATAGATAGATAGATAAGGAATGTAAGCCAGAATTTGGGGAGGGCACATGGTTTCACCTGAACTGCCCATTTGGGAAATGTCCTTAGCCACATGAACAGAAAGTGTGTGTGTGTGTGTGTGTGTGTGTGTGTGTGTGTGTTTATATATATTAGACTTGATAGCCTAAGAATCCCTCCTATCACACAGTATCTAAAAATTATGGATACAATAACAACAATATGTTCTTAAATGAATCAGCAAAGTGGTAAGAAGGTGCAAAGAATCTATAGGCTAGAAAGAGAAAACTGCACAGAAATGTCACGCTGACCGTTGGCTTCTTTTGAGCCTAAAGCTTCACTTGGCATCCAAGTGCCTGCTTGGCAAATGGAAGACAGAGCCAAACTTGTCTAATTTTTTAAAGCCCAGACAAATCCAGGGAAAACAAGGAGCAAAAAGCACAAAGAGCATCCTACTGCACTGAGGACACTTGTCTGTCTCCACTTTGAAGCCAGACGGAAGAGGAAATAAAAACTTCACAGCCTCAGGCTGGCCCTCACATGCACGCCACATCATGAAAAGCTCTGAAGGTAAGAGCTTATTTTTAGATTCCTCTCGACTAATTGAGGTCTAGCAAAAGCAGACTCTCCTCAGAGAAATGTTCCTTCAGTGTACATCTCAAAAAACAAAACAAACAAACAAACAAAAAATCACCGCAGATGAAACACAATCAAACATAAGCTCCTAACAGAGTCGATAAGTGGCACAAGCCTCCCCCTGGGTATTTGAAACTGGAGCCACAGGCACAAACACTCATAAAAGACTCATGTAAATAAGTACCAGATACCTGATACAAATTATCCAAAACATAAATCAAAAGTCAAGGAAAGGAGAATAAAGAACATATGCAAATCAGTAAAGGATGCAGAAACAACCATATAAAGAAGCAAAGCGTGGAGAGGCGTTTGTGGAGGAAACACACAGGGCTAATGAAGGAGCGATACGGGGCGTCAGTGGGAATGCTCCACAGGACCACATGAAGTATGAGAACGGAACACAAGCTTCTCGGGTAAACAGAGATGCAATGTTGTCTGTGGAGACGGAAACAAGTGTGCACTCCGGAATAACGCTCAACCAGAACAGGAAGCTGGGCCACTGGAAAGAGGGAGGCAGGTGGGCAGACATGGCTTACTGCCCAGATCCTAGCTTCTGTTTTAAATGAAAGGGGGTGGGGGTGGAGCGATGGCTCAGTGGTTAGGACCATTGGCTGCTCTTCCAGAGAACCAGGGTTCAATTCCCAGCACTCAGATGACAGCTCAAACTGTAACTGTCGTCCTAGGAGGATCTAGTGCCTGCTGGTAGTCTCCGCAGGCGCTGCACACACATAGTGCACAGACATGCATGCAGGCAAAGTACCCACAGACATAAAACTAAGTAATAAAATTAAGGAATAATGAAATAAAGGATACACAGATGTGACATTTAAAAATAAACAAATAAATAATAAATAAAATGGAGGGTTAGAGGCTAGAAAGAGAGACGGCTCAGTGGTTGAGAGTGCTTGATGCTCTCACACAGAACCACAGTTCAATCCCCAGCACCCACATCAGGTGGCTGACTCTCCAGCTTCATGGGATCCAACACTCTCTTCTGGATCTCATGAGCATCCTCATACATGTGCACATACCCACACATAGGCACACACACACAAAAACAAATAATAAAATAAAGTAAAAGGAAGCTTAAAGGTGTTTGTTGCCCAGATAGTCAGATGGTAGCCAAAAAGTCAACGGACACAAAGTAGGGGTTGTAGGAACCACAAGCCTGTCTGTCTTCAACCCCTCTCACTCTCTTGCTGTGTTATATAGAAAAATAAATAAACATAATACAATATTTGGGCGTGGTATCACATGTCAAGAGGCATAAACAGGAGGACCACTGTTGTTTTTAAATTATCAGTACGGGCCTAGTAATTGTTTATTATCAGCCCTACACCTATTATTACTTCAGTAAAACCTGCTAGCAATGAATCAGGACACAGACACCTGTTATATCTTAAAATAGCGTTAGTTAACCTGGGGCGGGGCAGACATTAATCCTTTAAACTACCTCCCATAATGGGGCAGGTATAGGATGCCTGGGATGCTGGAGCAGAGGCAGGCCCCTCACCACACAAGTCTTGCTACACTGCTATATCTTCACATCCATCACCAACCTGCTGGTCCATCCCTCCCCTCCCCCCTCCACTGTGCTGTCTGCCTCTCTCACCCCACCTCAACAGGCTTGACTTCCTACAGGAAACACTATCCTGACTGCTCGTCTTCTATTAGTTACTCCACACTTACGGACACCTGCTCTCCAGACCTCAGCATCCCTCCCAAAAAGACTGTACATTGCAGGAAAGGGCAGCTCAGCGCTCCTCCCTTCTTCCTCTGCGCAGCTGCTGGCTGACCATACAGCAACATCCTGGATGTTTGTCTCTGACTCATTGCTTTTCCTCCATTTTTAATGCTGTCACAATCCACTATCTTCACCTTCGCTCAGCCCCTCCAGGCTTCGTTCCTGGTGATGACATCACCTGGCTCTGGAACACTGCAAAACAGAGGTCCAAGAGCCTGGCCACCAATCTCTGGCTCTCCGGGTCTCTCCTTTCCAAGCTGCTCCTGGTCTCCAGATCCACCACTACGGTTAAGACTTCCTGTCCTCATCCTCATCCACCCTCATGCTGCATTCTTCCAGGCATTCTCTTGACATCAATACCCAGAAGCTGTCAATCCCGCCTGCTGAGACATTCACAGTAACTTTTTTTTTCCCTTCTTCTTTTTTAAAGATTTATTTATTTATTATGTATAGTGTTCTGCCTGCATGTACACCGGCAGGCCAAAAGAGGGCACCAGATCCCATTGTAGAGGGTTGTGAGCCACCATGTGGTTGCTGGGAATTGAACTCAGGACCTTCAGAAGAGCAGGCAGTGCTCTTAACCTCTGAGCCATCTCTTCAGCCCATTCACGATCACTCTTAATCCTCAGCTGTCTGACGCTGCTTTAAAAGTATCACTGGCTACACAGTTGGACCCTCAACAAATGCGCACATACCTGGCAGCCACAGGCCCTCAAACACTCCTACCACCACCTATGTAAAATCTTCTATTATCTGCTCTGACATTACCTTCATTTTGTCCAGGTTCCGGAAGGCCTCCCTTTGTTCTGAGTGAAACTGAATCTCAGGTCTTCATTAGCTTGTTAACTAAGCTCCTTAGAAGCTTCCTGAACAAACTTAAAAATGGGGGTGGGGCCGGCTGAGAGAAAGAGGGTGTGTGTGTGTACCTGTGGGTGCATGACACATGACGCATGTGACAGTCAGAAGACATCTTTGTGGAGTCGGTTCTCTCCTTCCCCCTGTTCCAAGAACTGAACTCAAGTTTTCAGGTTAAGCAACTTTTTTTTTTTAACAAGGAATAATTCACAGATGTTTTTTCTATGTCATTTGCCATTGATTCTTCCCACATATTTTATTTTCTATTATGATAAACCAAGCCTATAAATTAGAAGAGGAGGTGTTGAGCTGGGTGTGGTGGTGTTCACCTTTCTTTAATCCCAGCACTCGGGAGGCAGAGGTAGGAGGATCTCTGTGAGTTAGAGGCCAGCCTGGTCTACAATGAGAGTTCCAGGATTCCAGGACAGCCAGGGTTGATACACAGAGAAACCCTGTCTTGGGGGGGGCGGGGAGAGAAGAATGACTGAAGAAAAAAAAAAAACATTTGACCCGGGTCTGGCAAGATGGCTCAGGGGCTAAGAGCACTGGCTGCTGTTGCAGAGGACCTGGGTTTAATTCCCAGCACCCATGGTGACTCATAACTGTCTGTAACTCTAGTTCCAAAGGATCCAATGCCCTTTTCTGCTCTCCCTGGGTACCAGGCACACCTGTGGTATACAGATATACATGTAGGCAAAACACTCATTCACTTAAAAAATGAAATAAAGTAAGAAAGCATTTGACCTAAAAGGTCACACATACCCATGGCTCCATCAGGTCTCTAATCAAATGTCACCTGATCAGAAAATGTTCCCTGACCAGTAAAACCACAGCCACCATTTCATCTCTACACATCTGCCCTCTTACCTAATGCACTTCCCTTCATATCATTACTACCTAAAGTAACATAGTTATTCATTTATAGCGCTCCCTGTCTAGGGTAGAACTGTTTCCATAGGATCTTTGCACAGAGAACAGACATACCATATATAGAAGGCGCGCACGCGCGTGTGTGTGTGTGTGTGTGTGTGTGTGTGTCTGTGTGTGTGTGTAATTAGCAGAAATATATTCGAATTACAACACTATTTTTGAAACCTTGAAGTCTATTTCAATGGGCACTCTAATGGTCAGGAACAATTCAAAAAATGCCTTCTCCCCTAACCAGAAAGGAAAGTCCTAGAACATGCTTAAACTATGCACATGGACTGACCCCAATGCAAAAACTAGTTTTTAGAAATTGGTAGTGTTTTGAAATTTTAGAACAACTAACTCTGTTTCTCCAGCAAACCTAGCAGATCCCTCAGGCTTACCCCTAAGGCAGCAACAGAACACCAGCCACAGTCTCCCTTCACACTGGCCCCTCCATGCCTCCTGTGGCTCCCACAGACCTTTCCTTCCTGGACTCTGTCCCTGAACTTCTCACTGTGTCCCAATACCCCCAACTCTTGTGGATGTCCCCTACTCACCATAGGTAGCCTGTCCACAGAACTTCTCTGTTTTTCTCTGTTGCCCCAGACCCAACCCCTCAGGCTCTGCTTTGGCAATGCAACAGAACACCATCTGCAGTCTCCCTTCCTCCCTGTCCATGCCTCCTGTGGATCTGTCTCACAGACCATCATCCTCTCCTGGCCTCCCTCCCCCAACTCATCCCAGCCTCCAACAGCAGCAGGCATTCCCTGGGAACATACCAGCCCAGCTGGCCAGAAAGCAGATAACGCACAGCTATCACACTGAAAATCCAGAGAAGAAGCAGAAACCAACACACAAATACCCAACAAAGACAAACCCAGAAATCAGCAGCTGGATCTATAATTGTCCAAGTCCAGATGCCTAGACACCATCTTAACAATACAACCAATAGCAGCCAGGACAACATGTCTCCACTAGAGCCCAGCTATCCATCCTCCCACAGCAGGCCTTGACTATTTCAACATAGCTGAAGCACAAGAAAAAACCCTATATATCACCTATATGAAGATGATAGAGATCCTTAAAGAGAAAACTAGTAAATCTCTTAAATACAATAAAAAAATTTTTTTAAATTACAGGAAATGACTATCCATTAAAGAAAGCCAAGAAAAAAATAAGTAGTTAAAGAAATCAAATAAAACTGTTCAAGACCTGAAAGTGGAAATGGAAGCAATAAAGAAAACACAAACTTAGGAGATGCTGGAAATGAACAGGAACTACAGAGGCAAGCTTTAAGAACACAAGAGATGGAAGAAAGAAGATATAGTAGAAGAAATGGATATATCAGTCAAAGAATGTTAAATCTAAAACATGTTAAAATATCCACAAAATCTGGGACACTATGAAAAGACCAAAGCTAAGAATAATAGAAATAAAGGAAAGAAAAGGAAGCCAGCTCAAACGACCAAAAAAACATCTTCAACAAAATCACAGAAGAAAAGTTTTTTCTAACCTAAAGAAGATACAAGAAGCATACAGAACACCAAACAGATTGGACCAGAAAAGAAAGTTCACTCCCCACATAATAATCAAAACATTAAACATACAAAACAACAAAAAAAAGAATATTAAAAGCTCTATGGAGAAAACACCAAGTTTCATATAAAGGCAGACCTGTTAGATTTACACCTGACTTCTCAATGGAGACTCTAAAAGGGCCTGGACAGATTGCTGCAAACTCTAAGAAACCATAGATGCCAGCCCAGATTTCTATACCCAGAAAAACTTTCAATCACCATAGATAGAAAAAATAAGATATTCCATGGTAAAGTCAAATTTGAACAATATCTATCTATAAATCCAGCCCTACAGAAGGTGCTAGAAGGAAAACTCTAACCTAAAGAGCTTAACTTCAGCCATGAAAACACAGGAACAAAAACAAAAAGGACACACACACATCAACACCAATAACAATAACAACAACAACAACAAAATAACAGTAACCAACAGTCATTGGTCATTGGTATCTCTCAATATCAATGGTCTCAATTTCCAACAAAAAAAAGAAAAGAAAGACACAGATTAACAGAATGGATACATCAACAGAATCCCTTCTTCTGCTGCACCCGAGAAACACCTCAATGTCAAGAACAGACATTACAGGTGGTGGTGGCACACGCCTTTAATCCCAGCACTTGAGAGGCAGAGGCAGGTCGATCAGTGTGAGTTCGAGGCCAGCCTGGTCTACAAAGCAAGTCCAGAACAGCCAAGGCTACACAGAGAAACCCTGTCTCAAAAAAACCATTAAAAAAAATGATAAAATAACAGACATTATCTCAGGGTAACAAGTTGGGAAAAGATATTGTAAGCAATTGGACCTAAGAAGCAAGCTGGTGTAGACATTTTAATATCTAGAAAAATAGACTTCAAACAAAAACTAATCAAAGGAGATGGGGAAGGACACTACATACTCAAAGGAAAAACTCACAAAGATGACGTTTCAGTTCTTAACATCTCTGCCTCAAACACAAGGGCACCTGCTTTTCTCAAGTATACACTACTAGAGTTTAAATCACATACTGACCCTCACACACTGATAATGGGAGACATTAATGTTCTACTCTCACCAATGGACAGTTTAAATCACATACTGACCCTCACACACTGATAGTGGGAGATGTTAATGCTCCACTTACACTAATGGACAGTTTAAATCACATACTGACTCTCACACACTGATAGTGGGAGACTTTAATGCTCCACTCTCACCAATGGACAAGTCATCCAGCCAAAAACTAAACAGAGAAATGCTGGGCTTAGCATACATTATGAACCAAATGGACCTAACAGATAGTTACAAAACATTTCACCCAAACACAAAAGACTAAGCCTTCTTCTCAGTACCTCATGGAATTTTCTCCAAAGTTAACCACATATCCAAACATAAAGTAAGTTTCAACAGACACAAAAAATTTAAACAACTCCCTGCATGCTGTCAAACCATCGAGAATTAAAAACTGGAGTTCAACAACAGATACAACAGGAAGCTTAACAACTCAGGGAAACTCTCCTAAATAAAAACTGGGTCAAAAGGAGAGGGGGGGGAGGGAGGGAGGGAGAGAGATATTAAAGACTTTCATGAATTCAGCACACCCAAACTTATGTCCCATAAGAGGGAAGTTCATAGAACTAAATATGCCTAAATATGGAGAGATTGCATACTAGCAACTTAACAGCACACATAACAGCTACAGAACAAAAAGAAGTAAGGACACCCAAAATGAGTGGACTGAAAGAAGTAACAAGATTGCTGGCTGAAATCAATAAAATAGAAACAAAGAAGATAATACAAAGAATCAATGAAACATAGAGTTGATTCTTTGAGAAAATCAACAAAATAGACAAACTGTTACCTAAACTAACCAAAAGGCAGAGAGAGAGGATGTCCAAATTAACAAAATCAGGAACAAAAAGAAGGACATAACAACAGACACCAGAGAAATCCAGAGACTACTTTAAAAACCTGTACTCTACCAAATTGGAAAAAATGAAAAGAGATGGATAATTTTCTCAATATATGTCACATACCAAAGTTAATCAAGATCATATAAACAATTTAAATGAACCTATAACCTTAAGGAAATAGAAGCAGTCATTAAAAGTCTCTCAACCAAAAAAAATCCAACAGCCAGATGATTTTAGCATAGAATTCCATGAGACTTAAAAAGAAGAGTTAATACCAATATTTCTCAAAGTATTCCACAAGATAGAAAGAGAAGAAACACTGCCTAACTCATTTTATGAGGCCACAGTTTCTCTGATTCTCAAACTACATAAAGACTCAACAAAGAGAAAGAATTACAGACCAATTTTATTTATAAGCATAGATATAAAAATACTCAATAAAACATTTGCAACTGAATCCAGGAACACATCAAAAAGATCATCCATCATGTTTGTTCCCAGAGATGCAGGGATGGGTCAATATATGAAAATACAGAAATATAATCAACCATATAAATAGACTAAAAGGAAAAAAACATTTTGCCTTTGACAAAATCCAATATCCCTTCATGGTAAAAGCTCTGGAGACATTAGGGATACAAGGGACATACCTAAACACAATAAAGGCAACACACAATGCATAGCAAGCCTATAGCCAACATCAAATTAAATGGAGAGAAACTCAAAGCAATTCCATCAATATCAGGAACAAGGCAAGGCTGTCCACTCTCTCCATATCTATTTAATATAGCACTTGAAGTTCTAGCTAGAGCAATAAGACATCTGATAAATATCAAGGAGATACAAATTGGAAAGGAAGAAATCAAAGTATCGTTATATGCAGATGTTATGATAGTATATATAACCTAAAAATTCCACCAGGGAACTCCTTATAACTGATAATCACTTTCAGCCAAATGGCTAGATACAAGATTAACTGACAAAAACCAGTAGCTCTCAGATATACAAATGACAAACGGACTGCGAAAAAAATAGGGGGAAAAAACGCCTTTCACAACAGACTCAAATCATATAAAATATTTTGGTGTAACTTTAACCAAGCGAGTGTGAAAGATGTGTATGATAAAAACTTCAAAGTCTTAGAAAAAATTGAAGAAGTTTATCAGAAGATGGAAATATCTCCCATGTTCACAGATTGATAGGATTAGCATAGTAAAAATGTCCATCTTACCAAAAGCATTCAATGCAAGCCTCACCAAAATTCCAACACAGTTCTTTAAAGACCTTGAAAGGACACTTTCAACTTCCTATGAAGATAAAAAACAAAAACCAGGATAACTAAAATAATCCTGAATGATTTAAAAAATAAAAAACTGCTGGAGGTCTTACTATTCCTCAGGTCAAACTGAGCTACAGAACCATAGTAACAAAAACCACACAACATTGGTATATGAACAGACACATTGATCATGCAATCAGCCACACTGAACCTGATAGAAGAGAAAGTGGGAAATAGACTTCCTCAAAAAGTGGAGAATCAATCTATCTCAAAACCCAGCTATACCACTCTTATACCAAAGGACACCCCACCCTACCATAAGAATACTTGATCATAAATCTTCCTTGCAGCTTTATTCAAAATAGCCAGAAACTGGAAACAACCTAGATTTCCCTCAACCAAAGAATGGATATAGAAAAATTAGTACATTTGCACAATGGAGTATTACTCTGCTGATTAAAAAGAAAAAAATGACATCATGAAATTTATAAGCAAATAGATGGAGCTAGAAAAGAATTATCCTGAGTGAGGTAACCCAGAGCCAGAAAGACAAATATAGTACGTCTTCTCTTATAAAGTCAATAATAACCAAGCTACAATCCATATACTCAGAGAGGTTAGGTAAAGAGCAAGGGTCTAATGCAGGGGGGAGGGATGGGAGTGGAACATGGACATGGATCTCTCTGGGAAGGAGAAACAGAATAGATGTTTCAAGTGGCATGAGGGCTGGTGGGGTACAGGAGTTGGGGGTGAAGGCTGGTGGGGTACAGGAGTGGGAGTGAGGCTGAGGGGATGGGATGGAAAGATAGAGTACATGGAGAGATGGCTGGAATTGGGGAGCATTTGGAGTTCAGTGTGGAAACTTCTGTGCAGTTGAAACTTCCTGGAATCGATGAGGGTGATCCTACTGAGGACTCCTAATAATGGCGGATAAGGAGTCTGAACTGCCCATCTCTTGTAGGCAGGCTAAGCTAAGTACCAGTAGTGGGACTGGGTTGCATTTGGTTGAACTGTTGGCTGAGGGAGTTCTGTGGAGATTCCCAAACAACCTAGGCTGACGCTTGGAAAGGGCTGCTGTCTGCAAACTGACGTGGGGGGTCCTTTTCTGAGGACAACATCTACACAGCTTACTGAACACAGAGAGGATGAGCAGATGCCTGCATGGTTCTAGTCTATTTTGTGTGGGGAAGGCACTCTGCAGCCTTCCAAAAGAAAAGCATGGCCAGCAGCCCCACCACAAACCTTTGACCTACAATCTGTCCTGCCAGCAAGGCGTGCTGGGGTAATGATAGCTCAGAATTTGTAAGAGTGGCTAGCCAATGTCTGTTTAACTAGAGGCTCATTTCTGATACTGTTTGCATGACCAGAAACCAGAGACTGGATAGCCCAGAGTCCTAGGGTAGAACCAAACATGAGTGGTCTAAAAAAACAAAACCAACCAAACAAAGAAACAAAAAACAAAGGAAAACAAAACAAATCATGGATTGATGCCTTGTCTAACTGTCATCAGAGAGGCTTCCTCTGCCAGCAGATGGGAACCTGTGCAGAGACCCAAAGCCAGACATTATGTGGAGAGAGAGTCTAAATTGGAGGTTTCCGTTGGGTCCCTCCCCTTGGAGCTCAAGGAACACCACAGAAGAGGAGGTGGAAAGACTGTAGGAGTCTGAGGGAATGGAGGGCACCAGGAGAACACAGCCCACTGAGTCAACTAAGCAGGGTTGATATGATATGGGCTCACAGAGACTGAAGCAGCAAACATGGGGCCTGCATGGGTCTGCACCAGGGTTGCTGTGTATCTATTACGTTTATTAGCTTGGTGGGGTTTTTGGTTTTTATTGTTTTGTTTTTGTGGGACTCCTACAGTGGGAATAGGTGTGTCTTTAATTTGTTTACCTGTACTTGGGCTGTGTTGTCTAGTGATGGTGTGAGGGTTTTCACTTCGTCTTTCTTATCTTACTGTATTTTGTTTTGTCACATTTGGTGTTGTCCTTGAAGGCATGTTCTTTTCTGAAAGAAGACATGGTTGGGGTGGGGTAGATGTGGGGGGTGAAATCTGTGTTCCAGATGCACTGTATCAGGGAAAAAAGTCTTTTGGAGGCAGGGGTTTCAGAACAGGGCTTCTCTGTGTAGCCTTGGCTGTCCTGGACTTGCTTTGTAGACCAGTCGGGCCTCGAACTCAGAGATGCCCCTGCCTCTGCCCCCTGAGTGCTGGGATTATAAGCATGAGCCACTGTGCCTGGCTAAGAATCTATTTTTTATTTTTAAAAAAAGACTAACTGGGCATTATCGGAGAAACACAACTGGTTGCTTTACTTGCCTTACCGAAGAGTTGCAGGAGATGCCGGATTCATGAGTCACACAGGAAAGAGCTTGTGGTAGAATGGAAACTTTAGGAAATCTTTTCCGCCATAGTGTGAGGAAGCACTGTGCTAAGACAACTGTGAAGACAGGTTAAGCGAGTGTGGCACCTATGGTAGCAAGGACATCACCCACTGCAAGGAAGGAAAAGCAAAGCCTGAAGCCAGAGCAGTCACTGCTCCGGCTACTGATGCCTCTGGCACATCCTCCTGGAAGATGGGCTATGCTTACCCTGTGCCTTGGAACCAATGGAAGAAGCATACAGAGACCCCACAAAAGGTGAAGCCTACCTCCTCTCCAGCCTAGAAACCACAGGGCTTGACTATGATTCTCATCAGAGGAACCTAAAGGTAAAGACTGGCTGGAGAAAAAGTGTGCCTAAGAACTGACACATCCTTCCACGGTGGGCAAAGGACATGTTTATGGGAACCCCTGCTTGAATCTTAAGAAAGTGGAATGCAGCATCAGCATCTTTACAAATGGCTACTAGTCAAGAAGACTTCATGAATGTGAGGAGGGGCTGAACAAAGGGGGTGAGCCACCAGGAAACACAAGCCAGGACATCTTCCACAGGAAGGAAACAACACACTGGTAAGAGGATCAATGCCATGTCCCCTCCAGCACCACAATGAGTTGTGTAAAACTAGATTCTTGCAACCTGGGGCTCACCTCTCCTTGAGCCTTATAAAGACTGGTCAAACGCAATACCTGGAGTGCACAGGAGGAAACAGGGATGTCCTCCCCACCGCATCCTGCTCAAGGGAAGAGAAATGCTGATTATGACATAGAGTCTACAGCAATCCAGAACGCCAGGCTGTGGGTGCACTGCCACACTAGGCTGTGGGTGCACTACCATACTAGACTGCGGGTGCACTGTTACATCAGGCTGCAGGTGCACTGCCACACCAGGCTGCAGGTGCACTGCCACACCAGGCTGCGGGTGCACTGTCACACCAGGCTGCGGGTGCACTGTTACACCAGGCTGCGGGTGCACTGCCACACCAGGCTGCGGGTGCACTGCCACACCAGGCTGCGGGTGCACTGCCACACCAGGCTGCGGGTGCACTGCCACACCAGGCTGCGGGTGCACTGTTACACCAGGCTGCGGGTGCACTGCCACACCAGGCTGCGGGTGCACTGTTACACCAGGCTGCGGGTGCACTGCCACACCAGGCTGCACACAGCTGCGGGTGCACTGCCACACCAGGCTGCGGGTGCACTGCCACACCGGGCTGCGGGTGCACTGCCACACCGGGCTGCAGGTGCACTGTTGCACCAGGCTAATGTCTTAGCACTCAAAAGTGACCCTCTGAGTTTCTACATGTGAGGATAACAGCAAGGAACCTGCATTGAGATCAGAGAGTGAGTTAAATGACAGCTGATGAGAAAGAAGAACACTGGCTTCTCCTTGTTCCCTAAGTCAAAACAAATGACTGTACAAGAAAGGGTGGCGGGGCAGTGGTGGCGCAGGCCTTTAATCCCAGCACTTGGGAGGCAGAGGCAGGCAGATCTCTGTGAGTTCGAGGCCAGCCAGAGAAACCCTGTCTTGAAAAACTAAAAAGGAAAGGGTGGTTCCTGACACTTCTCATCACACACTCATATTCAACTATGTTCAGCCCTTTTTCTGAAGAAATTCATCTTTATAATCCTAAGTAAAGTGCACTTTAGATAGTGTATAGAGTGCCCGGTACAGCACAGATTATATTCTCTAATGCCTTTTACTTAAACCCATGTTCTGTGATCTCATGATGCCATATATGATTCACTCATGAATTAAACTTTCTAGCTTATAAAAATGTACAAACACATAGTCAACACTATGACACTGGAAGGTATGGCCACATTCCTATAGCAGAGAAGTTAGGCCATAGACAAGTCAGTAACACCTTCCCTAAAGCACTGGGCTTCTGAGATCTGAGACTGGAGTCACAGTCCCTCCAGGCAGTGCTGATCTGGGACGCCAGCTCAGCCCCCGCTGAGAGTGTCCACCACAGTGCTCTTGTTCGCTAAAAGGTTTGGCTTAGCTCACTGGGCCCAACAGTTGAATAAAACAGTCACTGCATCATATGTGAACACAGTTTATTCCAATGCCATGGTAACTGCACAACACCCAGAAGAATACCAAGAAAAGGATTTGGGGCCTATATGTTACATCTGACCTTGGCAATGACCTTAGCAACCTGTCTCCACAGAAGAGCCTCTAATCTTCCTTTCCGCTCACCCTCACTCTGACTGCTCACCTTACAACTTCCCTTTATACCATTAAAACTGGGCAGTGACTACTCAGAAAACGAGGTAAGAGATTCATGATTAAATATTTATTAAAATCCCACAAGTCCTTGGAGCTAAAGTTAGATGTGAAGCAGTCGCTCTCCTGTAAGATGAGAGTCAGAACAAAAGACAGAGCCATGCTGAAAAAATTACTTTGGGGGGGAAAAAAACCAACTTAAGTGGGTTTCTAAGACAGCCATGTTGCTATGCTGTCAATGCACTTGGCTCCATAATTGGCACAAAAGACACCGGAAAACATCAATTAATGACGTACTTACTCAGTGCCTATCAACGCAACATACTATCCTACTCAAAGATTCATCTTCCTAAGGAAATGAAAGAGCAAGTAAAAACCCACCAAGGCTGTAGAGCAACAGGGAATAACCTCCAGAGCATCCAGAGAATGCCTGGGTCCAACTGACTCACCTTCCTATTTCCCTTCCCACTTGCAGACCCAACCGTTCATTTTGAAAAGCAACCCAGGTGTACAGTGCTTCTATCTGCCTGGTTATTTTGGTTATTTTGAGACCGTACTCATCACATAGCCCAGGCCTCAATCCCCATGCCTCAGCCACCAAAGTAGTAGGATTACAGATTTTCACCTCCCAGACCCAGGCCCACAGAGAGCTTCTTTGTTTTGTTTTGTTTTGTTTTTTAACCATAGGGTTCAAAATTCTACTCAAGATTTTACTCCTAAGAAGGAAAAATATGCTGCCTCAACTATCCAGTATATAACCAAAGTGGCTTCTCTTTGGTAAGACCACTGTTTCTATAACTTGTCACCAGTGGAAGAAACCAAGCCTAACTCTAATGAGACTGTATTAAATGAGTGGTTGATTTTTATGTCACAGGGGAAGAAAAAGGTCCCAAGAGAAGGAAACAAGGTGTTAAAATCTCAACTGAGTTTTCAACACCTTTTCCACAGACCTGAAAGGAGCAGAGAACTCCACTTTGAGGTGTGTGTTCAGATGGAATTTTTGGCTTAGGAGTTTCTGAAGCAAAAGTTTATATTTAGTAATTTTAACCTTGGAATATGGAATGAGGACAAAAAGCTAAAGATCGTATGTCATTAACAACTATCACCACAGTGAAAGGGGAATGGCTACAAAAAACAAACAAACAAACAAAAGGACTCATTTTCAACACTCAGGATACCCATTTAAAAATGATCATTTTTGGCTGGGCAGTGGTGGTGGTGAACTTTAAATCCCAGCACTAGGGCGGCAGAAGCAGGTGGATCTCTGAGTTTGAGGCCAGCCTGGACTACAGAGTTCCAGGACACCCAGAGATATGCAGAAAAACCCTGTCTTGAAAAACAAGACAAAAAGATGAAGAAAGTTGCAAGTCAGCCACAAATATACATAGTGAGAGTCTATGGCTGCAAGTAATTAAACTTACAAAAGCTTAAATGCCAGCACAGTGCAGAGGGTAAATGCATCTGGAAAAAACAGCTTTAAAAAAAAAAAAAAAATACACTCAACTATCCATGCCATTTCTAATAAAGCTAAATAATACAAATAAAATTCTCCAGCAAGCACTGGAACTCCAACTATGCTTTAAATAGAGCTAAAAAATGTGTGACTCATTCTCTGGCCCACTGATCAGCAAAGATATAGGAGCAGTGAAATGGGAGGAAATAATCTACATTGTGCAATGGTCTCCTGAAAGAGCCGCATAATGGATGCCATGCCAATATTCAAGATGGAATTGGATTGATCGGGCAACTCAATAGCTTGCATTTTAGGCTTCATTAAATTTTCATGAGTTCTAGGGGAAGAGAGAAATATATAATCTGAGAAGACAAAGTAGTATAGAAATAGGATAATTCTACTTACTAAAAAAAACAAAAAAACCAAAAAAAACAAAAAACAAAAAAACCTGTTAAACAGGTACCATCTGCCTTTTCCATAAACTATGTCAAGCTGTACACCAAGAGCTTCCTACCAAGTTTGTTTGTTTTAATAATATTTTTATTTTTGTACTAGTAAATTTGCCAGGAATAAAAATTCTTTTCAGGGAAGAATTCATTTTTAGATATTAAAATAGAAATACCATGCTTACATAACTCCTCATTTATTTACAGTATCTACGTTTAAAATAATCAAATGTTCTATATGCCATTTGCTAACATGTTGTTTAGCTTGCTTTCTTAAAAAAAAAAAAAAGACAAATAAATAAAGTGTTCTTTGTTAGAAGAAAATATAAATTTTCTATGCCAAAAGATAGCAGTGAGAAAAATGCCCCCTCTGTGACCTCTGGCCAGGAGGTCATGGTGCTCACCTTTAATCCCAGTGCACAGGCGGCGGAGGCAGGCAGATCTCTGTAAATTAGAGGCCAGCCTGGTCTACAGAGTGAGTTACAAGGCAGGCAGGGCTAGGCACAGAAACTCTGTCTTGAAGAAACAGAAACAAAAGAAACAAACAATAACAACAGAAAGAATCTAAAATCTGGACTGTTCTTCAGAGATTCAGGCTTCAGGAAGAGAGAGAGAGAGGGAGGGAGAGAGGGAGGGAGGGAGGGAGAGAGAGAGAGAGAGAGAGAGGGAGGGAGAGAGAGAGACAGAGAGAGAGAGAACTTTATGAAATAAAGAACACACTCTATAGACTTCATGTTGTGGCTTCACGTATGTTTTGAGACACTGAGACCTAAGTAATACTGAGGCTTAAGACACCCTGGCCTGGAACTCACTCTGTAGACTGGGCCAGTCTTCAACTCTCAGAAATCGCCCCTGCTTCACCCCCTCATGCGGGATTACAGGTGTGAGCCACCACGTACTGTTTGAAGTTTCCGTATCGAAAGGTTTAAGACAGTAGAAACCAGGAAATTTTTCTATGAAGCCTGATATGATTGTTTTAAAGACCATCTCAGGGATATTGTTTCATTAGTAAATATTTTAATAAACATCTCTAAAACATGGTGGCCATATTTTTTTCTCCAAAATCTCAATACTATGGTTAACAAAACATATTGTTTCACATAAACAAATGCCTTTTATCTCCCTACTCTTCTCAGGGAGTCCCTTCCTTTGTGACACTGGTAACTTCATCCACACATCGCATGCATGCCACATTTGGTTGACAGATCTTGGAAATCTCTTTTTCTACAGGTTAATAATTTATTGGTTGAAGGGACTAGGGTTTTTGTCCTAGAACTTCCGGCAATATGACATTTCTCAGCTGTATTTTCATAGCCAATTGCAAATGCTTCTGTGCCTGGATTTTGTGTAATTGAAACTACTAGTTTAAACCAGGCATGCTGATACCTCCCCATAGTATTCTTTTTGTTCGAGATTGTTTTGAATATTCTTTGCTTTTTCTGTTTCCACATACACTTTAAGATGTTTTTCCCTATGCCTCTGAGGAAACCCTGGAATTTTTATTAGGATCGCATTAAACTTTAGATTGCTTGGTGGATTGGTAATTTTCACAATATTATTTCTTCCAAGCTGTGAGCATGAAAAAAAAATCTTTCCATTTACTAGTGTTTTTCTTAGTTTCTTTCTTCAGGGTCCAAGAGTTTTGATCATAAAGGCCTTTCATTTCTTTTCTTCTTCAAGGATTTATGTATTTATTTTTACCTGCAGGTTTATATGTACACTATGTGCACACGGTGCCAGAAGTCTAGAAGAGAGCATGTGGGTGCTGGGAATCAAACTTTAGTCCTTGGTAAAGCAGCAAGCACTCTTAACCACTAGGCCATCTCTCCAGCTGCTTCCATTTCTTTCATTAGGCATTGGTCACTGAGGCCCTACAGGACCCCAAAACAATAATGACTTTTACCATTCCTCTTGGTTGCCCACCTTAATTAGATTATGAGACTGCTTTGCAACACACCACGGCTGCACAAAATAGAGAAATCAGGCTGAACCTGAGCGGGAAGCTCCCTCCCTGCTAGCTAGCTTTCAATGGGCCTGTCAACAGTCAACCACTGATGAAGGAGGAGCCCACGGGACCCTACCACTCCCTGCTGAGCCACAGGCCACTGATAAACTCTGAGAGAGAAGCGGTCATTGTCATCTGTTGTGAGGCTGGCTAGCAGGCTCACTGGACAGTGCCTAGCATTTCAACTGAAACCAAAAGCAACAGATAAGATAGCTACTTGTTGAACTAAGCCTAAACCTCGTGCAAGGCAGAACCAAAGTGAGGCTCTCCAGGGATGGATGCTTTGATTCATAAGAAGAAGCAGCTGGGTTAATTTCAGGAGCTTTTGGAGAGTGACCTATATAGAAATAAAAACTGTAATAGATTTGCTCCCTTTTCAAAAGAGGGCTGGGAAGATGGTTCGATTCCTAACCATGGAAGCATGAGGAACTAAGTTTGGATACCCAAGACCCACATAAAAGCTGGGTACATGAAAGTCCATAGCCTCAGTGCTTAGAGGAGTGAAGACAAAAAGATCTCCGGGACTTATTAGCCAGCCAGTCTGCGTGAATCAGTGATCCCAGGATCAGTGGGAAATCCTGGCTGAAAAAAGAACGGGTGAAGAAACAATCAAGGAAGGCATCCTACATCAACTTGTAGCCTCCATATGCATGCATGTGCACACACCCACACATATGTGTGCATATACATACATGCATATACCCACAGAGATTTTATAGGATATCACAATGTAGGCATGTTAGTGAGTCATTCATTGTTTCTAAAGTTCAATGTACATTTTAAAAACAAATTTATTCTATGTTTGAGTTGTGATCTCCAATTCAATGTTAGAATTATATGGATTTTTCAAAAAGTTCTCAGAATTTGTATCTACATCTTTACCCTGAAAAACCTCATTTCTATTATCTTCTTACCTCTTTTCTAAATAAATTTTTTCAGGTTGCTTTTGTTTTGTTTTGTTTTGTTTTCTATTTTGCTATAACAATACAACATGATCATAAAATAATATAACTTTTGAATCAATATTCAAACTTAATTGTTTTATCAATAGTTTATGCTATAATGTTTAACTCATATATAAATATACCATATCCCTTGACACTTCAGCTAAAAGTTTACTGTAAGTAGATTCTTTTGTTTTATTGGTAATAATGCTATGCCAACTGTCATTCATTCATGTCTTCTCATATGTGGTTGCTTGAATGAGAATGGTCCCCACACTTTCACATGTTTGAATACTTACTACCCAGCTGGTGGAACTGTTTAGGAAGGATTAGAAGACATGGCCGTGCATGGGCTGGTCACTGGGGGTGAGATCTGAGGCTTCAAAAGCTCACCCATTCCTAGCTACTTCTCTCTACCTTGTACTTGTGGATCAAGATGTGAGCTCTCAGCCACTACACTACTGGCATGTCTGCCCGGAGTCACGCTCTCCGACGTGATGCTCATGGACTCACCCTCTGAAACTGAAAACCTAATAAACTCTTTCTTCTAGAAGTAGCCCTGACCATGGTATTTTATCACAGCAATAGAAAAGTAACTAAGACGTCGTGTGATATTCAGACATTCACACTGGATGCACAAGAAAGCGCCCTCCAGCTGCGGTGCGTCTATGACTTAGCGTCTGCTACTTGGAATTACTTCTTGTTCGGCCGACGCCTTTCGTGCTTCACGGCAGTTTCGTTTTAAGGTAAGTGTGCGTCGTCATGTTCTTACTACTTGAGATCTTTAGTCAACAGATGTCCTGCTACAGCTGCCTTATTTAAATGTAATGTTTTAAAGTACGGCAAAACACACCTAACGTGGAATTCAGAAGCGCTCATTGTACTCACAGTGTTGTGCAAACAAGCTCCAGAACTCTTTCTACCTCTAAGAACTAAAACTGCACCCAATAAACAACTCCCATTACCCATCTACACACCTTGTGTCTTTTGTAACTCAGCGTTACAGCCTCAAAGTCCGTCTGTATTGCAGCTTGTCTCAGAATCCCTGTACTTCTTAAGACAGAGTGATACTCCATTGCATATATATGTGTGTGTGTGTGTGTGTGTGTGTGTGTGTGTGTGTGTGTGTGTATACACATATGTATATACATATATGTAATCATACCATGTGTGATTCATCCATGAATCGATCATTAGACATGTAAGTTGTATTACTTTTTAGTTACTATAAATGGCATGGCTGTAGACATGAGCATAGATTACCTCTATATCCTTTCAATTCACTGGGGTACAAGAACTATCACAGTTCTTTAAAAAAGAACTGCCGTACTATTTCACTTTTCCAACAACAGTGTACAGACATTTAAACTTAATTTTAACACCAGATTAATTTAGGTACCTGATCCTCATCCACCTCAGTGACGTCAAGCTGAGCAAAGTGGGTGGATCAGCGCTGATGCTGTAATCTTCAGTGCCACTCCAGCACCAGGGATGACTGTGTACTTTACCATTTGATATCTGGCAGGCACTTCACGGCATTCATCGGCGTGGACTCGCTAACTCTAGCGCAGCCTTGAGTGGCCAGGAGAGATTATATGAGCAGGCTCTCAGAGATATAGAAGTAGGTACCTCCCAAGAATGAGCTACATTAGAAGAGGACTAACTCCTCTACTCCGATCCATCTATATTCTTGTCCCAAAAATCTCTCAGCCCCAACTTCCTAAGCGTTATCAGAGGGAGAACTCCTCAAAGCACATGGCAAGGGTAAGGGATGTCTGCCTCTATCTGGACTTATGACCTTTGGCCGTTTCCTTACACTATGAGGCTCAGTTTTATGAGGTCAGTAAATAATGCACGGTCTGCCCAATGCACAGGGTAGCTTCCGGTTAAATAAGATAATGACTATGAATAGGTTTTGAAAATAGCAATTGCTGCTTAACTGCCAAGAGCTACTGGAAAGAAATAATTTCCCTGAAATAGTACTGTCATTTCCGGAACTGACCTCTGCTCTTCAGGGCTCACTCTAAAGTCTGTTTGGAGATGTTCAGTGTCCATACTTTGATTTTTTTTTTTTTTTTGAACCACATGCCACTCCAGAACTGGAAATGGGCATACTGAAAGACGGCTGGTTTAGAGGCATTGAAGAAGGTAACATTTGAAAAAAATTGAGAATTAGACATGAGAAAAAAGGTCCAGAGAGATAAAACCGTGAATGCAGGGGGAAAAACTACTGGTTGAAGCATGCTCCTCCAGGGCTCTAACAGCTGGGCCTTCTGTGCCTCAACAAACCGGGAGGAGAATCTGGCAACAGGACGCAGCAAGTCAGAGGGTCTCCCACTTTCATTCCCTCCAGCACTGCTACAGCGTCTGGCCCGAGAGCCAGGAGTGGCCCCAGTGAGCTAAACTTCACCTACTTTACTGTGATACAAGACATGACCTTAAATTAATACTTTAAAAGAACTGATAAAATCAAATCTTGGGTGGAGAGATGTGTATGAAACCTTTAGCAGCAGAATAAAAGAGACTCTATGGGCATAGGCATTACAGTAAAGGTGCTCGAGGACCTGTCTTCTCAGAGCAACTTAGAGATTATTCTGTTTGGAGGTAAAAATAATGAACCAGGATCCACAGCTATCCACAAAAACTGAAGTGTATATGCCCGCATGTTTAGAGTTTATTTGGCTTAGCACTTAAGAGGTACGTGTTTGCTTTTTTGTTTTGTTTTAAAGTAATAGGAGGCCCTGGACACAAGAGGAAAAAAAAAACATTGTCAAGAAGCCTTGCCATAGTCAAAATGTCAAAATGTCCCAAGAGAAATAGGACTTACAAGCTGTGCTTCTTGTCTGTGAGTGGGGCACATGAGTCCCTTCACCACGCTTGCTTCAGTTTCACGGACAGTTTGGGAGACTAATGGATGTATTTGCACTGTTCATGAAGTAGAGCCCGCTCGTCTTGCATGCTGTACATGGTACACCGATTATTTACAGACTTTTGATAGCATAATCAGATAAGTGAAATCCTTTAGAAACAACTATTAATTAAGAACTTAAAAGTCCTAGCAGAGCAACGAGCAACAAGGACTGGGTAAACTGAATGAGCGTCATTTAATGAAATTCTTTTTAGACTCCGTGGCTAGGCGTACTTGCTGTTCTTACACAGGCTCTGAACTCAGTTTGCAGAACTCACAAGGCAGCTTACGCGGTAAGTCCAGTTCTATGTGATTGGAAGCTCTCTTCTGGCCTCTGCAGGCACTGAACTAACTCAGTTCACAGGCATGCATACATACAAGTAAAATACCCATACATATCTAATAAAAATGAATAAATCGTAAAACATAAAATCCTTGTTAGGCAGTCGCCAAAAGGAATTCTGACCTCGCTCAATAGATTCATTCCCTAGAAATGTAAAAGGGCAAAGGAAGCAGATTTTTTTCTTTAAGAACTCTGTATTTGCTGATTAATTAGCCAAAGTATGGGCTGAACAGTCAAGCCTTCCCTCCAGGGGAAGTGTCCTGAGGTCATACAAATAAAGCACCGAGTCCTGTATATTTAAAAGAGAAAGGGAAGTCCACTGAATGTAAGCAGGAAAAGGACAGAGACCACACCCCAGCCACGTGTATAAAGATCAAGGACCTGCAAGCCTGACAAAGATGTGCTAAAAATCTTACTAATCTTAGTTCATAAAAATTAAAACTACGCAGTGTCCCAGAGTACCCCGTAGCCTTACAACCACCTGAGGTGCAGTGCAGTCAAACAAACGGAAAATATCCCCAAGTTGTGGACCGGGGAACACAGAAGAGAAAGGCGCTGAGAAGAACCAGTTTCGCAGAGGACACAGGAAGGCAAGGAATGATGAAAATGTCCAAAAAATCCTCTCCTGCTACTTTCTCTCATCTCCACCTGAGCATCCTTTCTTGATCAGACATGCTATTCTGAAAACAGAGCCCTGGAACCAACTCCGCTTTAATCATTTCTATGTCCAGAGGGAGAGTTGGAGGTTATATGAGAGTTACACTCCTGTTACAAGAGCAAAGTACACCAAGTCTTTTTTTTTTTTTTTTTTTTTTTTGGTGGGGGGAGTGTAGGGGCACGCTCACTATGTAGCTCTGGCTGCCCTGGAACTCACCATTAGTCCAGGCTGGCCCCTAACTCATAGAGATCCCCCTGACTCTGCCTCAAGTACGGATTAAAGCCATGCACCACCACGCCCTGCTCAGAGCAAAGGAAACCAAACAGTAAAAGGACTACTTGCAATCCTAGAATTGAAGAACCAGACAGACAAAAAAAGATTCACGATGTTTCCCTCCACCACTTTTTCAGGTTCCACTTACAGCAGGAGAAAGGACAGTGAACACGGAGAGCGGAGGAAGCACAGGAAGCAGCCATTACCTTGTGTGCGGGCGGCTGATCTGGAATGCTGGCCGCCTGTCACTTCCTGGAGCTCATCTGCAGGGACTGGCTGAACTGACTTCTTACAAGGATTCCTTTACACGTAAGCTAAGTGAAAGTTCACCGTGTACAAAGAAGCCTTTAGAACAAGCTAAAAATGAACCCGGGAGCAGCTTTAGGCCAAGCTTCCTTACTTCGGTTTAACAGTCCTCTACCCAAACACCGACACCACAGAGACTCAAGGCTCAGCTTTCTTCTTCCTTGACTTCCCGGCCCACCTAAGCCAGATCGTGGATTTGATAACATCTTTGAACAAATGGCTACCAAATCCAGACTCACGTCACCTGCAACAGACACTCTTGAGGATATCTTGTAGACATTTCAAACTTAACATTCCGAATACTTAGTGTTTACTTTCCTTAAGTTAAGCCTGAGCCTGTTTCTCCTGTTAGTAACCAGCCTCTGACTCGAAACCTTCACACTCAATAAGCAGGCGTCTTGCTCATGGCAAGAGCTCAGAAGTCTGACGACAGAAGCTCCTGAGTGATATTCCTGCCGCTGGAGGAAGCAAGTTCCAGCGAGTTGCAGGCAAATTAGCAGCTAAGTGCAGAGGTCTAGTTCTACACCACAGAGGAAAGAGACAATCCTGTTGCAGCGCTGAAAAGAACTAGAATCTGTGAAATAAAACAGACATAGATTTGGTTGTGTTTTGTTTTGTTTTAAATAATTCTAGAACCTTTATGGCCCCGTGCCTGAGAGCTGCCATATATTATCAGATCCATGTGAATAGATGTTAGAACAAAGGTTCCTGTTTCCTGAGTTCCCTGACACAGAAGAGCAAGCCAATAATATGCACAGCAAAAATGAGGTTTAGGGCTTATGTACTGCTTTCACCATCGTTGAAGAATAGGTTTTAACTGATGGAATTGGTTTTGGATTTTTGGTGGGGGACTCTGTTGTTATTGTTTTTTTCCTGAGGTAGGGTTTCTCACTGTAGCCTGGCTCTCCTGGAACTCATGATGTAGACCAGGCTGTCGTCGAACTCACAGAGATCCACCTGCCTCTGCCGCCTGAGCACTGGGATGAAAGGCGTGCGCCACTACCACCCAGCTGACAGATGTTATTGTTTAAAACCCACAGATTTCATGTTTCCAGTATCTGTCATCTGTGCAGGTAGGGCCATTGTGGTTAAAATATCCAGAGGATAGATTAGAAATGTGAACACGCATTTTTTTTCCCTTCAACACTCTCAAGTCCAGAGGACCTGGGATTGGATGCCAGGCCCGCTCTACCTCCTCCAGGTACTGAGTACTGGCCCTGAGGACTGCTAGGGAAACCAACTAAGAAGCAAAAACAGAGAAGAGCACAGGGGATGATACAGCAGGGGTAGCTGGAGGCAAATGCGCAGTGGCACAAGTCTCCTAGTCACTGTTAAGATTCTGCTTCAGTCGCCTACCTGTGATGTCACTGCATACCCGCCACGGTGGCGTGGCCCTGCCCAGGGCCATATAAAAGGATAAACCTCCACGTGGCTCGCTCTCTCACTCTCTAACCTCTCGCTCGCTCTCTCTCCTCCCCTCTACCTGCTCTACCCACTTACTTTCTCTCTCCCTCTTTTCTCTCTCTCTCTCTCTCTCTCTCTCTCTCTCTCTCTCTCTCTCTCTCTCTCTCTCTCTCTCTCGTACTCCTCCGCCCTGCCCCCCCGCCTCCCCCCCCTGTTTTCCTTCTCCCCCATGCTCATTTAATAAACTTCGTATAATATAATCTATGCTGCCTGGTACCTTCTATCACTGCTTTAGTTATTAAATATAAAAGTTACAACAGTGACAGCTGCTACAGTTTGAATCTGGAAGGCCCTCCCTCCATGGTCTCCTATGTTGCAAGTGCAGTTCCTTGGCAGTGGCGCTGTCTGAAGGCTGTGAAGTGAAGGCAGCAGAGCCTGGCTGGAGGACAGGGCTCCCTGAGGACTGGTCTTTACTGCCTGCTCCAGCCTGCACTCCCTCCTGCCCGAGCTACATGAACATGTTCCTACCCTCGATTACTGGGCCTCTCACAGTAAGAGAGTGCAGCCTTCTGAAGGCAGGAAACAAGACACAGCCTCAATTATGTGGTTCACGGCAACGAGAAAGTGATCAGTGCAGCGTTTAAGGGCTCTAGGATTCAGAATTCAGGGGGTTTTTGTCAAAAATATTAAAGCACAAGGGAGGAGCTAGATCTAATTGTCTTTCCTGCTCCAATGTGGTTCAAGATATTTCAACATGCCAGTGACGGACCCTAAGACAGACATTAAATCTCAAGATACATTTACTGAGAGAAAATCAGAATAAACTGCCTGTCTATCCACTTTAGAGACATCTGATTCCCCCAAAGGAGTGACATAAGAAGTACATGTATAATTAATTAAGTCTCTATTAGTGATTCCCATTACACGTCGTATAGGCATACCGAAGTATAAATTATGAATTCAGAATCAGTGAGTATGTTACAGCGGTCGAAGGCCCCGAACGCATTCCACGTGACATGTCACCACGAGCGCGGTCCTGCTGCATGCTGGCTGCAATGGCACAGCCACGTTCTCCTTATCTCCTCCTTTCCCCACGAGAGATCAAACCCACAGCCATGTGCAAGTTGGGCAAACGCTTTACCATCGAGCCACAACAGCCTCGGCCACTGGCGTGTTTTCTGATTCCTCCCTGCAGTTGGTTTGCCAGTCTTTCTTATTCATGAGTCTTATTAAAATTGCTACTAGAGATGCCTGGAGCGGTTCACAGAAAGCTATTCAAATAATCTGGGATCACTATGGTTGAGGCAACCTCATCCTATCCCCAAGCCACAACTAGAGTTCTTTTTGCTGTGGTATGTGCAGCACTGACTCCATTCAAGCACAGAAGGGGAAGGGGGGGTGAGGAGAGAAAGCAGGTTTGGTTGGCCCTGTGGTGAACAGTGTTGCAGCAAATCCTAGTGACTACAGCCAATTAACTACACCCACCAGAGGGCATAGACCATTCAGCCCACCGGCAACCTAAAAGCAGGGAAACATCAGCAGTGGCCAGACTATTTCCAACGTTTGCACAGAAATCATACGAAACAAGGACTCAGCAGTCTCCTCACCACTGACTGACTGAAAGCTCATTAGAGAGGCAATCAGAGCAGGGGGGGGCGTCTGCTCGGGGGAAGACACACCAGGCTGCTGGTAGCCTCTACTCCTCACCGCCCCTCCCCCCCCCCCCCCCCCCAATCTCCCTCCCTTCCAGCTGCTCCTTCAGAAGGCCATCCTCAGATTCCCTACCACTAGGAACAGATGCGGGAGCTGAGACCTGACACCTAGATTACCGCAGTGGTCCAGTGGGCGCTGGTCTGCCCCAGTATGCATTGCTGCCATGCTCCATATGTTTACCCTTCCTAAGATCATATGCTCTCCTGGCTTTGCACCTCTGTGAAGCACAGCAAGTGAAGTCATAAACCACTGGTCCTGTGGAACTGTTTTGGCCCGAGTCAACTTCTCCAGATTTCTTTTGCATGTATGTGTTTCTCTTACATAAATCCCCACACACTCAAATGGCTCTGCATACTCCTCCTCCTTAAACACACCATCCCCTGCCTAGCAATGCCTCTCTATGTTGTAAACACCAATAATAGGCCCTTGTTGTCAAGCAAATGATTCTGTTCTGTTGTAAATGATTCATTACAAACAGGACGCTTCTCCTGGCCTACTCTCTAAACCTATTTCTACATGTGCCGGCACTCAGTGACCCCTGTGTTTCATAGTTTGCAGAGGCATCATCAAATCGAATTTCGACAGGTCCCTTAGGTTGTCAGCACAGGACATGGTAATAACAGGTTCACACACAGCATGAAGATGAGCCATGTGAACATATAAAATCATTGCAGTTCAGAAATATTATTTTTAAAGCTTTCAAATAGCATTTCCCAAGGCCCAAATCCTTAACTATTACAGTGTTGGTTAGAAAATCCATGTCCCACAATCCACCAAGACAACATCAGAGCACCTAGAATAATGTGCTCAGAAAATGAAGAGATCATACCCCTTATCCCCCCACCTCCCCACCCATGCTGAGCTCCAGCGCCCCAAGGAAACTAGTTCTGCTGCCAACAGACATATGTAACACTAGTTAGTGTCTTAGTCGCTTTTATATTGCTGTGACAGAACATCATGACCAAAGCAACTTATAAAAGAAAATATCTAATTCAGGGCTCTCAGTTCCAGAGGGTTAGAGCATGGCAGCAGGCAGGTAGCCACGTCACGGAAGCAGAAGCTGAGAGCTCCCATCTTGAGACAACGCAGAGAGAAAGCTAACTGGGAATAGATGAGGCTTTGAAACCTCAAAGTCCATACTGAGGGACCCACCTCTTCCTGTAACAAGGCCACATCCTTCCCAAACAGTTCCACCAATAGGGTAGGGAGCAAGCATTTTAATAGATGAGCCTGTAAGGACCATTCTTATTCAAACCCCCGCAGTTAGGGGGACAGAGCTCCGGCCTTCCTACAGTTGAAAGGTCACACTTTGGTCTTCCAGAGTTACCCTGAGCTGGCTTCATGGGGGAGCTGAGACTTCCCAGGCCTAGAAAAGGCGATCAGCTCCCAGCACAGATCCCAGATCCAGCCCCTTTTCAGTGCTTCTCCTGTCCTGACATTGGCTCTCCTGTTGCTGTGCTGTGTTGACACCCCTCAACCTGCCAGCCTGCTAACCTGAGAGGCCCCATCCTTATTCTAGACCACAGCTTCAAAGGCACGAGGAATTCCCCAGGTTTTAGGTCAGTATGAGTGACACTGACCCACTCTTGCCTCTGGCAAGGACCTACCTAACAACTTGGAAACCACAGTCCTTCCTTTATATGAACACACAGTCACTTTGCAGGGATAACAATAGGACAGCCCATTTCTTTGACTGTGCAGTCAACACTATTATCAAAGCCAGCTCTCTACTTACCGGCCTTCTGGTTGGAGCACCCTGAACAGAGTGGTAAAACTCTGGCTGCACTCGGCTACTTTTCTTGATCCTCCGCTTCCTCGCCGCTGCCTCCTGCTCACTCTGACGGTGAACTTCTACCACAGGCTTCACTTCTTCTAGCCGGGCAGCGGCGGCTGCGGCTGCGACTCGTCTCCTGATGTGTCGAGGGCTTGCTCGGAACCCCTGCAGCAGGAAACACATAACACACGCAGGAATTCAGACTTTCATTGACTTTTGTATAAATATTTTCTGGCCTTAGTTACGCTAAGTGCTCCCCAAGTCCCCCTAGTCAGTGAAGTCATTGACATTCCCAATGTGAGTGTGGAAAAAAAAGTTCTACATGCAAGAAAAAAAATTATCCACAAGCAGCAGGGCACTTCTACCTTAGAAAGAGGTCTTAAGATCCAGTTCATCTATGGAGGAATACAAAAGGACAGATGAGGACCCTGCTCTACCTCTGCACTGTTCAGATGAGTCACAGATACATATGGTTAAGCATGAAACAGAGGATGGGGTCGGAATAGAACACCAGGCCAGGTGGATGATTAGTTTTAAACGCCAACTTGATACAATCTAAAATCACCTGGAAAGCAAGTCTCAATGAGGAACTATCTAGATCAGGCCTGGGGGCATGTATGTGAGAAACTGTCTTGACTACATCAATCCAAGGCGGGAAGATCTGCCCACTGTGGGCAGCGTCACTCCTTATGTCTGGATCCTGGAATATATTATACAAGTAACCATATAGGCATTCACTTTCTCTCTGCTCCCGACTGTGCCTGTAAATTGGTTGTTCAAGTTAGTGCCTTGACACTCTCACAACAATGGACTGTGACCAGGAATTATGAACCAAATAAACCTTCCCTTAAAATTACTTTTCTTTGGGTGCTTACTTTACCACATCGACAGAAACGATGGGTAGAGAGCCCCTCTGTACTCCTGAGAGCAGAATCTCTTTGGAGGGAAAGTAGCCATGCAAGGGGATCGTTACAGCACACACAAAGGGAAGACGCAGAGCTAAAGCAGAAGTAGTGTGCAGGTGTAGATGTGGGCTTGGGAGTGACGGGCCTGCGCCCAAATGCAGGCTTGTTAACTAAAGCCATGCAATTTATTCAACATTTCCTACTTCAACTGCCCTAATCCATGAAATGTTTACATCCTGCTCATAAAATTTTTACGTTCTAAATAAAGGGCACACGTAAAAGTACCAGGATAATATCTAGGGGGAAAAAAGCAGGTGCTTGAAGAAAATGGAACTGTGTGTTCTTTCTCGCTTCAGGCAAGGTAAGCATAGCTCTTTAGACAAGGAAACAAATTCAGGCAAGCCACGGTGAGAAAACAATTTCAGAAGGTATCAAAGATGGTCTCAGGCTTCCTGTGGCAGAAAAAAAAAAAAAAGGTAACTTACCCGAAAACAAAAGAAATAATTTGCACTGAGTTCACAATACACAGGCAAAAGGGCAGGCAGTTCAGCACTGTCACTGGTAGCAGGTCTCAGGGCAAGGAAGTGAATGGAGCTGAGACACTCTGTATTTGGCTTAGGTTAGTGGGTGGCTGGCACTTAAGGACTGAAGAGTACGGTCTAGGGAGGGGACAGAGCTTTGGGACGAATGGCTAAGTAAAATGACAGGTACACCGATGACATACTTACAAGCAACGGAGCTAGTATTTGGCGGTGTGCCAGCAGAAGAGTGTAAGACGTCAAGTATGGGTGGAAGTTAAAGGGATAAGCAACAGATGTCCCAAGGGAGATGCCTCTGGGTTTGGGGTTTGTCTGAATTTTAGAAGAGACATAAAAGAGTATAAGACTGCAGTGAGGTAATAAGGAGTGAAGATTAAGAACACCGGGAAAGAAACATGTTTTAAGAAAGGTCTGATCGTGTGTATGCAGGGTTCAGAAAGGCTAAGGTGTGCAGGAGACTTCTCATTGCAAAGCCTGGAGATGGGCTGGCATCTGACTGTGGAGACCTTGCACACCAACTGGAGCATATGAAGAAGAGGAGGGCAAGCAGAGGAGGACTCACAAAGTAGCACCAAGGTCATCAGAGTTGTGAATAAGGAGGACATGCCAACGGATGTTCAAAATGACGTCACTGTCTGGACCCGGTCTTCTCACCTCAGCCTGCTCCCACCCCGCCTCTGTGTGAGAGCTCAGCTGGCCCTCTTCAACTCAAAATAGTCCCGGAAGATCTCTGCAGCCCCCGTACAGCCCAGGAGGTATTACAGCAGCTGCTGGGGAAGAGGACTAGGGACAGGGAGCTGGGGGTCAACTGCAAACCCTGTTGAAAGCAGAAGTCGGGTCACGCAAAAGAACTGGCAACTGTTCGCTCGCCTAGACTCCAAGCACACACTTGCTCTTCTTCTGAATTAGACTCACAGAGGATACCTGCTATAGTTTGAATGCTGACACTCTCAAGGTAGCATGGCTTATTCTAACCACTAGGTGGCATTAGCGATCACTGCTAACTTCTGTAGTAACTGAGTGGTTCAACGTTTATGTGCTAGAAATGGAGATTCTCTTTTTATGAGTAAGCAGCTGCCTTTTGCTGGGTTCCCAATTTTACTGACAGTTCTCAGTCATCTACAAATCCTAGAAACACTCAGGAGATGAACGTTGCCTAAAACGCTCTTAAAGTCACACACACACAAACACACACACACACACACACACACACACACACACACACAATTATAGCACAATTCCACAGTCATTCTGGAGAACAGGTATTCAATCCACTCCACCTCTTCTGGATCAACCAAGACTGCCCAAAAAGACACTCAATGGAAAATCTGGATATCTGTTTTGTTTTGTGTGTGTGCACGCACATGTGCATGCGTGCGTGCGTGCGTGCATTTTTCTGTGTATCTGTGTGTGTTTGTGCATTTGTGTGTGTGTGCGCATTTGTGTGTGTGTGTGCGCATTTGTGTGTGTGTGTGTGTGTGTGTGTGTGTGTGTGTGTGTGTGTGTGTCCACGCCATGGTGCATCTGTAGAGGTCAGAGGTTAATTGTGGAAGCCGGCTCTCCTTCCACCATGTGAGTTCAGGACTGAACTCCAGTGGTCAGGTTTGGTGGGAAAACAACTTTGTCTCCTAAGCTATCTTGGCAGCTCACAGAATTGCAAAAGGAGAAATCAACTAAAATCGTCTTTTCCCAAGCCTTCATGCAACCTGCACAGTTTTTTTTTCCCCCTTGATCTTAGCAGTGCCGTGCAGATCTCTATAAGTTCTATTCTGTCTGAACATAATTGTATTATTTTAGAATCAAGCTTTCCGGGCTTTAGAGTATAGCACACAGCTTTTACATGGAGACTACTCAGGGCCATTACACAGCCTCGGATAGTTTCTAGTCGTGTGCTCTTGGCTAGTGACTTAACTATTTCCTTACCTGTACAATGAGCATTAAACTAATTACCCCATAGGTTTGCAGAGGAGAATAATGACTTCACTTATGCACAGCATTTGGGAGAGTGCTTGGCACACAACAGGATCAAAGTGTCAGCTGTGAACACTACACACTACTTGTATAAGTATATTTTTGAATACAAGCAGGTGTGAAAGGAAAACAAGCTACACTGCTATTGTGTCCTGCTGAAGACACGAGAGACACTGATGACTGGGTGAGAGTTCATAAGAGACGCTGATCGTGGAGTGAGAGGTCTTGGCCCTAGAGACTGCTGTGCTCAACTGCTAGGCCTATTACTCGGTATGTGATACTGGCCGTGGCTTTTCTGTGTCACAGTGCATCATCACTACTGTACTGCTTACGCTCTGGCTCCTGCACCAGCAAATTTCACGCAGTTCAGAGCTGGGATGGCGAACGCTATAAAGATGAGTCCATCACCGGGCAGTCAGCTTTATTTCCCCGAGTCACTATGCAGGTTCAGTCCTTACTTTGTGATCCTAAACATTATAAAACATAAGCTGTGACCCAACAGAAGGAAATCGTACTTTAAGACAGCAGGTGGTGCTATAAGCTCTTTTTTTGGTGATAGGATTTAAAGGGCTATAGTCCTTTTCTCTCTATTCATTTGACCTTGCCTCTGTACCACTGGGTAAGTACAGTGTTAGGGGACTGGGAGGGGTGGCAGATTCCCAAGAAGATGCTCAGTTCTTTCACACACTAACATTTCATCAAGGAATCTTTAAACCGTCTGTCACCACTGAGTTAAAATGAACGAAAAAAGCAGCTTAGGCTTTAACCTGGCCAGAAAGCTAAGGGTGAACTGGTGGTGATACACACAAGGCCATCCTCTCCTGGCCCCAAACTAACAAGAGGCACAGGGCACTCTAAGAGCTAGTCCTCAGGGAGGAGGGTTTCAGGTCACTTCCAACTCAATTCCTCCATATGCTGCGTACACAGTGTGTGGTGTACAGCAACAGTCTTGCCTTGGAGTTCTGGAAGGCAGCAGAGAGGAAGGAAAGTAGCCTGTATTATTTTGGGGAGTCTCTTAGACTCTTCTGTTCAGTAAGTCAAAGGGAAGTTCCTCATGCTGGGCACTGGGGCAAGTTCAGTTGTTTATGGCTCTATGGGAAAGCATTGTCACTGCAAGTGGAGTAATATCATACGTGCGCGCACACACGCGCGCACACACACACACATACTGCATTTTTAAGTAAACATAAAGTCGTATGTTGCCACATAGCTTTGTTAAACATCCTTAGCGTTACTCATCCCTGCTCCTTCCCTCTCTGTACTGCACCTCCTCTCCATTCTGATGTAAAGCCCTGCTGCTGTTTCTCCCATTTCTCCCTTCACAGCACATGTGTCACTAGTGTCCACTTCTCTCCAGCTACTTCTCCTCCACCCCGCTGACCCCTTTTATCACCTCCGTTTGTTTCTTCAGTTACTCCAGACTATATACTCACATCTAAATACTCAGAGCTAGAGCCCACAAACAGGAGAGGACGCTTTGGGAACATGCCAAGGACGGGTATAGCTAAATGGCATGGTAGATCTTAGACGGCATGGCATATCTACTGTCAGATTTTTGAGACTTGTCCGCAGTGATTTCCGTAACAGCTGCTCCAGTGTGCAATCCCACCAACGGTGAATGAGGATTCCCCTCTCCTGTGACTCCTCACCAGCACTTGGCTTTCTTGATCTTAACCTTTCCGGCTGGGGTACAGTGAAACCTCATTTATATTTTTGTGATTGCTAAGGATGTTGTTGAACACTTAAAAGATGCTTCTTGGCCATTTCTTTTCTGTTGAGAACTCTCTGTTCAGATCAATATCCCATTTATCCCCCACTGTGTCATTTGTTTTACTGATTCTGTTTCTTGCGTTCCTTCTATAGTCTGGATATCAACCCTCCATTAGAGGTACAGCTAGCAAAGACTCTTCCTCTTCACATGGCTGATTATTTCAGGCTTTTTGGTTTCATGAGGTCAGTCCCCGTTGTCAAATTTTGAGCCTAATTACCGAGCCAATGGAGTCCTACTCAGAAAGTTCCTTCCTACACTTACATCTTGCAGGGGATAGCCTATGTTGATAAGCATGGGTCTGCCTCAGCCTTCTGCGTGTAGATATTTACCTTCCCCAGCACCTTCGCTGAAAATGCTGACTTTCACCCAGTGCATAATTTTGGCGTCTTTGTCAGATGTCAGATGGCTGTAACCACATACAGTCGTGCTTGGGTCTTCTATGTTGTTCTGCTGCTGATCTACAGAGCTGTTTCTGTGTCAGCACCATGCTGTTTTTATTATTAAGGTTTTAGAGTAGAGCCTGAACTCTGGCAATTCCTCCAGCACTGCTCTTTTTGCTCAGAGTTGCTTTGGCTTTCGGGGGTCTTTGCTGGTACCAAATGAATTTTAGAATTTTTTTTTCTATTTCCATGAAAAAGTGTCCTAGAATTTCTTTTGGGAGGCTGGTCATTTTCACAGTATTAACTATACCAATCTGCAAGCATGGGATGTGTTTCTGTCTTCTAGTGTTTTCCTCGGTCTCTTTCTACAGAGATGGGGCGTTTTCACTGTAGAGTCCTTCATCTCCTTGATTAGGTTTCCTCCTACAGAGTTTTTGGTTCATTTATTTTAGATGCTACTGGAAACAGGAGAGTTTCACTGATATCTGTTCAGGCACATAGTTATTGGGGATTTTTAATATGATTTTTTAAATATGATTTTTAAATATGAGTTTTATTTTGTATTGCTGATAGTGTTGATCATTTCTAGCCAACTTCTGGAGAAATTTTTGTAATCTCTTATATATAGTATCTAATTATCTACAATTAATGGTAATTTGACTCTTCTTTTCCTATCTGTATCCTTTTAGTTTCATTCTCTTTTCTCATTACTCTAACTAGCGCTTGGAGTACTATACTGAAAAGAAGTTGAAAGTGTGGACATTCTTTATCTCATTTCTGATTTTAATGGGACTGCTTTGAGATTTTCTTCACTCAGGATTATGTTAACTGTGGGTTTACTGTATGTAGCCTTTATTATGCTGAGATATGTTTCCTCTATCCTACTAGATATTAGGGCTTTTATAATGATGGCATGTTGGATTTGATAAAGGCCTTCTCTGAACCTACTGAGATAAATACTCAGAATCACATTTTTTTTCTTTTAAGTCCATTTATATAATTTATTACATTTAAAGATTTACGTATGATGAGTCATCACTGCATCTCCAAGACAAAGCCAACTTGGTCACAGTCGTGAATCCTTTAGATCTATGTCTGTATTCAGCTTGCTAGTATATGGGGGAGTTTGGACCTATCTTCATTGGAATATTACCATGAAGGTTTTTTTTTTGGTTATTGTTGTGTTTTTACCTGATTTGGGTATTAAAGTAATACTAGATTCCCTGGACTTTGGAAGTGCTCCTTATGTATCTAATGTTATATATAATTTAAGCAGTGTTGCTTACAGGTCTTTCTTAATTGTCTGATAGAATTATGCTGAGCCCATTTGTGCCTTGCCTTTTTTCAGTCAGAAAATGTTTCATTACTGTTTAAAAGTTATTAGCTATGGGTCTACTTAGGATGTTAACCTCTTCTTTAATGATTTGGAAGAATGCAGAAACTCATTATTTTATTTTAGATTTCTCAACTTAATGGTTTTCAAAGTATGCCATTATAATGTTCTGAATTCCTTTGTTATCTGTTGCAATGTTTCTCTGTTCATTTCTGATTCTATTGATTTAGGCAATCACTTTCTTTGTTCTTGTTACTTAGGTCAAGGGTCAGTCAATCTTGCTTGTCTCCTCAAAGGACCCGATCTTAGTTTCACTGATTCTTTGAATTGTTTTCATTGTTTCTATGTGAATAATTTCTGCTCTAATTTTAATTACTTCATGCCATCCATTGCATTTGGCTTTAGTTTGTTCTTGGTTTTCCAAATTCCTTTTTTTTTTTTTTAAATTTAGGTTTTCCAAATTCTTGAGTTGCATTATTGTCATTTATTTGTGCTCATTTAATGTAGGCCCCTAAGAGTTATAAATTTATAAGAGTTATAAAGTTATAAATAGGACTGCTTTTAATGTGTCCCAAAGGTTTTGCAGAGATTTTTGTGGTGTTGAGTTCTCATTCTTATTTTATTTCAGGAATTTAAATATTTTCTTTCTTGGTTTCTTCTTTAACAAATTCATCATTCAATAATGTAGTATTTAATATTCATGAGTTAATGTAGTTAATAAAGTTTTTTTCTGTTGATTTTAAGTTTTATTGCAAGGTGGTCAGATAGGACACAAAGTTATTTCAATTGTTCTAAATTGGTTAAGATTTGCTTTGTGTTCCAGTAAGTAGTCCTTTTACAGAAACAGCCATGGGCTGCTGAGAATAATGAATATTCTTAAGTGGAATGGTCTATAGATATCTGTTAAGTTTATTTGCTGTATGATCATTTTGTTCTGATGGGTTTTTGTTTGTTTGTTTAGTTTCTGTCAGATGGCCTGTCTTGGAGAAGCTGGGAGTTGACATCACCCACTATTTTTGAGCTGAAGTTAATATGTGTTTATAAGTCCAATAGTATGTTTTTAATGGAATTGGGTATGCCAGAGTTTTATACATATTGTGTTTAACATTGTAATATCTTCTCAGTTAATTGTTCCCTTGATTAAAATCCTGTGCCCATCTTTACCTCTTCTGATATGTTTTAGTTTGAAGTCTACTTTGTCAGATGCTATAATCATGAGAGACCTGCCTGCTCCCTGGTTCCATTTTTTTGGAATACTTTTTCTTACTCTTTCACTTTAAGGTACATGTCTGTGAAGGTAAGCCGAGTTTCATTTACACTGCAGAAAGGTAGATTTTTTTTCTTCTTAACCCATCAATATTAACTTGCATCTTTTGACTAGAGAGTTGAAGTCATTAATATTTAAAGTTATTGAAAAGTATATGTTTAGTGATGTTACTGTTTTCTTTTTCTTTTTGTTTTTTCGAGACAGGGTTTCTCTGTGTATCCTTGGCTGTCCTGGATTCACTTTGTAGACCAGGTTGGCCTTGAACTCACAGAGACCCACTTGCCTCCCTCTCCCTGAGTGCTGGGATTAAAGGCATGTGCCACCATGCCCATCTTATTGTTTTCCTTTGTTTAAAGGGTTGTTTGGTGTCAAGTGAGCTGTTTTGCTGTTTGCGTTTCTAGTCCTATTTTGTGTTTCAGTAAGTGTAGCTTTGTTTTCTTTCTCTAACCCTTTGGATATGCTAATTCTGCTCTTCAATCAAAAGTACTGCTTCTGATAATCTCTGTAGGGCTGGTTTGGAGGGCATGTGTTCTTTTGTTTATATGTCACTGATAGTTTTTCTTTCAACTATGGAAGACAGTTTTGCTGTTACACCGTGGTCTATCTAGCTTAGCATTCACTGCTACAGGTTCTTCTGCTTTTAAAGTTCCCATTGATAAATCAGCTGTTGTTCTAATGGGTTTTGTCTTATACTTGTGGTTTTTCATTTGCAGCTTTCAATAATTTCTCTTTGTATAGTTAGTATTTTTATTGTAATATACCATGGACATTTATTTTCAGGTCCTCTGTTCTCTGTTTCTTATATCTTTGTGGGTTTGTCTTTTCCTGAATTTGGGGAAGTTTTCTTCTATGATCTTGAAGATTGAGTGATCTGAGATTCTTCTTCTTCGTCTGTGCTTATAATTTGAAGATCTGGTCTTTCTATGCTGTCCCATAATCTTACGTGTGTGTGTGTGTGTGTGTGTGTGTGTGTGTGTGTGTGTATGTGTGTGTGTGTGTGTGTGTGTGTGTGTGTGTGTGTGTGTGTGTGTTTTCCACATTCTTTGTTTGAATGGTCTGGTTCCTCTACGCTATCTTCAAGTTCCATCATCTAGATTCTACTTGACCCCTTCTGCACAACTATGTCTGCACTAGCTACTTTTCTGTCACTGTGAGAGCATCAGGATCAGGACAACTTCCAGAAGGAAACATTTATCTGGACTTATGGTTCCAGAGGGATAAGAGTCCATGACGGTGGAAAAAGAGGATGTCAACAAGAGGCAGGCATGGTGGCAGGAACAGGAAGCCCATATCTCACATCTTGGACCCTAAGTGTGAATCAGAGAGAACTAACTGGACGTGGTGTGGAGTCTTTTAACTCTTCAAAGCCTAACTCCAGTGACATGCTTTCTCCAACAAGTCCATGCCTCCGAAACGCCCTCCAACAGCACCACCATCTGGGGATCAAGGCTCCAAACCTCGGAGCCTATGGAGAACATTCACACTCAAATCCCTACAGTGTCCCCTGGGTTTTCTAACTGGCCTAATTGAGTTTTTCAATTCTATCTTCATTACAGCTTCACTCGCCTTCAATATTTCTCTCTCTTTATTTAATCCACTTTCAAATCCCAACTTGCCTTCATCATTTCACTGGTCAGTCTGTTTGTCTTGGACATCACTGAGGCATTCTTTTTGCTATCTCCTTAAGTTCATTGAGTGGTTTCTTTGCATCTTCTTTAAACTCCTTGGATGAAGTTTATGACTGTTCTTTTAAACTCTGTACCCTGAGATTTATAGGCAATTCTCATCAGAGAACCTTTTAATAGGACTAGCGGGTTGGGTGGCATACTATCACGGCATTTCATATTGTTTGTGTTCTTCTACTATGACATGGCATATTAATTTATTTCCCTGTTTGTATGTTTGATGTGGGGTTTTAGGTTTCCTCAGGCTGGGTCAGTGCAGGAGCTATGTGACCAGAGCTGGCTTTGAGGAGTATGTAGACAGTACAAGGGACTGATTGTGGAGGTGGAAGTGGGGTGGGGGCTCACTAAGAAATGCTGGTGCTTAAGCAAAGCCAGTGTCTGAATTGGGCATCCATTCCTTGGCCTGGGAATGCAACATTGGTGGGGGTGAGGTAGGCTTGGCTCTGGGAGGACTCACCCAGGAGCTAGCCCTGGGAGTCTCATTTAAATTTTAATTAATTTATATTTAACTTCACACTCATCAGTCTTCTCCCATCTGGGATTCTTTAGGTCCTCAATGTCCTCTCCAGCTGCTGATTTATGAAAAAACGAGTGAGGATTATGGATGGATGGTTTGGGGGAACAGGACTGTAAATGATATACATCATTTCTCACATTTACTTAGTAGAGCTCAGTTACACAGCCATCACCTAAACTTGCAAGAAAAGAAAAGGAAAACAACCGAAGCCATACGCTAAGAAGGATATAATCTGTGTTATACTAAAGTGGAGCACTGAGCTCTGGGACGAGTCCTATGGAGGACTGCAGCCCCCCTCCCCAGCAATGCGGGCCCTCTGACCACAACTCTTAGGGTCTCAGACAAAACTAGGACAAACCAAATTTCACTCACGACTCATTACCCAGGTGGGTGTGATCTGAGTTGCACGTCTCTCACATCTCCCTAGCACTGCTGAACTTTCACTCACACTCAACTCGTTCTCTATTTACACAGCCATGGTGCGACATCTGGTCCTCCAGCAGCTCCAAAGGGCCAAACGCTGCGTGAGCTATCTCTCCATTTCTTGTAATCGCCATTACCTAGGAGGCAAATGCTATTTTGATGCCCATTTCACAGGTAGGGAACTAGATACTCAGAATTGTGCCCAAAACTCCATGAGTATCTGATTTAGTACTGAGGGCCAGGCAACCTGATCTCGGCTCTCCAGCCAGGTTAACAGGCTGTGGTTCTCCAGCTACATCTCTTATAACACGTTGTTGCAAAGTGTCACGGGGATGCAGCCATGTCTACTCATTTGCATATCACCTATGGCTTCTGTGCTTGAATGCAATAATGATGATGTGGCCTGCCAGTCAGAAATGCCTGCTATCTCGCCCTTCGCAGGGACATGTTGCTAATCCCTGCTCTCCGTCATCTTGAAGGGCCTTAAGCACGTCTGCCACAACCTAAAAGTAAGTCTGTTTTGATGTTTTGGTCTGCTAACCTGTTCTCTTATCAACAACCTAGTCTATGAAATACACGGTCAGTGAAATTTCCCTTTGGCAGCCAGGCAGCCATGTCTGCTCCATCTGTTCATAGTTTCACAGGCAGATTAAACAGCATCTGTTATGATGTTTTTCCAAACATAGATGATATTACCAAAATGCATTTGCATTGTTTTGCTAAAAACGTTTATACCTGTTCCCTGGTGAACTTTTAGACTCAGGCTGTAATTCTAAGAAAAATAAAGCTTGCTCAAATTAACCAACACTACTTCATTTAAAAGGTTTTGAATCACTGACCTTCCCTACCCTGGCTTTTTAGGTCAAAAACCATCAGTCGCAGAAAGACAAAAAATTTTTTGGGTAGAACTTCTCTAGTATGCCTTACTGTACTGAAACTGACCTATACTATTTTAGCTTAAATTCATCAATTCCATGTTTTTGTTTTGTTTTTATTAAAATGAGCCTTAAAAGCAGAGTAAAAACTGCACAACATGGAAAACTGGACAGAAGTAGCTTTCTGGATGCCATGAGCCTCCACCCAGGTTCCGTTCCTAACCCACTCTACCTAGAAAATCCCTTCCACCCACTACGCTAGCTGGCTGCTGGTCTGGTATCACACCCTTCATCCCACCCAGGCCAGACCAGTGACAGTCAATGGGGGGGGGGGGCGGGGAGGGCTTGCTTGCACAGGACAACTCTGATGCTTCCCATGGCATTGGTTGGTGTCCTTGCAAATGGACTTCCCTCTTCTAAGGCCTCTCTCACTCCGAGGTACTGCTTCTCATGGGCACTTTCCAGTCAGTCTGCACGCAGCCGCAAGCTGAGGTCTGTGTCCTCCAGAAGCTGCCCTGAGACACATGGAGTCTGAGTTCCCCAACAGTGCCAGCAGTAACCCTTAGGAACCTTATTCAGTAGTCAACAACACAAAAGGATCAGCAACAAAAAGCTTCTGCAAGGACGGCAAATCCACTAAGACAAAGAATAAGAACAGTGCCCATGCCAGGTGGTAGTGGCAGTGGTGCACACGTTTAATCCCAGCACTCAGGAGGCAGAGGCAGGCACATCTCTGAGTTTGAGGCCAGCCTGGTCTACAGAGTGAGCTCTAAGCCAGCCAGCGCTACACAAAGAAACCCTGTCTCAGAAAGAAAGAAAGAAAGAAAGAAAGAAAGAAAGAAAGAAAGAAAGGAAGGAAGGAAAAGAAAAAGCTGATTGTGATGGTGCACACCTGAAGTCACACTACTCGGAGATCTGGGCCAGGAGGATTATGAGTTCAAGGCTATCTAGGACTACATTTTAGGAAGACCCTAATCTCAAAAAAAGAAAAGAAAAAAGAAGACTAAAAACAGAAAATAGCTATACAACACTGGCCAAAATATACATCTCAAACAGGCCCCGATATGCCGCAGAAACAGTAGCCATATGGAACAGCGAAGTGGGTCACAGATGAGAATTCTAGAAGCTCGCCAGGATGCCATGCAAAGCTGAGGACGGTGAGGAAGAAAGAATGCCTGCAGAGCAGGCGCAGAATCAGTGCAATCTGCTCTGGCAGCAGCTAGGTCTCACAGCCTTGGGCCCAGACAGTCATGCGCAATGACGGGTCTATAAATAGCCCTGCCACAGGCAAATCATAACCCAGCCCTTGTAATTACAGATGAATGTGAGCGCAATCTGTCTGCATGAGGCCCTCTTCAGACTTAAAAAGTCTACAAATAAAAGTCACGATCGTAAAGTGTGTACCTAAAAAAAAAAAAAAAAAAAAAAAAAAATCCTTTCCAAGGCAAGGAACCAGGAAAAGTGAATAAAATAAGCATAGTTTATGCAGTGTTTACAACTTCCCAAATCTAAACTCCATGGAGCCCAAAGCAGATTTCCAAGGTGAGATATGACTATATATGATAGGTGACACTTAAAAAAGGGCAAAAGAACTGTCACAAGAGAGAACTCAGTGCGGAAACGTATGAAAAATCAAGAGGATAGTGGGAGAACCCAAGGAGCACAGTAAGCACATAGGTGGGGCAGGGGACAAATCGGAAGATAAGGACAAAAGAGCAGGACAGGGCTTTGCAACTTTAAGTCATAGTAAAGTCCTAAGCGCTTCTTGAGTATCTCAGTGGCAATCCTTACAGCTTTTCTAACAGTCACCATAACTTCAAAGTTTTTAAGACACAAAAATAAATGTATAAGGCAGTGCATAAGAAACTATGCAAAATATATGAGAGGAAAATGGGTTAAGAGATGGAGGCTGGGTGGTAATGGTACACGCCTTTAACACCAGGACTTAGGAGGGAGAGGTAGGCAGAGCTCAGGGAGTTCGGGCCAGCCTGGTCTATGAGTGAGTTCCAGTACAGTCAGGATTACACAAAGAAACTTTGTCTCAAAAATCCGAGAGAGAAAGAGAGAGAGAGAGAGAGAGAGAGAGAGAGAGAGAGAGAGAGAGAGAGAGAGATATCCCAAAGAAAAGATCTAAATAGACAGACAAGCTAACATATACAGGGGTGGGGGGGGAATGTGGATAAACAATCTCACAGCTAGAGTTGTTATCAGCAGCATCCTCCACAGTCTGTTCTCAAGTAGCAATTCATCTCGAGGTCCACCTGTTTTTGTTCTAAAGTACTATTTCTGGAAGAGATTTCCAAGGTGAGGCCAGCCCTATCCTAACTTGGGCAGGGTTAGCCACAAGGATGATAGATAGTCCTGCAGCAGCTCAAGCAGCAAGCAGATGAGAGTGAGAGGAAGGAGCAAGACAAAGCTGCTGCATGCAGGGGTCCCTGGGTCTGCACAGCCACCAAGGGCATCGCCATGTCAAACACACATCAGGAACTGGGCTGTAATACGGGGTAAAACTCCCAAGATTCATTCCTGCACGCCCTCCCGTGGCACCCTGTTCCTCAGTGCTCTGCAACTAGAAAGAACCACTCATATGTCAACAACTATGGGTTGTTAAACATTTTAAACATCACTATATCTACCAATAAATGAAGGTTAATCAATGCTACTAAAGTTTGGTGCCGGAGCTCCAGGTAGGGCCTCAAATCCCTGACAGAACCAACTGTAGTGTCACAGGAAAGTGAGGCAGCAGCAAGACTCCCTACATTTGCCAAGACTCCCTACGATGCCCAGGCTGGCTGCCTATACAGGAACCAAAAAGCTGATCAGAGTGCCTCCTGAGTGCCTCTGAGCAGCCCCAGCCCAGCCTCCAGCCCAGAGGAAGGACTGATGCTCCTGACCACGTTATGGGAGTGAGCTTTGGCCCCTGCTGAGATGACGTGTACATTTGGTCTGTGTTCAAGACTTAAATGCTTTTCTGGCAGTACATTCTCTTTGAAAATCTGCTTACTCTGGAGGTGTACTTACCAGAAAGCCGGGGGGTGGAGGATGGGGTCCCATGACCTAAAAGTCTCTGATAACATAAGCTGAGTAAAGAGAGGAAAAGAGAACAGATCCCAGGCTCCCAGGAGCCGGAGGTCAGTGAGGTTGGTGAGGGATGCTGCTCAGCACAGTGTCCAGTCCTCCCTCCTCCCACGGCCCCTCCTCACTCTGCAGAATACTGCATAGACTTCAGCGTAAGCATCATCTGGAGTCACCTTGCAGTGACACCGACACCTTTCCTGGGAGGATGCAACTGAATCTGCCTCAGCGGCTAAAGCTTTTTTGGGGGGAAGGGGGATGCTGTGTTACCTTCCCTGTTCCCTCCCTGATATTTGGGCAAGAACTGTGAACTTCCCAACCTCCATCCCTTGATTCTGGCTGGCTCCCACAGGAGGTGAACTTGACTGGAGTTTACTTCAATGTGACTTTTTGTAGCATTTGTCAGCCTGACTTACATAAAATGCATTCCTGGCCATGAGGACACCCTGACTCCCACCCCACCCCCTGATGTTGGGTCCTGTTTTCTCCTATCTGTGCTTTTCAGACTCCACAGGGTTTGTCTTTGGTTCTTATTAAACATTTACCTGTCTGAAATGTTCAGAAAATACTGATGGGAAACTTAAGTGCTCCTACTTGTGCCTGAACTAAAAATCTGTCTGACTGTCTCTGCTCTGCCCTTCTAGAAACATCCTTCCAGATCAACCACTAGAGGTAATTCAGATAGCACTCATCCTCCAGTATTTGCAGAGATTTAACAAGAATTCAGATAGCATTTCAAATGCACATTCTTTCTGACTGAATAATGTTCTAACATATGGTTGCTCCATACTTTTCTTTATTCTATCACCAACTGGAACTGATGCAATTTAATGCTTTATTGCATGAAGCACAAGAAGCAAGGTGTGTGTGTGTGTGTGTGTGTGTGTGTGTGTGTGTGTGTGTGTGTGTGTTTACCTATGTTAGTTAGCTGTTTGCTTCTTTCTCAACTTGGCACAAGCTAGAGTCATTGGGGAAAAGGAAACCTCAATTGAAAAGATGCCTCCATCAGAATGGCCTATAAGCATTTTCTTAGTTGATGATTGACATGGGAGAGCCCATCCACTGTGGGTGGTACCATCCCCAGGCACCCTTGGGAGGCAAATCAGTAAGCCGTGTTCCTCCATGGTTTCTACTTCAGTTGCTGCATCCCAGTTCCTGTCCTGCCTGAGTTTTCCCCTTGACTTCCCTTAATGATGGACTGTTAACTGGAACATGGAAGCCAAATAAACCCTTTCCTCCCCAGCATGCTTTTGATAGTGGTCTTTATCACAACAATAGAAAGCAAAGCAGGATCTTAGCCAAATCTTTTTATTTAGAGGTAGAGCTAGCATGCCATTAAGGGTTGGTGGTACCATGGCTCAGCAGGACCCACAAGGTGAAACCCACTCCCATGCATTGTCCTCTGACCTCCACAAATGTGCAGTGACATGCATGCACTCACACACATACACACGCACACTAAATAAACAAATGGAAAGGTAAATAAAATAAAATTACAAAATACATTTCTACCCCTCTTAACTCCATCTCATCGGTACTGAATAGTGTGACTCTTTATCTGCTGCCATTCTAGGAAGCAAACACTGCCCTTAAGTGGCAATTGCTTATCAGTAAATGTAGAGTCTTTCATATTTATGTAAGCCATTTCGTTTTAACTATCTGCTCATTTTCCTACAATTTATACATTTCCTTTATTTACTTTCTAGAAGGCTAACATACCTTGAATAAAAACATCTGCCACGTAGGTAGCAAGCACTTTCATTCTGGCAATCTGTGTTTTCACTTTGCTATACAGGAATTTAGAATTCTTCCATTTAAACTGCCACTCTTTTTCCTTTTGAGTTCCCAAATACTTTTTTCCTGGAGTATTTCTTTCAATTCAAAGGTTTTTCAATGCTCCCCCCATATATTCTCCCATTTCTCTTTTAAGACTCATAAATACCACTTGACATCCCAAGGCAGTGAGATGGAGAGTCTTCTTTTAAGTGTAGGGACAGAGGGTGCAGGAGGGGATGGCATGATGGCTCATCTTGATTGCCGACTTGGAAACAAACCTCTGGGCATGTCTGAATTTCCAGGGTGGGGAGACTCTGCTGAGGTCCTAAACTGAGTAAACACAGGATGCTGCTGAGCAGCAGCCTTCATCTCTCTCAGCTTCCTGACTGTGGGTGCCGTGTGACCAGCTGCCTCACACCCCTGTCATCATGACTTCCCTGTCCCTATAGACTGTAAGGTCAAATTGTGAGGCAAGGCCAACCTTGTCTTAACCTGCTTTGTTGGTATTTTATTGCTTGCAACAAGAAAAGCCAACAGTGCTGATGGACATCCTTTTTGTTCTCTCTAGGCCTTCAACTAAGGGGACTTGTAAGTCCACTGATTCAAATTTAATTTCACCCCCAAAATACAAACAAAAATATCTGGGTAATATTAACCACAATCTAGGAAGCCTATGACCTAGCCAAGTTTGCATATTAAAAAATTAACTACTATAAAACATCCTAATATCCAAGATAAAAATATTTCTATCATGGCCATGAAATCACAGAATGCAGAGTTGAGAAGATAAGCACAGGTGAAGAGGAGTCTCAGCACAGAAGGGCAGTGTGTGCCACAAAAGCATGACAAGCCACGGAAGGGCAGCATGTGTCACGAAAACATGATGATCCACAGAAGGGCAGCCCATGCCACAAAAGCATTACCATCCACGGAAGGGCAGCATGTGCCATGAAAGCATGACGATCCATAGAAGGGCGGCACATGCCATGAAAGCATGATGAGCCATGGAAGGGTGGCCCGTGCCACGAAAGCATGACAATTGGAGAACCAACATGGGAAAGCTGTTCTTGGACGGCTACACATGTGTTGTCGCATGTGCACACTCACACACATCACACATACAATACTAATAAATAAAAATAACTACAAGGAAAAAGAAGCCATGGTACTAGCTGTCCCCCACTGGCAGGAGCTAGGTCGAGGTCATCAATGGTTGAAGTCTAATTTAGGTATTTAGATTTTTTTTTTTCTTTTGTAATTTATGTGGCTGGAGAGACAACCGGGGGTGCTGGGAACCAAACTCTTATATTTTTGGTTGTGAGCCTAGCCTTTAACAGCTGAGCCATCTCGCCAGCCTGGTATTTAGATTTTTATCCTCAAATTAATTATAGTTTGAATGTAAAATGTCTCCCAGAAGTCTCAGGTATTGAGCAATTGGTCCCCATTGATCTGTTTGTATTGGACGGCATGTACGGGAGGTTGGAAAGTAGGGACTTGCTGAAGGAAAAGACTAGGGCTGTGCCTATGAAAGGTTTTGTCTCTTCCCCTTACTCTGCTTCCTGTCCGTTAGGAAGCCAGCCAGCCTTGGCTTGATGCTTTAGAACTCGCCCCCCTCCCTTATATTGTTTATCCAGGTGTTTTGTCATAGGGATGAGAAACCAACAGAATGTAACGTATATGCATGAACATACACACACAACCAGCTCCTATGAAATTGAGAGAATGCTATCTTGCTGACATAATTTCTATGTTTCTTTAAAGCTCCGATTATCCTGCATTCGCATTTCACACTCTACTCTGCACAAGCTTCATGGCACAGGGAGGAAGGTAGTCACACTGCTGGGCACAAGAAGGAGAGAATGGCCCTTCCTGTATCACAGCTGACAAAACCAAGTCATCTTACTGAAAGGGATAAACATGTCTAGGGTAAGGCTTTAAAATCAGCAAACTTACATTGCCAATATTGATTTTTCTCAAGTTGTGAGTGATGTTAAACTTGTAAAAATAATTTTAGCTATTGAGTCTTAATAATAACCATAACTGTATATACAAATCTTTAAAATTATCCCCATAAAATACAGCATGACAAAACACAACAATCTATCAAAAAGAGAAAGGAAACAAATATAAAATATTTATCTAGAGCCAGGTGTAGTGGCGTACACCTTTAATCCCAGCACCTGGGAGGCTGGGTTGGCAAATCTCTGGGAGTTCAAAGACAGCCTGGTCTATGCAGAGTTCCAGAGGATCCAGGGCTACATAATCAAAAATACCTATCTAGCGATAAGATATCTAATACAAACATGAATTAAGATGTATTATAGGTGGGTGACCTTAGTGGAGCTGTAAGAACAGACAGTAAGGGTCACAAGGGCTCAATAATGCCGGTAGCAGGTGTAGTTTGGGAATTCTGAATCCTTCCTTTGTCATCCAAACACAGAATGCTAGTTAAATTTTTCCACAGCTCAAGATGGGGAAACAGTCAAGCAAAACATAATCGCAGATGCAACCAGGGTTCGTAATTCGCAGGTAGGAGCCTGGAAACAGCCTTTCCTCTCTAAAGCCTCTCATTTAATCCACTGGTTTCAGACCATCTGACCTAAGGCGGGCGGATCTAATTTTAGCATGCTTTACGAATCCCTTTGATGCCCTTTATTCTGCTCCCATCATTTCCTGAGGCAGGAAGAAGGATGGGCACAAACTCCCCAGTATAAAAGCTAAGTTATTACGAATCTACTGGAGTATTTCAGACCTCCACAGCTTTGGAGACGGTGTGTCTGAGTTATTCTGAGACATGTCTTTGATGCGGCCCATTTAAATCACGTGCTGCGAGAATCAACTCATATCAAAGGCAAGTGTGATTACCCTGAGCTGAACAAAACCATCATGCTTATTTTTCACACAGTGCAAGATTTTTTTCACCCCTGTTCTCTGTATGTGGGATGCTCTAAGACCCCAGGAAAGTCTAGTCATTCGCTGCTGTGCATTCATCTTTGTTATTCTGCCATACTTGGTTTTCTGTTGCAGGGTTGGAAAGGTTGCTAGCCTGGAACTTGCAGTGATCCTCCTGCCTCAGTCTCCAGGTACTAAAGTTTCAGGTGTGAGCCACCACGCCCAGTTTCTGTTGCTCCCAATTTATATGGGCTTCATTTATTTAGTAATTAAGGTGTTTCTCTCTCGAAATCCTGTGGCACTTTGCTGAGAACTGGATGGAACAAAATGGAATCCCTACTTTGCAATAATCAGCGAGCATCGTAGATCTGTACCAAATGGTGCAATAAAGATAAGGTGAAGAAAGCCAGGTCAGAGCACATCACAGAGAGTCCAAAGGGGTGACAGGCTTATTGGGAGGAAGGGAAACCACCACCACCACATGAGGGAAGCCAAGGTCACTGCTTAGAAACCCAGTCAGGAGTTGACAAAGTTAAAAGCAAGGAAACAGCTGTTGCACCAAGTGAAGAGGCTGCTTCAGGATGGGCTGAAAATCCATCACAAGTCTGGAGGCTGGAGAGATCAGAACAGCAAGGTGCACTCTAAACTAGGCAACGGGCTCTGGGCTTTCCCCCAAGGGCTGTAAGTAGAAGGTTTATTTATCTGAGGCCCTAAGTCCTGCAGTGGAGTGCTTTCTATATACTTCACCTCACTTGGAGAGCCCAAAAGGCAGGACAGAGAGGGAACAACACACAAAGAACTGAGACCCAAGATTCTTTCAGGATTGTAACCATGGCTCTGCTAAGAAAATAAAACACCGCATTTTAAAGAAAGATTTACTTACATTACTTTTATTTTTGTGATGCATGTGTGTTAATAAATGCCACTTGTATATAGGGTGTGGGTGAACGCCAGTGTGTGTGGGTGCCCAGAGAGGCCAGAATCTTACATTAAATCTCTTGGAGCTAGAATTACAAGTACCAGTTAGTTAGTTGGCAACCTCAGCAGAGACAGACATCAGAAAAAGAGGGAAAAGAGGAGCAGGCATGAGGGGATTAGTTGAAGACATAAGGACAATAATCCCAGGTTGAAGGGCACCAGAGGCACACAACTTGCCAAGGCTTGCTCTGGGCAGCACCTACAGCCACAAAGGCCACTTTCCATCAGCCCTGCTGTCCGGACCAGAGGGGCACTCCATGTGTTTGTCATCTTAAAAAATGGATTCCCCCATTACCTGCCAAAAAATACACTAGCCAGAGTCCACAAAGCAATGTTATAAACCCCTTAAAAACAGAACCAAACAAACACTACACCAGACAGCCTAAACAATAAGCAAGTGATGGGCTGGAGAGATGGCTCAGTGGTTAAGAGCGCTGGCTCCTCTTCCAGAAGGCCTGGGTTTAATTGCCAGCAACCACATGGCAGCTCACAACTGTCTGTAACAACATACATGCAAGCAAAACACCAATGTACATAAAATAAAAGAAATTTTAAAAAAAACAATAAGCAAGCAAAACACATTTTTCATTGAGAAAATGCATTGCAAAAGAACCTCAATGAGTCTCCTCAAAGAGAAAACTTCATATAGTGTCACACACAGATAATGATGCAGAGATCTACTTAAAATATCAGCAGATATAGCTGGTGTGGTGAGAGGTACCTGTCTTCCTGGCACTGAGGAGAGTAAGGCAGGATGCTGCAAGTCTACTGCTAGCCTAGCCTACAAAGCAATCACTAGACTGGCCAAGGGTTCATAACAAAACTTTCTTAGCAAAACAAAAATCAAACAAACAAGAGTCTCTGTCTCTGTCTCTCTCTGTCTCTGTCTGTCTCTCTCTGTCTCTGTCTCTGTCTCTGTCTCTCTCTGTCTCTGTCTGTCTGTCTGTCTGTCTCTCTCTCTCTCTCTCTCTCTGTGTGTGTGTGTGTGTCTGTCTGTCTGTCTGTCTGTGATTGTGTCTGTGTGGTATATAGCAGCAACCTACCAAAAATATACAACATTAGAAAGATCTCTTATAACAATTCAAAAGGACCTTCTGTTTTATGGAAGCAGCAGATACATTCCTAGTAAATTCTGCAAGAGGAACCGCACACCTACTCTTTTATGTATGCCTGGCAGACCAGGAGACCACAATAAAAACTGCCACAAACAGTATAGAAAATAAGATGGAAGACTGGAGGATTAGGGGAGCAAAACTGGCATGTGCACATACTCACTTTTACTCTTCGTCAAGAAGGTACTAGAAATAATCATTACAAGACATGGAAGGACCACAGGAAAAGGCTTCCACAAAAGACAAGCTGAACAAAGAACAGCATTTCCATAATCTGACAAGATAACTAAAGTAATAGATATTCAATTCACCTTTAACACAACTCACACTTAACACATTCAGTAAACACAGTGACTTTTTACCTTTGCATTAGAAGCACAATTGAAATAATGGTATCAGAAACAAATAGACAACAATAGCCAAGCTAAAGAATATCCTAACAGAAGAGAAAGAACTAGGGTTTCAATATTGAAAACACCCCATTACGGAGGGTCACATGACAACATTGACTCAAGTGAAAAAAACATAAGCCCTGGATCTTATGGTTCTATCTCTGGGAGCTTATCTCAGACATGGTATTTGCACATTTGTAAAGTGACTAATATTTCACATCACTGCATTGTTTGTGATAATAAAAATGAGGAAATCTTAAATGTGTTAATAGTATTTAGCTCATGCACCCATAAAACACTAAGCAGAACGCGCACTATAGAACGCTGCCCAAGTGATTAAGACTAGATGCAAGAGCGTGCAGTCTTTTGCTAGCCATGTAAAAAGTGAGAAAAGTCAGATATTTTTGTTTCCACACATATGGAGAAATACAGGACAGGATTTATAAGGCAGTTTTTCCTTCTAAAGTGGGGAATAAAGAATGGGAAAGAGTCCCCAGTGTACATTCATGTTTATTTAATCAACAAAACACATTTTGTCTTTTAAAAAAGTATTTCAATGTAATCAATGATGGAAAATGCTACCAGATACATTTTTAATTCCTGGACGGAAAGGACAGCAGCACACAGTGAAGTGCTCCCCATCTCACTTTCCACTCCACAATTCCATTTAATAAAACCTTATGTACAAATACCACGAAAATTAAGTTGGAAGATTAAAAGATTGCAGTAAGAAAACTGACATCAGAACCAAGAGAAAACAACATAAAACATTAACAAAACAAATTTACCCTTTAGTCCTTCAAAACAAGTATGGAAAAACGCTCAGGAGGAAATGCAAGCTTACCACACATCACTGAAAGCAATAGGGGTGGAGCCGTGCCCCAAAGACTATTTCATTTGACTCTATTCCACCAGCAGATCTGACACACAGACCTTATGTCAATCGGGTTTGCCAGGCAAGCCTTGGTAACAAGGGCCCACAGTGAGCCTGGGCCACCGTCTCTGGCTGGGAAGGCACCAGCAGTCAGTACTGGTCACCAGCGTTCTTATGACAGTGGTGGCCACAGTGGAGTGTGTGAGCCTTGATGCTTATGGTTCTCTTACAATCCTACAGGTGAAGGTGCTTTGCAGAGCAGCTGCCTCAGTTTACAGGCCATAGAGCCCCTCCCAGTGCCCAGGTGGCCCCTAGTTTATCAAGGCCCTTGACCTGGAATCAAATTTGCACCAGTATTGTCAGCTCCCAGCCAACTGCTGGAAGACTCCAAACAGAGACACCAGGGCAGCACCTTCATGTAAACCAGGCACATGTTCTCTGTTTTAAAAAAAAAAAAAAAAGTTCCTTTAGCTGGGTGTGATGTAATCCCACCACCCGGGAGACAAAGGCAGGCAGATCGCTGCTGTGAGTTCTGTTGGGGGGGGTGGGGGGGTGGAGGCCTGGTGTATTTGGATGCTAACCAATAAAAGGCCATCCCACCTGGGCAGGGCAAAGGAGATAAGTGTGGCTAAGGTTCCTCAGGCTTAGAGACAGACAGAATGCTGGGAAGGGGAAGGAGAGAGACAGAGAGGATCCTGGAAGGAAGAAGGAAAAGACCCGAGAGTCTCCGGGAAGAGAAGAGAAGGAAGGCTGCCATGGGATAGATGGAAGAGAAACACGTGGCAGGCGTGGATGGAGATTTGGCTCAGATGAAGAACATTAGCAAGTATTTGGGATTCTGGATGGGAGGTAGCTTGATAGACAATATTAGAAACAGATGGCATTCTATGGGAGGTAGGTTAGAGGACTGATATCTGCCCTGCCTCAGGTTAACTAAGGCTATTTTAAAATATAAGAAGTGTCTGTGTCTTGATTGATTGCTAGCCAGGCATACTGGTAATACAGGTAATATTAAAGGTATAGGCCAGATAATAAACAATTATTAGGCCCTACTGATAAGTAAAAACAACAGAGTTCAAGGCCTACAAAGCAAGTCCAGGACAGCCAAGGCTACCCAGAGAAACCCTATCTCAAAAAACAAAACAAACGTTTCCTTTAAAATACCAACAACCAGAATCAAAACAAAAATCTCACTGGAACCTTGGTTTCAGGGCACAGAAACTTATATATATATATATGTCTCCCCTAGCACACACAGTTTGGGGGTACAAGTTTCAGAGTGCCTTGCATGTCCTTTGCTTCTGACTTTTTCTCATACCTAATAAAATGGGTTCCATGCAAGCTTAACTTCAGTGAGCGCTCACTCGAGACTAAGAACTTCTATTTGCTCACCCAACGTTTTTAATGTATTTGTCTCAGATGAACTGCTGTATCACACCTATTTTTAGCATCACCGGCATTAGTAGTCACTTTTCCAATATTCACTCAATTATGTAAGCTATAACGGAGCAATCAAATATTCAAATAATATGAATTGCTGAACATGAAGCAATGCTGCTAAAAGCTGGCTACAGATACGCAGGTCTCTAATTTATTCCTTTGTCAAGACTAAATGACATAACCTGAAATCTTGGCATAAAAACTGACTTAAGATGGCATTAACATACTACATGGAAGAAAAACATCAGCGTCAAAAACTAAAAACCAAAGCAGCTCTTTTTATTGTGGAATTCAAATTTCACGGCCTTCCTATGTTTCCCTGTTGTGGATATGCAACCTGCCCCAGATTAGTTTGGAGTGTTCATTCCTCAGTAGCACCCCTTGGGTACCAAAAGCCTGAGTGTCCAAGTACACACACACACACACACACACACACACACACAAAGGGGGGGGGGAATGCACGCGTGCACACCCACTCCCATATACTCTGAGTCATCCCTCACAACACTTAATAGTATATAACGTGAATGCTGTGTGCACAGCTGTGCTGAATTGTTAATTTATCAGTGACAAGGGGAAAGTCTACATACGCTCATGCAGAGCCACATTTTTTGGTGGACTTTGCAGATTTGGAGCCACTGATACCAAGGGCTAACTAGTAGACAGGATAGCACTGTTCTGTTTGGAAATGGCACTTTGAATCTGGAGTTGAAGGGTAGAACTTGGGAGAAGGAAGGCAGAGTATTTTAGGAACTCAGAAGCACTTAGGGCTGAGGAAAGCCTAGGTAAGGGCTGAGGGAGGTGTTCCGTGAAGCAGAGCGGCAGGTGTGAGAGCAACCCACTCCCAATGGGGGAGCGAGTGACAGAAGATCAAGAGAGAGGACAGCAGACAGTGGAGCCACATGTCAACTGCTTTTGTGTTTCCCCAAGTGTGACTCCCGGTGATTTAGGCTATCTCACTCACTTAGTAACATCCATGCACTCAGAGCGTGTTTGTCCAGCATCAAACGTTCAACAGTAGTCAAGCATCCCTTCCATGCCATGTGCCACACACGGTTACGGAAAGCTGACAAAAGTATCAAGTACCTGCTTTGGGAAGAGTGACGTGTATCTGCGTTGCTGCCCCCAGTGCCAGAAGACAGAAATGTCTGTAAGGATAATGGGAGGACTGAGAGATAAAGGTGGAAAAGAAATTGTTTCACTGTCATTTGGAAATACGAGAAGAAATTGGTCACAGTTTTTAAAAAGGTGAACTGGAGGAATTCCAGTCTGGGGAGTGGCATGAAAAGGGACCAGGGAGGATGGGCAGCCGAATCCTGCTTGAGATCACAGTGCCTGCACATCAGGGCTGTGCTGGCACAGACACTGATACCGTCATCCCCTATGAGAAGGAGGCATTTAGATAAGGAGGGCCGACCTGGTCATCCACAGTGAGCTCTGTCACCTACACAGTAAAGAGGGAACCGCAGGCCCTGCAGGGAATGCAAGAAGACAGGGCAACAGGGTATCCTAGAGTCTACCCGTGCTGTATCTGGCTTAGGAGGTTTACTTTTATCATTTGTATCTATCTCTTTGCTTCCTTTTCTTTTTTGTTGTTTTTGGTTTTCAAGACGGTTTCTCTGTGTAGTCCTGGCTATCCTGGAACTCACTCTATAGACCAGGCTGTCCTTGCCACAAAGAATTGCCTGCCCCTGCCCCTGCCCCTGCCCCTGCCCCTGCCCCTGCCCCTGCCCCTGCCCCTGCCCCTGCCCCTGCCCCTGCCCCTGCCCCTGCCCCTGCCCCTGGCCCCCAAGTGCTGGGATTAAAGGCCTGTGCCTCAACAGGTGTTACCTTGTATTTAATTAACAGACACTTGACTTTCTCTGTGTTGCCCTAACCAGGTTACTGCATTTACACTTCGAAAAGTGGCTTTTCTGAAGATTAAACAGAAGCACTAATCAGATGGGATGCTAAAACAGTAGACATAAACTCAAATTCTTCTACATACACACACAAAAAAAAGGACAATAAAATCTGCTCATGACTGGAGTGGCAAACACAGAAAACACACACACACACACACACACACACACACACAGAGTCTCTTGTTCCATTTTTCTTCTATTTTTTAATTTGGGAAGCTGTACTGGCTGGTTTTGTGTCAACCTGACACAAGTTAAGAGTCATCAAAGAGGAAAGGAGACTCAGCTAAGGAAATGCCTCCGTGAGATCCAGCTGTAAGGCATTTTCTCAACTAGTGATAAATGGGGGAGGGTCATGCCCATTGTAGCTGCTGCCACTCCTGGGCTGGTCCTCCTGGCTTCCATAAGAAAGCAGGCTGAGCAAGCCATAGGAAGCAAGCCAGTAAGCAGCACCCCTTCCTGGCCTCTGCATCAGCTCCTGCCTCCAGGTTCCTAGCCTGTTTGAGTTCTTGTCCTGAGTTCCTTCAGTAATGAACAGCAATATGAAAGTGTAAGCCAAATAACCTTTCTCCCCAACTTGCTTTTTGGGTATGCTTTTGGTCATAGAACACTAAGACAAGCTGATAGCAGCCATAGAGGGATATTACTAAGATGGGCGTGACCATGTTCTGGGTAGGGTTGTAGATGGACTTTGGAACTCTGGGCCAGAAGAGCCATCGAGTGTTGAGAGCTCAGTGGGAGGTTCTGTAGGCGCTTGGGAGATAAATGTTGAGAGCAGTGCAGAGGATGGAGGCCTGGCTTGTGGGGCTTCAGAGGGAAGACCAAAGACTCTACCAGGGCTACTTATTATCTGAATTAAGATTCTGTGGTTCTGGTTAGCTGGGGCTGAAGAAGCAGCTGTGATTAACAAAACACCAGAACTACTAAAGTGATGCCTTTGCTTTGCTGGGATACTCAATGTTGGCCAGCTGGAGCAGAGAATTTAGCAGTGACTAAGGAGACCAGCATCACTGAGGTGACATCCTCTGGGAAGTGTTTCCTGAGAACACAGAGAAGCTGTTTTCTAGAGGGGCCCATGGCTGTACCTCATATTGGTAATGTGTAAGGGTCACTCAGAGAGTACTGATTTTTAAGGCATGAAGGAGCCATGGAGAGCAGTTGACACTTGGCACTGGGAGAGGCCATTCGTAAAGATGCAGCCTAAGTGGCCATTGAAGGCCCAGGAGCAAAGGTGCCATGCAAAGACTTTGAGGCTTTGCACCAGGAAGAGAGCCAACGAGAGACTATTGGTCAAAAGGGGGCCCCGAAGTTTGCCAGTACCATGAAATGATCACCAAGAACAGCAGCAGCAGCGGCAGCAGAGTGGAGCCTAGAAAACAAACTGCGTGCTACAGAGGGCAGAGCTGGAAAAGTGACCCAACCCTTCGAAGGATCCCAGAAGATTGTGAGTGGGTCCCAGACACTGGACGGTAGGAATTAGGTTCTGATTTGATTTGATTGTGACTGTGCCCGGAATTTTTCCTCTTGAAGTAAAATTTTAAAAAAAGTATTTGGTTTATTTTTTAACTTTACTGGAACCCACAATTGAGAGGCTTTGAATTTTAAAAGACTTTGGATTTTAAAAGAAATTGGCAATTTTAAAGGAACTGGAATTTCAATGTGTTTGAATTTGTAAAGACTGTGGAACTCTTAAAGATATTCATGTGTTTAATGTGAGATCTTGGGGATGAATGAGACAGGAAGGGTTGTGAGTTAATAGTGATGTGTTTGTGTGTCAAGTTGACAAGGGGTCAGTTAGTTGTTCTGGCTGGTTTTGTGTGTCAACTTGACACAAGCTGAGGAAATGCCTCCATGAGATCCAGCTGTAAGGCATTTTCTCAGTTAGTGATCAATGAGGGAGGGCCATGCCCATTGTAGCTGTTGCCAGCCCTGGGCTGGTGGTGATCTTCGGTTCTATAAGAAAGCAGGCTGAGCAAGGCATGGGAAGAAGCAGCACCCCTCCATGGCCTCTGCATCAGCGCCTGCCTCGAGGTTCCTGCCCTATTTGAGTTCCTGTCCTGACTTCCTTCAATAATGAACAAAATCTGGAAGTGAAAGCCAAATAAACTCTTTCCTCCCCAACTTGCTTTTTGGTCATGGTGTTTCATCGAAGCAAACAGAAACCCTAAGACAGAAGCTTAACACGATAAATTGCTGTTTGCACAATAACATATTAAGTTGCTTTAAAAACAGATTCTACCATGCTGGTTGTAAATGCTGCAGCTCAAGAGGGGACTAGTTTACTAATGTGTCACTCATCAGTACCAGTGTGGCAGACCAGTTGATGTTAGACAGACAGATGGACAGATGGAATTAACACACACAAGCACCATCATCCTTTTGAGCATGCTCCCACTCTGGCTGCCTTCTGCAACTGAGAGTAGCTCTGGGTTAACCCTTAGAATTATCAGCTAACATGTACATTTTAATATTGACCTTTAAAAACGCTAATTAAAGGCCTATATAACACATCCCAAAGCCAAATGGCAATATCCACCAAACAGTTTACTGCTTCTTTTAAAAAATAGAGATAACAAAGAGGGATCAAATCTATCTAAAAATGAACTTTTTTTTTTTTTTTCCATTTCTGGATTATTTTCATGTACTCGCCCTATCAGTTGGCAGTCTCTCCGTGTTTCTCTAAGCTACACACACTACTTCAGCTTTAATTAAAAGGCTTGTTGCCATAGTTTCTCAGAGAACAGCTCGAGGCATGCTCAGAGTCTGTTATTTTCTTGAGGTTTCTGGAGAACCTGTTATGGATATCACAGCAGCTAACCAACACTGCCTGAGTTTGTTTCCCACTTACTACAGCCAGGTGTTCAGGGTAATTCAAAGGTGTCTAAGAAGCAGGAACACAGCTTAACATTCAGCCTATGGTGGCTCTGTCAGACGGCAGAGGGAGGGTACCAGCTTTCACACACTGGCTGCGGCTGTGGATCACCAGCGAACCTTCTATGTGAATCGATGGAGAAGATATACTCTAGCTCTGTATACTAATACATGATGCATTGTATTATGACACAATAGCTCTCTGCTGTGTAAGGCCTGACTCAGAAATGTGAATGCTAGGAAACGCTTGCAAAGGGAACACTTGGAAAACAGATTAAACAAAGGAAATTCATTTCTTTGAGGATTTCAAAGAACGTTAGGTGGCGCACAAAGGAATCTTCTCAGAATTAAGTCTGCATTCCATGGAGTCCCACATGGCTTTCAGGTGACAACTGCTAGCACCTCCCAGGCCCAAAGAGCAAGCTCAAATTCTGAGTATGCAACCTTAAAAACTGTAACACTGCTCCTTACCTACTAAGCTTCGGAAAGCAAACGCCAGTTCAGCGGGTTGTGCCTCAGCACCTTTCTCTCCTCTCAAGTGGCCACAAGCATGGGCTGTAGCAACAGGAGGACCCGGGTTTGGCCAAGTGACGGCTAAGTGACATGGGCCATAAGGAAAGACGCCTGGCAAAAGGAAGTGCTCAGGCAAGTGGCAGGCTGCACAGCTTGCCCATAACTAGGCCATCTCCGGACAGGATGTAGGGCAGGGCAGCATCTCGCAGTTCTCAGAGCGACTGAAACCATCCTGGTGTCATTCACGGACTCTTTAAGAACTAACCTAAAAACACCCAATTACTAATTTTTCCAACGTGAATGTTGCGCAAACCACTTGACTTCCTTGTATTCTGTAGGACTCAACTCTCCCTTGCTCCTTTTCTACACGAGATGAAGAGATTCTGAAAGCCTTGAAATTTAGAAGGACCATATTTCCAGCTGGCCACAGGGAGCTGGCCACTGGGAGCACTGAGAATACGAGATGCCGTGAGCCTGTTAAGGTTTGAATTATTCACTACCGAATGAGAATGTGATGTATAAATAGGTTCTGTTTCATCTCAGCTATTATGCTAACCTGGTAAGTATTCACAAGGGGGGAAAGGGGGGAAAAGATGTTTATTATCTCACCTGATGCTCTAAGAGGAGAAACATTGCAATTCCTAGTTTATCAAAGGAGAATGGTCCACATTAAATGATTCGCCCAAGGTAAGCTAAGGACCTAATCCAAGTTGGACCTAACCCACCTAAAATCACACATGGTCCCATCATATTCATTACTAAAACAAAGCTTAGATCTCTGAGTCTAAACACCCCCACCCCTACCCTGTCCCCCATATACATCAGAAAGACGATCTGAGCTGGGATTTCAAGCTAGAGACTAGATTAGGGAGACTATGAATTACTATGTGTCCAAATATAGCAGGTAATTAAGATACAGTTATTTATAACGTCACACACCAGATGCAGAATGGAAAATTAAGCTCAAACTGACTTACCCAAAGCATTTTCTGGGGCCAGTTCTTACCTGGTGGAGATGTCTTTTTAGTTAATTAATTTAGTGTGTATATGTGTCGGTGTGTGCCATGGTGCAAATGTGTAAGTCAAAGGTCAACTTGCAGGAGTTGCTTCTCTCCTTGACCACGTGAGATCTGGGGATTGAACTCAGGGTGTGAGGTCTGGCAGCAAGTACCCTAGGCTGAGGCTTTTTATAGGATCCTAGGGCCAAGTATAGGCAGTAGTATTCTGCTTACATGCACCAGGCTCTGGGTTCCATCTCAACACCCTAAAAGAAAAAGGGGCCTGTTATCTGTTTTCAGGGTTTGTACAGATCTGCCTTTCCTGGACACCTATGTGAGCAGAGTCATATGGAGGAGTCTTTTACACTGGGACTTCTTTCATGTAGCTTCATGTCTTTGTTTTGTTCTGTGCACGTGCACGTGTGTGTGTGTAGGCCAAAATTTGGCACTGGGCTTTGCTTGCTCTTACTGAGGCAGAATTTTTCACTGAAGAACTTTCCAATAGCCAGCTTGCCCCTGGGAGAATCTCCACATCCCAAGCACTAGGGTTTGAGGCAGCTGCCATGCATACTCTGGACCTCACACCTAAGCGGTTTTGTCTACTGAGCATCTTCCCAACCCTCACTTCAGGTGTCTGTGGCTCCTCCACGCTGTGGCACTGCCAGCTGTTTACTGTGGAGACTATTTCAGTCTATGAATGCACCGCTCCTCATTGTTGCCACATGGTGACAGCTAGCATTTCCCTACAACTGGGCCATTGTGCCAGCCCAGATGCCGAACAGCCTTCATGCATTTAACTAGGAGCTGTTCACAGACCACCAAAGGTTTGCCCGTCTTAACATTTGTTTGCTTTTTTCCTCTTGATGAATTTTTTGAGCTTTTAACTACCAGATATAGGTCTCTAGTAGATAGATACATGGTTCCCAAATATGTTCTCATGAGCTGTGATTTACCTTCTACACTTATTTAAAGATGGCTCTTCTCTTGTCATTTCTTTTGTGATATTTGGGGTTAAACTCAGTGGGATCAAGCATGCTGGGCAAGTTCTATGTCCCCAGCCTAAGGCTGTTTTTTAAAGTGCAAAAGCTGACAAGTTTTAACAAGTCCAATTTATCCTTTTGCCATGTGGATGTGCTTTTTGATATGATACCTAAGAAATCATGGCCTGGGCCAAGATGATGAATTTTTTTTTTCCTCAGAATTTTAGTATGGGTTTACATTTAGTCTATGACTCACTTTCAGTTTTCATTTTCCTATTCTGTGAGTTATCAATATTTATTATTTGTATATATTTGATAGTTCTCCAGTGAAGCCACTTAGGGTAGTGTTTTCGTTGTAGGGAGATATGTCATTAGCTCAGCTGCTTTACTCTCTGGATCTCTCCTCAGACCTCCTCCTGGAGCTGCTCTGGTGATTCACGTCTTCCTAGAAATGTGTTCCTTTCAGCTAAGCTGTTCAGTTGTTGATTTAAAATTGCTTCTAACATTCCTTTTTGTTCCTTTTGGTTTCTGTAGGCTCCAGTTCTGTTTGTGTAGCCATCAGATTGGGTATTTCATGCTCCTGTGAAGCAACTGTGTTCACATGAGGGCCAACTGGCAGCATACAGAGGCAAAAACTAGCTGCTGGGCATGGTAGCACACGCCTTTAATCCCAGTACTTGGAAGGCAGAGGCAGGTGGATCTTTGTGAGTTCTAAGCCAGCCTGGTCTACAAAGTGAGCCCAGGTACCTAGTGTTTTTAAACAAAGAGAACCTGTCTCGAACCACCGCCCCCCTAAAGCAAAAAAAATATAGTCATGTAAGTTTGCCCTGTTCTCTTGGGATTTTTTTTTTTTTAAGGCAAATTTTGGGTGTTTTGTTTTGTTTTGGCTTCTTTTGGGATCTGCCTGTAGTATTACTTGAGGCTCAGGGATTATGGAGCACAGAAAAAGCAGGGTTTCTGAATCTTATAAATATCCCACCCCACCTCAAGACAGAATCGGGGTGGTTCTCTTGGAGTTCAGTACCCAGGCCTGGGATTTAGGCTTCCTTGCTGCACACTGCCTTGGATCTGGGGATGCTGTAGGTTAAAGTGGAAGTTCACAGACAAGGTATAGCGTTTAGGTTTCAGACTTATTAGCGTCAATCTTACTGTGAACTTTCTTTTGAGATTCTCCAGTGGATGCTCAAGAGCGTTCTGCCCTGTTTTAAACCTGTGTTCAGTGGGAGGAGTGTTTATTTTCACTATATCGTAAGTGGCCCATCTCCCTACCAACCAAGCCCATCTGATGGGAGACCCACGCTGCTGCGCAGAGCCCACTGCACTACAGGCTCATGTTCATCATTACGCAGAATCCTCAGGAATCTTGGCTCGGTGTGTTTCTCACTCAGAAAGTTTCTTCAACTTCTGAAATCAGCCAGACTAAGATTTAAAAAAAAAAAAAAAAAAAAAAAAAAAGCCTACCTGCAGATTGTGGAGAAAACAATGTATGGTTTGTAGTGACTCCTGATGGCTTTACCCAGTATTGGTAAACATTCACACAAGGGAGAAAAAAAAATGCAGAAACCTGGAGGCTCAGGAGGCGGAGGCAGGAGGATCAGAAGCCCCAGGCTGTCCCTGGCCGCACAGGCAGCTTAAGGACACCTTGGACGATATGACAGACTATTTCAATACAAATAATAAAAAAGCAATAGTTCATTAACAAGTCTCAAGTTTTAAGTAAATTACTGACCAACTACAGACAGTAATTTCTTTTTTTTTTTTTTTTGGTTTTTCAAGACAGGGTTTCTCTGTGTAGCCTTGGTTGTCCTGGGCTCACTTTGTAGACTAGGCTGGCCTCGAACTCACAGCGATCCACCTGCCTCTGCCTCCTGAGTGCTGGGATTAAAGGCATGCAGACAGTAATTTCAAAAGCATTCAGCCAGTGAATGCCTCAGTCCCTACTGTGTGAGGAGCCTCTTGAGGAGTGGGTGCTCTGCAAGCTTTGCAGATGAGTTCTCCCTGTTGGGAGGAACTCCAAAGTGAAGCAAGTCCTCCAATTGGTAAGCTGTCACTGTTTTTTAAAAACAGTTATCTTATTTGTAATCAGTTTATCATGTTTAAATGAGCTAATAATGTGCTAATGAACAAAATGCCATTTTTAAATAAAGTGTTTTCCAGAGTCCCCTTCCTCCATCTCCTTCATTGTTCTTCCCTGTCCTTCCCCCCTCTCTGCCCCCTCCCTCCCCCTCCCCCTCCTTTCCCCTTCCTCCACCTTCCCTCCCCCCTCCTGTGCAGCCCCACCCCCAGGCTCTTCCCTCTATCCTGCCCTGTGTCCTATGCTCCACCCTCTATCCTTCCTCATCATCTTTTCTTGGTCTCCTTTCTGGATTTTTAGATTTTATCCACATTTATACCTGTTTGTTTATGTTTTATATCTTAAAATGATACAGTCACAAATAGAAACATAAAGACTGTTAAATTAAGAAACAGTGAGACCTGAACTACTCTGAAGTTCTCAGTGGGATGTTAACTTTGAGAGTTTTCAGGGTCTCTCAGGAAAGCATGGTTCACACTTCTGGGAAAATACAGCAATACCTGTGCCTTTGCATGTACAGTCAAGTGTCTATTGAGTATTCATGATGCTCATCTGTGGGCACTCGGGGTAGGGACAGACCCAAATTAAGAATGCTTACAGTAAGATGACAAATAATTCCGCCTAGCTATGTGACTCTATTTACGCTTATGTCCAGAAAAGACAGAGCTATCAACACTGAAAGCAGATTAGGAGTCTCAGGGTGACAACAAGGGGTGGCTGCAAAAAGGCATGAATAATCTTCCTTACAAATATCATAATTTATAATATTATAAAAAATATAAAATTGGATATAAAATTAATTGGATGCAGGATGAGATAAGCATTCGTTTTTATTAATTTTTAGTATGCAAAATGATAGATTTTATTACCTAATAAAAAATTTTAATTGTTAGGCCTAAAAATCTTAGCTTGGAGTAATTTCCATGTGCATAGAAAACCGGAAATTAGAAAGCACTGCCTAAGGGAAAAGTAGGAAAAGTTTGTCAGTGACAAGCTTGTATCTCAAGAGGTCTCCGGTATTCCACTCTTGCTGCTTCTTGTGCCCAAATTTAACCACGTATGAACCAAACTGTGTTAGTTTGCCTGCGAACGAGGGGCTGTGCTCAAAAACATGAGTGAGCGTCTACTGAGATCATCAGCCAAGACTGATTCAGACAAGTATAACTAACTGCCTGGTTCACCAAGGCCCAAACCACCAACGTACAGTTACGAGCCAAATGGCTAATTTCTTAAGCTGCTGTTTTAAGCAGCTTCTTGGAGCCAAGCTACTTGCTACAGTGTGAGCATGGGATGGCTGCTGGGTAACACAGTGAATCAGCACACTGGTCTTGTGCTGTTGTCTAGTACACTTAGGTCCCGGGGAGGAGGAGGGGGAGGAGGAGGAGGAGGAGGAGGGGACTTGTAAATCGTGTAAGCTCAAGGAGCTTCCTTAGCTTTGTGAGTTCTGCTCACTTCCGAAGTCTTCTAAGCTCCAGAAAAGGAATCAATGAGGCCGACCCAAGTCTAGCAAAGTCTATGTCACAAGTCAGAGGAAGTAGACTTAGCCATGTAAGGATCCATGTTGGGTGGCGGGTGGCAGTCCTGGGGAGTAGTGAAAACCTTAACATGGGGCTCTAAGACTCTTGTCCTTCTCACGATGTGAGGTGAGCGCTTGTCCTCTGCCACACACCATTTCTAAGACGAGCTACAAGGGCTCAAAGCAACACAGCCAACTAAGAAGGATCTTTAACACCGAGCCAGAGAAAATCCTCTTCCTTTGTAAGCTGATATATTAGGGTTTTTGTTTATTTGTTTGTTTGGTTGGTTGATTTTGGTTTTGGCTAGGACAAAATACCTGATAAAAGCAACTTCAGGCAAAACACTATGACTGTAACGTTTATATAGTTCCTGATTGTTTCGTGGTTCTTCTTGCTGTAGGTAGTTCATTGTATATATGTGTAATAATATAAATGGATATGTAAAAAAATATTTAATAAAAATATGAAAAAAAAAAAAACAACTTCAGGGAGGAAGGGTTGGTTCTGGCTCAGAGTTCAGAGGAATGCATGCTCTCGTGGAGGGAATGGGGGAGGCAGGAGCATCTTGGTCCAAGGCACCTGTAAGGAGACAAAGGGGTGCCAGCACTCAGCTGGCTTTCTCCTCTCTCCATTTGCTTCATCCCAAGCCTATCAGCTGGTGCTGCCCCTTTCCTGGCTGATCTCCCTCCTTGGTTAACTCTCCCCGGAAACGGCCACACATTCACACCAAAGGTGTGCATCATTCACGGTCTAGGTATTTACCAACCTAATCAAGCTCACAATAAAAATGAACCATTACAGTTAGCTTTCTCAAGCAATTATTGTAGTAACTAAAAAACAAAACAAAACACTGGACGATACATTCTGTAAGAGCACATGATGTCTCAGAACCAGGGAGTATGTAACAGAGAAAGGGGTCAAAGGTCAAACTGTTGGAGCAGTTCTGTGTCATGAGGAAATACGAGAGAGGGAGGGTAGAGAACTGTGGACATACAACTCTCTAGAGAAGTGATGCCACTGACACAGGGATTGGAATCCCTTCCCTTTATACCCACGCTTTGTCACCGTGCTTCCAAACAGGCTGAGCCATTTTTAGTTAACTTTTGCACTTCATATTCATCGTTGGGGAGGAAGCTTAGAAGACTCTGGAAGTGAGTAAAACTTAGAAAGTTCAGGAAGCTCCTTGAGCTTACATGATTTACACGTCCAGTCCCCTATTCCTTCTTCTCCCCAGGGGTATATAAGCAGTGAACTGTTTCTGGAGAGAGGATGCTGCTAGAAGCTGCCAGCAGGTCATCCATGAGTCACGGTCCTCGCTGGAATGGCTTTTGGGTGACGAAGCTGCCCTTCAGTCATCCATGCTCCTACAAGTAGCCTGAATAAACTCACTAACAACATGTCCTCGGTGCACGTCTGAGTGAATAAATGCGTGTTCACATCTCCTAGGAAAAGTCACACAACAGTTCTGTAAATTTATTTTTATAGATGTGCTCCAGTCTTCCAAAATAAAAAATGTAAGTCTAATAGAAGTCTGAAGACATGGCTCAACAATTAAGAACACTGGCTGCTCTTACAGAGGATGGAAGTTCGGTTCTGAGTCCCCACATGGTGGCTTGGAACCACCATAACTCATATCCTAGGGGATCCAATACATTCTTCTGACCTCCTCTGGCACCAGGCACAGAGTTGTGCACATACATACATACATACATGCAGGCAAAACACTCACACACATAAATAAATCTGAAAAACTTAAAAAAAGAAATGTTATGAAATGTTTCCATCACAATGTCAAAAATGCTGATCCTTACCCACTTCATCCCCCAGACCGGGTTTTTCTGTGCAACCTGGCTGTCCTGGGATTCACTCTATAGACTAGGCTGGCCTCAAACTCACAGAGTTCCGCCTGCCTCTGCTTTCCACATAAAGTCATACATCACTGCCACCACCCCACTAAAAATGCCAGTTGTATGAAAGAAATATAGTCAAAAATGTTCTTCACACTTAGAAAGCTTCTAAAGGGAAAAAGGTTACAGCCATACATACATATGAACATCTAAACTGAACATCACATTTGCTGAGGACCAAAGTGCACAAACTACATCAAAAGTGGCAATTCTTGTTTTGTTTTGATTTTCAAGACAGGGCTGCCCTAGACTCACTTTGTAGACCAGGCTGGCCTCGAACTCACAGAGATCCACCTGCCTCTGCCTCCCAGAGTGTTGGGATCACAGGTATGCATCACCGATGCTGGATCTAAAATGGCAATTCTTAAAGTGTGCTCCATGAACTCATGGCTAAAAGATTCTCAGGGGAAGGAAGGGCCAGGTCTCACAAGCAAACACTTAATAATGGCAAATCCTCTCAGTATTGTCTTTTTCTTTTTTTAATCAGTTTCGACAAATAATTTTTCAAGAATTTCACTGCAGCTAAGTTACCAACTCTTTGGCATGAGTGAACACAGTATATTAGTTATGTCATATATATGTGGGTGGCTATAACCACAAAAGGAAAATCTCCTTCGCTAAAACTACGGTCCGACACTGGGCTCAAAGATGTCAGAAGTCAGCTGTTTGTACAATTTCCAGAGGCGGAAAAAAAAAAAAAAAAAAAAGCAGCTGACCCCCGCCCTAGACATGTAGCAGCTGCGTGTCTGCCCCTTCCCCTGCAGTTCCAAAACCAGTTTAACCAGAGAAAACAGCTTATTTCCCAGTACTTCCCTTAACAAAATCCCCTTCGCCTTCTCTACCCACATGTACAACCACCCTTCCCCACCACACCTGCTCTCTGCTCACAAGCCCTGCAATCCACAGTCTCACGCACTGACTACAGTGCAGCTGAGTCTTGCATCCTGGTCCCAGTGTTCCAGCCAGACCTTTGGGTGCCCTTCATAGGCAAAGCAGGTTCTTGATGTTGAGATTGGCCTAAATTTTATTTTTGTTTATTAAATTTTACTTTGTTTATTTTTTATTTTTCATTCTTATTTCCTCCTACAAACTTTATTCTTAGACACACACTCCCACTTTTTTTTTTTTTTGTCATACCTACATGATTTTATCAACATAGCTAAATGTTTTAATTTCATATATTCTTTTTTGGGTTTTGTGGTTGTTGTTTTTGTTCGAGACAGGGTTTCTCTGTGTAGCCTTATCTATCCCGGAACTCTATACCAGGCTGGCCTCAAACTCAGAGACCTGCCTGCCTCTGCTTCCTGAGTGCTGGGATTAAAGGCGTGTGCCACTACTCCCTGGAAACAAACTTGATCTTTCCAAAGAACCAACTTCACCCTTGCTGTTTTTGAAACTGCAAGTCTCCCTCTAAACGTTGCTTTGGCTACACCCCACAAGATACTGTGTTTTCATTTTTACTTAGCGCAAATGTTCTCTTATCTCCTTTACAATTTCTATCTTGATACAGATATATAATTCAGCTATTTGATGAATTATACAGAAGCACATTACTTATTTTATAAATATACGGCCGTTTTCTAGAAATCTTGTTACCAATTTGAGCTGGATATGAACAATTAAGCTGTAGGATTTCTTTACTACATGTCTTGCCGGGTATGGTGGCGCACGCCTTTAATCCCAGCTCTTGGGAGGCAGAGGCAGGTGGATTGCTGTGAGTTTGAGGCCAGCCTGGTCTACAAAGGGAGTCCAGGACAGCCAAGGCTACACAAAAAGACCCTGCCTCAAAAAACCAAAAAAAAAAAAAAAAGTACTACATGTCTTAACTTAGCACAGTGGTACATATCTTTAATCTCTGCACTAGGGAGACAGATCTCTGCAACTTTAAAGCCAGCCTAGTCTACAAATCAAGTTCCAGGTCAGCCAGAGCTGCTATGCAGAGAAACCCTGTCTCAGCAACAACTCCCCAATACAGTCTATCTCCATAAATGTGTGCATGAGTGAGGTTAACTCAGCCATCCTCTGTGCCGATGCTCTACCAATTTCTAACAGATGTAAACTTATTAACCACCGGAGCCATTTCACCAGCCACCACCCCCCTATCCCCATCTTTATTCTTAAAGTCTATCTCTTGTAAACAGTATATAGTCAGGCCTTGCTGTTTATCTGTTATAATAATCTCTGTCACCATTAGAATATTAGTCCACTAATATGTAATGTAGCCAAAAGACATGGGTTTGATGTCTGTACCTTTACATTCTCTGGAGTACTGGTTTGTGGGTGGGTTGGTTGGTTGTTTATTGGGGATGTTTGGGGGGAGGTTGGCTTGGTTCTTGAGATGTGGCTTCACTTTGTTGTCCAGGTGGGCTGTACCTCACGGGCTGCAGAATTCCTCCCACCTCAGCTGTCCGAGCAGCTGGACTGCATATATGCAATGCTATGCTCCTTGGACTGTTTATTTAGTGTGCCCTCTTTCCTGACTTCTCTGGTCATTCCGATATGGCTTAGAATTCTGCTTGGATTTACCTACTGGCTTCACATTATTCTTCATTGGGTTTTCTTGGGTTGAAACTTGCACCCTTAACTTTATTGTACTTTGTAAGATAAAATCTTTGCAGCCATAGAGGGAGCTCATTAATTTGTTATTTTCTCATTATATCCATATATATCATTAACCCTGTGAGAAGGCATCATAATTTGTGCTTTTAACAATTACACGTATTTTAATGATAAGATTTCTGATGTCCTTCATTCAAATATATCAATATATTTCTTAAAACCATTTGAACAGATGACCAAAGCACAGCACTGGGACATCGCCTAACATGGATGTATATAATATGCACAGAAAGGGTCATTTCCCTTAAGATCACCATGTAATACTCCTTGGCACAAATCTGACCATAAACAAAAATCCAGGCTTTGGAACTAAATGATAATATCAGCTTAACAATACTTAAAAGACAAATCAGTATATAATATAATATATACCTAACATAGGTTTTTTGAGATTACAGTTTAAGATAAAAGCATTACAATCTAAATTTTCTTTTCAAAATTCCTACAGTATAAAAATCTCTTCAATCAAAAAAAGGCCAAGGCTTTTCAGGAGGCCACTAAATAGTCTGTTATATCAGATCAGGCCGCATTAACAGATTATAAGACAACAGGGCAGTCTAGAGGGAGCAGACAGACCATAATAGTGTCATTAGTCGCCATTAGAATGAGATTATTCATACATCTAAGAGAGCCGTGGCCATTTTACAGAATAATTTCACACTAGCTATGTGGGTCACAGCTAGCCACATGTGCTAGCATCTTCCTCAGTTCCTTTCTTTGGTGCTTGGACATTTTTCCTTGTACAGGTCCTTCACTTCTTTGGTTAGGTTCATTCCAAGGTATTTTATTTGGAAAGAACTGTGAATGGGGTTGTTTTCCTAATTTCTTTTCTTGGTATATTTACTGTTGGTATATAGGACAGATACTGATCTCTGTAAGTTAACTTTGTACCCGGCCATCTTCGGGTTTACCAGATCTAAGAGTTTGCTGACGGAGTCCTTTGGGTCTCTTATGTGTGGAACCATGACACCTCCCAACAAGCAACATCTTTCTTTCCTTACCTGTATCCTTTTTATTTGTATCTCTTATTTATAGTTCTGGCTAAGAACTCCAGTACTATACTGAGGAGGAGCAAAGAGGTGGACATCCTGGACTTGTTCCTGATCTTAGGGGAAGTGCTCTCAGTTTTTTTCCTATTCAGTACAGTGTTGACTATAGGGTTTCACATGTAGCCTTCACTGTGATGAAACGCATTCCTTCTACTCCGAGTTTCCTCAGGGAAATCCCTTCCTCGTGGAGGGATGCTTGTTTTTGTCAAAACCTTTTCTGTGGTCATTTAGATGTGATTTCTTTCCTTGGGTGCATTTTTGAAATTCGTTACACTTATTGATTTATACATATTGGGCCATCCTCACATCTCTGGAATAAAGTCAATTATCATGGCAAATTATCTTTTTTATATTTTCTTGAAATTTTTTTCTGTCTATATTCAACAGGGAAATTGATGCCTGCCTTTGTTTTCTGTTGGGTCTTTCTGGTTTTGGTATCAGTATAATACTGCTTCATAAACAGTGTGGTGGCATTCCTTCTTTTTCTACTTTATAAAATCTTTTGAGAAACATCGGTAATGTTCTTCTTTGAAGGTCTGATAATTTAACACAACCCATCTGGGCCTGTGTTTTAGTCAGGAGATTCTATCTATCTATTCGTTTTTCCGTGCAGCATAAAAGTTTATGGGGGTGGGGGATGGGCATCAGTCCTTCTTGGCTGCCGCCTTCCTCAGGGATGCCAGCACATAGCGCAGCTCCTCCCTCTTCCTCTTGGCGTGAATGTGCATGCCCATCCTCTTCCTGACGGACTTGACCATGGGCGTGTCCTTGGACACCTTGAGCATCTCCATGGAGCACCACTGGTAGGGAAGGAAGCTGAAAATCTCTTTTGGTGTGCTTGGTGAGACGCTTGCAAGGCTGGCTGTGCCTTAGCTTGCTGACATTTGTTAACTTGTGACCTTTGTTCTTGGGACAGCTCAAGGCCATGGCTGCTGGTGTCCAAGGGTGGCCTCAGCAGGAAGCAGTCAGGATGTTTTAAATCACTGCTGCTTTAGTCTCACTGCTTATGAGGCATCTTCAAAAATTGTTTCTCTGGTCTTGGTTAATTTTGGTAGGTCATATGCATCTACAAATGATTCATTTCCTTAAATTGTTCAACTTAGTGGGATAGATGCTTTTAACGGATCATCTAGTGACTTTTGCAATTTCATTAGTATCTGTGGTAGTGACTCCCTTTTCATAATTAGTTTTATTAAATTAGCTCTTCTCTTTTGTCCTATTTTCATTTCTGCTACTGTGATAAAATACCCAGTCAAAAAGCAACTTGAAAGAAAAGGGTTATTTCAACTCACAATCCCATATTATAGTCCATCATGGCAGGAAAATCAACTTGCTTGTATTGTTTCAGTTTTTTACTCTTCAGTAGTGCAGCCCTCCTGCCTACAGAACAGTGCTGCTCACAGTGGGCTGGGTCTTTCTACATCGGTTAACTCAACTAAGCTGATGCCCCATAAACAGGCCAACACAGTGTATGCAATCCTTTATTAAGACTCTTTTCCCAGATGAATCAAGTTGTGCTCAGTTGATAACTAAAATTACTCACATTTGTTCTGGTAAATTCAATTAAGGGTTTGATTCCCCACCCCCCACCCCTCCCCAATGATCAACTCTTTATTTTGCGAGCTCCTTAAACTGTCTTGTTTATTTCCATTTCATTAATTTCTACTTGATTTTCATGTTTTCTACCTACTGATGCAGTTGAAGCCTGTTCCTCCTTTTTTTTCTAAGTCCCTAGATTATGCCATTAAGTTATTTATTTGGCATCTCTCTCATTTCTTGATGTACACAGAGCCATAATTTTCTTAGGACTGCCTTTGGTCTAGATGTTTCATCTCTTAATTTTCAATTCATTGTGGAAAAAAAAAGAAAGAGAGAAATGTATTCCCTTCTTAGTTTCTTCTAGGACCCACTCATTATTCAGTAGCGATGTGTTTAATCTCCATGTGTTTGTGTTCGCGCAAACATTTCCCTTGCTGATTTGTTTTACTATTCCATTATGGTCAGATAGGATACAAGTATTTTGGATCCAGGTGTAGTAGCTCATGTCTTTATTCCCAGCACTTGGGAGGCAAGAGGCAGGTAGGTCTCTGAGTTTCAGGCCAGCCTGGTCTACGCAGTAAGTTCCAGAATAACTAGAGCTACACAGTGAGACCTTGTCTTAAAAAAAAAAAGAGGGGCAGAGAAAAACATATTTTAAATTTCCTTATATTTGTTGAGACTTACGTTATGTTCTTAGATATGACCTATTCTAGATAAAGCTCCATGGACTGCTAAGAGAATGTATATTTGCTAGTGTTTGTGTGTGAGGTCCTGTAGATGTCTGTTAAGTCCATGTGATTCTTCTACTTACTTTTTGTTGTGATGGCTTGTCAATTGGTAATGGTAGGTTATTAAATTATCCATTAGTATTATGCTGGGGGTTAGCTGGTCTTACATATTTGTTTTTCTAAATGCTTCTTGTATCTGGGCTGGAATTTCTTTCTCTAACTCTGGAGCTTTTCTATTAGGTTCTTTTGAAAATATTTTCTTTCTTTTTTTTTTTTTTTAGAACCACAGTCTTCTAATCTTTCTATGCCGTTACCTATAGAGTTGGTCTTCCCACGGTGTTGTGCATGTCTTACACCTTCTTACTATTCTGTCTTTATCCTTAGTGAATCTTTCCCTTATTCACTTTGTCAGACTCAGATATTTCCTCTTCTCCTTCATCTATTCTCTTGGTAAGACTTTTCAAGAGCTCTTTATTTGACTCATCATTACCTAAGGCCCAACCATAAATCTAAAACTTTTTAAAAATGATAAACATCCATCTCTTTCCTTTACGAAAAAAAAGAGACAGAACATTTGGAAAATTACAAAACCTGTGAGAACTAAGAAGTTTAAATGGCTTACAGAAAACATCAAATAGGCATCATTTACACTTAGTGAATTTCACTATGTCCTGGACAGATTTATGAAGAAGAATTTAGACTGCCTTGAAGCCCCTTGGAGTATTTTTAGCAAAGACAACAGAAAGCACCAGCAAATAGCTCAACAATTATTCTGAGGAAGAAGACAAGAATGTTTCCTCAGGAGATGATCTGGGTTTTGAGGAGTTATGAACTGAGCTTGAAGAGTTGTCTGTGTTTGCTGGTTGAATGTCTGTGTTTCTGTAGGAGTCATAGAACCAGGAAAATGGAAAGGTTTTTCTCAACTGGAAGTGACAAGCAATGACTACAATCTTAAAAGGGCATTGAAAAAGGGGGGTGGGGGCATTGAAGGACGTGTAGACAGTAAAGACTAGGGCTTGAAAAAAATGAATTTTAGATAGGGAAAAGTTTTGGTTTGTCCAACACTCTCTCTTTCTTGTCTGCCTCACCAGCAGATGCTATGAAGAAATCAAATTTCATATCCAAGCATCTTTTGTAGAGAGAAGTTGCTTTGTGAGTCTGGCCTGTGAAAAGCAAGCAGCAGGGCTAACTAAAGAGGGTCAAACAAACATCCACTTCCAGATGTACGCTGTTGGTTAGCTCTGTCCCTTCCCTCTTTCCTCCCTTTCTTCAATCCTTTCTTGCACATTGGGAATTCCACTACCATAGTGCAATTCTGAGGAAAGGCCAGCTTGTCCCAAAGACCAGCAAATCTGAAGTAGAACTGAAGTAACGCTGCAGCCACCTCTAATCCTCTTGCTAAGAACATGAACGCATTACTATTCCAGTTCGTGTAGGCTTCTTATTATTGGGCTCAGTTGTCTCCGAGACAGGTTAAGAGTCTTAGGAATTATTTTTTAGGATGAGCCTTATTAAATTAGTATAAATAGACTGTAGAGGGGGTGCAAAACTTTGTCAAGGGCTTATAATAGGGCTCAAGCCAAGGGACAGTAGAAAGGCAGGTGCTATGTATACAAATACTAAATGGTGGCCCCCAAGATCTGGCTGCAGTCCAGGCTAGTGCATTCTCAAGTACACAGGTCTTTGTTTGTAGACTTTGGTCTCCAATTTTCTCTGATTGGTTAATAGCGTTATTGATAGCCAATTGGTGGGCAGAACAGAGGTAGGCAGAATTTCTTTATTATTTTTTTATGTGCATTGGAACAGGGGGCAGTGTCAGATCCCCTGGAACTGGAGTTACAGACAGTTGTAAGCTAACATGTGGTTGCTGGGAATTGAACCCAGGGTCCTTTGGAAAATCAGCCAGTACTCTTAACCACAGAGCCATCTCTCCAGCCCCAAGAAGGCAGAACTCCCGTTCCTGGGATTAGGGTCTCAGGAAGGGGCCACAAGGCCAGGAGAGGAGATAGGAGGAAGAAGAAAATGAAAAGAAAGAATGTGGCCTGATGGAGCAGATCCAGCCTAGACAGGATGACATATTGGCAAGTAACTTGGGGAGTACAGCTGGGAGAAAGCCAGACTAGTTTAGGAAAATATTTTAAAACGTACCTGCCCAGTCATTGTGCTTGCAGCTTGTTTAAATACATCACTAGGTTTCTGTCTCAATTATTTGGGAACTAGCTGGGTCATAGTAGAGCCTTTTAGAATTAATAAATATACAGCAACACAGAGTCTAGGGTTATAAATAAGATAGAGTAGAATGGATAAGGGCAGAATCTGAGCACCAGTGGGAAAGTACAAGTAGATATCATGGTGTATTAAGACACTCAGTTTCGTACATACTTAGTTTCAACCACCTCCAGAACATCCACATGAAAACAAGAAAAGCAAAAAGACAGTTGACTCTGGATCTGGAGGCCAGAAATGAAACAGATAAGATACCAATTTCCAAGTGACCATTACATGAAGGCAAAGCCAAACAGTACCCATGGAGGAAATCCACAAAGAAAACATGACTAGGGATATAGAACGAAACAGAATTATCAACAGAGGAATAGCAAATGGCCAGAAACACTTAAGAAAATGCTCACCGTCCCTAGTCATCAGGGAAATGCAAATCAAAATGACTCTGAGATTCCATCTTACACCTATCAGAATGGCTAAGATCAAAAACTCAAGTGACAGCACATGCTGACGAGGATGTGGAGAAAGGGGAACACTCCTTCGTTGCTGGTGGAGCCGCAAATTTGTACAACCACTTTGGAAATAAATCTGGAGCATTCTCAGAAAACTGGGAATAATTCTACCTCAAAACCTATCCATACCACTCCTGGGCACATACCCAAAAGATGCTCCACCATACAACAAGGGCATTTGCTCAACTATGTTCACAGCAGCTTTAGTCATAATAGCCAGAACCTGGAAACAACCTAGATGTACCCCAACAAAAGAATGGATAAAGAAACTGTATTACATTTGCATAATGGAATACTACTCAGCTATTAAAAACAAAGAAATCTTGAAATTTGCAGGAAAATGGATGGAACTAGAAAATATCATCCTGAGTGAGGCATCCCAGACCCAGAAAGACACGCATGACATATACTCACTTATAAGCGGATATCAGCCTAATAATACAGGATAACCACACTACGATACACAGACCTAAAGAAACTAAATAACAAGGAGGACCCTAGGGAGAATGCTTAATTCTCATTCAGAAGGGCAAATAGAATAGACCCCAGAAGCAGTTGAAGAGAAGGAACAGGAAGTGAGCCTACCACAGAGGTCCTATGAAAACCTCCACCCAGCAGGAGATCCAAGCAGATACTTAAAACACACAGCCAGACTTCAGGGTGGAGCACAGGAAGTCATATGGAAGAGATGGGGAATAGAGGGCCCTGGAGAGGGTCAAGAGCTCCACATGGAGCCCAATGGAGCCAACAAATCTGGGCAGAGGAGGGGAGTGCTGCAGAGACTGATGTACCAACCAAGGAATATGCCCAGCAAATTTGAGACAGAAAGCAGACTGATGGCTTCCTAAGGTTGAAAAGAGGAAGAGAGCAAAAGAGATGGCTAAAAGGAAGTAACTGCCAACAGTCACTGACTTCCCTTCAGGTGACGAACATTGAACGTTTAATTGTGAATGACTGTTCAACCTTATGGGTTCAGTGAAAACAATCACACTTTGTTTGTAAATTAGGACTCAACAAATCAGTTTTTCAAAAAGCAAAACATGAATAGGAAGAGATTCAGCACATGAACAGAAGTAAGGAGAGCAAGAAAAGATGGCGTGGGGTCATTCAAAGGGCCATCCAAAGACCAAGGTTATAAGAGGAAATGAGTGGCCAGCAGTGTCAACTACTAGATCCACCAATTAAACCCAAAACTGAAACATCTGATTTGGGAATTCATGTTGAGCTAAGGGTGTTTGACTTTAAGGAGTAGCAGCAGAAATCAGGCTACACTGAGGAGTGACACAGATGATCTGCGAGAAACAGAATCCCAGCACTCGGGAGGCAGAGGCAGACAGATCGCTGTGAGTTCGAAGCCAGCCTGGTCTACAAAGTGAATGTAGGAAAGACAAGGCTATTCAGAGAAACCGTGTCACGAAAAACAAGAAAGAAAGAAAGAAAGAGAGAGAGAGAGAGAGGGAGGGAAAGAAAGAGAAACAAAGTGGCTGTGGTGGGTGGGGTGAGAAAGCTCCCCCTACCCCCTTCAGCTCCTGTATGTGTATCCTTAGTCCCAGTTGGTTGGTGAACTGTTTAGGAAGGTTGGGGAGGTGTGGCTTTGTCTGAGGAGGTGTGTCACTGGGGGCTGGCTTCTAAAAACTTATGCATTCCCAGGGCACTCTTTCTGCCTCCTGCTTGTAGGAGACTCAGATGTAAGCTCTCAGCTATTCCTCCAGCACCATGCATCCCTGCTCACACATTCTCCACGATGACAATCATGGACTAACCCTCTGAAACTGTAAGCAAGTCCCCAGTTAAACACTTTGGTTGTGGAGTTGCATTACAGCAATGGAACAGTGACGGAGACATTTCCTATAGTGAAAAAAGGGCAGCAATGACCATGGGTGGGATGTGGTGTGTCTATGGATATTCCCTTCGGAGTGGTATAGCTGTGTCATCCTGCTGTAGCTGGCTGTTCTGTTTGAATTTTCTGGGAAGCTTTCACATTGATAACAGTGGCTAGAGATTCCTCTTTCCCCACATCCTTACCAGCATTCGTTATCATTTGGTTTTATTGACGGTAGCCATCCTAGCTGAAGCAAGATGGAATGTCAACATAATTTTAGTTTACATAATGGCTAGCAATGCTGAATACTTTTTTGCTCAATTGTTTATTTATTTTTTGAGACTAGGTTTCTCTGTGTAGCCTTGTCTGTTCTGCATTCACCTTGTAGACCAGGCTGGCCTCTAACTCACACAGATCCACCTGCCTCTCCCTCCCTGATTGCTAAGATTTCAGGCTTTTGCCACCACACCCAGCTTGGATACTTTTTAAAGTATCACTGGGCATTTGTATTTCTTCTTCTGGAAACTGTCAAGATTACTGGCAAATTTATTAAGTGGAAATTTTGGGTTTGGAAAGTATTGAGTTTTTACAGTTGTTTATATATTCTAGATAGTAATTCTGAAGTGTAGCTGACAAAGACTTTGAGAGGAATTTTCAAGAAAGAAACTGAAAAGCTGATACACAAATTTCAGGTACTAAAAGAAAAAAAAAATCTAAACAAAACTGTCATCCAAGGCGAACAGAGCAGTGCAATGGAAGAGGAACATATTAGAACCAAGTATAAGGGTAAATATATACGAAAATGCATAGTGAAACCTATTTTTATGCTAAGTTAAAATTGAAGGAAAAACTGTAACATTTTCCACAGCTCATAAAAATGTTCTTGTATGTGGTAAACATCTGCATTCTAATGCATTTTATACATTCTGCATTAGAATCTATAATGACACACCAAATGCATGAGGAATATAGCTCAGCGGTAAAGCAATTGCCTAGCATGTATGAGGTCCTAGGTCCAAATTTCAGCAGTACCACCACTACCACTTCCTCTCTGTTTCTGTCTCTGTCTCACCCTGCCCTCCCCCTTCTCTCTCTGTCTCTCCCCTTAGACAGATGGCATCTGTAGGTAGGACATAATCCAATGATACCTGATCCTTGAACCACACAGCACAACACCTTCCAATCTCAGCTTCTCAGTAAGCAGAAAGGCCCAAGCAGTTTTGTTTGTTCAAGCACTCTGCAGCACAGGCCATGACTTTTCAGTCTCCCTGAAGGTGAAAGGAGTGACCAGACTCCTTTTTATAGTTTCTCGAAAAGAAATTAAAAAGTGATTTTTGCTTCTCTAAGAGGCTCAGGGCAGGCACCCTCCTAAATGCAAAGCGAATGGTTTTACCGAAGCTGTAAAGTAGTACATGCAACTCATTGTACCGATAGCCCCGCTCCACAGTCCTTTAGGGAATCTCAGGAGCTGTACTCTAGCGAGACACCGAGTGGATGCAGGGCTGTGCTATGCCTACTCTGGCTGCTTAATGGCTACTCTCCCTCTACTGTACTTCAACAAAAATATCAGCCCTTGAGGACACCTCCAGTCACCCCACCACCTGCCATTCCCATGAAGACTAGTCTAATGACTCTTTTTCTGCACATAATTTGTTGTGCCTCCCCCTACCCCTGGCCTAGCCCAATCCGGAAGGCAAGCTGTTTTACATGAGGCCTTAGCAGTGGTGCTGTGCACATGCCTGCAATGGGATTCTGCTGTCAGTGAGAAGCTAAGAGACTGAGAGCCTTGCTCAAGGTGGCCAGCGAGACAGTGGCAGAGCTTCCAAGTTACTTCTGCACACACACAAACCCTTTCTGATACGCCAGAAGTTACTGCTCTGCTCTATAATCCAAACCGTTGGCTCATTGTTCAGTCTACAGGTTGGACAAATTCAAACTTTAAATATGCTTTTGCTTAGACAAATGAGAAAGTGAGAGTTGTCTTTTTTTTTTTAAAGATGTATTCATTTCTGTATATAAGCATTCTATTGTATGTATGCCGGCAAGACAGAAGAGAGCATCAGATAGAAGAGCGCATCAGATCTCATTATAGATGGCTGTGAGCCACCATGTGGTTGCTGGGAATTTAACTCAGGACCTTTGGATGAGCAGCCAGTGCGCACTCTCCCTCTCCACCCCCCCCCCTTCCTGAGATAGGGTTTCTTTGTATACCAGCTCTGGCTGTCCTGGACTCACTTTGTAGACCAGGCTGGCCTTGAACTCACAGAGATTCACCTGCCTCTGCCTCCCAAGTGCTGGGATTACAGGCGTGTGCCACCATGCCCTGCCCGCTCTTAACCATTGAGCCATCTCTCTAGCCCGGGAGCTGTCTTATTCTAATCTTTTGGGGGTGTGTTTTTGCTTTTGTATGCAGCACTTGTTTTGTTACTCTGTAAGGTAAGAGTTGAGTACATCATAAACTAAGCTCCTAGGACAGGACAAGTCTGTTATCTTCACATATACATTGGCTGCTCATTTGCATGCCACAGTCTCTGCTGCTTTCACTACAGCTGTGACTCATAGTTGGAAACATCACAGCAGTTCAGTTACTGTAGCAGAATAGCCAGTAACTGTAAGATTTCAGCACTGACTCTGGGGTGACATAAGATACTATAGGCATGGCCACCCCTCAGCATCTTCATCTCTCTAACAGAGCACTTCATAAAGAAAAGATTAATACGTTTACTTTCAAAATATTTGGGTCACACTAAATGAACACCATATCATGTGTACTATCACTACTCACAGCTGATTTAATTAATATAAGCTAATCTAGACCTAGAATGACACTACACAAAAATATGATTATAACAACAGCCTAATTATGAAGGGTAGTTAAATAATAAAGCATTATTGTCCCCAACCCAGAAAACTAGGTAATTCTTTTTTCACAGTTTTTAAAAATGTAAACATATTTTGAAACTGCTACATAAAACATAAAAGTTATAGCTATTTACGTGTGTGTGAGTGTACACCATGAACTCTTTATACATACATATTTAAACTAGGTGATTCCTAGTTAAACATACAAATTTAATGAGAAACAACGTAGTATGGTTGTTTTGCTGATGAACAGGGACATTTGGGCATCTAATGATGCCAGAGGCCTTGAATGGACCACATAGCTCTTCCAGAACTGAGCCTAACTGAACCTTGGCTAAACATGGGTGCACGGAGCAAATAGCAAATCCGTCTAGCCAGGATAATATAAAGTATGCACTAAAAACATCCAACTTGATTTTCCTTTTTCATTTAGAATTTTGGGCACATTTCTGTATGGGTTATGAGCAATGCAGGTCAGTACCAAAAGAAGACAAAATGTAGTTGGGGTTCTTGTCTTAGCACCCCGGTCTCTTGCTGGGTGATTCTTCAGGAACTGCTTAACCTGAGTTAACTCGGTCCCTTTGCCTGAAGCAGGGAGAAAGGGTATTTACTCAGATCCTGATAGAGGGATTTCATTCCTTACACAAACAAGGCCCCCTTATTCTTCTGAGCTGATGAATAGGGATCATCTAGCACCATCCACTCTGGGGCTCTCGAAGGCATTATAACCGTCTTCATTCTGTGAAGGACAGTAAGTACACCACGATTCTCCCTCACAGTAGGATGGTGCCGCAACTGTCGCCAAAAGTCAAGACTGTCATCACCTGCCTCTCACCACAAGTACCTAGGATAACAGTTTACCATTGTTCAGTCACAGCACACAACACTGGAAGTATTCGGGAAAGTACACTTCAGAGATGCCAGACAGCTGGAAACCAGAATGGACACAAGGTTTCCAGACGGTCCTTCACCAGTGCGAGATCCCTTCATTAACTGTTTGCAACAAAACCACGCACACAGCAAATTTTTAAGTGAGCAAACAATATACATAGTTCTATCTAACTGAACCTTTCGACCTATAGTTTCTAAGGTCAAGGAAATTGTACTGGCTTTGCTACGTGGGTTAATTTCACTTTCCCATATGCTGTTATGCCTATTAAGAAGCTCATAACTTTGCAAGTACCTGGAAAGAAAGCCCTGGTGGTGACCACGGACCAAAAGCACCTTCTGGACATGCATGCTATTGACTTCTAGCTCCTACAAAGAGAGCGGATTGCAGACGTGTGCCATTATCTACCAATGAGGAGAAAGGGGACTACAGCTCCTCAGATGCGGGAGCCAGACTCACCTCCTCTGTGGAACCTCAACGCCATGTTTCCCCTCAGGAAGTATTATCCTGACAACCTCAGACAGAACACCCCGAAACTCCCTACACCCCCAAAATCCCCTGATCATGCTGACTCTTGGAGGCATGGGTGGCAGAAACACTGTCCTCTGCCCAGATGAAAGAGCAAGGTGCCTTCTAGACCTCCTCAGTTCCAGGGCTCCCCCATCGCTTGTTCAGGCTTCCAAGTGAGTCAGCAGACGTTTCCTCACCTTTCTCAACCAACCGGGACAGAAATGCTGAGAGTGAATTACCCACTGCTAAGACTGGCAGAGGGACAGAGAGAACGAATAACTTAGCCCAGTGTGATGGAGACCTGCCAGAAAACCAAAGCCTTTGCTTTGATAACAATATTTTGCAGCAGCTGCTAATAAAAAAGAATACAGTGGGAATAAATATTCATTGTGACTGCTCTACCTTATTAAATTTGCTTCAATCAAAGTAAATATGGAGGTCTTCTTAAGGAGAAAAATCTTGGCAGAAATAGTGTTCTAAGGGGGAAAATAAATAAATATTATATATATATATATATATATATATATATATATATATATATACACACATATATATACATACACACACACACACATATCCTGCATTTTGCTTAAGGGGACATGTTCTGCTTGTGGTAACTATAAGGTGGTTATGAAATATGACATTCTTGTGCAACACAGTCTATGAACTTCCACATATTAAATAATATTTCTTGCTTAGTTTGCAATGCCCATCAACAAATTAAGGAAGATAGATTTTATTTTATTTTATTAGGGGAAAAAAAACCTAACAGAACCTTTTCATTATAATGAGTATCTTAAATTTTACTACAAACACTAAGGTGATTTTTTTTTTTTTTAAAGCGACAGGGACAGGCATTCTGTGAGTTTGAGGCTAGCCAGATCTACATGGTGAGTTCTCAGATAGCTAGGGCTACACAGTGAGACCCTAATTCAAAAAGAAAAGCAAACTAACTTAAAAGCCTGAGGAAGGTAAGGAAACACTGGTAAATTCTAAGCCTTGTTCTGAGAATGGGCATTTTTCTCTTCTGCCCACCAAAAGACTGTTTTCATTCATCAGATAAATATTTATTAAAAACCCATTCTACAGGAGGCCCTGAGCCAGTCAGTAGTGACATAAGAGACCAAGGCTCTGCCCTCAGGAGCTCACAGTCTAACACATAGGGAAGCAACAAGTATACACAGGATTTCAAGCTATACTAGCAATCTTACAGAACAAGACAAGGCACTGGGCAGCTGTTCCCAGACTTTGTAACCAGTATAAGCTCAAGACAAAACTTCAGCTGAAAAACCACAAAGACATTGACACACCCACATGTTTCCAGCGTGCATAAGCCAAGTGTCCAGGACTAGTCACAGCAGTGTTGCTCTTCCATCATTTCTGTGTATGCAACTGCTGAATCTTTTTTCAAATCAATTTCCTACATCTTACTGTTTGTACCCTGTCCACTATTTACTTTTTTTTTTTTTTTAGAAATTACTATTTATTTTGTTATAAAATTTAAAGCATAAATGGCACAAAGTAATGATATATTTTTGTATCAACCAGGATTATTTTGTATTTCTTAATGAAATAACTAATATATTAATATTTCTATATGGGAGGGTTATTATATACACACTCTCTTTTACTTGCATTTGAAACAAATAATTGCCAAAATGTATCCTTATAGCTTATACAAACATTTTTAGTCTAGTAGTACTTAAAAATGTATTTTTATTAATTCATTTGACCACTATTTTCTGTTTGCTGCATCTAAATGAGTTATTCTAATTCATTGATCTGCTACTCAAAGACTATTTGCAGCAAACCCAGTTCATGTTGTAGTCCTTAAACCTGACCTAATTTTCTGACTTCATTACAGATGTATCTTGATTTTTACATATTTTTCTGCCTCCTCTTCCTTTTTCTTTTCCTTTCCTCTTTTTTTTTTTTTTTTTTTTTTTTAAGATAGGGTCCCACAATGTGGGTCTGCCTATCCTGGAACTCACTCTTTAGACCAAGCTGGCCTCCAAACTCATAAGTTCCCTTGCCTCTGCCTCCAAGCCTTGGGCTCAAAGGTGTGGCCACCACACCTGGCAATTTTCAGTTCAGCTTTACAAAACGGATGATGGCTACCAAAAACTAAATACCTCCTACGAGCTAATTATTTTTCCATAATTTAAAAAATAATTTTCCACACACAGCCCTGCAGGGTAGCGTTGGCCCTGTTTTACAGATGGCAAAACTGTGTTCCAGCGGCCCCTCCCCCCAACACATCCACAGAACTAGTTAGTATACAGCGGAAGCTGGGTGCAGGCCTGCTGACCTTTGACAAGTTATTCTCTCACAAATCTTAACTAGCACAGAGCTCTCCCCTGGAGGGCACAGGCAACAACATAGTAACATTATGATAACGCAGTTAAGCCTAAATGATCACAGTCTAGCAAAGAATCCGGGGTGCAACAAACCCTTCCATTAACAAGTAAAACGTGAAGTAACTTCCGGTAAATAACAAGCTCCTAGGAGCCGGAAGTACACCACAATACTTGCTAAGAAGAATCAGCTATATCACAAAGCGACCAACGTGCCTGGGTATATGCAGCTTTCCCCAGAGAAAGAAAACTGTCTAACTCTAAGTGGGCATTTGGAAACTAAAGAAATCCGATGGGTGAGGCAGAGCTCGTGTCCTGTTCTAACTGCAGCTGGTCCTACTGCAGTCTCATGCACCGGCAGTGTCCAGCCGCGGACTCTAGAGGGACATGACAGTCTAGAACAAATACTAAGTACATGTTCTGGTGTGTGTTCATCATCATCGCTATAATGTTTGAAAAAAAAAAAAAACAGTCATGGGCAGCTTCCTAAGACCATAGGAATGTTTCCTGGAACGTATACGGTTCAAACTGTTCTGCAGTAGTGTCCTAAGAGGTTCGCCCTGTGGTTTACCAAAGTGCACAACTACCGACCCCTCTGGGCACCCAGGAAGTGCTTCCCCACAAATCCAGACTGTAACCTAAACTTATGTCCATTCCCTGGATAAGTGTTCTAAGGGCTGCTGTACTTTTAGGGGCGGCCCCTCTCACCTCTTGTAAAGCAAACTCCAATACACACACACACACACACACACACACACACACACACACACACACACACTGTTATAAACGCTTTCTGGGCTTCACTATGGAATTGCTTAAAAAGCTCGTCACTCTGGGCTTAGGGTGTGCAAGCTTCCCATTCGGTGGCCTATTGCTTCTTAACCCGGGTATGATTAATCCTGGTACTCAGGAAAGAAAGCTACTTCTGACCTTGAGAGTGTACACTAAATAAATTACCTCAGAGCGAAAGTGATGAGACCTCAGAGCAGCATCTGGGGAGAAAAGAGGGAAAAATGAGACTTCATTAACTCCTGGTTCTCAGCAGGCAGTCACTGATCACTTACCTGGATTCAGGAAAGTACATTCTAGATGTCTCTCTAGTTCGGTGGGCATACTGGGGCGGGGTGGAGGGAGTATTGGACCATCTGTCTCTAAGGTGATTTCTCTGCAAGAAGTTCCAGCAAAGTTGGGAGGGGAGCCCCTAAATCATCACGCCTTACTTTTTTTTATCCCTAAGCTCCATCAAAGGCTAGGGAAAGGTAAGGTTACCTCAGCCCAGGACTCCGCTACAATTACCTTCTGGGCTCTAGCAAGCTGACCCTAAGAATCGGAGTCTAGTCCTTCCTTCTAGGATCTCCGAATCTCCGTGGTTGGTGATGGGAGGATGCAGATGAGGGCAAAAGGCCAGGGCGCGTTCAATATATAAATGTACTTAGAGAAGTGGCCAATGAAGGGGGTAGGGATGGCAAAGGAGGCTTGCTTCAACCTCGGTTCTGGCCAGAAGCAGCCAGTGGCGACATGTCTCACCTCTGCTTCTGGAACGACCCGAAAAGACCGATTTCATCGGATGTCTCCCTTTCTGGAGCTTGCGGTGCCAGCAGCAGAAGAAAATGATGGTGGCAATGGTGCCCAGCAGAAGCAACAAGAGGAAGAGAGCACATTGGATGCTGTAGGGTCTCAGCAAAACGAGGAAAGCCGCGGCGATCATGGTGCGGGCGAGGCGGGGGGCCGTGCGGTGCGGGGCTGAGGCGGCAGAGCGCGCTGGGCGCGGGGCGCAGGGCGGGCGCGGCGGACACGGGCGAGCGCGGCTCAGCGCGTCAAGCCCGGCGCTCGCGGTCCCGCGCGCGGCCCAATGGCTGCACGCCCCGCGCCGGCCCCGGAACGACTGATGGAGAGCAGCGGACAGCTCTCGCCATGACTCAGCACACTGCGCGGCGGCGGGAGCCGCGCCCCTCCCTCCGCAAGCGACCCAGCCTGTGCGCGGCCCTCGGGCTCAGCCCCGCCCGGGACGCAGCTTGCTCGGAGCATCGTCGGGTGGCCTCCTCGGGCCTCGGCCTCCCGAAGCCGGCGCACGTGGGGCGGGGCGGGGCGCGGCGGGCTGGCGGGGGGCTCGGTGGGTGACGTCACGGGCTGCTGCGGCGGCGGCGCGGACACGCGCACATGGCTGCAGCCGGGCCCGGGCGGCGCGCCCTCCCGCAGGCTGGCTGGGTTGCGCGCGCGGCCCGCCAGGCCACGCGCCGGGCGGCGGTGCGCGGGACCCCCGGGTTTCGCCTCTGCAGCCTCCGTGGACCGACTGCTGGAGGCCGTCGTCAGGGGGCGCCAAGGAGCCGGGGGGGGGACCCGGGCTCCCTCCTCCTTGAGCCCGCCTGGAGGCTGGGGCTCAGAGCATGCAGCTGGGTGAGCTATTTGGTTTGGGGGCGGGGGTAGTCCTTGCGCACTGAGGCGCGAGCACCTGGTAGGGCCATCTCCAAACCGGCCTCATCTAGCGGGCGCTCAGGAGAGGCACACCAGGGTCTGCAGACTTGCACTGTCCCACCCCAAAACTTGGTGCTGATTCTCAGCCCAGACGTAAGCTCTTGGGTCCTCTTCATTCCTAGCGCTGGCCATATTACCCTGATTCATGTGTTGTGTTTGTATGGAGAAGCGATTTTGGATGTAAGAACCTAACCAATGAAGGAAGTTGGTGATTTGATTGGCCTGTAAATCCTGCGGGAGAAAAAATTTAGGCACTATTTATTAGCCAACGGTGACCTGTCACACTTGGGCACCTACACACACATATACACACACACACACACACACCCTTCGAGACCCTTTGCCCTTCTCCAGCCCTTTACATTCCGTTATAACCCGCAAACTGTAGCGTAGTTGGACACTTGACAGTGGTCGCTGGTCCAGTGCCAGTGAAGAAGGCAAGACGTGAGTGCTGCGGTGTGCTCTTCTGCGGAGAGTCTCCGCCACCTGGAGAGGAAGCTAAAACTGCAGCAGCAGCCTGCAGCATGTCGCAGCCTTGGCGGGCCAGTGCAGATCCCTGCCCTGCTGTCCCTAAGGCATGCTAGCTTTCCCTCTATGGAGCTGGGTGATTTTTTTGTTTTCTGGTCTCCTTTATTCACATTGCAAAGAAAAGCAAGTATATGTGACATATGATATATTACTATATTTGTGTGATCTCTAGTGACTAGCTTGGAGACCAAATAATTTGTAAAATTCTGATAGTCAACTGAGGAATTGGTAGGACTACTTGTCTCGTTTTCTAACTATATAAAACCAACTGTGCAGTTCTGCAAAAATGCTTAGCCATTCGCTGCTGTTAAGGTGGGTGATATATTATCAAGTGTGAGCATTTAAAGAAATGCAGAAAAATGTTGTTTAGCCCTAATGCTAGATTCATAAGTATGGGAAGCAGTGGGTATGTGCGCTTGTTTGCATGCTGGTTTCCTAAAACAAATACAGACGGCTGTAATGTATCATTCATTCGGTTGTTTGGGACTGAGAACGGAAGGGACCTTGCTTCCAAAATGCTACGATTGGACTCTTAAATGTCAGACTGCAGAGTGCATTGCATGCCAAGCAGGCTTCACAGGTCCCCGGCAGTCAGCAGAGCTGGGAGCATTGCATCATGTGCACATAGCTGAAGGTTTCCTGATACTGCATCCCACTGCAGTAAGAAATTGTATTCCTATCCGCTATGCAGGGGTTATTGAAAGCCTGAGATCTTGCAAAGTGCAGCCCTCCATGAAAGGAAGAATTCATCACACTGGCTAGCAGAGGCATGGTAGAGTTGTTTTAAACTGTCTTGGAGTAGCCTTCTGCAAACAGTGGGTAGAAATAACTAACGCAATGTAGGAAGATCATCCTTAGGTCCCTCGCTGGCTAAAGCTTGTAACTGAGCTGAAATGGTGTAAATACCTTGGAGCAGAAACAGGTCTAAGACTGTAAAAACAGCAAAGTAATCAACTTGCCATAAATTCTGCATTTTTTTAATAGCAAAAAGCAAGTAAAAAAAAAAAAGCAAGTAAATAGCAATTGTGGTTCTCTGAACTATTACTTTAGTGCAATTATTATCACCCTGAGTCTTGCTGCAGCCGTTTATAAGTTTCAGTCGCACACAAGAACATCATTTATCTCCCTTCTCAGGCAAATGCTTAACTAGCATGCAATAGAATTTTTTATATGTATCTATTTCTGTTCTTTGTCTGGGTTGTCTTAAGGATACATACAATAAACAAACAAAGTCCTTGGAAGAATTTAGTCTATGAGTCCATTAATTTCTTATTTATTGTTGATTTACTGTTTCCTTTCCAAATAATGGCATGTTAATAATTGTTTCTGTATGTTTGTGTGCCACCCAATGCATCCTGGAGTTCAATATATATTAAATTAGCCAATTTGTCCTTTGGGGAAATTAATTTAGTAGAATTTATGCTTTGTCTTCTTGCTGGGTTTTCATTTTAAAAAGAATAATTGATGTTATGTAAAAGTCATAAATTTAAGATTGGAGGTAAGGGTGGAAAAAGAATGCTTATGACACAAATCTCTCATACCAGGAAATGAAGAAACACAATGGAAAATGTTGTAATTTATTGCTTTTATGACAGAGAATTATTACCACTGTAATCTGCCTCCTAAAGGGCAGGGGGCAGAAAGTTAAGGAGAAAAAAGAGAGTTTGCAATGGGATATATAGAAGTGAGCCATCCCATAGCCCTTCTTGTCTTTGTATTTTTCACCACAATAAAAATAAACATGAGAATCCAAAAAGAAAGTAAAATATTAACCTTATTCGGGGTAAAGTCAGATTAAAGACCACATGAGAATCCAAAAAGAAAGTAAAATATTAACCTTATTCGGGGTAAAGTCAGATTAAAGACCATTGCTTAGGTGCAGTTCCAAAATGGGGCACCTTACCCTTACTTCCCTAACTCAGTGTGCCTGCCCCTTCATAGATAAAGGATGGCTCTAACAGCCAAGCAGGCCAAACCGACCTGTACAAATCCCTGCATGGAAAGCAGACCCTGAGCCTGACACTTTTCTACAAGGCACACACTGAGTGGACAGGAAACTGGCTCCCTTATGAGAAGGGAGCTTTATTAATTTGTCTGCCCATTACTAATGAGCAGCCTGTGGTGTTTAGTTTTGATGGACCAGAAGATTATCAGTTTGGTCCAATGGAAAAATGCCTAAGAGGGTAACAAAGCACAATTCTAGATTTGTTTGTAATAATGTTTTCAGAGAGGATGAAGTGGGGGGGGGGGGGGGTCGGACCTCAACCTGAATGTGAAAAGCATCATCCCATAGGCTAGAGGGCCAGATAGCATAAAAAACACAGGCCTTCCCCCCTCCCTTCTCTTTTCTCTCTTCTCTCCTCTCTTCTTCTTCTTCTTCTTCTTCTTCTTCTTCTTCTTCTTCTTCTTCTTCTTCTTCTTCTTCTTCTTCTTCTTCTTCTTCTTCTTTTTCTTCTTTTTTTTCTTTTTCTTCTTCTTCTTCTCTCTGTCTCTCTCTCCCCCTCTCCCTGTGTGTGTGTGTGTGTGTGTGTGTGTGTGTGTGTGTGTGTGAATCTACCTTATCAGTCTACCTTACTGGATTGAAACCTCAAGGCCAAGGCTAATCTTTTCCCTTTACTTTGCCCATGTGTCACAGCAATGAAAATCCCTACTCATAAACAGTCCTTCCTGGGTTTTTCCCATTACTACCTCTGCCCCCTCTGTTGGGGGATGGGGACAGTACTGGAGAAATTGATCAGTCAGTAAAGTGATTATCTTGCAAGCATGAGGACCCATGTCAAACAAACAAACAAACAAACAAAAACTGGACTGCCTGCATGTTTGAAATCCCAGCATTGGGGAGCTCTAGTCAGAAAGTGTAGCCTATATACAGAGTTACATGCAACAAGTGACCCTTTTCAAGAAAAGGAAAGGTTGCCACTGTGGTGCAACACCTCAGGTTGTCCGTGGGTATACCCAGTCATGTGCACACATGTGTGGCCAACCCTACCAAAAAGCCAGTGGTGTTAATGAAGCAGAAATATCTTGTATTTTGTTTCCCTGGAGTCAATAGGTGTGGGACAATTTCCTAATTAATAGGTCAGGAAGTAATAGCAGGAGGAAGCAAAGTTTCCACCCCAACCTGTGTAGATAGAGAGAGAATAACGGAAGATGACTCAGATTCTGAGCCAGAGTGGGAAACGGCGAATTTTGAAGGAATAATAAGGGTAACAGTGTGAAAAAGTTAAAAAAAAAAAAAAAAAAGAGTAAATGTAGGTAGAGAGATCCAAACCAAAAATGGATGTGGGAAGAGCCATCGCACAGACTGTAACTGAAATCATAGAAATGGAAGAAATGACTAAAGAAGAGATTGTCTAGACAGGGGAGTTAGAACTTGGAAGACAGCTCCTGACTGTGGATTGTGAAAGAGCAGAAGGCTGGACTGCTGAGTGAGGAGTGTCCCAGCCCCGAGGCTTGCTGGGACAAATGCACAAAGAGGTCAAAGGGAGAATGCACTGAGGAATTGGGAGGAGCAGACCTCAGGAGACACTCCAGAGGACGGAGCAGTCATGGTAGGAGAAGCTGAAACACACAAAAATAGGTTACAGAGGAAAGGAGAGGTGAAAAGAAAGATCCTCAGGGACATGGGCAGAGTCTTTGGAGAAATTTAACCGAAGGAAAAAAAGATATAAAAGCAATAAAAGTGTGAGTAAAGCCTAGTAGTCCTCCTTTTGTTGAGATGGACATTTCTAGAAACGTGCATGATGACCATGGTTGGTTTTTTGTTTGTCTGTTTCTTCCCTTTGCTATGGTAAAATGCTCTGTCAAATGGAACTTGTGGGAAGTGGGGTTTGTCTCACCTTCTCTTGCCAGGGAAGTCACCGTGGCCAGCTTTTAAGGAGGCAGTTTGTCACATCCACAGTCAGAAGCAGAGAACCTTAAGTGCAGGCTCAGCTCCCGCTTTCCCTTTCACTCAGTCTGAGGCCCGACTGTTCACACCGCAGAGTTACAGAAGAGCTTTACTAGTTAGGATGCCTCCTTGCCCACGGTTCTCTTCCCAGCAGCCCTGGGACTGACATTCAGACTTGAAGAATTCCTTTTAAGGAAAGATATGGGGGTATGTGAGGAGGACAACACATAGGTTAAAATTACCAAAACCCATCATTTACATGTATGAAACTGTCATCATTAACAAATGTTAAAGATATGGGGACTTACCTTCTATCTTTGGGGGACAACCAAGGGCAATAGTGTCTTTGTGTATTTGGGGAGTCTCTTGGACAACCCTAACCAGCAACTCACTATTGATGAAGATACCATGCACTTCAGACACAGAGTCCAGATGCCCCTGAGCCAGCACTGATTTGAATGTCTCCTCACTGAGATCCAGCATTGATGGTGCCAAAAAGCACCATGCAAGCTTCCGAAAGAGAGAAGCAACCAATAGTTCTGCCCAGCTATGATACCTATAAACCACAGCAACAGCCGGCAAAGCACTGTAACTGTAAGGGTGCAGTAGTGGCACACATGCCTTAGTCGTAACCAACTTAACAAGAGGGGAGTCCTGCCTGGTACTGGAAACTTGGTAAGGATGTTGGTCATGTGAAGTCGTGGATCTTGGAGAAGTATCTACAACCCCCCACCTTACCAAACCAGCATAATCCCTAACTACAGTCTAAACATTTGCCCTTTGACCCCCAGATAAGTGTAGTCTTCACCTCTTATCAGTGCAACTCCTCTATGGAACAGACGGGGACCACTACAGAAAACTACAACCAATCAAAATACAGAGCGTTGTGGCACTCAGTCCCCACATGTTTACAAAACAGTCCTGCACCTAAGGCTCATGGGACATTGCAGAAGACAGGCTGGAAAGACTGTAAGAGCCAGCGGGTCCGGTAGTTTGCTATGATAGTGTGTGTGTACACTAGTAACATTAGAAACTACACCATAAAGTCTCAACAACATGACTACCTAAGCATGACCCGAACAAGGACGAAAACAGCAGACATGCCAAAGTAAGTGGGGGAAGGCCACAAGGCCCTACACAAGACCTGCCGGCAGCTGAGGAATGCTGAGGATGGGAGACATAGTCTTCCCCGGGGAAGAACACACCAATTGGATAGCCACTATCGAATGGTTGGCCTTGAAAACATAAATACAAGTAAGATTCCACAGACTGAGCAGGTTATATATAGCAATGTATATGGATATGCACACATATATGTATATAGCAAGAATTAATGAATAAAAGAGGCTATAAATCTGAATGAGAGCAAGGAGGACTCTATGGGAGTGTTTGGTTGGAAGCAATGTGATTGTATTATAATCTCAAAAAAAATATATGAAGACCATCAAGATGGATCATCAAGTAAAGTGTTGCCCATGTGATCCAAATTCAACCCTCAGAGTCAGCATAAGGTAGAAGGTGAACACTGTCTACACAGCTCTTACCCACATGTGCTGCATGCCCTGTCTGCACACACACACACACACACACACATACACACACATACACATCATGGGCACAAAGGTGCACACTCACAACAGTATAACTATTAAAAGACGGGGTGTGTGGAGAGATAACTCAGCAGTTAAGAGCACAGACTGCTCTTGCAAAGGACCTGAATTCAGTTCCTAGCTCCCATATTTTGTGGCTCGCAACCACCTGTAACTTTAGCTGCCGGAAAGATTAGCTGCTTCTGGTTCCCATGGGCATTTAGACTCATGTTCACACAGACGCACAAATATACACATAATTTTAAAATAAAATGTTAAGAAAAAAAGATAATAACGGGATACCTTGGAGTATAGTCAAAACTTGTAAGTTTTATCCAGTTGGTAATCATGCAAGAATAATACATTAAAATATTGCCTCCTTGAAAACAAACAAAAGCCAGGCAGTGATGGCACACATCTTTAATCCCAGTGCTTGGGAGGCAGAGGTAGGGAGTCTACAAAGCGAGTTCAGGACAGCCAAAACTACACAGAGAAACCCGGTCTTGGGGGGCGGGGGCAGGGCAGGGGAAAGAAGGAAGAAAGAAAGAAAAGAAGAGAAAACAAATACAAAAGTGTAAGAATTACTCTAGCCTGCAATAAACTGTCCACAAATCACATTGTACAAGTACTCTGCTTGTTCTTAGGTGACGTGTACTTACAGTGAAAGGCCAAGATGCCACATCATCGGGAAGAACAGCGGAACTCATCTGGCTTAGTGCACTGCAAACAGTTTTGAGGAAGGAATTATTATTACCCATAAGCAACCAGAACTCACTTACGTAGCCCCCATGGTGTGCATAGGATTGAGTCACGCAGCAAAATACTGAATCATTTGGCCAGAAAATTTACTCACAGTTGTAGGAACTGCTGGTGGGAATCTTAAGAGCTTTTTATAAATAGAATCATAAAGCTTTTAGAGTCATAAATCAGAGTTCATTATTATTCAGATGGTTTAAAATACTCTTACCATTTCTAAGAATGTGCAATTTATGAAGAGACTTGAAAAGTGAATTTATTTCCTGGGTAGGTTCAAGGTGAGGTCTGTCGTATGATTTGTGGCATTCTGACTTTTTTTTTTTTTTGGTCGGTTGGTTGCCTGGTTGATTTGAAGCTGGGTCTTACTGTGTAACCCTAGCTGAACTGGAACTCACTACATAGACCAGGATTGTCTTGAACTCAAAAGTGATTCCACTTGCCTCTGCCTCCCAAATGCTGGCATTAAAGTTACACCTAGCTTTGACCTTACTAAATGAAAAAAAAGAAAGAAAGAAAGATAAGATGTTCATAGTTGCATAATAAATGTTAAAAATGAATAAAGTATTGATTAGTATTAAATTATATTTAATGTCTTTCCAATAATAAAACTACAGCCACCTTAAAGAGATTATCCCTATCCTGAAATCTTTAGAACTTTCGCATTAATTCTAAAATTTATTTTCTGCATTAGTTCTTTTTATGCTGTTGCATAAATTTGGTCATGGCCTAGAAGAACAGTGTCACCTAAAAGGAACACTTCCAAGGAAGCTGCATGAGCAACTGTTCATTATTGAAAAGCTTCTCAATAACACATCTTTTCAGAGGTTTTTGAAATTATTCTAGTGTAGGAATATCCCAGAAATCCTCAGGAACAGAGAGAACATTGCATTACAATGTCTGTATAGCCCCAGGCACTTAAAAAAAAAAAACAGCAAACAAACAAATTAGAATATAGAAGAATTTACATGTCAAAACCTACAGCCTTGCCAGCCCTGGCTCTACCAAAGCTCTAATGTAGCAGTTGTCAGCCTGGAATCCATACTGGAGTTTCTGGGGAATCTGAGTATTTATGGGAAAAAAGGGATCTCAGCTCCGCCTCCTGGTGATTTTCAGCCTCCACCAGAGACAAAATGGCATGGCTTGTGTGCTTGTCCCTTCCGAAGTGTGTGTTGAAATCTGATTGCTATGCTGCAGTACTGGGAGGTAAAATCCTTGAGTAGAACCCTTGTGAAGGCTTATGTAAAGTTAATGCCCCGTCTTAAAAATGGGTTCCAGAAAGGCAAGATCAGCTGCTTCCTCTTTCCCTCACTTCTGTCATGAGATGAGGCCGCAAGAGGGCTTTCACCACGTGCTGACACTTCTCAGACTCTAGAAGTCTGAATGTGTGTGTTGTGTGACATAGGTATGTGTGTATGTGTGTGTGTGTCTGTGTGTGTCTGTGTGTGTATGTATAATTTTGCAGTACTGGGGGTCGAACTCAGGCCCTTGCCCATGCTAGGTGAGCACCCTACCACTGAGCTATAGTTACAGCCCAAACCAATACAGTTCTTCACTGTGAAGGACCAAGCCTGTGCTTTTCTGTTGCAGCAGCACAGAATGTACTCTACTGAGATGCTGCTTGGGCAGGCATCCTTGTGGACCTCAGCTCTGGCTCCCTGTCATAGGGAGACACCAGGCCTCAGCATTTCATCAGCATGTCACCATTCTGCTACAGCTTCTGTCACGAGACTTTTGCCTTCATTATGCACTGGTCACACTCCAGCTTTTCAGGCCTAGTACCCCCAAGGAACCCTTACTTCTCAGCCTCACAACTTCTGTTCCCTCCACGTTCCCTTCTGCTTGTCTAATCTGTGAAGAGTGGACACAGTGTTCACCTCCCCAGTCTATGAAGAGTGGACACGGTGCTCATGAGGATTTTGACTCACCATCCCTTAAGGGCCTGTGACTCCTATGAGCCTCGTACATGCTTGCTGTTCTTTGCGAAAATCCTGTGGCCATCTGTCATGAGATAGGAATCTGCCTTGAGAGGATACTGCAGGGCAGCAGTTAGTGTCCCTGACTTCCTGTTGACCTACAGCCTGGTTAGCTGGTCTCAGTCACAAGCCAGGACATGCCGGAGAACTCATAAAATCCCACCATTCAGACAGTGGAAGCAGGGGGATTGCAAGTTTTTGGCCAATTTGGGGCATGAGTTGGGGTGATTAGCCCTAATTGTCAAGTTCAGTAAATCTGGACTTGCCTTGAAGACACACCTTGGTTGTGTTTGTCCAGGTGTTGCTAAGGAGGTTTGACAGAGAGGAAAGGTCTTGACACAGGTAGTAACAACCCGGTGCACTGGGTCTAAGGCTGAGTGAATAAGAAAGAGGCCAGGTGGATACCAGCACCTGTGCCGCTGCTCTCGGACCTCACACTGTTGTCGCCATGTCTTCCCCACCAAAGTAGACCGCATTCTCTCAAACTGAGCCAAAAGAAAATCTTCCTTGCGTTGAATCTTTCAGATATTTTGTCACAGTGGTAAAAAAGACTAGTACGAGAGACCTGTCTAAAATAAAGCTGGGCATTAGAGCCTGGATGACAAGTGCCAATAGCATCCTGGAGTTGGCTGGCAGAGGCATGTGGCAGCGTGCACAGGTGCCCTCAGTCCTGAATGGCTGGTTACCTTGATACAGACAACTCGGTTATTTGTGATCATAGCTAATACTTATGGCATATCTGCTTTCTGCTTGTGCTTCTACTTAAGGCCTTACATACGTTTATTCATTCCACCCACACAAGAACCTTTAGTGAGGGCTACGCTTATACCGATCTTCCACATGAGTACCGCAGAACTTAAAGAAGTGAGGTATAAACCCCCACAGGACCATACACCTAGCAAGCAGAACTAAGGATTCGCTTGCCCTTCAAAAAAAACAAAAAACAAAAAAACAAAAAACAATCCTTTGTTTGTTTGCTTGCTTGCTTTTCCGAGACAGGGTTTCTCTGTGTAGCCCTGGCTGTCCTGGACTTGCTTTGTAGACCAGGCTGGGCTTGAACTCATAGAGAGCCACCTGCCTCTGCCTCCCGAGTGCTGGGATTAAATGCGTGTGCCACCACACCCAGCTTGAAAAAGAAAAAGCCCTCCTTGTTGTAAGCTTTCATTCACATTGCTTCCCGCCATTGCAGCTCCTTTTCTTCCAATTACATTTTAGAATAACCTCTCCTCATACTATTGAGGACTAAACTGACACATAGGGAAAATAACGTTTCCTGGCACACAGGGTATATGCTTTTCCTTTGTTTAATGTCTGAAGAATTTTCCTAGACTGCCTCTCATAATCTTTCAATCTAATAAGATTCCTTTCATTAAAATGTTATTGTTTTCATCTGGGCATGGTAATCCCAGCACTCAGGAGGCAGAGGCAGGCGGATCACTGTGAGTTTGAGGCCAGCCTGACCTACAAAGCAAGTCCAGGGCAGCCAAGGCTAATACAGAGAAACCCTGTCCTGAAAAAAACAAAAACAAACAAAAAAAAGTTATCATTTTCATTCTTACTGTCTCAGCATCATGTACTCATTCCCATCACTTAGTTAAATCTGAACCAGCACCCCCATAGGGCTAAAGCAGCTTGGGAGGAACCAGGCAGACTCATTTTGGAAAACAGCTAATATTTATCCTTCATGAAAAAAAATATAGCCCTGATAATTTCCTATTTGCAGCAAGTTGAGCTTTCCGTCATAAACATCATAGGCATTGAGACTAACCAGACATGTTTGTGGAAAACCCCCTCTGCTTTAAAGACCCCTCCTACTCTTAAGTGTTTAGTCTAACCTTGTATGACAGGAATCTGGTCCTTTCCTTCAGTTAATAAAAATATTACCGTTAATCAATCAGTGCAATATTAAGATAACTAAAATGTCCATCCAAACATGAGACTGTGATCATCTGTTATCATTGTCACTTTACAGATGGACAGCAGGCACGGAAAGGCTACAGCACAGCGAACACTGTGAGCCTGGGCTGTGGGTCCATAGCAGTCTGATGCTATTTATAACACTGTGAGTGGCTCTGTCTACTCGTCTAGTATGTCTGGAAGAGGTTTAGACCCAAAGGTTAACTCCACTCACATCCACTCTACGTCAGCTCGTGGCAGCCTGGGACACTCCAGAACGCTGAGGTTAGATTATGTTGTATGCTCTGAGCTCACTGTCCTGTCTGTTGTCCATCCTTGCTTTTCTGGAGCTCCCTGGCAGGAGTTGCATCCACTTCTCCTTTGGGCTTCTTTTGCTCAGTCAGTCATCTCTAAGTAGGACTGCCCTGGGACACTAAGCCCCACTGAGGCTGAAGTGGCTCCTGCAAACAGCATAGTGTTTACACACAGCCTACACACATCTCGCGTGCTCTTTAATCGGCCCATACTTACATTGCATAGCACAATATGGTTTTTTTTCCCCTCGTCTTTCCTAAGCAGTACAGTACGGCAGTTGTTTAGTTTTGTGTTTTTGTTGTGGTTTTTCTATATATAAATTTTATTCCTAAGTGGGAATAAAGGCAAGAGAAACCATCCATCTACAAATATTCAGTCAAGACGCAAGCTTTTCGTGTGATCAGTTGAGTGACAAACGTAGTGCCCCACGGGTGTGTGAAAGGGACTCTACTCACGCTCCACTTTTAATGTCCTCTGGCTCTGGTTGTGACAAGCCATAGCAGCCTTGCCACTGCTCCTGTCAGAAAGAAGTGCTCCCTCCTAACATCCGCTTTTATTTAGATTATTCTGATGAATTTATGAATAGTAGAAGACTCTACTCATAAATATGGATATGGATATATTTTTTCTTTTTCCTTGTGAGTGTATCTTTCCTAATGACACACATAGGAGGCAGGGAAATAACTTGTTAAAATGTATAATGGAGCTGGTCGTTTTATACAACATGTTAATGTTAATGTTGCTTTAAGGTGGCATGAATATTAGAATAAGAAAAGGAATTATTGGTAATGGACAAAGGGGGCAACCACTTAAGATGATTTATTAAGTAATTATCTGAAATGCATGTTTAGATGTAAAATATGAGAGTATAGAAAGCACAAAATTAATGGGGCCATTGGTAAATGGCAACAGTTATTTCATTAATATATGTCATCAATATAGGACAGCTATTTCAAAGATAACTAGCTTGTCCTTTCATGTTTCAATTGATTAGATAAACTAATATTTAAGAGTTGGGCTACTCCTTGTTTTTATGCATAAGCATTGATCCTGGTATCAAAATTATTAGTGAATTTAAAAATTGATTTAAAAGTCGTTAAGGTTGTAGAATATGCTTTCTTTAAGGGAAACAAACAAAAACAGAGCTGGGCGTGGTGGTGCACACCTTTAGTCCCAGCACTCAGGAGGCAGAGGCAGGCGATCTCAGTAAATTCAAGGCCAGCCTGTTCTATAAAGCAAGACCAGGACAGCCAGGACTTCTTATATAGAGAGACTCTGTCTTGGAAAACCAAAAACCAAACAAACAAGCAAAACCTATCAGTGCACATACCTTACTTTGAACTTTCAAGATGAACAAAATATTCTACATAATTAAAAACAAAATAAATGTGATGTGGAGTGAGTATGCTGAGATTGAAGCAGAGGGCGTGGCTTGTGAGTATGCTGAGTTTAACGTGGTGGGCGTGGCTTGTGACTATGCTCAGATTGAAGTGGTGGGCGTGGCTTGTGAGTATAGTGAAATCGGACTTTTGGTTGCATGCACTCTTCTTAGGCTCAGCTCTACACCTATGCTGTTGGTGAATGGAGGGGTAATGTCACCTAAGTATCAGGAGGGTGAGTAGCAACAGAAGAACAGCCAAGGATAAGATCACTGCAAAATATGGTATGTCTTAGAAAATATTTTGGAGGCCCTGAAACCGCAGACAACTTTACTCACAGTCCTTCCAAGTTGCTGGCACAAACTTCCAAGTGGTTTCACCCATCCATACCTGGTAACTTCTTGTTGACAATTGATAGAGAAGCAATTAGGAGTGCCTTCCATTGTTGGCAGCCTCTGGTTTGTATGGTATCTCTGTCTGCTGTAGAAGTCTCCTTGAATACATCCAGATGAGGGTAAACCAGCCCCGCTGTGTAAGGAAGACAAAGACAGGCCGTTTAGTACCTAGTTCTCAAGCCAGGTCATGCCAGAGCGTGGCAACCGGGAATACTACTAGCCTTGTTGAACACAGCAGTGACACCGCAGCAAACAAATAGTGTTGGCCAAGGCTTACTGCTGGTAGCAGATGTCCACATGGAGAGTAGTGACAGCAGAAGGAATCTAGTGTGGCTGGCAGTAAACAGAAACCCAGGCAGCTAGAAGGTGACAGATCCCTACCACGGTACACCAGTTTGCTGAAAATCTCTTTCAGGCACTGTGGACTAAAGACAAAGAAACATGGGGCTGGAGAGATGGCTCAGCGGTTAAAAGCACTGTCTGCTCTTCCAGGGGTCCTGAGTTCAATTCCCAACAACCACATGGTGGCTCACAACCATCTATAATATGATCTGATGTGCACTGTAGACATAATAAATAAATCTTTAAAAAAAAAAAGAAAGAAAGAAAGAAAAGAAACATGAGGGCAGCGCTGCGCCACGGTCAGTTGCTCGGAAGTTATACCAGCCGCACACAAAAGGGAGAAGGAAGGGGGCAGTTTTTACAGTGAGTGAGGAGAGGGCCTCAGACACAGGACTACTCCGAAACGTGAAGCCACTCCGTAGAATGATCCCAAGATACACTCCCCTAATTCGCCATCTTCCCACCCCGTTACCACTCCCTGGAACTCAGCTGCCTGAACTCATCTCCATAGAGGGCCGCAGAGCTAGCCTAACAGCTCAGCCTCCAAACCCAGCCGAACAGAGAGGGGTGGGGGTGGGAGCTGGCGGGTTAGAGGATTCCCGCCCTGGTGTCTGGCAGGAATACCGTCACGTGAAGCACTTGGAGAGCCTTTCCTGACTCCGGTCTCTGAGAGATGGGGACCTCAGAGTGGCGCCTTTGACAAGGAGGGCCTTCTGCAGTAGTAGTTACTGGCATTGACAGCCTAGTGCAAAGCTGCTGATGAAAATCTTTAGTTTGCTCGCAGGTCGGCTGCTGAGCGCCATTGCTAGGATATACTGGTGTGGGGGGGGGGGGGCGTGGGGGGGGAGCATCTCAGTTCTCTCATCTTTAAAGTGTAAATATCCTTTTCATTAAACACACTAATGCAGATTAAATGCTTACGACACGTATGTACATTCATAACATACTTACACACACACACAGGAGGAGAGAACTCAGTAAATTCTAGCTGTAGGCTTATTCTTGCAGTCTGGGAGAGATCTGAGAGTATCGTACATTCAGGACAGGGCATCTCTGTATAGACTTTAATGTAGTCTCAATAAAACTGCATCTACAGACGCTAATCAAGGTCTGTTTCTTTCCTTTCCCACCACAGAAAGCTTAAAATGATTCAAGCCTACAGTTCCCCAGCCATAAATAACAATATCATGGTATGGCAGCATGTTGGTCCATTCTGAGGCATACTGAGGGCTGGGAAGATGGCTCCGTGGCTACAGATGCTCACGACGAAGCGTTACCACCCAAGTGCAATACTCAAAACCAATATGGCAGAAGGAGAGAATTGACTTCCTCCTACAGATTAGCCTCTGACCTCTACATGTGTGTGTGTGTTTGTGTGTGTGTGTGTGTGTGTGTGTTTGTGTGTGTGTGTGTGTGTGTGTTTGTGTGTGTGTGTGTGGTGTATTTATATCTTTTTTATTCATAATATAGCAGCAACTACTTGGGAATTTTTTAAATTTTTATTTAAGTAATTTATTCAGATTCCATCTCAAATGTTATCCCCTCACTTGTATCTTCCGGTTCCCCCCACGTTCCCTGTTTCATCCTATTCCTCTCCCCTAGGTGTGTGACAGAAGGAGACCTTGTCCTCCACTATAAGATCACACCCTATCAGGTCTCTTCCTGGTAGCCTGCTTACTCTTTTGAAGGTATTTGATGCCACTTAAATAAAGGAGGAAGTAATTTCAGGTTGTGCTGCCCCCTAATGGATGCTAGTAAAATACCATAATCTCCTTCTAGAAATTAAGCACTGGCAATTTTGTGCTTGTGTGGCAATTGCTGCTGTAATTGGAGCGCTCGAAGAGCAGCCTGTTAAAGTCCTTCCCGTCTTGATTTCTCTTCCTCTAGTAAATATACAACTGTTCCTCAGTGGTAGGAAACATCCCCGTTCTCCATGTCCTACTTTGGTTTTTTTGTTGTTGTTGTTTTGTTTTTTGTTTTTTAGTTTTTCGAGACAGGGTTTCTCTGTATAGCTTTGGCTGTCTTGAACTCACTTTGTAGACCAGGCTGGCCTCAAACTCACAGCGATCTGCCCATCTCTGCCTCCCAAGTGCTGGGATTTAAGGCGTGTGCCACCATCCCTGGCTTCCTGTCCTACTTTGTTAAAAGTCTGGGCTAATGGGTGGTGGTGGTACACGCCTTTAATCCCAGCACTCATGAGGCAGAGGCAGGTAGATCACTGTGAGTTCGAGGCCAGCCTGGTGTATAAATCAAATCCAGGACAGCCAAGGCTACACAGAGAAACCCTGTCTCAAAAAGCCAAAAACAAACAAACAAACAAAAAGAACAAAACAAAACAACAACAACAAAAATCATTCTGGGCTAAAACTAGAAATCCATTTCAGAGCTCACTAAGCCAGCCACAGGATGTACAGAATGTCACTCCACTGTTTCAGAAACTTTGGGGTTCACATTGGAAGAGTATCCAGGTCACAGTCTGACCTGAGTGTGGCAAGGGAACAGTGTGTGTGGACGGAGCGTCAGCTTTGAGTGGTGCACTGCTCATGGCTCACATTTCTATGTAATTTATAATGAAGCATTTTTTGTTTTTGTTTTGTTGTTGTTGTTGTTGTTACAAAAGAAGATGAGACAACTGAATCACTTAGTCTTTTCCCCTTCTGTGACTTTTGTTTCTTAGAATTTCAGATAGCTTTAGAATTTATGCACTAATTATGTCATTGACTTGTTAAATGTTGACAAAAGCTGCATTGAAAGTTTACATTTGTAACCACGTTTGCTTTCAAGGTACAAAACCCCTCCTTTGTCTTACCCTTTAGACAGTGTTTTGTTTTGTTATAATCGTGTTATATCTTAGGTCATTGTTCTCAACCACAGCTTATTGGATGCCCATGTCCTGCTTGGCTTACAATGAAATAAGCCCTTTTCTCCCCTAGTTAACTTTGGTCATGGTGTTTATCACAGCAACAGAAAGCAAACTAGATCAACTGTGAACTCGGCTTTACTGTGTTCTGACCAACAGAGTGTTTATTAAGATAAGTGTGTCTCAGAGGTTTCACTTTTCCTGTGTACACACCAGTGAGTGCATGCATGTGTGTGCTTTCTGAACCGAAATATATGATTTTCTTCGTTCCCCCCATAAACTGTAATTTTTTTTTCTACAGCTTGTAGCAAAAAGAAAAAAAAAACTTAAAAGCCACTGGCTTACACTATTCACACAACCATATGCCTTGGGCTTTGCTGTGGCCATGCTTAATTTGTTCAGCTAAAAGACAAGCGATTCTCTGAAGAGTCATTGCTTTGTTTTGTGGAGAATTGAATGGCACTGTCATGGGCATACCGGTGCCCTGGTAAACTATGAGTGTTTTCCAGGAGGTTGCACCAAAGGGGGGTTTCTGAAAGGAAAAATGGGAAGAATTGTGTAAGATAGCTTGAGACAATGATGTGTGAATACAGCACTCAACAGCAATACCAGTAAAAGACTGACAAGATATTGTTGGACAGACGTTAGACAGATGGCGTGGATAGATGTGTGTGTGTGTGTGTGTGTGTGTGTGTGTGCACGTGCACGCCCATGGTGACCTTTGTCCAGGTTGTGATTTGGGTAGAAAATTTAAGAATCCTGTTTTTAGGCATCTGTCCATAGGCTCACCTTCCCCTTACCCTCCTGGCTTTATTCCTCTGTTGTTCCTTTTCAATTACGGCTCTACAATAGTGGCCATAAGACAATGCAAAGACTACATACACTCTTGTACTTTAAGTTGTTTCTGCTTTTCGTGATGATAAACGCACATTAACAGGGCTGGAGAGATGGCTCGGCAGTTAAGACCACCGGCTGCTCTTGAAAGAGGACCTGGGTTTGATTCTCAGCGCCCGCATGGAAGCTCACAACCATCTGTAACTTCAGTTCCAAGGGATCCAGTCCCATCTTCTGACCAAGGGAGACACTGGCCATGCATCTGGTGCATAAACTAATCCACATCCCCAGCTCAATAGGGGGACAGGCTCAGCCAATATAGGTAGGAGCAGCCTCTATAGGGGAGCCGCCTTCAGGCTGTAAACTCCAAGGAGGAGAAAGGTATGGTGGGCACTTCCTTGTACACACTGTCAACATCTGCTCTTAGACCCAAGGAAGGCTTTGCTATCCCTCTGAGCCACATCTGGGGACAGCTTTACGGTTCCCATGAAGTGGAGGCATTGGATTCCTCAACTTGGTCACGCCCATCCATGGCAGCAGTGCACATTCACTCGGGAGTCCACTCACTCCCTACCAGAGAGCTTTCATCTGAACCACACGACCATCAAGGTTCATCCATGCTGCAGCCTATGTGAGAAATTCTTGTCAAGACCAAATCGTATGATGTACATAAACACTCCTTTTCTTATCAGCTCCCCAGGTAACAGACACCTGGGTACCTTCAGCTACTGTGAATAGTGCTGAAGTAAACACGTGGACACACAGATCTCTTCAAGATTCTGGCTTTGACTTCCATGGCAGCTGCACCATTTTACATCACCATCACAGCATGAGGTTTCCAGTTTTTCCATATCACACCAGTCCTTAGGATTTTGGTTTTCTGTTAGTTGCCACCGTAATGAGTATGTGTAGTGTCCCACTATGAGTTTGGCTTGCCTTTACCTTTGCTGTATTAGTTTTCTAGTGTGGGAGAGCATGGTGCATGTGCCGTGGTATAGGTGAAGGTCAGGGGGTAACTTCTAGGAGTTGGTTCTCGTTTCTACCATGGTGTTCCAGGGATCCAACTCAGGTCATCATGCTGAGTGGCAAGTGTCTTCTCCACTGAGCCAGCTTGCTGGGTTTTTTACTTGCATTTTCCTCACAGATGTCGGTCATTTCCCTAAGGATTTTTTGAGGTTATAATATCATTGCATCGGTTCCCCCTTCCCTTTATTGGTCATTTTTTATAAACCTCTGTTACTGGCATGAATTTAAAACGTTCACCACAAGCTCATGTATTTGGATGTTTGATCTCCAACTGATTGGAGATGCTATAGAACCTTTTGGGCGTGGGTGTGGGGTTGTAGAGGTAAGAACTGAAAACCCAAGACCAGCTCTGCTTCCAGCTCCAAACTGGAGCCCAAGTAATCCTTAAACTGTTCCTGTCAGGTATTCTAGCACAGCAACAAAAAGTTAACTAATAGGAAAAAAATAACTAGTAGAGCCAGGCAGTGGTGGCGCATGCCTTTAATCCCAGAACTTGGGAGGCAGAGGCAGGTGGATCACTATGAGTTCGAGGCCAGCCTGGTCTACAGAGGGAGTCCAGGACAGCCAAGGCTACGCAGAGAAACCCTGTCTTGAAAACCCAAAGAACAAAACAACAAAAAAAAAGTAACTAGTAGAAAATGTCTGTTCTTGCCCATCAGCCTTTTTGAATCAAATTCTTTTGAGTGTTACATTTAGGTTATTAATCCCTTGTCAAATGCATAATTTGAAAATATTTTTCATATTCTGAAGATTGCATTTCTACTCTACTACTGATAGCAAATGGGCTATTTTTTAATATAATGAATTGTTTTTAAGTTCATGATAGTCTCTTTTTTTCTTTTATTACCTTTGCCTTGGTGTCATAGAAAAGGAATAGTTGCTAAATGCAGCAGTGCGTCTGTGTCTTAATTTTAAGAGTTTTGTCATGAATGTGGGTATCAACTTCTCATGGGTTAGACTTGTTCTTTGATGACGTAATACGTGTACATAAGATATTCTGGTGACTCTCACCCCTGCCGTTTCTGCTCCTCCCTAAGGTCCCTCTTCCACATACATGATTTTTGTGTGTGACACACAGACTTTAACCAAGTCTGTTTGTATGATGACACTTTTGGAACTATCTATTTGAGCCTAGTGGGCTTTTCAATGAGTACTCGACTGAAGACTGTGAGTACCCCTCCCAGGGAATCCATCAGTAGGCAGCAGTGAGGCAAGGTAGAGCAGGGCTTCATGAACCCGTTCCTGTCCATGAGGAACTTTTGATGCAGTGTGATCATATTTGCAGGTGTGTGTGTGTTTGTGTGTGTGTGTGTGTGTGTGTGTGTGTGTGTGTGTGTGTGTGGCTTGTGCAAGCCCAATGCAGGCAACCGCAGGTACTGTGTGATCATATTTGCAGCTCTGTGTGTGTGTGTGTGTGTGTGTGTGTGTGTGTGTGTGTGTGTGTGTGTGGCTTGCGCAAGCCCAATGCAGGCAACCGCAGGTACTGTGTGATCATATTTGCAGCTCTGTGTGTGTGTGTGTGGCGTGTGGCCCTGAAGACAGCATTTTGCAACCCTCTTCCCTATCTCTATCTAGCTCTCACATTCTTTCCTGTCCTTCTCCCCCTGGCCTTTAGAGGGGGGTGTTTTTAAAGGACTGTTTAGGTTTTAGCTCCTGACAATAATTTCTTCTCAGCAACTGGAGCAGCCTCTGAATTCTCTCTAAATTCACCTCTGACGTTCACTGCAAAAACAAGCCTCTCTGAATTAGGCTGAGGGCAGATTTCGCCTATGAGCACGAACATAAACATCTAGAGTGTTCATTTGGCACCATGTCAGTTTAATTAAACAACAGTAATGAGTCCTCCACACGTCTCACAGGCCTATAAAATCCCCAGCTATGGACTTTTGATGAAGTTTGTGGTATCAAGTATACCCTCCTATGGAGTGGACCTCATCAGAGAGCACTTGGTTACCCCAGTAAAAACGGTCATGATTATACCAATGGGCATATCTCACCAGCAGATGGGCTTCGGAGTTTGTGGGGCTCACAGCTGGGTATAACCGTCGGTGCCTTTTCTCGACAAGCAACCTCTATAGTTCCTTGTGGTACCATGGAAGCTAGCCAGTGGGGAGGAAGCACTGAGTTAAACACAAGTTTGATTTCTTTGCATCTTGCAACCAAGGTATGTAGACACTTCAAAAATAGGAATTTTGGCATCTGTTTCTGCTGGGCAACCAAGAGGAATGGCAAGAATATATATAATTTTGGAGGCTTCTGGGACCTCCCTGCCTAACAACTCATAAGGTTGTTTGTTTGTTTGTTTGTTTGTTTGTTTAATAAGCAATGGCTTGTAGGGAAAGCATTATTCAACCAAGCACAGTATCTCCCTTCTAAGCTTTTTTTTTCCTAGCCTGTATTTTTAATTGGCATACAAGGTAGTAGGTTTCTATCTGGCTTTTACACAGATTATTCATTTGGGTTACTTCTCCCTCCCCACCCCCTTGCCTCTTTCCCCACCCCCTTACCTCCCTCCCCACCCTCTTGGCTCCCTCCCCACCCTGTTACCTCCCCTCTTTCCCACTCTGCTTAAACTTTTTCTCCTCCCATATCCACTCCCCACCCCCACCTCTCTGCTTTCTTACTAACTATGTTCTACCAGCTCCACTCCCCACCCACCCAACCAACAAGACGCTCCCCTCACAATGGGCACTTTCGAGTTTTCTGGACTCAATAGATGGTCCAAGTTAAGCACACAGATCTACAGATCCAAAGCTAGAATCTATGAGAGAGAGAGAGAAAGAGAGCAGTCGGCATTCGTCTTTCTACTCCAAGGTTACCCACTCAGTATAATTTTTTTTCAGTGCTGTCCATTTGCCCACCAATTTCATAATTTCACTGATTAAATAACTGAAATATTAAAATGTGTATATGTAGCACAATCTCATTACCCTTTCCTATTCTGATGGGCATTTAGGATGACTCCAGTCCCTAGCTATTATGAATAGAGCAGCAGCAGCCTTGGGTGAGCAAGTATACCTGTGATAGGATGTGGAGGGCCGTGGGATAGGCACACAGGAACAGCATAGCTTAACTGTATGCAAGTTTACTTTCTGTCATTTTGAGGAACTGCCAGGCAGATTTCCATAGTGACTGGGCCAATCTACGCCTATCAACAACGAACACATTTCCATTCCACCCCACCATCAGTGTCGGCTGTCACTTGAGTTTTCAGTCATAGAAGTGAGATAAATGTCGGTGTGCTTTTAACTCGTGTTTCTCTGGTAGTAGAGGATGTTGAATCCTTTTCTAAAGTGTTTTTTTTTTGGGGGGGGGGCATTAATGTGGTTTTGAGATTTCTTTATTCAATTACAGAGCCCAGTTTTATTTGGCTGTTTGCTTGATGTTTAGGTTTCTTTTGTTTTTGTTGTATAGTCCAGATATTAATCCTTCTTTTGATATATAATTGGCAAATATTTTCTCCCATCCTGTACGCTGCATCTTAACGAAACTGGGTTTCCTGGGCTGTATAGAAACTTTAGTTTTATGAAGTGCCACTCGTAAATTGTTGGCATTTTTCTCCTGACTGATTGGTTCTATCTCGGCAGTTTGTGTCTACACCGATGTCCTTTAGCCTGTCTCTGCATCTTCCTCTGGGACTTTCCTCTGGGACTGTGGTTCATTTGGATTTTTTTTTTTTTTTTTTTTTTTTTTTTTGGTCAGGGTCAGAAAAAAGTTTCATTCAACCACCTACTGACATTCAGGTTTTCTAGCTGCATTTTTGAAGACACTGTCTTTTCCCCAGTTTGCATTTTCCGCCTCCTTGTAAGAACCAGGCAGCTGTCCTTCCACAGCACCTATGCCCTGACCCGTGTGCCTGTTCCTGTGCAGTACCCATGCTCTTGTTGTCATTATGACTCTCTCGGCTGAAGTGAAGTCAGCTGTGGCAGCACCACAAGCAGCATCCTTGTATTTCAGGGTTGTTCTGGCTGCGCAGGGTCTTTTGTGTTGCTCTGTGAACTTCTGAATTGTTTTTCCATTTTTTATGAAGAATGAAGGTGCAGTTCGAGTAGAAGTGCATTGAATCTTTAGGTTGCTTTTCTTAAAGTGTTCACTTCCCAATATTGATCCTTCTAATCTGTGAGTTGGGAAGTCTTTTCGCCTTCATTTTCTCAATCACTTTCTTCAGTATTTTAAAGCTTTATTGGTAAAGGTCTTTCATTTCCTTGGTTAGGCTTATTCTAAGGCAAGACTTGTTTGTTTTGGTTTGGTTTTTCAAGTTCTAGCTGTCCTAGAACTAGCTCTATAAGCCAGGCTGGCCTTGAACTTACAGACATCATGCCCAGTACTGAGAATAATGGTGTGTGCCAGCGTTGTGTGGCAGTTTGCCTTGGGTTTTGTTACTTTTGAACTATTAAGAATAGGACTCTCACCGGTGTGATGGTGCACACCTTTAATCCCAGCACTCAGGAGGCAGAGGCAGGCAGATCTCTGTGAGTTCGAGGCCAGCCTGGTCTACAAAGCGAGTCCAGGACAGCAAAAACTAGATAGAGAAACCTTGTCTTGGAAAAAAAAAAAAAAAAAGAAAGGACTCTCCCCCACCCCCAGTTTATATATGATATGTTCTTGAATTCAGTCTGCAAGTATTTTATTGACAGTTATTGTGTCTCTGTTCATCAGAGAGATTGTTTTATAATTTACTTTTTTCTGGTTTCCTTATGTGATTTAGATGGGAGTGTAATCATGTTGGCTTCACCAAAAGAATCTGGAAGCACTCTTTCCTTTTCTGCTTTATGAAATCATTTGCGACGCACTGGTTTCAGTTCTTCTTTTAAATGTCTGACAAAACTCTGTGCTGACCCCACTTGGGTCTGGGCTTCCTTTCATGTTTGTCCTTGGCATGATTTTTACATGGTAATTTTGTATCCAGTCACTTTTCTGATCATGTTTTCCAGCTGTAGTTTTCTGGAGGAGCCTTTCGAATCTCCTATGCATAGAATCATATCCTCTGCAAAGAAAGGTACTTTTGACTTCTTCCTTACTTATTTACAACACTTTCATTTCCTTCTCTTTTCTTACTGCTCTAGCTAAAACTTCAAGCACAGCATTAATATTAAAAGAAAGTAAAAGCTGGCGTAGTGGTGCATGACTTTAATCCCAGCACTCAGGAGGCAGAGGTAGATGGATCGCTGTGAGTTCAAGGCCAGCCTGGTCTACAAAGCGAGTCCAGGACAGCCAAGGCTACACAGAGAAACCCTGTCTCAAAAAACCAAAGAGAGAGAGGAGAGAGAGAGAGAGAGAGAGAGAGAGAGAGAGAGAGAGAGAGAGAGAGAGAGAGAGAGAGAGAGAGAACAAAGAGAATGGACACTCTTGTTTCATTTCTGATTTTAGTGGAAATGCTTGGCGTTGTTCTGCGGCTTATTGTGGTGCTGTTTACTGTGTTAAGATATATTCCTTCTATACCTGTTCTCCATAGGCTTTCATCGCAAAAGGATGTTGACTTTTATTAAATGCCTTTTCCAAATCTGGTGGGATAGCCAGGTGCTTTCTGTCCTGAGCCCATTTATGTATTGAATTAAAGTTATTGTTATACATACATTGAGCTGTCATCCCCTACAGCTTTGGAATGACGTAGACACCGTGCAGGAGGATCGTGATGATGTGTCCTTCAATTCAATTTGTGGACAGATTTTGTGTCTTTCCATGCATAGGAAAGATTGTTTTATAATCTTCTTTCTTGTAGTTTCTTTCTCTGGTTTAGATGTGAGTGTAATCATGCCGCCTTTGGAATCCCTCTTTCCTTTTCTGCTTTATGAAATAATTTGAGGCACACTGCTTTCTCTCTCTCTCCCCCCCCCCTCTTTCTCTGTTTTCGAGACAGGGTTTCTCTGTGTAGCCTTGACTGTCCTGGACTCACTCTGTAGATCAGGCTGGCCTCAAACTCACAGAAATCCACCTGCCTCTGCCTCCCGAGTGCTGGGATTAAAGGCGTGTGCCACCACACCCGGCCAGTTCTTCTCTTGAAGGCCTGGTAAAATTCTGTGCTGACCCCACTTGGGCCTGGGCTTCCTTTTATCTTAAGGTTCTTTCAATTCCTGTTCCAATCTCATTGCTTACGATGGATCTGTTTATATTCATTATTTCTTCTTGATTTAACTTTAGAAGGTCATATGCATTTAGAAAGCTATCCATTTCTTTCAGGTGAAAAAATGTTCCCTATTTCAAAATCCCTGGACCATTGAGGAACCTATCCTCAATTTAAATTTTTATTAGCTTGTAGGTTGATAGCAACACATACCAGTTTCTATCCATGTGAAAGCTATCATGAAAGAAGAAACATGTAAATATAAATTTTCCTTCCAGGAGGTCCACACCTGTAAAGCCAGCACACAGGGGGGGCAGGTGGTCCACACCTGTAAAGCCAGCACACAGGGGGGCCAGGTGGTCCACACCTGTAAAGCCAGCACATAGGGGGCCAGAAGGTCCACACCTGTAAAGCCAGCACACAGGGGGCCAGGAGGTCCACACCTGTAAAGCCAGCACATAGGGGGCCAGGAGGTCTACACCTGTAAAGCCAGCACACAGGGGAGTCAGGAGGTCCACACCTGTAAAGCCAGCATGTAGGGGGACCAGGCACTCAGACCAAGTAAGCCTGAGAAGAGCCTCCCCGTCCTGTATTAATGTGAAAATGGCTGCACTACCAACGTCCATCTACACAGTCAGTACAATCCCCATCAAAATTCAAACAAGAACCCAACAGCCTCATCAATATTGGGAAAAATGAAATGAACAGATGTGCCATTAAACTTATGAAAAAATGTCTCACTAGACATCAGAGTACTGCAAATTAAAGCTACAAAGAAAGTCCATCTCAACCCAGGCAGAGTGTCGGCCATTAAGAAACCAAATAACTATACAAGCCTATGAACTTGAGCTCAATCCCTTAAACCCACCAAATTGTTTTCTGACCTCCACATGCACGCTGTGGCCCTTGTGCCCCTAAACATACATACACACACACACACACACACACACACACACACACACACACACACACACGGTTTGAAATTATTTTTTATGCAAGCATTCAATTTGAAGCACAATTAAGCAAAGTGCTGTTCTGTTGTTTTTACTTTTTTGTGTATTTTATTGTATTTTGGAATTTTGCACATGGATCTCACTATGTCACCCAAGCTGGCCTTGAACACAGGGCCCTTCTGCCTTCATCTTTGAAGTACTAGGATTATAGGTGTGCACCACCGTGCCTAACTATGTTGTCTTGAAAACTCCACTCGTCACATTAGCAAGTATAGCTTGCAAAGAGTTGCATGCCAATGTTTTATTATGAACTTTGTGAATAAAAGGTTTGAGTAATACATTTGCTAATATATTTAAAGCAATTAGATAAGAAGGAAAATGTTACTGTTTGCTCAACATTTTATATATTTCATGATATGCTCAATCTCTCTTCAAAGTTGTATTATTTATAATTAAATGTTTATGAAAACAAACCAATTAAAGCAGATACTCTGAGGATAAGCCCAATATTGGGCATCAGCTATAGATAACCAAGGTTAAGTGTCATCACTGCAACCCCACTGATAGAACCATCTAGTTTCTAACAGGGTTTTCAGGCAGAAAAAAAAAAAAGTTTTAAAGAAAAACCCAGTTCTAAGCAATTCTTATTGACTTCCGGGGAATGTTTTCACCTTTGATCTGGTGCTAGTGACTACTATTGATATGTTTTCCTAGAAGTATGTAACTTCAGTGCACTGTGGCACTGTTTGTATACATTTATAATTTTTAAAACTGTAGATTCTTTTTAACTACAACAGACGGAAATTGTTTTTACACTATTTAATCTTTTTTAAGCCAACTTGCTACACATCACAGCCTGAGCATATTGATGGTGATGACAAAGCTGAAAGGCTTTTGAGTCAAGTTAAAATGTGTGCTCAACTGGCCAGTGGGAGCAACAACAGCGAGGAGCATTCTGTGGAAGCTTGGACACCATTCACCTGAGCAGGCAGCAGGCTGAGGCCTTGGCATGATGCACCCTCCGTTTTTTGTTTTGTTTTGTTTTGTTTTTAAGGAGAAGCACTCGCTGCGTGCAGAAGAGCAGAACCTACATGGGCGTTCCCGCCTCCAGCGGTCTCAGAAAGCCTTTGCTGACGAACCGTGAAAATGCAGAAGATTCTGCAGACAGATGAAATTAGCGATAACCAAGTTCTTAGAAAAAGAAAGAGGAAGCGGACAGAGACAGTGAACTCAGAAAATGCAAATAGCGCCGTGGATAAAGTGCAGGTTGGTTTTCTGCTGCTTTGATTTCATCTTATCTAGCTCAGCCGTAGTCTACAGTCCTTGTTGTAGTTTCTTGTTACTTACCCCCCTTTTCTGGTAATTTGTTCTTCGTTGTTGTTGTTTGTTTGTTTTTGTTTTTGTTTTTCGAGACAGGGTTTCTCCCGGGTAGCCTTGGCTGTACTGGACTCACTTTGTAGACCAGGCTGGTCTCGAACTCTCAGCGATCCGCCTGCCTCTGCCTCCCGAGTGCTGGGATTAAAGGCATTCGGCCACCACGCCCAGCTCATGTTCTTCTTTTTCATAGAATACAGAATATAGTTTCTATTCTCTTTTTAAGATTAAGCTAGAAATAAGTTCAGTAGGCAGTTGTTCTGCTTCATTTCAGCCAGAACCAGGCAGGTCGTTATTCAAATTATGTTCGCTGTTCTAGACAGCAAAAGATCATCAAACTGTCTGAAAATATTTTTCTCCCAAAATATTTTGTGGAAGATGGTATATTTCTTCATTAAGATTTACTCATTGAGGCCTGGAGAGATGGCTCAGAGGTTAAGAGCACTGATCGCTCTTCTCAAGGTCCTGAGTTCCATTCCCAGCAACCACATGGTGGCTCACAGCCATCTAGAATGAGATCTGGTGCCCTCTTCTGGTGAGCAGGCCCACATGCAGGCAGGGTGTTGTATACAAAATAAATAAATGGAAAATTACTTTGTTTTTCTGTTTAGAGCCTAGATCATAGTCTTCTGACCATTCCATGCCCATCCTACACTTTGCACAACTAACCAACATGTTGTTCATTCTGTATTTTTACTTACATGCATTTATGCAGTCACATATTTGTACATGTTTTGTAATACATGTAGCATGTTATACTCGTATGTTCTTAAATAGTGGTGTCTCCCTCATATTCCCATCTCTGGCACACTGTTCTTACCTCCCCTCACTCCCACTATTGCATTTCTATCCTCTCTGAATATCTTTATTCAAAATAAAGTGTAATGTGCCACTACTATGGACTTTGACTTTGTACTTACAATATAAAGATCTTTCCATTGACAGACAGCTTTTCACTTCACAAGCTGTTATCCTAGAGTCTGTATGCATCATCCTTTAAGATGCTATCATACAGGAAGTGATTTTTCAGTATTTTTCATTATTGCAAGGTACATTGTACTGTAAAACACTATGTATGTATCATTTAGTAGCATGTGGATATCATATTATAAATCTTAATTCGTTTCTGATTTTTAATAAGCATTGCATTTTCCAAAAAGTATTTATAAGATTTGATATTATGAGATACATATAAGTTGTAAAACATATTCTGTAGAGAAACAAATTACCATCAGCTTATAGAGTTATTCATTTTTGGTTATTTGCAGAGCTAGAACAACTAAAACCCATTGATTTAGCATAGCCATACTCCACAGGTTATGTCTGTAAAACATACATAGGAGGATGGCTTGTGGCTTAGAAATTGCATGTTTGTTTCTATTATTTGACTAGACGTTATATGACCACATGGATTAAATGCATTAGTGATTAACTCCAAGCCACCAATAATTTCCCTTTGAGTCATTTAACCAAGAACGGGTCTGGGTTTGAAATCTCTACTTCAGGCTCCCGGCACCTCTTGACTGTATGCTGCATGAAAATGAATCTGTGTCAGCCTGAAGGCTGTCTTGTGACTCTGTCCCTATGTTTGTCCTTACATGTCAATCTGTTCTGTCTTTGGGTGTCTGTCTTCTCTGTGTGTGACTGTGTCTGTGTACGTCTGTTGTGAGGCTGTGATGTCACTCTGTTCCCGACAGAGGGCTAGCTCTATATTGATTGAACAGCACAGAAAGTGTTACATGAGGGAAAAGAATGGGACACCTTCTGGAAGAGTTTCACAAGGGATTAAGTCACCAGCTCCAACTGATCACAACTGACCCAACAACAAACAGCGCTACAGAGACATTGTTTATCAACCAACATTCATAGATGGATGCGTTTAACCTTCTTGGGAGATCTTAGAAGGTTGCTTTCACCCTTTGTGCTGGCTGCCTTCAGCAAATGATACATACACAATACCCCAGGTCAGAGGCATGAGAGGGGCATAATTTAAGATTACAGCTATGTGTTAGCTCAGTGGTAAAGGTAAATTATATGGGAAATCCAAGGCAAGTAAAGTTGGCTGTTGCATTGTTCTCTTAAAGGCAGGTTTTTAAAAAGATCTGAGAAGACAGAAGGATAGAAGCCTTTAGTCTTAAGGGACCTCAAGCGGTATTCACGACTCTGGCCATGAGCCCCAGCAACAGTCCCAGTCTTGTAGAAAATAAGGGATATTTTAACAATATTACATTGCCACGTGAGATGGTTTTCTGACACACACCCACACACCCCACAGTCAACATGCCAGGACACAGGCTTTCTTGCATTTATCCTTTCTTATCAATGCTTAGTATTGATGTCCACATTTCTGATTTTCATAAACTATCTTATTGTAACTTGCTAGTGAGGGCTTAAAGTTGCTCAGGGATAAACTAAGCATACCCTCCTGAGGCCACTGTTGCCTTCTTTGGCAATTTGCCATCCTCAAAAATCTCAACAGCTTTCAAAACTACATGATTCTGTTCCTTTTCACTGCAATTCACTCCAACCAGAGATTGTATTTGGTCAAAGATCTTGGGCCACAAAGGCCTCTTCTTTTATTATTGCATCTGTGTTTAGCCTCTTTCCAATGTAGAGCAGTTACCTAAAGGCCTTATGGCACAAATATGTGATGGCATCCCTTGACCCCAACGCATTTCACTGGGCTGGACCACCACCAGAGATCACGTAGGAAATCTCTTGAAAAAACAAAAGGGAAAATCTACCTTCGGTTGATCAGGGAAGTCATTGCTGAATGTTTCTCAGATCCTGAAGGTTAACATTGCAGGACTCAGTTGATTTAAATTGCATCCTGCACTAGGGGCTTTCTGGGTCTTCTTGTAAATTGCTATTACTGACACAAAGCTACTGAAACCCACCAAAATCCTCTCTCTAGCATCATTAGATGCATGGCTTACCTTCATAGGAATTCTAGGTGACAATTTTACCAACTATGTTACTAAAAGCTGACAAGAGTCTGTGGCTTTTCCTCAAGTCACCCTGGGCCTTTTTGGCCCACACCTAATCTCTAAGTATTTGCAGATGTCATGGTTTAGACATCCCCGCTTCTGTGCACCACATTTGGATTTTTGTGATATTTACTGCAAAGATCCAGAGTGCACAGTAGCTTACGTAAAGTAGAATGTGATCTCCTGGCTACACACTGCAGTCTGCAGTTATGTGACAGCTGCACCATCTTGAGAGTTATGTCGCATTGTTGGCTCATCTTCCTCAACTCACAGCTTTGCCTCTGTGTCTAACAACTACTACTAACTTCCCTCCCTCCCTTTCTTGCTTCCTCCCTCCCTCCCTTCTTCCTCCTTCCCTTATATCCACTGGTTAACTTGCCTGGATTATTTTCTTTCTTACAGAAGCTTTGTAAAATTTGCTGTCAAGAATAAGACCAATTATTGTCCATAGAATTCCTGTCTGAATAGGCATCCTTCAGTTTTCAAAATACCTTTCACTTATATTTACTCAAATGCATCATTTTTCCCCGATGATTTACACACATAATGAGAGTACATAAGCCATGGTAGTTTTCATTACTACTGTATATATTGCATTCATATCCCCACAAGATCACATGTTGACAATGAAATATATATTTACATGTTTGTGAGAGCTGAATATACACACCACAAATCATACAAAAGCTTGGTTATGTTTTCCTATGACTGATCCCACCAGGCTTTAACTCTCTATTTCTGCTTGATAAGACCAAAGCAAAAGAAAAAAACCTATATACTAACTCATAAGTGGATATTAGCCACAGAGTACAGGATAACCACACTACAATACAGAGACTGATGCACCAATGAAAGATCATGTATGGTGTGGACCTAGACCCTCTGCTCAGATGTCGTAGATAGGCAGCACAGTCTCCTTGTGGGTCCCACAATAGGGGGAGTAGGGACTACTTCTGACATGGACTCTGGTCCCCACATGTTGATCCCTTCCCTCTGGCAGGGAGACCTTGCCAGGCCACAGAGGAAGAGGAGACAGGTAGTACAGATGAGACCTGATAGGCTGAGGTCAGGTGTTAGGGAAGGAGAGCTCCTCTTTCTGAGGGCTAGAGGAAGGAGGGAGAGGGTATGAGGGAAGGAGGGCAGGATTGGGAGGTGACATTGGAGGGGGCTACAGTCAGGATGTAAAGTAAACAAATTAGAAAAAGAAAAAACAAAAACAAAACAAAACAAAAAAAAACCAAACCAACCAACTAACCAGACAACCTAACAAACCCCATCAACTTGCCCATCCATGACGAAACCTTCCTCCTGAGCCTTTGTTATACTAGTTTTAGTCACTTCAAGATTTACGCTCCCATCAAGCTTACCGTCCTCCACTCTGTGTCGTTCCTGGGAAGTGACCCAGGTTTGGGAAAAGCTTGTGCTTCATCTCAGCATTTGGAGAGGACTGTGTGTCTTCTACCCACGCTCTTAATGTGCCGGACTAGTCTCTAGGCATCCACTGCTGCTCCTGATGCGCCCGCCCTTCCTCGCCATTTGGGGATTCTGTTGGCTCTACCTTCCTTAAGGCTCTGGCTTGAACTTGCGCTGGACCCAGAGCCTCTTCAGAGACTTTAGAATACACAAGTAGCAAGCAAGGAGCTAGTGTGCTGCTCCACTGCCCTCCCTCAATGCATGATTACTTCCTACGCCCCAACTCCCGGAATTTACCTCTCTTCTTCCAAAAGAGCCATGAGAGAGAGATACAGACATTTGACTTTGATTTTCTGAAGTTTTTGTTCTTTTTTGTCTCCAGGCTCCTCCTCCATGCACCAGAATGTCTCGTAGTGTGTGCCACAGCCCTTTTCTTTTCTACTCTCAGGTTTATTTTTTTTCTTTTCTTTTCTTTCTCTTTTTTGGAGGGGAGGGGGCAGGGGAGTTTCAAGACAAGGTTTCTCTGTATAGCCTTGGCTGTCCTGGACTTGGTTTGTAGACCAGGCTGTCCTCAAACTCACAGCGGTCTGCCTGCCTCTGCCTCCTGAATGCTGGAATAAAGGCGTGCGCCACTACGGCCTGGCTTCAGGTTCATTTTTTAAAAACCTTCATGCTAAAGGCATCTAAGTTTGGGTGTTATAAATGGCACTCAACACTGAAATTTTTCAGTAATGAATACAGGCACACACACACGCATGCATGAGCACTGGTCCATATATATGTGTGTGTATTTGTGTATGTGTATGTATATATATACACATATATATATACTTGTGTATACATATATATACACATACTTATATGGATGGATGAATAGATTAGAGAGATAGAGAGATAGATAGAGATAGATAGATATGCACACACATACCAGTTCCGGTGTTCTTTTTAAGTTCATAGTAGTCTGAGACAGTTCGAATTATTGTCTCACTTTTGACCTCAAGAACTACTTCTGAAACTAAAAGACATGCTTTTTCTTATAAGATAAGAGTTTTCTTTTGGAGGATATCTGTTCTTTCTTTTCTCTGACACAATAAAGCACAGAATTAGCTTTGTGGCAATCCCAGTAGAGAAACTGTTAATGGAAAGTAGAGAGAAGGAAACAATGGGAATGAGCTCCAGGAAGCCCAAGGCATGCTACCACAGTCAGAGAGACAGCGAAATAACCGCTGTGTACAACATGGTATGGGATTTGTAAATCTCAAATCCCAAGTGCCTGGAGTCTCAGCTTGGGAAAAGAAGCCTGAAAGAAGAAAAGTAAGAAGTTCTCACACGAGGAAAGCTTCTGCTATACACAAAGAAAGAGACACTGCTGTTGCTCAGGGAGACTGGGGAATGAGTGATGTCTTTTTCTGTGCTTATGTCTATTTGAAAAGAAATAAACTCCCTTAAAACCACTTTCTACCCTCAGATAGGCTCCTCCAATCCCTTTCTGCTCCAGTTGCAGTCATATTCAATCTTGCCTGTATTGTACTCAGTCCCCTTCCTCCCCACCACAGAGCCTGCACACGCTAAGCAACCGCTCTACTACTGAACTGCGCCCCCAGCCTGCTTTTAATTTTAAAAAAAGAAAAAAAAAAGCACTCATATGGAATCCGGAGTCATATATAAATATCTATTACACTTCGTAGATTATGTATTATGTATGATACACATTACTAAATAATGTATCGTTCATTTCAATTTCTCCTTTCTCTCTCTTTTGGGCAAGGTTTTCACTATGTTGCTTAGAGTAGCCTTCTTTCTTGAAATCAAGCAATCCTCCTGCCTCTGCTGCCTAAGGAGCTGTCACATATGGAGCTACTGCACTGGCTTGCTTAGTTTTTAACTGTACAAATGATACGTTGTTTACTATTTAACTATACAAATGACACATTGTATATTGTACCTCCAGGCCTTGCTTTTTTCCACTCAACATTGTACTAACGTTAAATCCTGTATGGCTGTGATTTATCAGCTGTCAGTGCTGTGTAAATCCCTCTGTCTGCATTCAGCACAAGGTGTCCCCTGTCCTGACAGTAGGCATTTCGATTGTCTTTAGATTCTCACCATTCTGAATCTTGCTTCAGTTGAAAGTCTTGGGCGTGTTTCCTTGTATGCATGCAGATCTGGGACTCATGTGCGAGAGCACAGGAGAGATCAGTGTTAAGCTTCATACGATAACATTACAGCGCTTTCCAAAGTGGTGTGCCAAGTTCGCGCCAAACAGCAACATATGGAGCAACAGTGTTCCATGCCCACTCTGTTTAGCTTTATCAGATACCTTGGGCTTTGCTCAAATTTTGACCTTACCTCTGCTCACTAATGAAGTTGAATATATATGTGTCTGCTGATGAGCCGTCTACATTTTCTATTCTGTAAAATGACCCCTTTGTGTCATCTGCTCATTTTTTTTCCATTGAGTTTTTGTTTTGGTTAACAGCACTGCAGATATTTCCCGTTGGTTCCTATGGACTTTTCCCTTGTATAAGCATGCATAAGTATGTATACACATACGTAAGCACCTAAATGTGACTGTATGTGTATATACACCTGTGTGTTGTGAGAGTGTGTGTGTGTGAGGGAGAGAGGTGGCCAGTGCACGTGTGTTTATAATGAGGTAGGGATCCATTTCTTTTCCTGTCTTTCCAAGGCTGAGTGGGTCAGCGTTCCAGCATCCTTGGAGGAGTACATCTCAGTTCCCCGATGGCCTGCCATACTGTCGTACATCCCAGCTGCTCGGGCTCAGGCATCTGGCTTTTAACCTTGCTCTATCCCATGTCTCGGTAACTTGTATATCTCTGTATCAGTACCAAGCTGAATCATTCTGAATTTTTAAAACGCTTTGAATTTATAGAAGAAGTCTCGATTTCTCGCAATTCTTTAAGAACTCTTTGGATATTCTTGGCACTGTTTTGCTTAGAAATTTATAGTCAATTTTAAGCTTTTATTAGAATTAACTTAATATATTTCAATTTGAGGATAATCAATATTTTTGCTTATGGCTTTTCATCTCTGACCTTCTACACTGAGGGCATCTTTCAGTACAAACGAAGAACTCTTTGTTTTCCACATAAAAAGTCTGTGCATTTTTTGCTATTCATTAGTGACATCTAGTCTCAAACAAGATACAAGCATAAACATAAAAGACATAGTCTCCAAGACTGGAAAAAATGTCAAGATTTTCCATAAATATGTACTTGCTGGACATTTTGTTTGTATGTTGGAGATGACACTCAAAGGTCTTTCGCATGCTCGGCAAGTGCCCTATCTTTGAGCTCCATCATTCGCTTTTATCTACCGAAGAGTTAAAAAGAACATCTTATGCAGATATAAAATGCATACAGAAGAACACACATCAACACTGTGGTGTCATGAATTACCACCAAACGCATATGTCCACAGGAAAGTAACTCATCACCAGCACACTGAGAGCTCCCACCCCCTTCTTTAGCTGCCACCTTGTGCTTGCTCGTTCCTGTGTGTAACCTCTGTCCTCACAATATGTAGTGTGGCTTTGAATGCTTACAAGTCATCTGTAGCCGGGATGCAGGGCAGCTGACCTCCTGTCTCTACCGCCAAAGTCTGGGATCAGCAGCGTGTGCCACCGTGCCTGGCATGCTAACCCACATGAAGGGAGTCGGAGTCAGATGTCGAAGTGCTGTGACACAAGACAGGTTCCATCTCAGGGGATCCCAGACCTAACATTGGCCTTGCTGAGTCTACCGTGTTATGTAATATTCTATTTTTCACTAGTTAGGCAGAAAGTCAGATTCCTGACTTATACTTGAGAAATGAACATGAACTTTTTTTTAATGTCCTTTCCTGAGTTCTGGAGGGTGGAGGACAGACTAGGGGCCATACATTGCAGAGCTGCACATGGAAGCAGACATACGTAGGTCTGATCAAGTGTCTTTGGCATACAGAACACTGGGTAGTTGTTAAAGGAACTGCAGTGTCTCTTGTTGTACCTGTCTTGTGTTTTAGAGAGACCCATATTCAGGAAATGCCTTCCTGCCTGGAGAGAGCTCCAGTGATGATGAGACGCCCTTGGCAGAGCTGTCCAAGGAGGAACTTTGCACCAAAATCAAAAACCTGAAGGAAAAACTAACAAATGTCCGGAAGGAGAACGGCCGGCTTCGACAGTCTCTGGTCATGCTACAAGGTAAACCTGAAGGGGGTTGGCATTTTAGATCAAAGGGGCAGTGTGTGATTAGTGTGAAGGGCTGCCTTAGTGCAGACCAACAGTTAAAAAGGGAAGAGAAAATCGGGTCCCAAGAGAGCTCAAAAATCACGCTCTCAGAAATCAGCAAATAGCAGATAGATGGAAGCATCTAGTTGTTGGGCACGTAATTTAGATTGTCTTGCAATGTCCTAAAAATTGTGTTCATTTAGGGGTGTTCAACAGATAGTTACTGAACTTAAGTCGCTTACATGCTGGGCTTCAGAGGGGGAAATTAGGGAAACCAAACAAATGTGCTGTGGTTTCTAGTTGCTCATCCCACCTTCCTGCCAGGAAAGCGCTAGGAAGGGCAAAGTGCTCTGATCTCCTGAGAGCCACTGACAGTGCAGAAGCAGATGAAAGAGGAAACTGAAAACAAAAATTGGCTTGATAGTTTCGTCCTTTCTGTAGGAGCTCCTGGTTGCGTTCCAGTTAATCTTATAATTGCATTATTATTATTTGAGTATTTGATAATATATAATACATATATACACAGTGTATTATGATCATACCAGCCTTCATTTCCTTCCCTCAGCTCCTCCCAGGCCCTCCCGACATGCCCCCTCCAACTTCATATTTAGTTTCCAAGAATTGCAGCTCGGCACTATGTGCTTTGGAAATTGCTGAGTATCTGTATCCTCAGGATCATAATTGAAAACACCAAATACACAGAACATTTTGAAAATGTGTTTCTGTGTACAGAATTGGTACAGACTGACCACCGAGAGGTGTCACAGCCATTCCCACTAGCCTAATGGCAGCTTCTCTAGGACAGTAACTATGGAAACAAAGTGGACAGTTCCACCGAAGGTTTGGGAACAGACAAGCTGGCGGCTAGAGGATGAGTGACGTTGGAAGCTGACAAAGATATTTATCATATCTAAGAATTGGTAGTTTTTAAGTACAACAAGCCACAGGTGTGCAGAAGGGTATTCATCTCATTAACAAATCATTAGCCTCTTATTTCTTCACTTTAGGGATGGCATTTTTATATGTATGTTCTGGTTTCACCAGAGTCCTCTGACAAAGAGAAGCAGGAAGCAGTTTTATCCAAAAAGAAAAAAAAATAGCATATCAATATCTTAAAATGCTACAGAATCATCACAACAATGCCTTCTAATGCCAAGTGACTATCAATAGGTGAATTGATTATTCATCACAGAGAATACATTGCATAGTAACGCAACGTTAGTTAGCAAAAAAAAAAAAAAAAAACAAAAACAAAGTAATGGGTTATTTATACACATGATGAGAATGAAGTTTAGGGTATAACGTAGAGCTAAGGAAGAAAAGATCAAAATGCAAAATGGAAGGCTGTACATTTGAAGCTCCTTGTGTTGGCTTCTAGGACAAACAAGACTTGTCTGCATCTAAAGAATGTCCTGGCTCAAGCCCACCCCCCTTATTTATATTATTTCCCCTTTTGACTATGTAAATTAGACTTCAAAATCCATGTGCTCCAAGAAGAGCTGAAGAAACAGGCAGGACACTCCCCGACACCCTTAACTGGAAGGAGAGCTGGGACACAGTATCGTGTGCCAGGATGGTTTGTTTCAATTGTGTAGTACAGTGAACACCAACAGAGATGAGAAAGACTTTGGCATGCTGAGGCACGTGCACAGCCTTGGCGGTTAGAGAACCCAGTGAAGAGCCTTGAAGCCCCGCTTGTGTTATACATTTCCTTTTCTCTACGCTCCCGGTTTTGGTCTTCAAGTGCAGAGCGTGAGAACCCCTGCCTCTGATGACCTCTCTCTTTCTCTGCTTCGCCTTCTGCTCTCAGCTCAGTCTTGAGTACCTCAGAGAAGACCTTGTCCTCGCTCCCTGAGTCAAACCCTCCCTATTCTAGACGAGGTCAAATCCCTGTGCTGATCACATTTCCTGTTAACTCTGACAAAATCGCTAATATAAGCAGCTTAAAGGAGGAAAGATTTCCTTCAGCTCGTAGTTTTGGGAGGGTTACATTTGCAGGTGCCTGGTTCTGTTCCTGGGCCTAGAGTGAGGGAGTACAGTGGGTGGAGAAGCAACTGGCGTCAGAATAGACTAGAAAGCGAGGCAGGAACCAGGGACCAGGTATAATGGTCAGAGGCGTGTGCTGCAGGACCCCCTCCTAAACTTTCCACAACCAGCTTGGGCCCAGCCATTCAGCAAATGAGCCCTTCAGCAATGTTTTGTCTAAAGCCATAACATACTTTATTCCTCTTCATGGCACTAACTTACACATTTTCATTTCTTTGGGTCTACAGAATGCCAGATCTGTCCAAGATGTCTGACACCAACTACACATTTGAGAATGTCCCCCAAATCACCCTTGCCTTGATAATTTGCTAAAAACCTCATAGTCTCGTTGAAACCCATTATAGTCACAGCTATGTTTATTGGGGAGGTAGAATACTAAGAGGAAGAGGGGGGTCAAGGCTGCCAATTATGAAGCTGTTGTGATAGGCACCTTGTTCCACTAACATTGTACGGCTGTGCATAGAATATTGATTCTGAGGAAGCAGACCCAGAGCTCTGGTGCCCAGAGACTTGGGGCAGCGTCATTATGTAGATATGATCAGCCGATTGATTGTGTTTCAACACAGTGTCTTACGGTGGAATTTTTGGATTTCTGTCTGTGTCCAGTCTCTACTTCAGACTCTTGGTATGGAAGACTCAACTCCCAGTGACCTCATTAGCATAAACTCCTAAGTGTGTTCTCAAGGATTCCCCACCACCAGCAGATACCCCTGTCACTCCAGGATAATCCAAGGATTTATCTTGTTCAATATGTAGTTGCTGATTGATTTAAGTAGCAGCACACACGTCCAGATTTGGATACGTCATCAGCTGTTGTAAAGATTATTGCTCAACAACATGTTTAATAAAGATATTCCCAGAGAAAGAATTCAGAGAATTTCTCTCGAAAACAAACAGCACCCTGAACCACTATGTGAGGCATTAAACTAGGCAGAGGCCAAGGTCTCTTCCAGCTCCAATGACAAACTATCCATCCTTAGAAAACAAGCCAGCTATAACAAAAAGACTAGCCTACACAGTCCCATGAAAGTTAGAATGTGTAGGTTTCCAATAACAAAAAAGAAACAGAGTAGTTGAGTTGATCTCCAAAACTCATCTTCAATATGTGACAACATAGATTTGAGCTGCAGCAATACAGGTTTATTAGTTTGATGGGATTTGGCTTCCTGGATAAACAATCTTTATTTAATCCATGGTTAATTGTATCTTGGCATTTACACTAGCCTAATGTGACTTCTAGGAGGTGACTGATAATGGATCAGTTATGTGGCTACACAAGAGACTCCATGCCCTCAAATCCTGGTCCTAGCAGTTACAGAAGAGTCAACTTTTGAAACATTGTTTTTAATTCAAAGGGATGTATAGACATTCAAATATAACCAACATTTCAAAACTCATTATCAGGGAGATTATTTCGAGAAGTACAATGTTTTAAGCACCTTTACAACACACACACACACACACACACACACACAACATGCAAATGCCACTGCTACTAACGTGTTTGTAACACACCACTTTCTGTTGCCCCATCAGTGTTACCACAGGCAGTCACCCAGTTTGAAGAACTGGTTGGGATGGCAGAGACCCTGCTTAAGGGCGGAGGAGCCGCGTCCACACCTGCATCTACTCTCTGGAGAACAACAAATAACTCCTCCCCAGATTCGTTTGCCTCTCTGTGCAGCAATTCCGACTCTACTTCCAGCTCCCCGAGTTCCCTGAAGGCCGAGGAAGAGCAGCACCCTGGTGAGAAGCAGGTTGGTTGGAGTATCTTCCCTCTGGTTTTCTGGAAACAGCTGAGCCCACAAACCAAAAGAAAGCGAAGCCGTAGGCTCTCAGCAGCTAAGGTCTGGGCAGATTTAGGTCCTTACCATGAGAAGCCTATCATAAAGATCCATTTTATTTTAACAATGAGAGTTAATATTCGTGAAACAGACACCAAGTTTAGAAAACTAAAAGCAAGTAAATTGTGGGAATAAGTGCAGCTTTTAAACTATAAAATTCTTGCACCAATTATAGAAGTAGACATGATGGAAGGCGAGTCTTTGTGTCACTGAGAGACATGTGGACCTCTGCATGCTTCATGCACACAACCATTTCCCCGGTCCTCTTAATAATAATAATAATAATAATAATAAAGGAAACTAAAAAAATGTAAAGCTTTTGTTAAGATCAGGTATAAGCCTAAGAATGCGGCTCTTCCAAGGTGGCAATGAAGTCCTGACGGTCTAATAACCAGGGTATCTGAATCTGTGTGTGTAATTTCCTATCGCTATGCACCAGATGACCACAAACTCGGTGATTTCACACAGCACAAAGTTATCACCGCATAGTACCAGTTCAGAATTCGATACAGAGCTCACTGGCATGAAATCAGAGTGTGAGCAGGAATAGTCTTTATGTATTTAGTAAGTACACTAAATCCTACACTAATGTAGAATTTGGTGTCTAGTGTGTGTAGAAATGAGTTTCCAGCTTCCCTTCCTGGCTACAGATTGTTCACCCCCACTTTTAAGGTCCCCTAAGCTTAGTTCACACAGTCGAGCCCCTCACATCACATCTTTCCTCCTTCCTCCCTTCCTTCCTTTCAATTTTCTTTCTTTCTCTTTTTTTCTTTTCTTTTCTTTTCTTTTTTTTTTTTTTTTAACTTCTCCTCTATCCCCATCCTCAGCTTTTAAGGACTGAGCCAACCTGGCTGCCTAACTTTAACTACATTTACAACTCTTCACAGAAGTTAATATATTCACAGGAAGCAGAGGTTGGGAAGGGGCATCTTCTGAGAGCCACAGTTCTCCCAAACATTTAAGTAGGAGGTACTATGGGTAGGGTTGATCTTGAGGCATCATGTTTAGATGACCCGACAAAAATCTGCACATATTTGATCCCAAAACCTTACAAAGGCTGGCAGACATTTCAAACACTGCAATTTCCTCTAACTGAAATGTAGACTATGTACTAAGACTAAGAAATACCACCTTAAAGAGTGCTGGTGTTTTGTGGTATGTCTTAATTGGCATTTTTATTTCTCCAGGTGTCATCTCTTTTTCTAATTTCAGTTATCGTTTCTTATTTTTTAGTTCAAGATTGAAAAATGGCAGATTGCCCGTTGTAATAAGAGCAAGCCTCAGAAATTTATTAATGATTTAATGCAAGTACTTTACACAAATGAATACATGGCCACACACAGTCTGACTGGGGCAAAATCCTCTACTTCAAGGGACAAAGTTGTAAAACCAGCTCTGAATCAGAATGAAGTTCAAGAAATCATAGGTGATAATTTGATTGCATTGTATTTTCACATGAACTTGACATTGTGTTACCATTCACAGTTGGCTTATTTCCCGGTCCTTTGTTTGTTTTCAGTTTTATTTTTTTATGAAAAAAAAATTAGAATAATCTAGTATTGTTATTAAATGTGAAAAGATAGGAAAAACCTTTTCATTAAGATGGTTATTAAATCTGGGCACAGGGGTGCATATTTGTAAAGTCAGCACTTGAGAGGTGGAGGTGGGAGGGTCGTGAGGTCATTCTAGGCTTCACAGCAGAGTCAGCAGCCAGCCTAGGCGGCATACGACATTGTCTCAAAAGGAAAAAAGAATGGATACTGAACTAAAAGTAAAGTGTCTAAAATGGAGAGGTTTGGATTAAGGAAAATACAAAGCTTAAAAAAAATAACAGTTTCACTATTTAAATTTTTCAGTAACAATTTATATCGTTTTCTCTTTCCTCCTCATATCCCTCATGTTGTTGTCTCCAGAAAGAGGTCATTTTAAAATTAGTGAACAGCCTTAAAAAAACAAGCTACCCTTTCTCATTTTTTGTTTTATCTTATGCAAACATCAAAAAAAAAATTTTTTTAGAGACTCCCTGACCAAGCTCTTTGTTTACTGTTTCTTAATTACAAGTGACCAATTTGTTTTGACTAACATTAGAAATGAATAAGAATCGATCCCTGAAAGCTTGGAGCAAAAAGCATGGAGTTCGTAGCAAGTAAGAGTTAAAGCAGAACAGTGTCAGAGGGAGACAAGCATACATGATGCATTTATAGTACCGCCCTTCTGTTAGCTTTTGCTATGCTTTGGAAACCTGGCTATACCCATCTTTTTAAGTGTGTCATGGAAATTTGGGGAACTTCAGTAAAACTGAGACAAAACTATGTCTCAAGATGCAGAGTCCTCACACGGTGCTCTTGTGTGTGTCGCTGTGGTCTTTTACAGGTGTGACGAAACAGGTGTTTCCCAGCGCAGATGATGTTTCAATTAGAAGGATGATAGGACAAAAACTGAATAACTGCACGAAGAAGCCGAACGTGAGCAAAAACCTTAACTCTCAGGATATTAAGTAGACCCTCATGGTATGTCTTTCCAATAACAAACTCCATTCTGCTGTATCTGTGGACTGGCAATTTCCATGTGCTCAATTTGGGGACACTAGTGGCCTAGGAGGTGCTACTAGGTGCCCCAGTGGGTATGAGGAAGACTGAGGAGGGATGTAGAGTTGAGAAGGGCTGAGTCCTGTCGGCAAGATGTCTCTTTCCCAGACAGAACCTCTCAGATATTGGGTTGGGTACTGGTAGATCTTAAAATCACTTATTATAGTTTAGTAAGGTTTTTTTGTTTGTTTGTTTTCTTTCAAAACTCAGGCATTGCCCCGTGCAAATATGTGAAGTGGAATTTTGGTCCTTTCAGCTTTGCAGTGGCTCTCTGTGCTATAATTTATATTCAGTGTGCCTTCAAAGGCCCATGGGTTAAGGGCCGTGTCTCCTGCTTGCTGGTTTTGAGAGATGTTAGGAGCTCTGGGAGTTTGGGCCTTAATGGAAGCTCTTCTGGTTACTGGGGCCTTTGATGGAGACTGAGGGATGTTGCTCTCTTTCTCTTACCTTTTCCTGCTTTTCTTCCATAAGGTGCCTCACCACACACCACAGGCCCAGGTGACCCACAACAGGGCCAATCAATCATGGACTAGAATGTCCACGCCAAGAGACAAAATGGACCTTTTCTCCCCATAAAATGACTGTCCTGGATATTTGTCACTGTATCTGAAAGCTAACTAATACATTCTCCTCTCCACTGTTTTCATGGAAAAAATTGTGAGGGAAAAAAAAAAGATATGCTTGTATCATTGATGTTTTCGTTGGCTCATGGAGTTAGGTAGAACCAACATTATAGTAAAGTTCATTTAACGTATTAAAATTTCTCCATTTTGGTTTTTTACATGTATTTAGTGTATGAGCACACATGCACACATGTGCACACACACACATGCACATGTGCCCCAATACACCCATTTGCCCACCACAGTGCAGCAGTAAAGATCAGAAGACAGCTTATGGGGGCTCGTACTCATCCCCCACAGTATGGGTTCTGTGGGTTGAAGTCAGGCCATTTGGTTTGGCGGCAAGCCGAACCTACTGACTCCTCTTGCCATCCTAGCACACCCCGCCTCCCTCTTTAACCCTCTATTTTCATTTTAGGCTGTTCTGAGGCAAAACGCAGCCCTTGCATGTGCCAGGCATATGCTCTACCTCCGACTTCATCCTTAACTTGTCTTCTTTGACATCTCTTTTTCCTGTTCTCTGCCTAAATGTAGCCACCTTTTATTCAACTTTATACAGTTTGTTTGTTTTGTTTTGTTTTGTTTTTCCAGAATTAATCGACTTTATTTTCCTTGTAAAAAGCCTTATGTGGTAGCCACAGCTGGATCCTGGGTCCTCTGAACAGACACTCTGGTGTGGGTTTTCACAAGATGATCAGTGAATTCCTGATAAGGAGACTTGGTGAACACAGTTTCTTTCCAGAGGTCGGGTATCAGGTAGCTGTAGGTCTTGGAAATGGCATCAAAAGTGGCCTTAGCAAAGTTGCCCAGGGTGGCAGTACAGCCCCTGGCTGATGTGTAGCAGTCATCAATACCGGCCATCATCAATAGCTTCTTGGGCACAGGAGCAGAGACAATGCCAGTGCCTCTGGGGGCAGGGATGAGACGCACCAAAACAGAGCCACAACGGCCTGTCACCTTGCATGGAACAGTGTGTGGCTTGCCAATCGTGTTCCCCCAGTAGCCTCTCCGCACAGGGGTGATAGAAAGCTTGGCCAAGATGATGGCCCCTCGGATAGCAGTGGCTACCTCCTTGGAGCACTTAACACCAAGACCAACATGACCATTGTAGTCCCCAATAGCGACAAAAGCCTTGAACCTGGTCCGCTGGCCAGCCCGTGTCTGCTTCTGCACTGGCATGATCTTGAGAACCTCATCCTTTAGGAATGCGCCCAGGAAAAAGTCAATAATCTCGGACTCCTTAATGGGCAGGGAGAACAGATAAATCTCCTCCAAGGACTTGATCTTCATATCCTTAACCAGGCAGCCCAGTTTGGTGACGGGGATCCACTCCTTGTCTTCGGCTTTTCCTCCACGAGCCCCGCGGCCTCGACCACGGCCATGGCCTCGGCCACTACCGTGACCCCTAAGACTGCTGCCTCGCCCTCCTAATCCTGGGCCCCCGGGTCCTCCGGGCCCTCCCACTGCACCGGCGTCATCTGCCATTTGGTGTTTTCCCAAGGAAGAAGAAGCAACTTTATACAGTTTTACTCACCTTCATTCCTTGTGCCTGGATTCCACATGGGATATGGACCTCTTTGTGCTGTAGTAACCCATTCCATCCCCTGCTGTTATCACTCTCATCATTTTTGAGGGTCCTGTTCTGCTTTGTTACACAGTAAGGCCAGCTCTGGTAACAGTAAGATAAGCATCTTTCCCTAAAAATAGACCAGAAAGGAAGAAAGAAGGATGGAAGGCCTACAAATAATAGCAGCAATGGGTTCTGTCTCTTAGCTCACACACACTAGTAGATTATCTTGAGGAGTTATATCAAGTAAAGATATTTGGTTTTTTGTTTGTTTGTTTTTTCAAGACAGGGTCTCTCTGTGTAGCCTTGGCTACCCTGGACTCACTTTTTAGACCAGGCTGGCCTCGAACTCACAGAGATCCTCCTGCCTCTGTCTCCCTAGTGCTGGGATTAAAGCCAGCAAGATATTTATCTCTCTTTTATCCACTGAGTGTTTATAACTTTCAACAAGTACAAGCAAAACTGATCTAGAAATCTTTTAATGCTCATCACTTTGGTGGCTGACACAGATGTCTGTTATGCTCTACAGTGCAAGGTGTTAAAATGGTGTTGAGTGGGGGCATTTAATGCTTTATGAAATTATGAAATATAATAATGTGCTCCAAAAATAAGGCCTTCTGAACTCACAGAGCTGGATATATAGCACTTAGAAAAAAGTTGGTCATTATACACCACGTGCATGTCAAAATGAGACCAGGACACACATATCCAATAATCTTGCAGTTAGGCAGATAAAGAATTCATGAAGTCCCATTTACTAATTGTTGCTCTTAGTGCCTGTGCCAACAGTGTTCTGTTCAGAAAATATTTTCCTTTGCTAAAGAGTTTCAAAGCCACTCACCAATTTCTCTTCTCTCAGGTTCAGTGTTCTGTGGTTTTATGTTGAGATCTTTGATCCACTTGGACTTGACTTGAGTTGTGTTCAGGGTGATAAATGTGGATCTATTTGGATTCTTCTACATGCAGACATCCAGTTAGACCAGGACCATTTGTTGAAGATGCTGTCTTTTAGCCAGTGTGTATTTCTGGCTTTATCAAAATCAGGTGTCCATAGGTGTGTGAACTGATTTCTGGTTCTTCAATTCTATGCTATTGATCAACGTGTCTGTCTTTACACCAATACTATGCTCTTTTTATTACTGTAGCCGTGTACTAAAGACCGGGGTGGTCTACAGCACACCTGCAGTACTTCTTTTATCATTTAGGATTGTTTTAGCTATCCTGTTTTAGGTGTGTGTGTGTGTGTGTGTGTGTGTGTGTGTGTGTGTGTGTGTTTATATATGAAGCTGAAAATTGTTCTTTCAAGTTCTGTGAAGAATTGTGTTGGAATTCTGGTGGAGATTACATTGAATCTGTAGATTGCTTCAGGTAGGGTGGCCATTTTCACAATATTAATCCTAGTGATCCATGAGCATAGAAGATCTTACCATCTTCTGGTATCTTCTTCAATGTTTTTTTTTTCAATGTCTTACAGTTTTTATCATGCAAGACTTTTGTAGGCCCAATTTTCGTATCAATTATATTTTATTATGAACTTATTAAATGAGCCTACCTCCGTAACAACCCAACTAACCCAAACAATCAGAAAAGGATATTTTTTTTAAAACTCTACAATGAAACGTTAAGTATATCAGTGCCTGGCGTAGTCAGCAGGATTTCAGCAGACCAGCAATTCCACTAAAGTTGCTGCTGGAACCTGGAGCAGCAGCTGGAACCTGAAGCCTCAGCTGGAGTCCAAAGCCTTGAAGCTTTACCCCGGAGCAGTTCTCTTTAGGAGCCTCTTGAAGTGCAGGGATGAACAGCCAAACCAAGTCCCAACCAAAAAGCCCCTTCTCCTGATGTGTACGTGTGTGTGTGTACACATACACACGTACACATCTCAGTCTGTTCAAGGGTGTTTTTCACCAAGCTCCCCCACAAAGTAGTTCAACTTCTTTGTGGAAAAACATCCTGCTCACGCACATCTAAGTGGTAAACATCCTGCTCTCTTCTCCATCCCACACTTGGGATCAAAATAGAAACAGGTTTATCTCCCCTTCAGACTTTCACTTGCTTGATTAAAGTTGCCCCACAATATTCTGTATTTTTATTTGTTTTTGTTTTGTTTTGTTTTGTTTTTGAAACAGAGTTTCTCTGTGTAGCCTTGGCTATCCTGGACTAACTTTGTAGACCAGGCTGGCCTCGAACTCACAGCGATCCGCCTGCCTCTGCCTCTCAAGTGCTGGGATTAAAGGCATGCGCCACCACCGCCCGGCTCTGTATTTTTAAAAGACTATTGTGAAAGGTATTGTTTCTCTGATTTCTTTCTCAGTCCATTTGTCATTTGTACAAAGGACAGCTACTGGTGTGTGTGTGTGTGTGTGTGTGTGTGTGTGTGTGTGTGTGTGTGTGTGTGTGTGTTTGGTTGGTTTTTTGAGACAAGGCTTCTCTGTGTAGCCCTGGATGTCCTCGAACTTGTTCTGTAGCCGCCGGTCTCAAACTCACAGAGATCCGCCTGCCTCTGCCTCTGAAGTCCTGGGATTAAAGAGAAGTACTACCTCCTCCTGACGTGTGTGTTAATTTTACATCCTGCTACTTTGCTGAAAATGTTTATCATCAGGTTTTGGAGTTTCCTGGTGGAATTTTTTAGGGTCCCTTAGGTATACTATCGTTATCTGTGAATAAAGATATTTTGATTTTTTTCCTTACCTATCTGTATCCTCTTGATCTTCTTCAATTATGTTATTGCTGTAGCTAAGACTCCAGTACTATATGCAATAGGTATGGAGGGAGAGGAAAACCTTGTTTTGTTCCCAATTTTAGTGGAACTGCTTTGAGTTTCTCTCCATTTAAGCTGATTTTTGTTGTTGTTGTTGTTGTTATGGGCTTGCTGTAAATGTCCTTTATTATGTTGGGGTATGTCCTTTGTGTCCCTAGTCCCTGCAGGACTTTTATCATGAATAGGTGCAGGATTGTGTCAAAGGTGTTTTCTGCATCTAATGATATATTCATGTGGGTTTTGTTTTTCAGTTTGTATCCTCTTGATAGTAGATTATGTTTATTGATTTATTTATGTTGAACTACCCCTGCATCTCTCGGATGAAGCCTACTTGTTCATGGTGGGTGCTCTTGAATTTGGTTTGCAAGTATTTTATCAAGAATTTGTGTGTCTACATTCATAAGAGAAATTGGTTTGTTATTCTCTTTTTTGTTGGGTCTTTATGTGGTTTAGGTATCAGAATATTTATGACCTCATAAAAAGAATCAGGCAACGTTCCTTCTGTGTCTGTTTTGTGGAATAATTTGAGGAATATTGGGGTTAACTCTTCTTTAAAAGCCTGGTAGAATTCTGCACTAAAATGATTTGGCTCTGGGCTTTTTGTTGTTGTTGTTGTTGTTATTTTGGTTGGGAGGCTTTAATGACTACTTCTATTTCCCCAGAGGTTATAGATCTGTTTAAGATGATTGTCTGGTCCTGATTTAACTTTGATAGGTGTTATAGCAAGAAAAGTATCCATTTCTTTTAGATTTTCAAATTTGGTGGAGTATAGGCTTCTAAAGTGTGTCCTTCTGATTCTCTGGATTTCCTCTGTGTTTTGTTATGTTCCCCCTTTTGTCTCTAATTTTATTAATTTAGATCTTATTTCTCTATCGAAGTTGAGCTTCAACATCAACTGGGGAAAACTGAGGTGGGACGTGAATCCTTGGCTGGCTGGCTGCTGACCCTGTAGGCTTTCTCTGAGGGCAACCTTCCAGGCCGGAGCTGATTGGTACCGGCAATAGCTTCTGCTGATGGCTCCTGGCAGGGCCTAGGGCTGATGGCTCCTAGTGGGGGCTAGAGCTGATGGTGGCAAATGTCTAAAAAAGAAAAGGAAAGGAGAAAAAAGAGCCAAGCACACACTTGAGAGGAGGAGGCAGGTGGATCGATGTGAGTTCGAGGCCAGCCTGGTCTACAAAGCGAGTCCAGGACTGCCAACACTACACAGAGAAACCCTGTCTCTGGAAAAAAAAAAAACCACGGACATGCACACACACACACACACACATGCACACACTTACACTTGATGATGAAGTAAGACAGACTCCAGCAGATAGATTTCAACAAGCTTCTTCTATTTCTCACTTTACAGTTCATATACATACATACACACGTACATACATACATACATACGTACATACATACATACATACATACATACGTACATACATACGTACACACACACATCTTGGTGGATGGAAAAGATTCTAATCCAACCTCTTTTTTCATTTTTTAAAATTAATTTATTCATATTACATCTCAATTGTTATCCCCTCACTTATATCTTCCCATTCCTCCCTCCCTCCTTCTTTCACCCTGTTCCCCTCCCCTAGGTCTGTGGCAGAAGGGGACCTCCTCCCCCACCATATGGTCACAGCCTATCAAGTCTCATCTTGGTAGCCTGCTTATCCTTTCTCTGAGTGCCACCAGGCCTCCCCACCAAGGGAAAGTGGTCAAATATGCCAACCCAACCTTATACAGATACACACATCTTTGTGGATGGAAAAAGATTCCAACAACTTTTTTATTTCTCCCACAGCTTATATATCCCAGCAAGATCTTTCAAGCAGTACAAAAATCACAATGTGTTTATATTCTATTTCTCTATAAATAAATGAACACAATGGATATAGGTAAGAAAATCATGTCCCCAATACCGTCACATGATCTTACGTATTATGGGGAGAAGCAAACATGAATAACAAGTTATTTCCAAGAACCCACATACATTTGTACTTAAGCAATTTGTTACATATTAACAGAGTATAACCAAGCAAAGTAATTTCTCAGCCAGCTTTTCTTTACTGGCAGGCTGCAGTTTGCAGTTACAAAGGATTAAATTATTTTAAGAAGCAGTCTTATAAAGAGCTTAAAAGAATTACAAGTCTAAACTCCCATATAAAAATAATCAGCCATTTCTACTTTAAGTCCTAAAGGTGCTCATCTACTCATTAATATGTTTTATTAAAGCATTTCAGGAAGCTGAGGGCAGAAAAATAGAATAAAGAAATCAGTCATCATCTTAGTCACCAGGCCAGCTTGAAAGAGTCATGTCAGCCAATGGTGCTATGGGCCACTGTTCTTGCTTTGCCAACTTCAAAAAGTCCCTAGCCTTACTAATAAGACTGGACTTTCAACTTCAATTGTCCCCTAAGATTTCCTGAATCAGGGCCAATAGCAAAACCATCTTTACCTCACTTTGCTAAACTATTTTTCCCTAAGACTTTCTACATCAGAGCCACTAACAAAAACATCTTTAACTAACCTTGTCAAACAATCTATTTTTTCCAGATTCTTCCTAAGGGTAATGATCATTGTTAACAATCTACATCTGCAGGGTGTTTTCAGAGATGGTGGTTGAATCATTAATTTGCTCCAGCAGCAATGCCTGAAAGAGAGCAATCACTGTTATTGCGTATGCCAATGATACTGCCCAGTGAGGGGCTGGGAGCCCCCTTTATAGTACTCACACAATTCACATGTTAAGGGGATTGTAAGGACCACAAAGGTAACAAGCAGAGCTGTGCTCCATAACAGCACAAAATCCTCAGGACACGTAGTTCTCAGGGTTAGGCCTCGCCGAGGCACACCCATTGTGGGTTTGCTAACTGGTGGGCTGTATTCCATGAGTGCTAGAGTTGTTTTGCTGTTCCTCCTGCATGGCCCCAAACATTTCTCCACATTTTAATCTGAATAAGGGTTTGTCAAATGTATTGGTTTTCTCAGATAACCAACTCTATGTGTCATTGATTCTTCTAAGTTTTTCTATTATATTGATTTCATCCCTGACTTTGACTATCTCTTGCTGTCTACTCCTCTTGGATTTCTTCTTTTTGTCCTGGAGCTTTCAGGTGTACTGTTAAGCTGCTAGTATGAGATCTCCCCAACTTTTTAGTGTAGGCACTTAGTGCAATGACCAGGCCTCTAGAGCCTCCTTCACTGTGCCCCGTAAGTTTGGGTATGTTGTGTCTTCATTTACATTCGATTCTAGAAAGCTTTTAAAAATTTTTTTTGTAATTTCTGTCTTGACCCATTTTTCCATTCAGATGAGAGTTGTTCGGTTTCCATGAGTCTGTAAGGGTTCTGTTCCATTATCATTCAGCTTTAATTCAGTGATGGTCAGATTGGATGCGGGATGTTATTTCAATTGTCTTGTATCTGCTGAGACTTGCTTTGTGTCAGGTATATGGCCAGTTTTGGAGAAAGTTCCATGAGCTGCCGAGAAGAAAGTATATTGTTTTTTGTTGGGTGAAATGTTCTGTAAGTGTCTGTTAGGTCCGTTTATTTGGTTCATGTAGTCAGTTAGCTCAAGCATTTCTCTGTTTGGTTTTTGTCTGCGTGACCTGTTTGTTTACTAGTGTGAGAAGCATATTGAAGTCTCCTGCTCTCGCTGTGTGAGGGTCAATAGTGTTTCTTTTTATGAACATGAGTCCCCTTCTGTTAAGAATTACGTTCTAGAGCCAGGCGGTGGTGGCACACGCCTTTAATCCCAGCACTCAGGAGGCAGAGGCAGATGGGTCACTGTGAGTTCAAGGCCGGCCTGGTCTACAAAGTGAATCTAGGACAGCCAGGGTTATACACAGAGAAACCCTGTCTCGAAAAACCAAAAAATAAAGAATTTCATTCTCTGAATAGATCTTTCCTTTGATGAGTATGTAGTGTCCATCTCTTCTGATTAGTTTTGGCTTGAAGTCTGTTTTGTTAGATATTCAAATGGCTACACCAACTTGCTTCTTGGGTTCATTTGCTTGGAATATCTTTCTCCAACTTGAACCCTGAGATAATGTCTATCCTTGACATTAAGGCATGTTTCTCTTGGATGAGGAAGAAAAATGAATCCTGTTTCATAACCATTCTGTTATTCTGTGTTTGTCTGTTGAGGAATTGATACTGTTGATCTAGAGAGGTATCAGTGACCAACCGACGGTTGTTGACTTCCTGTTGTTTATCCAAGCTATTTTAATGTATTTTTCTTGTGCTTCAGCTATAGGATGTAATGTTCAGGCCCTGCTGTGGTAGGGTTGCTGGGCTGTAGTGGAGACATATTGTCCTGGCTGTAATTGTGTTTTTACACTGGAGTTTAGGTATCTGGGTTTGGGATGCTTGTGATTCTAGGTACTGCAATCTGGTCTTGACTTTGTTGGGTGGGTGTTTTGTTCCTGGGTTTCTGTTGCTGCCCTTACAGGTTCTTAGGAGAGTGTGGTGACTGTGGGTTGCCTGGTAAGGGAATGCTTGAGATCCCACCCGCCCGGTATCACCTCTAGAGGCTCTGGTTAGGGACAGATGTAATCTCTTACTGGTGCAGGAGCAGCCAGACCCCATTCCTGAGAACTTCCAAAGGCCCCAAGCTCAGGACTTGAAACTCTACCGACCCCACCCTCTCATCCCTCCCCACTCCGGGAAACACCGCCTCCAGAAAACCCTACATAAGCCCCGCCTCCTGCTCAGATCACATCTGCCCCTTCTGTGTCTTTTCCCAATAAATCTCTTGAATGAAGTTTGTTGTCGGGGGTGACTTCGTGGTATTCCTTGTCAGATGTCTTTCCCTTCAGAGCTGTAACAATTACAGTGGAGATAGGCTAGAAGTGGGCTGAAGGAGTCCACAGGAGGGAACGCAGGGTAAGCCTCCAGGATCTGCTCAGCCCTCTGGGAATGGGGGCAGGGAGGGAGGAAGGCCACAGCCTGTAGTTGGCTATGGAGCTGGGAATTAGACTTGGGAACTGGATGTGGAGGAGACTGGAGATCTGCAGTTAGTCTATTCGCTTCCCTGGCAGAGGCCAGCGGGTCCCCAGGGAATGCATGAGGGAGTTGGAAGGTGACACAGAGGGGTGGAGTGGTGAAAGAACCTGTGTGATCTGCTGGAGATGGGGGAAGGGCGGCCACAGCAGATGGCCTGCTGCGGAGCTGGAGGTGAGCCTGGAAGATTGCATTTGGAGGAAGGGAGGGGAAGTGAAGGTCTGAGATCACCTGCCTGCTTCCCCCACTTCGGGGGGCGGGGGGGGGGCTTTGAATCAGGTAAACCTGGTTTGGGGAACTGCTAGCCAATAAGCACCCAATAGGCCTTACTGAAGACTATTATACAGAATTGTTGATGATTTTTTTTTTAATGCCTGATTGGTATGGGGGTTCATTTTACCTCGTTTTAAAACGTAGCTAATGAAATTTAACCATTACAAATAAAAATTTAATATCAAATGCTTTAACTGTTTTCTGTGCTGGGGTTCCTCTAAACTATGAAAGAGTTCACAAGGCATCTCAAAAACAATCGTTCTTTTCTTTAACACAAATGTGCATCTCTTTGAACCTTGCTCTTTTATTACTACAGGCATCTTAAAACAAAGCATGTTTGGTTTTATGTCAAACACTGGATTTTGCTGGAGCATCTGAGACGCGTCAAGGACTGGCAGAATGGCGTCTGCAGTAGCCATGGCTTTCCTGGTGGAGCAACAGACTGGCTGAAGAAGCTGCATGCGGAGCTCATACTAATTACTAGTGATGCATCAAACCAGAGAATGTCTGCCAAACAAGCATGCGATATGGTTCCTTTGGAAATATGCCTATTTTCACAGCCCTAAATACTTCCCTGTAGAACTAAGTTAAAAATATCAGCTCTTATCATAGCAACAAAAACATCAGCCCTCCAGATCAGTCACTGTCCCCCACAAACATTGTGCATTATTACTATCAGTGACTCCCCATTATGTATTTGGGGGAGAGGGGATTTGGCAAGCACATGTTTGGTAAAAATACAATTGAGATAATAGAAATACAAAAGGAATAAAGTGAGCCTAACTGATGATAACCACACCTAGCCAACTAATGATGACTTAACATTAAAGCAACTAGGCTAGTCTGTGACCTAAAAATGTGTGAAATAGGATCATGGAAAATATAAAAACATAAAAGTCATTTCAATGTTAAACTGTCCCTATATTAGTCCTAAAAGCCTAAAAGCCATTTTTGTTTGTTAATTCGATGCTCTTATGTTTGTAATAGTCTCTTAGTTTATGAAGAAGACATACCTCTCAATATCCATTGCCCAAAGTATACCAGATTCGGATGTGTAATGTTAAATATATTGCCTAAAGTGCATGCAGGGCATAACATCCAGTTGGATCAGTTGTGATGCTAAACTGCTTAATTTTAACACATTTAGTCCCACTGTAGCAGAAGTAAAATTAATTGAAAAAATTAGTACTGGTTTTAAAATGGCACAGAAAATGCCATTTTGTAAATCAACAAAAGAAAAGATATTTTTCAAAGACTTTTCACTTAATAAAAGATTACCTACTTTGCAATGTGAAGCTATGTGCCCCCGCTCCCTTTCTCTCTGACAAAAGTTTCTCTCTGTAGCCCTGGTTGTCCTGGAATAAACTCTGCAGACCAGGCTAGCCTCAATCTGAGAGATCTGCCTGCCTCTGCCTCCAAAATGCTGGGGTTAAAGGTGTGCACCACCATGCCCAGTGAAGCTGTGCTTTTTGAATGTGTGAGGTGGTGTTGAAGCTTGGGAAGGGGCATTCCTACAGTGCAGTGCAGTGGACCCAGGGAGTACTCTGTAAAGGTTGCTTCATATAACAATGCAGTTGTACAAAACAAATATTCTCAGTGAAGTAAATTATGTAACATTTGCTACTTTCAAGTAAATAAAATTTAACTCCATTGAAAACCAATGCATGCTCTTGTTGGTCTTTTTTTTTTTTTTCCATAATGTATTATATTCAGGGCAACATAAATTGTTTTTCTAGGCAGAAGACTGCTTCTTCAACACACCGAAGCCCCAGCTTCCTTCCATGACACTGTGGACAACAGAGGAAACATTGAATGACTATGTGAAGTCCTGACTGAATGCGTATTGTCGACAAGGGTCACTGCCCCAGAGCGTGGGAATTGGCAAAACCTTCCTCTAGCCCAGATGCATTACTGGAAAAAAAAAAAAAAACAATAAACAAAACTAGGAACTGCAGCTTACTCTTCTCACGTGACTGCAACCACACACACACACATACACACACACGCACACACACACGCACACACAACACACACACACACACACACACACACACACTGATCCCAGCTTTTCTGTCTGTGTATCTGCCCTTTCTCAATTCCCTTTCACCCCAGTCAGGCTTGCAGGGCCAACCCATGCTGGATGCAGTGATGAGTCCTTCGTGCCTCAAAACCAGTACCACCTGGGAGATTCTTGCAGATTACCAAGTTTGGCTGCCAGAACAAGGCACAGTGTGCTTCTCTGGCTCCCCCAGTGGTGGCGGTAGCTGCAGCGAGGAAATGAATTAGCAAGTTATAAACCCTGGGAAGTGAGAATGAATGTGTCTGATTTGCTAGGGCTGAAGGAGACAGGATACTCATTTGCATACCATGGTACCTTGCCTCCATAGCACGGTGCCTTTATCACCGGAAGACAATACTTAATTATCCTATGTGTGAGAGGATGGTGTGCCAGAGTACAATTAGAGACCCATTTGTTAGAGGCTAAGATCTCAGCACAGAGTGGGGTACTTTCTGGAACTCCCTGTGACTGTTAGGAAAAGTCAGCCCTGCATTTTCTTTTCTTTCTTTCTTTTTTTCTTTTTCTTTTTTTTGGGGGGTGGGGGTTGTTCGAGACAGGGTTTCTCTGTGTATCTTTGTATCCTTGGCTGTCCTAGACTCACTTTGTAGACCAGGCTGGCCTCGAACTCATGCTGATCCACCTGCCTCTGCCTGCCGAGTGCTGGGATTAAAGGTGTGTGCCACCACCACCCAGCAGGGCCTGCATTTTCTATGTGATGCTCCTTACAAAATTCTGGAGTCACCAGATCACGTAAGGTAAAGGGCCCTGCTGAGAAAGGGAATCCTGTTCTTCATAGTCCAAGTGCGAGGAATCAGCTATCCAGAGCATGCCAGACTTCAGTCTTAACCTGCAGAGCTCTACAGTACACGGTTGGCCCCATTGAACCACAGCTTCTACTTCCTGATACTGAGGAAATGAGCTAATGTTTGTGATCAGTGATGTTTGTGTCTTCTTAACCACCACTAATTTCTTAGCTCCAGCTAAGTGTTATGCCCAGACTGCGGGGGGGGGGGGGGGTCAGGGGGAGGGGACCCCAAAGACCACTAGGAGTCTGAAGTCATATGCAAAAGCAAAGAGCCTTTATTCAAGCTCAAACTCAACTGTCCTTAAGGCAGGGTTTTTATTGTGCTTACAGCAAGAAACCGGGAGTTTCCAGTTTTGCAGTTATGGGATTGGCTGACATTTAGCAAGGTTGGGCTGGCACTAGGGGATTGGTTGAACCTGACCTCGAAATGAGTGAGCAATCTATCAATAACATCTGGGGGATGTTGGGTACTTGATTGGTTCGAGCCTAGGATGGTTCCTTCCTGCAACAGTTTGTGGCTTCCCAGCAACAGAGGTGAACTTAAGGGCAGGTTCAAGGTGGTGCCTCCTGACAAAATGGAGTCACATTAGCTAGGGCTCTTCACTAAGCAGCAGCAATCGTCCCCACAAAGCAAAGGTTTCAATTTGGTGGTTCTAGCCCTTCAAGAATGTCACAAGCCAGGCCTCCATCATTCACAAGGTTCTCACCCTTATCTTCCAAGTTCCCATGGTAACCCATTTGAGCACTAGGAGGTTTTTCATCCCAAAGCTCTGAGGTCCTTCACTCCTCCCCTAAACATGGTTAGGCCCATAAGAGCAATTCTGTACTAACACAACACCAGTTTCTGTCTTGGGGTTACTACTGATGTGATAAAACACCACAACCAGAAACAACTTGAGGAGGGAAGGGTTTATGCCAGCTTCTAGTTGTAGTCCATGGTCAGAACATGGTCCAGGAATGGAGCCATGAGACTTCTGAGTGCTCGTGAGAAAACTCCAAGAAAACAAGACGGGAGTCTCATAACCTCAGCTTCATCAAACATGGACTTGTTCTTGAAATGTGTTTTTGTGCTCCTCCCAAGGTGCAGCGGATAGGTGTGCGTTCACTTCATGTCCCTCAGTATTTCTTACTGTGGTTATCCAATGAAATGTTTAAACTATCCTTTCTATGCCTCTGTGGAAAAACATCTTTCTGAGATGCAGCTTGTCCTTGTGATTGTCCACAGCTTGAGCCCGTGAAGACTTCACTCCTGCATGAGACCAAAGTCTGCCTCATTTTATCAGCTCCATTCTCTCAGGCCCCACTGCTTCTAGAGCAGTAAACAAGTGGCAAACAGGGACCTGAAGTCGGTTACAAGATGCAGAGATGAGTGAGAGTAGTGTGTCAGAAAAAAACCTGGAAGGCTTTGCCTTATGTCGGTTTTTGCATTTTTTTTTTTCCAGAAAGGAACACAGGTATCAAAATCACCACTGTTAAATTGTTCGCTGGCTGTTTATGATTATAGTTCCTGGTTTCCAGAAGAAGGAACTTGAGGTGAAGACGTACCGGGCAGAGTCCAAAAGAATATTGAAAAGACATGTAACACGGGGGAAAGACACCGTTCAATTCTGAGTCACTTGGGCATTAATTCAGACTTATTAAAATCCTTCAGGACAATAAGAAGGACACTAATCATGAGGAAGAGATGACTAATCCCTTGAATACATATGAGCTGGATAATCAGGCTTAAGATAGTAAAAGAAGTTTTTTTTTTTTTCTTTTTTTTTTAAAGGAGAGTCTCCTCATTCAGGAAAATCAGAAAGTGAGAACAGCAGCACCAACATGTACTCTGGTCAGTTCCCCAGCTCCCTTACCAGAGCCTCCTATAAAGAGTAGCCATTGCCTGCAAAGGACCCAAAAGCATGGAATGAGGAAGCTGACAATCAATCTGATCCTCCATTCCTTCCACTTCCTGTTAAGGATTTAGGAGAGCCTATGAAATTGCTAAGTTTACAGCTTAGGCAAGCTAGCTTATGGCAGAGAAAAGGAACTCGTTAGCAATTTCTCTCCACCCTTGTGAGCTGCGTTTTGGTATTTCCAGGGCAATTTCAGCAAAATTAGACATGGATATAACAAAAGATTTTTTGGTTTTTTTGGTTTTTTGGTTTTTGGTTTGGAAGTGTGTGCCTCCTATGGACCTGCTGTTCCATGATATTATGAATTCCTTTTTGGTTGGAGCAATAATGCACAATGGTTGTTGTATGGTTTTTATATAATGGCTAACATGGCTCTTGGCGTCTTCCCAGTGTCTTCATTGGCAAGTGTGGCTTGCAGATGAAGCCCATGAAAGCGTTCAACAACTAGGACTGAGGGCGATCTTGGAAACGTCTCATAGGAAATGCTGACAGGAACTGGTATATGGCCATTAACAAAACAGATCATCAGTTATATAATATCCCTGCGTCTCTCTCATGTTAGGGACTTAGCTATAGCTGCTAGGAAGAAAACCGATAAGGGATCTGACTTCAGGTCTAGTTATATAAAAATTATGCAGGGGCCCTCTGAGCCTTGTGCTGATTTCATAGGAAGATTCAAAGATGCTATTGAGCAACAACTAAAAGAGAAACAAATTCAAGAGTTATTATTAAAACAGCTGGATTTTGATAATGCCAATGAAGATTGCCAAGGAATAATCAGACTTCAGAGAGAGACAGGAAATTGTATATATGGATTTTCTGAAGTTATGTAGGGACCTAGAAACTCAGAGAAAATTTAGCTGCTTTTAAAACATATGCAAATGTTCAAAAGCAGATGTCAGCAAAATGTTTCAGTTGCAGCTGGCCTGGCCAAATGTAAATTGTCACTACAAAAATAAATTCTCAGAATCAAGGGGCTCCTGGCGTATTCCCTAAATGCAAGAAAGAAAAACATTTGGCTGAGGAATGCTGATCTAAATATGATAAGGATAGCAATACATTGCCTAGCAACAATAACAATACCAGTCAACAACAGGGAAATGCATCCAGCCCCTCCCTTTGCCACTCCCCACCCAGAGGACCTGAAAAGAGTAACATTTGTGTCAGCTCCAGATTGTACTCAATCTATTCTTTGGCATCTGATATTCCTTTTCCTAAAGATGTTGCCATTTCAACCTCTAAAATATCCTTTTAAGTTACACACAGGATATGGGAATCTATACTGCCCCGGACAGTGGATCTTTCATTGGGTCACAGTAGTTTAGCCAAGAACTCAGAGTTCATACAGGAGTCGTTGGTAAAGATTATACAGGAGGATCACAGCCATAATCATAGTGCCTGCTGATTTGCAATTTAAAGCAGGAGGGGAAATGGAGTTATTATTATCGCCTTACACGGCACCTTCATGGAAAAATGCATTTCGTGAGGGAGGATTTGGCAGTATAAATAAAACTGTAGCTTTAAGCACCTTAGTGGAGGAGAATGATAAGCCATTATTGGATTTAAAAATAGGAGGAAAGCTGGGCGTGGTGGCGCATGCCTTTAATCCCAGCACTCGGGAGGCAGAGGCAGGTGGATGGGTGTGAGTTCGAGGCCAGCCATCTACAAAGTGAGTCCGGGACAGCCAAGGCTATACAGAGAGACACTGTCTCGAAAAACCAAAAAATAAATAAATAAAGAAAGAAAGAAAGAAAGAAAGAAAGAAAGAAAGAAAGAAAGAAAGAAAGAGAAAATTAAATAAAATAAATAAAATAAAAATAGGAGGAAAAACTTTTGTAGGAAAAAACTGATTCTGGACCCAAACTGATGCCCCCATTATAAGCACAAAAGAATGGCCTGTTGTGGACGTAAATTTAACCCTAATTGATTTGGGAACTATGAGGTCTAATGAGATTAAACAAAGTGCTACAAAATTAACAATGCATAGGTTCAGAACGCATCCTGGAGCCTCGTGTTACTCATTAGAGTGTCAACCACAAACTGCTTTGGAGATGTGTATTCCCACTGCTAACGCTACCCCTGCCTCACAAGCGTGATGGCTGATGGGGAGAATGGGATATCAGAAAAGGAACGGACTAGGAAAAGAGTTGCTAGCGATTATTAAACCTATATTCCCACAAGGACAAAAACATAAAGATGGATTAGGATTTTCACAAGGGCCATGGAAACCTATAAAAGTTACATGAAAATCTAGTGAGCCAGTCTGGACACTTCCATGGTGCCTTTCTAAAGAGAAATTACAGACCCTTCACCAGGTAGTGAGAAAACAGCTGCAGAATGGGCAAACCCATGGAATTCTCCTGGGTGTTTTTGTAATTAAGAAATCTGGTAAGTGGAGACTGTTGATTGACTTACAGAATGTCAGCGCCACCATGTGGACAATGGGAGCTTTACAGACGGCTTTACCTAGGCCCACAGCTATTCCTAGATTGGCCTTTAATAGCTTTTAGTTCAAAAAATTGCTTTTATACAATATATGTTGATCCTGATGGCAAGCTGCATTTTCCATTTTCTGCTTCCTAACTCATCCATAAACAACCTCAGCTCTGCTATCAATGGATTGCATCACCTCAAGGTATGACAAACTGCCCTCCTCCGTGTCAATACCATCCAGGAAAGGCTTTAGAGCCTCTAAGGCCGGCCTTCCCTCAGGCTAACACTATTTGTTACACGGATGACATTCTGTTAGCCACCTCTAAAGAAGAGCTACAATCCATACATGACATGACTTAGGATATGCTTTAAAAAATGGGCTGATTATTGTACCTGAAAAGGTGCAAAGATCAGACACTTTGCAATATTTGGGACAACTAGTTACTAGAACAAATGTTAAACCACGCCAAAATAAAATGTCTATTAGACCAGGCAATTTAAAAATGCCTAGCGACATTTAGAATTTATTAGGGATTCCTAATTGGCCGTGCCCTTCTTCTTTAGGAGTGTATAATTATGTAGTAGCCAGTCTATTTTAAGCTCTAGGAGAGATGGCACTGCATAGTCCTCACACACCATCTTGAGAGGCAAGAAAAGAACCTACAGCTATTTGACTTCAGGCTAAAAGAGACATGTGTGCACTGGGTAGATCCTTCGCTGCTTTTATTTTTTTTTTTTAATATCTTATTTAATTTTAATTTGTGTGCATTGGTGTAGAGGTGTCAGATCTTGGAGTTACAGACAGTTGTGAGCTGCCGTGTGGGTGCTAAGGAATTGAACCCTGGTCCTTTGAAAGAACAGGTGGTGCTCTTAACCACTGAGCCACCTCTCCAGCCCCCTTTGCTGCCTTTAAATGTACTTATTTTCTCCACTAAATTGTTTCCCCACTAAAGGATAAACTTTTGGAATGGGTCTCTTTCCACTGTAAGGGCCAGAAAATACTAACCGCTTAACCTTCCTGCTCAGTTAGGAAGTCAAGGGAGGGCCTGATGTCAACGGTTCTACGGATTTGATCTTTGTTGTGTTCTCTTACCCTTTACTAAGAATCTTTTTTAAAAAGAGTGGTACAGAGCTCTATGTCTTTTCAAATTTCATTATCCAGTTGGTAAGGTATGGGATTTCCTCTATGCAAGCTGAATTTGTGATCACAAAAAGCATCCAACCTTCTCCCCTTCCACAGGCAATACTTATTTCATCAGTGATCCATCTAAGGGTGTAGCAGGGCTTCGTGGTCCAGACATTCACTAAGCTACTGTTAGATCTTTCCCCTTAGCCCAACAGGCGGATCTGGCTGTTTTGACTTCATCTATTATGGCTAATCCATAATCGTCTCAGGCTTTGCTTATGTTGCAGGAGTATTTCCAGCAATAGAAACTGCTTTAATTTTATCTTCACATTCGGTCATGCTCACATTACTACAGGAACCCCAGCATCTGGTTAAAAACCCCGCACACTTCCTCTGATTATTACTCACCCTCACGCACACTCTGCCTTCTCTGGATTCATTGCAGAAGGAGCTAGGCAAGCTGATGCAGTAGCCTGCCCTCCACGTACATCCAGAACAGCGTCACCAGCACCTATGCACCAGTGCTGATAGACTTCGCGTACAACACCACATCCCACTTAGACAAGCGAGGCGAACTGTGCAGGGATGTCTTACCTGTGCTCCCTTACATTGTCGAAGTCATATAGCTGGAGTCAATCCCATTAGTAAAAATACTAATGACTATGGCGACTGGGTGCCACTCATTTTGCACGGGTCTTGGATGTTGTGTCTGCACATTTACACTGCTACATATAGAAATTTTCTCTGGTCTGTACCTCGGTCCTCAGGGAATGTCTCTGCAGTGCGCTCTTCTCTTATACAAATATTTGCTGCTATGGGAATGCCTACTTCTATAAGCCCTTATAATGGACCAGTCTATAGCAGGAAAAAATTTTAAGAATTTCTGTAAAGAATGGAATATTAATCATTTTATAGTCATTCCTTGTAATCCTCTGTTGGTTTTGATTTTTTAACGGTTTTATTAGTAATTAATTAATTTATTTATTTATTTTGGTTTTTCGAGACATTATTAGTAATTTATTAAAGAACTATACCTCCCTTACAACCTGACTACACTAAACAGGAGGACAAGGAGATTAAGGAAAACCTTCTGGGTATCAGTTTCATGGGGCAAATCCCTTGGAGTAAATCTCAGGAGTCTAGCAGTTGTCTATCCGACAGAAGAAGCCACACCTCCGTCGACTGAACCTGGAGGAAACCACGGAGTTCACTGCCCAGAGCCAAATCTTCCAACTGCCTTTGGACAGTAACCTCTGATCTCTCTCCCGGCGGCGGAGTCGCCAGAGTCTGTCTTTTGTCTTGGGCTGAAACTTCCTCTCTCTGAGTCTATCTAAGGTCTTTATCACTTTAGGTTTTTTGTTTGTTTTTGGTTTCTCTGTCTAACAGCTCTAGCTGCCCTGGAACTTGCTCTGTAGACCAGGCTGGCTTTGAACTCACAGAGATCTGCCTGCCTCTGCCACCCAAGTGCTGGGATTAAAGGTGTGCGCCACCACCGCCTGGCTTCTTTTATCAGTTTGTAGAGGAAGGTCTCAGTGGGGTCAAGCCACCCAAGACTGCTACCTTGGGCCCAGCCTAAGGCAAGGTTAGATTCTTTCCACAATCCTCAAGGCCAGGGCATAATTAAAAGAGCACACAGAACATTGAAACAACAATTACTATTATTATTTTTTTTTTTAATTAAAAAGAGGGAGCACCAAAGAATGTTCCTGCACTTTCCTTTTTTATTTATTTATTATTATGTATACAATGTTCTGCCTGCATGTACACCTGCAGGCCAGAAGAGGGCATTAGATCACATTATATATGGTTGTGAACCACCATGTGGTTGCTGGGAATTGAACTCATGACCTCTGGAAGAGCAGTCAGTGCTCTTAACCTCTGAGCCATCTCTCCAGCCCCCTCCTGCACTTTTCTTACTTGCTCTTAATTTTTAAAATTTGCCTCAAAGTGATATACGTCCAAGACTATTTCTCCACAGAACATTTGGAACTGCCATTAGATTTGCCTATTCGGTTTAAACAATTTGAGATTTGGAAACCCGGCTGGCTGAAGAAAGCTGGGAAGAGGTACATATGTGTCTGTTATACACCTGAATGGACTAGGAGATCTTGGTATCATGTTTGCCCATGTGATACTTACCTTTCCTGTTATTTTTGCTGTTGATCAGTCTGTGCTGTGCAAGGTCCAGCATCAGCCAGGATAGTCTTCACTTTGATGTCTTTCCGTTCCTGACTACCAAATGCCTCTGCTCTTCACACTTGGCTTTGCTGCCTGGGTTCCCTCACCTGCCTGGGGAGTTCCCAAATTGTTCTATGTTCTATCTCGAAGGTATCTCCCAAATGTATTGAGAGTATGGGAAACGACCCAATGCTAAGACCCGTGTAGGCCAGTGCTTCTCAACCTTCCTAATGCTGCGACCCTTTAACATGGTTCCTCGTGTTGTGGTGACACCCGGCTATAAAATAATTTTGTTGTTACATCATAACTATAATCTTGCTACTGTTGTAAATTATAATGTAAATATCTGTGTTTTCCAATGGTGATCCTTGGGAAAGGATCAGTCTTGAAATCCACGGGTTGAGAATCATTGATGTAGGCAGAGGCTCCGTGTTTGAACTTTTAAGACTTCCTAGGTTGGTTGGGTTTTGTTGTCTTGGCACAAACAAGAGTTAACCAAAGAGGGAACAACAACCGAGGACTTATTTCTACTAGATTGGCCCGTAGGCATGCCTGTGTGGGATGCTCTTGATTAATTACTCACGGGACAGGGCCCCTCCCACCGTGGATGGTGCCAGTCCTGCGCTTGTAATCCTGAACTGCGTGAGAAAGCATGCTGAGCAAGCCATAGAGGGCAAAGCCAGTAGACAGTGTTCTTGCAAAGTCTCTGTTTCGGGATCCTGCCTTGGGCTTCTGCTCTGACTCCCTGGGGGTTAGATTGTGACCTCGGAGTTGTAAAATGAAATAAATCCTTTTCTCACCGAGTTGCTTTTGGTTGTGGTGTCTATCGCGGCAACTGAGAGCAAACTAGAGCACTTCGTGATTACTGGTCCCCTGCAGGAAGAATGCAGCTGTGGGTACCAGGCAGTCTTTTAGCGCCTCAGAGTTCTATGTACTGCAGGAAAGAACAGATAGTTAGATAGCTCCCGAGTTTGCTCCTCAGTCTGACCTCAGGCTCAAAGGTATCAATCAAACTTGAGAGTTTTACAGCTGGGCGTGGTAGCACACATCTTTAATCCCAGCACTCAGGAGGCAGAGGCAGGTGGATCGCTATGAGTTCAAGGCCAGCCTAGTCTGCAAAGTGAGTCTAGGACAGCCAAGGATACACAGAGAAATCTTGTCTCAGAAAACAAAACAAAACAAAACAAAAACAAAAACAAACCCTTGAGAGTTTTGCTCAGCCCAAGAGACCTGTTCTTGGTAACCCAGAACAGGCTGTCTTTTCCTGCTCAGGTCTCTGCCAGAGATGAGCCTCTTGCTGAAAGGACTCTAGTTTGTCCGAGTCCGGCTCTCCTGCCTTCCACAACTCTGTGCCTAGACCTTCAATCACCCACAGGCTGTGGCAGCGCACAGTGAAGTTCTCTGACATGTAAACGTGTTTCTTGTTGTTAGTGCCCCAGAGTAGCTCATCTTTTAACATTGGCTTATTCGTTTACAGTTCCATATATGCATATAATGCATTCTGGTCACACTTTATTCTCTCACCCTCTTACTGACTCCACCAACTTTTCTCTTTCAGACCAAGTCCCAATTCCACTTTCCTGTCTTTTGTTTTTGCTTCACGCCCTACTTGATTTAATGAGGACCACTCACATGGACACGAGTGTGACACTACTCATTGGATGGCTCAGGGTTTTTTATTTTGTTTTGTGTTGTTTCAAGACAGGGTTTCTCTAGAAGTCCTGGCTGTCCTGGACTCACTTTGTAGACTACACTGCCAGGCTGGCTGCCACCATGCCCAGCTAGAATGGCTCAGTTTTTGACCACAGATTTTCCCTCAAGATGACACTTGACCACTGTCCTCTGGGTTGCATAGGGTGACAACGGCCTTCTTCTCCACTGTAGTCCCACTCATTATTTCACCAAAACCTGCAGCTGGATTGTGAGTCATTAAAGTCGCGAGGGCTGAGGCTTTCCCAGCCTGTAGTATTGTCCAGTTCCGCGTGGCTTACCTTTGGAAGCTGCTGTTCCTCGTTCCCTCACTTGGAAGCTCTTCAGCTAAGCTGCATTTGGTTTACTGTAGTGACTGTCTTTCTTTCTTTCCCTTCATTTTTCTGATAGAGTTGTTTGTGCCTTTTAAGTATAGGATCATGCTTTCTTTGAATAGGGATTATTTTATTTCTTCCTTCCCACCGTTATTATTATTATTATTATCGTCGTTATTATTATTATTATTATTATTATTATTATCGTCGTTATTATTATTATTATTATTATTATTATCATCGTTATTATTATTATTATTATTATTATTATTATTATTATTATTATTATTTGAGACAGGTTTCTCTGTGTAGCCTTGGCTGTCCTGGACTCCCTTTGTAGAACAGGCTGGCCTTGAACTCACAAAGATCCGCCTGCCTCTGCCTCCTAAGTGCTGAGATTAAAGGCATGTGCCACAACACCTGGCCCATTATCCATTTTTAAATGTCTCATATCTTTGTTGCTCTGGCTAAGAGTTCATGCACTCTATCAATGAGAATGGGATGAGTACATTTCTTGCCTTATTATTTTTGTTAGAGAAAATGCTTTTTGGTTTTTCTCACTTAAAGTGAATTAGCTATATGTTTGTCAGAAATGGTTTTTGGTATGTTGAGGTATGAGCTATTTGTAGCTTCTTCACAGGAGTGTTGGACTTTGTTGGGAATTTTTCTGCATCTTTTGAAATAATCACTTCATTTTTGTTCATGTTTCTATTTTTAGCTGAATGACAATTATTGGCTTCCCTATGGTCCAACATCAGCACATCCCTAGACTGAAACCAATGTGATTATGGTGCGTCGTCTTTTTAATGTACTGTTTTGTTCACAAGAGTCTTATTCAGAATGTTTTTTAAAACTTATTATATTTATTTATTTATTTTGTGCAAATGGAAAGTGTTGCAGGATATTTGAGCCCATTGTGAACCCTGAGACTGTCAACTGCAAAAACCTGTTTCTAGTTGTGGAGTGGCTCAGCCCTAACACACACCTTTAGCACAAGAGCTTTCTGTTTGCTGTAAACAGGTACTTGTGGTGTGGCTCAGCCCTAGCACACACCTTTTATCTAAGAGGTAAATAAAGTCAACCTTAGGCCAAAAGGTGGAACAAGAAACCAGCTGACAGGGATTAAACAGAAAGGAGGGACATTGCGAGAGGGATATTTAAGACAGCATGGAGAAGTAGAGCTTTTGGCTTTTTCTATCTGGGGTGTGAGCTAAGTAAGAAATGCTTTTTCCTCTGGGACATGAGCTGAGTAGGAAGGTCAGCTAGGTGCTTTCTCTGCCTCTCTGAGCTAGTAGGCTTCCACCCCAGCATCTAGCTCCTGTGTCTTTATTGGTAAAATTGAATGATTGGGATTTTCTTTCTTTATAACATCAGGGAAGGGACCTTACAGAGCAAGTGTAGTGTGGAAGGCGAATAAACAAAAAGCTCTAGGATTAAAGGTGTGTGCTAGAGCTAAGTCACATTAAATGAGAAGCAGGTTTCTACAGTTCATAATTTCAGGGTTCACAATGGGATCAAATATCCTGGAACATTTTTCTACTGGGCCATCTCCCAGCCCTCCTGTCCCATTTGCATCTTTAAAAAAATATTTATTATGTATACAATGTTCAGCCTACATGTATACCTGCAGGCCAGAAGAGGGCACCAGATCTCATTATAGATAGTTATGAGCCACCATGAGTTGCTGGCAATTGAACTCAGGACCTCTGGATGAACAGTCAGTGCCCTTAACCTCTGAGCCATCTCTCCAGCCCCTATTTGCATCTTTTAATTGTTAAGACTGTTTGCAGTTATGTCCATTATTGAAAGCTATGTAACAACTTATTCCTTTATTTTAGAGGTTTGCTTTAAAATGTCATTCCCTGCCCCCGTTAATTCTCATTTATCTATCCTTGCCTTCCCGTTTGAACCATTCTTTCCCCACCGCTGTGCTTGTCTACACTTTTGCTCTACGTGTGTGGTATTCCTTGATGTGTCTTCTGTGGTCATGGCCTTGTGTTCCTAAATGGCTTCGGTGTGTGCTTTCCATGGGAGTCATATTTTTCTTTCATTTGTAAAGGATTATTTTGGTGTATATAGGGAATTTTGTTGCCGATTATTTTGTTTTAGGGTTTGAAGGTTATCTTGCCTTGAAGGGTTTATGTTGAGACACATACTATTGTGCCTGTTTCTTTTTGTGTTCATTCTGTAAGTTGGCTGAACCTCCCACCTCCCCCCGGCCCCCCCCCCCGCCTCCCCCCACTGCGCCCCCCCCCCGCCCCCCTCCCCGTCAAGAATGTGTTGCTAATGTTGAGCTTCTCTTCTTTGCCTATGGGAAACTGACAGAGAGAACTCTGCAGCCTGTGGGGCCAGGCAGGTTCCCCTCGCTCTAGAAGTGCTAAGTGCAGCAAACGTCCAAAGCTAGAGGTGGCGTTTCCCGAGTGTAGCAGGGATTGGGGAACGCGAACTACACTAAGTTCTGAGCTGGGTGGAAGCAGTTATAGAAACCAGCCTCTCCTGCCTGCAGATCTCAGTCGGCTTAGAGCCTGGCCCTCAGGAAACCACTCTACAGGAGGCGAGGAGGCAGCAACATTTGGGTAGTCACAGTACTTAGTCTCTTCAGAAACAGAGTGTAGGGAGGCAGCTCCGGATTCCAAGCCATTTACTGGCCATGAGCCCACTGCTCACCACGGACAGACCCAGCGACCTGCACACCCTCCATAATGCGAGCTCTGTTGATCAAACTTCTCAGCAAGGCTGCTTCTGACCCTGCCATCCTCCACAGCTGCCTCTTGAGGCTGTCCTCCTCCGCCCCCTCCCCCAGTCCCCCTGACAGTTTGCCTGACCTGATTGCTGTTTTGAGGTTCCCAGAATACGTCAGTCGAGACAATAGGCTTTCTCTCAAAGCACTGCCCGGCTGCAGTACTCTGTGATCTCAGGAGTAACAAGTGGATTTCTTGAGAACAAAGCCACACACAGGATTCAAGTCTTTTGACAACCATGGCTTCCTAATATGGCTAGGAATTCCAGTCTGTTGTCTCCAAGGCCGCCTGACTTATCAAACTGCTGTTGTTTCTCGTCCGATTTCCCAGGGGAGTAGGGATTGGGTCTGCAAGATACTGGCTAGTGTTCTTTGTGTCTTCTTCGTGATTCTTTGTGGGGGTGGCTATGCCATCACCTCTCTCATGATCTCTGATGATCTTCTTTCTCAGAATATAGTCTCTCCTTTGTTAACCTGACTCTTCTCAATCAGAGTCACACTAAAGAAACTTGGCGTCCACCAACTTCCTCAGAATTCCCATCATTTATGGTGGGTCTTGGATTTCTATAAAAATTTCCATTTTCTCTAATTAAATTTGTGTGCAACCGTTTATTACTTATCTCTTAACAATTATGTTGGCAAGGGTGACGTAACTGAGCTTTGTTTCTTTCTGATCTTGTAATTTGAGTCTTCTGGTTTTTGATCAGTCTAGTTAAAGGTTTGTCTATTGATTTTAAATTTTTATTTATTTTATTTTATTGAGAACTTTATACACAGGTTCTACATCATTTTCCCTTTCCTTCCCTCCTCCAACTACTCCCACGATCCTCCCCACTCCCTCCCAAATTCATAGCCTCTTCTTTAATGCTTATTGTTAACACACACACACAAACACATATACATACACATACATACACACATACACATACATACATACATACATACATACATACATACACACACACCCTACTGAATCCATTAGTGTTGCTCATTTGTGCATGTTTGCAGAGCTGACCCCTTTGAGACTGGATTACCTATAGGGCAGCTCAAGCTTGCTCATGAAGAAAACAAGTTCTCCCTTTCTTAGCAGCCACTGACAGCCTGAAGCTCTTCAGCTAATGGTGAGACCTGTGAAATTTCTCCTGACCATATTGCCATGTCAGCTTGTGCTATAATTTTATGGGTGTAGTTTTTCTGTCATGCCAAGAAGACACTATGTAGCAGCAGGTATCCTGGTCCTCTACCTCTTACAGTCTTTCCAGCCCCTCTTCCATGATTTTCCCTGAGCCTTAGGCACAGGGGTTGCTTTGCAGATGTATGAGGAGCTCTGTACTGGTCTCCACCTGTTGTAAAAAGAAGCTTCTGTGACGAGAGGTAAGAGAAACACTTACCCGATGGCATTAGGATCACACGATTGGCATTTCTTTACTCTTCCCCTATGTTCCTGCTCTGCTTCCCAGTTATTTCATTCTTTCTGTTTATTTTAGGTTTACCTTTGTTCTCCTAAGAATTGGTTTGAGGTCCTTCGTGTTTCGTCACAAATATTTTACTTAAGAAAGTATTCGTGAATCGATTCTCTGCCTCTTGGCTAGGATCAAGTGAAAGTATTTGTGAGGTATGCTCTGACATTTTGGAACACATGTGTTGTAGAGTGGCTAGCTGAAGCCCAGCTCAAACATTCATGGCCTTATATAGAAATGTCCATCTTTCTCTTTCAGATGCTACCATCAACTACGATGCACCACATCTTCTCATCCATCTTAAAGTATTTCTTGGACTACTCCTGCCTTTTTCTTATGTGACTGGTGTATGTGACTGATACAGTCACATTTATTGTCACTGTCCCTATAGTCAGGCTTATATCTGAAATTATGGTTGTTTTTGCTATTTACAGATATGTCATGTCTTTGTTCTTCCTTTCTTTCTATACTCAGGAATTTTCTAATGTAGCATTTTAATTAAATGATCTTTTCACTCTTTTATTTTAAAATGTTTGCAATATGATTTGCCAAAAGAATCAGCTTCAGATTTTTGTTGTTGTTGTTTTGTTTTGTTTTTCGAGACAGAGTTTCTCTGTGGAGCCTTGACTGTCCTAGACTCACTTTGTAGACCAGGCTGGCCTTGAACTCACAGCGACTCACAGCCTCCTGAGTGCTGGGATTAAACGCATGCACCACCACACTCGGCAAGCTTTAGATTTTTAATAGCCTATTTCCATTTGTATAAAGAACTGTTACTCAGACTGTTTCATTGCCTTTTTAAAAGTGTTACTGTTATGCATAATACACCTTTACAAAACCAATAATATACTGTTGTAACAATAAACTTAATGCCAATTATTTCTTTAGCCCAATATAATTTTCTCCTCATTTTTACTACTATTAGCAAATACATTACACATATATTACATATGTATGTTACATGCATGTATATGCATTGGATATGCATTTTATCAATTGATTCTTTTTTGTTTTTGTTTTTGTTTTTTGGTTTTTTTTTTGGATTTTCGAGACAGGGTTTCTCTGTGTAGCGTTGGCTGTCCTGAACTTGCTTTGTAGACCAGGCTGGCCTTGAACTCACAGCAATCCACCTGCCTCTGCCTCCCGAGTGCTGGGATTAAAGGCGTGCGCCACCACGCCCGGCTATCAGTTGATTCTTAAATTAGCTCAGAGGAGGTGTAAGGCCCCCTCTCTCAGCCAGCCTGGGAACGTGACCCAGACAAGCTTGGGAAAATGACCCAAAAAGAATTGAAGGCCAGCTCAGCTTCAGTTTCTGAGATCAAGGTAGCCAACCGAGATAAACAATTTCAACTAAGGTAAACAATTACCATCTGGAAATTCTCTGAAAACTCCCCAACACCCCTCCCTGCAATAGCCAATAACATTTAGACAAGCACCCTTAGCGACCACCAGAGCCAATATATATAGGGCATGTATAGGGCATGTAGCCTCTCCTAACCTTTGCCAATATATATAGGGCCAATATATATAGGGCATGTATAGGGCATGTATAGGGCATGTAGCCTCTCCTAACCTTTGCGGTTTTAGCCTTTAAAAAGTCTGTAACAGTGTCTCGGGGGTGTGCCTCCCTCGCTCCCGAGTGAGTGCCAAGGCCTCCTGACGCACGTCAGCAATAAACCTTGTGCCTTTGCATCAACACTGTGGGTCTCCGGTGGCCTCTCGCGACGACACCCCCCCACCCGAGTGGACTCAAGGGTCCAACAGAGAGCTATGCATTAAGCTATCATTGAAGTTATGGAGCTGGAGAGATCTCAGTGGGTAAGAGCACTTCCTCATCTTCCAGAGGACTGGAGTTCCCAGATTCTACATCACAGCTCACAACTTCCTGTAACTGCAGCTCCAGGGCATCTGGTACTATCTCCTGGTCTCTGACAGCACCTGCCAACATGTGGCTGACACATTAATAAAAATAAATCTTGGGCTGGAGAGATGGCTCAGCAGTTAAGAGCACTGATTGCTCTTCCAAAGGACCCCAGTTCAATTCCCAGTGCCTACATGGCAGCTCACAACTAATCTGTAACTCCAAGATCTGACACTCTCATACATACATATACAGGCAAAACACCAATGCACATACAATAAAAATAAATAAGTTGTGAAAAAATAAAAATAAATCTTTAAAAGATGAAAATTACATACTTGTGTTAGGGATATGTTATTTTCCCATCTTCATCTCCAAAGGCTGGGATTGCTGCCATGTGCCACCATGCCTGGTTCAGGGTTTAGATATATGATTCTTATTAAATAATAAAAAAAAGGATGCATTTATTTTATGCATTTGAGTTTGCATGTATGTATGTGCACCGTGTGAATGCCGGGTGTCTATGGAGACCACCAAAAGCATGTCAGATCCCCTGAAACTGGAGTTACAGATGGTTAGAAACCACTGTGTGGATGCTGGAAACCAAACCCAGGTCCTCTGCAAGAGCAACAAGTGCTCTCACCCCCGCTGAGCCATCTCCCCAGACCTAGACACACGATTCTTTGTTCGGCTTTTGTTTTACTTTCTAAAAATTCCAAGTATGCCTGTTTGTCAGGAACAAGAATGAAGTCATGTGAGGGAGGGCTTGTGAGAAAACTACAAGAAAAGACAAGAGTCTTGTGACTTCGCTTTCTTGAAAATGCAGATTTGCCCTTGGAATGTGTTTTCGTGCTCCTCCCAGGTGTAGCGGATAGAAGTGAGTTTACTTGAGATTACTATCATTGCTTGCTGCAGCTGTTCAGTTAAATATTTAAGCTATCCTTTATATACCCATGGGGGAAAAAGCATGCTCTTGCAAGGCAGTGCTTGTCCTTGTGATCATACACAGCTTGAACTCACGAGAACTTTATTCATGTGTGTATGAGTGTAAATTGTCTGATGCTCCAAATAAAGTTGGGTATTGGGTGAGACTTTAGTCCACCTCATTCATTCTTCCAGGTCTCATTGCCTATAGAGAGGTAAACACAGCCGGGCGTGGTGGTGCACGCCTTTAATCCCAGCACTCGGGAGGCAGAGGCAGGCGGATCGCTGTGAGTTCGAGTCCAGGACAGCCAAAGCTAACACAGAGAGACCCTGTCTTGAAAAACAAAAAACAAAAAACAAAAAAAAGAAAAGAAAAGAGAGGTAAACACATATTGTGCAGACTAACATGTTTTACTGTAATAGTTCCATACTTGCATAAATTGTGCTTTTTAGCATAGCCTTCTTTCCAACCGCTTCCTTATCTCACCTCCCTTCTCCCCCCCACCCCCCCCCATCTCTCCCTGTCTCTTGACCCCTTTATACTAGTTCCTCTACTGAATTAATTTAGTTCATTGCAAGTTTTTTTTTTTTTTAATTCTGGCTGTCACATGTCACACTCGGTTTTCTGCACCATAATGTATAGTTTCACCATTTCTTGCAGATGGCACGATTTCATTGTTCTTCCTGGCTGAATGATGCTCCTCTGTAATATGTGCCACGCTTCCTACACCCACCTGTTGACGGTCACCGAGGCTGATTCCATAGCTTGGTTGCTGTAAATAGCGCTGCAGTGGCCGCTTATTTACACGCAAGTACCTTTGCATATTATGACTTAATCTTTCTTCATCTCTGAAGAGAAAAAGGACTAGAAAATAGAAAGGAATCCCACACTCATTCATTGGTACCATTAATATTGTGAAAATGGCCATTCCACAGACACAAGACCCAGAGGACCCAAGCTGGATCTGACTTGAAAGCCTCCTACCTGAGGGTTAACTTCCATAGTACCAGAAGCTGTCATGCAAGCTTTCAAGGGAGGAAGACAACCAACAGTCCTACAGTGCTGCATTGCCTTTGAACTAAAAAATTCCCAGCATGGCACAATAACTCAATTAACACAAGAATAGTGGCATGTCTATAAATAGACAACCAGCAGTGTCTAATTAGTCGTAAGGCCAGTTCAACAGTAGGGAAATAATGCTTAGTACTGGAAAGCTAGGCAACTACGTGGGAGAGTAAGGCCACAGATCTTAGAAGAGCATCTATTACTGACACTTTACTAAACCAGCACAATTCCCAACTGCATCCTAAATACTTATCCTTATACCCATAGTTAAACCTGTAAGTGTATCTCACACTCCTAATCAAAAAAGTTCTCTTCGCAACAGATGAAGGCCATTATAGAAAAAGCACTTGTCAAAAACATATAGAACAAGTGGTTTTGTATTGGCCACTCCCAACTAAAAAACGTCTAAAACACAACTCCTGCCCCTAAGGCACATCATTGGGGGGGGGGGGAGGGCGGAGAGGGCGGGCCCAGGGGCAGTTGTAAGAGACAGGGATCCAGGAAACTTGTGGGATTGCATCCATAGAAACAATAGGAAAGCTTCGCCCAAGCCTCACGAGCAATATGGCTGCTTAAACAAGCCGTGAAAACTCACACTACCAATAAGCATGCTAATGTGGGAGGGGAAATCTCGTGGAACCTCACCCATAGAAAAAGAGCTACCTTCAGTTAAGGAACTCTGAGCATAGGACAGACAGCTTTCTAGAAAGATGAGCCCCTTCGTTCATTATCCAATGAGTGAGTCAGCCCTGCACTCATAGACACACAAGTAGCGCTAAATGAACTCAGCAGGTTGTATTTCTATATTTATCTGTACATGTAACAATAACAAGGAAAGAGACCATAATCTCAAGAGGTATCAAAGTGTGTGTGTTTGGGGGGGGGGGTGTGTAGACAGGTGCATAGGAGGGATTAAGAGGAAGAAAGGAAAAAGGTGGAATTAAAAATAAAATTTAAATTTAAAAAAATCATTAAAAAAATATTTGGGGAATGAAATAAAGTGCAACCTGGTCTTATGGGGACCTCAGCACCATTTGGCTACAGGTCTCCATCTTCCTGTCTGACCCATTTCAGATACATATGCTCTGGGCCCTACGTGTCTACTCTGGCCCGAACAATGAGCCTCTTGTCCCCTCTGCTCTACTCCATACTCTCTTTTCTCCTCTTTGACCTGCCGGTTCAAAACTATCTCAGCCTCTCTTCTGAGCAGATGTCTTTTGGCTCTCTGTGTGTCTTCTATCTCTTCTGCTGATACACTTTTACTATTCAAGGTTGCTGGAAGGCTTGTAATCTTCTTCAGCTCTTGCTGGGATTCTGCAGTCTGTAACTCCCCAAACCATGAGAAAACTCCGCAGAAAAGCCTTTTGAAAAAAATCCAAGCAACAATAAAAGGCTGTCCAGGCAACAGATATAATCTTGTAATTAATAATGTATGGCCATGTAATCTTAATTTTGTCTGTATAGGTTACAAATGTAATTTGGACTCAATTTTATTTTAAATAATTTGAAAAAATTTTTAAGTTGTTTTTTTTATGATATTAAGGAAGAAAATAAAAGGGAAATAGCAAATAGGAGAACATATGAAGAAAATTTTAAGTATGAGGATATGTATTTGAAAAGGAATGTCACAAGGAAAGACTTCTAAAGATAAGAACTATGTGTGCCAAAATAAGGCTTTATCCTAGGGTTAAACGATTAGGCTTTTCCAAAATAGAAAAAGAAAGACGAAGGACAACTAAGGGTGCTTAAGCAGGTGGCAGAAAGTCCACATAAGTCATATTTGTGGAGAATGAAGCTAAAGGTCATATACATATACATATAAACATACACAATATATATGTATGTATGTATGTATGTATATATGTGTGTGTATGTATGTGTGTGTGTATGTATGTGTGTATATAGATTTTTTAAATTAAAATTCCTAAAGTCCTGGGGCTTGGTAGTGCATGCTTTTAGTCCCAGCACTTGGGAGGCCGAGGCAGGTGGATCTCTGTGAGTTTGAGGCCAACCTGGTCTACAAAGTATGGAGAACAGAGAAACCCTGTCTCCAAAACCAAAACACACACACACAAAAAAAAAAAACCCCAAAGCCAAACAAGCAAAAATTCCTAAAGTCAAAATTCAGTTCACCGATATAAAAATAGGAAGGTTTACCATCCTGTACATTGCTTCCTGGAAGCCTTAAGGTATCTTGTGAGTCAGCTCTCCAGTAGGAACCCCTGAAGAGCCAGGCTGCCCACCTACCCACCAGTCTCCTACCCAACACACTGCCAAGAGACCATACAGCCTCCTGTGAACCAAACCTCAGGTAAGGATCCCCTCAGAGATGTTTAATCACCCACCAGCCACTGTCCTGCTGCCTGAGGACTGTGTATGGTCCTGTAAACCACATGCTAAGAAGAGGCTCCTAGAGCCAATAGAGTGTTCACCAGGACACCCTGCCCACATCTACCTGAGGACGGTATGGTGTCCTATGCCCCACCTCCACCCATCACTACCCACTCCCATTGTGACTCCAGCGCCTGTCACCCAAGGACCACCTTGTAGAAGTCAGGGAGCCTCCACAGACTTCTAATGACAGAAAGCTTGAGCCTGGAGTCAGAATTTACACCTATGCTTAGCTGATCCGAGAACACTCATGAAATTCACACATCAACACAGAGTTGCCCCAAGACTGAGCACTGAGTACAATTGAGATGGACATTTAATTGACAAATAACAGGAAACAAAGATACAAACATCTACTCAAACAAGGTGAGACTAGATATCCATACCAAGGCACACCGCCACCCACCCAACTCTAGATGCTTACGTCATATGGCTAGAACACAAACGACATGAATAACTAAGACAACATGTATCCTCCAGAGACTAGCGACTCTTTGTAATACGCCATGAGAAAAGCAACGTAGTTGATGCACAAGACAGTGATTTCAAAATAGTAGTTCTACTTTCAAGGAACTCAGAGAGAAGGTGCAGACGTTCCAGACTGAAGACCACAAGTCTACCAACAGTTGAATGAAATAAAGAAAGCGATTCAAGATGTGGAAAGAGATTTTTAACAAAGATACAGAATCTTTGACGATGAGCCAAACAAATACAATTCAAAATGAAAATCCAGGAAATCCAATATAAAGGTCAGAAAAGTCTCATCAATGGACTGGATCAAATGGAAGAGAAAATATCAGTTCTTGAAGGCAAGGTAGAGGAACTGGATCACCTCATCAAAAAAAAATTAAATCAAAAAACAAAAACAAAAACAAAACACAGGACTGCAATGTACAAGAACTCTGGAACATTGTAAAGCCACTAAATCATAAGTATTGAAGAAGGAGAAGAGACCCAGGCCAAATACACAGAAAATATTTTCAGCAAAATTAGAAAAGAAAACTTCTCAAATCGAAGGAAAGACACGTCTATCAAGTTTAAAGAAGTAAACAGAACACCAAATAGACTGGACCAAAAGAGAAATTCACCACCTCACAAAATAATCAAAACGCTAATGTACAAAACAAAGAAAGGATGTTGAAAGTGGCAAGGAAGAAAGACTCAAGCCACATAGAGGTACAGGTTCTGTCAGAATAGCACCTGACTTTTTGAAGGAGACTTTCACAACTGAAAGGGCACTGGTGTTCTACAAGTTCTTAAATGCCGGAGATGTTAGCCCAAACCATTGTACATGGCAAAACTATCAACAAGTAATTGAAGGAGGAAAACAAAAACAGATTTAAGAATGACTACTAAGCCAGCTCTACACAGGGAACTGGAAGAAATACTTCAGTCTGAACAGAAGTTTGAACACGCCCCAAGAGAGCACAGAAAACAAAAATTGCTGAACGGTAATGCAAAAGAGTCATAAGAAAATACCACCACCACAACCAAATAACAGTACAGTGGTTTGAATGAGAACTGCCGCAGTAGATTCATCTCTTAGAATGCTGGGTCTGCTGTTGGTGGAACTGTTTGAAAAGGATTAAGAGATGTGGCCTTAACTCTGGGCATGATGGCACATGCCTTTAATCCCAGCACTCTGGAGGCAGAGGCAGGTGGATCTCTGTGAGTTTGAAGCCAGCCTGGTCTACAGAGTGAGTCCAGGACAGCCAAGGGCTACACAGAAGAACCCTGTCTCAAAAAACCAAAGATGGGGGGAGAGAGGGAGAGAGAGAAAGAGAGAGAGAGAGAGTCTTGTTTGAGGAGATGTATCACAGGGGTGGGCTTTAAGGTTTCAAAAGCCCTTGCCATTCCAGTTTGTTCTCTGTCTTTTGGTTGTTGCAGCAACCTATAAGTCCTTAGCTACTGCTTTAGGGCCATGGTTGCTTACTTTCTGCCATGACGGTCATGAACTCATCCTCTGAAACTGTAAGCAAGCCCCCCCCCCCCGCAATTAAATGCTTCTTCATAACAATAGCAGAGTAACAAGGCAATCAGTAATCAATACACACTGTTTGATAACCACATCCCTAAGGCTGATGTGGCTACAGAGGTGCCAGGTCTTCCAGTGGCAGTGACCAACACAGAGCCCCAGACATGGCACCATTCCCCAGGACGATCAGTCAGCCAGAGACTTCATGGCAGGTGGTCTACATTGGCCCATCTCCTCCACGGAAAGGAAAACGCTTTATCCTTACTGGAGTAGATACTTTTTCTTCTTAGGGATTTGACTTTCCTGCTTGTAACGTTCCTGCCAAAACCATCTTCTGTGGACTTACAGAATGGCTTACCTACCATCATGGTGCTCCGCACAGCATTGCATCTAACCAAGGAGCTCACGTCACAGCAGAGAAGTGTGACAGTGGGGCCACAGCCATGGAATCCACCATCTTACCGTGTTCCCACCACCCTGACACAGCTGGCCTGATAGAAAGATGAGATGGCCTTTTGAGGACACAGCTGCAGTGCCACAGCAGCTTGGAGGGCTGAGCAGGGTTCTCCAGAAGACAATTATATACGTTGAATCTGTGTCCACTATATGGTGTGGTTTCTCTCATTGCCAGGAGCCGATTTGGACAATTGTTGCTTTCTTTCCCACAAGTTCTGCTGGCCTACTAGGAGTTTTGGTTCCAGATGAAGAGAGAGCCTGCCAGGAGCCACAGCAAACATTCCACTGAAATGGAAGCTCAGACTCCCTCCGGCTATGACTCTGGGTTTCTGATGCTCTTAAACCAGGCCAAGGAGGAGTAACAGTGCTTGAAGGGTGACTGATCCAGATTAACATGGGGAAATTGGATTGCTTCTCCACAATAGAGGCAAAAAAGATTATGTCTGGAGACTCTTTAGGGAGTCTCTTGCTGCTACCATGTCCTGTGATTAAAGTCAATAGGAAACTACAACAGCCTAATGCAGGCAGGATGACAAAAGGCACAGACCCTTCAGGAATGCAGGTATGTGTAAGCTCAATTTTCTTAACAACTATATTTTGTTATGAACTTACTAAATGAGCCTACCTCCCTTACAACCTGACTAACCTAAACAATAGGAAAAGGAGATTAAAGAACACAATAATGAACCTTAAGGATATTAGTTCCAAGGAATGATTCTCCTGGCATAGTCAGCAGGACCTCAGCAGACCAGCAATCCCACCAAAGTTGCTGCAGGAACCTGGAGCAGCAGCTGGAACCTGAAGCCTCAGCTGGAGTCCAAAGCCTTGAAGCTTTCCTTGGAGCAGTTCTCTGCAGGAACATCTCTGGAAGAGTTGATGAACAGCCAAAACAATCCCAAGTCCTCTCTCCCAAGCCTCTTGTTTTGGACTCTTACATACACACACACACACATACATACATACATACACACACACACACACATATATATATATCCTCTCAGAGTCTCAATTAGGATGTTTTCAGATGGCAACATCCAAGCTCCGCCCCAAATTGGTTCCACTTCTAAGGGGATAAACATCCTGCTCTCTCACGAGTCTGTTGCCCATCCCACACTTGGGATCAACACAAAAAACACGTTTTTCTCTCCTACACGTATGGGTCACTCCTCCAGGAAGAGAGCCAAGGCCTGGAGAAAGGCCTGCTGAGGTCAGGAAATACAAAATGGGTAGTAGAGAAAAGTAGTTCTAGCAGCTAAGTTTCTGTAACCAGTCACAGTAATGAAGGACTATAATTGATGTAAGTGTTCCTGTCATTTTAAGAATGTGTTCATACATATTGGTGTTCTTTCCTTGACTTATTATGTAATTAACATATAAGAATATTAGTAGTTATATTTAATTTTTGAGATACCAAAAGAATGCCCCTCAAGGGCTATTGCCACCTATTCTAAAATTTATAATGGGTTTGCAGTAGTGTGAGGGAATGTTTGTTTAGCTAGCTGGACCACAGTGGTGGTGTGCAGCGAATAAATAGTTCTGTTATTTCTACCAACAGGCTGCCATCCTCAGTGTAACCAGCCTTGGTGACTCCACCAACATACAAAGCAAGGACACTGGATCCATAAGGAGGGCTGCATTCTTTTTCAATCTGAAAAAGTTAGTAAAGTAAAAGATTTCTGGGTGACTGTTGGGGCTTGGTCTGGTGCTATGTATTCAAATGCTATATATTGACCCCCAAGATCTGCTTCCCACTCAGACAGGTAAGTGCATTCTCACATACACTGGTCTTTGTTGTGTAAACCTTGCTCCCCAATATAAAGTTGGTTGGTTAATAAAAATAGCTAGAAGCCTGTAACTGGGCAGGAGAGAAGTAAGCAGAGCTTAGGTTCCTAGGCTTGGGGTCAGATGGGGACCTTAAGAGGAAACCGGTAAAAAGGAAGTCACAGTATGGACCCTAAACACATGGCCATGAGGGCTGGCCTGATGGAACAGAAGCAGCCCAGGCAGGAACAATTATGGCAAGTAACTTAGGGTGGGAATAGCAAAATAACCTAGAGGGTTGATATCTACCCAGTTATTGTGCCTTAAAGCTTTTATAAATCTAAAGGGTCTTTGTGACATTTCTTCAGGAACTTAACAGTTTGAATTGGGGTAGAAAACCCAAGTAGACATTTAGGAGCAAAGGGGGGCATAGCAACCCCACTGAAAAAATATTATTGCTATAGGGTACTTCCTCCTTATAGGATTATATTCCTTCCATTGTGAGGGTTATACTCCTCAGCAGAGGTAGGTGGACCTCTGTGAATTTGAGGCCAGCCTGGTTTACAAAGAAAGTCCAGACCCACCAAGGCTACACAGAGAAACCCTGTCTCAAAAAACAAATGACAACAACAACAACAACAACAACAACAACAAAAAAAAAAAAAAAAAAAAAAAGAAAAGAAAAAAAAAGAAAAAGAAAAAGAAGAAAAGAAAAGAAAAGGATGATACTAACTAGGCAAGGAGTTAGATACAGCCTAATTCTGGAATCTGTAACTGTGTTACAGCTTTCTCTCCGGCTGTTCAGAATGTTAAACTTCTTTGAAGTCATAGTTACATTGTTCCCACTGTACCAGAGGCTAGAAGGCCAATGTACTTTTCCAACTGCCCACACATGTGACCAGGGAAAGCCCTGTATCCTCAAAAGACCCTGACTCCATTTTAGCACCACTTTACATTGTTTTTATTCCCAGCCTATTGTGGGCTTTTCTAGAGGATTGTGGGAAGAAATAGTGTAGCAGTGAGACTCAGTACACCATGACTTGGGAGGGGAAATGTTCTCTTTACCCTGTAACTATGTCACCCATCTCATAAATATTTCTTTAAATTCTCCAATGCAGAATCTACTAGGCTGTTTTCCTTCCTTTGGGTTGGCCCATTTATTTCTTTGCAATGTGTGTTGGCTCTGTTTCTTAACAATTAAACTTTATTATACAACCCAACTAGCTTACACAAGAAGGAAAAAGGTTAAAGGGACAAAAGAGTGAACCTTCCGGTATCCGTGTGTGCTTTGTTTTGGTAAATAAACTCCTGTTTAACTATTGACTGAATTATTTTTCTTTCAAGTAAATAAGAGTGGAGACCCTAGTAACAAAACTAATTTTCCACTCTCAGACAAGACTGACTATAGAACCACCTGACCAAGACCACCTTAATTCCCTCAAACAAATTCCAAGTTTTGTCCATAATGTTTTCCTTTCTCACTTGCCATAGCACGCTAAATAAAGCCAGCTTTGACTTAACCTTCTGTTACGTAGCTTCAGAGAACGTTCTTATGCAACACAGCCCAGCTAGAAAAAAAAATCACCATTAATATTAATGTAGGCTTTCTATTATGGACATGGTTTATTAGGGAGTTTGGCATGGTTCTATTTATTCAATGTTTCTCATACTTTTTAGAAAAATAAATAGAAATCATAGGTAAACATTTTCAACGGAGCTAAATTAATCTACAGCAGTGGTTCTCAACCTTCCTAATGCTTTGGCCTTTCATTATAGTTCCTCATGTGTGGTGACCCCAACCATAAACTTATTTCCTTGCTACTTCATAACTGTAATTTTGCTGCAGTTTTGAATCATAATTTAAACATCTGATATGCAGGATATCTGATACATGTGATTCCCCAAAGGGGTCATGACCTACATAGGCTGAGAAGCACTGGTCAATAGTATTCCATTTGTGGAGGGTGTCACAATTCAACTTTGTTCCTCTGGGAGACCTGGTGCTTCTCAAGAGCTACATAATTGTCATTCACATGACGAACGCTAGTCACTTTAAAAGAGGCATACTTCAGCCGGGTGGTGGTGGTGTGTGCCTTTAATCCCAGCATTCAGGAGGAGGCAGAGGCAGGTCGATCACTGTGAGTTCAAGGCCAGCCTGGTCTACAAAGTGACTCCAGGGCAGCCAAGGCTGCACAGAGAAACCCTGTCTTGAAAAACCAAACCAAACCAAACCAAACCAAACCAAACCAACCAACCAAACAAACAAAAAAAGCAGCATACTGCAATAGCTGACCAACTCCAAGAAATTACTGTGTTCTTCTATCCAGGATGAAACCCCATTTGTTTTTTTTTTTTTTTTTTTTAAAGTAAAATGTGAGAGACTCAAGCCTCAATCACTAGCCAAACATTTTTCTATGTTTTCTATTCTAAACAAACCTGTGATGTAACCATAGGGTAAGTCATTGCAACTATAGCAAATGGATAGTATGAGGGTTTTCTTGTTCTGGCCACAAATTCCTTATGTTTTCCATGAGTTTTACCTACCAATTCCTACCAGAAACCAGTTAAATGTTCCAGTGGACTTATCTTCTTACAGTCTGGTCTACACACCTGAGTTTAGAAATACTCAGTTTACATAAATACAGCTTTTGAAAAATACATAGGCTGGCTCTCTGGTTCTCAGTTGGTCTGTATAAACCTCACACGTATTAGGTAGAAAGCAACAGATGTTATAAAGCATTCAGTAGTAATGCAGGTGATAACTATTAAACAGAAATTTCTATAGGCACAGGCAATTAGATGGCATCTTTGTAGATAGACAGATAACACCAGGCACCACAGACTTAATTTTCTTTCTTAAATTTTTTTCAAAAAATCTTACTAACCACTGTTTACATATTTTTTGTTTTTGTTTTTCGAGACAGGGTTTCTCTCTGTGTAGCCTTGGCTGTCCTGGACTCGCTTTGTAGACAGGTCTGGCCTCACAACGATCCACCTGCCTCTGCCTCCCGAGTGCTGGGATTAAAGGCGTGAGCCATCACCGCCTGGCTCTGTTTACATATTTTTAAAAGGCTTTTTGTTCTAAGCCATTACTTGAAATACTATTAAATGCCACAGTTGTTTAGACTGATGCATGAGTCAACTTTTATTTTTATTAGTTCGGTTTTATTTTATAGGGCCTGAGGATATCTTGAAAAGGTACGTTATTAAGATGGGCGTGGCGGCACACGCTTTTAATCCCAGCACTCTCCGGGAGGCAGAGGCAGAGGCAGGCAGATTGCTGTGAGTTCCAGCCAGCTTGGTCTACAAAGTAAGTCCAGGACAGCCAAGGCTAACACAGAGAAACCCTATATCAAAAAAAAAAAAAAAAAAAAAAAAAAAAAGTTGCTTTTCTGCTTCTGTGGAATCCTGGATTCCAGCGTTATTCCTTTCTCCGTCCTCTGGTCCTTTAGCAAAATTCAGTGCTTGCTAGCACTGGGAGATAGAAGATATGACATAGCTCGAGTGCCTCACATCTTGGACTTCACCTAACCCTACCCATCCCATACATCAATCCAAAAAAGGAAAAGAAAGGGAGAAACGGAAACAAATTCGCTCTGGTCACCATCTATCTGGCCCCAAACAAAGACCACCAAGCTTTGTTTTCAAGCAGCATGGTCACTAAAGGTCTGAACGGGCTCACTGACATTACCAGGTCTGTTTTCCACTGGTCCCGTTTTTGCCCACGCCTCTGTGTCCTCACTTTCCAAGTAATTAACCAATCAACCCAGCCTAGCCTGAAAACAGCAAGGGAGAAACATGAAAGACTACCGGCAGCCCTATGGGACCTAACCTGTAATGCTTCTTTTCCTTTACAGGAGCCATGGGCCGCCTGGAAACCTGTGGACAACAAGGAGGCCACTTTGAGAGACTACCGCGAGAATTTGTGACCTCTCAGAAACGCCATATAAGTAAGCTCTTGCACCAGCCACCCTTGCCAAGATGTAAATGAGAGGATAAGGTCCTCCATTTTTTTTCAATCTGCCTTGCTTGCTGCTAGCGGAGCTCTTTCCCTGTCAGTGTCTCTCATGTTAAAGGCGGCAGCATAACGAGATTCTGCGTGGACTCAAAACTATGTCAGAACCCTCGTCACCCCCTCCCCATCTTCCCGAGCTGCAGGTGAGCGCCGAGCTCCGGGTCCACGCCAGCCTTCCCCGCCACGCGGTCCGCAGCCTCGAGGCCGGTGGGAACTACAACACCCAGAATCCCGCGCGGGGCGGGAGCGTACAAAGCGGCGCTTGGAAGATAGCGGCTGCGAGGCCGCGCTTTGGGGTCCGGTGGCTCAGCGTCCCCGCGGCCTGAGGCGTCAGCTGCGTGGGCGCTCACGCAGGGCGGGTCGCGCGGCGCCGGCCGAGAGGGAAGTCGTGGCGGCGGCGTCGGGAACAGCAAGCGGCTGCTGCGGGAGCGTTGGTGCTGACAGGCCGTGGGAGAAATGGGAGACCCAGGGCCGGAGGTGAGTGGCGGCGGCCCGGGCCTTGGGCTCCGCCGAGCCCCGACCCTGAACGGTTTGTCTTCTCGGCTTCTGGCCTCAGCTGGGCCGCGGCCTCGGGCGACTGCGGGGCCTCCTGGCCTCGGGCCGGTCTGCATGGAGCCCTTAACAATGGCCGTCCGGCCGCCCCCCAGCCCCTTGGCCGCCCTAAGCTGCAGCGGCCGCAGCCTGGAGGGTGAGAGCGGATTAAAGGGAGGCCGGCCTCGTATTTGTAGCCTGAAACACTGATCCCGGAGCTTTAGAGCCTGCATCCCTGCTCCTGGAGGAGGAGGAGGAGGAGGGGGCGGGGAGGGGAATTGTGGCAGCTCGCCTGGGAGCCTAGGTCTTCTGCAGCTCCTAAGACGCCTTAGTAAAACCGGCCTCCTTCCGTGCAGTTCCGCGAGCCGGATTTGCGCGTGATCGTGCCGTTTTCCCTCAGGGGCTTTTGTCTTAATTCGTTCCTTTTGGGGAAAAAAAAAATTTTTTTTTCCCTCTAGGAGCGTGTGACTGCATAGATGAGCGTGTTTTGGCTTTTGTTTATAGATAATAGAATCTGCCCCACCAGCCGGGCCTGAGGCATCTGAGTCAACAACGGATGAAAATGAAGATGACATTCAGTTTGTTAGTGTAAGTAGCGACTGGCGGTTGTCTGGAGTGAAAGAGGATGGTAAGCCATTGTGTGATTAAACCTCACCCGGAAGGCAGGCATTCATCTCTCAACAGATAGTCGTGGAGGTGGAGTCGCCGCCACACACTGGTGCGGGGCGCGGGGGGGGGGGGGGGGCGGTGGGCGGGAGGGGGGACGACACTTTTACCCCGAAGGGGGACCTGGATGTTTACCTGGAGGGAATACCTGAACAATTGCAGTAGGCATCACAAAGTGGGTGGCCTCAAGAATTGTTAATGCACTTAACGGGCACCTCACAGACCTTTAGTTGCATCGGACACAGGACTAGTTAATGCCTGTTAGATAGGAAATAAGGGTTGAACAGAACACAGCATCCTAGTGTGATGTGTCTTCTCACAGTTGAGGTCATCTTGCTACAGCACAGCACAATTGTTGGTCACAGTGAGGAGCTCTGCATCGCCTGGAGCAGTTGCTGTGTTATTTCTAAGTTTATTTCTTCGAGGACAGTCGTTTTCCAGCATTAAGTGCGACCTGGCAGATTCCTGGGCCCCCCCCTCCCGATCTGTTGAGTCCGAAATCAGTGTGGAGCCCAGGTATTGTCACTTTGGAAAACAATGCCGGACATCCAGGTCTCTTAGCACTTCATAAAGTGGTGGTTAGGGGAAGGCAAACAGCTTTGGGTGACTGTCACCTATGGTGGCTAAGTTTGTACATTGGTTCTTCTTAAAGTAGTAGCGAGCCAGAGAACATCCCTGCTCTATACAGGTCTCCTGAAGTGCTGTAGTTGACTGAGTTTTGTATTAAAGCTGTGCGATTGATCACCTCATATGTCTATTAGTGGCTGTTTAAGAACATCCTCCCCAGCACTGAGCCACTGTGGCAGTCCACTGTGGCAGTCCACTGTGTATAGTGTTTCAGTGGGGCTGTGGGAGAGTCCTTCATGAAATTTTCTTGGTAGTTTTCCCATTGCACTCTGTCTTTTTTCATTTTGTACTTTGAGGCCCTAGAGTGAGGCTTGGGGATACATTGTGTCTGTCCCTTCCTAATAGACAGAAGTATTTTGGAGAAAGAAAGTTGGTAATTAATACTACCCCTCCAACATACATGATGTGTTTGATAAAGGTTTTTTTATGACTCCTTAAGACAAATATTTTGGATTGTTCCTGATTCACAGTGTACTTGTAAATAGAATATTTATCTTGATGTTTCATGCAAAAAATAGGAGTAACTTTTCATTATAAAATATGGTCTTTTGGGAAACTGATAGAGTAAGGTTCAAAAACAATTTCTTTTTATCTTTTATCTTGTGAAATAAAATACCATTGTAGTTTGTTACTCGTTAATTCAGGAGTTATTGATCTGAGGTTTTTTCTTTTTGTTTTGTTTTTGGTCATTTTGTTTTTGTTTTTCAAGACAGGGTTTCTCTGTAGCCTTGGCTGTCCTGGACTCACTTTTTAGACTAGGCTGGCCTCGAACTCACAGTGATCCGCCTGCCTCTGCCTCCCGAGTGCTGGAAATAAAGGCATGTACCACCACACCTGGCTATTGATTTGAGTTTTAAAAGTAAAATTAATAATAGCTTACTTTTAAAATACATTTTGAATCTTAGCACTGGGGAGGTCATGGTAGAAGAATTCTGAACTGTAAGGTAGTCTAAGCTGCTTATATAGAAAGTTCTAGACCTGCTGTGTGCTATATAGTAAAACCTTATTAAAAAAACCAAAAGAACAACAGACACCCAGCACTGCTACTCCACTACAGCAAAAGCATCTAGAGACACACCCTTGAGCTATTTGTAATACAATTCTATTCCTCTTGTAGTTCTTACCTAGTAAAGATGAAAACCAAGTTTCTGCCTGAATCTACATTATAACCTCTTGATTTACTTGGTTCTGATTATTAGCTTATAATTTATAAAAAATTATGCCATGCTTATATGTATAACACAGTTGTACAAGAGTAAACTACCACTGAACTAGAGACTTTTCTGTGTCTCACAAATGTAGACTGCAACCAGACCACAGAATGTGGAAAGAAAGGAGAAATACAGATACTGAGATGCAAAAATGAATCCTTTTGTTAACTTTTGTTGACATATGCAGGGAAGTACACAAGTCATAGGTGCCCTTGATATTTGCTAAGGTAATATAAAAAATTTTTTAAAAGATGTATTTATTTCATGTGTGTGCCTGTCTTTCGTGTGCATATATGTAGCACAACATGCTTGTGCCCCTAGAGATCAGAAGAGGGCCTCTGATCCCCTGGGAGCTAGAGTTATGGTTGTCTGTGAGCCACAGTGTGAACCACCAGGTGGTTGCAGGGAGCACAGTCTAGGTTCTCTGCAAGAACAAGTGCTCTTGAGTGCTGAGCCACCTCTCCAGACCTCTCCAGGCAATACATTTTTATAAATGGTGCTTGTTGGGATGGCTTTCCCCCACATATTGTATCCAATGGCTAGAGAGCCAACTGCTGGCAGATTGTTTGGTGGTGTTCTCACAATAACCTATTACCAGGTTTCTGTATATAAATGCTTGCCCTTCCTCACCTGCCTAAAAGCTGATTCTCTGAGATTATCATGTTTTAAAGGAGGTCACATAGCCCTCATTTGGCCAAGGGCAATCCAAAGAGATGGCTTGGTCCTTGTCCTGCTGCTGATTGGTTCAGACTGGAATGTGGCTTTTTGTAGGATAAAGTGCCAGTAGTGAGGGCAGGAAATGGAAGGCGGGACTACCTGGTATGGAGAAAGAGACTCTGGGAGGAAGAAGAGGGTCTTCTTACCAGGAAAACACTAAACCTGAGTTACCCAAGAGGAAGGAGCCTTAACTGGGGAATTGCCTAGGTTGGACATGTCTGCGGGGCATTCCCATGAGTGCTTGCTTGATGAGCCCACTCTGAGAATTCTGTCTCTAGGCAGAATAAAAAAGCTACTTGTGTGTGAGCCAGAGAGAGGGCTCTTGAACAAGGGTCAGGAAGCAGCATTCCTTCTCCTCCTGCTTTGAGGTTTCTGCCTGGCTTCCCTCAGAGCCGGGCTGTGACCTGGAAGTATAAGATGAACTAAGCCCTTTCCTCCCCAAGTTGGTTTTGGTTATGATATTTATCACAGTAACAGGAAAGCAAATTAGGACAGTGCCCAAATCAAGAAAGAGAATAATATAATATTGATAAGAATTTTTTGTTTCTGTCTTTTAATTACATTTTCTGTTTAGTAATATGCACCTTTATTCAACTTGTGTCTCATGATTTCTTTTGGGTTTTTTTTTTTTTTTTTTTTTTTTTGGTTTTTCGAGACAGGGTTTCTCTGTGTGTAGCCTTGGCCATCCTGGACTCACTTTGTAGACCAGGCTGGCCTCGAACTCACAGCGATCCGCCTGCCTCTGCCTCCCAAGTGCTGGGATTAAAGGCGTGTGCCACCACGCTCGGCTCATGATTTCTTTTGAAATGGAGCATCTTTGACATTTTTTTTTCCCAAGATTTCTTGAGTATAGTAATTGCTACCAGTATTGCTCACAGTGCCACTTTAGATATAAAGGCATACACACTGGTGGGAACTATCATAATCTTCATAATAACACATGAGATCCAGAATTTTAAAACATGGTTTCATAAATAACCTGAGCACCCAGGTTGAATATTAATATTTTTTGCTGTAATAGAAAGGATGCATACAGAAAACATCATTAAAAAACAGGGTTGGAGAGATGGCTCAGCCCTTAAAGGCTAGGCTCACAACCAGAAATATAAAATAATATATTTAGTATATGGTGCATAACTTTGTAATGTGTATGGGTCAGAGACCAGAAAAAGGTTGTTTGCACTCCTGGAACTAGAGTTACACCTGGTATTGAGTCACCAACATGGGTTGCTGGGAACTGAACTCGAGTTCTCTGGAAGAGCAGTATAAGTTCTTAACCTTTGAGCCATTTCGCCAGTTGACCAAAAGCATCTTTGGACTAGGTTTCTTAAACTACCTTTAAGTCAGTCATTAAGCAAAACAGTATTAAAGCTTATAATGTGCATTTAACATCATAAATGTTAGACCTGTATATTAGATTGAAATATATATCTAGCTTTAAGTGCCAGTGTTTTAGTGCAGCAAGATGATAGAAGTTAAGAAAAAAAATTTTTTTTGACACAGGGTTCCAATAGAATTAAAAAAAAAAAAAAAGTACTTACAATAAATAAATGTTCCAGGGAAATTAATCTGTCTTTGGAACCTACAATCCCAGCATGTAAGAGGCAGAGACAGGTGGATTTCTGAGTTTGAGTTCGAGGCCAGCCTGGTCTGGTCTAGGAGTAAGTTCCAGGGCAGCCAGGGCTACACAGAGAAATCCTGTCAAAAACAAAACAAAAGGTAAACAAACAGGTGTGATGGCAAGCATCTGTAATCCTAAGTTCACAGCCAACTAGAGTAGAAGAACCTGTGTAACAGCAGAAACGAGAGACCCCGCCTCAACAAAGGTGGAAGGTGTCCTCTGACTAACATGCCTTTAGCAGAGCATGGACACAAGTGCACACACATAGCATGCACATGCAACACACACACACACACAGAGAAGGCATAAGATTGTAGTTTATGGGGCTGGAGAGATAGATGATGGTTCAGCGGTTAAGAGTACTGACCACTCTTCCAAAGGACCCAGGTTCAATTCTCAGCACTCACATACAGACATACATGCATGCATAACACCAATGTACATAAAATAAAAATAAATAAATTTTAAAAAAAGAAAGATTTTTTTTATTTTTTGGGTTTTTTTTTTTTTTTTTTTTGGTAATAGGGATTGGCTTTAGGAGCTCCTACTTGCTAGTTGAGTGCTATATCCCCAGATATGTGAGTGTTTTAAAATGTATTCTGAGTAGAAAAAGAAAGGAAAGGTGTGAAATGTAAGAACAGCAGTATGTGTAATTTTGGAGATAGAGGTGCTTTAAATTTCCTTTAGTTTTAAAGATGGGAGAAAGATGGACCGTGTGACACAGACCTTGAATGTGGTATATTTGAACCAGATAGTAGGCAGACGGAAACCATTTGAAAGTTTTGAACTAGGTAGTACTGCAGAAGTAGTCTGTGATCCTAACTTTTTTTTCCTTGAAGTAAAACACTTGTGGGTGGTATTTTAATGTATTAACATCTTTTTCTAAATAGATTTTTAGAGTTGGTATTTTAATTACAGGAGTGAAAATGGTTTAACACATTAAAAGCATATATTTTAAAACTAAGAATATTTGTCAGTGTTTCTAAGTGCATTCTACATGAGCCTCTGCTTCTATATTGTAATGGCATTTTGAGTTGAATCCTTTTTTATTGGTACAAGAGGAGATAAGACTGATTTACTAGCTGGGCGTGGTGGCACACACCTTTAATCCCAGCACTCGGGAGGCAGAGGCAGGCGGATCACTGTGAGTTCGAGGCCAGCCTGGTCTACAAAGCAAGTCTAGGACAGCCAAGACTACACAGAGAAACTTTATCTCGAAAAACCAAAAAAAAAAGACTGATTTACTAATTAATAGTACAAGTTGAGATAAAATGCCTTGTAATTGAAGGACCATGTACATTTGTACTAAATACAGATATTGGTGGTTGTTATAAATATTGTAGGTAGAAGATAATTATTTTCTTCATATTTATATCATGAATATTATTGGGGAATTAGTAACTTTCTTGATTGGGTACCATTGTGAACTACTATTTATAATACAGGCACTAGTGGGTTTTTTTGTTTTGGATTTTTTGGTTTATTTTATTTTATTTTTTTATGAAGGAACATGTTAACTTGGAAAGTTAGGTAATAAGTAACAGTTTTTAATTTTTTTGATCTACCTCTGAATTACGGGGACTACACAACCAATTAAGTGTATATAATTCAGTTTTATTTTCTGTAAAATAGGGTGATTTCAGTAATTGAGAGTCTGTAGAGCAGTTATGGAAGTTGAATGGTATAATTGGAAAGCTTAGTACAGAGCCTGGTATGGGGCTCAATAAATTTTATCAGAAGTGGAATAAGTGGAGTACTAAATGTTTTGGTTCCTCAAATTCAGTATGGAAAACAGAGTTTTAATTAATGATAAAAAGGAAGTTGGTCTTGATGAGTGCCTGAAATCCCAGCACTGGGGAGGTTTAGGGTAGTTATTGCTGTAAACAATAGACAGGGAAGTCCTGGGTCGCTTGGGCATGGTAGGGAGTGAGAGCCCATCGCAGGACAAAAACAAGCCAGGGTGTGGTGGTACATACCTGCAGTCAACACTCAGCAGGATGACTGTTACTTATCCAGTGTCTGCAGTAAAAACTAGGCAAGCTGCTCTGCCTGTGTATAAGTAGTTTTCTTTGGCTTGCTTATACTTTTGCTTTCTGTCTCTAATGTCTTCTGTATTAATTACTTTTTTTCATTGCTGTGATCAAATATTTGACAGTAAGCATCTTACAGAATGAAGGTTTTATTTTGGCTCACAACCCACAGTAGAGAGGAAAACATGGTGACAGGAATGGAGAAACAGCTGGTCATATGTTTACTGTCACCAGGCAAAGAGTGATAAAATTCCTTTTACCAGCCCATGGGGTAGTGCTGCTCAGAGTCAGGATGGGCTTTCTCAGTCCTGTCACGTAAAAACCAAAACTAATATCCCATTCTTCTTGTATCATTCTATCACTTATAAATCAGTAAACTTTTCCTCCTGTTTTGTTTTCTTTTGTCCTGGTTGTTTTTCATTCTTTTGTCTTAATTACTATAAATCGAATAAGATTATCTTTTTAAGATTCAACAGCAGTTGCACATGAGTGAAACAGTTCAGTAGTAACATTCTGGTAGTCTTGCTTTATCTATCTGTCCTTATTTCTGGCCACCCTATGTATCTTAAACTGCATTTTTAAAAGTTGTTATAGTCTTTATATTTGGGAGAACATTTTGCCTAGGCTGGTCTTGGGAACTCTGGCCTCTGCTCCTGAATGATGGGATTATAGGTGTACACACCACACCTAATTTAAGTCTTTACTTCCCCTAGTACTGGGGTTGGCCCCAGGGCCTTGTGCATGTTAGGCACTCTACTACCAGGCTGCACCACCAGACCTTTGCACGCTGCTCTTTAGTCCTGCCTTGAACTTGTAACAATTGTCCTGTATTACAGGCCTGCACTGCTCATGTCCAGTTGTTTGCCTATTGTCGCTTTTTGTTTGTTTGTCTGATCTCTTGAGATAGTTCTACAGTGTTCAGCTGGCCTGCAACTACCTAGATATTGTAGCTCTGCTAGCCTAGAACTAACTATCCTACCTCTCCAGTGCTAGGATTATAGGTGTGTGCCAAGACCAACTTCCATTTTCATTACTCAGGGTATGGATACTCTGCCCCTGTGTCAGTATTTCTGGTTACCCGGGAGAGTTTGTGGGTTTACTATTTCTGTGTATAGTATTAAGTTCCTAAAAGCCAGGCCTGCTGGCACACAGCTATAATTCCTATGATCCCCATACTTTGTAGGCTAAGGAGGACTGTGAATTTGAAGCCAGAATGGGCTGCATAAGTAAGCACCGGGCCAGGCCTATATTTTCTAATATAGACCCTATATTAGGAAAAAAACCAAACCAACAGTGAGATATGATAATACATTTCAACAAGTTCCTAAGAGTCCACACTATGTTTACTCCAATGAGAAAAGCAGTTATTTCTTCATCTTTTCTGCTTCCTTGTTGACTGTATGATTGGACAATGTCAGTATCAAGGATAGGCTTTAGTCCAAAGTAGATGATGACCACGTGAGTTGTGCTATTTTTCTTTCTTTTCTTTTTTCCTCATGAGCTTTCATCTTAACAGCTTGAGCAAAATCCTGGTTCCTTTATTACATTGCATGGTCTCAGAGCTTTGCTCGCTGGTTTTGTCTTGATGTCTGGCTCACTATCCAGAAGGATGGTAGTTTCTGGTTTGTTAAGACCTAAGAGAGAAACAAACTATCTGGAAGGAGAGACCATGAACTGGATGATCTTCTGTCTCTAGTAAGCATCTTTCTCCATTATAAGAAACCTCAACATCAGCGGTGTTTTCTCCTGAATTTTCCCCCCACTTTTTGTCCCAATGTACTGGATTTTTAAATTCTGAGACAAGTTCTCAACTTCGTAGCCCAGCCTGGCTTTGAACTTCTTTGCTCACCCCACTTCTGACAACAGGCATATACCCATCATACCTTAGATTTTGGAGGGGTTAGTTTTGTCCTACATTTGGTTTTTACTTGGCGCTTTCCTGGCCTTTTTTACTCTATGGTTTATGTGTTTCACTGCTTCATTTAGTGTTTCTCTTTCAAAAACCTTTATAGACTGTACTTGTTAAGTTTACTTTGTGATCTTAGTGCTCAGTTTTTGCCCACGTGCAGCACTAATGACTTTTCATTGGTCTGTGATCATTTCAGTTGTTTGAGAGTTTAGTAGTCTTCTGCCTGGGCAGCATTGGGGTGAGGTGGGGGCCGGGGGCTGAGGGTGGTGTCAGCTCTCAAATCTCACTCCCAAGTGTTCATACCCATGTATTACAGGCCTGCATGTCTAGTTGTTGACCAGGCATCTTTAAATACCACTGGTTCTTTGTGCAGTGCTGCCTTTAGTATATTTCTAGTCACTTGAATGTCTCTGATTCTGTGATTGTTTGTTTTGGTTCTTGTTTGTTTGTTTGTTTTTCGAGACAGGGTTTCTCTGTGTAGCCTTGGCCATCCTGGACTCACTTTGTAGACCAGGCTGGCCTTGAACTCACAGCGATCTGCCTGCCTCTGCCTCCCGAGTGCTGGGATCGAAGGCGTGCACCACCACGCCCGGCTCTTGTTTTGGTTCTTTGGAATAAGGTTTCTCATGTATTTTTCCATTGTGCCCAGATGCTCTTAGGTGCACTTTACTCTTCTTTCCATCACCAGTGTTTAGCTGGACATTCCTATGGGTCTGTTCTCACTAGTGATCTTTTCCCCCCAATTTTCATAATCTTTTGTGATATTCCTATATTAATACGTTATTCCTGTTCTTATACTGTTATTTATTAATTCCCTTTTGCCTATAGAGTGAGGTCTGAGCTTTTAACCCTGGCATAAAAATAGGAAGAGAATTGGAGAAGAATCTGGGTTTGATGTTTTGCTCTCTTAAATTTTGAGAGTTGAAGCTAAGCTATTGGTCAAAGATCTCCATGTTTTGAGCTATATATACTGTGGTGTTCACAAACTTGGATATCTTAAACTGTTGATATTTGTCCTCTCTGAAATGCAGTGGGCCCTAGTATCTGTGTCTCTAGGGGTTAGGCTCTAACTTTTAGGTGCCTTTTTTCTTTTTAAAGATTGTGTCTCACTTTGTAGACAAGGTAGTCTGGTATTTGCTGTGCAGTAGCCTAGCTGGTCTTGAACGTGTAGTCTTCTTGTCTCAGCTCCTCAACAGCTAAGCACTACTGACATGTACCACCATGCCTGACTCAGTCAGCGTCTTAAAAAATATATACTTTGAATAGTTTACTTTTGCTTGTTGTTGTTTTCCTGCCATTTGTATGTCCTCTCAGATCTAATCCCAACAGAAATCATTGTTTACAATGCTGGTTTGGTTTTAATGATGCTCATGATACAACCTTCCTCAATTTCTCTTATAGGAAGGACCATTAAGACCTGTTCTTGAATATATTGATCTGGTCAGCAGTGATGATGAAGAGCCTAGCACCTCTCATAGCGAAGTAAGTACATTACATTTGCCTTAATATTTTTCACTGTGTCAGTCAAGAGGCATTCTGTTTGTTTTTCTGAAGAGTGAGGAGAGCAGGAGCTTTGTGTTTAGGAGCATATTGCTCTAGAGAAAGCTCATTTCTCTCAGGATGGGCCAGCATAGTAGTTCAAGGAGTCTATGCTTCTAGCAGCTCTTAAACTTTGCCAGAAAATATAAACGCTGCAGAGGTAATAACTGATAAAAGGGAAACACAATAAAAACTGCCAGCTTTTTGCTTTCCCCCACCTTCCTTCTTTCCTATAACTCTCATCTTAATACCTACAGAACTGATTTTACTTGTTGAACTGTGTGGCCACACAACATTTATCTTGGGGGAAAATGTGTGAAGATCCTTTAGGAAATGGACTGTGGGGACTTAGGGCTGATGGACGAGTCCAGTCTTCTCTCCTTCTAGCCTTTCTCTCCTCATTCTCAGAACCAGTACCTGTGACTTGTTAGTTGTAGGCTTGACTTTTACACCAATGCCTTCCTCTGAGAGTGGAATTCGTTGAGCGCTTCGTGGCATTGTTGGCGTCCATTTGTTACTGACTTAACCCAAATTTCTGCTAATGAGCTTTTCTTGATGGATTAGAGAATTCCTGGCTCTTATGGTAGCCAGCTACCTTCTTGTTATATGATATAGAGACTTGAGACTTGGATATATGAGCAGAATGCCTCAGTTTCAGACTCATCCCTCACTTTGTCTTCACCTTAGGGGTGTGTTGCTTTATTTTAGTTTTTCAATTCAAATGAGAATAAGCCCTACCTCACAGGGTTGTTGTGAGGATGAAATAAAGTAATAAATATGTAAGTTCCTTAAAACTACAAACTGTAAAGCAGGAATGTACAACTGGGAGATTATTCATGGAGAGTTAATAACAATTTTTAAAGAGATTTAAAATAGCCCCAATTGGGAGAGTTTTAAAAGGGTTTTTGTTTTGTTTTGATTTGTTTTGTTTTCAATAGGACCTTGTTCAAGTTTTCTCTGCCATCATTATCTTCCACTTATTGCCCTTTCATGTATTGAATAGGTTTTTTTTTTTTTTTTTTTTAATTGTTATTCCAGTAGTCTCACCACGGCATCTTACTTTAGCTTAGGATCAAGCAGCAGACTAGGGTAGTACTTCTTTGAACTGAGGTTTGTTGGTTTGTGTGGCGCATTTGTGTGAGCATGTTTGTATGGATACGTGCAATTGATGTGCCAGTGACCATGTGAAGATCAGAGGCTGTCATCAAGGGTTTCCTTCACTAGTTGTCTACTTATTATTTTATTTTTGAGGACCTCTCAATGAACCTGGAGCTCACTGCTGGCTGGGCTCTCTGGCCAGTGAATTTTGGGATCTGCCTGTGTCCCATATCCTCCATGCTAGAAAGGATTCAGACTTTTATGTGGGTACTAGGATCTAAACTCAGGTCCTCATATTTGCGCGGCAAGCATTTTACATACTGAACCATCTCCCAGCCCAAAATGATCTTATTTTTAACCATGTTTTTTTAATAGACAGAGTCCAGGATCAATGCCTATGGTTTTTTTTCTGGGGTTGAGGGTTATACATCCTGTACATTTGACTTCTTTTATCTTTTGCCATCCTATAGTGGATTGTTTCTGTCATTCTTATGTTATAATAATATAAAATTTGAATTCTACTTACTGGACATGCGTCTCTGCACTTGAAAGTTAACATATTAAAAGCATTTTTTTTTCTTCCTTGGTTTCCGTGTTCATGTGGATAACCCAGAGAATGCCTGAATCTAAGGTGCCATCCTCTGAGACTCATCGCCCAGAAATGTGCTCTAGCTGCAGTGTTCCTCTTCCCATTGGAGACAGCAGCTCCTCCTCTGGGAGTTGTGCCAACAGTCCACAAAGAATAGTTTCTCAACCTTCTTCTGTTGAGAACCCAGTGGAGAACCAGAAAAATGATCAAAATAACTCAGATATTAATATCTCTGAAACAGCTAAATCACAAAATTATCAGACTCTGCGTTCATCATCACTTCTGGTCCCCCAAGAGTCTTTGGCTTTTTCTGAGGTCAAAGAGGATTTACCTATCACGATGTCTTCAGCTTCACAGAATGGGCAGGATGCCATCCTGTATCTCCAGACACAAGTAGCTGAGATGTCTCGAGTTATACGTGATCTGCAGTCCAGAAGTTGTTTTAGATTTCATCATTCTAGACCAAGTGAGAATTCAACAGTTCCGTGGGATATCTCCACCTCCAAGGAGGATGGTTTATCCACAGCTGAAGAAGAGGGTGATTGCAAATCTCCATCAGCTGATGACAAAGGACAACCACCTGACCCCATGCAATCTAGTTTCACAGGTCTTTTGAAGAGAATGGAACAAAGAGGTGTTATAAAGAGAGTGACATTACAGTCTGAAGCCGAAACATGTGAGGGGAAGCCTGATTGGATGACCTCTAAAAAACGTGTGGTTCCTCCATTGCATCCACTTTTGAGAATTGCCACCACTGAAGTTTTTAAAGACCCTGCTGATTGTCATCCTTCTTCCTTCATGGGACACAGGGTATATCCTGTGGCCAAGGACACATCTCCTTTCCAGCCAAATCCACCAGCTGAGGGCCCCATTATAGATGTACTAGAACATAGCAAAAGAGGAAATGGGACATCTCCTTTAGACTCTACCTCAAAAGAAATGGAGGTCATGGGTTGCAGGTTCTACCATGCTGCTTCCATTGCAGCCCGAGCTGCTAGCTACATGGCCTATATGACTCAGTATCAACGTAAACTCTGGGAAGACATGGAAGATCTGGTTCATGACCCAGAGTTTGATCGTGGAAAAGCGAGGTGTATAATATCTGATGGCATGGATGCAGGGCTTTGGCAGCTCTGTACCACTAGGGACATAATGGACTCTGTAGTCAGAGTTATGGCCATGGCAGTAGACTATAGAAGACAGGCCTGGCTCCGACTTACATCTCTCAGTAAGAAAACCCAGGAGAAGATCTTACACTTGCCCTTTGATGGTACTTCTCTTTTTGGACAAGACGTGAATGCTGTTGTTGCAGAAGACAGTAGTATTAAAGAAAATGAATATAAGGATCACAATAAATACTATACTCAGCATCGGTACTTTTATAGTCATGATCAGAAAGCACATTATCACAACAGAGGGTACTCCAAAGGGGATTGGTACAAACCCCGGAATCACCCTTATAGGTATCGAAAAAAGGGAGACTCTCCAGAACGACATGGGTATAAAAATTAATAATCTGGATGTTTATCAGACTAGCTTTCCAAAATCCTAGTTTACCTGTTCTTCCCCAGGTTGGAGGTCATCTCAAAAAAAAAAAAAAAAAAAGAAAAAAGAAAAAGAAAAAAAAAAAGTGCATGTCCGGAATAATCACAGCTGATGTTTAATTCTAGACTTTTAGAATGAAGTATATATATAAAAGACTAAGCTTTATTGGCCAAATGGAGACTGCTCTAAGGAGTTTTGGACAGAGGTTTACCCATTATTTTGGTCCAAAATAAGTCCAGAGAAGGGTACTCAGGAATCTGAATCTTCTGGAATTAAAAGAAAATGTGTAGATTCATGCCTCAGGAAAATCTTGCTGGTAAACTGAGGACAACAGATTTTTGGATCTGGAAACAATTTGCTACTAGATCAGTGTTTACTAAGACTGAAATGTAAAACCTTCATTTTTAGGTCACCAGTGCTTCTGGAACTTCAGGCTTCTACTTGATGGGCCATCAAATGATAGCTCTGTTACAGTCCCTATGTTAAGATGGTCAGCTCACCATAGTTCATACTATTATCAAGCTCTGTGCAACTTCAGAGTTAGCCGTGAAGCTATGTGTCTGCTGGAATTCATTAAAAATTTTGCCAAATCCAGTTTGCTTGTAACTGGGATGACTATATATCACAGGTCTACTTTTGGATTCAATATGGAAAGAATATTTTCCTACCTGTAACGTCACTCTAGAAAAGTTAAACTATTTTCATCCTGACTCTGATGGGCTACCACACCATCACTACTCATAACGCTGCATGTGAGATAGCTTTCATTGACATCAGACCTACTAGACTCCCAAGCTCTCATATCAACCACCTGTGAGACTCAGGCATCGGAGTCTCTAATGCGGGCCTTTCAATGAGATGGCCTTCTTAACCTGTCTTCTAAGCAGTTGGTTCTTTTGAGCTTGATAGTGCTTTACATTTTCAGTACAGTAGACAAATGCATCATGGCCCTGGAAATACAGGATATTCTTTCCATCATCCAGGCATGCAAATCTGAACTCTTTAAGAGCAAGAATTCCAAACATGCCTGACAATCTGGTCTCTCTTGAAATAACAAGGGATGCCATTAGTTTAGACTTGGTTGAGAAATCCTTGAGATGTAAAATGTGACTAGGTGTTTTCAAGAACACAGCTGTTCGTGGATATTTAGAGGATATACTTTTTATTGACTTCTTGAAAGGCTGGAATCAAGACTTCAGTGACATATTCTTGGTTAATTGATTAATTTGTCATGTAATCCAGTCGGACTCACTCTGCTGGTAGCAGATACCTCAGCTATATTAGTGTCCCCCAGTATCATCTCTTTAGTCTCAAGGCAACGGCTGTGTGATACACCAGCCCCTACGTCCTTGTCTTCACAGCATGACCTAAAGTAGAGAAAATGTCAAGTTTGAGGAGGTCTGAACACTTCACCTAATGTAACTTGGCAGCCAAAACTAACTCTTTTACAAATGTAATTCTGTGACCTCTTGGTTGTTTAAACATCTGTTTTCTTTTAAAAAATTTTTAATCTGTTTGATTGAAATGTTTTAGATATACTATTAATGGAACATAGCACTGTCTTAAGGGTTTATGTGCTTTCTTTTTCTTATGATTCTTGCATCATAGTAGTTGACATTTTTTGTGTTGCTCACTTTTCTGTTATTCATTAGAAAACTCTTCCTACTTTCTTACCCATATTTAGCACCCTACTTAATCTACATTTTCTCTTGTTTGTTTTTGAGACAGGGTCTCACTACATAGACTTGGCAGGCCTGGAACTTGATATATAGACTAGGCTGGCCTTGGACCCATAGAGATCTGCCTGCCTCTGCCCCCTGAGTGCTGGAAATAAAAGCGTGTGCCACCAGGCCCGGCTGCTGCTTTTCTTTTGTGCCATATAGATTGAAGGCATGAATTTCCCAACTTGGAAGAAGTACTTTGTACTGTATTGGTCTTATTTGTTTTATTTGTAGACTAAACCCAAACTAGTTTATCAAGATCATTTATCAAATTTAACTGCATTGTCTCTATAGTTAATGTTTACTTTATTTTTCTGTACTGTCCACAAAGCTTTACCTTCACTTGCTTAGGTTTGTACCAGGGCTCTATAATGTCTCTCAGACGAACTCCAGAAAAACAACCTTTTATAGCTTATAATGAGTGCTATACAAAGAGGTAGACTTAATTAAGCCAGTAACTGTAGCAGGGTAGTTTTCTTGTGTGACATGAGTAGCCAGCCACCCAGACGTCCTTGGAGAAAGGTTGCATGTGGCTTTGTGAGGTATTTCTGACTAGTTAAGGCTGCTTCAGATTGTTCTTTTGCGTTTTGCCCTGAGTTAGATCCTACATTTTACATATGATTTGTGAGATACTCTTGTTCAGAAACAAAACAAAAATAAATAGTGCTTGAAGACGCATTCTTAGAAACTCTTTTTGCATTCCCACCTAATTTATTTGTACCAATCCCTGCTTGAAATTATAGTAAACAGCAACAAAAAAGCACATAAAGTTTAGCACTTTAATAATTTTGACATTGTATAGCGTTTAGATATTTTCAAGACAGCACTACTCTAGTCTTAGATGGTTTTGTTGTTCATTAATGAAGTGAAAGTAACACTGCCTGACCACTAACTAATAAGCCCAAGCACTCCAAAGAATTCAGTTTTCTCAAAAGTGAAAAGTCTCAGGACATCACCAAATTGGTGATCAGACCTAATACAAGAATTTGGCAGTTGGGTCATTTATGGACAGAGTGTGGTAGGGTGGGAACACTTGACTCAGAATAATGGTCCAGTGTCTTTCACCTGTTTATCTCTCTTTTTAATCTGGCATACTTGAATGATGATGGTGGCGTTATAAAAGTAAAAGCTGGTACTTAGTCTTAGTGAGACAACCCCAAAAGACAGCCCCAGTAGAAGATAGCATTTAGATTCAATCAGATAAATATTTAGATTGTGTCTGCCATGTGCAGAAATTCCTATTACGCTGACTTCTGAGTGAGAATACCACTAGCTTTTTTAGACACCTTGGAATAGTTAGAAGTTTATGATTGGGTTTTTCTCAAAAAGGATGTTTTTAGTGATCCTTTCATTCAAAATGTCATTTCTTGACTAGACATAAGATGTATTTGGAGACAGTAAGATTTTTTTTTGTAGTTACTATGTATAGAGAAATACTATTTCCATTTATTGTTATATAAAGTGCCTTTTTAAATTTCACTCTTATGTTTAAGACCTAACCTTTGACGTGGTATTTATGTGACTTCTGTACAGTGAGTTACTCTTAGTTTATCTTTATTATGTGTACAATTGCACTATTTAAATGTACTCCTTCTGAATGCTATTGTTTTCTTTATAGCACTGTTACTAATTTCAGAAGGTTATAGAATAAATTTCCCTCTTTATTTAATTAACATCACAGAAGTTCTTTTTAGATTTTAGTGCTTAGCTCTGTTTTCTAGACATAAAATAGCTCTTTTTTTCTTTGCACGTTCTAGGTTTTCTGATTCAGTCATCTGTCTCGTATCTAACCTTATTCATAGCCATAGTAACACAAGTTATATTTGCTAAATGGATGTGTTTACTGGGGTAGAAGAAGCAAGGACATTAAAACAGTAAAGCTGATGACACTGTATATTTATAAGCAGTACTCTGTGGCAGCTTCCTTATCAGTATAATTACTTTTTCCCCCTTTTAAACTGGCAGCTTCTTTATGAGTATAATTGTGTTTATTTACTTAGCCTTCAAGATGCCATTTTGAGGGCAGCATATACACTTTCAGGCTACTTTACTGCATTATACCTAAGTGACCTGACTGATAATGTCCTTAAGGGCCTGATACATCCAGGATATATACCTCTCAGGTATTGTAAGCGAGGAGGTTGAAAAGACAAAGTCCAGAATTCCCTCTCACTGCAGAATTGGATGCTGATAAGGGTGAACACAGAGGTCATAGCACGTTCATCAGTGTTGAAGTTTATTGGGATTCTGCTGAAGGCTTGAAATTATGGGTTAGATCTTTTTAGAAGTAGATGATTGCAATAACAAAAACTTTTCCTTTAACGTGAGGCATATTTTGCCCCAGTCTTGCACTGTCTAGGTCCTGTTTTTGAAATTTACCCTTATGTATTATTCATGTTGATGGCTAGACCAATAACTGATTGTCACTGTGGATACATCTTATGCATGTCATTCACTTGGTCAGATTGCTTCTGTATGGTTTTTAGTGGACATACAAACTAGTCAATTCTTTTCACTTAAAATTTAAAGGAGGACGTTACCAGTAAGTAAATGTTAATTACTGTATTGAATGGAAAACTTTTTTTTTCATATTTAACAAGTTTTATAAACCATTAAAATGTATGGTGTTCCTGAATGATTGATGAGAATGCTGTTTTATTAAATTCTTTTTCTCTTATTAGTGGAGTCCCATTTTTGTACTCCTGTGTCATTGTTTATTTGCCTTTATTATAATGCACTTTTGTAATGCTTAGAAAATTGAGATCTTACAAGTGGAGTTTATATTCACTTCCTTTAGAATGTAGAGGTGGTCACAGTTCAGTTGTCTTGAGACGAGCTTTAGCTAGCTGCCCCAAACATGATTTTTCTGTCTTCCCCTCCTGGAGGCAGGGACTTTAAAGAGTGTGGCACCATGCTGGACTTTTAGTCATGTCCTCTTGGTGAGGGTTTTTGATACTGATCTTTTTCTCAGAACCTCTTTCTAAAAGGAAGTCTGGTTTCCCCCTTAATCTCTTTGATGTTGATGTTTTTAATTGTACCATTATATACTTACCAGAAATGTTGTATGCGCGCGTGAGGTATTTGTGTATGGTGAGTGGACAGAGCATGTAGTGATTAGAGGTTAATGTCAGGTGTCTTCCTTATTTACTTTGCACTTTTTGGGGGGTGGAGTTTAAGATAGGGTCTTTTACTGAACCATGAATTCACAGAGCTGGCTGGACTGCCTAGCCAAGGAGGTCCAGGAAATTCCTACTGCATTCCCTCCTCACACTGGATTATAGATGGATGCCACTGTGCCCAGCATTTTACATGGGTACTAGGGTATTTAGGTCCTCGTAATTATGTGGCAAATACTTTATTCCCCACCTCTTCCTTGCTTGTTCAAGTTTCCTTCTCCCTCTCCCCTTCTTCATCCCTCCTCTCTTCATTTTCCTTCCCAACCACCCCCTAATTTATTTCACGTTCATACGTGCTGGAAAATTACAAGTGTGAACCATTATGTCCTACTAGCCAAGCTTTTGCTGTTAATTTATTTACTTAAATGCCTTTTAATTTGTATCTTTGTCATAAGCATTGTGATAAGAATGTATTTAGTTTCCCCTAAAATCCTTAAAAAATACAGGGCCTGGGAATATAGCTCAGTGGGTATATATTACTTCCCTCATGTGCAGAAAGCCCCAGTGCTGCATAAACCAGTTGTGGTGGTCTATGCATGTAAACCTAGCACTTAGGATGTAGGCACAGGAGGATCAGAAGTTCAAGGTCATCCTTAGCTATGTATTGAGTTTATGACTCTCATGATCTACATGAGACCCTGTCTCAGAAAGAAAAAGATTTGGTAGCCAGTCCAGTCTTAGAAGTGCACGTTGACTATTAAACTTTCTGTTTATTTTTTTATGGTACCAATTTAAAACTTTCTATTTATTTTTAATATCTCTTGTTTAATGGCATTTTCTGAGTTCAAATGTAATTTTCTTTTTGTTATTGTTGCTGCTGTTGGTCTTGTTCTTTTTTGTTTTGTTGGCTTTTTTCAGGCAGAGTTTCTCTATGTTGGTCTTGTCTTTTGATAGAGTGTCTCTGTAGTCTAGGTTGGACAATTCCACCTCACTTTTCCACGCACTGGGATTACAGAAGTGAGCCATCATGTATTCTTCACAGATGCATTCTGTACATAGTGTTAATGGCTCGATTTATCACCATAAGATAAATTTATAGTATAGCTCTGATATGTTGTATTTCAAAGTTAACCAATTTTTGGGTTTTAAGGGCTTTACTAGTTTTATTGAGGGAAACATTGCAGATTGTGTATTGGATTTTTTTTTTTTTTTTTTTTTTAAGGTCAGAGTTCTCAGTTTTCTTTTAAAACTTTGAAGACCTCACCTTTTGTTTTCAAGTATTATAGTGTATCTATATCCTTGACTCTTTGGCATGTGTATTGTGAGTAGTTAGATCACCTTGATCTTGATTATTTTGGGTTTAATTGTCAGCTTCCTGTCTGGGAAGAAAGGCAAGGAGAGAGTGTGTATTCTGTGTGTACTAAGCATTCTTTAGCTAGACTGTCACCTCTGCAGATGTGCACATGAAACTTAATAGTCATTAAGCGATTTATTCAAAAGTGATGAGCCTCCACTTTGATACAGACTCCCTCAGGCCTTGGGTTACAAGCTGCCATGCCTTCCATGGACACACCCTTTTCTGTGTATGGTTATACATGCACTCCTGTTACTTGGCACTCATGTCTAGTTACTTCACTTGCCAGATGAACCACAGTCTGCCTTGTTCTTCATTTGAGGTGTCCTTGGTCTTACAGCGCTCATGGCTTCTGCTCAACATGTACTTGTAGTCCATTCCCTCTAGCACTGATGGTTTTGGTCATAATTCTTATTGCTTGCTTTTTTTTTTTTTTGGGGGGGGGGATACCATTTTTGTTTAATAAAACAAAGGTGGAACTGTGCAAAGGATTGAGTTTTAAAATACTAAAGGTTTTAACTTCAGTGTTAGCAAGTCACGTACTGTCTCAGCCTCAGTTTCCCTTCTTTAAGATACTAGCAGGGTGTAGAGGCACACACCTTTACATGGCAGCACTGGGAGGCAGAGACAAGCTGGTTTACCCAGGACAGCCAGGGCTACATAAGAAGACTGCCAAATGAATGAAGCAGTGAATCAGTGAACCAATGAATCAATCAATAGTGGTAACTGGAAATACTTTGAAAAAGACTGAAGTCCAATGCAGATTTAATTTTATAACTAATTTTGGTATTCTACATTCTTAGATTTACTATGAATGGGATGATACTGGGTATAAATGGAAGTATACTTTAAAAAAATTTTTTTTTAAGATTTCATATATGGAAACCATGTATCTTGATCCTATTCACCCCCACTCCCTTCTACTTTTCTGGGCCTCCCTAAACACATCTCCCAACTTAATGGCTCTCTTTAAAAAAAGAAAGAAAGAAAGAAAGAAAGTCCCACAGCCTTTATTTAGTGCTGTTCGTATGTACAGGGTATGAGGTCTGTATCCACTGGGCATGGATAGCACCCTTCAGTACCCACTGTGCAGCAAGGACTGAGAAGGTATGGGCACAGTGAGGGGTGGGATCCTGTCTCAAAACAAAAACCAAGAGAGAACCAAATGCCAGTACATGGTAATAACTACTTCAGAGGCATGCCTGTAGGGATGTTGGAGTGAGAAGGCCAGCTAGAGACTTCAGAAAGCTTTTCTACCAGCTCTTCTACCTCAGCTGAGCGTTGAGGATGTTGGTGTAGTTAGTCTGCTGGAAAAACAGCCATTCATTCAGGTGGAAGAGGTTATTCAAGTGAAGGTGAGACTGCCATAAAGTGTGTCTGGCTTCAGGATTTTAAGGACAACCTTTAGGGGACAGAAATGAAGGAAGTAAAACTGCAGAAAGGCTAAGTTATGCATGAAAATGTGTTGGTTTCTATGACTCAAAGTGTTTGTTGGACATTACCTGAAGGTTATGGAAGTAGTCCATACTTTGTCTGCTATGGACATCTTAATTTAAGCTCAGAAAAAGACCTTAGTATTGCATTTCTAGCCTGGGGCAGCTCAAACAGTGAGATAATTCAGGACTAGTGGAAAGCACTGAAGACTAAACTTATGCGGTGTAGCTACAACTGCATAGGGTCCCTTCAGCCAGCACCTTCTTTGGAGCAGCTAGATGTGGCTAGAATCTCTTAGTGAAGCTTCCAGGTAGACTTGAAAAAGATGAACTTTGCTGTTGTTTGGTTTGATTTTTCCAGACAGGGCTTCTCTGTGTAGCCTTGGCTATCTTGGACTCACTTTGTAGACCAGGTTGGTCTTGAATTCATAGAGATAATACCTGCCTCTGCCTCCCAAATGCTGAGATTACAGACATGCACCACCACGCCTGGCTAAGAAGATGGACATTTATAAGAATGTTGTAATTGACATCTGTAGGTGTTTTGTAAGAACTATAAACTTGGTGCTAGTGGTAATTAAGTAGCCTCCAACCACTTTTTATCAACCTCTAGTTGTTTCTCTTCCTCCTCCTCCTCCCCTTCCCCCTCCTCCTTCTCCTTCTCCGCCTCCTTCTCATCTACTGTTTTCTGATACAGGCTTTCCTGTATCCAGTTCACACATTCCAAGCCCTCTTTCCTTTATGAGACAGGGTGCACTCTATAGCCCAGGCTAACCCTCAGATCTGCTTCAGCCTCCTGAGTGGGAATCACTGGCATGAGCCACTGTGCTTAGTCCTGCCTACTCTTCCTTCTTTGTTCTCCCTGACTTGTTTCCACCTCTTCCCTTCTTTTTCTCTGTCAGAGGTATCACAGTGGCACTCAGGGTTAAAAAGTAAATTTCCTTTATCACAATTTTACATATTCAAAGTTACTAGAAATTTCTCCTTAAATTCCAAAGCATGCACATATGTGTTTTCTGTGCTGAGGGTCTGTCATGAGGAGAAAAAATGTAGAAAGATACTAGCAGTGTACTCAAAAGACATGACAGGTAGAATTTTATTGAACAGATTTGGTGGTTCCGGCTTTCTCTGTGGTATAAAGTACAGAATGGGGTATATCCCCATGTTTGCTCCTTAACATTGTTTATATAAAGCAGATAATCTGTGTACTTTGTATTTGTGAACAATAAACTGGAGTGGGAAGGCTTTGTAAAAAGAGGGTTTCTTGGTTTCAAAATTACTGCTGGGGGTTGGTGAATATATATTGTACTGCATTGTGTTCATCTGCTTTATCTGTATTTGATATAAAATTCTTGAGAAAACTTGCTGCCTTTCAAACCGTTTTTTTGTTTTGTTTGATGTTTGTTTGTTTGTTTTGTTGTTAGTTTTTGGATGAGACTTGAATCATAAATTGGGCAAAGGGGGCTTCTAGTCTCCAGAACTTTGGGGTTATAAATTGCAGACCAACCTTGGAGCTTTGGAATGGTGGTGATAAAAGGCTTTGAATTTGTTAATGCATTTGTTTCAGGAATTCTTCCCAACTGCATGTGCTAGTCAGATGGTTAGTGTGCCATGCTTTTGCACTTGTCGCCTTTTGGCTTTCTTTTTTTTTTTTTTTTTAAACTCGGGCCCCTTACATAGAAGTTAAGGGAAATGAAACTCAACCTTTACCTTAGGTCATTTTCTGTGCGCCCCTTTTACTATTCAAACTCCTATAGTCTACAAATAGTAGCCTTGTCAAAAACCAGGAAGTGCTTTATGAGTCAGATAGGAAAAGTGGGTTGTTGTGAGCACTTGTTTAGATGATTATTGCTTGTTTTTGTTTTTCAAGACAGGGTTTCTCTGTGTAGCCTTGACTGTCCTGGACTTGCTTTGTAGACCAGGCTGGCCTCGAACTCGCATCGATCCACCTGCCTCTGCCTCCCAAGTGTTGGGATTAAAGGCGTGGGCTACCATGCCCAGCTTAGATGATGTTTTTTACAGAATGCTTTTCTCAAGTTCTGTTACACTGTGAAGTCGGTAGAGTAGTTACTCCATCTTACACAGTTAACTAATCACACCAATACTTTAGTTGGAACATGAATATTGCTTATTCATGTTTCGGTTAAAGTAATTGTAGGAAATACAAAATTTAATACTGCTGTTAAAAATCTTCTTTGTAGAGATGAGTAATGACTTAAGAATTTAACTCATTTTTTAAATTTGTGGTTTCATAAAGTCCATGGTTTTCAACATCTGTTTCTAGAACTTGTCAAAGCAGACTCTTTTTTTATTTTTTGTTTTTTGAGACAGAGTTTCTCTGTGTATAGCACTGGCTGTCCTGGAACTCTGTAGACCAGGCTAGCCTTGAAGTCACATCGATCCGCTTGCCTCTGCCTCCCAAGTGCTGGGAGTAAAGGCGTGTGCTACCACGCCCAGCCAGACTCACTTTGACCTTGTGTTTTCATTGCGTTAATCTTGGCAAATATTTCTGAACAACTGATTGAGCTAGTTAAGGGGCGGGTTTGGGTTCCACTTGTGGTGAAAGTTGTATGTATACACCTACAAAAACCCCCACAACCCTCAAAAAACAAGCAAACAAAAAAAGCAAATCATGGTAGCTCACACCTATAATCCTAGTATTTGCTAAGTCGAGGCAGGAGCAATGTCCAGTGTAAGCCTGGACCACACAAAATGAGACTCTTGTCTCCAAAATAGAGGAGCATGGAAGCTGAAAAAAGTTCTATGTAACGTTTTAGATAGTCCCACACCAGCCTCTAATCTGTTCCTACCTCCCCACTGCTGAGATTACAGGCATGGTGCCATCACACCTGACAGAGATATTCATTCCTATAATCCAAGCCTTTAAGTGGCCGAGGCAGGGTGATTTCAACTTTGAGGCTAGCCTGGGCCTCAAAACTAAGGAAGAATCAAACAGGGCTTAGATGCACTGTTCTCAGCATTCAGTGTCAAAGGTGGTTCTTAATTACCAGGGGAGAGTTGGCAAATCTATGGCACTTAGTAGCTTGCTAAGCCATAAAAATGCTTTTCAGAATTGAGAATGCAGTGTTCTGAGAATGAGGCATTTGTAAATAAATTTTAAGGGACCGTTTATCTGTTAATCATTTATGTAGGCATTCATTAGAGATTAGTCAGATAGAAGTTTAACTTTTTCTTTTAAGTTTAACTTATAATAAGAATTTCTAGGCCGAGTGTGGTGGTGCACGCCTTAAATCCCAGCACTCGGAAGGCAGAGAGAGGCAGATCACTGTGAGTTCGAGGCCAACCTGGTTTACAAAGTGAGTCCCGAACAGCCAAGGCCACACAGAGAAACCCTGATTTGGAAAAAAAAAAATTTTTTTTTCTTTGGGGTTATAATCAACTTCATTTTAAACAGCTTTCTGTTACTGACAGATGAAAGTGGATACTAACTCAGATAAGAAAATACTTTAAAAATTTAGCTTTTACTTTGGTATATGGGGGCTGGAGAGATGGCTTATCCAGAGGACCATGGTTCAGTTCCCAGCACCCACATGGCAGTTCACAACTGTCAGCAATTCCGGTTCCAGGGGATCTGACACCCTCATACAAATATACATGCAAGCAAAACACCAATACACATAAAAACAAAATAAATAAAAAGATCATCAAAGAAAATTTTAAAATGCTTTGGTTATTTTTACTTCTCATATTTAAAATACAAAATTAGTTCATATACTTTTGGGTGTTTTCAGGAAGCACATGTGAGCTGGGCATGGTGTTTCAGTGTTGTCGTCCCTCTAACTTGGTAAGCTCAAAGAAGTCTGTCCTGGAGCCCAAGAGTTAGAGACTTAACTTGGGGAACATAGTGGAAACCAGTCTCTTTAAAAATATGTGTTTACTAGAAAGGCACATACATAAGTACACAGAAATAATACTAATTTGTTTTAGCCAAATAGTTTTTTTGCTTTAAAATGACCTCTGCTTCTGGGGATTGAGGTCTTGTGCATGCTGGGTAAGTACTGTACAGCTGAGCTAAATCCCTAGCACTTAGCAAATAATGTGCCTCTTCATTCTTTGCTTTTAATTTGCATGTGTTTCTATATTTAAAGGAAGATTCCTTATAAACAACATATAATTCATATAATTGGGTCTTACTTCCAAATTTTAAAAAATTTTAACATGTACTTATTTTGAGTGCATGCGTACCTGTATATATGAGTGTGTTCGTGCTCTGGTGTGAGTGTGAAGGTTACAGGACAACTTGTGTGGTCAGTTCTTTATTTCTACCATGTGGGTTCTGGGTAAAATTAGGTTGTCAAGCTTGGTACCAAGAACATTTACCCACTGAGCCATCCCACGGGACTTTTTTTTTTTTTTTTTAAGTGAATCTTTTAATTGGTGTATTCAGACTATTGCCATGCAGAGTGATTGACGTAGTTGTGTTAATACCATATTTATCTTTTAAAAAACCTGTGTATTGGCTGCCTTTCTTTTATCTTCCTTTATGTTTATTGCCGGTGTGTTTTCTTCCCATTTGTAGCTTTAATTGAGTGGCGTATTTGCATGTGTGTATGAGTACATTTTGTTTTTACTTTATGTATATTGGCGTGTTGCCTTCCTGTAGCATTCCTGATGCCTTTAGAGGTCAGAAGAGGGCATCAGATTCCCTGCACCTGGAGTTCAAGTTAGTTGTGAGCCACCAAGTGATACTGGGAATCAAACCAGATTCTCTGGAAAGCAGCCAGTGCTCTTAATCACTTGTAATGTCTCCAGTCTCATAATTGTTTTATTTGATTTCATCTTTCCCTTGTTAGCATATCAATTACAAAATATCACAATGAAATACAAGATATACTCAGACAAAGGCAGACCCCTCTCCCTCCCCCCACATCAAGATTTTTTAAAGAACTAACATGTAAATCGTTCTTGAATACAGTGACTGTTTGGTGAGGGAATGTTTATTGGCTACGTATTAATTTTGTATTAAATGGAATGAAAATTGTTTTTGTTTGTACTATAGGCGAACTTTAAACACAAAGACTATATAGACCACCAGAAAGATAAAGTTGCTTTAACATTGGCTCGCCTTGCCCGCCATGTTGAAGTGGAAAAACAACAAAAAGAAGAGAAGAACAGGGCATTCAGGGTATGTGTTTATTTTAATTAGAGTTTATTAATATATAGAATTATTTATAATAAAGATGTAAAAAGGATAAACTTAAATAGAAGCTTTGAAGAATTTGAGTGGGTGATTATTCTACTTAAAAACACAGAAAATGCCCTGTAATTATTTTTTTGTGTTTGTGAATTTCTGGTGTGCATGTGCATGCCTGTGGAGAACAGAGGTCACCCTTGGGTGTTTCTTCTTAAGAGCCATCCACCTCGGGTTTTGAGACAAGGTCGGGCACTGGCCGGAAGCTCATGGATTAGGCTAGGCTGGCTAGGCATTGTGCCTGGCATTTGCCTGCCCACCTTCCCAGCTCTGGGATTGATTATAAGCACTTGCTACTGTGCCTGGTTTTTATGTGGGTCCTAGGGATTGAGCTCAGGGTCTCGTGCTTAGGTGGCACATGAGTCTCTGAGTCATCCTCTAGCCCCTTGGTGCTGTTACTACTAAAGATTTTCTTGTAATGCTTTGTTAGTAAAGAACTGCTGGCTTGTGAAGTTGAGATATTTGCTTTGTGTTTTTGGAAAAAAAAAATCACACTAGTACATTAGGCCTTTAGAAGTTTTGTATGAATGCTACATTAAAATTTTTATACTAAAGCCAGTATTTCCATGCCTACTAGACTGTAGAACATGTAAATGAGTACATATCAACATTTTCTTTTTTGAGAATTCTTTATGGCTGTGCTTTGGAACAATATTTTACAAATTGTCTTTAGATTAAAATCTTGGTCAGTGTTTTGTTCTCTTCAGTTAACCTTTTGTCTTAGGTTTCTATTGCTTCTACAAAATACCATGACCAAAAGCAAGTTAGAGAGGAAGAGTTTATTTGGCTTACACTTCCACATTGCTGTTCATTATAGAAAGAAGTCAGGACAGGAACTCAAACAGGGGAACAAACCTATAGGCAGGGGCTGATGCAGAGGGCATCGAGGGGTGCTGCTCACTGGTTTGCTCCCTGTGGCTTGCTCAGCCTCCTTGCTTCACCCAGGACTACCAGCCCAGGGATGGCCCCACCCACAGAGGGATAGACCCTCCCGCCTCATTCACTAATTAATAAAATGCCTTACAGCTGGATCTATGGAGGCGTTTTCTCAATTGAGGCTCTCTCCTTTCTGATGACTCTAGCTTGTGTCAAGTTGACATAAAACTCTCCTGTACACCCTTTCTTATGGAAAATCTCATTATATGTTTAAAGAGGTCATATATTATTTTCTAGATCCTAGGAAATTGAGAGTTCCTGACTGTGGCTGATTATCATACCTGATACAATATAAATAGCATGTGATAGTTGTTATGTTATGTTGTTTAGAGAATAAGAAGAAAGTTAATACATGCTGGTACAGAAGCAATTTTTTCAGAAAATTCTGATAAGTATTTGGTCACAACTATATACATATGAAATGTAAATAGAAAGTGCTAAATAGATATACATCTTTTCAGAAGTCATAATGCACTTGTTTGTACATGGATTTTTGTCAATAAAGCTTTACTGGGTGTTACTATACTTGTTCACATATTGTCTGGCTGCTCTCACACTGCAGCAGCAGGGCTGAGAGATAGTAGTGAAGAGTACACAGTGAGCAAAGCCAAAGATGTTTGTTATCCACCCCTTTCTGAAATGTATGCCAACTCCCAGGGTCTGTGATAACAGACACTTTGTACAGCCATGTAGTAAATGCTACTGGGTGTCAAATATTAACATTTTTCATTGAAGTATTCACTAAGCTCTTTTGTATATAAAATCTTAGAAAAATTTAAGTATCTAAATTTTAAAGATGAAAACAATCCTTTATAGTTCCATTACAATATTGCCTTAATTTTGTCTAAATATTGTTTTTAACCTTTTTGAAAACTTCTTCAGATATAGTTTATATAATTTGATATGGCTCCTTTATTTTGTCATTATTTAACACCATTTCATGACCTCCAAATGTATGTTATCACAGCATGAAAAAATGTTTGGTCATGTTTATTGACTTGCATGAAATGTGCTATAATTTACCGACCTCTCTATTGTTGGAGATGTAAGTATGTAGCAAACTTAGAGCAAATAACTGTAGGCTCAACATCTTAGTGCAGTACATAAGACTTTATTTTGATATATGTATAGTCTTTGATATAGATTTCTAGATGTAGAGTTCTTAGGATAAAGAATATTCAATATTTCTATTCATTGGTGTATCAAAAATATTTTCATCCAAGAAGCAGTAGTCATCATAAGTCAACTGGATTTTTTCTTATTATATCTAGGAAAAAATTGATTTTCATCACGCTCATGGTTTACAAGAATTGGAATTTATTCAAGGACATTCAGAAACAGAAGCAGCAAGACAGTGCGTGGACCAGTGGCTAAAAATGTCAGGTATTCCTTAGAGATCACATTTCAGTTCCTGAGCAGGCTTGGAAGCCTTAAGGTAGAAAGTGTGGGTTTGATTCCACTACAAGTGAGCATAGATGGTAGAGAAATTTAGTGTTAATGGGATGGAGTGGTAGTCAGGTACAAGCATCAATGACCTCAGTGATCCCTGGAGTCCACATCAAAAATGCCAGACATGGTAGCAGGTGCTTGTAGCCCCAGTGCTATGGAGACAGGCAGGAGAATCCTTGGGGCTCACTGGCCGGTCGGCCAGCCTACTCATGAGTTCAGGCAATGGAGAGACCCTGCTTACAGAAAGATGGACAGCAACCAAGAAATGACACTTAGAGGACACCCAAGGTGGGTGGCCTCCACATGTGATGTGCGTGTGTGTGTGTGCCTGCACACACACACACACTCTCTCTCTCTCTCTCTCTCTCTCTCTCTCTCTCACTCATACACACTCTCACACCATTTAGCTTTAGTTATACTAGTACCGCTCTACAACAGCCTGTTTTACAGTGGCCTGTTTTGCTGTTAACTTTCTTTGGCCCCTGAGCTCTTTAGGTATTTATTAGCTGTTGTGTAAAGTAGTGTCTGGAGGGGCTTGTGACTGTTAGGATTTAAAGTTAGATCTGGCAGATTTGTCTTTGCTTATTCATCAGTGCAGCCTGTGCTGATACTTTGTACTCAAGTGTTTCCATGAGACTGTTTTAAAGCTTGGCTAGCTTTTTGTTGTTGTTGCTTTCTTTGAGTTTCCTGGAAGGACCACTGTGGAACAGTTTTTCTCCAGGTAAGTAATCTGGAATTTTCAAGAGCTCGTAGCAGAACCCTACTTTTCATGTTAGTTCTGTCACGGTAATTTTCTAGATGTTAGTTCAACCAGTTGAAGAGTTTAGATTAAAGGGAAAATAATTCAAGGGAAGCTGGGCGCTGTGGCACATGCCTGTAATCCCAGCACTCAAGCAGGTGGATCTCTGAGTTCGAGGCCAGCCTGATCTACAAAGTGAGTGCAGGACAGCCAGGCCTCTGTGTAACAGATAAACCCTGTCTGGAAAAACAACAACAAAAGAATTCAAGGGAAAGGGCTTTTACAGTGTATATAAAGGAGGGAAGGTGATTGTGTCCCAATAGCTATTTCCTTTAAAGTGATTTTCTAAGAAAGACTGAACACCTCTTAGCTGTAAGTAGGCCACCCGCTTGATGCTGGGCTCCATTGCTTTGTCGTTATTTTGATGCACTACCTGAAATAGTAACCTAAGAACTTATGTTATAATGACATAGGACTCAAAGCAAATGCAGTTAATTCCGGAACAAAAAATTCATTCCGAAGTGGAGGCAGAATGCGGCGGTCTGAGAAGTCAATTTTGTGTCCTATAATGCACTGTAACAAGGAGTTTGACAATGGGCACCTTCTGTTAGGACATTTAAAACGGTAAGTAGGATACTCTGATGCAGAGATGAAAGGCTAGACCTCTAGGGGTGGAGGGTGTTTTTATTTCCTGTAGTGTGGGAGATTTAATTGAGGGTCTCAAAACAAGCAAACAGCTCTCAAAATGGTTTTGTTAAATGAACTGTGATATATTTTTACCAGTATGGTTTCAGCTTGATATTGGAAACTCAGTTTGTTTTATGCTATTTTGGTGTGTTACTTGTATTTATATTTGGGTTTTCTAGAAAGCTGGGTAAGGTTTTAGATTGTTTTCTAGCATTATAGTGCAGATGAAATAGTTGTAGAGAAAAAATAAATAAATTTAAAAAAAAAAAAAAAAGAAATAGTTGTAGAGAAATCCAGCCTATAAATATGAATTGCAGAAGGCAGGACTTACAGATATTTTATCTATCCTACATAGTCTAATACAGCGTTCCAAAGTAACTAATATAAGTCAACATTTACAATTAAATACTCTGCTGTGGCCCATTTTATTGACTTGCTGAGCTTCTTTCTAGAAGATCATGAGAAAGCAGAGGATTTTGTTGTTGTCTCCTTGTCAGAAAGCTGAAAGATGGAGAATTGGGAGTTTGGGCCTTCTAGCCATTTTTCTTCACAGATGTCTCAAGGAGAAATGCGGAAGGCTTCCTGAGCTATGTGTGTTGGTGTAGATCAGGTTCACTGAACAGATTGATATCACTTCTTTTGGTTGTGTAGGTTTGATCACTCCCCATGTGATCCAACAATTACACTGCGTGGACCTCTCGCCAATTCCTTTGCGTGTGCGGTTTGCTATGAGCACTTTGTTACGCAACAGCAGTATAGGGATCACCTTCCCACTAAGGTAAGAGCATGTACTAAGAGTAGACACTCTTTTTCTAGATAACTGTAGAGTTGGGATGTTTTTGTTTTCATGTTGCTCTTAATCTTGCAATCAGTAATGATGCACATAAATAAAATATTTAAATAGTGGGAAAAAAATGACTTGGGGTACAAGGTTACTGTGGACACTTGAGGTTTGTTGTTTGTGGTTTTTTTTTTTTTTTTTTTTTTTTTTGGTTTTTGGTTTTTGGTTTTTTGAGACAGGTCTCTCTGTGTTAGCCTTGGCTGTCCTGGACTCTTTGTAGACCAGGCTGGCCTCAAACTCAGAGTGAACTCTACCTCCCAAGTGCTGGGATTAAAGGCATCCGCCAGCAGTCCTAGAGAGAAATTCTTCTATGGCATTGATATTTGAAATTACCTTACTCAACGTGCTCTGTGATTTTGGTTACCTGATAGGAAATTGCATCTTCTTTTTTAAAAGTTTGTGTGTGTGTGTGCACATGTGTATGTACATGTACATATGCATGCCTGCATGTGCTCATAGAATTCAGAGAAAAACTTTTGGATCTCTGGAACTGGAGCTACTGGTAGTTGTGAGCTGTCCACTGTGGGTGCTGGAAATGAACTTGGGGCCTCTGCAAGATTTTATTTATTTATTACATAGACAGTTTTCTGCCTACAAGTATGCCTGCAGGCCAATAGAGGACATTAGATCACATTGTAGATGGTTATGAGCCATCATGTGGTTGTTGGGAATTGAACTCAGGACCTCTGGAAGAGCAGACAGACAGTGCTCTTAACCTCTGAGCCATCTCTCCAGTCCGCATTGCATTCCCTTAACCACTGAGCTGTTTCCACCCCTCAGATTTGATTGGTTTTCTCCTTTCAGCTTTACAAGGCTTCCAGAGTTCACACTTCTGTCTCCAGATTTGTGTGGCCAAGCACCTTTGCCCAGTGAGCCATGCACTGTCCCTTGTGTAGTATCTTATTTTAATATGGCAGAAATACGATAAAAGGGGGTTTTTCTAGCTTAAGTTCCTGGATATTCTAGCTTCTATTCCTTCCAATTTTTAGATGATTTCTGCAAATATGCACTTCTTTTGTAGTAATACAATATAATAAAATTTTATATAGAATTCCATTTTGATTTCTATTGAGAAAATCTTTTTAACAGTTTTCACTTTGGATCTGCTTATAACCTGGAGTTGAATTTATAATTGCTTATTTACTTTAGACTCTTAAATTAGGAGAAACTTGTAGGTTGATAGTAAATGTCTATATTGTTCTGACCATGTAGTTCAGAATGTCTTCCTAAATTTTTCTTCTCTGGGGCATTAATCAAGTTAAAACACAGTCAAGGGATCTCAGGGACTCTTGAAAAGAGCACGGAACCAGAGCCAGAAGTACAAAGCTGGCTTTAAGTCTCTGATTATGAGATGGTGGTAGCAGTGATGATAATAGAAAAACCAAAAATGATGCCTCATGGGCTTACTGTAAGGATGGTCTGCTAAACAAATTCAGAACCTCATGTGGTTTTGACATGTCCTGAGTATACATGTAAATTTCCTGTCCTTCTCTTGTCTTGTGAATTACTTTAAGAAGGTCAGTAGTAAGGTGAACATACAGCAACCACACATACCTATTCATACAAATGTGCAATTTTTAATTTAATTTTAAAATAGAGGGCGCTCCAAAGGTTGGAAACATAGATGCTACAAGACTCATCTAGCCAGACATGATCATGCTTACCTATGTGCTCAGCATCAGTCCTGGGAGATGACAGCAAGAATAATTCTTGAGTCCCTGGGAGTTTGAGATAAGCAATGGAGTAGTTCTACCTACTTGACTATCTAAACTTTTAAAGTACTCATAAGCAAACACTGATAGATGTTTGGGGAAATACTTCCACAATAAAGAATGAGTAAAAGAAGTAATTGCAGTAACAAGGTCCTGTTAAAGGAGGAGAAAATAAAGCCACTGTAAAGGATATGCGGGGGAAAGTCATGGAACAACATCCACATTACCTAAAAGGTGTATAAATACATGTTCAAACGTGGCGACAGGCAGGGAGTGCCAGTTAAAATAGTCGTGGTGTGAACCTGCTTGGCTGAGAAAAACAAGAGAGATCCCTGATCGCTATTGTTGCCAGGTTCATTCAGTTTAGGGGCACATACACTGATAGAGCCTTTTTGAAAAGCAACCATACAGTACCTTTCAGTGTTCAAATATGCGTGCCTTCTTGCTATATAGAGCTACTCCAAGTAACTAGGACAAATGGGAGCATATTTATAAGGAGTTTTACATTATTTACAGTGTGGGGGAGAGTTGGACCCCAAACCACTGAAAATTAGAATGAATGGTTGACTGAATCAGAATAGATCTTCACCGTTGAGTGGTTTGCAGCCAGTAAGATGTACGGATTCAAGTGGGGCCAGTAGAGTTTTGGAAATTGCTATTATTTATTATGGATGAAAGTTTATAAGATGATAGCATTTGACAAAACAGTAACATTCTCCTTTTTAAATTTCTCTGTATAGTTGTAAATGATTAAACAGAGAAGGTTATTGAGAAATATATATTTATAGTCATCAGTTAAATAAAATCCAGAGTAGAGAGAAAAACAAAACATTAGAAAGTGTGTACTATGGCCATATTTATGTATACATGACTGTATATCAGAAATGATAAGAGCATAGGAAATAAGTGCCCTTTAGTATAGAAGAAAGATGCCCATAATTTGATTTTGAGGGAAAATTTAAATTTTACCTGTGGTATCTTGCTCATGGTAAAAGTTGCATAATTCATACTCAGAAAAGTCCAAAATTGGTATGAAAAATTTCAAATAAATAAAATGAGAAGCTTTAAAACTTAATTTTAAAAAGTGTATTAAATATTCATTGTAACATTGGCATGGAGTTTTTCAGATAAATTGGAAATTTTAAAGTTACTTTTTTGACTTTATTAATTTATATGCTGATCTTAGCTGTGACATGGTTCTCCCTTTTGTTTTAGGCAGCTGCAGCCGATGGACACAGCAGTGGCCTTCTTCCTCAGATTATTCAATGCTTTGCTTGTCCTCATTGCTTCCTTCTGTTCAGCACCAAGGATGAGTGCCTGAAACATATGTCTGCAAAGAATCATTTCCATCATATCTTTAAACTGGGTGGTATGTTACTGTATTACTGAAAAGTTGTCTAAATGAATTATATCTTTGCAAATTTATCATACCTTCCAGAATATTTTTCTGTTAGCTATGCTTATCAGTTTAGAACCATAAAAGTGAGATTGTTTTTATTTAAACTCAGAATTTTTCAAAAAGATTTATTTGTATCTGTATGCTTTAATCCCTTCCTTTTTTTTTTTTTTTTAAACAGGGTACTTCTTTGTAGCCCTGTCTGGTGTCAAACTCATAATGATCTCTCTGCCTCTACCTCCTGAGTGCTGGTATCAGAGGCATGCGCCGCTGCCACCCAGCTATGTCTTACCTATTGGAGGGATGAAAGAAACTTGGAAAGAAAACACATATTCAGGATTGTGTTTTTTGTTAGATCTGGGAGGTCTGAGAAATTGGATCTTCCTTTGTATTTAAGACTGCTTTTATGGATAAAGCACTCTTTGTGTTTAAGTATAAGAAATGGTCTCCTTTACTTAGTTTACTTTACTTAGTACTTTAGTTACTACATAACTAACTTCTTTTACTTAACTGATTGATACTCAGAAAGGGAAAGTAGAAAAAGGTTGGGTTAGTCTTGGTTCGAATTACTTTGCAATTTATACTTTATTGCTCTTTCAGATAATAAGGGAACAGCACGTCCAATATCATTTCCATCTTTTGCAAAGAAACTTTTGATCTCTCTGTGCAAAGATGTTCCATTTCAAGTTAAGTGTGTGGCCTGCCACCAGACTCTGCGTTCCCACATGGAGCTCACTGCCCATTTCAGGTTTGTGCAGGTCTAGTCTTAGGCTGTAAGGCAATCCTGCTGAGTTCTTCAGTAGTGAAAGGTTCAGAAGGTATTTATGTCCCATGTATCTCTCCTATAAAATAAGGTTGTATGAATCTGGCATAACGAGAGAAGTGAGAGACGTGGGGAGAGGCGTGGTTGGGAAGCATGGGGGTGCAGGAGGATAGCCAAAAGGCAAGAGGCTCTTACATGTGAGTCCATACTCTCAGGCTGCCCAGCCTTGCACTACCTAGTTCTTTTTGATTCTTGTTCCTCAGCAGAAGAGCAAATACAGATAGAACATTCCTGATATAAGTGAATCAGTTCTTACAGGTAGAGCTGGGAGTTGTGGTATGTGCCTGGCACTGGGGAGGCTGAGGAAGAAGGGTCACAAGTTCAAGGCCAGCATTGGTGACATTCTATCTAAAGGAGGAACAAAACAAAACAGGGCTGGAGAGATGGCTCAGTGATTAAGAGCATGTTGTGAGTGCTCTTCCAGAAAGCCTGGGCTTAATTCCCAGTACCCACATGGCAACTCACAATTGTAACTCCATTCACAGGGGCTAGGTGCCTCCGAGAACGAGATGCACAAGAAGTAACCAGACACGAAGACAAAACACCCATCCATGTTAAATACATCCATACATGCAGTTAAGAAATCAATCAAAACATCCACACGTGTTAAATAAATACATTCCTACAGTTAAGTAAATCAATCAAAACACCCTTACATGTTAAATAAATACATACACATAGTTAAATCAATCAAAACACTCATACATGTTAAATAAATACATACACAGAATTCAATAAACCAATCAAAATATCTTCAGTGAAGCCAGAAAATAGCATCAAAAAAGTGGAATATTGTCTGGAATTTTATAGTGTTCATTTGTGTATTTTAATGACCTTGTGAATTTAATTTGCTTCGAGGTCCTTTATCAGTGCATTTGATACTGGTTGAGGTTTTCTAAAGCTTACCTTAGTGTTTTTAATATTGATTCTACTTTTAACCCCTTGTATATAGATTAGAAAGATAAAATAGAGGGAATATAAAAGTATTTATGATGGTAGAGTAACTGCGCTACTGAACAAAATATCTTTTATTGTTTATTTCTATTGTTATTTTAAAATTCTTGTTACATAGGACAGAGAAAACTTACACTTTTTTATTTTTTAAATCGAAATTAGGGTTCGTTGTCGAAATGCTGGACCTGTAGCTATAGCTGAGAAAAGCATTACTCAGGTTGCAGAAGAATTCATAGTAAGAGGTTATTGTTCAGATTGCAACCAGGTCTTTGTGGATGAAGCCAGCACCCAAAGGCACAAGAATTCAGGACACAAAATGACACTTGCTAACACAGTGGAAGAGGCTGTCTTACTTTATTGCCACATCAGTGAAGGGAGTAAGACTCCATGTGATTCACATTTATTCAATCAACCAAAAATTTCATCACTTAAACGAATTATATCCATGAAAGAGTCCAGCGCAGAGCATTGTATCATTCCAAAAAAGAAGATGAACTTAGGAGTTGAAAGCTGTGGAGGTGCACCTTGTGTGCAGAGGCAGAGCTCAACAGTTACAGCCTGGTTTTGTGAATGCAGCCGGCGGTTTCCAAGTGAAGATGCAGTAGAAAAGCATGTCTTCTCAGCAAACACAATGTGTTACAAGTGTGTAGTTTGTGGAAAGGTTTGTGAAGATTCTGGAGTCATGCGCTTACACATGAGCCGGTTTCATGGAGGGGCACATTTAAATAACTTTCTTTTTTGGTGTCGGACATGCAAAAAGGAGTTAATAAAGAAAGATGCCATCATGGCACATGTTACTGAGTTTCATAATGGGCATAGATATTTTTATGAGATGGATGGGGTAGAAGATGAGGCCTTGCCTTCCTCCTCTGTGGCGAGTCATTCGAATGCTGACAAACCACCTTCACCCATTACTGTTGTTGATCATTGCCTGACAAACAGTCCTCTGAGGGGCAAGTGGCAGTGTCGAATTTGTGAAGATATGTTTGAGTCCCAGGAATGTGTAAAGCAGCACTGCATGTCCTTGACAAGCCACCAGTTCCATCGATACAGTTGTGCCCATTGCCGGAAGACTTTCCATAAAGTAGAAACACTGTACCGACACTGCCAAGACGAACACGACAATGAGATCAAGGTCAAGTACTTCTGTGGGCTCTGTGATCTTTTGTTCAGCAAGGAAGAAGCCTTTCTGAGTCATTATAAGGAGTGCCACAGCACTGATTATGTGTTTGTATCAGAAAAAACTAAAGCCTCAATTAAAACTGAAGATGATTTTAAAATAATAGAAACCAGTAATCTGTTAAGCTGTGGTTGTCATGAGAGTTACATCTGTAAAGTCAACAGAAAGGAAGATTACGATAGATGTCTACAAATCATGCTAGAGAAAGGTAAACTGTGGTTTCGCTGCAGATCGTGTTCAGCGACAGCACAGACTTTAGCGGACATTAATACTCATGTCCATCAAGTGCACAGAAAAGAAGAAAGTCATGAGGAACAGCAGTATGTGATCAAGTGTGGCACCTGCACCAAAGCATTTCCTAACCCTGAGAGTGCTCAGCAGCACTTCCACAGAAGGCATGGCACCTTCCAGAAACCTGATGTGACTCATGTTGGACCCGACAGAGGAAGCACATGCACGTTTGCTGCTAGTGTCTCACATACCGAGAAACAACTGAAGCAAGTGAACTATCAGAAACATTCAGATGTGGAAAAAGGACCTGAGCGTGACATAAACTGCCAGAATATAGGTACGGCTTCACAGAGCGGGGCGAGTGTCACACTCACACTGGAACTTACATGTGTGTACCCACCAGTAAAAGCTGAGTGAGTGCTGCCATCAGAAGCACCTACCGATGACTGCAGCCAGTGTGCACCTGTCACGGATCTGTGCTTGTGCTGTCTTTACGTGATAGAGTAGATCTCCCGTTTACAGAAAAGAGTTTTGAGAAATGGTGGTACTCTTTCTAAAAGATTTGGGAATTATTCTGAACCTTAAAAATAATACTTTTCTTAAAATATGAAGGTTCACTAAAAAACAAATTTTGTTTTTCTTTGTGTGTGAATGTGTGTGTATCTTTGTCTTGTACTTGCTAAGCACATGCTATATCACTGAGCTACATCACCAGCCCTAGATGAATCTCTTGTATCTTGTTCATGTTTGTTTTTGTTTTAAATTTTTAAAAAAATTGGGGCTGAAACGATGACTTAGTGGATAAAAGCACTGACTGCTCTGCCAAGAGGGCGCTGGCCCAAGTCTCAGCACTCACTTGGCAGCTTACTCCAGTTCCAGGGGACCCAACACCTTCACACAGACATACATGATGGCAAAATACCAATACACATAAAATAAAAATTTAAACATTATTTAAAAATTTAAATCTTTATTTACCTTGGTTTTGTTTTTTAAGACTAGATCTCACATACTAGCCTAGGTTGTCCTGGAGCTTACTTTGTAGCTAGGATGGTCTAGAAATTGTGCCAGGTCTTCTGCCTCCTAAGTGCTGTCATGACAGTCACAACCTGTCATGCCCAGCTAAAATAGTGACTAGGTGTAAAGCTAAAAGTGTGATAGCTGGACATGAGAGTGGGGAGCTGGGATGTGAATTCCTTTATATTCCTTTGAACTTTGCCTCCATATGATTGGATTAAGTAAACACAATAGGTCTTTATTTAAAAGTTTAATTATTTTTAGCTAGATACAGTAAGTTGATAGACTTGGATATTAGCCTGGTGAACTGTAAAACGTAGAGTAGAAACCAAATTTTGGCTGATAGAATAAAATATCTGTAGTTCATGTTTTATTAACATTATTTACGTTTATTATAAAGTAATATTTTAGTACTATTTCAAGTAATAGTTTACAACACTTGTCATAATCTGTCCACCTGATGTAAGGCCTCTGTACTAAGAAAAGGAGGGGCCTGCAAAGCCCTCTGCACTAGGCCCATACCTAGAGTTTCCTGGGGTTCTTGCCCCTGCTGCAGTTTCTGTTGGGCCAAGAGGTAACCTAGGCTCAGAATTGGCTGGTGGCATGTGTGGAGGGTTAGGGTTACAAGGGTTAGGGTTAGGGTGGCTCTTGGGACTCTGGTTAAACTTTTATTACTCACCATCAATCTATTTTTTGACAATGGTGTCTTACACTGTTATTAAGACCATTCTCATTCTCTTGGGTTCAAGTGGCCTTCCTGTCTCAGCTTCTGTGCTATTGGACTGTAGATGTGCACCACCACACCTAGCTATAGACCATTGGCTTTCCACAGATTTGCTTTGTAGGGCACATAGGTCTGATATTTAGTTGTGGGTTTTCAGTGAGAAGGCATTAAGTCTTTCATGGCCTAATTCTAGTTCCAAAAAAGTAAAACGGTAGCCATTCCATTTTATGTTCTCTTGTGCTTTCCTTTTCTCATTGCTGGAATGCGTGTTTGTTGCTTTGATAGATGACTTGTAGCATCTAAATCCAAGATTTCTAAGAACCTGAAGATGTAACATGGCTTGGAAACAGGAGAGGGTGGTAGTGATACATTGAAGAGGCCTCTGTTAGTCCTAGTAGAGACCACTCATTTAAAAATATTCCAGGGCTTACATGAATTCCATTGGGCGCTATAAGGCCTTGTTGTGGTGGAGAAGCTTGAACGTGGGCAGGGTAAGAACTGAAGAACGGGAAATGAAAGGAGAACCTGAGAGAAGCAAGAAGTAGGTACTAACTTGTACTGGCACCCTTGGGATCCGGTCTTGAAGTTTCCTTATTTAGGCTCTTTTGGGTGTTTATTCCTCAAGTCAGAGGGCTGCTGAGAAATCAGTCTAGATTAAGAAAAGCAAATTCAGCCGGGCAGTGGTGGTGCACGCCTTTAATTCCAGCACTCGGGAGGTAGAGGCAGGCAGATGGCTATGAGTTTGAGGCCAGCCTGGTCTACAAAGTGAGTCCAGGACAGCCAGGGCTACACACAGAGAGACCCTGTCTTAGAAAACCAAAAAGAAAAGAAAAGCAAATTCTCGTGACAAGAGCATTCTTGATAAGTAACCTTAAAAATTATGTTTCTGGGGTTTTATCGGGTTCCCCAGGCTGTCTTCAAACTCTGGTTTTCCTTCCTGCCTCGGCAATGTTGGGTTGAAGGTGTGTGCCCCTAACTTGTGCTTCTGCTTTATTCATTTTACACGTCCCTTTGAGCCTTCCTAGTTAGAACATTAGGATTTCATTTGAATGTTGATACTCTGCATTCTATTAGATTATTTTATAAGTCCATGAATATTTTTCACGCACACTGAGTATTTATGGATAGAGAAATTCTACTAGTCTTAAATTTTAAACTTCTATTTGACCTAATACATTAATTTGTTAAAAGTAACCTTATTTTCAATAATTTAAAAAAATTTTCTAATACAAATGACTCGAAAGAAAGCCTTAGCCAGTCATAGTAGTACATGCTTGTAGTCTTAGCACTTGGAATATGAAGGCAGAATAATCAAAAGTTCAAGGCCAATCTTGATACCATAGTGAGTTTGAGTCCATTCTGTCTCAAATCAAAACAAAAGCACCAAGACCTTACATTAAAAAGGTAGTTTAAGAAAGACACGATCAAGTGTGAAACATCCTAAATATTACCTGGCTTAAGTGTAAAATGCTATATACGGAAAAGGTTCCATAATAGGAACAGTTAACATTAGACTTGAGGGATTAGGATATTTATGAACGATTCTTACTGAATTAATGTTAATTTTTTTGTTTTGTTTTGTTTTTTTCTTAGAGGAGGAAGTTGAACTTCCAGATGTGGACTACCTGCGAACCATGACTCATATAGTCTTTGTAGATTTCGATAACTGGTCAAACTTTTTTGGACATCTACCTGGGCATCTTAATCAAGGAACGTTTATTTGGGGCTTTCAAGGTATGGTTAAGGAAAGCATTAGAGGTACCTCTTCCGAGAATGTGGTTTATTTGGAAAGGTTCCTTTGAGCCTCCCTGAATAGAATATGAGAACGCAGTTACTTGTTTACATTTATTTTACTTAGGCATGTTTATATGTGTGTGGAGGTCAGAGGACAATTCGTGGGATTTGATTGTCTTCCTATGTTATGTGGGTTCCATGGATGATTCTTACTTAGGTCATCATTGTTGGTGACAAGCACCTTTACCGACTGAGTTTTCTGAACGGCTGGCCCTAGATTTTGCTGTTGTTAACATATTTTTATGGTAAGTATTAGCTGTTTGTCAAACCAAAATTCATGTGTCTTGTTACACATTGAAGAGAGATTCGTTTTTCAACATCTGTCATGTGTCAGGCTTTCAGAATACAAGAACACAAACTGTGGGGATTGTATTTGACTAGTTGTGTGTGTTGTTTAACATTATAACACTAACTTACAGTTTGCTACAGTCTTCCTAGAAAGCAGAGTTCTCTTGAGCTGTGCTCTCCTAGTTATGGGACTGTTGTGATTTTCAACATGCCATAGTTGGCCTCTTCAGTTCATTGTTGCTGTTTGTGAAGAGCCACTTCACTAGATGCCTCTATGAGCCACTGGGCAGACCTGTGGGAAAGAATTCCCTGATTCCCTGAGGTTAGGGTAGTGAGTATCTGATACAGTTCATTATCAGAGGAAATAGCGTACAAAGGTAAGGATTAGCATTAAAAAATAGAAAGATACTGATCTGGATAAATTAGCCAATTCCATATTTTATTACCTCTAGTTCTGCTGATTGCTGTATACTTCTTAATTTTTAAAAATCTTTGATAATTTCATGCAAATATGTATATATACATACATACATATATGTGTTGTGTGTTTATGTGTGTGTGTGTGTGTATAGACATTTTCACCTCCATTACTGTCTCACATTTCACTTCTACTCCCACTGAACCTTTTCTTCGCAAAACACGCTCTTTGTACTTTCATGTCTGATTTTTTGCTGGTATAAATATGGGTGGGAGGAGTATGGGCAGTGTAATAGCGACTGCACCACTAAAGCCCATGACTGCCTCCACCATGAGCTCCTCCCCAGTCTGTTATGGAATGCTGGCAAGCCACCCTGTGCAGGTTATCACAGCTGCTCTCAGTTCACAATCGTGGTAGTTGCGCCATGTACAGAAGATAGTGTTTCAGAGCACTCCTCCATCCGCTGCCTCTTCCTTCTTTCTGCCCTCTTTTTCACTGTGTCTCTTGGGCGTTGAAGGGAGTTAGGGCTGAGCATTCAACTGTCAGTTCTCTCAGCACTTTGACTAGTCAAGAGTCTCTGATTTAACTTTCCTTACACAAGAGAAGCCTCTCGGAGGAAGACAGAGTAAGAGCAGCACTAGCGTACTAAACAGAAATATAGTGAATGCTTATGTATTGCTTCTGATCTAGTGACTTTGGCACATTTGTAAAACCCACCAAAATTTGAATTTATATAGAATGATATCACTCAAAGAATGTTAACATTGGTTTTTGTTTTGTTTTTTACTGTACTCACTATATCCATATGAACTTCCAAGAAAAGTTATTTTTTTGTGTGTATGGGTGTTTTGCCTATTTGTATGTCTGCACACCACACAGTCTAATGCTCGTGGAGACCAAAAGAGGGTGTTAAACTTCCTGGAACTAGCGTTTCAGACAGTGAGGAGCTACTGTGGGTGCTGGGACTCAAACCCCAACCCTCAATGCTCTTAACCTCAGAGACATCTCACCAGGTCCCACCCCACAAGCTTTTACATGTGTAGACAGATTAAAGGAAGTCAGTCTCCATTCTCAAGGCTGTAAAGCAACAAGATGGTGATGCCTCTGATTGGACAGAGACAGCATCTCATAGAGCTTTGGGCTGGCCTCAGCCTGCTCTGTAGCTGAAGCTTGCCTTGAACTCCTGGTCATCCTGTCTCCACCCCACGTGAGTGTGCACCACCACCTGGTTTTATGTGGTGCTGGAGGTCAAACCCAAGACTTTGTGCGTTCTAGGTGTGCACTCTAATAACTTGAGTTCTCTCACAGTGTAATTTAGAACTTTCAAGAAGGAAAATACAGGTTGTATTTTATCTCGATAAAGTTCTCAGGCTTGTCCTTCCCTGCTTGACTATCATTTGTATCTTTTCTAAAATTAATAGGAGGAAACACCAATTGGAAGCCTCCACTCAGCTGTCAGGTCTATAATTATTTGAACAGGATTGGATGCTTCTTTCTTCATCCTCGCTGTAGTAAAAGAAAAGATGCTGCTGATTTTGCCATATGTATGCATGTAAGTAGGTGTTTTATTAAAAACCACATGTCAATCTAGGATCTATTTGGATTTTTCCCATGTGAACTATAATGGTAGCATAAATCACTTCTGTGCTGATTTTACATAAAACTGCATCAGTTCTCCTTACTACTATATGGTCTGACAAGGGCCCACCACATTACTTATTTACTGCTTATGTCAGTTTTCTAGCAGACTTTTAGTTATTTATGGAATAATTAGCCAAGATGATACTTTACTTACTGTATACTAATATCCTTCTATATTTTAATATCTGAAATTGAGAGGTACTGTATTAATCATTGTTGTCCTGGATAGAATTTGCATTTACATATGCCTCTGCCAGATAAGATGAAGGTGTAAAATATTACTGTGTTAATGTTAAGTGGCTACAAGGAAAAAAAATTATGGAAAAAGGAAGGTAAGCTGAGCCTATAGGTTCAAATCCGCATTCATATGTGTTTGCTTTTCTGTATATACATTAGTTTGGGGAAATCAGAATGCGACGGAAATGAGGAGACTGCATAGGGTAATGCTGATAACAATGACTGCAATAAGTTAGTTACTTTCTTCTGGGGGTTTACCATATCTAACGGATCAGAAGTCAGTTGTACTAGTTACATTCAGCAGGTATGAACCTCATCAGTAGATAGATACATACAGGAAAAGTCAGACGACACTACAGAATGCCAAAACATGCTGCTGTCTCAAAGTCAAAGTGATGTGTTGATTTGAAGTGAAATTACAAGAAGACCATGAAATCTTGTTTCTCTAAAGAGTGTTGACCCATAATTCCATCTGAGATAGAAAATGAAATTTTGAAGTATTCTGAGGCTTACAGAATGCTGACGTAAAGTCCAAGTATGATTGTAATTAATAAGGCCTGATTTATATGATTTTATTTTTCCTTCTACTAGACTGTGATGGGCTCTTTTGCTTGAGACTCCTGATGCTAATAAAACTGATGTTTTACATAGGGGTACTTCTAGTGGATTTAAGGGTATAATTCCTGTAGGTGGTCAGCTGCCTCCTAGGTCATATGTGGGGACAAAGCTAGAGTGATAAAAGGCTCAGAAGAAACCTGTAAAGAACAATACTTCAGATACAATAAATAAAACTATTTCATAATGAAGGCCTTTTTGTACAATAGGAGTGTGATGCCTTGATAAGTTTCTTCACATCCCATTATCATTGATACATAGAGTATTTGCTAAGAGGCCTGTTGAAAATCATATTACTAGGCCAGAGGTTAAAAGTAGGGCAGGAAAAAAAAAAAAAGTAGGGCGGAAGAAGCTCTGTTTAGGCGACATGGGCTTGGATTAACTATATGATATGCATGTGTTTGGTGGGTCATTATGTACCATCATGTAAGTAAAGGCTAACTAGGAGAGTAAATACATAGGCTTGAATCCAGACTACGGCAAATTCAAGTGTAGTAAGACAAGAGTAATAAGTGTAATTGCAGCTATTGGTGGGCTGATGCTTATTATACTGGAGTAGCTCTGCCAGTTGAATTTATTAGTAGGTGGCTTGCACTGATGCTGGCTCTGAGACAGACTGTTGAGGCTATAGGTTGATAAATTAGCTGGTAGTTTCGATACTAAGTATAGGACTAGGTGAGATAGAGCACCCCTGGGGAAGAAAATGGGCTAATGGACTTTTTATCTTATGCTGGAAGCCTAGGATTACTGCTCCTGCTCATAGTGGCATGGCCATGCTTAAATTTATGGAGAGTTGAATGGTTGGTGTAAATATATATAGAAGAAGGCCCAGGAGATTTGTTAACCCAAAAAATATAATAATAAGAGAAATAATTATTAAGGATCATGTTTGTCCTTTTGGAGTGTGGGTTAATATTCTATTTTATATGAGTTTGATTAATCATTGTTGAAGTGAATGAAGGCAGTTGTTAATTAAGTGAAACTACTGAGCCAGGACTCACTTTATATTAAGTCCTCTGCTTGGACGTTTTAGTATCACTTAGATAACGTGAATGAACGAATACTTTTGCAAACGCATCACTTGCTCTTCAACCTCAAGAGATTCCTTTTTCTTTTGATTGAGTCATAGAATTTACCTTCTGTCTGTTTCTCCAGTAAAGGCTTATTTGCCTTTCCTTTGAGTAGATGGCCGTTTAGGTCCCCCCCACCATGTTGTACATGTAGTTTAGCTGTAACATACTTTCCTAGATATGTGCTCATTGTGAACTAGGTGTTACTTGATTTGAAACTCTTGCAGATTTTTAACAACCTATGCTGTTTATTCCAACTTAGGCCGGCCGTCTAGATGAGCAACTGCCCAAGCAAATTCCTTTCACCATCCTCTCGGGAGACCAAGGTTTTCTGGAGCTAGAGAACCAATTTAAGAAGACTCAGAGGCCAGCTCACATACTAAACCCTCACCACTTAGAGGGAGACATGATGTGTGCCTTGTTAAATAGCATATCTGATACTACCAAAGGTATGCAGATGCCATCACAGTGCAAACCACCCAAGAAGAAGAGATTTCACTGCTGAGAAAAACAATAAACTGCTGTCTGCTAGTGAACTGTTGTCTGCTTCTAAACCTTTGTGCTTTCATACGTCTATCTTTTTGGTCCTTTCTTATATACTTACATTCTTGTTTGTTTGAGCCGGATTTCTTATAGCCAGGCTAACCTTAAACTTCTGTCTAGTAGAGGCTGATGTAGCAGAACTCTTAATCTTCCTGTCTCTTCTTCCTCCAAGTGCTGAATTTACAGGCCTATGCCATCATGCCTGACATTATTACTTTCATTTTTTAGTGTTTCAGAGTGAGGGTAATTTACAGTAATTTTCCACAGCCTTCTAAAAATTCTAATAGATAAAATCAATATCCACTTGTCTAAAATATATATTAATGTCTTAAAACATATTAAAACTCAGAATTCAGATGTTCACTTTATTTCCAGAATTTCAAATTTATCTTAAGAATTTTAGAAAGTAAAGTATAGTTTGCCACCTGAGTGCATCCAATTTTGCCAGAAAACAAAGTGTTAATAGATAAACAAGAAAGCAAAAATATAGCAATACCTAGAAAAGTTAAGAGACTGAGACTCTGCTCTGGTGCAATGAAGTGCTGATGAGTTATGCATCCTTGGGAGGGTGGGCGTCTTCTACTTCATTGCTGTGGGTGGTAGTTTTCCAGCCTTCTCTGAGTTTGTCCATGGGTAGGTGTTCAATTTCACCACCCCATACTTTAAAAAGAAAGTAGCTACAGGGATTTTAAAGTTTGTTTTTCCTAATTTCTGACATAAATATGAAAGGAGAGAATACAAGAATAGTATTTAAATGTTCTAGTAGAGAGCTGTGGTTATCCACATGTGGTACTTCTAGCTGTTCAGAGACTGAAGCAGGAGGCTAGCTGTGACGACAGAACAGTGTGGGCTTGGGTTACAAAGTGAGACTCTGTTTCTAATATTAACAACCCCCAAAATGCCCTAATATATGAGCCCTGTCTCAAAAAAAAAAAAAAAAAAAAAAAAAAAAAAAGATTTGAAGTTTTTGGTGAATGGCCTCAGTGAAAGAAAACTGGCTACTTCTTCGGAGTGTTGTTGTATGCCTTAACATTCTCTGTCTCCATTTTCTTGTAATCTGTTTGAAATTATATTTAATGAACAGTGTTATTCTAACCAGCAATTGCAGTGGATCAATTAAATTACAAAGTATGATTTTACTTACCCCCCCTTTTTTTTACTTTTGATTTTTAAAATGGTCTCTCATATCTCTTGCTTTTTTTTTTGTATTTTAATTTTTAAAAATATTTTATTTAGTTTTAATCTATGTGTACTTTTTGTGTGAAAGTGTCAGATCATGGAGTTACAGACAGTTATGAGCTGCCATGTGGGTGCTGGGAATTGAACCCGGGTCCTTTGGAAGAGCAGGCAGTGCTCTTAACCACTGAGCCATCTCTCCAGCCCCTGGTCTCTCATATCTCACATTGGCTTTCAGCTCCAGATCCTCTTGCCTCCACCTCTTAAGTGCAGGGACTAAAAGTGTGGGCCACCATGTTTAACACTCAGCTGTACTTGTGAGTCAGTAATGAGGCTGGGTGTCCTTAGAGAGGCTGAGCCAAAAAGAACTGGGAGTTCATGACCACCTTCAGCTAATGTGTACACTAAAAGTCACAGTACTGTGACTATTGTAAAGCAAAGTGAACTCTTTTGTATTTATACTATGCTGCAGTTCTGAATATTAGCTTCCTATTTTGTGATTTTTATTTTTATCCACTTAATTTTTCTCTCTGGGGCTTCTTTTAAAAACAAAACCAAATCAAATAAAAAAGTTGTATCCTGTCCTCAGCAACCTATACTTGTGCCTGTGCCACACCAGTCAACCTCATTTTTTTTTCTCTGTGGTACAGTTTTGGGACTGTTTCCTGTAGGGTTCAGAATGGGAGGCCTGTTGTGAATCTGCCTGTGTTGCTGTTGTTTGGAGTGAAGCACTGTATGTGAGTGGGTCTGTGTGTGTGCACGAGGTTGGAGGTAAGAAGGGTTGAGCGTGTCTCATGAGTGCTCTCTGTGGCCCTCGGAATTCATTTGAACTCATTGCTTTGTGAAATGAAAGATTGTCCCACAGAAGGAAGGGCATAGGCTTTGATCAAAGGCTAACTTTGTAGCTTCCTAGCTGAGTGAGTTCAGACAAGTTACTCATCCTCTTTTCTGAACATTATTTTAATATGTATTAGATTATAAGAATTGGGGTTTATATAAATATGTCTAGCACAATATATAAAATGCTTTAGGTACTTAGGGAATCATACTGTTTTTATTAGCCCTGTCCAAAAAAAAAAAAAAAAAAAAAAAAAACCTCAAATATTGCTATCTATTGCTTTTATAGTAATAAAAGTAACAGGGATCTTTGCAGAGGAGCTGGCCGGAAGAGTGTCGGAGTGAGTGATGGTGGGTGACTGTAAGGAAGCAGTGTCTTCTGGATACAGCAGGGCAGCTGCACATATGATCTCACACCTGCTGTGTGGCAGATGCACAGAGCCTGCACAAGCTCAAGCCAGACCAATGCTCAGCATGCACAAGGGAGGTGGGCATGAAGCCTCACTGGCCGAGGAGCTGTCAGCAGTTGACAGCTGCTGTGGGTGTGTTCTTATCCATAGATTTTATGGCCATTTTCTTAAGACTTTCATTTTGGTGTAGAGGGATTTAGTAGAGCTTCTTGAGAATTGAGAATCGGTTGAAAGCTTTTTCTCAAATATAAGTGTACAGCATTACGTGAACCTTCTGGATTTTTGTCTGTATTCGAGGCTTTACCCAGCAAGCAGAATGTTCATTTTTAGGATAAAGTAGAAGTGCCTTTGCCTTCTGTTTTCGTTGCTGGGACTTGAAGCTCTCATTGCGGGTGTACTGTCTTACAACCAATATGCTATCATTTTTATAGTCAACTTGTTTAAACATTTAGACTTCAGATACATTTAAATAGCTTCTTAATGTTTTTCAATCCCTCTCCCCTTTTGTGAGTTAGATGTATCAGATTGTAAGTCTTTAGAGGTAAGGAAGCAGAGATTTAGAAAGCTTAAATTACCAACCTGTAGGTTCTACTTTTCATCAGTATCATATGCTGTGGGTGTGACTTTGTTTGGTATAAGCCAATTCCATGAGCTAGAGGATCACGACTCACCCACACATGCATTGTAAGCTATTGGCTCTAGCCATGTGCTTTAAGATTGAAGAGGAGATGTATTTTACTATAGAGCAATAATGCTGCATTTTACATAAAAGTATGTATCAGATTTTCTCTTTTTAAAACTATATAGAAATTTTTCTTTGTCAGAAGATAGAAATTTGTTGTGAGAGTGCTGGTACCTCAAAACATAAAGTAGACTTGATGATGAGCAGTCAAGAAAAGCAGTCCATGTTGTAAATGCCCTAGGGTCTGCAATGAGCTATTGAACTAATCTCCCTATCTTTCAGGCCCCTCAGGTTGTATGTACTTGGCCTGCAGCTCTAAGAAGTACAGTGGCAACCCTGGCCAGCTGTCCATCCACCTTACCGTTACTCTGTGTTTGGACCAGTGTCCTCTCTTGAGAATGAGAAGCAGTGGGAAAGATTGCCACAGTTAATTGCAAACCGTCTGCTATATGCACCTAAGGCTTTGTTGTATGCATTTGGTTGTGGCTTTACTTTAAATGAGTAAGATTGAAGTAGTAGGTGTAACACAGACTTTGAAATCCATTTTTAAAAAGTGGATATAGCCAGGCGTGGTGGCGCACGCCTTTAATCCCAGCACTTGGGAGGCAGAGGCAGGTGGATCGCTGAGTTCAAGGCCAGCCTGGTCTACAAAGTGAGTTCAGGATAGCCAAAATAACACAGAGAAACCCTATCTCAAAAAACAAACGAACGAAGTGAGTATAAAACTTCACCTGTGCTGTGAACATGTAGACAATTGAAGCAGTACCGTAGCCTGTACAACGGGCATTATGTTTTGAATTAAGTCAAAAGGCCAATCTGCCTGTTGCTTCCCTAGTCTTTATAGTACAATTAATTCTGTGTAAGGGACTGAAAATAGAAGAATGTTAATATTTTCTCAATTCTGTGCATGGGTTGATTGAGGCAAAAGAACCTGTTCTAAGTCTTGCAGCTCTGTGTAATCTGCACGTGATTCAAACTGACAGTTTTAATTTTTAGGACTTCCACGAAGAGGTGAGGTACTGGCGTCAGTTTGGACATGTTCGTTTGGCTGACTTAGACTTTACATTGTTGGGACAGAAACCTATTGACACTTTCTTTTATATTCTTTGTAGGTCTTGGTTCATTGGCTTTTTATTTTTTTCTCTCCCTTTGTTCTTTTTAAAAATAGACTGTTTTACATTTATTTGCTTATATATTTACACTTGTGGAGGTTACAGAACAGCACGCAGGAGTTGGCCCTCCTCTTTTTAAAAAATTTTTATTTAATTTATTCAGATTACATCTCAATTGTTATCCCCTCACTTGTATCTTCCTGTTCCTCTCGCCCGCCCTCTTTTACCCTATTCCCCTCCCCTAGGTCTGTGACAGAAGGGGACCACCGTATGGTCACAGACAGCCTATCAAGTCTCATCCTGGTAGCCTGCTTATCCTTCCTCTGAGTGCCGCCAGACCTCCCCACCAAGGGGAAGTGGTCAAATACAGAGTCCATGTCAAATACAGAGTCCATGTCAGAGTCAGTCCCCGCTCTCCACACAACTGTGGAGAATAGTTCCAGGAATCAAACTCAAGTAGTGAGGCTTGGTGGCATGTACTTTCAGCAGCTTAGCCGTCTCACCTGATCTTTCTCTCTTTGTCTTTAATGTTTAGACTTTAGAGGCTGGATTTTGTTTTTAAAACTAAAAATGTTTCTCTAAGACACTGCTTGAAATATTTGAAGCAGTTTGCTTAAAAACAAAATTTCTGCAATAAAAGCATATAACGAAATACAAGAATTTAATTTTTACTCATGGGCAATTGTGACCTTTTAATTTTTAGTGTTTTTCTGTGTTTTTGCAGAAGCACGTACTAGTTATATTTAGTTATTTTGAGTTTGATTCAGTCTCTGATATATGATATATTCATGTGTATGTCTTCTTACATATAATAGTATGTTGATATGTTGACATATGTTCATTTATCTGGGCTGAAGAGATGGCTCAGCGGTAAGAGCACTGTCTGCTCTTCCAGAGGTCCTGAGTTCAATTCCTAACACCCACATGATGGCTCACAACCATCTATAATTTGATCTAATGCCCTCTTCTGGCATACAAGTGTATATGCAGAAAGAAAATGATTAGTCAAATAAATAGCAAGGGCACTGATTATGCCAGAGGTGATTTTTTTTTCAATACCTGGTCTACCATAACAGTTTATAGACATTTGAGGGTCATTAGAAAGCCTGTATGGCATTGGGTAAGTTGGTGCCATGTATTGCCATTGTGAGTTAAGACTTTTTGTTACCTTTATAGAGATGAGTGCCTCTGATTGGAAACTATAGTGACTTGGTCAGTTTTTAGTATTACTGGGTAAGCATTAACAGCAAGCACTGCTGGGCTAACAGTGGGGCACTAGGGAGTAAGCTTGGTGAGAGAAAATTCTCTGAAAATACTACTGTTCAGCTAAGCATGGTGGTTCATGCCTGCGGCAGGAGAATCAGTGTGAGTTTGAAGCCAAATATGAAATGTAGGACACAAATTTTTCAGAAATGTATTTGCACTTATTTCTTACAGAGTGTGACAGTGATGACAATGCCGGTGTAAAAGGTACTCCCGTAAAGGAGCTCAGATCCACAGAGGGTAAGAGATCATCCTTGCCACACTTGAGTGTGTCTTGTTATCATCTTTAATTTCTTAAGCCTTACTTCAATATTCCTTCCTTAAACATTTTTTTTGTACATAAAATGATTGAAAAGTAAACCTGCAGGGTGGTGGTGGTACAGGCCTTTAATCCCAGCACTTGGGAGGCAGAGGCAGGTGGAGCTCTGTGAGTTTGAGCTCAGCCTGTCTACAAAGAGAGTTCCAGGACAGCCAGGGCTACATAGAGAAACCCTGTATCAAAAAGCAAAAAAAAAAACAAAAAAAACCCAAAACCAAAACAAAACAAAAGCTGGGGTGGAGGAAGGAAACCTACATGTAGAAGCCAGAACACAGTAGCACATTGCTATTTGGCCAAATCCAGTCCAATACCTAGTTGAGAGGTAGGAGCACACTTTTCTTCCTCCTTCCATGAAAAGCTCTTCCTCCTACAGGCTAGGGAGGGGCTTTGGTGTGAGTTGGCATTGTGTTACTTTTTTGTTGTTGTTGTTGTTGTTGCTTTTTGTCTAACCATTTTTTTAGTTTTTCCGTAATAGACTGCATTTTGTAATGATTGGGGAAGAATATTAAGTCGATCTTAAAAAACACTTCAAGTTTCACTGATAAAGTTGGAAGTGTATCTGTTAATAGAGGGAAAATAGTATTCATTTACACTACATTACAGCATTGTGGTCCCTAAGGAGTTCTGTGGATGAAGCCGTCTCATTGATGTATCTCTGGTCTATGTGATGAGTCCTCAAGAGCACACTATAGCTGTGCGCTGGAGGGCTTTGGGAATGGGAGCTTGGCAGTGGAATTCATTCTTTTTTCTTTTTCTTTTTAATAAACTTGAACTGTGATCTTTTTCTCTTATAGCCAAAAGTCACAGGATAACAAAGTTGGCAGAAAATCTACAACCTAATTAGAAGCTTGCTCACCAGGCTTTCCCAGCATGATCTTTAAGGTCTAAGTCTGTGCTCAGCAGTCACAATGATGAGTTAGGCAGAGAAAGAGCTTTAGTTGAGTTTAAACAAAAAGTACCAAGCAAGTTGCTTGTCCTGGAAGAAAAATACCACTGAGCAGCAGTTTAGATTTTTCCAACCTTTACTCAAAAACCTATGACTAATTCCAGGAGAATGATAGTCAAAATTATAAATTTTAAGTCCCCACATGTTGGGATTTTTGAGTCTTGTGCGTCTCTGGCTACCCTGGTGACTGTGCATGCGTGCATCTGGGTGTGCTTGAGAGCCCTCCCCGTGCTGCCAGTTTTTTTTAATGTTTTTATGGTTCTTAGTTTAGTTAGTGTTAAAAGTCCCAGGTAACATGCTGGGGCATAGCTCAGTTGGTAGAGGAATTGCCCGTGTGCCACAGAAGAGCAGATGTGGAGGCACGTGCTCATAATGCATCATTGGGCGAACATAGAAAAGTCAGACGCTTAAGGCCATCCTTGGCTGGCTAGTGGTTCGGAAGCAGAAGGCTGCCTGAGATCCTCTCTAAAATCTAACCAGTCAGAATTCAGAAGAGGACAACCTACACTTGTCATTAGTTAGTAAGGCCAGCATCATGTCCACTCCTAGAAAAGCAGAAGGAGTGACAGTGTGATTTGTTTATTTCCTGATGATGCCTTCTATACTGTATTTAACCCACAGTGATCCCTGCCAAGGAAGGGGTATGATCTCCCTCCATTTTCCTCTAATTGCCTATTTTTTCTTTTCCACTACAGCAGTTGTTAACCTTCCTAACGCCATGCGCCTTTAATACAGTTCTGCATGTGTGGTGACCCCCCAACCATAAGATTATTTTCACTGCTACTACATAACTGTAATTCTACTATTGTTATGAATCGTAATGTAAATATTTGTGCTTTCAGATGGTCTTAGGTGACCCCGTGAAAGGGTTGTTTGACCTCCAAAAGGGTCATGACCCCACAGGTTGAGAGCTGCTACACTATACACTAAGTAACTCAGATGTCATTTCTGGTTGATTTTCTGGTTTTGGTTTGGTTTGGTTTGGTTTTGCTGAGATGGGGTCTTGCATACTGTTTAAGCAACCTTGAACTTATAATCCTCCTGTCTCAGCCTCCCTATCAGGCTGATATTCCAGGCTTACACCACATACACAGCTAAAGTTCTCTGGCTTTTGGACAACTCTCCGTAGGAAGCTGCAGCCGTACCATCCAAGTGTACTTGAAATAGGTTCATGCTTATTTCTTTCCTTCATCAGAACCCAGCATAGTCTGAGCATTAACTGATTGCTGTTGAGTAGGTGAAGTTCTTAGTAAGAACATAAAAGTGTTAGTTCCACCAGGGCCTGTCCTCCTGCTACTAGATAATTGACACAGCCTGTTTGAGAGAAACTTAGAAAAGTTTATGTCTCTTTCACTTTCCCAACACTGTAAATGTTTGACAAATGGGGACAGAAGACAGGATAAATTTACTTGTATCTTTGCTTTTGCTTTGTTGGGGCGAGCTGTGATGGTTGCTTTCAGTGAACCAGTATCAAACTCTGACCACCCAGGCCAGTTAGCAGTCTATAAGCCTGTTTGTGTACTCCATCAGGGAAACTGAAGTCATCCAACATGGTGATGACATGTGCAGACACTGAATCCAGTTGTGCGCCTTAGAGGTTGTGTAGTAGTGGGCAAGTCCTTCACCTTCAGTCTTTCTTACATTCTTCTTGCTGTTGAAAATGGTACTAGAATGTTACAATGATAATTCTGGAGATCAAATTCTACTCTTCTGTTCTTCATATAAACAGACTAAGCAGTTAGTCACTACTTTTGGAAAACCTGTATTCCTTATTAAATGTGATCATTGGGTGCTTTTTGAGGTTTTTTTGGCTTATTTTTGACAGATTTTCCTGAATTCTGGGAACTAAACAAAGCCCATCTCTCCTTGTCTTTGCAGATTACTCTGTGCTAGAGCTCCTACAGCTAGCCAGGCTTGTGTCAGACCTGTAGATGAGTTAGTGGTGAGATCCCATCACATAGTGTCTAAGTTTGCCTGCTGCCCAGGCACACATGCCTTTCTAAACCCTCCTTGTGCCAGGCACTTTTGGGTACCTTAACTCCACAGAGTCTTTTCCTGAGTTTTCCTCCCGGGGTTTTGTGGTTGATTGTATGAGCAAAAACCATATTTTGTTCCAGTCTGTGATGGGTTATTTTGTCTGGCTTACAGCACCTCCCAACTCCCCATCCCCTGCTCCCACAGTGCGACCTTTTTTCTATCCAGAGAGGGTTCTAAGTTAGGGGAAATAGATGACTGGGTACCTTTTACTAGCTTTCAGGTAGCTACAGATTAAAATAGACCAGCAGTGGTCTGTAAGGTCTCCTGTGCTATTTCTAAGATCTGGGCCCAGGATCCCATATTGAGAGCAAAGGCTGCTGTTTACTTAGGGCAACTGCCAGTCAGGGCAAGGGTGATGAGGAGGAACAGTAAAATTCTCACAATGCTCTCCTGTTTTTATACTGTCATCTTTCCTTCCTCCCTATCCCATAGTCAGTTCTTACATCCTTCAAGTTTCTCTCTGTGGTTTGCCCTGACAATATTTGTGTGTGTGTTGGGGGGTGGGATTGCATCACTGCATGCATGTGGCGGTCAGAGGACACCTTGCAGCAATCAGTCCTCCCTACCCTGTGGACTCCAGAAGTCAAAACCCAACCCATCAAGTGTTAAGTGCTTGTGAGCTATCATGTAGCTACTGGGAATCATGACCAGGTCCTCTGCAAGAGTAACAAAAGCTCCTAACCACTGAGCCACCTTGCCAGCCTGTTTGTTTTTGACAAGACTGCACTGTACTATTCAGGTTGATGTCCAACTCTCAAGCTCTGGTCACCCTACTGTCCTGTCCTTTGGAGTGCTGTGCTGCCTTTTGATTGATAAAAGACATTTTAATTCAGTTCTGCTATTGACCTCTCATGATCTTGTGAATTTTCCTTACATCATTAATATATTTTCTTCCATTGTTTCTTTTACTGTTATTTATATAGTATATTAAGAAATTGTTAGCCGGGCATGGTGGCGCACACCTTTAATCCCAGCACTCGGGAGGCAGAGGCAGGTGGATCACTGTGAGTTCGAGGCCAGTCTGGTCTACAAAGTGAGTCCAGGACAGCCAAAGCAACACAGAGAAACCCTGTCTCGAAAAACTAAAAAAAAAAAAAAAAAAAAAAAAAAAAAAGAGAGAAAGAAAGAAATTGTTTTCCCCCCATAAGATAAAGATTGGTCTCTATTTTCCTACATGCTCTATTAGTTGATTTTCCTCCATTTACTGAAAAGAGCATGTGTTCCTAGGTCACCTTGGTGTGATCAGGTGCCCATAATGTACAGTTCTCTGCTTGAGGTAGCTCTTCTCTTCTTTTGCTCTGTGTCAGTGGTATCACATCTTCAATCACTAAGTTTACTTTTAAGGCTGAACAGTCTGTGTTTTGCTAAGTGTCACAGCTTTTTTGTGTATGTTCAGTTTACTTCTTTGAGTTCATCTGGGGTACCTCACCACCCCTAGAGTAAAGCTATAATATAACTTAACGCACAGTTTAGGTTAGCTTTTAGCATTTTAAATTGAAGACAACATAACTAACCAGCTCCTGCTAAGGAAAATGCAGCTCAGGAAAATTCTTAGAGGAGTCATGAGTGCCTGTACAGTGAGTAGAGCACATGAGAAAAGACGTTGGTATAAGAAGTAGTAAAAGCCAATGGTAATCCTACCCTCCTTGATTTTAGCCTCAGTCCTAGTGGGGCATAGAGACCTGTGACCCAGTGATGCTTGCTCTGTTCACAGTTGCCTATGCCCGACTCCCTTCTCTTTTCTCTCCCTTTCCTTTCCTCTCCCTCCTTCCCTTCCCCTCGTGTGTGTGTGTGTGTGTTTGTTTGTTTGTATTGCATGTGTATGTGCAGGTGTGTGTATTATGAGTGCATATATGGAAGCCAGAGGTTAATATTCCACCTTCTTTGGCTTTTTTTGTTGTTGTTGTTTGGTTTTTGGTTTGTTTTTGTTTTTTTGAGACAGGGTCTCTCTGTGTAGTCTTGGCTGTCCTAGATTTGCTTTGTAGACCAGGCTGGCCTCAAACTCACAGCAATCCGCCTGCCTCTGCCTCCGCCTCCCAAGTGTTGGGATTAAGGCATGTGCTACCATGCCCGGCTTTGTTTTTGTTTTTTGAGATAGAGTATCTCACTGACTCTGAACTGGAGCTTGCCGTTTTGGCTGCACTTGTCATTCTGTCTCTGCATTCCCATTGCTGAGTCTACAAGCTCATCCCACCATGCCTGAGTTTTATATGGGCTATGGGGGGAGGGGGCCCATTCTCATGTGTAGGTAACAGGAACATTACCCACTGAGTCATCTATCTCCAGTACGTTATTCTTGTTCCTGGTGTATGGTATGCATTTAAAAAATATTTGCGACAGATGCTCGCATGTGCACACACAAGCATACACACTCACACTCAAATACTTACATACTTCTTAGATGCCATGTAGCTGAGAGCTTCCTTTTGCCTTGGATGCTACAAACCTAAGCTAATTTCCCCCAAGCCTTATTGAACTATAATGGACAAATAGAAAGTAAATGTCATAGTCATTTCAGAGTATTTCCTTGCTGTTTCTGTCTTTCTCCCTCCTTCCCTCTTTTCTTCCTTTCACCACCTCCACCCCACTTTTTTTTTTTAATCAGAACCTCACTGTAACCTTGGCTAGCCTGGGACTTGCTGTGTAGACCATGCTGACCCTAAACACAGACATCTTATTTTTACAGGCTCTTTGTCATTGTGCCCCTCCCCCCTCCCCACACACACACCAGGTGAGAGGAATCTCACCACCGTAGCCCTTACTGCTGGTCACGTAGAGCACCATCTGTCTCTGCCTCTCAGGTGCTTGTATTAAAGGCTATGCCACCACATCTGGACTCTAGTTCTTTAAAGTTGTGTTTTCTTTAGTGTGTGCCAGAGGACAGTTTGGGGTAGTTGCTTCTGTCCTGCTATGTGGGTTCAGGGAGTTGAACTCTGATCATCAGGCTTTGTGGCAAATGCCTTTACCCTAACCTCCCCTTCCTGCCCCCCAGCCATCCTGTCAACAGGCTGTTTCCATTTCTTGTACGTATCATCTTGAATCTTTTAGGAAATAAATGCTACTTGTTCAGTGATGAGGTAAGTAACATGTCAGTGCCACTAAAGTCTGCTGAGTTTCTCTATCTCTGAATGGAAAGAACATACACATCTCCTGGCATACTAAATGCGTGTGTAAAGTTGACTTGGGGTCAGATCCAAATTCTCTCCAATGCAGTGTAAGTTCATCCTCTGCGACTCTGCTTCTTGGAAAGAAATGTGTTAATAACCTGTCACAGACAGCACATGATTAGTTGTCTGCCCTGTTTTAAAATTCTGTTTTTTAATGCAGATGTGGAATTAGAAGAAGCTATTAGAAGAAGTCTTGAGGAAATGTAATTAAAGGTGTTACCACACAGCATCAAGTGGCCTTGAAGAGACTCAGGAAAATGAATTCTTGACTTTGTTTTCTAAAGGAGACCAGAAATCTACTAGGATAAATGAATCTAAAAATGTGTTTTATTCTTTCCTATGTTCATCTCATATTTGCTTTGTATTTTGTGCTGTTGTGTAAAAATAAATGGAAGGAACAGAATACATGCCAATGGAAACATAAATCATAATAATGAGTATCACGTTTTTTTCCAGCTAACTTAGAATTCATGCATTAGGTTAAAATCATTTTTTAAAAGGGAAAACATGTGTAAAGCTCTTGACTGTTGAATGTTTTCCCTATAGCATTACATCTTTAGTTTATTTGTACTGTACAAATGACTCTTTTATTTTTTTAGGAATGAAAATGAATATAAATAAAAGGTGCCATTAACTCAGTTTTTTTTTCTAGAAGTTCTGTTATGTGAGCCTAATGTATAATACACCTTTGAGATGATTGTTTATGATAACTGGAAGAGGGTAATGGAAACTAATCATAGAAACAGACTAAAGTCATCAAGGTTCTGTGTGCTATCTGCAGTTGTATGCTTGCTCTGAATAGAGTTGCACATTGCTACAATAAAAACATCTTTAAAACAACTAAAATTAAACTTTCTATCCTCTTCAGCCTTTTGTATGACTTGGAATATCAAACTATATACATAGGATTCAACTTATTTAATATTAGTCCTTTTATGTATTCATGCAAACATTTTTAATTGTTTTCTATTTTTTGGAAATATACTTTTCAAGAAATAATGTTGAAAGTCTAGTTTACTCAAAAATAATCCTTAACTTTTTTTTCTTTTTGTTTTTTCTGTGTAGCCCTGGGTGTCCTGGATTTACTCTGTAGACCAGGCTGGCCTCAAATTCACAGAGATCCACCTGCCTCTGCCTCCCTGAATGCTGGGGTTACAGGCGTGCACTCCAAGATTGGCTAATCCTTAACTTTGAAAAAGTTCAGTTTTATGTGGACTGTCTTTATTTTAGTTATTCATTGAGTTACATCTGACATGACATGTTTAGTTCTTAAAGGTTGAAGCTCCATTGTGAGTAAAAACCTTACATCAGTGGAAGAATAAGCATCTGATATTATCTAGGTATTTATCTTTCATGTTATTTGTGCAGAAGTGTTGTAGACAATTTTTTTTTTTTGCCCTTGACAATTTTTAAGGTGTAATTTGTCAATATTAAAAATATTTCTACAGCTGGACCTACCTGCAACTCCAGCATTCAGAAGGTCTGAGGCAGGAGGATTATCCTATGGTGAGGACCTGCCTCAAAACAAGAAAACAGATTTCTCAATTAGAAGCTTTTATTTTCGGTTAAGACCCAAAGATATGGCTTGAATTTTGTCCTTTCTCTGCAACACTGGTAGTTCAGTATGAAATAGAATTTCTGGCCTTTTTGATTCATACTAGAAGTCTTTTTTTTTTTTTTAATGTCACTTTTTGAGGTGCATATATATATGTTGGTGGTAAAGTCCTTGCCTAGGATACTTGAGGGCAGAGCTTCAATCCCAGGTGCTGCTTTAAAAGCAATGCTGCTCTCCGCCTGCATGCTTCAGTTTGTCCGTCCGCTTCCTTTTTTTCCAGAATATCTTACTATGTTCCTTGGGCTGTTTTGGAGGAGCTAGATGGCCTCCAACTATCACTGTCCTCACAGCTTTCTGAGAATGGGGCCTCCAGGGGTTTGCCACCATCCTGAGCTCTACTTAGATTTTTTAAATAGATATTATAACTTGAGATTTTGTTATTCATATTGCAAATTTAACCAGACTGGTTTATTTTTATTCTTTTGTGTTGTTGTTGTTTTGTTCTTTTGGAAGACAAAAGTATTTCATTTGTTGTTTATAATGGCTAAAAGAAAAGATTCAAACAATATAATTTCCATAACTTCTTTGTGTTCACATCTTTTTAAAAAATATTTATCTTTTTTTACTTATTCAATTTACATCCTGGTGGTAGCCCCATCCCTCCTCACCTACATGCTCAGTCTTAGTCCTGTTTATGTTAAATTGTCAAGCAAGGCTATACAGGGTAATCCTTACACTTGATCTTAAACACATTTCCAGGAGCTTGCTAAATAGCAAGAAGGGCAACTGTGACAGTAGCTAGGCAGATGTGGATCAAGAACCACTCACATTAAAAAAAGAAAGATTGATTTATCATGTATACAATGTTTTGCCTGCATGTATTCCCAGTAGAAGGCACCACATCTCATTATAGATGGTTGTGAACCACCATGTGGTTGCTCGGAATTGAACTCAGAACCTCTGGAAGAGCAGTCAGTACTCTTAACCTCTGAGCCATCTCTCCAGCCCTTGTATTTTTTATTTTATGTGCATTGTTGTTTTGCCTGCATGTATGTCTGTGTGAGAGTGTCAGATCAGCTGTGAGCTGTGATGTATTTGCTGGGATTTGAACCTGCGTCCTCCAGAAGAGCAGTCAGTGCTCTTCACCACTGAGCCATCTCTCCAGCCCCCACTGACTAATTCTACTCACTAAATGACTTAAAATATAAAATTGCTTCATAACTTCAATTTAGACAGCAATCATTAATAACAATTATAGATTATTATCAAGTATTTTTAATATTGATAACTTTTAAAAATTCCATCACTAATTCATTTGTTCACAAACTATTGTGTATCTACCAAGTGTCAGTAACTGCTTGAAGTACATGATATGTGACAATGATCATAAGTGCTTCTGTCCCGCTACTGCTCAGACATGCAGAGTGGCTATGTGGATCGTATTAGGTAATAAGCAAGCACATTACTTATTAGGGACAATGAGGTAAATGAAGAAGGGGAGGAACTAGGCTTACCTGCAGTACTGGGGACCATAAAATCTGGTGCAGTGCACTTTTGAGCCAGCATCTTGCTGTGTAGCTTAGGTTAGCCTCCAATTTGCGGTCCTCTTGCCTCAGCCTTCTGTTTGCTGCTTACAGATGTGCACTCACTGTGCTCAGCTCAGATGGTGTTCTTAACAACATTCAGAGGACAGTTCACTGATAAGTGAACTTAAACAAAAATTTGAAGAAGGTGAAGGAATGCGCCATGCAAAAAACATGCAAGATGGTCCCTGACTTGTGGTTTGGTTTATAATTTTGCAAAAATCCGCACACACTCGAGAGAAATGGTGCTTGCTTTGTTTGCTCTGTGATAAGCCACTGCAGGTTTTGGCAGGTTTATGTCAGTCTTGTGTGTGTGAATGCTGTATTGAGGGCACACGGGGAAGGGAGCATAGGTGCACAGGGAGCAGACGGGGCTCTGCAGTCATCCAGGTGAAGATGACCAGGTGATGGTGAGATTGGACAAGTCATGGTGTATTCTCATGGTAGAACTGGGACTTAGTAATAGATCTAGGATAGGACAGAGAAAGCATCCAGGTGATTGTAGTCTAGGTGCCTGAGAATTATCAAACCTGTAACACAACACAGTGGGTACCGGTCTTACTGATTAAAAAGCACAGCCAAGATGAAGACGAGAAAAGGTTTGCAGCCGGGGGGGGGGGGGGGGGGCGCTGGAGAGATGGTTCAGATGTTAAGAGCTCCTCTGCTGTCTGTTCTTCCAGAGGTCCTGAGTTCAATTCCCAGCAACCACATAGTGGCTCATAACCATCTATAATGAGATCTGGTGCTCTCTCCTGGTGTGCAGGCATACATGTAGGCAGAACATTGTATATGTAAATCTTTTTAAAAAAATAATTTGCAATCTGTACCAGGCAAGAGGGGGGCGGTGTTAATTCAGGGAGCCTAAACGTGCTCATATAGGAGCCAGGCCATCCTTCCTAAGCACGCTCAGTTTAAGGTCATAATTTACAAAGTAAAGAGTAGATGCATTTCCCCCATTATTAATCACTTTATAGACTGATCAAAGCCTCCTCCCAGTCCCACCCTCACTCCCTCTCCCCATTTCCCCTTCTCAGAGAAGGGGAGGTCCCCTCCCCATGGGTACCAACCCACCAAGGCACATCATGTTGCAGCAGGGCTAAGTGCATCCTCTCCCACTGAGGCCAAATAAGGCAGCCCAGCCAGCTACTGGGGAAAGGATCCAAATGCAGGCAACAGAGTCAGAGACAGTCCCTGCTCCCATTGTTAGGGGACCCAGATGATGACCAAGTTACAAATGTGTAGGGGTCTAGGTTTAGCCCATGCGTGCTCTTTGGTTGATGGTTCAGTCTCTGGGCCCCCATGGGCCCAGGTTAGTTTATGGTGTAGGTCTCCTTGTGGAATAGAAACATTGTGAGGCAGGAGCATAAACGTAGCAGATTAAAGTAGTCCGGCAATGCCTCTGTGCATGCTCAACTTGTGACACAACATTAAAGTGTTTAATTGGGTTTAGTTACAGAGGGTCTGAGTCCATGATGGCTGCAGACATCTCAAACCCAAGCAGGCCAGGTGGTGTTGACGCACCTTTAATCCCAGCACTCAGGAGGCACTGGCAGGTGGATCTCTGAGTTTGAGACCAGCCTGGTCTACAGAGTGAGTTCCAGAACAGTCTAGGCTACACAGAAAAACTCAAAAAACCAAAATAGAAATAAAACCAAGCAGGAGGCAGACACTAGGAATAGTTTGAGTCTTTTGAAACCTGCCCACAATGATACGCTTCCTCCAGCAAGGCCACACCTAAGACCACCACATCTATCTTGTTTCGTTGCTAACCAAGAACATAGAGGCAGATGCTGTACCGCAGAGCTAGGTCTGCAGCCCAGCCCACCCCACCCCACTGTTTTGTGCTGTTGTTTTGTTTTTAAACTAAGACAGGTGCTTGCATGCTCAGTTTAAGGTCATAATTTACAAAGTAAAGAGTAGATGCATTTTCCCCAGCCTAGCCTTCCTTAAATTCACTCTGACCCAAGTAACATAATCCAATAAGAGCTGGCATTACACTTGAGACCTGCCCAAGCTTAGACTTTGAAGAAAATGTTCAAATTTGTGTGGTGAACGACAGTGTTTAATGAAGCCAGATAACCCACTGTTCACTAGTATTTAAAATGGTTAGACTAGAAGCCAGTCGTACTTAAGGGTCTAGTTGTCTAATGGCTTTGAGTTCTGAGCAAAAGCTGTAAATGAACTTGTTTCCCATTTTCTGTACCCTGTGCGTTTAGAGGACAACGCATCTTTACATAGATACAGCTTTGTATTTCAGCCCTACTCCATCCCTTACTGACCTCTACAGCTTCTGATATAGGAGCCTGTTAAATATTATTCACAGAGGATTTAAATAAGTTGAGCGTGAAAGTAATAATCCTTTCACTGGGAAGGCTAGACAGAATCACCGCACTTGGCTTCTCCTTATTTGGAGCACCGCGTTGTCCAGGCTTTTCCAGAACACTCCAGAGCCCGCCTGGTAACCCGACTGGTCCGACTAGCAAAGACTGCCCCTAGGCATACTGAATTGTTTTCTCCAAAGGAGCCCTCTTCTCCCCACATCACCGGCTGCACTGATTCAGTCCTTGCTGTGAATCGTGGGTGCTGGGAGAATTAGCAGTAGCCGGTGCTGGACAGGCGGCGGGCGCCAGGGCTAGGGTCCCCCACCCGCGTGCAGGCGGCTGCGCCCGCGCTTGCCCTTGTTTGGCCGCGCGGCCTCCGGGGGGTGGGGGTGGGGGCGGTGCCGTCCGCGTCAGCGGCGCCCGCGGTGACGGTGACGTGCGGCCCGCGCCACTGCTGCCCGCGGACGCGCGCGGACCCCCTGTGCTCATGGCCCAAGCGAAGATCAGCGCCAAGGCCCACGAGGGCCGCTTCTGCCGCTCTTCGTCCATGGCGGACCGCTCCAGCCGCCTGCTGGAGAGCCTGGACCAGCTGGAGCTCAGGTGAGGGCGCCCGGGCGTGGGGCGTGGGGCGTGGGGCGCGGGGCACGCTTAAGGTGGGCTCTCCTCCCCCGCCTGGGTGAGCGCGGCCTGCAGAACTTCCAGGACCTTCTGCGTGCTCCCCGCTGCCTTTAACTTTCTTGGTTCCAGTAATGCTACTGGGAAGGGTGGCTTGGGGCGGGGGGAGGGGGGGACGGGACGGGGAGGCGGCAGTTTGCTGCGTGCCCCCAGCCCATTGTAATAAGTTTCTTTGCCCCAAACCATTTGATGGCAACACAAGAGTCAGAAGGAGATCCAGAGCTGCCCCTCTCGCTGCCAGCGAGAATTAGACTCACGGAGGGGCAGTGGAAGGGCCGAAGTTGGATACGGTCCTTCATTCTCCTAACCACGTGCAATGCCCTCCGCAGCCTCTCGGTATTTGTTGTGCATTTAGAAGACACTGGTGACACCTTGGAAGTGCCAGGTCACAGGCCTGAAAACAGGAAAGGCAGGAGCCACACACTGCCTGCCTAAGATTCACAGGTACTAGCAAATGCTGCGAATTATTTGTTGCCTCTAACACTGTGAGACCTTATGTATCTGACGGAGACGCTAAAGTCCCCAGAGTTGTGCAAGTTTTGTGCAAATTTTGATTGTGCGCAGGTGTTCGATGAAAATCTTAGCAAGACATCCCAAGTCTCCTGAAACTGCGAACACCGTGTTCCCTACTTTTCTCCAGGGTCAGCATAAGCAAAAGAGTATGAGCCAAAGAGCCTTGTGTGCGTCTGCCTCCCTCCATTCATCCACCAAACACGCAGAAGTGTGTTTGCTCAGAAAAATGCAAGCAGTATTTGTCACAAGTGAGACAGTATTGTTACTATTAAGAGAACAAATAGAAGGTGAGAAAATTTTCACAGCCGCCTGAGTAGCGACTAGAGAAACTGGAACCCTCTGAGACCTCTGGGACGTCTGAGGAGAAGGGACTGCTTCCCTCCGTGAAGTAGGCTCTGAACTTTGGCAGGATAGATTGAACTGCTCAGATTTTTGCCCCATGAAAGGGTTCAGGAAGTCGGTATACTTCTTCAAGCTGAGTCATTATCCCGAAACCTGAATTAACCCCTCGGTGTGCTCGGTGCTCCCTGCCCTCCTGGAGGCCTTTTGAAAGTCTGGGGTTTATTCTAACATCTGATTAATGTAAAAGGAATTCTGACTACTGCACAGAAGGGACTGAATTGTTACTTAATTAACAGTTGTGCTGCCGGAGACTCCGTTTAATGGCCTTTATCAGTAACTACAGATTTCTGTAAGTTTTGTATCTCCCTGAAAAATGTAATGCACACTCAACAACTAAGGTGTGAAGGAATAGAGCGAGGTGCAGAGCTGCCTGAAGGTCTGGGGGGCTCTTCTCAGAAGCCACCTGGACAGTGCCACAAAGCACTATTGAAAGTTAGACTTTTAAAATGTAGATACATGAAAGAGGTGGTATTGAAAAGTTGGTGGGATTTCCCTGTCCTAGCTTCCTTAGTATGTGTTCATCTGTGAGTAAAGCAGCAAGTGCAGGGGTAAAACAAAACACTGCTCTGCAGCTGGTTCACATGTTTCACTCGATTGTATGGATTCACTTGTCCCTCGTGCATCTGAAACCACACCCAAGGCTTTATGTCCAGAGTGTGAACCGACCTCTGGGATGTCCGAAATACTTTAAAATGTCCAGCACTGTTTTACAAACTGTTAAGAAAGGATTGCCATTTTCTTCTAATAGCGTATAACATAAACTAAACTATCTTACATTAAAAAACAAACAAAAACAAAAAGCCTGCATTCCCTCTTCTTTGGTGCTTCCTCTTAAGAGATAATCCTGTCCTTTCTTAACATGTCATTCTATGGGGATTCTATGGGGATTCTGCACTTGCCATGGTTAGATACCTTAGTTATTATTACTTCTTAGTGGTTATCCTAGTCTACAAATAATGCATGTTAGCATCAATCTGTATTCTAGGCCTTGTGGCTCTTTAGGAGTTACCATTATCTGTATGCTACAGATGAAAAATTGAAGCTCAGATATATACAACATGCCTCAAGTTGCAGTCTAGAGTGGTGGACTTCACATATGATCATATGATCACAGGAAGACTGGGCGCTCAGATCCACACCACGTGTCCTAGTGTTGAACATCACCTTTCAAACAGTCCTGTTGACATATGAATGAATATGATTTTACTAAAAGAGAAGAAAATCAATTTAACACTTAGTTCAGTAAATATGCGAAGTATTGAGTAGCTTCTAGAAGCTGTGAGTGATAAAGAAGCTGTTCAGCCTGGCATGGTGCTGCTCGCCCTTAATCCCAGCACCCCAGGAGGCAGAGGCAGGTCGATCCCTGTGAGTTCAAGGCCAGCCTGGTCTACAAAGCGAGTTCCAGGACAGCCAAGGCTACACAGACAAACCCTGCTTTTAAAATAAAAAAATTTTTTAAATAAAATAAAAGTTTTTCAAGGGTTTTGGAGCTAGGCAGAGGAGGAAGGAAGGTAGGATTCGGAGACGGGCTGTTCATGCATCATTTCCCAAAACTGATGGACAGTGATTAGCACTTTCCCAGTTCACTCAGCCAGCGAGGGGCCAGGGAAACGAGTCGTTCCCTTGCTTAAGGTTCCTGCTAGGATGCGCCAGTGTTCCAGGACTCACAAAGCAAGTTTATTTTGCAGTAACAGTCTGTAATTTAAAAGAACACTTTTCATGTACACTGTGCTTTGAGTCTCATAAAACCCTTGAGAGAGAAGTGTGTTATTATCTTTGGGCAATGAGAGCGCTGGACTGTATTTCTAGGGTTTTTGTCTGGCATGTTCAAAGCCTTAGGCTTGATTTCCAGCTTCAGAAAGCCAAAATGGTGGTGCATGCCTGTAACCAAAGCCTAGAGACAAGAGGATCACAAGTTCAAAGTCATCCTGGGCTACATAGTGAGTTCTGGGCCAGTAAGCAGTACATGAGACCTGGTTTTGGGGGTTGGGGCGGGGGACTGAGGGACTAGGGGCCTTGTCTTAGGCTAACACTCTGCTGAGTGGTTCTGAACACTAACAGTGAATGAAAGCAACATTTTGGTGACTGGGAAAACTAATTCCTGACAATATTAGCAATTGCAGCAGATGCCAGGGTCTCCACATGCAGCCTGCTCTGTGAGCTTAAGAACATGTTTTAGAAAAAGTCCTTTTCACATAAACCCACCGAGAGGAGCATTTGCCGTTTCCCTGTTTATGAAAGCACACGTTTTTATTGTTAACAAATGAGCTCGTGTTCATGAAAGTAAGTATAGAATAACCGCAGTGAAACCAGTGCACGCTGACATCATGCGTATTGGTTGACTCATGCTGAATTCCTCAGCTGTAGTCACCATGTTAAACTCTGCTCCTGCTTTGTTCGGCCGCAGCTGGGGTCTCTTTATCATTGGTGTCTCAGGTGAGGAAATTTCAGCGAAGTCAGCCATAGCTCCTCACACAGCAAGTGGGTAGTGGCTCCCAGAGTTTTCAGCTTTGTAAACTGCTGTTTAGGGACAGCTGCTGGCACCCGATGCTCTCCTTCTCCTTCCATTTTAGAGCCTTCCACCACCGCGGCAGGCTCATGAGATGCTTGAGTGCTGGGGACCAGGTGAGGATGCTCCAGTTTTCTTTTTCTTCTTCTTTTTTTTTGAGACAGGGTTTCTATGTCAGGGTGCTCCAGTTTTATTCTTACGAAAATTCTTACTACACTGTCTTTGCCAAACCCTTCTTAGGGTGATGTGAAGTTTTCTAGAAGCTCTTCCACCCAGTCAGCTGTGTTGTGGGGAATGTGTTCTTTCCCAATTTGGACATGTAATTAATTTTTCCTTGGACCCCAGTCCACACAGAACTGCCCCTTGCCAACAAGAGAAAAGTTGTCACAGGGATTTATTAAGATTGTGTGTTTATATATGTCTATCCCAGCATCTTAAGAAATGAAGAGAAAGGGAGGCAGGCAGTATTCACTTAAGGCTCAGTCACTAATCTCAACCCAGTGGGATAGCCACATAGACCAAGTCCTGGGAGTTGAGTTAAAGTAGAGCAATATTGTTGCAAATGTAATTTAAGCAAGCTAGACAATGAAGCATCCTGGCTTCCTGTACATGAAGGCCTGGTTTTTATCCCCAGTACTGATGACCCAGGAGGACCAAAGGTTCAAGTATGCTCCAAGTCAGCCTGGGATACATGGGGTCCTGTCTCAAAAACAAGGGAGTGGGGGAGGGGAGGCTGGCTGTAAAACAAAAGAACAGTGCTGCCCTGGCTAGCTTTAAAGTAAACTTGGAAAGAGGGACTCTCAATCAAGCTGTAGGCAAGAAAGCCTTCAGAGCTGCGGTTCTCAGCCTTCCTAATGCTGCCACCATGTAAGACAGTTCCTCATGTTGTGGCGACCCCCAACAATAGAACTGTAATTTTGCTACTGTTGTGAATTCTAATGCAAATACCTGTTTTTTTGTTTTTTGTTTTTTTGTTTTTTGTTTTTTTCTGTTGGGTGACCCAAGAAAGGGTTGTTTGATCCCCAAAGGGGTCATGACCCAGAGGTTGAGAACAGTTGCCTCAGGGCTTTTAGTGATTCAGGTGGAAGAAGCCATCCCACTGAGGATGGTGCCATGCCTAGGCTGCCAGTCCTGGCTTCTATATGATAGCAGTAGGCAGTAGCAACACTCTTGTGGCCTCTGTTTCAGCTCCTGCCTCCAGGTTTCTACCCTGTTTGAGTACCCAGTCTGTGTCAGGAAGAATGTTTTACAAAGCAAGAATACCAAATGAAAGGCCCATGATAAATACATAAATATAGATAGATATGTATATTGCTCTGGCATCTTCTATTATGTAAAAGGAACTCTTAAAAAGAAAGCCCCCCCCACCCCCCAATCAGTCTCTCTTTCTCTACTGGAGAGCAAACTCAAGGCTTTACAAATCTAAGCACATTCTATCTGGCAAAGCTACATCCCAATCTCAAAATAGCGTTTTTAAATACACAGATAAAAGGTGTTTTTTCCCCTAGGATGTTTCCTTTTTAATCTGTTTTATTAACTCCACAAACTTACTGCCATAACTGATTACTGTAAACGAACCCTTTTTAGAACAGCATTCAAGTGCTGGAACATAATCTGGTCTTTCAGCATCTGTGCATCGTTTCTCTAAACACTGGAGTCATAATTAGAGTTTCTAATTATAAACATTTCACATTAGTGCCAGCTGGGCCTCTTTCATACCTACCGAGTGCATTTATCTGTCAGAGGACACTGCCTTAGAACAATGGCGCTAGAAGAAGCCTTCCCCCATCCCCCACCCCCGCACTTTAATGTTGTTTGTTTTCAGCCAGATTTGTACATATAGTTCTTGCCTGTTTTTACTGGCTCTTAGAGACATGCAATATGTCACACCTAATAGCTACATGCTATTTTGGGGTTTGACAGGTGGGGGACATGCGGATAGGATGAGAATGGGAAGACATGGGGTTGAGGAGTGCTAATAAAAGGTTGGTGAAATTGTCCTCTCCCTGGCCGCTTCCACTAGTGATCTGGGTTAGAAGACCTGCCCATGGCCTCATGGTCTGTGGCCATCTGTCACTGTTTCTCTACAAATGCTGAAAACGTGGTCACTGTAATTTGTTAAGAAACGCGTCTCAAGCCAGTAATAATTGACTAGAGAGCCGGGTGTTGTGGTGCACGCCTGTAATCCCAGCACTCAGGGAGGCAGAGGCAGGCGGATCTCTGTGAGTTCAAGGCCAGCTTGATCTACAAAGCGAGTCCAGGACAGCCAAGGCTACACAGAGAAACCCTGCCTCAAAAGTAAACCAAAACCAAACAAAGACTACATAAAGCTGAAGTAAATGAAATTAAATTACATTGTCAAAAAGGATGTCAAATCCCCCCTCCCATTTTAAAAAAGAAATCAAACATACAGTTTATATGAAGGAATAAATGTAAATAAATATCTACATTATCTTTACAGAAGATTTGGGGGGAGGCTGTTCTACCAATTATTGCATGGTGCAAAGCCCATGATTCTGTCAAACAGGTGTGGGTGAAGGCAGCGAGCACGCTGACGGGAGAGGTTTCAAAGGCACACTTCATGTTGTTAACACAGCATTCAGGGTAAAGAATTTTAAGGAAGATGTCTGATTGGTTATTCCCTAATGCCAGAGTGTATTTTAGTGGACTGAAGAACTAAATACCAGCAAGGTAAAACTGCAAGTAGAATAGAATACAGGAAAATATTATGACCAGAATGTGAGAAAAGCAGTTAAAAACCTCAAAAGTATAAGCCACAAGGCAGAGCCACAATAAATTGGGACCTCTTCCTATCATTCGGGAACCAGGGTCAGGAAGGCCAGCCTGTGTTACACTGTGAAACCCTGCCTTGATCTTGAGAGATGGCCCAGTGGTTAAGAGCACTGGCTGCTTCTATGGAGGACCTGGTTTAGTCCCAGCACCCATCATAACCATCTCTACCTCCAGCCCCAGGGGACTCAATGCCCAATTCTGTCCTCCGCTGTCGCATATATAGTGCACTTACGCTCGTGTGGCTGCAACTCTCAGGCTCTTACAATAATCTTTAATAAAGTAAACAAGACATTAATAAAGTAAGGCAAGGCTCTCATATGGGTAGGCCAACATATGCAGGTGTTCTCAGAGGCTTGAGGCTGAAGCAGAGCACAGGGCACCCTGGGTAATTGAGTTAAGAGGGTATCTGTTCAGGGAGGCCTTCCTGAACAAAGCTCCCAGGACACAGTTGTCCTGTCTGGCCAGGAAGGAGGTAATGTCGTGAACATGGAGTTGAGTTGCGGTCTCTGAGTGGCGGAGTGAAGAGAATCAGATGGAGCTACACTTGGCATAGAGTGCAGCACTGACTAGCCGCAGCGGTGGCTCTGAGGAGTAAGCTGGAAAGAGAGACAGAGGCAGGTACAAATTTAAAATGCAGATGTCCAAATACAGATTTTTAAGGAAGAAGTGCACATAGATATACATGGACTTTAACACTGCCTTGTGAAGGAAAGGAAACAGCTCAGCAAACAGAGGAGCCAGAGGGAGTGGCTCATGCTTGCTGCCCACCAGTGAGTCAGGAGGATTGCTGCAAGTTCTAGGCCTGCCTTTGATGAAACAGAAACACCTCTGGAAGCTTTTGTTGTTGTTGTTGTTTCGAGACAGGGTTTCTCTGTAGCCTTGGCTGTCCTGGACTCACTTTGTAGACCAGGCTGGCCTCAGACTCACAGCGATCTACCTGCCTCTGCCTTCCTAAGTGCTGGGATTAAAGGCGTGAGCTACCGTTTGTTTAAAGTTAATGCCTTTTATTTTTTTCTTCCTGAGATCGGGTTTCTCTGTGCTTTCCTGCCTGGCCGGGAATTCACTCTGCAGACAGGGCTGGCCCAAAACTCAGCGAGATTAAAGGCGTGAATCACCTCACCTGGCAACTAAGTAATTTCTTAACTGTCCTTTAAACGTGAGCTGATTGAGATGGCAGCTGAGGAAAATTTATAGGCTGGACACTGTCCCCATAACGGCTGTTTTGTTTTGCCCATTCACACAGGGTTGAAGCTTTGAGAGACGCGGCTACTGCTGTTGAACAAGAGAAAGAAATCCTTCTGGAGATGATCCACAGTATCCAGAACAGCCAGGACATGAGGCAAATTAGTGACGGTGAGTACTGTCCTGGGGCGCCTTACCCAGCGACTCGGCAGGCAGGCAGGTGCTTGCCTGGCTTTGGATAGAGTACAGCTGCCCCTGTCCTGTCCTGTCCTGTCTGGCTGCTGTGGGGGTCACTGTCTCAGGATGCTCCTCACCCCCATACCGGCAAATGCAGGGCCGTGGTCATCGGAGAAGTACAGCAGCCCTGGAAGGAAGGGACCACTGACCGTGGTGGGCCAGAGAGCTGTGCACATAAGCAGCTGAACTCTGAGACCCAAAATGCTTGTCTACCCACAGTGGGTCTCTTCGTCACTGTGGCAAAGGACCAGTGATTGAGGGCATTCTGGACCAGGAAAAGAAAGGAGTTGGCGATGGTTTTGTGTAAATCTCACGGCCACCACAGCTTCCACCACACTGGCAATGGCCTCGCTCAGGGCCAGCCTGCTAGCTGGGGAGCCCACTGGTCTTCCATTATCGCTGCTACTTCTTAGTTGAAAGTGGGTGGAGTGTTCTGAGAGACTGGTACATTCTATACACAGCACAGAGCCTCCACTGCCCTCCCATCTTAAGCCCTAGCCAGCCTCCTAGGTAAACTCTGCTTGCTCTCAACTTGATTTCCTTCCCAGCTCTAGATGCTTCTGCCTTGTGTGGACGTACAGACTCGGGATGCTAGCCGGCCAGTGTGAAGACCCCTAGGGCAAGGCATTCTCTGTAACCCACTTTTGCAGTTATTCTTGTATGCTGTAGTTTGGCTTTTACCTTTGAACAACTCACAGAAGTGCTTGTAGAAAAATAAAGGGGGCCACAAGTGCATGCCGTGGCGCTGCTGACTGGGAGGTTCGCCTCGTACTGACTGGCGTTTTATGTTTAGGAGAGAGAGAAGAATTAAACCTCACTGCAAACCGTCTGATGGGACGAACCCTCACCGTTGAGGTCTCGGTGGAAACAATTCGAAACCCACAGCAGGAGGAATCCTTAAAGCATGCCACGAAGATTATAGACGAGGTGGTCAGCAAGTTCCTGGATGACCTGGGAAACGCCAAGAGCCACCTCATGTCACTCTACAGTGCGTGTTCATCTGAGGTGCCAGCTGGGCCAGTTGACCAAAAATTTCAATCGATAGTAATCGGCTGTGCTCTTGAAGATCAGAAGAAAATCAAGAGACGATTAGAGACCCTGCTGAGGAACATTGACAACTCTGACAAGGCCATTAGACTGTTAGAGCACTCCAAAGGAGCAGGGGCCAAAAACCTGCAGAACGCTGACGGCAAGTTCAACTAGTCTTCAAATCCATCGGCCCTTACAAAAGATGCGAAAAAGAAGAACTACTATTTTAAACAATTAGGGCTGTATGTTAGGCATAACCCCTTACTTGATGCTGACAGTTATTTCAGATGACAAATTATTCCAGTGACGACAGATGCACAAAGTAACACTTAAACCAGAAATATTTCAGTCCCCTACTTTGAAGTTTTGGACAGTATTCCCATCTTAACTGGACTCTAGCACTGTGTATTTAACTTCTGAAGATGCATAGAGTGTGTGGGGAAAAATTTTAAAATGGGCAAAAAGTAACATTGCTTTTTCCTTGACTTCAGCACAGATGCACCTTGCTCACACCAGTGTGAACAGAGCACCCCAACCCCGGGGCAGTGCAATCACACCACAGTGTGAACTCAGTGCCTAGCACCTGGAGCAGTGTACTCACACCACAGTGTGAATGAAGCCTCCCAAACCCTGGGGCAGTGCACTCACACCAGTGTGAATAAAGCCCAGCCCCTGGAGCAGTGTACTCACATCACAGTATGAATGAAGCCTCCCAACCCCTGGGGCAGTGCACTCACACCAGTGTGAATGAAGCCCAGCCCCTAGAGCAGTGTACTCACATCACAGTGTGAATGAAGCCTCCCAACCCCTGGGGCAGTACACTCACACCAGTGTGAATGAAGCCCAGCCCCTCAAACAGTGTACTCACACCACACAGTGTGCCTAGAAGGATACAAGGAAACACATCAGGACTCCACCCTGCATGTTCTCCATCTTTGGGGGCATCTGTTTCTTTATCCATCTCATAACACGTATTTCTAGGTGTGTGGAAGCATGACAAAATGTGAGGGGGCCGCCTTTATGTTACCGCTGAGAAGCTCCGCGCCCACCTGGCCGCAGAGACATTCCTCCAGGGTCACTGCCTTCTCTGTGTCCTGCCTTGAAGTCGCACGTGCAGCGGGAGCACAGTGTGTTTACCCAACCACTCCTCCGTGGACGGTTGGGCGGTTTCAGCTTGTTGCTATGACTACAACACATTTATGTCCATAGAGCTTTATTCTGTTCTTGGTCTTCTTTATATAAAGTTCCATTAATGGGTTCATGGCCTAGAAACATATTTCTAAATTTTTATAAGTTACATCAATTTGTACTCTCTTCAGTAATTAAAAGAATCCATCTCACTGAGCTGTCTAGAATTGGGCATTCTTTTTCAACCATTAGACACAGAGCCCTTCATCTGATCCGTCCCTTGTTTCCTAAGAAGGCTGGCCTATGATCATTTTCCTGTAACAGAATATGTTCTAAAAGTAAGATGAAATGGTGCTGATGGGGCACTAAGTCCGTATCTACTTTGAAATGAACCATTCGGGACTCTGTTTTTATTAGGGTGTAGACATTTTTCTTACCAAAGACAATGATCTATATGGATTGTTACCTCAGCAGAGGCATTATTTAGCTGAGCTTCCTGTACTGAAATGCTACGTTAGTCTCTGTAGTGTGCAGTCCCCACCTGAGGCAAAGATTCCTGCCAGTAGACTTGATGCCTGTCACTAGGCTCCCTGTTAATGGTATTTCCTGTCACCTCACTCATTACCAGCTTCTTAAATGTAAAAAGTACACAAAGTCTCCTTAGGTTCTCAATGTTCTTGGCCCCTCTAATTCCTTTCCATTCTGGGGGGGCGTGTGGGGGGCAGGGGAGAGAGGAGAGAGAGAAGTGATCAACTCTTGTGGAGTTCCATTAAAAAAGTTATCATTATTTTATGTGCCTGTGTGTTTTGCCTAAACATAGGCCTGTGTCTTTGGAGAGCACTGGATCACTGGATCCCCTGGGACTGACGGTACAAACAGTTGTACGCTGCCATGTGGAGTCTGGGAATCGAACCAGGGTCCTCTGCAAGAGCAGACAGTATGCTTAACCAATGAACCATCTCTCCAGCCCAAGTTCCATTTTGAAACTGGAAAATAGGGAAGAATTTACTAGCCAATGGAAGCAATAGAATAGGATGCTTGCCTATATTTATTTATTTATTTATGAGGAATAAAACACTCATGCTGGTGAACCCACAGTGTAGCCAAGAACAGCCTTGCACCACCGCCACGCGAGTCCTTATAGCATTCCACGCAATGGTGGTCTACATCACACACACCACACGCCATTCTAGCTTTGAAATGTTTTAATCTTTTTGGTTATTGGAATTCATCTTTGTTGACGTTTTAATCAAGTAGTACATTTTTAAATTAACCCCAAAGGCATAAGCACCACCCTATATAAATACATACAAGTAGTGTCCCGTTCAGATTTACAAAAGCACTATTTATTAGTAACAAAAATATAGAAGGGGTTAGGTTTTTCCTTTGATCCAAAGATTTTATTTTTTTGAAATACCATTTATCAACACCCTACTATAGATATTTCAAGAGGCAACAGAAAAGGAGTTGTAACAAAGAATGGGTCTTGTGGCCAAATCATTCCTTCTGGGCGTTTGGTACCTTGGGCATCAGAGCGCACTGTGGTTTGGTGCCTGGGCATCAGAGCGCACTGTGGTTTGGTACCTTGGGCATCAGAGTGCACTGTGGTTTTATCTACCTGTATGCATATAACTTCATTTGTATGACAGATCTTTAAGTTTCATATGTAAAAACCCGTACGAGTAACAGGATGTCCATAGCAACTCTTAGGGCTCACGGAGGCTGTGGCAGTGGAAGATTTTACCCTGTGGGCTCCCTGCAGCCAGTCAGCGAGCAATGCTCTATGAGGTGTTCCCATAGTGCCCCAGGGCCACCAGAATCCCTCCAAAGGCAACATCTCAGCTAACAAGAGCACAGCACTCCAGGGTGCGACATCAGGCTCTACAGCCAACTCTTCATCCCAAATCTGAGAAGACCCCAGTCCCTAGTGGCAGGCACAGTGGTGCCCGCACTCCTGAGTTCTTCTCAGTACTGTCTACACAAGTGTGACGTGACACCCCCCGCACCCCCCCCCAGGGAAAGGGCCACACATCCTCTCTGTGGTAGTGTTAGCTTTGATTTCAACGCTACACATGTACTGTCACTTTGAGTGAAGAAACAGTTCAACCTGCTTTTATTTGAACTGCCTTATATGGTGGTTTTATATACTATTTATCTCATAGGCAGAGCCTGGAAGACAAAGCCTGAGCAACTCTTCCGTATGTCGATCACTCTACAGCTGTGTGCCTGACACTAAAAGCTGGTGGCAATGCACCAGAGTTAACCAGAGCACAGGTGAACAAGGGCCGGGTCCTGGACGGGCTTCGCATGAGCATCGGGCAAAGGGGTCTCACTAGAATTTCATATCAAAGTTCTTAAGAGTTACAGTCACAGAAGAAAACAGTAATGTGGCCTCTGAAGATTTCAGGATTGAATATATTGGTGCAATATATTCAATACTTGTGGCTGATTTTAGACCTTTGAGTTAGGTATAAAACATAGCAAATGCAAAGTAAAAATCCGAATGTGTAACAAAGACTTCCGCAGCTAAGACACAGCATGTAAACTTGTTACAAACATTAAGGAAACTGCAGTCATCATCAGGCCTTCTGCATACAGAAGTACCAACCTTTGGACCACACAACCAGTGACTATGAACAAAGCTACAGTGTTCTATAACAAATGAATTTTCTACCTATTAAAAAATGACAATTTAAGATTATTTGCCACCAAATATTCTTTGTGTAAAAACTAGAGAGTGTATTAGAAGAAAGTCCATGACTCACAGCCGCACTCACTGTTAGGAAGCAGGCCCCCCACCTTACCCCGCAGCAGCATTGGGAGCTTTAACAACTGATAACACAAAGTAAACGTCTTTCCTATAGGGGGGTGGATGGTGCTGGCCTGTGCCACTGCTATGAAAAGCAGGCCATCTGGGAGGAACTCGCTGACTTTATGCTCTCAACAGTAATCTGGTCAAGATGAGGGTGGCACAATAAGAGAAAACTTTAAAAGAAAAGTACAAAAGAAATATTTATATATTTTAGAAAAAAAAACCAGAAATGACTTCATAGCACATCCAAGAAAAACATTTTTATATATTTTGAAGTCACATAAAAACCAGGAATATGGAAAGGGGTTATTGATAATTTAAAAACCAAATTACTGATAACGGATGGGTGAGTTTTTAATAGAATTCATTAAATTATCTCTCTTTGGCAGGCTAGTGTCCAACTCTTAAGTTTTCCACCTTCATTTACATTCTGGGTCATTTCCTTACAGATGTGACAGTTCTTGATAAGGTGCCATGTGAACCAAAGGCCACAGAAAAATCTAAGCAAATAATCATAAAATGCTATGTGACGTATGCAAACAAAGGATGCTTGAAAGTTGCAAGGCTTCAGGAAACCTGTAGCCCGCATCAGGACCAAAGACCGTCTCTTGTATTTTCTGAAAAGGTGGTTCCCTTCATCTTTGAAGTTGAGAGTTTGGTCTCAGTCAGCAGCCATGAAGCTAGTGTGCACTGGTGTGCACACTGCACAGGGCCTTCCGGGTGGCTGCAGGCGGCTGTGTGTACCTGGCATGTGGCTGTGGACAGCACAAGCTCGCCATGTTACAGTGGCCACAGAGAAGACTCTGCGTGAGAGCCCCCACCCCGCAGGATGAGGCCTGAGCACTCAGATGTCACAGTCCCTTCACCTACACTGTTGGAGAGGAAACTGCCCTAAACGATACCATAAATACAAACCTAATAGTAAAGCACTGTAAAAATTAGGAGTAGTGTTTTGGCACATGGCACATTTGAGTCCAAGTTTGTTTTGTAAAATATGTCTAGAAGTTCTCATGTGAGACCAGGAACATACACAATTGTATAAATGGTTGTATGAGCGAACTAATTAGAATCTACATACCCTTTCCTAGGGCACACACCTCCACTCGCCTGAGCCAGGTGTCTGCATGCGTACTCCCACAACCCACCCTTCACAGATATTGCACAAGAACCATTTGACAACACACACACTGGTGCAGTCAGACAAAAGTCCGAGCTTTTCCTTCAGTACTTTCTTTAAGCGTTCTGGTTGAACATTCCAGATAAACTAGATGACCAGTTTCTAGAAAAGGATGCTTGCCATCTCTCCTTGGTCCGTAAGAGTCAAACTGGTACCAGTATTAGTCATTTCACCTTTGTTTTCAGCATTTAAAATTCAGCAAAACCTGTTTTTGACATTTCCCGTGGTGTCCCTTCAAAAACAGGAGAAGCTTCGTCTAATGTAAAAAACTAGAGTGAGTCCACAGGGCAGTAATTTTCCAGCAGAGGGCTCTGTCTACATTGTGAGAAGCGCAGCAGAGCAACATTACAATGTCAGCTTCAGATTGCGGTGCGAGGCGTGCCAACACACTTGGGGCTCCTGACGAGGTGCCCTTCTCAGTGAACTGCAGGGTGCCATTCAGCCTTTCTCTTCCTCACCACAACTTAGGGTATACTACAACTGCTGAACGGATTTCTGGTTTTCTTGGTCCTTTGTTTGTTAGGTCTAAGATTGATGACATCTCCACCGTTCAGGGAACTTGAATTCTGACCCAAGTGACTTCCAACGGACGTATTAAAGACACCTGTATAAATTGGGGGGGGGGGGGGGGAACAGAATGACTGATCCACCTCAAAGTCACCTGTTACATACATATTATTTATTAGTAAAATTAGATATATAATCAAGTACCTCCAGTTGTCATTTTCTATTGTACTGGAACAGAAACATTTTAAGCTAGCAACGCAGCTTTTGTACTGTCAGTGCTGCACGGCCACTACCCATCTCCACTGACTCTTTGCATCCTGAGGCTAAAACATCACAATCAAATTGGTCCACAGGTAGAATGGCACGCGAGAAGAAGCGAGGTATCTCCACTTTGAAATGTGCTATGCACAGAACAGAACCTCTAACCTATGAGCTGCCGAGCATCTAGACACACGCAACTCTGGGCATAGACACCATCAAGGAAACGGCGTCCGAGACCAGTTGCTGCCCACGGGAAGCTGCGGTCTAATAGGTGATAACACAATATACAGGTAAGTAATCTCTATGACAGTAACCATCTTGTTGTTCTTGTTTCTGGAGACGGCACCTTTTTATGTAGCTTTGTCTGACCCTGCTATCACCATGTCCAAGCAAGACATACTATGTTCAATGCCAGCAAGTAAACATGGACCCGGTGTAGTTCAAAGGAAGGCCTAACTGCACAGTTCCTACAAAAGGAAGACTTGTGGACAGGAGGTGGGGGAGGGGGAGCATTCCTCCCTAGTGTGTGCAGCAAGCCGCTGAGGCTAAAGACTGCGATGAACAAGGTCACTGCTGTGGGAAGCGAAAACTCAATAGTAACAAAACCCTTCAACAAGAGAGCTGAGACAGACAGGGCTCAGGGACCATCATTCTAACAGTTCTAACTCAGCTTTCTTAAAGAAGCGAGTGCACTGCATACTTAAAAAGTAAACACAACAACAATAAATGGAGTAAGTACCAGGTAAACACACAGGTGGGAGTTTCCCAAGCACTTACCGATTTTGTTACTACTTGAGTGCGTCTGTTCTGGATCTTCGGTTATTTGTTGTTTGAGTTTTTGTAGGTGTTTCTCAGCCAAGTATTTAAAAACTAGAATAAACACACACAGCCAGTATGACTATGCAAGCAAATCTATTTCCATACTGCAAATTTTATACTTACTATGTAAGTTTAAAATTACATTAGATTAAATGCATATGACTTAAAAGATTTGACTTTTAGAGATCATTTGAGCAGAATCTGAGACGAGATCGAGTGTGCCTTGTCCACACCAGCTTTGCCATAACCTGACTCATCCTTTTGTTTTTGTTGTGAGACAAGGCCCTGGCTGTCCTGGACTCACTCTGTAGACCAGGCTGGCCTCAAACTCACAGAGTGCCGTCTGCCTCTGCCTCCAGAGTGCTGGGACTACAAGCGTGCGCCACCACCACCCAACAACCTTACTTCTTCAAACTAGAAAATACTGAAGAAATGTTGATGCCTGATGGAATCTCTACTGTGGTGAAATAATAAAACAACTCAGTACCTTCTAGAAGCTATGCATACACACATAGAAATACATAGCTGTGTATATTCACACTTACACCTTCCACTTTTTAAATAGCATTTCTTTCAGTTCTCACTCGGTGTGTGTGGCACAGGTGTGTGTGTGTGGGGGGGGGTGGGGTTGGTCATCTCTCTCTTCTCACTCTGTGTCCCAGGGCTTCAACACTGTCACAACTAGCAGTGAGCACCTTCACTGCTGGCTATCTTTCAGAATTTTAAGAGATATGAAAAAACAAAACAAAACAAAACAAAACACCTGTTTAAAAAAGCCACTACAATCTCAGGAGTTTCTACAAGAGTGTCAAGCGATCACGACTATAGCGTGAATGATTAAGGACGCTTGGAACAGAATTATCTTCAAAGTTAATGTGATGCAGTAAGAGGAAAAGCTTGCTCTTAGGCCGCTTTGAAGGACAATTTCTAACTAAGCACAATAGAAGTGACATGTAAAAAGCCTCACACGTGTTTTGTTGCAATATTTGTAAAGATGCAGTTTACCTTCACTCACGTTTAGGTCTTCCTTCACAGACGTCCTGTAGAATCTCAGCTTCAGCCTTTTGGCCAGCCCCTCAGCCTCCTCACTGCAAGTCAGTTAAAACACACAAAGCAGTAAGGTTCCTGCTGAGAGGCTCCCAGCAAGTTACTGTTCAGAAGTGTCTAGTGAGTGACACTGGAGAGGGAGGAGGGTGTTGAGGGAGGAGGGTGTTGAGGGAGGAGGGTGTTGAGGGAGGGTGTTGGAGGTTGGCGGGGAAGGGATGTACTGTCTTCTCTGAAGAAGTCTGACTCCCCCCCCCCAACTAAAATAAAAGAAAGCTGGGTGTTCAATGCTTGAGCAGAACGCTCATCTTCATTTGTGGGATGACGTCTAATCATCAGCCATAATTGTGAATAATGTGCCATCATTTCTGTAAAGTCACAAAACAATTATATATTCCTTTTCTTTAGAGAATGTCTTAATGTGGGTCTGTCGCCATAGCTGTTGGCAGAGTGCTAATATAACGTCACAGGCCTGTAAATTCCAGCACTTCAGAAGTAGAAAGGTCAAAGTTTCAAGGTCATCCTCAGTTACAAGAACTGGAGGCCAGTCTGGGATAGACGTGACCATGTTAACAACTTATTTATCTCTACCACCACTTGAATTTATTAACCCCAAGTCACAAAAAACATGTGAGCACATCAGGGCCCACACTGGTTAAGAGGAGACAAGTTTCTCAAGGGCTCTGTCTGTAGACTTACCAGGACTTTGGTTGTCCTACTCCAAAATGGCTCCCTGGGGGCCCCAGACTCCTGATTTGCATTCCCTATTTAGCTCTCCCCACCCTGTAACCTAGGCTGGCGGTGTCCAATGAAACATTTCTGAGAGGTCATCGAGGTCATTATGGTCCTTTTGAGGGAACAGCTGCCATGTTGTAAAAAATATGGAGAACCCTCAAGTAGAAAACTCCACATGAGGAAGCCACCTACGAGCAGACCCTCTGCCAGGTGTGCAGGACAAGAATCCAGCCCCAGCATGCACGAGGCTGAGGCCTGATGAGTCTGCATTCACCTGGAGAGGACTGAGCCACCCAGCCTGGGCCACAGAGCCAGATACTCTCAAAAGGCAAAGCAGGAATGAGAGCGAGAAAAAGAAAAGTAAAAAATAAAACAAGTGGGCTGGGCGTGGTGGTGCACGACTTTAATCCCAGAACTTGGGAAACAGAGGCAGGTGGATTGCTATGAGTTTGAGGACAGCCTGGTCTATAAAGCAAGTCCAGGATAGCCAAGGCTACACAGAGAAACCCTGTCTGGGGTGGGGAGGCGGGGGAGGGGGGGGAAGCAAGTGTTTAAAAGCTAGCATAATGGATAGATGGATAGATGAAAGTCGGGATGATAACTCTTAAAATTTTTGAGGAAATGGAGACCTGGCTCCATGGTTAAAAAGAGACAGCTCAGTGCACAACTGTAAGGACTAGAGTTCAGATCCAAGCACCAGCTAAGAAGCTGCGTGTAGTCTCATTCACACCTGAAAACTCCAGAGCTGCTGTGGAGACAGGAGACTCACTGGGGTCTGCTAACTAAAGGCTGGAAGTGGCTCCATGCTGGTGGAGAGACCCTGCCTCAAATAATGTGAGTGCCCCCCACCCACATTCGTGTTCACGTGCAGTCTTGCTCTCACACACACACATTTAAAACTTTCTTTAATTGAGCTAACAGTTCTGAACATACAGAACAACATGGAGCCAGACTTCCCTAAACCTACCCATACAGAGATCTACTTACTATAGACATTAAACACCTAGAGATCCTTTGCTCTCTGCCTTCCCTTTTTAAAAATAATTTTTATTTAGTTTTATTTTATGTGCATTGGTATGTAGGTATCAGATCCATTGGAACTGGAGTTACAGACAGTTGTGAGCTGCCATGTGGGGGCTGGGAAATGAACCCAGGTCCTTTGGAAGAGCAGCCCATGCTCTTAACCACTGAGCCATTGGGCCTTCTTGTGTAGCCCAGGCTGGCCTGGAACTTGGGCCAGTGCCTCAGCCCCCCGTGTGCCAGAGTCTAGGTGAGCACCATGTGGGAGAATCACGTCAGCCTACCTACTATCGCCTGCCCGCAGCACCTGTAGAGCTCTTTTCAGATGAGTGGCAGGTCTCTATTTCCACCACAGAAAGCAAGAATTTCGGAACAAGTCGTGGGGGTGAGGTTGGACACAGAAGACACAGAAAAGAGATGGGGGGGGGGGGGGGCAAGGACTGTAAGTCATCTTACTTTTTGATACACGAATCATCCAGCAGATCAATCTTGTTTTGCACCAGCACAGTTGGGATATCGCCAACTTCTGCTACTACTTTTTCCCTCCAGCTGGAAATTGCTTCAAAAGATTCCCTGTCTGTTGTAGAAAATACAAGCACACAAGCTTGGGCTCCTGCAAGGTCACAAAAGAAAACTGTCACCACGTTAGCAAGGCACCCGTTTGCAGGGCACGGGCAACTTCCACTTCCTCAGAGCGATCTGCACTGGGCCAATACTGAACACACATTTTAACAATCTGCTTCTGCTTTGGTGAACTTTCACATTAAGAAGCCCAGGCTGCTATGAAGAACGAGTGGTTCAAGTGTCAAAGTAAACTCAAACAGGACACGGTACAGTTAAATATTACACAGTATGGCTAAAAGTCAGGAAGGACAGGGAAGTGGGGGTGGCATGCTCTTGCTACAAGCCTCACGGTATAATCTGTGATCTGCTCATAGCCCAGATCTCAGAAAAGCTCAGTTATTTGAGAACTGAAGGTCCAAAGAAAACATGGCCTCCCTGCAGCTGTTAGGAACGTGATAGAACCGGCAGAGACCAAGGGAATGTCAGAACAGAGGGAGATGTAATGTTGATGCAACCACTGAAATGACCTGGGAATAATTAAGCAACTGGCGGACACTGGGCCAGGCGGATACTGAGTCAGGCACAGCCTCTACCTGTGTCCCCCTTCCTGTGGGACAGTTGCAGAGGCCTGTTCTGTGCCAGTTACTGGTATACCACCATCTCTGGCAGGTTCCTCTTTTTGTGCGTCAAGGGATTTTTTGTTTTTATTTGTGTTTTCTTGTTTCTGCAGTGCCTTGGGTTTCTTAGGGCATTCCCAAGAGGACCTGGTAAATACTTAGCCTCCTGAGGCAGCTACAAGGCTCTTTAAAGGGACTGGACCTAAGTTTCCTACAATAATAATTAGCTCCTATGTTCAATACAGTAACCTCAGGCTATTGAAGCCCCCTCGTCCCCAGCAAACCCTCCCCGCTTCTACTTCTTTCTATGATCACACAAATAAATCACTGAGTCTGGGGATGGCACTTAAGGAGAAGACTATATACAGAGCCATAAGAGAAAACTGGAGTCATCCAGTGTGAAAAAGGAAAGTAGGCCGGAACACAAAACTCCCCACAAACACACCAATAAAAGCAGGACCACCAACACTGACTCTGAATAACAAAACCCTAAAACCATCTTAGTCTCTGCAAAGGGAGCAGTAAATTGGGCTCCACGCAGAGCAGTTCCCCTGACAGGGAGCCTGACAGACCAGACAAGTCATCTAGCTTGATCTCTCTGGGACAGGGACAACCTACCCTGAAGAACAGTGGCTGGCTTCCTCCCTCAGGAGCCCCTCTGCCAGGGTGGGGCATCAGGCCCCTGCCTCAGCCAGGCTGGGGTTTTAACTGGCTTGATGTAGTACAGGTTTGAGCAGGTGGGCAAGGCTGCTGAGGGTTGAGTACAACCACCACGCCATACCCAGAAGTCAGAGCCACACAGCTCTTTCCATCCTGCCAGCTCTTGAGCATTCCCCACCCTTTTGGGTGATGTGCCTGCACTCTGATGGGGTGGGAGTGGGGGCCGGGCTGGGGCTGGCGCTGGGGGGTTGATACAGATGATTCTTCCACAGCTGAGCACTCACTTACTCAGCACTTGGTCCATTTGTGAATGCCTATATTAGCCACCAGCCAGAGAATGGAAGCAGCTTCCAACTATGTTGGGAGCAACACACACCTATGCATATATGCATAAGCAATTAGAAGGCAACCTATAGCATATCACTTAACAAGTCAACAGTAGGTTTCCCACCAAGGACCTTCATCTCCTCAGTCATGGCTTCTGGCCAGGTTTATAGTAGCAGGTATGCCTTGCCTCGTGAAGCAGCTCCATGCGCAATCACAAAGATGTTGGTTGCCCCCTAACTGTCATGCCACTATTGTACCAGTGGGCACATGTTGCCAGGCATGACTGTCCTATTGTACATATAGGGTCCAATGCTAAATGAGACCGCTGACGTCATTTCTCCTCTGAGAACCTGCACAGTGCCCCCAGCCCTACAAAAGTTAGCTATCTGGGATAGTTTCCTTGTGAGTAGTGGTTGATTCCTGTGTTTTTTTATCCAATGTGAGCGGAGTCTTCAGCAATAAGTTCTTACCATTTGGAGACAGTGGGAAACAATGAGAAATGGCAACCACCTGTGCTGTTTTCGTACCTCTGGGGCTTCCCTGACGAGAAGTATCTTTTGTCCAGCACTGAGATTTTCGCTAATAAAGACCCCCTGAGGACTTAGAGGACAAAGTGATGCCTTCTTAAATTCTGTGCTTATGGAAAAGCTGGAAGATTTGGCCACTTTGGTGAAATGGAATATAGCAAGGGCCTCACTTGCCACCTTAGCAGATCAACGTTCAAGAACTATTATGAGTGGAAAAAGACATCACAGCCTAATTAGGAGCTTGTAATTAAAATTGTTCTGCCTCATACTAGCTCCTCCATCTTGAGACGAGGCCTCTAGTAACTACTGTAAAAGGCCTGGACATTTCAAAACTCTAAGAAACTGAAGTTGATGCTCTCCCCAGGAGAACACGTGCCGCTGAGAGACCTGGAAAGAAAGCATCAGCCTGGAATGCGGCTGCTCTGTGGAAATGCAGAGTTGTTCCTTTTCTCTTAGTAATATCCTGGGAGAAATAGAGATCACTATTAACCAAGAGGAAGCAAAGTCCTGCTAGACACCAGAGCTGCTCTAAGTCCCTCCATGTTCAAAAGCCTGTCCCTCAGCCTCCCCTTGGCTCTTCCAAGACAAACCTGTTGCGCTTCAGCTGGAGAAACTGTAGGGTATCAAGTCTCCTATCAGTGACCCGTGTCCCGTCCACTGTTAGGATGGGACTTTTCAGAAACATAAAATGCTCAGAGCTCCTTTCTTAAAAGGGAAAGACGATTTTAAACTTGGGGGACACTGCCACCTATGAAGGAGTCGGAAGATCTCTCTAAGAGGAAACTGGCAGCCTTCCTTCATAAGTACCATAGGAATCGTGGGCAAAATCCTCAACAGATATAGGACAGATAAGGCCAGCTGCCCTGGCTGAGCTAAAAAGAAGCCCCAATGGGAATCAAGCCAGTCACAGAGGGAATCTGAGGAAAGGGGTTATAACCCTTGCACAGCCCTTGCAAAACTGCAGTACAACAAGGAAGCCAAAAGGAAGAGAGTGGAGGTTAGCGCAGGAGCAGAACTCCAAGCCATAGCTCAGTGGTGCCTTATGCCCACACCTTGTTATCTACCGGTCTCTAAGAGCGGCCTGTTTTTCCATGTCAGTCTGCTAGAGCGCCGTTTTTAGCATCCCTGTAGAATTGAACAACCAGTATTTGTTTGCTCTCACATGGGAGAATCAGCAACACACATGGCTTATATCATGGGGACACACTAAAAGTCACACACAATTTTCTCAAATTCTAAAGTCTGGTTTCACTGGGTGAAACCACACACAGGAAAGAGTCCATCCAGCTCACGATGACCACTCTATTTCTGAACTCCTCCTTCAGACTCAACAGCTGGCACCAGGACACAAAAGGGCACCCGGCAATAGAAGGGCTGTGGTCTCAGCTCCCAGGGCCTTCTGTGATTAGGTCTTCCAGCCAACTGGCATTTAATTCTGGAATACACCCATTACTTTACGGACACCAGAAAAAATGACCTCCTGGAGTACACAGCATTTCCGGAAGCCTGCCCCAACAATAGCTCACAATATACTTGAGATAGTCTATTTGTCTCAAATACAACCTTGTGTGATACTTCATGGGGCACAAAGAGTCTCTCTACCAAATGACCATCTGAAGCGTGGCAATTACCCTTCATCCAAGTGCCTCCAACACAAGAACATAAACATGTCTTAGAACTAGTCTTCATGTGGTCCCATTTGGCTGACGCTTTCTTTTGCTGGAAAGCCACTGCCTACCAGTAGGGGGGAAAAATGTTATAGAGAATTACTCCTTGGGGCATTCCTGCAGACCTGCATAGTGGCTATGGAACTCATTCTACTGTACAAGTTTTTAAATCTATCTGTAAAATTTGGCCTATTATACAAGTGATTCGCATACTCAATCCTCTGGACTGGCCGAGTGAACAAATGGCACTGTAAAAGCCAACTGGCAAAGTTAAAGCTTTCTCTCTGTCCTTGGCTCAAACAGAGCTCTCCAATTAGTTCTCTTTTTGAAATAGTCACTGGGCACCCTACAAAAGTGCATGAAGGGCTAAATAGCTGTCTCTGCTGACAGGAGACATTAGACACTGTGGTAGTAGACCTATAAAAAGATAATTAAAAATTCGTAATTGATTACAAAATGTTTCCACCATGAGCTCCTAGGACATAAACAAACAAACAAACAAACAAACACACAAGCAAGCCCTGAATGAACTAAGATTCTGACCTTTCGACTCTACATCAAGGACCCCCTTCTGTCTCTTCAATTGCTTCTGATGCTGCAACCCTTCACGGTGAGCTGGGGTTCCTATTTCCACCTCAGACATGCAGCACCTCCTCCTGATGTCACATCCGTACCCCAGAAAGGCTGGCTGGTCCCTCCTTCTACTGCACCATCAAATAAGGGCCAGAGACAGGCCACAGAAGCCTAACTCAGGCCCTTTTAGAAATTCTCTGAGAATTTTAGGATATACTTTAGTATGTTCCCTTCAATGATAAAAAATAATGTGGCTACTGAGGACTTGAGTGATGTCCTGCTCTCTTTAGCCATGCTTCTGTTGTGCTCACTTCTTACCCTAACCTTCCCATAGTACATGAACGAAGTCTTTTTTTGTTTGTTTTTTTGTTTTGTTTTGTTTTGTTTTTCGAGACAGGGTTTCTCTGTGTAGCCTTGGCCATCCTGGACTCACTTTGTAGACCAGGCTGGCCTCGAACTCACAGCGATCCGCCTGCCTCTGCCTCCCGAGTGCTGGGATTAAAGGCGTGCGCCACCACGCCCGGCGAACCAAGTCTATGCTTGAAATAAATCCCAATTTCTCACTACCCCCAGGAAAGGGCTTTTTATTCAGTATAACTTGGATTTTTTTTTTTTAAGTCCCTATTGTAAATCTTATACCAAAGAGAATTCCCTTTTGACTATCTCTAGTTTCAAACTCTATAGCCAAGACACTAAAATAAATTCTCTCTCCACTTTTTTGTTTTTCTTTTCTTTTTCCTTTTCGAGACAGGGTTTCTCTATAGCCCTGGCTGTCCTGGACTCGCTTGGTAGATCAGGCTGGCCTCAAACTCACAGCGATCCACCTGCCTCTGCCTCCCTAGTGCTGGGATTAAAGGCACCACGCCTGGCTCCCCTCTTTTTTTCAAGGAAACTATTTTTAAGGAAACTATTTCAGCTGGGCCTAGCCAATCACCACTTGCCATCAGTACTGGAATAATAAGCCACATTAAAAGGATGTTCATAAGGATGTTCTGCTGATCACTTGCCCAGTGAATGTGGCCTGCATCTCTCACAGTACTGTACCTGACCAAACCTACCAATCACATGGTCTCTCATCCATCGGAACTAACTTGGTGGCCTCAAATGCCGAGAAACATTCCCAGCACCTCCATGGCGGCTCAGAACCACCAGGACCTCCAGTTCCAGGTGCCCCTTTGGCTTTCTTTTTTTAAAATTTTTTTTAGTTTTTCGAGACAGGGTTTCTCTGTGTGGCCTTGGCCATCCTGGACTCCCTTTGGCTCCCCTTTGGCTTTCCTGAGCACTGCATACATGTGGTGCACGTACAGAGATGCAGGCAAACACTGTACACATGAAATAAAAATGAATTCAAGAAAGGAAGAGGGGAAAAGAAAAATGCTTGTAAAGGAAAATGACACATTAAAAGAATGATTTAAAAATACTAGACAACTCCCAGCCAAGGGTGGGAAGGAGTGTGCTTGAGCACAGCACAGCCAGACCACGAACAACGGTAACAGAGATGGAATCTAGGAGGTAGCCAAGGGCAAACGGGCAAACTTCTAATCGCAGAGCTTAGGACTAATGGTCTATGGAAATTATAGGAAAAATAACAGATGGAGTTTGTAAGAGCCCATGTTCCCTAAGTGAATCTTAAAAGTACTAAATAAAACTCACTTCTGTCAACAGGAAATGGACGGAACAATACTACAAAATTACTCCCACTGGAGTCCTCCTTCCTTCCATCTGTGTAAAATGAGAAATACGATTCTGGTATGCTTGGTTGTCACTGTAGTGGCCTCTTGCTCCCACCCTCAGCAGACATACCTGGTCCACGGGGAAAGGACAATTCTGCTAAGAAGGAATTAAAGAGACGCTGTATTGTCATCTGGTTTCTTCTGTAATGTAATTTTCCCTTTACTTCCCCAAACTGGAAACTAGTTCAGGATCAAGATAATAGCACAGATCGAGTTATTTTCCACAAATAAGAGTTACAGTAGCTTAGATACTGCAGACCAATCTCTTCTAAAGTCAGAGCTAGCCACTTCGCATGCGGTGAGCTACTGAGTCCCAGTGGATAGAAGGCTGGAATTACAGGACAGTGAACTATTTCAAGGGTTCCAAACAGCAAACAAAATGTTCCATGCAGTATCAGTGACTGCAGACACAGAGGACACAATCAGATTTTCCTGGTTGGTTAGGATGCCTGCTTTCCCCATCTGCTGCCTTCAGTTGATGATTCTACTATTCCATCACGTACAGTATTATGTCAGGTACAGAGGAGAAAATGAAACAAAACAAACAAACAAACAAACAAACAAACCAACCAAAAACAAAAAAGCAGCTGGAACTTGAAGTGCCCCAGGGACTCCTTCCTTAATGACTTTTCCTAGCATCCCTTTCTCTTTCTCTCTTTTCTTTTTTTTAGATTGTTTGAGACAGGGCCTCTCTATACATATCCCTGGCTGCCCTGGAACTCACTATGTAGACTACACTGGCCTTGAACTCACAGGGATCTATCTGCTTCTGCCTCCAGAGTGCGGGACTAAAAGCGTGAGCCACCAGGCCTGGCCATTCCCTTCTCTCACAGATTCTCTTTTGCCTTCTCGGCCTCATCTTGGTCAGATGCTGGGAATGAACATTCTAGTGATGAGAGACACTTAATAGTTAATAAAACATTTGACACTTGCCTTGTGTATACTAGAGGGAAGAAACACAAAAAACAAACACTGGGTATATCAACCTTAATCCAGAGTAGACACCATTTTTCTTGGAGACAGGGTCTCTCTATTCTCTACATAGCCCTGGCTGCCCTGGAACTCACTACTTATAGATATCTGCCTGCCTCTGCCTCTTGGGTGCTAGATTAAAGGCAGAATCCACACCAGCTACAACCTTACAAATTAACAGCCAAAGGCTGGGCTACTTCCAGACTTCTCTATTAATCAAATTTATATACCTTCTTTGTGGCTTCAGCCAATTTGAAACTGCTTTTCTGTTTTCAGTGACCTTATGGAACCCCACAGGAAGCACAGAGGGATGCCTCTATGTACTCAGTGCGCCTCCGTGAACCTGGACTTACTCAGATGTAAGTACAGGAGCTGCCACTGTTCTTGGCTTACTTCAGTCTGTAGGCTGAAAAATGCTCGCCTTTGTGGTTTACAAAAAGAAGCTCAACCAACCAAGTAACAGCAACTCCCCACTTCTTGACACTTTCATGTAATTGTATAAATAGTTACTTTACTGTGCTTAGCTTTTAACAGACATCTATTCATAAACTTCAGACTGCTTTAAGTTAAAATGATGTATTTACAGAACCCAACGCTATTTAGAGCGTTTTAATCCAAGGGAAACAGTAGAAAGTAGTTTAAATATAGTGTTTGCAATGCAAGTAACAACATGACGGCTGCTTTTAGTTCTGGAGAGGAACAGAGAAATGGTGTGGTCTGTGCTACGGCCTGTGCTTACCTAATAAGTGCAAGACTAGCCAAGCTGAGTGGTTTAATGCTGTAATCTCCACCCAGGAGGCTGAGGCAGGAGACTCTAAGAGTTCGTTCCTAGCCAAGGCTTCAATGCTCAGCAGCATCAAAGCATAAAAGTAAAATAACAAAACCCAAGTCTTACACAATTATGGAGAAGAAAATAAGCCTGACGCCCACGTTATCTGGAAGGAGGCACCAAAAAAACTGATGGGCCAGTTTCTAGTTGATTCTGTCTCCATGGGCTATAGGCATCACGTGACTTTAAGGTGGGAGAACTGTCCAGAGTACAAAGCTTTGATTCTTTCCAGATCTCTAAAAGGTTGCTGAAGTAGAACTTTTAAAAATCTTCTAAAAATTAACCTCCTTCCCTCTCTGTTTCTTTCTGTCTGTCTCACTTTCTGTGTCTGTGTCTGTGTCTCTCTCTCTCTCTTGAGACAGGTAGACCAGGCTGGCCTCACATTTGCCATAATCCTCCTGCTTGCCTCCCTGTGCTGGGATGACAGGCATGTCATCTCTGGCCAACACTGCTTTGTTATTACTGATGTTATCCTGGTTCTGGGGCCGAAGGCGGGGCTGGGTGTGTCAGGCAAGCACTGTAACGAAGCAGCAGCCTTCCCCCACGGTCTGTGCTTCTGTTCTTGCTTTAAGCTCCTGCCCCGACTTCCCTCTGATGCACTGTGAGAGAAAATAAACCCTTTCCTCCTAAAGTTATGGTGCTTATCAGGGCAGCAGAAACTCTTAAGTAAGACACCAAAAGAGCAGTGCTCCTTTATCTAGACAAACGGACAAGTTTCACATCTTACCTCGATAGTAGGCCTTTGTTATCGCATCAAACTCCTCTTGACCTGCAGTGTCCCATAACATCAGCCTGACGTCTTCATCATTAACTCTGAAACAAGAGATGCATTTATTCCATACAAAATGCAACAGATGTATGTATGTTTTTATTTTTTAAACCAAAAGTCTGAAAGCTCTATTGTTGGTTTCACTGAAAGTCAGAGCAAAATCATTTCAAATGATGAGCTGCTCCCCACAGTGGAAGTGCAGCTCAAACATTACACTGTGTCTGCTGGTTTTCTCCACAACGACCATCTGAGACAGCGGCTCTAAGGTCAGCAGAACTGGAAAGAAGAATCCCTTGGGAAGATCATTTTCGCCTCTTACTACACCATTCTAAATGGGGTTTGGTGTCCTAGCAATGAGATGAGGATAGGGAAGGAAGCAGCCTGCTTGATAGACCTCTACATGGAGGAGGAGGAGGAGAAGAAGAAGAGGAAGAAGAGGAGGAAGAAGAGGAAGAAGAAAGAAGAGGAAGAGGAGGGGAGGAGCAGCAACAACAACCTGCCATGCAGTTGACTATCACTATGTGGCGCTGGAGATCAAAGCCAGGACTTGTGCGTGCTAGTCATGTGCTTTCCCCACTGCTTTCCAATGTTATTGTGAATTTTAGATTAGCGATGCACAGCCACCCGACTCCTGGAGAATGGTCAGGCTCCAGAGCACAGGCATGCTGATCCACACCTGCAGTCCCAGCCCTGGATCCTGAGATAGAGCAACCTTGAATTCGCGCTGTGTTATAAGACATGGTCTCAAAGCAGAAAGAAGATGCTACTGGTTTTCCCATTAACTGATCAACATTTGACCTTGCTCTGAGTGTTTCTATTAAATAGTGCTTGGTGAGCTCATGCCCAGCAGCCGCAGACGGAGAGCACTGTAACTGCTCTATGAACAACACCTCTCTAACACAGTGTCTTTCTCCCTGAGGCACACAGAGCCTCCTGCACTACAGCTGAAGCCATGTGAGACAGCCAAATCATCGCCACAGTTGAAAGTGTGAAAAACGTGGTACTACACAGAACACAAGAGGAAGGACACGTTTATTGTGTCAGGGCAAAAACAAGGAGGATAACACCTTATTTGACCACAGCTGGGAAAGCATGTGTTGGACAACCTGGATGTTTTTGTCTATCCAATGTCTCTCCTTTATGTATCTAGTAAGTGACCACAAAAGCAATGACTCTGTTGTTACAGATATTTTTAGTAAGTAGGGGAATCTGCAAATACAGATTTGAGTGAGGGCAGGAGTATGGTACACTGGTTAAGAGCAGGCACATACTGCTCTTGCAGAGGCCCCACGTGTTCTTCCTGGGTCCATATCAGGTGCTTCACAACAGCTTGTAACTAACTCCAGGGGATCTGTAGGCATCTGCACTCATGTGCACACGCGCCCCCACCCCTGCAACACTCAGGTGCACATGCCCCCCACCCCTGCAACACTCTGGTGCACATGCCCCCCACCCCTGCAACACTCAGGTGCACATGCCCCCCACCCCTGCAACACTCAGGTGCACATGCCCCCCACCCCTGCAAAACTCATGTGCACATGTCCCCCACCCCTGCAACACTCAGGTGCACATGCCCCCCACCCCTGCAACATTGAGGTGCACATGACCCCCCACCCCTGCAACACTCAGGTGCACATGCCCCCCACCCCTGCAACACTCAGGTGCACACGCCTCCCATCCCTGCAACACTCATATACACATATCCCCTCACCCCTGCAACACACATCACTAAAAATGAAGCCTATAAATACTGAAAATCAACTAATATTCAAAATATTAAATTATGTTTCAGATCCAAGTACAAAATACAAATATCAAGACAAAATGAGTCCTCTTAAAGTGTGTTTTAAGAAGGCAAACACAGACATACCACAAAGATATACCAAGGCAAAGCAGAATCAAGACCACCATTATCTCTGCTGCAAGTTAGCAAGTGGCAGGTGAGTCAGGCACAGCATATAAGAGCCTTGGAAGCTTGAATGACAAAAGGCATCACTCCCGAGTGTCTGAGCATCCAACTGGATTTACTGAAATAGGAGTTTCTTTGGGTGGGCAAATCTAATGCCCCTAGCCCTATCCTCCCTTACTTCCTTAAGATAAAGGTACATAATTGTATTTCTGTGTTCTATGTAGTGTTGTTCAGTTTTTAAGGGAAACAACAGGTGTCAGGGAGAGCAAGTGTAATTCTGAAAAATTAGAAGGTGGAGGCAGGAGGATCAGGACTCAAGGCCACACTTACCTACATGAGACCCTGCCTCAAAAACATTTTTAAAAAAAGAGGCATCCTAAACAAAAGGAGCCTCTAAGAAGAAAACTGTAAAACAACTGGAATGTTCCTTCTAAATAACACAGCAGGTAGAACTCAGTTGAGTCCATTTGTGGTTCAAGTCCCCAAGGTGTTACTAATAAATACAAAGCACACAGAAGTGAGATGGGAAGCAGAAAAGAGGAAAAGGGAACACATTAGGGGAAAGAAAAAAGAGAGGCAAAGATTAAAGTACACAATAAACCAAATAAACCACCAGCCACAGAACCCTGACAACCGTTGCAGGCCTGGCATGACAGCACACACCTATGATCTTCGCACTGAGGAGGCTGAAGAAGATGAAGATAGCAGCTTGGGCTACAAGAGAACCAGGCTCAAAAATATAAACCTATGGGTCAGGTGCAGTAGCTGAAGCCTGTGTAATGCAAGCACCCGGGAGGCAGAAGCAAGCAGATTGAGAGTTTAGGGTCGTCCTTGGTTACAGAGCAAGGTCAAGGCCAGTGTGGGCAACATAAGGTCTTGTTTAAAAAACTGAACAAAACAAAAACCAAGAAAACCCAAGAGCACTCACTGCTGCATGAGCCGCTGCCACTTGCCACCTGGCTTGGATGATGGCATGGCCATTTCTCTTAGATACTTTACAAATCAGAAGCAGAGGATGAAGTGCCAAATACGTACTGAATCTGTCGCTCCAAGAAGTCAACACCAATGGTCTTCTTGTAGTCTTTCGTAAAGATGCCTTTGCAGTATCTCTGAATCATACTTGACTTTCCAACTGCCCCATTTCCTACGACCACCATCTTGATGGCCACTTCCATATCTTCCTCCAACATTTTTGAAACAGAAATGGGCTCTGGACCAGCTCTAATTCCAGGTGATCAGATCGTCTCTCTCAAACCTATAGTTAAAAAATGAAACTGTTTATATCAAGAATCACGTAACATTGCAATAAGCTGTCTGTAAAACTGAGGCTCCCTTCCGTTCCACTTTCTCCTTTGTTAACTTCTGAAAGATAAAGACCTAGTCGCACAATTCTCTCTCATAGAGACAAAGACTTGGCAGTGGAGCTGAAGAACTGAAGTTATTACTTAGCCTCTCCAAGATGCAGTTTCCTGGCAATAATATCCATCTCACAGGGTTGATGACCAAGGATGCACATAAAAACCTTAGCAATGAGTAGGCTCCACATGCAAACACTCATTTTATGTAACACAAATCCCACAGAAGTGTAACAACAAATCCATTAATAGATACAAAACCTGAGACCTGCCTTTCAATCTGAAAGATATCTCTTTTTTAAAAAGCGCCCCACAGAAAGGTTTTGTGGTCTAATATACAGTCAGGTGTCAGACTGAGCTCCTGGTGAACTGTTTCAGGGTTCGAATTACAGAGAGTGCTGCACAAGTTACCTAAAGCAACAAAGTCTTTGGTTTGAGACCAGTTATACTTTGTCAGACAATCAAAGTAATAGGATATGCCTATGTTTAGAATATGCAAAGAATAGAGTATGTTTTACATTAAAAAGAGTGCAAAGACAATTTCCTGTACTTCTTAAAATGACCAACCCACTTGGGTAAACTATTTTAACTCCCTTTATTGGAATCCCATCACTACACACACTGACGCTGAAATGCAAGAATACTCCTAAGCCTTTAAAGTTGTCCCAGGTACTTCATAAATTTGCATGGTCCTAAGACTTTTCTAGAAGTCCTTGTCAAAGAGGGCCTTCTGTGAAGATCTAACCATACATGATCAGAAACCTCAGAGCAGTACCCTTTGAATCTAGTTCTGAAGAGAAGCACAGGCTGGGTACGGCTGCGCAAACCCGCAATGCCAGCAGCACTCAGGAGGCAGAGGAAGGAGGATCACCACAAGTTTAAAGTTGGCCTGGTCTACCCTGAGACAGTGTCTCAGAAACACAGAACCAACCAAGAAAAACCAGGAAGCAAAAAAGGGTGCAACTTAGCCTTCTTTCCCAGAAAAATACCTGTACTGTCACCTCTGGCCTCCACTGCTACATTCATACTTTCCTAAGAGGGACAAGTAGAGTGAGGCCAGCTGTGCTCCCTCTGGGGTTCCTCTGTGCATTGGGCTCTCCACCAGAGCACTGCAGGCAGGATGTCCTTCCTCGAAATCCTCCTTTCGAAGGTGTCAAACAGCACTGCAGTCTTAACACCCTTCTCTTCAGCCGTCTCAGGAACTTCCCCCATAAATCTCTCACACTGCTAATTCCATCTTGGCATTTGCTTGGACGCTCTCCCCCACGTGATTTTATAATCGAGTAAGTGTTAAGAGCGATGAGCCTGTGCTAGTAACTGCGGCTGATGCTGGAATCTGAGAACTTTAAAGGGTGGTCATGATTGGATCCTGGGCTCTGAGAGTACAGTTTCCAGGTTCTAGGATGAAATCAAGACTTCAACTACCAGCCTCTTACTACCCTGAAGTTCAGGAGCAAATCTAAGGCTAGCAGGTGTGGTAGCAAGTGCCTTTATTCCAACCCTCATCCTGCACTTCCAAACCACTGTGGGAGGGAGCTGGAGAGCTGGCTCAGCGGTTAAGGGCACTGTCTGCCTTCACTGAGTTCAACTCCCAGCAACCACATGGTGGCTCACGACCATCTATAGTGGGACATGATGCGCTCTTCTGGCCTACTGTGGGGGTACACAGTGAGCTGTCATCTCAGAGAACAAAAATAACAATGCGATCTGCAACTCTTACCAAGATCTGACCTCGTTCATCCAGCTGTATTTCACATTGGCTCACTTTCGGGAAGTCAACTTCCTTTTCTCTAAACAATTCTTCACCCTAGAAGTTGTGAAGTTCAAAAAAAAAAAAAAAAAATCAATAATAATATCAGGAACAAAAATGAGCCATCTCTCCAGCCCTATAACAACTCTATTCATAATCACTTAAAACTGAAAACTACCCAAATATCCTTCAATGGATGGATAATATAATTGCAGATATTTCGCACATTCACCTAATTATTTAGACATATATATAATGCTAAGTATTATATTTTATATATAGCTATCAAAATAACCAACATGGCTGCATCTTGAATCTCAAAGGTGTTATATATTTAAGTCACTGAAGTAAGCAATTATTAACATCTCAAAGTGTTACACTTAAATGACGTTCTGAAAACAGTAATTTCCAGGAAATCAGGGATAGGAGGTATGATATAAAAAGACAGCACGAGGTTTTAATAGATACTAGGGCTGGTTTTATATCCTGACTGTATTAGAAGTTACATGAATTTAAAACTCTCCAAATGGTTAATTTTTTTAATGTGGAAGTTTAAAAAATAATAATATTTAAACAAAGATGTGAAAATTGACTGTAGCTCCTGGCATTACTGTAAAGATTCTCAGAAACTAGAGTAAAAACACTGCATCCCAGCATTGAAGAGGAAGAGGCAAGTGGATCTCTGAGTTTGAGGCCAGCCTGTCTACAAGGCAAGCGCCAGGCCAGCGAAGGCATCATAATGACACCCTGTCCCAAATCACACACACACATATAATTTTTTAAAATGCATCATAATAATTATCTTCTTAGAAAAGCACAATTCTAAGTTTAATTAAAAACTAGCAGTAATTATAAATATCTATCTATCCCTCTCAATTTTAAATCACTTGGCAACCAATGCAACCTCTCGCGTCAGCAAAGGAAAGGAAGGGTTAACTTGCTAATGAAAGGGTAGCGGGTTTGTCTCTGACGTCGAGTAACAGCCCGCACTTTAGAAAAAGCACGGGAATTGTTCTACTCGGGAGTCCCGCAGCTCTGTGCGGACCGCGCCCGCGCCAAGTTCTCACACATTCGGGCTCCTGCTCCTGGGAAACCACGGCGACGATCTGCGAGCCGTGGCACGGCAACGGAGCGGTCCAGCGGTCCACGCGCGGGCAGTCCCCACGCCGACCGGGAGCGGAGCGCCGTCCCCGCCCACAGCCCGGGAGCCCGCAGCCCCGAGCCGAGCGAGGCCGCGCAGGCCGCAGCAGCCGCACTCACCTCCTGCCCGCAGCCCGGAACTCTCGGCGCAGAGCCCGCAGCCCGGACCCTGGAACCCGCAGCACCGAACCCGGAACGCACAGCCCGCCGCACCGAGCCCGGCTCCTCCCCGCGGACGCCTCGCGCCCCCGCCGCTCTTTAAGAAAGAGTATGGTTTCTTGAGAACTTTATTCGTATCCTGGTTACCTGAGCCACTAGCCGAGGATTCCTGACTGCGGCGGGGATGGAGGGCGCGCCAGACTCCCGCCTGCCGCGATGAAGAGCATGCGCCACGTCGTCTGCGCATGCTCCGCGCCAGCCCCGCCCTGCGCTTGCCAGGGAAGGAGCGGGTTGGGTTTGTATAGCCTCAGGCCTTGGTACCCAAGGAGACCCAGGTAAGCAGGATGTGCAAACCTACTGAAGGAGCTCCTTGTTTCCCTACGCGGTGCCAGGCTTCCAGGCACCTCAGAAATCTGCCACTAACTGAGACGCACCTGGTAGCACGCAAGGGATAAAGTGAGAGAGAGAGAGAGAGAGAGAAAAAAAAAAAAAAAACTACAGTTGTTGAGTGAAGACAAATCGCATACAGCTTGCAGGGTATGACTGGACAAAACAGAAAAGCCTAAGATGGTTAACAATTCAGAGAATCGAGCCGCAAAGGAGAAGTTTCCGCAAAAAAGCAAAAATAAGTTTGCTTCAAAGGCGGTGTGGTTGCACGTGTCTGTAATCCTAATACCTGGAAAGATCGTGGCTGGAAGATCAGAAATTCAAGGCCAGCTAGACCCTGTCTCAAAATAAACTTGCTCAGTTGCTTCTGTATACTTCAGAATAAAATAAAACAGAAAAAGGTGCTATGAAATACCAAGTGCAATAACTGAATTTGATTGTGACGCTGGAGCGCCTCCTTTGTAAAACAAGAACCGGGCCTGGAGAGATGGCTCAGCGGTTAAGAGCGCTGACAGCTCTTCCAAAGGACCCGGGTTCAATTCCCAGCACCCACATGGCTAGCCCACAACTGTCTGTAACTCCAAGATCTGACACCCTCGTACAGGCATACATGCCAATGCACATAAAATTTAAAAGAAGAAAAGAAAAACAAGGACCATTTGTTACAATTGTGTACCCTTTGACCCCAGTTCCCTGGGCACACAGCTGATAGGAACTGTACTCATAATGAAGAGGCAAACAGGTGTCGGAACACCCATGGCTGCATCTGTCCTAAATGTCCCCAGATAGAAATAACCCAAAAGACCATCAGCAAACTAAGATACCTTTCCACTGTGTAATGGAACCACTGCACAGAGAGCAAAGGACTCTTCAGACTGTAACCAACAGCACGGAAAACGACAGACACAGCTGAACATAAAATTCTAGATAAAAAAGTACACGTTGCATGTTAAGTCCGTTTTTTTTCCTTCCTTTCTGGTTTTGGGTTGATTTGTTTTGTTTTTTGAGTCAGGGTCTGGCTATATACCCGAGGCCGGCTAAGAACATGCCATGTAGCTAAGGTTGATGTTCAACTCACCACCCTCCCATGCCAAACCTCTTCAGGCTGTGCCATCATGCCAAGTGTTCGGTTCATTTCTGCTGTTACTTCAAAAAATCTCGACACTAGTGTTTTCTGAACTAAAAGGGTTTGTGCAGCCATTACAGATGGGGGGAAAAAAAGACCTGGTCCAGGAAGGAGCCCCGTGTTTAGCAGCAGAGCTAGTCAAGAGCATCTTTAAATGAAATTTTGACAAAGAAAACTTACATTGGCCATAGCTAAGAGGGTCTATATGAACCACTTCTTGTTTCAATGCCATCTTTTCTTTTTCTGGTTTTTGTGAAACAAGGTTTCTCTGTATAGCATGGGCTATTTTTGAACTCACTCTGTAGATCAGGCTGGCCTTGAACTCAGAGCTCTGTCTGCCTGCCTCTGCCTCCTGAGTGCTAGGATCAAAGGCCTGTACCACCACTGTCTGGCTTGCTTGAAACCTGTCTTAAACAGAATGCTGTGGGCATTGGAGTCCTAGAGTTTTGAGTCCTGGTTTCAACTTTCATTCAGGAATGTGGAAGAGTCTTGGCTTGGTTCCATAGCAGTTGGCTGTTAACTTCCCTCGCTGCCACTTGCCCAGACCTGGGCCCACTCCATCCTCTGGTCTTTGTAATTAAATATAAGACATCCTGGAAAATTTCACTATAAAGAACAAGATGGAAAGATTGAGATGCTGGAAGTCAAGGTAGTAGTTCTGTGATGTGAAAGGAATTGCGTTTGGGAGAAGGGGCCTCCTGGGTGCTGGGAAGATAATCTCTGTTCGTCTGCAGCTCAAGCGCTACTCTCATCCATATTTTTCTCTGTATGAGAATTACACCTCACATATAGTAATTTTTAAATGAAAACTTTCAGGTTTAAAAACTAGATTACTTGTCCATGATAAAGATCATTTTTGAGACATCAATGCCATGTCACCAGTAAGTTTAGCTCCCGGATCTCGCTGGAAGTTCTTACCTTTTGTATGAAGTAACATTGGAATTTACTAAGAAAAGGGTTTAATATAAATGGGCATGAAGAGAGAGAGAGAGAGGCTGAAAGAAAGGATAGTGTGATATTGGTTTTAATTGTCAGAGTGACAGAACCTAATTGGGCCTCTGGGTGCATCAGTGAGGGATTATTTTGGTGCCATTAAAACCCCACCCACTGTGGGTGGCACTATTCCCTGACTGGAATTCTGGCCTATACAAATAGACAAAGGGAATGGAGCAGGACGTGGCATTTTCTGCTCCGCATCCCAGATGGATGATGCAATGCACCAGCTGCTTCAAGCTCCTGCCTTTGATTGAGACACCACAACTGTGAGCCAAAAATAAACCTTATCGCCCTTAAGTTGCTTTTATCACAGCAACAGGAAAGGGACTAGAACAGTATTGTCAGTCATGGTGACACACTCCTGTAATCCTAACTCTTAGGAGGCAGAGGCAGAGACAGAGGCAGGAGGATTGCCTCAAATTTGAGGCCAACTTGGTCTATGTAATAAGTTCCAGGCCCAACAGGACTGGGCCTTAAAAAGTAAAATATTAAAGAAGTAAGTACATAATGAAAGAAAGCGATAACGTTCCATGGCCTAGAATAGTGAAGGACTTTTCAAAATGGAGTCTTGAAGTTTTTGTGTGTCATAAGAACAGAAACGTCTGATTTTGATGGCTGTGAAGTTGTATAGCTTAAATAACTTAAAGGATTGAGTTAAATGCTTGAGGGTTGGTTTAGGTTTTGTTGATTTTTGTAAATGAAATCACAAGGTGGGCTCAAGGGTGCATTTGACAAGATTACAGGCTGATGAGACAGTGACAGGTTAAAGGGGGGTCTAAGAAAACCCTATTATACCAGAAACAATGATCCTTGCTTCATAATAAGAGCACTGGAGACTCATAGTAGCATAGGCGTGAGAGTTTGTATCACAAATGTGCAAGGCTGAGTGAGCATGCGCCTAGAATGGCAGGTACACTGTTGAGTGCTGAGAACAGTGTTTGAACACAAACAGATAACCCTTCCCTGTGTCCTCTTACTGAGCAAGCAGGAAGGTACTCATGAGGGCCTTGTCATTCCCTCCCACATCTCTCCTTGCCTCAGGAAGCTCTACCCTCTGAGGCACATGCCATTGCAGGCAAGCTTGGCTATTAGGAAGTTTCTAGTCTCTACTCCTAGTGTAAGCTGTGGGGAAGCCTGGATAGTAGCTCAGCAGGGTTTGGAGTGCAGCAGAGCTAGACTAGGAGGCATCAGGGGTCACGTGTCCTATGTTCATTTGGAGCTGGAACTAACATAGCTCAAGGCAACTTTTTGCCCCCCAAGACAGGATTTCTCATATAGTCCTGGCTGTCCTAGACTCATTTTATAGATAAGGCTGGCCTTGAACTCATAGAGATCCACCTGCTTCTGACTCCCCAGTGCTGGGATTAACAATGTGCACCACCATACCTGGCTGGCTCAAGGCAACTTTGAAAACAAATTCTCAGATTTTATTTTACACAAAGATATTAAGACACATTTTTGCTGTAAAGAAGGCTTGTGGTCTCGTTTGAAAAGTGTGGTTGATTCTCAGCCAGTTGGGGTGAGGGAGCCCTCTCCTGTCCCATGTCACATGAATTTTCCACTTTTCATCTTGCTTCAATTTCTTCTTAAAAGATTTTGATCCTTTGATCACAAGGATTGATGAGAGCCAGCATTCCATTTTCTAAAGCTTCTTCAGGCAGGATAGGAATGTAGACCTGTGGTGATCTGAACGAGAATGACCCCCATAGGCTCATATGCTTTCATGCTTGGTCCCCAATTGGTAGAACAATTTGGGAACAATTTGGAAGTGTGGCCTTGTTGGAGTGGGTGTGGCCTGATTGAAGTGGGTGTGGCCTTGTTGGAGTGGGTGTGTCACTAAGGGTGGGCTTTAACATTTTAAAACACTAAGTGTCAGTCTCAGGGTTCTTTCTATGCCTCCCATTTGCAGATGAAGATGTAAGCTCTCAGCTGTTCCAGCCACTATGCCTTTGCTCTCCCATCATGGACTCTTAACTCTGATACCATAATCTCACTTAAACAGTTTCTTTTATATGTTGCCTTGGTCATGGTGTTTTGTTGCATTTTCTAAATGGAAAGTGGAGGACTGTGGGTGAACGAAATCTGGAAGAAGGATGTCATTACTGAGGACTTCAAAGCGCATGAACACCAAAACATACAAAGGTTACTCTGTCAAACCCTCAGAGTAGCACCACAGAGAAGACATTTCCTGCCATGAGCTTCCTGAAAGCTAGGATGCCAGTGAATCAGTACGCTTGGCAGCACTGTGCCCGGATGCAGCTCTTCTTGTTCACAGGCCTCACCGATCTCTTCCTAACCAGGTGTGACAAGCACAATACGGCTGAGGTGGAACAAGAAAGACCGGTAGGGGACTGTGGCAAGGAGGGGGCTCCAATGTGCAAGACTGCCGTCTTCTTGTTCCTGACCCGCTGCCTAACTTTGTAAAACGTAAAGATCAAGTTTAAATGAGCATGCTGCCCTTTCACAACATCGAGAAGCGCAGATGATGAAGGTTACCCCTTGCCTCTCCCATCTGTATCTCTGTGTCAGAGAACTTCCGGGCGGGTGGAGGAAGAGCCTGGCTGGAAGTGATGACATCTGAAGTAAAATCTAAAATGCTTGAAGGTGTCTTACCACAGTAGAGTACAGTTTTGGTGGTAAAATGCAGCTTACTCAGAGTGCCATTTTTTTTCAAATGATTTTAAATTTTGGAATGCAGAGATTTTTGTTTTGGTTTGGTTTTGGTTTTTTCAAGACAGGGTTTCTCTGTGTATCCTTGGCTGTCCTGGGCTCACTTTGTAGACCAGGCTGGCCTCGAACTCCCAGTGATCCGCCTGCCTCTGCCTCTGCCTCCCAAATGCTGGGATTAAAGGCATGCGCCATCGCCAGGCTGGAGTGCAGAGATCTTAATAAGCAAAATTTAAAACCTGTTTTTTAAAAAAAGCTTAATACATAATCTAAGGACACAGTGCATGAGCTCTCAGGTGTATATGCACATTACTCTACTTTTGGGGTTTTAAATTTGTCTTTGTCTTTCTCTTGTATGATAAAATCTTTACTTTTTAAGGAAATCAGCAAACCAAATAATATCATGGATCTTATTGTATAATTGCTTTAAGTAATACTGTTAACAGGAACCAACAGTCTAAGGGTGTGCTCATGTTTGCTACTCTCGTCCTTAGCAGAAATATACCAGCTTTATACTGACTGCTGCCTCATGCAAGACAATACCTATTTCCGTGTCAGAAAGAATGTTCTTGGCTTTTAAGAAAGTATGGTGGTTAAAATTCATTGTCAACTTGGTGGGACATGGAAACAAATCTCTGGGCATGTGCAGTTGTGTATATTGATTGTCAACTATACAGGATATAAAATCACTTCAGAGATGCATCCTTGAGCATTTTTGTGAGAGATTTTCTAGCACAGGCTGATTGAGTTTAAAGACCCAGTCCACCTCCCCCCTGTCAGAATTAAAGGAAGAATGTGAGCTGAGCCCCACATTATCCCTTCCTCACTGGATGAAGTGCAGGCTGGGTATTATTGCACTACCATTTGTGTCTTGTGTGTGTGTGGGGTGATGGTGGAAGTTCATCTATTAAAAAACCCAACTGATACAAAACAAAGTGAAGAGAGTGCTAAGACTTAGGACTGAATTCACAAAACTCTGTGCAGACATATTGCCTCTTTAGTGTCCTTGTGTCAGTGAGATAATGCTCTGCACACAAATATGGCCACTTCTGTCCCTTAATACCTATAGTTAAGTTACCTTCCATGGCAAAGGGGATGTTTTAAGTGTGGATCAGTATAATTACAAGCAGTCCTCATAAGAGCAAAGCAGAGGGCCAGAAATAAAGAAGGTATGCAGTGTGAATGGAAAACGTCCCCATAGGCTCATGTGTTTTAGCAGTCCATTCCCAGCTGGTGGCTCTGTCTGGAAAAGCTGTGGAAGCTCTTTTCCTCTCCCATCACTCCCTTTCTTGTCCTAGACAGCGTTGCCTCTATTTTCATACCATCTACATATAGATATAAACATGCAAGATTGTACACACACACACACACACACACACATATATTAAGAATTACAAATGAGAACATGCCAGTCTTTCTGAGACTGACTAATTTGTTTAACACGGTTATCTCTACCTTCCCCTGTTTTCCTGAAAATGACATTGACTATGTCTTTAAGGCTGAAAGAAATTCCACATGAACACAGGACGTTTCTTCAGCTATTGCTCAGTTGTTGGACAGCTGGTTTGTTTCATTTCTTAGCTCCTGTGAACAGTGCTACAGTAAATACTGATATGCAGATAGCTCTGGGGTACACTAACTTGTTCTTTAAGTAAAAACTCATCAGTGATACAGCTGGGTCATATGGAAGACCTCTTCTCACGCTTTTGAAAAAGCTCCATACTGGCTTCCATAATGACTAGTTTACATCCCCACCAGCAGCGTACAAGGATTCGTTTTGTCTGCATTCTTGCCTGAATTTGTTGTTTTATTAGCACATTCTAATCACACATAGTTCCATGATAGGACTGCCATATGTGTGTATAGTGTATTTTGCTCATACTCCCCTTTCTGTAACCTCTTCTGTCTTCCCTCCACTGATGCTGATGCTGTCATCTTCTCAGATAGTTCCTCTTCTATTCTCCTTCCTTTTCCCTCTCCCTTCCCCTCCCCCGTGGTGTCCCAATGAGTTTAATTAGGCTTGCCTACAAAAGCAAAGGCGAGAAGCTATTTATAGGAGCTATTTTCTATAGGATCCCTATCAGTGGGTATACCACCAAAGAAGCTCTCTCTCTCTCTCCTTATTAACTACCTATTGATACTCAGAGAAGAAGGAGGCCTCATGAGCCCCTCCCTTCCTCCATGTACAATCTTAGCAGGTCTTGTGTGCATGATTACACTTGCTGTGGGCTTTAGCTTCTTTTTACAAGTCCATAAGACACACAAGTTATTCACTTGAGATTTCCCAGGTGTTTTTACGCTTACTTATTGATTGGCTGATTGACTCTCATTGGGTCCAAGGTGTGTATGTGGAAGTGAGAGGATGATTTAGGGGAGTCAGTTCTCCTCTTCCTCCCTGTGAGTTTCAGGGATGGGAGGCAGCTTCTCTGACTTGATGACAAACACCTCTCCCCCTGAGCCAGCCACTAGTCGCTCTCTGATTTCTAAATGAAGGCACTAGTAGTTATAAGCTTTCCTATATGACAGCTTTCACTTATCTGAGGGTTTGGTGTATTTGTTTTCATTTTCATTCAATCTCAGAATTAAAACTTGCTTTATTTTGATTTCTTCAATGATTCATTGACCATTCAATAGTGTGCTCTTTAAGCTTCATGTGTTTGTTTGTGTTCCATGCTTTCTCCTGTTATTGATTTATGTTTCCAGGATGGTCAGATAGACCAGAATGGGTTATTTCAAATTTTCTATGTTTGTTAAGACTTATTTTGTATCCTATTGTGTCATCTCCTTTAGAGAAAATTCCATGGTTTCTGAGAAGAATGTGCACTCTGGTATTTGGATGAAGAGTTCTGTATATATTTGTTAAGTCAATTTGATCTATGCTGCCAAATGGTTTTCTGTTTAATTCATAAGGATGATTCATCTAGTAACAAGAGTGGAATGTTGAACTTATCCATTGTTCCTGGGTTGGGATTAAGTTATGACTTTACGTTTACATGTATGTGCTGTATGGAATCGCGTGCACCTGGGCTTGATGTATGTGTGTTTAAATGGTAACATCGTCTGATAGATTAGTGCCCTAATTAGTATGATGCACCCTTTCATGTTTTTTATCTTATTTTTAAATATGTGCGTTTGGTGGGTACATGTATGGGGACCTTGCATGCAGGTCCCCTCAGAGGCCAAAAGAGGGAGTGGAGACTCCCTTAAAGCAGTGGTTCTCAACCTTCCTAATGCTCCAACCCTTTAATATAGTTCCTCATATGTGGTGACCCAACCATAAAAGTATTTTCGTCGCTACTTCATAACTGTAATTTTGCTACTGTTATGAATCATAGTGTAAACATCTGTGTTTCCTGATAGTATTAGGTGACCCTGTGAAAGGATCATTCAACCCCCAAAGGACTTGTGACTCACAGGTTGAGAAACAGTGCCCTAGAGCTAGGGTGGCAGGTGGTTGTGAGCCATCCTACATGGGTGCTGAGAGCTGAACACTGGCCCTGAGGGAGAGCAGAGGGTGTTCCTAGCTGATGATCCATCTTTCTAGCCCAGAAAGGCTCTTTTCTATGTATTCTGACTAGTTTTGTTTTGAAGTCTGTTTCTTTTTCAGACATTAGAATGATGTCACCTGCTCCTTTTCTTTCTATTTCCATCTGCTTGAATGCTTTTTATAACCTCTCATCTGGATGTGGGGGAGGTACGTTTGATGGGGGTGTGAATTTCTTAGAGGCAAAAAAAAAAAAAAAAAAAAAAAAAAAAAAATCCTATTTTAATCCAATCTGTTAGTTTGCATTCTTGATTTGGGAACTAGGATAGCTAATATGCTGTTAGCACTAATATTCTGTGCTTCATTTCCGTCCTTCTGTGGCTTTCTTGTACTGTTTGGTATTTTCCTGTTCCTCATTTTCTTACCTACTGTTCTAACATCGTCTGTTATTTCCTGTAGCATTGTGGGTGTGCTTATTTTTCTTTTCAATCTGGAGAGTTCCCTCCAATATTTTCTTTTCCTTTCCTTTCCTTTCTTTCTTTCTGATTGTTTTTTGAGACATGGTTTCTCTGTGTAGCCTTGGCTGTCCTGGATTTGCTTTGTAGGCCAGGTTGGGCTTGAACTCACCAAGATCCACCTGCTTCTGCCTCCTGAGTGCTGGGATTAAAGACATGTGCCACCACGCCTGGAGTTCAGTATTTTCTGTAATACTGACTTAGTTATAAATTCCTTTAGCCTGTTTTTGTCATAGATTTTTACATTTATATATCCTATGTGGTATAACCATATATATCCAAGTGGATTTTTCTTAAAAACATTTATACAAGTATATATTGTGCATTTAGCCTGTGCCCCCAACTCCAAAAAAGTTTTTTTTTCATGTGACTTAGAATTAGAACTGTGTATTGATCACCAAGAGTAATGTCTAGGCACACAGCAAGTTAACGCTGGAAACAGATGGTGGGAGCAATTTGAAACTGAGCCAAGCTCTTTGAGTTACAAAGCATCCTTCAGATTCATTTTGCTATTCATGGAGAGTGATGAATCACACTATTAACTTACCTAATTGTCCTTAGCTGCAGCTATGAGATTCAGCCTCACACTCCTTTAACTCTCATTAAACAGTCATTTAGATGGAATGCCGTATTTTGAAGGCACCTTACACTGAGTTAGTGATTTTCATTCAATATGCTCTGGTATTATTTGAAAATCACAGAACTCATTGAATAGTATATATTTAAACTTACACAGTACATTTTTCTCTGTAGATTCACGGTAAAAATGGTCACTTCCTCCTCTCACATTAGAGGCCGTGTTATTGTGCTGTGAGTAGATGTGGCTATCTCGGAATAAAGATGAAAGAATAATTATGAAAACATATGAATTTGAAAGGCTATAGACTAAGAGCACAGATTTCAGGTACTTGGCCCCCAGAAGCGTGTATAGCATGGGGTGACATGCCTGGGTGGTGTCATATGAACATGTTATAAGAAGTAACAGTCTGAACAACCTTTCTTTCCTTTTCTGCTTCTAGGGGAAAAACCCCATATTTCTCCCACATATTTTATGAACAGTTTTTCTTTACCTTGAAAATTGGGTCAATTGTGAGAAAAAGTCTTTTTCTAATTGGATCAGTTGTTTGGACATTTGTTGTGATCTATATTGAGGCTAGACTAACACCAACCTGCCCACCCAGGGCAGGCCAGGTGTTCCAAACAGGATGTAGACTAGCTCAGGGAAAAACCACAAATACCAAAACAGCAATATTTGGCCCAGAGAGGTGGCTCAGAGGCTAAGAGCACTGACTGCTCTTCCAGAGGACCTAGTTCAATTCCCAGCACTCACATGGTGGCTCACCACTGTATGTAATTCCAGTCAGTTCCAGAGGGTCCAGAGAATTATATGCATGACCAAATGCCTGTACACATAAAAATATAAATAAATTGTAAAAAATTAAAAATAGCAATAACTGGGCCGGGCTGGAGAGATAGCTCAGAAGTTAAGAGCACCATCTGCTCTTCCAAAGGTCCCAAGTTCAATTCCCAGAAACCACATGGTAGCTCACAACAATCTGTAATGAGATCCGGTGCCTTCTTGTAGTGAGTAGGTGTAAATGCAGACAGAATACTGTATAAATAATAAATAAATCTTAAGAAAGAGAGAGAGAATGACAGAGAGAGAGAGAGAGAGAGAGAGAGAGAAAGAGAAAGAAACTAAAAGTCCCCATTCCTCACTTTCCACATTCCTAAAACAGCTACTGTTAGAGAAACAATAAAATAAAATAAAATAAAATAAAATAAAACTAAAAAAATAAATAAAACAAGTCAGTGCACTCCTAAGATATTAGCAAAGAGCAACAAAAGAGAATTGCTGCAACATAGTGATGGAAATCCTGCAGAAGGGCCTAAGACAAGACTTCCAGAACTTTTGCTTCAAGACAAATTAATATGTGCAGTCAGAGGCAAGAGGATTGCTGCAAGTGTGAGGCTAGCCTGGACTACATAGTGACTTCAGAATGAGATCTTGTCTCAAGGGGAAAAAAAAAAAGAAAGACAAAAAGACATTAAAAGAAGATACCATTCCTGAGATATCTAGAAATAGAAATACAAATCAAAGTAACTCCTGTCAGTGAGATCTCACGGAGTGCCTGATCTCTTCAGCACTTCAGCAAAACCAATCACTGATTCTCAGGGTGGCCCCACGTGGCAGATGGAAGTATTATTCCTGTTTCATAGGTGACAAAACTGAAGAACTGAGACACAAAGACTTGAAGCAACTCCATTAAAGACACATAACTAGAGAAAGTAGAAACAAGATTCAAAACCCACTGTTGTAACTACAGGCTGCCACAAGCAGTTTACCATCGCTTCAAACTTTTGTTAGTTTCACCTCAAAAATCCATGGGAGGGGTTCAGGAGGATGGCCGATGGTCAAGGGTTTGTCAGTAATGGACATTTTTATTTTTTGGTTTCTTGAGACAGGGTTCCTCTATGTAGCCTTGGCTGTCCTGGAATTTGCTCTGTAGACCAGGATGGCCTCGAACTCACAGAGATCTACCTGCCTCTGCCTTTTGAGTGCTGGGACTAAAGGTGTGTGCCACCACCACTCAGCTTTAATGAGCCTTCTTGTGTGGCTTCAGGATACCATGAAGCTGATGCCCCCAGCACTTCTCCTCAGCTCTTCTGTTGAAGACTTTGGCCTGATTGACAGGCTACTCCAGAAGCGGTCTCTACCCTAGAAAGCATAGTAGCCCTTGAAGAACACAATGAACCACAGCAGGGACCAAATCTCTAATGAGTAAAAGAGTAAAGAGGCATGCCAGCCTAGCTCCCTAGGATCCAAGCCGGGCATGTTTCTGCTCTGGGCCCTAACAGGGCACTGGCCACCAATGAATCAGACCAGCAGATCCTTTGAAGAACAGTAGTTCACAAGACAAGTGCCCCATCAGGGTGTGCAGACATCCTCTGAAGCCAGAAATGCTGTGAGGCAATCACTTTAGGCATTTCCTAGTTTTCTATGTCTGATTTTGCATGGTGACAGTTTCTTCTATTACATGATCCCATTCTTTTTAATTTTATTTCTTATGATTCAATATGTGTGAAGCAGAGACAAAGGGAAGAAATATACTGGCTTCATCCTACAGGCCCTAACCTGACCCAGAAAATATAACCAGGAGGAAGGGATTCTCTGTGACACACAACCGGGCACAGCAAGGCAGAGACAAGACTAGGACAGAGTCCCTGCCCCCATGGAAGTATCTTTCTCCTCTGCTTTCTCAGAAGATGCCTCTGCCTTACCCAGGCACCCTTACTCTTGCTTGCAGGTAACAGGAGACATTGGTAGGACACTAGAAGGTACAAGAGAAAGTTGTTTTCTTCTCCTTGTTTTGGCTCAGCCCTTCTGGTTTTGATGGTGTTAGATCCTAATTGCAGCTGCAGCTCCACAGCTCTGGAACTCAGCAGGTCTGACAGATCTCACTGGGAGACTGTCTCTTCTATTGTTGGGTTTAGGTACCTTGGTATTTAGTTGTTAATTCCCCTAAGCCTGCCCCAACCCGCATAAGAGCATTCTGCATGAAGTCTTTTCATTTGAGCAATTTGGATTGGATTCTGTGTGTAGGCAGAGCCTTGCCTGATGCTGGGCCTCATGCCTTCCTGAGTGTTGGCTCTCCCCTTCTGCCAACAACAGCAGTATGGCACAGCCAAATGACTGTGGCTCCAGTGGCAGGCTTACTTGGCTCTACTTTGGATTCAACAGTGGTAATTCAGCAAATTGCTGTATGGAAAAAGTTAGATAGCATCATTGTAAATCTCCATATCCTTGCTTGTGAAGTGGCAGTGGGTCTTATGACCAGCTTCGGTTGGCTTATATTGGAAAATCAGAACCTGACCCAAGTATTCCAGGCCTCATCACTGTTTTATCCTAAAACAAGGTCTCACAACACAGTCTTCCCTTTGTATTCTGTTTTTCAATGCCATGAATCTCTTTTCTATTTGACTAAAGTAGATTAACTCCCTTCAAATTATCTCTACTCATTTCTAGAAGTTTCTTTAAACAATCTCTCCTTTATAGTTGTCTCAGACTGCTGTCCTGTCATTTTTCTTCCGCCCTAGTCCCATATATTTATCTTCTGTTGTCAGGGTCACTTACTGAGGCTTTTGCCAAGGCTGAACCTTTCCCAGTGTCATAGCCAATCTGTGGAATACAATTTGTGCCAAGGTTGTGGACTTTTATGCTCCTTACTAGTCTAGGCCATGGAAGTCCCCCTTGTGACCTAGGTTTTGTGGGGTTAAAGGGAGAATGGCCACCTAGGCTCTGAGCCATTTCAGTCCCAAATAGACTGGGCTTCTAATGCTCAGAATCTCTCATGTCATTACACACACACACACACACACACACACACACACACACACACACACACACCACAACTCGCAGGATAGTTTGCCTAATTTATTAAATATATCCACCATCAAAGAATGGAAAAGGCAGGGTCGGTGAAGAACATGAAATCTGTATGCCATCTATAGAGAATCATTCCTACCACCATGATTTGCATGGAGTAGATTCCCAATACATCTTAAATGGTATCACCACGAAAATGGAAAACCCATTTCCTGACATTCAGATAGCACAAATATAAACATATATATTGAGATGGAGTCTTAGGGTTACTACTCCTATGATGAAACACCATGACCAGAACAAGTCGGGGAGGAAAGGGTTTTTTGGCCTATGCTTCCGCATCACTATTCATCACTGAAAGAAGTCAGGGCAGGAACTCAAACAGGACAGGAACCTGGAGGCAGGAGCTGATGCAGAGACCATGGAGGGGTGCTGCTTACTGGCTTGTTCATCATAGTTTACTCAGCCTGCTTTCTTATAGAACCCAGGACCACCAGCCCAGAGAGGATCCCAACCACAGTGAGCTGAGTCCTCCACATTAGTCACTAATTAAGAAAATGCCCTACAGCCAGACCTTATGGAGACATTTTCTCAACTGAGACTCCCTCCACTCTGATAACTATAGCTTGTGTCAAGTTGACGTAAAATTAGCCAGCACAGATGGCCTCTAATTATGTTACCCAGACTACCCTGAAGCTCAAGTGATTTCTTGCCTTAGCTTTCTGAATAGCTAAGACCACAGGCAGGTGCAACATGCTTTACCAGATGGTAGCAGGTTTTTTAAAGTTTAATTTATATGTTACTTCTTACCAGCAGTCGGCCTTATAAACTAGTTTCCTAAGGCTGGTTACAAAGTACCCTAGCAGGGTGGCTTGAAGCAATAGATGTTTATTCTCTCACATCTCTGCCGTTTAGAAGTTTGAAATTAAGGTGCAGAAACCGCTTTGCCTTTGTTAGGGCAGTCTGTGTTGTCCCTTGTTGGCTTAGAGATGTGTCACTCTAGCCTCTGCCCTGAGCAGACTGATGGTGCCTCTGCTTTCCCATGATACTGTTATGTAAGGATAACAGTGGATCAAGGTCTTCCCTAAAGACCTCACTTTAGCCTCCTTATACCTGTGAAGACCCATTTCTTTTTAGAATAGCTGCTCTTTATTCCTTGACAACTTTATATATGCACGTAATGTATCTTGATCATAATCACCCTTAGTTCTCCCATCGTTCTCCTAGAACACCCCTCAATACATCTTCCTCCCATGTTCATGCCCCCCCCCTTTATTTTATTTTTTTGATTTTTGAGACAAGGTTTCTCTGTGTAGCCTTGGCTGTCCTAGACTCACTTTGTAGACCAGGCTGGCCTCGAACTCACAGTGATCCACCTGCCTCTGCCTCCTGAATGCTGGGACTAAAGGCGTGTACCACCAAGCACGCGCCCTCCCTATTTTATTTTTGTAACCCACTGAGTCAAACTAGGGGTGTTGTTGCAATGTTAACTGATCTTGTTGCCTTGACCTTGTGCAGGCACCCATAGTTTCAGGGAGTGTCCCATATCCAGAAGACAGCACTTCGCAGCACTCTTCCCTGTCTTCCAGCTCTTCTATTCTTTCCACCTCCTGATCTACAATATCCCCCAAGCCTTGCCGTGTGTGAGATGTGATGATGTAGATGTCCCATTAGATCCAAGCACTCAATAGTCTTATCATTAGGATTTCTGCACTGTTGTCCACTGTAGAAAGAGATTGCGAGAAATACTAATCTATGAGTATAAACATAAATATTTAGAAGTCAATCTGACAGCGTGTCCACTTAGCAAAGTAACAGTAGTAGATTTCTTCCAAGGCCTATGAACCCTTGAGCCAAGGGCTTTGGGGAAAGCTTACAGTACCAGGCATGAGCTCCTTCTGGTGGAGCATCCTCAAATCCAAACAGAAAGCGATTGTTTACCTGTTTAACCTTCATGCTACCATTGCAACAGTGAGCACATCTTGTTAGGCATGTTGGGGTCCTAGCAGTCACAGTCAGAGACTGAGTAAGACTCCTGATGTCATTTCCCCCCCCCCAGGGAAAATGTGGAAGCTAGGTATTGGAGAGCAAGTTTTTAGGCCACTTTCGTTTTGATCTCTATGTTCTGTAATCAAAACATGTTGTATCTTTAGCAAAAGGGTGTTATCATCTAGTTCTGGAAGGCAACCAAGAGCCTGTGTTGTTTCTTTAGAGCCTCCCTTGACCAGCATACATGGGGAAGTACTGCACGCCCGACATTGAGATTTTCACTCAATAACCCATGTCTTCTGGGGGAACACTCTATTTCTAAGATCACATTTTGACATACTTAAGAGTTCAACAAATGTTCTTGGGGGACACAATACAATTCACAACACTGTCCAGAAATATTCTAAAATTTAACAGCTACAATTTTACCTCTGCTTTGACATTTGTCACGCATAGCTTATTTGTCCTCCCCCATACATTACAAGGGAAGAAGCTATTCCTGATTCGCTTTTGTGTCTCTGATAATACTTAGTAAGCAGCTGGGTTGGGACTCACGCCTCCCTTTTCTGAGTCATGGCCAATCTACTCGATAAAAACATGGTGTTTTCTCCCTATTATATGCATCAGGGAGTTACTTGTGTTTTCTGCTCTTTAGGTGATTTCCTCCTTAAAACAGTGTATATCAGAAAGATGGGTTTGATAAACTGAAGTAGTTGCTTACAGTCACTTCAAGTGGCTCAATATTTATTGGAATTGAACAGAGGGCTCCATTCTACCAGAGAAGCAATCTTGTTTGTCTCAGGTTTATAGCTCCTTTTTCCTCTTTTGCATTTCCAGAATCCTGATGATGCTCTTGGTGACAGTTGCTATGGAAGTATTTTAGTATTGCCTACAGTGTTGGATGGTGTGGTACCTGGAGCTGTCATTAATTCAGATTTATGATGATGCCTAAGCTGCAGATTTAAATTTTGTGCTAGTTTTCTGGTCCTGTAACTGGTTCTCAGTAGGGAGGTGATATGCATTTATTTTTCACAGGACTTATCACATGATATTTTTTCTTTTTTTATTGTCTTGATGTGCTCCTCTTTGGTAAACATATGCAATCCCTTTGATGCCAGTATGGTGAGGTGTGGCTTAAACACGTGAAAGCTGCAATATTGTGTGTGTGTGTGTGTGTGTGTGTGTGTGTGTGTGTGTGTGTGTAGCCAGGAGTTTGATGTCAGGAGTTTTCCTTGATCCCTCTCCACCTAATTATTTTTGGAGATATGATCTCCCATTGAGCCTGGAGTTCATCATTTCAACAGCTGGCCTGGAGTCCTTCTGTCTCTGCCCTAGCACGGGGTGGGGGAATTTTTACGTGAGTTCTGGGAGTCAGTCCTTCATACTTACACAGCAAACACCGTAACCACCGAGCCATGTCCTTAGCCCAAAACTGCAGCCTTTTAAAGATATATAGTTTAAAGACTGAGACTAAATAACGAGAGGGAGATAGAAAACTGAGCGTTCTGGAGTCTTAGCTTCTGATCTCTTTGTAACACGGGATTAGTAGCAGTCGTATCTGTCCCATGTACTTGAGTGGATGGACATGAGGGTCACAGGATTCATGCCTGTAGTTGAAGCTGTGCAATGCTATACAATGCTCCAAATCATCATTCTTAGTAACATCTCCAACCTGAATAATCCTGACTCTGTCCTTCACGCAGGCCGTTACATTCTTCTCTGGTTAAGATCTCAGTTGCCTTTATGGAATCACCATACTGTAGTATTTCAGATCCATCAGGCTGTGTGTTTATCCAGTCCACCCTTCCACTACTTTTTTTTTTTATTTTAAAGAAGGGAGGAGTTTGACCAAAGATTTTAATTATTGGGTTGATTTTTTTCAATATCTTAATTTTTTTGGACAGATGTTTGGTATGTACCGCTGGCCTTGAACTCTCAGTGCTACTGTGTCATCCTACTAAGTTCTGGGAATAAATGCATATATCACCATACCCAGCTTCAAGTTATTTCTTTGATATAGCATCTCTCTGTTACCAGTTTGGGATGTACCTATAATTTTGCTCCTATGAACGCTTTTGTGTTTGCTTCCACTTGGTTTAATCAACATGCAGCTTTTGTCCGCGGTTAACAAACAACCACTTGCTGGAGTACAGCACACAGGCATGGGGATTTTGACAATTTTCAAAGCAATTCAGAATATATTTAGTGATTGATATAGTGACATAGTTTAGTTTGGAAAAATGACCAATTTGTTCCACAGATGCTCCAGAAGCTGACATCACTGCAATTGAATGAAATTTGTGATTCCTTGCCTGACAGCTCTAGGTATTTTTATTATGTAGATCCTCTTGAAGACTTTTCAGTTTGCTCATTTGGAACAAGTTGGTGAGTTGAATGTGGTTAGTTCCCAGACACTGAGTCACTTTCCAGACCTGTGCACATTTCCCCCCAGCTGACATTCCCCTGCCAGTAAATGGTCCAACTTCTCCAATGGGCTGTCAGAGCACTCTTAGCTCACTATTAACAGCAAACAGGCTTCTTGTCCACTCTTAGGAAAATAGAAGAAGTCACATAACTTCCTTTTTAAATGATAGGAGAAAGAGATAAAACATGGGCAACGAGAAATGAAATTTCCAGGCTCAGGATTATTATCACCCGTAACCTCAACCAAACATCTAGAAACAAAAGGAAAACCTACACTTCTCATACTCTTAAGTAGAATACACAGAGTTTCTCCCCACTTTAAATATCACATAGCTTTAGTATGAGTCGGTTTAAGTAAGTCAAGAAACAGGGTTTTGGTGGAGACAACAGCAGTTTCGTGTGTTTGAGGATCTTCACATGGACAGCTGGTCACAAGCTCAAGGTCATGTCTCTGTTTATAATTGACTATCAAGGCTATTTCTGCTTCTAGGAAACAAATCTGGAAAAGCTACACAACCAAGAGTCAATATAACTCCTTTTGCTAAAGGGTAATAATATTAATTCTGAAAATAGCAAAATCTTCAGCTTTACCTAGCCACATAATTACCCAGACAAACACTGCAGCCACAGCTGCTTTATGGGACTGACCAAAGTGACTGTCTAAAGTCAAGCCCCAGTTTAGGTAAGCACATACTGCATGGATCTGATTCAACTGTGCCTAATATGCCCCATATGTGTTCTTCATGAATTCCCAGGGAGGAGGGAGAGCCATTTGCTGTTGAATTGTCTTAGATGAACGTTCATGTGTGTGCTTGGTAATTTGTATGCTTATGTGTACACATGCATATTAAAGCCAAAGGTTGTTGATTGTCTTCCCAATCTTGTTCCACTTCCTCTTTCTCCTCCTTTCATTTCTTCTTGATCATCATCATCATCATCATCATCATCATCATCATCATCATTACAGAGACAGAGTCTTACTATGTAGCCTTGGCTGGCCTGAAACTCACTATGGAGACTAGGCTGGCTTTTAACTCATAGAGTTCCGACTATATTTGCCTTTGGAGTGCTGGGATCAAAAGCACATGCCACCTTGTCTGGCTCCACATTCCTTGTTGACATAGAACCTCTCGCTGATTCTGGTGCTCACTGACTTGGGTAACTTGGCTGGCCATCAAGCCACAGAGATCCTCCCATCTTTGTCCACCTCCAGCACCAGGATTACAGACATATGTCACCCCTGGGTTTTTATGTAGGTGTCTGGGATCAGAATTCAGGTCCCAAAGCTTTCATGGCATGTCCAACTCTCCAGCGCTGGATTCTCTGCCTTTACACTTTATTCGCATGTGTATATCCTTTGTTAGATTAACGTTTTTGCAGGTTACGGATTATCTCTAGTTTGACTATACATTTTTTTCCCCTTTCTCACATAAAATGTTGAATGGAACTAGTTAACTCTGGAAATGGAGGAAGCATTCCTATACTGTGGTGGAAAACAGACGACTTCCAAGCTCTCCTCTACCCATCCTGTAATGCTGTGTAATAATTGCCATATGCTAAGCCCTCAAAGGAGTTCCCTCTTAATTTAAGAACCCAAGGGCAGGCATTAAATTCTCCCTGATTTTACTGAGCATTAAATGCTTGTGAATCACTCTTGGCTTGATATTAGTCAAAAATAGTCTTGTTAATTGTTTAAAGCAGTTGCCATTGGCATCTCTCTTTAATTAGATTTGAATATGCCATTTCAGTGACTAACATCCTAGAATAACAGAGATGATTAAAAATAATCAAGAAAAGGAGAAAGGGGTTGTAAATTAATAAAGGCTGGAGACTGAAGCAAAAAATAGAGTCCGGGTTACAGACAGTAGAGAAGGTATGATTGTACTTAACTGTTGGAAAAGACCTGAGAGTCGCGAAGAATGAAGCCTTCACCCTGCCCGCTGAAGGAGAGGCCCGCGCCCTGCGGGAGCTGAGCACACAGGAGCCATCTGTTCAGCACTGTTCGGGCTTTGAAAACAAAAACCAGACCATCCTGGTGCTTCAGTCTAAGTGGGGTGGATATAAGAGAGCCCTGTGAACAGTGTTGAAGTTGTTTGGGTGGAAAGAAGGTTTTGTGAATTATGTAAGCTGTTACTTCATCCACCGCAGATGAAGGGTTGGCGGTCTGCAGGGACCTCAAGAAAGCACCACATTGCCGTTCTTTCACATCAGGAATGTAGCCAGAATACCCACAAGATGGCGCTCAAATTGCTATGTATAGTTCTGTGATCTGTGGAATAAAATATTATAAACTGTTAGAGTGAACACCACCAACTGGACAGAAAATAGTTTTGTGTTTTTGTTTTTGTCTTGGTTTTTTGTTTTTGTTTTTTCAAGACAGGGTTTCTCTATGTAGACTTGGCTGTCCTGGACTCACTTTGTAGACCAGGCTGGCCTCGAACTCACAGGGATCCACCTGCCTCTGCCTCCCAAGTGCTGAAGCTAAAGGCATGCACCACCATGCCTAGCTAGAAAATAGTATTTGAATTGCTCTTCAAGATATGAATGTATCATATAGTGAAAGAACAAGCACAGATTTTTAAAAAATTTGTGTCATCAAAATATTTTTACTTGGTTCCACAGAGATAGCACACACCTTTAATTCCACCACTTGGGAGGCGGAGGCAGGCAGATCTTTGAGTTCCAGATCAACCTGGTCTACAGAGTGTGTTCCAAAACAGCCAGGGCTACACAGAGAAGCACTATTTCAAAAAACAAACAACAATAACAACAAGAAAAATTATTTACTTAAAAGGTGGGAGTGGGGATGGGAGGAGCTTCCTTCCAGCCAAAATTCACATTCTTGGTAGGAAATTAGATTGTACTTTGTCCTTTTTAAATTTTATTATTTAGTTATTATATATATATGATTTGTGTATGTATATGTATGTATGTATGTATGTATATTTTGCCTGCATGTGTGTTGCAACATATTTGTACCAGTGCTGCTTGATCCAGGTCCAGGACCCTTGCAGGTGGGGATGAGTTGGTGCAGAGTCAATGACACAGACTTCAGAAGTCAGGCAGGTGGCAAAAGCAGGAAGAGGGTGCCCCTTTATACCCCACCCACCCACCCAGAGCGTCCCATTGGCTCCTGGACTGCAAGCTTATCATTTTCTGGGCATTTCTGTGCAGGTCTCATGTGGGCTTTATGTGGAAGCCCAGCTGCACATGTGCATTATTTAGCAACAGGCTATGTTTCTGATCAATGTCAGGCTTGGTTCCTCCTACATCCTAGAGCCAGGAAGGTAGGAAGGGAGTTTGACCCCTTGGAACTGTAGCTATAGATAGTTGTGAGCTTCTGGCTATTGGGAATCAAACCCAGGTCCTCTGGAAGATCACCCAGTGTGCTTACCACCTGAGCCATTGCTCCATCCTCATAGCACTTTCTTCTGTTATACTCAGATGCCTTAGATCCCCAAAGACCACCAAGAGTCCGAAGCTGTATGCAAAAGCAAGGAGTCTATTTTTGCAGAAGTCCAGCATGCTGGGATCACCATTTAGACAAAATGGCGATCCTGAGGTGAGCGCTCAGGCTCTTTTTAAAGGCATTCAGGGGAACTCCAATAGATGGATTGATGCCCTTTAATATGATTGGAGGATTCAAACTGAAAAAGTGAAGGCAGACTGAAAAGGTGTGGGCAACCTTAGTCAGCTGTTATGAGTTAATCATAAGGCAGTAAACTAACCTTGAGCAACCTTGTGTTCTTCTGGCCAGGTGGCTAGGCCGTCCCTAATTGGCTGCCCATTATCTGTGGTATTCCCAGTAACCGATAGGCTCATTTCTGAAGAATGGAGTCTCAGGCATGCTCCAAGCTAACAAGAAACTGAAGCCTGTCATGGAGTCAGCTAGACTTATTTAGCCAGGCCTCCTCACTTCTACTGAGCTTCCAAATGAATTCTAATATTTTCGTTACTGGAGATTTCAAGGCTTCACTTACATTATTTTCCTAGTTAGCCTCAGCTGTCAACTTAGGACAGCCCAGAGTTAGCAGAGGGAGCCAGCCGGTAAGTAGCATTCCTCCATGGTTCCCAACTCCAGGTTCCTGTCTGGAGGAGCTGCTGCTTGGCTTCTTCCAAAGGTGGACTGTGACCTAAAGCATAAATTCAGTAAACCCTTTTCTCCCCAGGTTGCTGTTGGTCTTGGTGTTTATCATAGCAACAGACAGGAAACTGGGACAATTGTCATATTGTTCTTGAGATTTTCCAACTTTACCACATGTGACATTTTTAAGAATATCATGTTGAAAGTAGGAAAATATAGATGAATAATTCTGCCAAAGTAGTGATTTTGGAACAACAGGCAAAATAAAGCAAGAAAAAGAAAGAAAGAAAGAAAGAAAGAAAGAAAGAAAGAAAGAAAGAAAGACACCTTAGTTGTTGATGCAAGAAAGTGTGCCAAATGTTATCAGTGGCCCTTGAGTCTAGTCTTCCTTCATGCTGGGGAAGAGCTCTGCCATCGAGAGGAGCCCACTCCTGAGACTAGGTAAGAGTAGAATATTTAACTACTCATGGTTTGCAGACTACATAAGGTACAATTTTTAAGTTTTCCCAGGCCTGTCCCTTAAGTCAACTGAAGTGTAAGTTGCCTCCTCTTCATTCTTAGTTGTGCTACAGGGTCCTAGAGAACTCTCATCTCACAGGAGTTAGGTGCCATTACTAAGTCAAAGTTTGACAAAAGCTCTGGAAAGATGGACACCCGAGTGAGTGCCTCGTCTCTCTCACTACACACACAGTACAGTTGCTGTCCTCCTGCTGTAGATGCCTGTGCAGGCAGCTGGGACCCTGCCTATGTTGGGGTCTTTGTAGAATTGGACTTCATCCCCATAAGTTAAATGGAATCCCCTTTTACTGCTACCAAAAGGCCAACAAAATGTCCACAGGATTGATGTTCACAAAACCTAAACTATAAATCCACCTACATGTTACCTAGCAAAATGAATTAGTCAATAGTCAGATACTGGAATATTATACAACAGTAACAAGGAAAGTGAAAAGCTGTGAAACAGTTGGACCTGTTGCATCTACCTATCAGCTCAGCACTGAGGAATCTGTGGTAGGAAGGTTTCTGTGACTTTGAGGTCAGTCTGGGGTACTTATACCAGGCCAATCAAAGCTACATGGAAAGATTGTTTTTAAAAAACAAGGAAGCAAAACCTGTAAACAATTATATAACAGAAATGTATGTTCAATTTTTTTAACCGATATATTTTATTAACAACTTAGTGACCAAGCATATGTCACTTATAACCCGACTAACCAAAACAATAGGAAATGAGGATTAATGGACACAATAACAAAACCATAAGAATATCAGTTCCGAGGAACAATTCTCCTGGCACAATCTGCAGGATTTCTTCTGCTGGAACCTAGGGTAACCAGAACCCAGAACCTCAGCAGGAGCCAGAGCCCCGAAGCTTTCTCTCAAGGGGTTCTCTCTAGGAGCATCTTGAAGTGCAGCGATGAATAGCCAAAACTATCCCAAGTCTTCAAAAAGCCCTGCCTCCAGTTCTGGGCTCATTTATATATCTCCTCCCAGAGTCTGTTCACGGGATCTTTTCAGCTGGCAACAATTAAGCTCCTGCATGAGGTGGTTGCTCTTCTAGTGAATTAACCTCACCTGTTCTCTCACGAGACCGTTCTAATCCTTCACTTGGGATCCTAAAAAACAGGTTTATCTCTCCTTCACAGAAAGGATTCAGTTATAATTATAATGGAACTTTCTTAGTTTGTAAGCTGAATGGTAGGTGCAGAAATGACCATGAGGATATAATTATATATTTTTTTTCCCAGAAGTTTTGCTTTCAGATAACGTCTGAACTGTCCTAGATTTCACTATGTAGCCCAGGCTGGCCTCAAACTCATGTTAACCTTCTTGCTCCAACCTCCTAAGTGCTCAGATTATAAGTGTGAGTCACCACGACTAGATAATTTATGCTTCTTTTTACATATCTCAAATAAACAAAAGGAGACAAGGTAGGATTAGGGAGGAGAGGAGAAAGAGAATGGGGTGGGGCAGGGGAAGAGTGAGGAGAGAAGGATTAACGTGGGAGGGCGGGGTGGAAATACGAAGAACAGAAGGCACGTGAGTTCCAGGAGGCGTCTTGTCAGTCAGGAAGCCATGCTAGTTACAGATTTGCCTGTTGTTCTTCCCTAATGACCTAAAACTCAAAGGCTTGACCCTCAGACCATGGCAGTGTCGCAAGAGTTCAATTCTAAGAGGAATGCCCTTGAAGGGATGTTGGAGCCCCATCCCTTCTCTCCTTCATCTCCTGGCTCCCATGGGTTAACCACATCTCCTTGCCATTCATTTGTTACTGGTCCAAAGCCTGAGCCCAGATAAAGCTTTCTCTTCTAAAGTTAATTTTATGTTCTGTGAGAAGGACAGAGTGCTAGCTCAGTCACCGTGAGATGCAGGGAAAGGGGAATGCAGGGAAGGAGTCTGAGGTCAGACTGCTAGGGAAACTGGATGGGATAGAGAGATGGGGAGCCATCCTTCAAAATCTGATGGGCAGACTCTATCAGCATGTGCTTGTGAATCACAGTGCTCTGCTTTGCCCTAGGACACAGCCATAAGTCCACTGCTATGGTGCTTAGACATCTGACAGGCCAGTCCTTTCTGTGTCTAGTCTATACACGAGTGTAAACTTACCAGCAAGGAACCCAAGAAAGAGAGAGATTCACAGGCTGAGCAATATGTCTTGGATATTTTGTATCTGTTATATAATTATACAATGCTGAATGATGGCGGCATAGGGTCCCTGTCAACAAGGAGTTCAAAATCTTAGATGAACTGTGGAACCTCCTCTGTCTGCTTCCTACGTGTGCAGATTGCAAACATGTGTCACAGGTCCTGACCTTGTGGCTTTTGTTTGTTATTTGATGTATTTTTTCAGGTAAACACACTTTGGTTGGGGTACTAAGGATGATCCTGGGGCCTGTACAAGCAAGAAAAGTACCAAACCACAGAGCTACATCCCTGAACTCTGCCTTTAAAAAGTTCGTTCTTTCTCCCGAGGATTGAATTCAGGGCTTCCTGAGTGCTAGGTACTGTACTAACTGGACTGTCCCTGTTATGTAGGTCAGGCTGGTCTTGCACTTGAAGCAGCCCTTCAGCTTCCCAAGTGCTGGAATTACAAGCATTATGACACCATGCCCAGTTTTTCTTTGTTAAACCTTTAAAATTTTGAAATAAATTTATAGTCATAGAAGTGTTTCAAAGGCAGTATAAAGTATTAGTAATAAGGCTGTCGGTCCAGCACTCTCCTCGCAACTGTGGACATATTCCTCTCTCCCATGGCCGCTAGTATTTTCAGTGAAATTTGAATTGTCTGCTAATTAGAATCAAGAACCACCACAATGCTGGCATCATGTGCACACTCCCAGCCTTTAGCACAACTGTGCTCAAACAGAAGTTCTCTGGAGTCAATGCACTCACTTGGGAAGTGGGGACCTGAGACCGAGGCAGGATACTAGACAGGGCAGTGTTCTTCCCCTTGGGATTTCAACATCTTAGCTCTGTGAGGGGGCAGCTCTGTGCACCACTTCCAGGTGAATTCTTCCGCACTAAGGCATTGATACATGACTGCTAAGTCTTGTTCCTCATGAGGAAAAAGCCATAAAAATGAAGTTTCCATGTGATTTTGGCCGATTTTGACTCTTGAGTTTGGTCCAACATTACTCAAAACCAAGATGAGCTCTGCTAGGACGTAAAACCCTGAGTTGAAGTCTATATTGTCCAAGTAAAACATCACATACTGCAACAATTACCCTGATTTCGCTGGGCTCAGCCCCAGCCTTGCTCATTCGTTCTGAGAACACTTGAGTGCTCTTTGTCCTGCAGCACCCTCCTGTTCTGCTGTGTGGGGTTGTCTGTGCATATTTCTTACCATAGTATGCATTTCCTGAGAGCAGGGCCGGGCACACTTTCTATGGTGGTTTAAACAGTTTGCTCATCTGAACTTAATTCTTTATGTCTTCTTCTTGGAGGTGCCCTGGTGCCTCATGGTTTTAGCTAGTTCTTTTAGACTTTTAGGCTCTGGGGTGTTTCTCAACTGCCATCTACATGCTTCTACTTCGGTGGCTTGTGTTTGCGAGGTCTTCCCATTGATCCTATTGGTTAAGGGCCAAAGTGAGTTGTGTCCACCACACCATTGATAACCCCGGTGCCTCGGAGTATGAGCATCTTTGTAGATAGTATTTAGTAAGAAAATTAAGGTATGGGCGCTGGAGAGATTCCTCAGCAGTTAAGAGCACTGGCTGCTCTTTCAGACATCTTGAGTTCAATTCCCAGCGCCCACATGGTGGCTCACAACCTCACAACCATCTGTAACGGGATCTGATGCCCCCTTCTGTCATGCAGGTGTACATTCAAATAGAGTGCTCATATACACAAATAGATCTTAAAATAATAATAATGATGGTGATAAAATCTTCAAAAATAATTAAGGCAGATAAGAATGATCCCTAATCCAATATGATGAGTTATCTTTTGAGATAACTTATAGGATCTCTTTGCTGGTCTGGAGCTCACTGTATAAGCCAGGCTGGCCTTGAACTGATAGAAATATACCTGCCTCTGCCTCCTGCCCGCTCACTGTGTTTAGCCAACAGTCGTTACTAATGCACCCCTGACTTATTCACAGACATGTGCTTTTGTGGACAGTAAGTTATATCACCAAGTTCTCCATGAGTGACGCTCACAAATATGAGAGTCACCAATTTGTTTCACTGAGATAAATGGACATAGTGAATCCTTCTGAAGTGGCAACAGCCCAGGAATACAGCCTTGAATTCAAAAGTAAGAGTTCCGTCTGGGAGAACTTCTCAGTGAGTGGAAATTACGGAGCCCATATGTAAACATGTTGCCCTTGGACATTAGATGTCAGATAAGCCATATGCAGGATACTGTAACAATTCCAAGTTTTGTCTTTGAGTTACCTGTGTTGGTCAGTCCTGAAGGCTATTAGTCATACTGCAGAAAGGTCATGCTAAAGACAGTCTGAGTTTGCTGCTGTGGAGATACAACCCAGGGCTCCTGCCACACCTCCTGCATCCTGGGGTTTTTGTTCTTTCTTTCCTCCTTTCCTTCCTCCTCCTCTTCTTCAAAACTTTCTCACTGTATAGCACATGATGGGCTTGGATTTATGATTCTCCTGACTCAGTCTCCCAAATGCTGGAATTATAGTCTGATTTCAAATATATTTTAGCCGGGCGTGGTGGCATACGCTTTTCATCCCAGCACTCGGGAGGCAGAGACAAGTGGATTGCTGTGAGTTTGGGGCCAGCCTGGTCTACAAGGGAGTCCAGGACAACCAAGACTACACAGAGAAACCCTGTCTCAGAAAACAAAACAAAACAAACCAAATATGTTTTATTTACTGCCAATTATACAGGACACAATGCATAGATAAAATGACATCAAAAGATAGATTAAAAATAAGTATCTTCTCTCACTCCCTTATCCATTTTTTCCATTTGTGAGTTAATTGTATGACTCTGGATGTAAATCAGTGATAGAGTACTTATTTTGGGGGTACAAGCCATTAAATTCTGTACTCAGCAATGCACACACACACACACACACACACACACACACACACACCAAACTACAAAATAAAACTGTGTGAATAAATTATAACTATCATGGCATTATTATAGCATACATAAAAACAACAGATTTTCAGGAGGTTAAGGGGTAAGATCATCGCATGTTCAAAGCCAGCCTAGACTATTTAGTGAGACCTGATTTTAAAAACAAAACAAAGCAGCAAACTAGTAATTTTTTTTAAAAAGTTGTATTTATTTAATTTTACTTGTATGCCCGTGTATTTGTGTGTGGGTATGAGCGTGCGAGTGCAGATGCCTGCAGAGGCCAGAGGAAAGCAATGGCTGCCTAGGAGCTGGAGATACGGGGGTGTGAGCTGCCCGAAATGTGCCCTGGAAATGGACTCAGGCCCTCTGTAAGAGCAGCACAAGCATTTAACTGCTGAGAAATCTTGTCATCCCCTAAATTTGTAATGTTTAATAAATTAGCCAAATAGTTTTAGAGGGAACCTTGACGTACATAGTACATTGACATGCCAAACGCACACGTTCCTTGACACAGCTACTTCAATACAATTGCAAAGACACACACAGATGTGAGCGAGTGGATAGTGATTGCATTATAATTTGTACTAGTGAAAATGTGCAGATAAATTAATGGTTAAAGAAGCTGGAGAGATGGCTCAGAGGTTAAGAACACTGGCTGTTTTTCCACAGGTCCTGAGTTCAATTCCCAGCAGCCACATGGTGGCTCATAACAATCTCTGATGGGATCTGATGCCCTCTTCTGTCATGCAGGATACATGCAAATAGAGCACTTATATACATAAGTAAGTCTTAAAAAAAAAAAAAAAAAAAAAAAAAAAAAAAAAAAAAAAAAAAAAAAAAAAAAAAAAAAAAAGAAAGCAAGCTGGGAGGCAGAGACAAAGGCAAGTGGATCGCTGTGAATTTGAGGCCAGCCTGGTCTACAAAGCGAGTCCAGGACAGCCAAGGCTACACAGAGAAACTCTGTCTTGAAAAACAAACAAACCAGACCTTAACATTTACCCTTAACAGTTCATATTCATCAGCATTAGGCAGATTCCTTTTCAGTGCATGGCTTCTATTTTGTGAAGGGTTACGATCCTCTCCCACTGAGGAATGCTAACTTTTAGACATGGTCCAGTGGGAATGAAATCTTGGCAGCATTGACAGCATCATATTTACACCTTCTTCAGTTTCCAAAGCTCAGCCAACTGAAGGAAAATATTTTCATCAGGAGTTTCGATCAGAAAGCCAAAATCAAGAATGAAAACACATCTCTGGGGAGGATTACATCATATGGCACATGGAAGCCCATCTGGAGTGAGGGGTAAATATGAAGGAATTCAATTCAGTCCAACAGGCTGCTGTGGCATGTCTGCTCTGTGCTAGAGATGGGATAGAGGCCGAGGGAAAAACCCAGAGATGGTCGTCAACATCTCAGGACCTCGTGGTTTAGGAATCAGACCTGTATTTAGAAAAATAAGATATTGAGAGTAGTTTGATGTCACATAGGCAGTTACAAGTTGTCAGGATCTAGCTGGATTAATGTGAAAAGACCTGACCACCTTAGATGCTCTCGCTGAGCAGGCTACAGGGACAACGGTGCTGTCAATGCATAAGGTAAACTGGATTCGAGGCCAGTTCTTGAATTTTTTTAGGCAGCCTTTTCTTTCAAGCCAACTTCTTTGAATGGCAGTTACTAAGATGATTTGAGGTAGATGTGTCTTGTCCAGTGGCATTCAGCCCAGCTCAAATTTAAATAGAGGACAATTATTTCTCATAATCTTTGGACAGTACTGTTATAAGATGAATTCTTCCAAAAAGTTAGTTTGACCAGTACGAAGACTCTTCATGCCATGCCTCCCAAAGCGCTCAGAGATAAGAGAGCAGATGAGGATGTCAGACAGCAGAAGTTACTTCTCTGGAAGTCTCCCCACTGAGACTTCTGGAATCCATTTTCTGAAATCTCGTTTTCTTTTACAATGTTACAAGATCTCTTTGTATTCCCTGGAGGAAAAAGGAGCCAGCGGGAAGGTCCCACCAATGCATCTCCCTCATCCTGAAGGCTACTAGTGTCTTGAGTCAAATCATTGTCTACCCTTCAGTATGTATTTTTATATAAGTTCTGAGTTGTAGCACTTAGAATCCATGAGAAGTCAGACGATGTACTCAACATAGGCTAGTTTTTGTTTTGTGTATGTGTGTATGTGTGTGTGTGTGTGTTGACATTGTCTATGAACCTGAGCTCTCTAAGTCAGTTTGTCATGTTTCTAGTCCTGTTGAGGGACAGGGATTGTCAGCAGAACCCAAAGCCAGAGAGCCATTTTGTCATATGACTATTAATATTTAATTTAATTTAATTGATGATTATTATGGTGCTTATTACTTAACCACTATTATAAAAATAAATATACACTGACGTCTGTTAGATTTTTAATATTCCTATATACTAGAACTGGGCAGAAACTAACCCCTGAAGCTATCTTGTCTAATCCCAGCCAAAAATCTCATAAATACTTGAACATGTTCCAACTGGGCCCACTTCTTTCCATCGCGCCAATCCTCAGAACAAGATCCTCCTGGCCCCGTGCTTCTTCTCTGCCTTAACCTACGGCCACCTGCTCCTTTCCTCCTAGTCCCCTCTCACCCTTCCCTCGATCCTGTTTTCCCAAGCCTATGACCCGTCGCTCCGCCTACCTCTCTTCTGTCCAACCCAGGTGTAGGCATTTTTTGTAGGTCAATCAGGGATAATTTTAGAGGCAAGGTTACACAGTATCATTTGCTGTACATGAGCACTTGCTGGTAGAGCAGTAAAGTTCCCCGGGGACAAATAATTAGTGGTCACTCCAGACTACGGTACACCACCATTTAGCACCAGCTACCTTGAGATGTGCCATGATGTGTTAGAGGACACAGAGCCCAACAGGGAAGGCACCTCAGGAAGTCACACAGTGACCCCTATTCTCTCTCTACTTCCCTTCTCCTTTCAGGACTAAATCTAGCTGTAAGCACATGGCACAGAAAAATGTTTATATATCCCAAACAAGTCAGTATCAGTGAGCAGGCAAGAGGGACAGAGTGATCTTTAGGTGACAGATGGGAAGCGAAAACACCTAACAAATAAGTGTAGGCTCTAGTGAGCTGTTTCCTTATGTCTTGGGCATCGTTCATGTTCCTGTGCTTACTTCAGCTGCAGTGTATTTGTTTACATCATTTGCTCTGTTTTGCTTTTTAAATCTCATTGGGTAAAAAGACCAACGGTTTATTTACCCATTTCCCTAGCAGTGGATAAGATCTGGTATTTTACTATTTTGATGTTCCTATGAATAGTCTTGTTAGTGGTCTTTTGTTTGTTTGTTTGTTTGTTTTTTGATGTTCAGGTACAACATTTCTCTTGAGTCTATAGTGCTGAGACTAGAACTCGTGAACTGAGGCCAACAGATTGAGGTCTGCCACGTGACACTAACTTGGCATCTGTTCACCTTCTTCTGAAGCACGTGGGGGCCTTTGGTACTTTCAGACTTTCATTGTGGTTTTGCTGTGCATTCCCGTTTCCTGAGTTGTTAGTGTCGTGTGACATGCTCTCATATGTTTCATCATCACCGTTTCCCCTGTCCTGAGGAGACTTCAGATCTCCCTCCACTCTGTTCTATGGTGTATTTATTTATTTACTTATATTTTTGGAGACAGGGTCTCATTGTTTATAGGCTGACCTTCAACTCACTATATACTTAGGGATGCTCCTCCTGCTCCACTTCCCCAGTGCTGGGATTACAGTATGTGCCACCACACTGGCTCTTGTGTTGTTAGGGATTGAACTCAGGGTTTCATTCATGCCAGGTAAACACTCTACCAACTGTGACGCATCCCAAACCCCTGCTTTTTTTCTTATTATATTTGGATAGTAATATAGTTACATTTGGATAGGAATCCTGTTGGTTATAACTGTTCCCATTCTTTGGATATTAAAATGCATGTGTATTTAATTTTAAACTTAAGTCCTTTATTCTAATGTGCCCTCCAAAATCAACTCATTCTTTTATATTCACCCTCATTATTTACTCTGGTGACCTCTTAATTTTTAGCTTGTGCTTTTAAAGTGGTTAAAATATATACAACACAGAGTTTGCCATTTTATGTGTAGGGTTCAGTACAGGACAGTATGCATATTCAAAATATTGTGCAACCATCATTTGCCAAGAGCGCCCTGTTCAGGGAGCTTACTAGGCATGTGGGCTGTCTAGGAGGTGATCTGGTGTTTGCAAGGTCTTATACCATGATGTACCCCAAAACTGCTTCCAGCCTCTGACATGCTGTCAGGAGCCATTGATTTGGGAAAGTCCAGGAGGCATGAGAGATCTCTGGAGGTGATCCGATATTTGCAAGGTCTGTATTGTGAGGTACCCCAGAACTGCTTCCAACCTTTGACTACCCTGTCAATTGTGCACTGCTGTATCTCTCTGAAATCTGGCATTAGAGCCGGGCATGGTGGTGCATGCCTTTAATCCCAGCACCCAGGGAGGCAGAGGCAGGTGAATCACTGTGAGTCTAAGGCCAGCCCGGTCTACAAAGCGAGTCCAGGATAGCCAAGATTACACAGAGAAACCCTGTCTCGAAAAACCAAAAATAAATACATCTGGCATTGGTGTGAATTGTTAGCTTCTGGGTACTGACCAGCTCTGATTGAGCAAACTTCCTAGAGGATTTTATTGAAGATGTACTTTTTGTTATCCAAATGAATTAATCCCTGATTATGGAATTCCTGATATGGCTCAAATAGTTTTAAAAGTTAAAGTTAGTTTATGGCTGCAATAAATACCTTTGTGGACCTCCAGATGCCTCACTTAGGATAGCCTACCAGCAGATTTGTGGCTTCAGATAAGCCTCCACCGCAGATGGCACCACAAATCCTGGTATTTGACCATAAATATAGCCAAATTTGTTTAAATTCCATGTGAATCTATATGGAATGATGTTACCTAAAGATGTCTGAATTTACTCTGTTTCTTAGAATGAAAGACAGACAAAATTATTGTCCTGAGCTCATATGAACTAAGAGATAGCTGGACAATGTATAGTCAGGTCCATCCTAACTGATAGGTTGTATACTCTTGTAAGTTTCAGACCCTGTTAACCTTAGACCCTGCCAACCTTCGTCATTTTGAACTCACCATGAACTTACATAATGGATACATAGATAAGAAATGTTTAGATTTAAAGCATGTAACCTGTTGTATTTTAGAATTCATCTGCTTTTGTGATTAATTGTACTCTTCTGACTATGAGGTAATTCCCTTTTCTCAGAAGTATATATATGGGCTACAATAAATGTGAGCAGGAGGAAAAGGAGAAAAGGAAGGAGAACGAGAGAGAAATGAAGGGGAACAAAGGAGAAAATGAGGGAGAACAGAGGAGAAAAGATTGAGCAGCTTAACTTCAGTTGAAGTTAAAACGCCTGACTTCATCCACCTTTTCTCCTGGTCCTCTTCTCTTGAACGTATGTGTGGGAGTGGTTTATTTTCTATCTCTCTCTCTTACTTCTTATTTCTCTATAGATTAGCAAATAAGTTAGCAGACTCAGGGGCATCAGCCTTCTATGGCTAATAAGCCTAAGTTTACACCAACTTATTGGAAATCTCCGCAAAGAGGCCTATCTACAGATCAAAGAGCCTCCTTTTACGACCCCGTGCAGTTTCCAGCCAGAAGCCGCTTTTACAGCCTCAGCCATAGGAAAAAAGGTGGTCAGTTTAAGTTCTCCTCAGCCGCAGTACAGCCAGTCCCTAAAGAAGAAACCTTGGGCTCTTTTTCCCTTTCTCTCCTTTTTCTTCTTTCAATCCTGATCAGTTGCCTGAGCCATCAGCTCTGGTCACCCAAGAGATAAAGTAAATTAGAAGGGCATCCGCAATCCAATACCAGAGAAACTACCCTGGACCCTCTCCAGAGCACCAGCCGGGCATTAACAATCATTGCTCTCCATCTCCCAAACTGTTTATATTTTTCTTTTTTTGTAATTTATATTGTAAGTGTGTGTGTGTGTGTGTGTGTGTGTGTGTGTGTGTGTGTGTATGTGTCTATGTATGGACATGTGCATGTGAGGCCAGAAAAGGGGATTGGGTCTTGGGTCTTTTGGAGATAGAGTCACAGCTAGTTGTAGATAGTCTGACATGGGTCCCTGTGCAAAAGCAGTACATACACACTCTTAATTGCTGTACCCCCTCCAGCCTCCTATGCTTTTATTAATATCTCCCCCTTTTGAAATATGGTCTTGCTATGCTGTTCCAAGTGGCCTCCAAATCCTGGGTTTAAGTCATCTCACTACTTTAGTCTTCTAAGTATCAGAGACTACAAGTGCGTGCCAAGTGTGCCTGTGTCTTCATGTACTGTTTAAGGACATCTTTGGTACAAACAACATAAAGACCATGTATATATTTGCTCTGAAAGCCTCACCATTTTGCCTTTCTTGAGTAGGTTTTCAACTGGCTGGAGTTGATATCTGTGGAGAGTGAGAGACAGAGGATAGAACTCCTCTCCTCAGCCATTCGTCCCAGAGTCATTTAGAGTTGTCCATCTTTTCTCCATTGACTTGAGCAGTGCATCTGCCACATGCTGGTCTTATTTACAGCCGTGGGACCACTTCTCCTGTCTCTATTCTCTCAAGTTGTTTTGCTTATCCCTATTCCAATATCACAGTGTTGTAAATACTTTAAGACTGTAACAAGTTTTCCTTTGATACATGGTCCAAAGGTACACAGCTGAAATCTTTAATTTTCTTATTGTCTTTGCTTCTTATTCGTATTCTTATTCAGCCTTTCCCAGCGACTCCTTTTAGATTTTCTAACGCTTCTCCAAAAACTGTATATACCCCTCCTTTGGTTGAATTGTTCATTGCTTGGCAGTTATTTATAGCAATTCATATGTTTATTTCCCTTTTCCACTAGACTATAAAGCTTAAGAGAACATAGATTTGGGACTCTTTCATCAGAAAACACTAACCGGCACTTAATAGGGCTAATTGATATTTCCAGTATAAAACAAACCCTGTTCATATTTGGAAGGGCGCTTCTTCCACCCTGTAGTACCTCTTAAGGTTACACATACTCTCTCTCTCTTCCTCTCTCTCTCTCTCTCCCTCCACCGCTAGACTAATGTATCCAAGGGAGAAAGGATGGGATGCTTGTTTTTAGATTTTTTTCATAGCCAAACTCTCAGAAGTAGGAAATGATGTCAGGAGGGTGGAGGGAGCAGAATGTGGCCAAGTTTTATGGTTCAGCTCCTCCCCCACCGCCCCTAGTTGGAAAGGCATCTTTTCCTGTGCTTTCCATTGTGAACAGGGCTGGTGGGGATTAGAGGTCACAGCATGCTCACTGGGTAAAGAACTGTAGCACATCCTTGGGCTTTAGGGCAACACACCCTAAACCAGGGGAAAACAGAGATGCACGTTGACTTGCCAAGTATGGCAGCTAAGCTCTCAACTGCGTAAGGCACCAAAGAACAGGAGTTGTCGGGTGGTGAGGTCAACTGTGGGTGAACGCCATCTGGGCTAGCCTGTCTGCGGCTGGCATTGTCCAGCACAGGCACTGAATAGAGCAGTGATGATTCACGGAAATTATGCTGCAAAAGGGACTCTGTGCTTTATTACAGGACAAACTGGGGAGCCGAGTCATCCTGGAAGGAATGTGGATCAAGTTTTCAGATGAGGACTCGGAGTTTCTTAGGTTATGGTCATATTTGATTCAAACCATCTGTTCAATGTGAAGCCAAACCCAGCATTTTACTCACATGTCTCTCTGGTCCTCATCAATCTTGTTTCATAAATATTTATTGAAGGCTCTTGGAATCCAGGAGCTGTGGTTACCAAAAATGGCACGGTAGTCCCTGCTCTTGACTGCTTATGGTTTAGCGAAAGTAAATTTGTGTATATTTTTCCCTTTGTGAGGTCAATGTCCATAGTTGGTGAGAGTCTGCCCCCTCTCCCAAACAGGGTTTCTCTGTGTAGCCTTGGCTGTCCTAGACTCACTTAGTAGACCAGGCTGGTCTCGAACTCACAGTGCTCTGCTTGCCTCTGCCTCCTGAGTGCTGGGATTAAAGGCATGCGCCACCACGCCCGGCCCTGCTGAGAGTCTTGTTTGCCATCATTGTTGATGAAACGGATGCACGAGAAAGCTTGTTCACTGAAAGCACCTTTGAAATGTCTGTGTCATTGTGCGGTATTGCTGTGGTGACAGGGATTGCTACTTTTCAACTGCCTCTGGATACAGAAAACAGTTTTTACAGTGTGCAGTGACCCACATTGACAGCAGGAAATAATGATGCTGACATAGCTGATAGACTCAAGCTATTTTGTTCTCTGAGATCAAATATAGGCTTTTTGGGGGCTGGAGAAATGGCTCAGCACTCAGGAATACTTGCTGCTCTTCCCAAGCACACAGGTTCTATTTCCTGCCGACACACGGTGGAGTATGGCCGACTCCAGTCCCAAGGGATCTGATGCCCTCTTCTGGCCTCTGTTTGTCACTGCATGCAAGAAGTGGACATACAAGCAGACCCTACACATAAATTCATAAAACACCACTACACGTAAATACATAAAACTCCAAATGAAATATAATTTTAATATGATGTTAAAGCAGCTATTTCATGACATAATAAGGTTTTGATAAGGTTAAACATATTTTCCTAGTTATTTTACGAATTAGTCATAAAATGACTCTAGTTATTCCATATTTTAATTTGAAAAATTTTGGTAGGCATTTAAGGGATTGTATGAAGGTATGAAGATAAATAAAAGGGGCTGTCTGAAAAAAGAGCTCAAAAATCAAGCCACAGGTGATGCCATGAACCTTTGGAAACTGTACAGAATTGGCTTATAGGTGCATTTCTTTAGGAGACAACTCATCATATTTTCTAGTAGCTCATGTTCTGAAAACTTGAAGACCCTCTGTAGTAGAGGGTTCTAAACATATAAAAAAATAAATCATAAACATGCACTAAATTCTAGCACTTGTGAGGCAGAAGCAGGCAGATCGTTGTTAGTTCAAGGTTGGCCCGGTCTACACATCCAGTTTCAGGCCAGCTTGGTTGACATAGTGAGACCTTGTCTCAAAAATAGAGTGTGGAAAGAAAATAATGGCACCATATAAGAATCATAAAGAATGGAGGCTGGTGGCTCACGCCTTTAATCCCAGCACTTGGGAGGCAGAAGCAGGCGGATCTCTGTGAGTTTGAGGTCAGCGTGGTCTACAAAATGAGCCAGGACAGCCAACGCTACACAGAGAAACTCTATCTCAAAAAAAAAAAAAAAAAAAAAAAGAGGGGCATTCAAGTGAATGACATCATTGCTGATAGTAACAAACATTTTCATATAATTAATAACTTTATGAGCTGAATTTTCAGTTTGTATAAGGATTTTTCTTTAATAAATTAAATATATACATACATACATATGTGTATATATATACACACACACACACACACATATATTGGTTTTTTGAGACAGGTTATCTCTATTATAGCCCTGACTGCCCTGAAAGTCTCTTTGTAGACCAGGCAACCAGGCTGGCCTCGAACTCACAGAGATCCACCTGCTCTGTCTCCTGAGTGTTGGGACTAAAGACATATGCCACCAAGCCTGGCTTAAATGTATATTCTTTAATTCTTGAAAGTATTAACTTTTTGATGTATTTATGCTAAATCTTTGCTTTAAAATAATTATGTGAACTTTTTTAGATGTACAATTTTATGTTTTATATGGCCAGATACTGAGATATTTTTGCTTTGTGATTTCATTTAAATTTCCACGGTATCCTCAGACTACTCACTGTTCTGTGCTCCAGTCTCTCTCTCTCCCCCCCCCCCTCAAAAGCAGTTCACACGTTTTAGGAGGTTTTTTGACTTGGTGACGTCAACTGTGTGTATGCCACTGAGGGGAAGTGTGTGTTCTGCTGTCGTATTAGTGAGATCAGGGCAGGGAGACGGTTGGTAGAGTAGAACTCCCTGATGGTCATGTCAGCTCTTTGTCAGGCAACCTTTACACATAAGCCTTTTGTTTATGTGGAAATTGGGGTTAATAGTAGAGCCTATTTTGTGTGGCTTGAGAATAAAAATTGACATACACAGTGGGTGAAGCCAGAGCCAAAAGCAGATCTGCAAGCAAGCAAGAAAAGGGTTTACAGAAGGCACCGGAAGCTGCAGCAGAAGACGAGCAGAGGGGGTGCAAAGTGAATCAGTGGATAACTGTCTTCAGTTACTGTATATTTATTTTGCATTCCATGTGTAAATACTTTCAGTGTACAGAACTAGCTATGCCTAATTAGGGTGCCCTTTTAAAGAATTTAAAATCTTTAAGTCAGTTTTTTTCTAAATAAAGCATCATCAGAAAAACAATTGACATATAAATAGGTTCTGGTACAGGGGACAGCCACCAATTTAGTCCATCTTAGGTGGGTATTTTTGAAGCTTCAAAAGTGTTAAGAACAGATCATACATTTCTAAACTCAGCCACTCCCAAGGGCTCCAGTCTGGGGCTTTTGTAAGGGAGACACGCCGCCTAGCGGCTACAGAGGGCGGAGGCGCTACTAAGCGCCACAGGAAGGACGCGCATCCAGCCGGCTTCCCAGTGGTTTCCTAAGCATTTTCAGTCAATCCTGCAGGTTCCTCCACTCCCTCAGGTCTGTGCTCGGATGTTACCCTACGAGGAGCCGCAGGAGAAACCGAGTACATCGCGGGTGGATGCACAAATATTATTCTTGCAGCTGTTTTCTCATCAGGAAAATGAAGGGAGCGTTGCTAACAGAATGAAGGACAGTCCTAGAGTGCCAGGAGCAGAGCGGACACGGGCCGGCTCCACTCCACCTCCCCGAACGAAAGCAGAGAGGCAAGCCCTCCATTAAAGCCACCCCCGGGTTTAGTAGTCTCAGTTGCACGGACTCTGGCTGCAGCGTGGAAATGTTTGCTGTTAGCATTGCAGCACTGAGTCCCAACGCCGGCTCCTCGCGCTTGAAGGGCAGCTTAAGTTCTGCAAAACAAATGAACAAAATCCACAAACACTTGTATTCAAGATGTTTTATTCCGGGCGTTGTAGCTCAGCCTGTAACCCCAGCACTTGGGAGGCGGAGGCAGGAGGATCGCCATGGGATTCCAAGTTAGTTTGTGCTACAGTGCAAGACCCTGTCCCAAAATGAGCCAAATTCTGCAAAGAAAACAAAACAAAAGCCAGAACCAGCATGAAAGAGGTTCAGCAAACCGAACGGAACGCACCGCCCCAGCAGCGGCTCCCAGAGCTCCCGCGCAGCTCACCGGTGGGCGGGACGTCAGGGGTGGGACCTGTGCGTCACATTTCCGCTTCCGGTTCCAAAAGAACTCTCCCGCCACTGGGAAAGAGTAGCTGTCAGCGCGGTTGTTCCTTCCAGTTTGGTTTCTGGCTGGTTAAAGAGAATCCTGTTGATTTGTTTGGGGCGGAGAGAAATCGTAGAGTTGAAAGCTTGAAGTTGACCTGGTGGCACTGAGTGACAGGTGATATTTGCAGGGGGTGGCGGGGGGGGGGCGTTGAGGGGAGGACGCCGGCCGGGAATGCGCTGGGGCCCGGGCGGGAACTTGAGGCACTTTTGAATGTTCTGGAAGGTTGAGTTTAAAGGATAGATTTATAAGTCTGTTCCTCAGAGTTATAAGATGAAGAGTAAGTCTCTCATCCAGGTACAATGTACTTTTTTCCCCTTGGTCACCCCCAACCCCACCCCGGCCCCCATAAAACTTCATCAGGGCTTGGGTTCCCAGCCGTCTGAGAGTGGCGACTCAGACTAAGTGAGGAAGCAACATCTTTTGGTTTGGCTTCCCTCTTGCCAAAACGGCCACCATCTGCATCTTTTCCAGTTTAACTCTTTCTCTCACTCGACTCCGTTATCACAGATGTCTGCAGCAAATAGGTCATCGCCTAGGAATAACTGTCAGTGTGTGTGTGTGTGTGTGTGTGTGTGTGTGTGTGTGTATGTACACGAACTTGTCTACTTTGTTGTCTTCAGCTCATTTCCATCACTTTAACATTTTCCCCATCACTTAAACTTTTCTTTTTATCCACTACTTTTAAAAGGTGGTCAACATGCAGTTCTCAGGAAGGATTCGGAAGAAGCTGCGATTGGCGGGTGACCAGAGAAATGCTTGCTACCCCCACAGCCTTCAGTTTTACCTGCAGCCACCGTCAGAAAGCATATCGCTGACAGAGTTTGAAAACTTGGCTATTGATAGACTTAAGTGTAAGTCAAACGTTTGTATTCTTGGGAAGCGCAGTTATAATTTGTGGCGGCAGATGAAGGCAGTTCGTCTTTACTCAGCAGTCCACTCGACATATATTGGTGGCTTGTGATGGAAGGGTTGTTACTCATCTACTCACTGTAGCGTGCATATTGAGTACTACTATTCCAGCAGGCAGAGATGAGTGATGAGTGATGCAGTCCAGCGGTTTGTTGAAACTGTGTCTATGTGGAGGCAGACATGTAGGGTAGAAGTCACACCTCAGATTACGTTCTGCTTCAGTCGAAGGAAATACTAACGCTCCTGAAGCATGGACGTGAGCGTAACTAGCTTAGTCTAATTAAGGAAGGGTTCTTAGAGAAGTTGAAATTTGGTCTGATTTCTGAAGAAATGAGTAGACAGTAGGGATTTTCCAACAGAAGAAGTGTAGGGCTTTCCCAAACTAAGATAACGGTCTCTCCAAAGACCTGGAGCTGTGAGAGAGCGCTATGGTTTCCAGTGGCTAGTTCAGGGTGAGTGGACAGGTGTAGATGTCTGAAGGCATACTGTGCCTTGCAGGATTGGAGTGTGAGAAGGAATGTGGGCAGTGAACTGGAGGCCTCTTATCCTTTGGGTGTGAACGAAGAAATGAATGAGCTAGCCATGAACTAAGACAGATACTAGCAGATTCTCAGAGTTCCTGTTCCATTCTTGCTGGAAGATTCAGGAGATGGGAAACTGTTAGGTTTTCTTGGAGCAGCAGAGTAAGAGCTGTTGACACAGGAGAAAGCGCTTATTACTGTGCAGTGTGGTGAAGGCAAGGGGAAAGGGTGTAGAGAGGTTAGCAGCATCAGCTGTTTCCTAGGATTAAGGTGGTGACTGAAAGATCACTTACACTGAGAAGGTAAGGGTAGTGACAGCGCCAGGTTTGACAGGAAGAAGAGCAGGAAGTGCTGATTATATAATGTGACGTACATACCGCAGTAGGATGGAACCCATGAAACCTGGGTCTGTGCTTAGGCAGCAATGTAAAAGAGTCTCATTTCTGGTGTTAAAACATGCCTGGGGGAATTTATGTGAGGCCCTCTTGTACATGGTTTTAGGAATGATTGAATAGTTGTGGCATCAGCTGGGCGTGGTGGCATATTGCCTTTAATCCCAGTACTTGGGAGGCGGAGGCAGGTGGATTGCTAGGAGTTCGAGGTCAGCCTGGTCTACAAAGCAAGTCTGGGACAGCCAAGGCTACACAGAGATACCCTGTCTCGAACCCCCCCCCCCCCAAAAAAAAAGAATAGTTATGGCATCTATTCAGGTGGCCCCTTTGGATGACCTGATGCTGTTTGCTGCTGTGTAGTCTCGAGTTATCAGGAAATGAAGGCCCCTCCCCTTTTCATCCTTTTCATCTTATTACTGTGCTCAGCTGAGGTATCTCCTGATTGCAAAGCTTTTCTTCACACTGACACACAGGGTGTGATGCACACATTGGTTCCGTGGTACAGCAGGAAAGATCACCGACCACTTTTCCATCTTCCCTCGTTGAGAATCTCTGGTGTTAGATTATTTTCTATTTCCTGCACATTGATTGGGTCTATCCTCTTAAAAGCATAATTTGTGTAATGTATGCACAGAAAACAAAGTTGTTAATACTGTCATGTTCTAAGAACAAATAATTAGAGAATGTGTTGTCTGTAGGTTTTATCTTTGATTTAGTTTTTTTAAAAAAAAATTATCTTGAATTCATACTTTTTTTTTTTCTTTTATTCTTTCCCCTCTAGTGCTAAAAACAGTTGAGAATCTCGGTGTGAGCTATGTGAAAGGTACAGAACAATACCAGAGTAAGTTGGAGGCTGAGATTCGAAAGCTCAAGTTTTCCTACAGAGTAAGTAACAGAAGGATGGCTGTATGTCAGTCTGTTTGTGCTTCTGTGACTGGTAAGTTACGGGAAAGGTCTCTTATTAGGCAGAGCTTTTATATAGATGAATGTAGTTCAAAGTGCTCAAAAGGATACGGTTTGCTGAGGTGACTGAGATGTACTTAGATGGTTATGGCACTGCACTTTCCTCAGGACTGCTGTCCCTCTTACTGCGCAGCCGTCCTCGGCATTGTGCAGGTGTTTCCTAGTCCCCTTGCTTTCTACCCACTGGCTGACTACAGAGATCACCTGTGTTTTCTGTGAGGCACAGGGCGATGCGTGCTGTTTCTTGCTGCTTATTCCAGGAGCATTGTGTGGCTGCCTGGCTCAGACGGGGACAGTTTAGAAGGCTTTCCAGAGGAAGGAGGTTCTGGAGTTTTGGAATTGCTTTTTTGTCTTGTTTTGTTTTTGGAGTGGGTTGTTCCACAGTCGAGGCTTCCCTTGGACTTGTGATGTAGTCCTGGTTGGCCCTGCACTGTTGATCGCCAGCCTCTGGAGGGCTGAAGTAGCAGGCGTGCCGTACCACATCCAGCTTGGGGTTGCATCTGGGCAGATATGCTAACATTTTTATTTTGGGCAGATAATTGCCAGCAGCAGTTTGATAGGGTCGGCTTGGACAGGAGAGAACAGGAGCCTGGAGTGATCAGTCTGAAGCTTTGTGATATTAACATAGACTGAAAAAATTTAGTGGATTATCACAAGAGGAAGCCAGACAGGATAGTTACATGCCCAGGTCTCTACTTAGGACCTAGCTAGTTAGTTAATTAAATAGCCAATAGAAATAATTCAGGGGAGGAGAGGTTTTACTTCATCGCAGCACTCAAGGCATGGCAGATTTCATGATGGTAGTAGTGAGCAGTTGGGGTTCCTCACCTCATTGTGGCAGCCAGCCAGCAGAGAACACAGGTCACAACCAGAAGGGGTTGTAACCCTCAGAGGTTACACCTAGTGACCTTACTGGCCTCCTGTAGCCAGTGAGGTCTAAAGGTTCTACAACTGCCAGACTAGCACCACCAGCTGGGGACCAAGTGTTAAGACACTTGAGTCTGTGGGTGACATTTCGAATTCAAATGGCACCAGTTTGGATGGTTGGTGATATTTTAGGGTGTGGCCTACAAGAGGAGCCAGTCCTGAAACCAAGATGTTGGATTTTGTTATAGATGTAACTCGGACATGCTTCTGACAGTGTCTTGTGGACATCTGCATAGGCAAGTCTGGGTTTGGAAGGCGGGTTTAGTGGGAGTGTAGGCTTCTGAGGCAGTTAGAATGAGCAAGGCTAAGTGAGAACGCACCAGAGAGATAGAGAAGGTGATAGGGGCAGGTTGAGGAGGAGGTGCTCTCCCGGAGCGAAGGGAGTGGGATGGAGTAGTCTGGGAAGGAGATAAAGAATTAGATAAAGAACTAGAGAATTTCTCTCTTTGTGAGAATAGGAGATGAACTGGGATAGCAGTGTCACAGAAGCCAAAGGATAATAGTGGCCATGTTAATCATGACAGGAAAACAATACCAGCCATTTGTATTATGCTTATTTCGTGCTGAATCTGGCTGTAAGTACATTACTTATGTACTTGGTACATTTTATCATAAGAACTAGGTAATGTAACCATCTTATTCTGTAAATGAGGACATTGTTTTCTTATACTTCGTGCTCATAAGATGGTAAATGGTAGAGCCAGAATTTTAACTGGGCATTTTATTTTTTTTAAAAGATTTATTTATTGTATTTATTGTATATGAGTGCTTTATCTGCAGAAGAGGGTATCAGATAACATTATAGATGGTTGTGAGCCACCATGTGATTGCTGGGAATTGAACTCAGGACTCCTGGAAGAGCAGGCAGTGTCCTTAACCACTGAGCCATTTCTCCAGCCCCTGGGGCATTTTATTTTGTGATAGTATTTTTTTTTTTTTTTTTTTAAATTAAAGATTTATTTATTGTGTATACAGTATTCTGCCTGCAGGCCAGAAGAGGGCACCACATCTCATTACAGATGGTTGTGAGCCACCATGTGGTTGCTGGGAATTGAACTCAGGGCCTTTGGAAGAGCAGACCGTGCTCTTAACCTCTGAGCCACCTCTCCAGGCCGGTGACAGTATTTTTAACCCCAACAGTTTCAAAACCCTAAGGCAGATCACATAAGATAAGTTGTACAGTGTGCAGTGGGTTTAGAATCTGTATGGGCCCTTGCACATGGGGCAGGGACCAGAATAGCAATAGTGGCTGGAGGAGAGAGGTGGTGCGGTGGGTATAGATGCTCTTACGAGATGCTTAGCTAAAATTTCTGTGGAGAGGCAGGGAAGAATGTAGATGTTGTAGGGAAAAGGGAAGATGTATATAAAACACAGAGATAGGTGATACACATGTATGTTAATTTTAGTTTTTATTTGTGTGAGTGATGTGTGGATGTCTGCTGGCATTCTCACCCATGTTGCTGCATGTGGGTTGATCAGTGGCCAGAGATTGACTCTGGGATGTCTTTCACAATCATTTTTACACCAAGGGCCATCAGCAGCAAATGAAGGAGAGGTTTTAGTTATTCCACAAGGAAGGCACCAGATGCTGTGTCCATGGAGATGGGAGGGAAGGCACCAGATGCTGTGTCCATGGAGATGGGAGGGAAGGCACCAGATGTTGTGTCCATGGAGATGGGAGGGAAGGCACCAGATGCTATGTCCATGGAGATGGGAGGGAAGGCACCAGATGCTGTGTCCATGGAGATGGGAGGGAAGGCACCAGATGCTGTGTCCATGGAGATGGGAGGGAAGGCACCAGATGCTGTGTCCATGGAGATGGGAGGGAAGGCACCAGATGTTGTGTCCATGGAGATGGGAGGGAAGGCACCAGATGCTGTGTCCATGGAGATGGGAGGGAAGGCACCAGATGCTGTGTCCATGGAGATGGGAGGGAAGGCACCAGATGCTGTGTCCATGGAGATGGGAGGGGAGGCACCAGATGCTGTGTCCATGGAGATGGGAGGGAAGGCACCAGATGCTGTGTCCATGGAGATGGGAGGGAAGGCACCAGATGCTGTGTCCATGGAGATGGGAGGGAAGGCACCAGATGCTATGTCCATGGAGATGGGAGGGAAGGCACCAGATGCTGTGTCCATGGAGATGGGAGGGGAGGCACCAGATGCTGTGTCCATGGAGATGGAGGGAAGGCACCAGATGCTGTGTCCATGGAGATGGGAGGGAAGGCACCAGATGCTGTGTCCATGGAGATGGGAGGGAAGGCACCAGATGTTGTGTACATGGAGATGGGAGGGAAGGCACCAGATGCTGTGTCCATGGAGATGGGAGGGAAGGCACCAGATGCTGTGTCCATGGAGATGGGAGGGAAGGCACCAGATGCTGTGTCCATGGAGATGGGAGGGAAGGCACCAGATGCTGTGTCCATGGAGATGGGAGGGAAGGCACCAGATGCTGTGTCCATGGAGATGGGAGGGAAGGCACCAGATGCTGTGTCCATGGAGATGGGAGGGAAGGCACCAGATGCTGTGTCCATGGAGATGGGAGGGAAGGCACCAGATGTTGTGTACATGGAGATGGGAGGGAAGGCACCAGATGCTGTGTCCATGGAGATGGGAGGGAAGGCACCAGATGCTGTGTCCATGGAGATGGGAGGGAAGGCACCAGATGCTGTGTCCATGGAGATGGGAGGGAAGGCACCAGATGCTGTGTCCATGGAGTTGGGAGGGAAGGCACCAGATGCTGTGTCCATGGAGATGGGAGAGAAGGCACAGATCCTGTGTCCATGGAGATAGGAGGGAAGGCAGCATGTCATGTGACTACAGAATCCCAATGCGGTTGGGGAAGGTGCTACAACAGGGGCCTTGGGGCACTTGAAGTCTAAAGCTGCTTTTCTACGAAGTGAGGAGGGAGATGATTATGCATCCATCCCAGCTTTGCTGTTTATAGGCTTTATGCTGTTTGATCTGGAGTGCCTCCGAAGGGTGTAGTGAGACTCTGGTCTCCTCCGCTCTTGGCTGTTTCCCTGACACTTCTATGCAGCTCTGCTTCAACATGTGCTCCCTCCCAAGAAGCTCTACTTTGCCACAGACTCAAAAGTAGCAGAGTAAATGACTATAGTCTGTGAGCAGAAATGAACCTTTCTCCTTTTCAACAGCTTATCTCCCCTCTGACTAACTTTGTTCTGAATGGTTCTTTGACTTCTTAGTGCCTAAATTTCCTCATCTTTCAGATAAGGACATAGGACTACTTTCACTGTACAGTTTTTTGTTTTTTTTTTGTTTTTTTTTGGTGGTGTTTTTGTTTTTTGAGACAGGGTTTCTCTGTGTAGCTTTTCCTGTCCTGGACTCACTTCGTAGGTCAGGCTGGCCTCGAACTCACAGAGATCCGCCTGCCTCTCCCTCTCAGGTGCTTGGATTAAATACGTGCACCATTACTGCCCGGCTTATTCAACAGTTTTAAAACTGTGTTTGTACATTCAGAACTCATTGCCAGTGCCTAGTAAGTGCAATGCACATATTCAGCCTTGATATTTTTGGGTGGATAGAAATTCACTGGCATTGATAATTGTGTACTTCAGGTTAGAGGCTGAATTTTATAGTTCACATTCCTGTAGTTGTGTATTTTTTCTCTAAACGTTCTCAGCATTTGGAGATAGGACTGTAGAGTGTGGTTATATATTTAAAATTAGAATTTAAATACAATTTCCCCCCATACCTAGAACAGTAAAAATGAAAGAAGTTAAGGGTTGACTTCGGGAAATGATTGTGAGGGTGAATACCCGGGGTGTAAGGAAGATAGGAGGCGCACCTGACAGGAAGGGAGTAGTTGGGGCCTGCTTGGGAGCTGCACTGGCTTCTTGTGTGTCAGCTTGACCCGAACTCTAGTCATCAGAGAGGAAGGAGCCTCAGCTGAAGAAATGCCCCCCATGAGATCCAGCTGTAAGGCATTTTCTCAATTAGTGATCAGCGTGGGAGAACCCAGCCCATTATGGGCGGGGCCATCCTTAGGCTGGTGGTCCTGGGTTATAAGAAAACAAGCTGAGCAAGCCAGAGAGAGCGAGCTCCGAGCAAATCAGTGAGCAGCAACCCTCCATGGCCTCTGTCTCAGCTCCTGCCTCTAGGTCCAGCTCTGCTTGAGTTCCTGTCCTGATTTTTTCCAGTGATGGACAATGATCTGCAAGTGTAAGCCGAATAAACCCTCTTCTCCCCAACTTGCTTTGTGGTCACCGTGTTTCTTCGCAGCGATAGACACCCTAAGGCAGGAGCTTCCGGTGAGGTAGTATGGGTCTTACTTTCACCTGGCTGTAGTTGGGCTAAAACAACAACTATCCTGGAAGGACATTAAGAAATGTGTTTTTGAAACTCCTGTTTTACCGTCAGCCATGTTGCATCAACATTTCTTTGCGCCTCTTGCCACTCTTACTAGCTGATTTATCCCTTTGGCTTTGTCTTCCAGGAGAACTTAGAGGATGAATATGAGCCGCGGAGACGGGACCACATTTCCCACTTTATTTTGCGCCTTGCGTACTGCCAGTCGTGAGTACACACCTACATCCTCAGATTCAGATCTGATCTCGCAGGCTATAGTCGGTGCATGGGAGGTTGTCGTGCTTTCGAGACGACTGTAGAAATACTCAGAATACATCGAGGGAACCAGCGTGCCGTAGGCTGAGCATGGTTGCATAGTCTTTGACATAAGTTCTTTTACTGGAAAATACTGAAAAAATTTATTGCAAAGGTGCTGGGTATCTAGAGGGAGAGGCTGCACATTTTGGGGTTTAAATTTATAAAGTATTTCATTTGGAAGACAACTTTTGATATTTTACAAGAAAAAAGTGGTAATATTACCAGTAAATATATATTCAAACACGTAGTTGAATTTGGTAAAAGTTTTCTAATTTGAGATGTAAAAGCTATTTTCAGCTGTTAGTCTGTTAAGTATAACTCAATGCTGCCCCCTAGAGGTAGAAAGGGCTAATTGCATTTTTTGCAGTAACTTTACCACTTACTAATTTTTGGTCAAATAGCAGCTCTGGTTGTTTATTTTTATTTAGGATATGAGTTGAGTATCCTGAGTTGCTTCTTCTCTCAAGAGCATAATGGTAGCATTTTGGTTAATAGCTTGAGACCTAGAGTTTTGGCTTTATAAAAAAAATATGTAGTTTATATAACCTACACAGTCACTGAATTATTGGCAGTCTATAAAAGTCATCTCAAAAAATGAAACTGTATTTTACATGCAGTAATTTTATAATATAATGCAAATGCCTGTGCTATGGATTAGTATATTCTTGTTTTGACTTTAATATATTAAAGTTACTATAAAGCTTGCACTTTTAGTTGACATAGTTTACTCATGTTAATCTGTTCAGAGATAAAATGACTTTTAAGATTTTGGTGTTCACTTTATGTGGACAAAACCACTTGAGAAAAAGGAGGAGTGCCTCACTTCCCAATGTAATTGGCTCTTTGAAAGTTACTCCAGTGAGTGAGAGTGTGGGGGTGTGGAGGTATAAAAAAAGAAAAAAAAAAGAGAAAGTTACTCCAAATGCAGTGAACTTTTTTTAATGTTAATCAGTGATTATTCAGGTTTCCTCAAAATACTGTGTATTTAACTCTTTTGTGACATCCCAGGCCTCACCTTCAGTGTCCGTGTGGAAGATGGTAGTTTAGAGTCCTCATAATCTGTGTTGGGTGAGGCGGGGTGCACATGCGTGGTGATGCTGTGGACCCCTCCTCTTTATTGCAGAGAGGATTTGTCTGCTCTTGACAGCTCTCTTGGCACCAGACTTGCCTTGAATATTGTTTCAGAAAAGCCCTCCAATCTAGTAATCATTGAGTTTTTAACTTATATTCATGTTTCTGTTTCAGTGAAGATCTTAGACGATGGTTTATTCAACAAGAAATGGATCTGCTTCGATTTCGATTCAGTATTTTACCCAAGGATAAAGTTCAGAGCTTCTTAAAGGATAGTCATTTGCATTTCGAGGCTGTAAGTGTGTATGTGTTTTTTGTATTTTCTCCTTCCTTCGTGTTATTGTTGTTTTGGGGTGACTGGGTGCTACTATATAGTCCAGGCTCAGACTTAGGGCAATCTTTGTGTCTCTCTAGTGAGCACTGGGATTTCAGGCTATCACCATGCTGGGCTTATAAATATATTTTTATACTTATTTGAAATTGTTTCCCCTTTATTATCTCCTTTTAAGTGCCGATATTAGTAAGTAGAGTTCTAGCTCTTTATGTCTTTTTCTTAGGTACGTGGCTCAAACAGTAGCTGATAGGAACTGATATTTAAAAGCACGTGACGTCTAGAGAAGGTTTGTTGGTTGGACAGAGTGAAGGAGTGAACTACATTCTGCAGTTATATAAAACAGAAATGTCTGGGGAATTTAGCACAGAGAAGTGTGGTGGATAGAAGTAGAAAGTGTCCTAGGTGGATCTGTGCTACTGACAAAGAAAAATTGTTTCTGAAAGGTTTCAGTAGTTGAGGGAGTGGGACTGTTTGTGACTTTGGCGTAGGTGGAAGGTTCTTGTCCTGTCTGCAGATGCCTCCTGTGTGTCGAGGCTTGTTACAGGTCAGTGTCACCAAGAGGACAGGGGTAGTTGCTTTTTCAGAACTCGTTTTTTTTTTTTTCTCTCCACTCATGGTTTTGATCAAATTTGGTTGCATGAGGAGAGGCAACGGACATTTAAGTGTCTACTTGGCAGGTGCCTTTTCTTCTTCTAAGTGCCCCTGCGTACTGTCCCCCTATGTGGTGGTATCTAGTGAGTCCTTACACAGGTTCATTGGACTCGAATCCAGTGCTCCCACTTTGATTGTGGCTTTGGGCCTCGATGAAGTCCATTGTTGCCATTATCAACAGTTAATTTATCTTAAGAAAAGAATCTAACTTCAGCCACGTTTATGCGTGTGTCTGGGCATGGGACATGCATATGAGCGTGGGTGCCCATGGAGGCTAGAGGCATTGGATCCCCGCAGGTGGAGTTATAGGCAGTTGTGAGCTTCCTGACATGGGTGCTGGGAATCAAACCCACATCTGTGGAAGAGCAGTTTGTGCTCTTAAGTGCTCAGCCATCTCTCCAGCCTTAGTTTATCTTTTCTTACTAGAAATAAATAATTTTTTAACTACACTGTTATTAAAATTATTGATTTCTAATAGAAGATTGAAAAAAGTTGTCCTTGATGCCTTTTTTAAGCTACAGAATGTCTGAACACATCACCACATATACTTTTAGAAAGTAATTTATTTAGGTACTGGAGAGGCAGCTCAGTGAAGGGCATTTGCTGCTGTTGCAGAGGACCTGGCTTCAGTCCCTAGCACTCAAATAAGCAGCTCACAACTGCTTGTAATTCTAGTTCCAGGAGATCTGATGCCCTTTTCTGGCTTCCTTGAGCCCCAGGCATATATGTAGTCTTCGTATACACATGTAGGAAGTCCTACAGACACATTAAATAAAAATAAATCCTAATCATATGTGTCTCTTTAAATAGAATCACTATATCTTGACATCCTGCTTTGTAAAGTGCCTTCTCCAGGGATGCAGGCTGCAGCTTCCTCTTCTGAGTCCCTCAGTACACTCTCATCTACTTCCTCACAGCACTTGGGCCTTTGTTGCTGTTCTGTATTTGCCCCTGGTGTTTTACAGTCTTTGTGCAGCTTAGTGTTATTTGTGTTTGGTTTTGTAGGTAATGAAAATAAATATTTATATTCAGGTTGACACGATTACCCAGCCGCTTCAATGGCCTTGATCATTACAGGTTTAAAATCAGGGGATGCAGATAAACCTTTGGAATGTTTATTCAGAGTGGTAAGCAGTGCACGCGTTGGTGCTGTGCTGTTATGAATTTTACTCTTTAGTACCTGTTAGTATTGGGCGTCTCCTTTCTGGGACTGTGCTCCTGCACTTCTTGCTGGTGACAGGGCTGCATTACCCACTCTCTCTCAGGCACATCTTACAACTGTGCTTTTTAAAAGTTGGTTTTTTACACTAAAAAAAGTCAGGGTGTTTTAATTTTATTTTGAGATTATAATATAATTACATTATTCCTCTTCCCATAAAGCCCTTCCTGCTCTCTTTCCAATTCATGATCTGTGAATTCTGCCAACTTTGTATTAGAAGCTTTTGAGAAAGAATTAGACTTGTGCTGAAAACGTGGTGACTTTTTTTGATCATTGTCTCTTAAACAATGTAGTTACCCACATAGCACGTATGTTTATATGTATTAAACATAGCCCATGGGGATGGACAGTGTAAGGAGGGCATGTGCATGTAACTGTGCCACTTCCATACCCGAGCTTCTGCTGAGTCTGGTATCTGGGCCCTGGAACCTGTTCACTGCAGGCACCATCCAAGATTCAGTCTGAAGTCCCGGATCCAACCTGGCTCAGTGTTAGCTCCCAGGTCCAGTGTTTCTCATGAGACTTAAGGCAACTGATCTGTGATCATGTAAAATTAATTTTATGTATACAAATGGGTGTGGGGGGTGGGGCGGGCAGGAGGCACTTACATTCAGGTGTTGCTGACAGGCTTACTCCTCAGGTCCCTGTGCATCTTTTCCATCTTACTTTAGGCTTTCCTAATTTTTACCACTTCACTCCTGGAAGTGTGTGTATTAGCTTCAGTTTGATCCAAGTATGTAGTTTGCATTTGAAGACCATCACCCCTAAGCAGGGATTAGTAATGCCTTCAGACTGGGGACAGAGCGAGGGTTTGAGAACAGTTATGAGCATCTGTCATCTGAGATAGTCTTTGAGGAGGAGGCCATGGGACTTGTGCTTTAGGTCCAGGCACATGGGATGGCAGAGTGAGGAGCTGCGGTGCTGTCATACCTTCATCCTGGACGCTGCCTTCCTGGCACACTTAGTCTACCTGGATTTGCAGTGCTTGTGTGCTTTGTATATATTTCTTTGTCTTTTCACTTTTCTTAGGGCTACAGTGACTTCCATCTTCATCCTCATCTGTAAGACAAGGTACTTTTACATCAGGAGGTGATGTGGTAATGTGAATTACGTGTACTGGGTGTGGTGGTGCACGCCTGTAATCCCAGCACTTGGGAGGCAGAGGCAGGTGGATCTCTGTGAGTTCGAGGCCAGCCTGGTCTACAAAGTGAGTTCAGGACAGCCAGGGCTACACAGATAAATCCTCTCACGAAAACAACAACAACAACAACAACAACAACAACAACAACAGCAAGAGCAACAGCCTCCCAAAATATGAATTATGTGTTTGCTTTGATAGAGAAACACGTTCAGAAAAAGGTCTCGTTGATTCTTTTGCACAGTCTTTTCTCTTTCCTTCACTTTTGTGTAGATTGCCATGCTGATGTTATTTCCTTCCCTTTTGTGTAGGTTGCCATGCTGATGTTATTTTATTGGGTAAAAATCTGGAAAAAGTACACTGGCTTCTTTTCTGGTCTTGTGCTGTATGCTTTTGACCCGGCAGTGTGCTGGTCCTTCTGCTTATTTGGTTTAAACTTGAGTTTCTAGCATGTGGCATGTGACTCATGGCACGACAGTGTACAAGACAAGAAGAACTAACACGCTGTCCTTTGCCTTGGGAGCTTGGATGCTAAATCAGGTTTCTAAGAAGGAATAGAGAGGATGACGTATTGTCATCTCTGAAGATTATATTGGATTTCTCGTAGCTGAGTTGATTGACTTAACCTTGAGTCATAACAAAGGTGACTGGGCATCCTTAAACAGACCGCAGCAGTGTCTTCAGGTGGTCAGTTAGGATGGCCAGGCCTTGACAGCCATAGCCTCAGACAGCCCAGTGCCCGATGGCAGCCTGACAATACACTTGGAGGCTTTAAAACGTCTTAGTGTAACTCATTTGACGAGCCAGTGGGTCTGAAGGCAGGGTTCTTTCTTGCACTCTGAGAAGATCAGGACAGTAAAGATGGGCAGGGGACTGCTCTGTGTGCCACAGACTAGATCTGATGCCACTAGAAAGAGCTCGTGCTGGTCAGCTGCCCTTGAGTTCCAGGAAGTGAGAGTTTGCGGAGAGGCTAGTAATCTTATTGCTTGACTGTCTCAAAGCACTTCACATAAAAGTTTGATGGTTTATTTTTGCTTATTTTAAAATGAGTGTCTTATCCTACACCTGGCTATTAGGATTTCTTATCCCATATTTCAAATACCTTTTTTGTTCATTTTTCTCTTAGAATATGTTTCATCTCACTTTTTGTTGTTATCATTAAAAAAATACTTGTTTGTTTGTTTTTGTATGTATAAGCGTGTGTGTAGGTGCACATACCACCACACACAAGTGCAGTTCAGAAGGCAGCTTTTTGGTGGAGTTGGTGGGTTGCTGTGATCAAACTTAGGTTGCCACCCATAGTGGACAAAGCTTAATTTGTTATTTATGAATTTCTTAGGAGCCTTTGGATGCTTTTCTTTGGTTAATATTGCAACATTGATTTAGTCTTTACATATGTGATTTCTTTTTTAAATTTTAATTTTTTTAGACAGGGTTTCTGTCTGTAGCCCTGGCTCTCTGGGAACTCATTCTATAGACCAGGCTGGTCTTGAACTCAGAAATCTGTCTGCCTTTGCCTCCTGAGTACTGGAGCTTAAGGAGTGCTGTTAGCCTGATAGGTATTGCTCTTCTTTGTTCTCTCTGTATAAACCTATCTTAATAACTTACCTGGTGATTTCAGTGTAGGACCACTGACTGGAGAGCTCTGTTCACTTTACACCTGGGACAAAGTGCTTGTGAGAGTTACAAATATATGGTAAACTGAGGTAGAATATGCAGATGTAGGAGAATAGTGGGCAGGAGAATACATCTTTAACATTTTTTTGAAAATTAATTCTTATTTTATGTGAATAACTATTTACTTGTGTGTATATCTGTGCACTGCATGTGTTCTGTGCCTGCAGAGACCAGAAGGTTCCTTGGAACTTGAGTTACAGACAGTTCTTATCCCATCATGTGGGTGCAAGACTAGTCAGTGCTTGTAACCACTGACCCATCTTGATGGCCTTTAACATTAAAAAAAAAAAATCATTAAATTTAATTAAAGATATCCATATAGTATGTTTTGGTCATGTTCTTTCCCCTTATTCCTACTCACCCAACTTCATAATATTTTTTTCTTGTAAGGCAAGGGGGAAAAAAAGCATACAAAAAAGCATACAAAAAAGCATACACACAACCCTCTCTCCTCAAATAGAATAACAACCAGAATCCCCAGAAGGAGTTTTGCGTTGGCCAACTACTCCTGAGCCTGTGGCCCGCCCTGGGCCCTGGTGATACCCAGTGCCACTCCTTTGAAGAAAACTGATTTCCCCTCATCCAGCAGGTGTCAACTGCAAACTAGCTTCTTGGTTAGAGGAGGACCTTTGTGCTCACTTCCCTTTCTCCTCCGTGCTGGGGTGTACATACCTGTGCCATGTGTGTGCTAGAGCCCTCGGAGCTCAAAAGAGGCATGGCATGCACTGGCATTGGAGTTGTAAGTGATTGTGAGCTACCATGTAGCTGGGAGCCAAACCTAGATCCTTGGCATTGACCCACCTCCCCGGTCCCGAGGCCTTCCTTCCTACGGGGCAGCTCACTTCATACTTTTGTTTTTCTAGTGGCCTGTAACATAAAATACAGACCAACCTTATTTTATGTGTCCCAACTGGGCAGATGCAATGTCGATAACTTATAATTGGAGAATAGAGAAAGGTTTGTTGAACTCTCAGCTAGTTGAGAGCTATTCATCTCTGCGTATCATGGCAGGCAGTCCTTTGTAGTATGTTTTAGAATGCATAGAATTTGGGTTTTTCTTATAGAGTTACAGACTTAGATTCTGTTCAGAAGGTGGCTTAAATCTAGGGATTGCCAAAATGTGGACTTTCAAGCTGAATTAATTACCTATTGAAGACTAAAATTTAACATATGTAAACATTTTCAAGCTAACTTGTGGAATTCACATATTTGTAAGTTTTTATATAGTTTCAAAATATAAAATTCCTTAGAGTCACATTGTTTGATTATCATACCTACAACTCTGCCCTTGGAAAATATGACTTTAAATTTGTTTAAGTTTCCCATGTAAAAGGTATATCCTAAATGTTATAGTGCAACAGATAAATGTACATGTACATCTGTACATAAAAGCATAAAATTGACCTTACTAAACATCATATCTAGTGTAAAGTATTAATGAAAATTACTGTGAGATGCTGCTCGTGTTTTCTGAAGCCATTCTGAAATACTGAAATACGTATTTTCATTTCATAATCATTTTAATGTTTCCCATCTTCTCCAAATGCCCTAAAAACTCCCTTCATGGTTGAGGTCATGTGCCAAAGCTTAGTTTGAAGTCTAGGTCAGATTGGCTTTTCTAGATGGTTTGGTGAGGATAGGCATCACCTTGGTATGCTCCTGGGTGTGGTGGCGCATGGCTGTAACCCCAGCGCTTAGGAAGAGGACAGCAAGTCAAGACCAGCCTGGTTCCCAGTGAGTTCCAGGTCAGGTAGGGCTACAAGTGAGACTCTCAAAACAGTGAGAACTAGGGATGTGGGTAATGGCTTGTAAAAAGTGGACAAAAGAAAAAGGCCAGGCGTTGGTGGTGCATGCCTTTAATCCCAGTACTTAGGAGGCAGAGGCTGGTGGATTGCTGTGAGTTTGAGGCCAGCCTGGTCTACAGAGTGAGTTCCAGGACAGCCAAAGCTACACAGAGAAACCCAGTCTCGAAAAACAAAACAAAACAAAACAACAACAACAACAACAAACCCCCCCCCCAAAAAAAAAACAAAAAGTTGTGTTTTCAGTGATGTTTTAGCTAATCTTGCTTACACAGCTCAAGAGAGTAGCTGTAGCAGCCACTATCCCATAGTTCTGGTGCTGCTTTGCTGCTCTGCGACGGTGTGTGAGAACAGACCAGTTGTGTCCCTGTTTGGGGTGTACCTCCATTACTTCTTTACCTACATGGTAATGTGGCTTCCAAGACTTGGTGCTTTTCTCTTGCCTTTGATTCTCCATGGCTTCCTTCTCTTGTTATCTCTGTTAAGTCCGCTGTCCCCAGACCCCTGTTGTAAACAACAGAATCTCTATTGGAACTTAATCTTTCACATACTTCGGCTTCTTTGGGTGACTCAAGGGTTAAGATCGCTTTGTAAATATTAGGAAGTAAGCCATATCCAATCTTGCATGGGGTCTTTATTTCCTGAAGGATGCTGCTGACTGCATTGCGCTGCATCACCTAGAGATGTAAGGGGAGGAAACTGATGACCCACAGCTAATATTTGCTGTGTCTACTGAGTGCTGAGCACTTGGCTGGGTGCTTCCGTGGCTGATATAATTTAATCCGACTCCACAAGCAGTCGGAAGATGAGAGCGGCCAAGCTCTTCCCCCAGTCAGACTAGTGGACATTTTGAGATGCGTAAATGAGAAAACGTTAGTAAGTCTGGATCAGATTTTTTTCCTCACAGGTAGTCCTTAGGTAGCATGGAAAAGAAATGACATTTGAAGTGACATATATATATATGTCAACAATATTATCTTAACCCTCATACTATGTCTGGGGTCCATTACTACCCTGTTTACAGCAATCTGTGCACTAACCCAAAATGACATTAAAAAAATTGTAGCATTCTCTACATCCAGCCAACTGGGTCTAATAATAGTAACCCTAGGTATTAACCAACCATACCTAGCCTTCCTTCATATCTGCATACACGCCTTCTTCAAAGCCATACTATATATATATATCCCCCAAAGCAGGAGGTGGGGGCTTTTTGGGTCTTAGTATTGTTTGGCTGTTCATTGCTCCACTTCGAGACTCTCCTAGAGAGAACCTCTCCAGAGAATGCTTTGGGGCTCTGGGTTCCAGGTGCTGTTCCAGGTTCCAGCAGCAACTTTGGTTAAATTGCTGGGCTGCTGAAATCCTGCCAACTGCGCCAGGGGACTCACCCCTAGGAACTGAGTCCAAAGAGGTCTAAGTACCTCTCCTGTTCCCATTAACCTCTTTTCTCTCCTAGCTAGGGTAGGTGGGTTGGAAGGGAGATGTAAAAATTAAAGAACCCCAGATAAAGTATGTTTGGAGAAGGTCGAAGCCTACACAGCTATGAGATCAGAGATTTTCACTAATGTTGGAAATTAAAGCATTGACTATAATTTTGCCAAAATGCTTTCTTTTAACTAACAATTCTTATGTGAATTAGGACCTAAGTATATTAAATATGCCACAAGTAGTTTCCCATCCTGTAATCTCTTGAGGAAACATACAGCTTAGTTGTTCAGTTTCATTTGTGTGTGGGCATGGGTGTGCTCATGTGTGGAAGTCATAGACGGAACTTGGATACCCCATTTTTTGCTCTCACTTTATTTTGGAAGTGGGGTTTCTCACTGAACCTATGGTACCGTTCTGACTCACCCCCATATCCTTTTTTATCTCTGCCTCCCAGGCCTGCACATGACAGACATCTGTCCACATGCAGTTTTTTTTATGTGGATGCCAGGAATATGAATCAGATCTCAATGTTTGTGTGTCACACACTCTCTCCTCAGCCCCTCCTTACCTGTTTAAGAACATTTTTGGATGTGTCAGTTCATGGCTCATGGTTTACTCATGGGATTGTCAAAGATCATTGTAAACTGAAGTCCAGACACCAAGCTTTGTGCTCCAGTTTGGAATAGTTACATTCAATTCACCAGGCACAGAACAGTTAAGGACTTGAACAGATTTTCCTCTTAGCTCATAAGAAAGAGAGAGATTATCAAGGGAGTGTTGCAGTTAACTTACCAGTGTGGCCTAATGATGTTTATTATCAGGCCTATAATTATTACAGTAGTATTTTCTAACCTGCTAGCAATCAGTCAAGACACAGACACCTGTTACATTTTGAAATAGCCTTAGTTAACCTGGGGCAGGGCAGATATTTATCCCATAGACTACCTCCCATAGTGGGGCAGGTATGGGATCCCTGTCCCAATCCCATGCCCATCTGCTTATAATAATTTCTATCAAGCTACCTCCCATCCATAATCCCAAATACTTCCTAATGTTCTTCAGCTGGGCCAAATCCTCCATCCACACTAGCCATGTGCTTCTCCTCCACCTAACCCATATGATGGCGAGCTTCCTCTCTTCTCTTCCGGTTTCTCTTCTTCTTTCCAAGCTTCTCTCTGTTTCCCCAAGCCTGGGAATCTTAGCCACACCTATCCCATTTGCCAGGCCCCGCTGTGATGGCCTTTTTTTAAAAAAATATTTAATTTTAATTTATGTGCATTGGTGTAGAGGTGTCAGATCTTAGAGTTACAGACAGTTGTGAGCTGCCATGTGGGTGCTGGGAATTGAACCCAGGTCCTTTGGAAGAGCAGGCAGTGCTCTTAACCACTGAGCCATCTCTCCAGCCCTGTGATAGCCTTTTATTGGTCAAACAGGTTAGGCTCTTAGGCAAGGTTGGTTACAGAGATAGCAAGCAGTAGTTAGCATCAAAGTACATCAGACAAACCTCCAACAATTCCCCTTTTCTGTCTAAATAAGAAGGCCATTCTTTTTAATGTACAGTAAGAACAATTATGAAAAATTATAAAAACCAACAGGTAAGACTTACACACATAATGTCTAATCAAAAGATATTTGGCAACCTTGAAGAAATATTATCTATTCTATTTTGGTGAGTCTAAAGTTTTGAACCTAAATCGATATCTATCAAAGCTCATATCTATCAACCTAAAAATATCTATCTAGACCAAAAAGTATCCTCTTAACTCCTAAACAACTAAGCTTAATTTTAAAACTATCTGGTCTTCAACCCCATCAGACACTTGAGAAGGAATAATATTAATTACCTGAGTAAGCAGGAAGTACAGGTTAGCAGCTTCCAAAATGAAAAAAATGGTAGAGACAGTTTGTTCCCTGAACAATCACCCAAAACTCTCTCTAACATTGGAGCTTACTGATTGTGTCATATTGGGCTTTTTAGGAGGGCTTGTTGGCTACTCCAGGGGCTCTGGACTATACAGAATACAGTCTCCCCAGTAGACCATCTAGATATTTTTAAGGTATTTTTGGTAGGTGGTATTATCACATACTTTAGGCATTTAGGAGACAGGATGCTGGAGTGCCTACAGCACCAGATAGCTCTATAACTGAATTTCCCCATGTCTTCCCTGATGTTTTATGGTTATGTGGCGACTTCTCCCCAGCCATACCTTTTCCAATTATTGAACTGAGTATCAAACAGTGTTTGATAAATCAACATGAAATACTAGCTCTGTTTTGCTTTGGGATTGTAGCTAGCATTGTATTGTAAGTGTTAAAGCATTTGAAGATGGTCAGCTTTGGTCTCTCAGAGCTGAGAACCACCTGTGCCTTGCAGGTCCTCAGTGACTCTCATTTGTACTGTGTAAGTGAGTAATACTAAAGAAGCTGACATTCCAGATGTGTTGGGTTTGTATCACAAGTTTTATTTCTTGTGGAATATAATCTTCACTTTAGCTCCCAGTGTCCCATCCTTCTAGTACCTGTTAGAACACAGGACCCTCTTAGTCGAAGAGTCAAAGCAAGATGACAGTGGTAACTATTTGTGCTCTCCTTGATAAGCATGTGAAAGCTCTTTGCTGTGGTGAGTGCATCATGTCCCAGAATCTGTGCGGGGTAGGTGAGCCAACTTCCTTGAGAGAAAGTATCAAGACCGACTGTGTGTTCTCCGGCCCTTTGGAAGGACAGCCCTTCTGTTCCCTTTAGAGACATCTTCTCAGTGCACGTAATGAAGATGCCTTTCTCCTAGGACCATGCCGCCCACAGAATGAGGCTTCTGGTCTTGTGGTCACTTTTGTATACTTTCACTGGGTCACAGGTCTCTTGTCATCTGCCCCATGTAGCTGAGAATGACCTTCAACTCCTGCTTCTCCCAAGTGCTGGGATTACGAGCATACTCCCCCATGCTCACTTTTACACAGTGCTGGACACTGGTCCCAGAGATTCATGAGTGCTGGGCAAACACTTGAGCAACTGAACTCTACCCCCAGACTGTCTATTTTCTTAAATTGTCTGTTCATGGTTCTGACATAAAATATCCCGTTTTGAAGAATAATAATCATGAAAAGAATTTCAAAATGGTTTTGGCCAGTGACATGGGTCAGAGGGTAAAGGCACTTGCCACACGTCTGATGCTCTGAGTTTGATATCTGGGAGTCACACAATGGAAGGAGACAACTGCAGATTGTCTTCTGATCCTCATGTCTTCATGCATGCACCAGGGTATGTTCCACTCTGCAGCAGATAACCAGGTAACTGTGACTTAAAAAAGATGGTGTGTGGTGACTTCTTACAAAGCTGTTTCCCCCTTTCAGTTTTTGTTATTGATGACGATGATGATGATGATAGTGAGCCCAAGCGGGGGGCGGGGTCTCTAGTCATTGTAAACCACCGAGGATGTTGTTTTTGGAGTAGAGCACCACAAATTTGGAGTGTCTGTAGGCAGGTCCAAGGTGGGGGCGTCTACTGACTGAGGTGCTAAGTTAGGCTCTCTCTAGATCCTCTGAGAAGGCTCACCCTCTGAAGCCGGGTCCTTTTCCCTGCATTGTTCATCAACAGTGGCTGGCTTTTCTGCTGCGCTGTGCACACAGTTCCAGGTCTCATTTCTAGAGTTTTGTTTAATTTTATTGTAGTGCTATATTCGTTTTAGTTAAAGGAAATACTTTGTGTCCCAGTGTTAATCTTGGTTCTTGCACACAGTCTTATGACAAGGAAATTTGTCTTTAAATTATGGAAAAGAATAGGGGATGAGGCTAGCAGGATAGAAGGGCAGAGGGCACCGTTAAAGGTTTTTGAGGAGCACCACGGCACCGATCTCTGTGATGCAGATAACTACAGCAGCCTCGGTTGAGACTTGGAATGCTGCGGAGGCATGCTATTTCTGAAGTACTCCTATGTGAGCAAGCCTGCGCGAGAGCAGGGAAAGTTAATCCTGCTGCTTCCTGTGATCCCAACTAAACTACTTTAGCGCCTCTTTTATTTTATTGTGGAATTGAATGAAACCATCTACATGAATTGCACAGTCCTTGGCAAGTACATGGTACATACTGTCTTATTTAATAAGCCCTTGGATTATGGATATACAAACTGAACTGATTCTAAGACTTCTAACTCTGGAAATGGTGTTAAATGTCTAAAGTGCCACGTGTGGTAGTGCTGGGTGTGGAGGTCTAGCCTTTTTTCATTGTAGTACTTGGGAGGCAGAGACAAGTAGATCTCTGGGTTCAAGGCAGCTGGTCGTCTACATAGTGAATTAGGCCATCCTGGGCTATATAGAGACGCTCTGTCTCAAACATAACAGAACAAAAGTAAAGTTAGAGAAGAGATCTTATTAGCAGCAACACTTCTATACATTCAGTTAGACTTTCAGGGTTCTGAAAATTGGCCAGTTCTAATCTTAGCACTAAATTGTTCGACAAATATGTATATTACTTTTGGGTGTTTTTATAAAAGCCTTCCTTTTACATATTCTAGTTAGTATATAAAAGAACGGGTTTCATTATGGTATTTCTTACATGCATGTCATCTTTATCCTCACTTTTAGAACTCTCCTCCCCAGTCTCCCTCCTTCCTGTTGACTAGACCCCCATTACCCTCCCTTAGAGTCCCCTTTCTCCACTTACGTCGTGTGTGTGTGTGTGTGTGTGTGTGTGTGTGTGTGTGTGTGTGTGTGTGTTTATGTAGTTAATTCTAAATCTAAGGTGTATATTAGGGAGCACATGCAATGTTTTGTCTTCCATTTGACTACCTTCTGGCTTTTAAACCCTGCTTGATGCCGACTTTGGCTTAGTAGTTCCTCTTTGTTTTTTCTGTTTCTTATAAATCCCTTCACTTTTTGGAGCTTAGAGGAAAGTTCTTGATTGAAAATGAAATGTTCTTATTTCGGGAGGCTGAGAGTGGGGTAAATGAGAGGTGATGATAATAAAATTGAATATATTCTGACAGATGTTTTTTCCCAAGAAGATGGGCTGCAGGGAACCCACTTGGTTTTGGTATGTGTTTCTTTCTTGGCTGACAGGACTATTGTGCTCTAGAAGTGTCATTTGGGGGAGCCAAAGGACTGTGGTTATCAGCGATCCACTCAGTATAGAAGAGAAAGAATGAAAGAAAGTTCATGCTTTGCAGGGGTGTGTGTGTGTGTGTTTGTGTGTGTGTGTGTGTGTGTGTGTGTGTGTGTGTGTGTGTGTGTGTTGTGTGTGTGTGTGTGTGTGTTTGTTTGTGTGTGTGTGTGTGTGTGTGTGTGTGTTCTCTTTCAATAGGAAATGGTTAGAAGGTTATTAAGAAGTGAATTACATGAAACGTTCAGCATATGTGTAACTCAATTTGAACGTTTTACACTTGCATTTTGTTCATCCTGATGATATCTTAAGAGTTTAAGAGACTCCAGTGTTTTCAGATGAGTAGAATAAGTGTCATGTCCCATCAGAGCCATAGTTACTCCAAATGCAAATGGATTCCTTGTCCCATTGAGGCTTGGGTTAAATATTAAAATTCTCAGCAGTCCTTAGAGCTTTTCCAGTCAGTGAACAGGCTGAACTTTACATGCACTCGGAAACTTTCTTAACAGCGTTGCCACTAGAGTAAGTGCTTACCACAGTTTTGGAAGTGTTTGGTTATCAGTGGGCACCAGAGCCTGGGCTGTGGATGCAGGTTCTTCACGATGAATGTTGTACACTAGACTTGGGGTTTAGAAAGCAGGGCATTCATATCTAGCTCTCTCTGGCCTGGTTTTCCTTTAGCTTGTCTATTTAGCTGCCCCTGTCAGTCAGCTGGCTGTGGATGGCAGCTGGGCTGTTCCTGGGCCCTGCTTTCTTCTTCCTGTGCGGTGATGGGATGGAAGTGCCTTACCACAGGCTCAGGTGTGTAGGCAGAAGCTGCTCATTCTCCCCCCTCCTTGTTTCCTCCCTCCTTCCCTCTCCCTGCCCTTCTTCCTCCTCCTGCCCTTCTTCCTTCCCTCCCCCTGCCCTTCTTCCTCCTCCTGCCCTTCCTCCTTCCCTCCTCCTGCCCTTCCTCCTTCCCTCCTTCCTTCCCTCCCCCTGCCCTTCTTCCTCCTCCTGCCCTTCCTCCTTCCCTCCTCCTGCCCTTCTTCCTCCTCCTGCCCTCCCCCCTTCCCTCCCCCTGCCCTTCTTCCTCCTCCTGCCCTTCCTCCTTCCCTCCCCCTGCCCTCCTTCCTCCTCCTGCCCTTCCTCTTTCCCTCCCCCACCCTTCCTCCAGCTTCTATGTTCTTCCTCCTTCCTTCTGTCCTCCTTCCTCTCCCACGCTCTCACTTCCTCCTTCCCTCCACCCCGTCCTTTCTCCCTCTTCCTCCTTCCCTGACCCCTGCCCTTCCTGCCTTTTCCCTTTTTCTAAGAGTGTTAATTGATTTGATTGTGCCTGGAGTTGACTCTGGAGAGTTGATTAAACAAACAAACAAACAAAAACCTGAATCTTTTTTCTTTAGAATTTTTTATTAATTTGCCCAGGTGGACAAAACTATCCTAACTTTTGTAAAATGCTGGATTTCAAGAAGTGAAGATTAACTTAAATTATATTTCTTTGTTTTTACTGGATATGCTGTAAAATTAGATAATTAACACAGTTTAAAGGAGATAATTAAGCAAGATTTAGAGGAATTCTAACTGGTGAATACTGTTTCACCTTTTAAAACTAAGGCATTTTACTAAATTATGTAAAATACTGATTAAAAGGCTTAATTTGTTAATCATCTCAGTTTGATTAGAGACAGATGCTGATTATCTAAGTGGACCTTTCAGAGATGACTTTCATTATTTAAAATCAACTTGTCAAACTAATTAAGACATTAACTTAAGGAATCGCACATGCCAGTAGTTACCTGTGTGCTAGTTCTGAGTCAAGGCCTTGCAGGGTAACTCACAAGTGCTCGGCACTAAGGCTTCTGGGTAAACACTGAAGATTTCACTGGTCAGGCTGGGGGTGTAGAGGGCTTGCCTGGCACGCCTGAAGGCCTGGGTTGCTTCCCAAGCACCTCAAACCGGTTGTTGCTGCACATGTGTCTGCAGTCCTAGTAAGGATAGGGAGGTGGAGCTGGGAGGACCAGAAGGGCCGGAAGTCCAAGGCCAGTCTATGCTACATCATCACTTTGAGGCCAGATGGGATACATATATGAGCCAGTCAAAAACCAGAACAAAGCAAAGTATCAAAATGTAAGAGTTGGACGGACCTTCCTTCCTTCCTTCCTTCTTTTCTTCCTTCTTTTCTTCTTTCCCTCCTTCCTTCCCTCCTTCCCTCCATCCTTCCTTGAGCTTATTGAGCTTCTTGGATTTTGTTAGATTTTCCTGGTCTCGCCCTTGTTAGAACTGTTGGGCTTTGGGCTCTGATCTTCCCCCCGGGTTTTCTTCCTATTATAAGGCAGAGCAGCACACAGAAGCAAAGGTTTATGCATAGAAAAGGAGGAATGCAGCACACACATATTCCAGGCTGTCTCTACTTGTAGCCAGATCGTCCTTTACACAGCTAAGAGGTGGCAGGAAGCAGAGGTCAGCGTGGGCCAGTGTCAGGGAGGCAGGGCGATTGTGAGTGCTCTCCAGGCTTAATGCTCCTAGGGTTGGGTGCCACTGCTGTTTATCAGGTGTTCCTCCTCCCTGCTTTGTTTGCTTATGTGTAAGTCAGAGGATACAGTGACATTACCTATCAGTTCAACGGCCACAACACAGCTGCAAAGCATCAGAGCAGTGTCTGCTACTCAGAACGCTCACAACAAGCTGTTAGTCATGAACTGTTGTTTTCATTCTTCCAGCTTTTGCATAAGATTTGTGTAAGAATGGTGTGTGTGTGCGTGTGTGTGCTGTGTGTGTGTGTGTAACATTGGATAGAACTCAGTGTGCACTTGAATCATTTCTATGTGCTACATGTGTATTCCAAGTTAAAGAAGTTGAGGAACTATAGCTAATAGAAATAGCTAATGGAGCTGGTCACATGGCCTCAGGTGGTGTTCATAACTACCTCTTCCTACTGCCCATTTCCTGCTACTGTCTGTATTTCCTCCACCTGATGATGAGCACTTAAAAAGTGGGCTTTTAAGGTACAGAGGGAGGTTCATTTAAAGCAAGCTACTTTCTTAGGATATAAACAGGTTATAGTGGGCTAGGATAAAGGTGGCACAATGTTCCCCTCTGGCAGATTCGTCATCCAGCTGTTAGCTCTGTTACATGCCTGTTAGAGTCTATCCACTTCCATTCAGCTTCATTGCCACTCTTGTCATTTGGGCTATCATGGTTTCTCACTCAGCCCATCATTCACTCTGAAGTGAGAGTGTAGCCCCTGTACAGTCCAGTATGTGTGTGTGTGTGTGTGTGTGTGTGTGTGTGTGTGTGTGTGTGCGCGCTTGCACACTTGTGGAGGCTGACGAGAGTGTTGAGTGCCCTGCTCTATCTATAACTCCTTGAGATAGGACCTCTTACTGAACCTTGAGCTAGGCTGGTAACAGGAAGCCAGGCAATCCCCATCACCCCTCCACCCAATAGTGCTGGGGTTACAGGTGCTCACAGGGTTACAGGGCCATCCCCAGATGTTTTTGTGTGGGTACCAGGATCCCATTGCAGGTCCTCATGTGTGTACAACAATACACATTCTTACCTACTGAGCCATTCCTCCAGCCTCATTCATCTGATTTCTTAATCACCATTCCTTTCAAGTCTAAGTGAATGCTGTTAATTTTGGAAATGTTTTGCTTCTTTGATCTTAAAGACTCTTCTGTCTGCTTCACCTGGTTCTGACTCATTAAGTCAGGCCTTAATATTGCATAGATTTTTCTTCTAGACACTTCTCCAAGATTGTCCTAGAAATGTATACTTGGATTAGGTATTCTGTACTGCTCCTATCAATGCTTTTGTGCCTGAGTGTCAACGCCATCCTGGCTGTGAGTTCTGTCTTTTCAGAGTATGACCCTTCTGTCTTACTTGTTATCAAACACGATGTCCAACCTATAGGAAGTAGTTAATATATGCTGGTTTAATGAAGGGGTAAGTAAATGAATTAGCTCCTTTCAGTTCAGTATGTGTGTGTGTTTGTGCACTCGTGAAGGTCAGAGGAGGATGATAACAACTGTTACCCAGAACAGAATATAGATTAGCTTCCTAGAAACTATTTGGCTTTTAAGTGTTTATTATGCTGTTATTATTGTTATTTTACACTATTAAATTTTGGGTTAGTTTGTTATGCAGTATTATAATTGAAATTGACAGCTAAGATAGGACTTCAACTTTCTTAACTTTGAGTTAAAAAGAAAACATTGCATCCATAGTGTGCCCAAATAACCCTTCTATGATTTGGAAAGGTATTATGAAATATAAGGAAATATTTGTTACTCAAGACTGTTGGTGTGATAGTTAAAATTCCAATAATCGGGTGAGTGGAGAAAGTAACCCTTAAGGGAGGGGCCAGACATTTTGCTGACAAATACTTTTACCTTCTAGAAAATTGGTATGAAAGGCTGCTTAGAAAGAATTAGTTGAAGAGGGTGGAGAGATAGTTCAGTGGTTAAGAGCCCTGGCTGCTCTTCTGGAGTACCCAGGTTCAGTTCCCAGCACCCACATGGCAGGTCACATCTGTCTGTAATTCCAGTTCCTGGGGCATCTGATGCCTTCTTCTGTCCTCTTGAGGCACCAGGCACGAATGTGATGCATAGACAAACATGCAGGTAAAACACCTATACATGTAACAAATAAAATAAAAGCAATAGGAGAAGTTTGTGACCTTTTCATTCTGAAGAAGATTTGCTTGGGGTTTGAGAATCTTTTTGAGACTTCCAAAGATAGCTTTTTCTGTTGGAGGACACTGGGATGGCAGGTGTAACATATCAGGCGTGTGGTGATGAGGTTATGTTTTTCTGTGGTGGTCTTCATCCTTGAGAACTTTCCAAAATATAATGTGCGTATTTTACAGCCTAGACTGTGGATTGTTCCTTCTGCTTGCTAACTACAGGTCATTTAGGATGTGGTAAATACCTCATATATTAAGGGCATCATGCAGATGCTTCTGGGGGCATTTAAAATACTTTCTTAAATAGGAAGAGAGATAGATGAATGGATCAAAGCAATTCTAAGGTATTATAGATACCACACCATACAGACCTACATTCTGGTGTGGCCTTCGAAGTGGCTGTGGATTTTCAGCCTTTTTAAGATTTTTGGGGAGGGGGGAGGGCTGTGGAGATGGCTTAGAGGTTTAGGCACCGGCTGTTCTTCTGAAGGTCCTGAGTTCAGTTCCCAGCAACCACATGGTGGCTCACAACCATCTATAATAAGATTTGCTGTTTTCTTCTGGCATGCTGGCACACATGCAGGCAGAATACTGTATAAATAATAAATAAATAAATAATTAAAAAAAAGATTTTCAGCATTTACTGCTCTCCACTAGTTCTTGAGATGAGGTTTTGTTCATGAGGCAAAGACTACTAAAGTTATATAGAAAATCTGTGGGGATAGTTTTTTGTTGAAAAACTGAAAATGCATATATAAAACCAAACCCTTTTCTTCTGTCTAGGAGGCGGAGCAAGTGGCCCTCCTGTATTGGCAGGCACTGTGGCAGTTCTTGTGACACTTTGCTTAAGGACAGCAGAGTTCTAGGTGGATGCAAACACTCACATAGCCATTTGAGTCTGCTGCTCACCTTCAGAATTCCTTAAGTTGCATCTCCTTTGAGTTTTAATGATCTTCGTGGAGACGCAAACCAAAATAAATGACATGCAGCATTAAGAGTCTTCTTTAGTCCTATCCCTTGGGGAGAGTGAGGCATGGGAGCTGCAAGTCAAGGCTGGCCTGCACTATATAGTAAGGTCAATGGCAGCCTGGACTATATAGTAGGACCCTGTCTCAAAAACACAAAAAATTTTTTTTCTTCAAGGTGCTATTATTTCTGTAAAATACATATAGTATTTCCTACTTTTCTTTTATCAAAATTAACATATATAACCTGGGATGTATAGATAAGGAACAGTGACTGGAACCATTAGAAAGCAATCAGTGTCAAGATTATAACAGTGTTATAATTGATTTAGAATTCATTAGTTCGGTATTTGCTCTTTCATTCTGTGGTTTTTGTGACATAGCAGGTGGAGTTGGACGGGACCAGAAGAAGACACCGGAGGAGTTACAGGAATGTTAGCTGACGTGGGGGCTCACGTTAGAATTAGACTATATGCTCCAGACTCAAGGCTGAGGTGCCCCCGATAAAAAGAGCAAGGCAGAGGACCGACATGGGCAGTGCACAGTTCTTCCTGTCACCTTTGGAGTTAGAGGACACAGCCTTTTGTATTTGAATCTTATTTTAAGTGTCAATAAAGCACTTGGGCGTTGACAGAATGTAATTAGGGATGTAACTGTAGTTCAGGACAGGGTATAGCCAAATGGAGGAGGCTGTTGTGGACCATGAAGTGTAATGTGTGTGAGGCATATCACAGGGCTTTCAGTAGGTATGGATAAGAATGCTAATTTTGGGCTGGACAGATGGCTTGGTGGTTAAGAGCTCATATTGCCCTCGTAGAGGACCTGAGTTCTGTCTCCATGTTGGGAGGTTCAAAATATTAGCTCATAACTGCCTGTAACTCTAGTTCTGGGGACCTGGGAGTATCCCTCTAACCTCTGTGGGCAACCACACACAGGCACATATAATTAAAAAGAATAAAATGAAATTTAAAGAGAATGTTAATTTCATGGTAGGTGTTTTGAATTGATGAGAGCCAGAGCTGTCAGATTGGGCTAGGTGGCTGTTGGGTGGCCCTTAGATCCTTCCCTTTTAGTTGGCTGCTTTGAGTGGAGTTGTTATTCAGCATTCTCTTTCACAACTATCCTTGCTGTTTTGAACACAGCACAGTGGCTCTGATGGGCTTTATTCTCACTGCAAGGCCCATTGCAGCCATGGCCAGTGTGGAAAGTGGCCAAGTCCTCACTCAGGAAGCCTTGCTCTAGGCATGACTGTTTCAGACACCTAGCCCCAGCTTTGGGAGACTCCATTATGTTTAAAGCTCACACTTGCTCAGGAAAGGAGAGGAAGCAGCGTTCCAGTGACTCAGCACAAAGCCTGGGATTGCTGCAGTCCAGAGCTGCCGATCCTTGGGGCTGGTCATGTTTGTATGTGCGGCTGTGCACAGGAGCGAGGGCTTGCCACTTGCTCCTTCTTTTCTGTTTATATAAACAGGCTATTTTATATTAGTCCAGCTGAGTCCATGAGATGTTGCATGTTACAGAAAATTCACATAATCATGCATATGTAGCGTGGGAGACTGTGAAAATACTAGTTTTAGGAAACGGTAGGATAACTTGGTGTTAGAATGTTTGATCTAGTCTGTGAGTTATGAAAAAAGAAAAGACATTTCTGTGGTTAGGCTAATCAGGAATGTTGCATCACACTGGCAGAAAGGGGATAGAATTCTGACAGACAGCATGCCATCCATCACCTTGGAATGTTGGGATAATTGTGTGAGTATTAAAGTGTTTGGTCAGCATAGTAGGAAGTGCTTTCCAGTGTTTAGTGCCGGTGTGCGCATGTGGACTGCTCCTAGAGTAAATGCTCTCTCCCTTTGCCCAGGTTCAAGGCAAAGCTAGTGTTCACCCATTTGAATTTGAATACAGTGGACATGTAAATTTAATAATTCCCAACTTGTTTGAATTAATCTACAGATTTGATTCATTAGAGTCTGCAAGAGAAAACAATAGCAGACTGATTTTCTGAAATCAATATGGCAGCGATAGTGATCTCGGTTGAGGACACTTGCCACCTTTCCTCCCTCGCTTAGAGAAGTGATGCTCTTTAGTGTCCTGATAGCTGGTGGACTTGGAGGACTTCAGCTGTCATCATGGTTTTCATTAATCAGGGTTTGACTGTCTCTTGTCCAAGAAACTGGAAATGACCAAGTGGCTGTCTTATGTAAGGACAGACTCAAGTGCAGTTGAACAGTTGTCTACTGGGCTGCATTGTGAAAAACGGGGAAAGAAAATTACTTTCTCTGTGTTTTTGGGAAAACATTTGCCAGTTGGAGCCTCAAAGAAGATTGAGTTTGGAAGGTTTTTAATTGTGCACTGAAAGGTTATTGCAGAAGATAACATAAGGGAGCGTCATAAAGAAGAAAATCGGAAGCTCAGTAACGGAACACTGGAGAGAAGCAGGCGTCCTGCCAGCTGACTGAGAACGTGGAGTAAATAGTTTGGACTTAAAGAAACAGTAACACATTTCAAAGACTTGCTTCCCTGAGTTTACTAGTAAATCTGTGAGAATCAACTCCAAGTGATGTGTGAAGCGTGCTCTGCTTAAAACACTTCTTGCCTTTCACCTGTAATGCTGGAAGGTGAGAGGGTTTATGAGTAGTTCATACTAAACTATGGGAAAAAATGGAGTAAAATGAATTATGATATTGTAGTTTAGTCTCTCAACTTGATTTGTAGTTAAATAATATTTCCCAAACAGAAAAACATGTGGGTGCGAATGTGGAAGCAGGAGATTTAATAAAGAATATAAATGGAGCCAGGCCTTTGTGGTGCACACCTTTATTACCAGCACTTGGGAGGCAGAGGCAGGTGGGTCTCTGAGTTCGAGGCCAGCCTGGTCTACAAAGGAAGAATTCTTCTCCAGCCTGCCTCTGCCTCCCTAAGTGCTGGGATTACAGGTGAGTGCCACTGTGCCAGCTGAGAATTCTTTTCTATTTGTTCTGCTTAGATTTCAGTAGGGTTCTTAAATATATAGATGGTGTCTTGTCTAGAGCTTGGGAACTTCTCTGCCGTCATTGTATTAAAGCCCCCATTCTTTTGGCTGTCTGGAGTGCCAAGCAGATGTGTTATAGGTCTTCTTAGTTTTTATACCTCACTTTCTTCTTTCTTCTTCTTAGCAGTGCTTATCTGCTGAGCTACAGAACTGTTATCTCTCAGTTTGATGCTTCCCTAGTCTGTTTTGTTTACTCTACTCTTAATGAAATTTTGATTTTGATTATTGTGATTGTAGATTCTCCCCCTCCCCCCCGCCAAGTGGTGAGGGGTAGGAGGTTGGACCTAAGATCTCCATACATACTAGGTACACACTCCACCACTGAACTAGATCTTGAGACCTCTTTTTGGGCCAGTTTAAAAAATTGTTTTATTTTCTTACTTACTGTGTGAAATGCGTTTATTGGGATTGTTCCCTAGATCCTGAATTAGCTGCTTTCCCTGCTTGTGCTGGTTGGTGTTTGTCACCTCGACGTGAATCTGCACGTACCTGGGGAGAGGAACCTCACTGGAGAAAAGGCCTGCCTATAGGCAAGACTGTGGGAGCTTAAAACTTGGTGGGAGAGCCTGTCCCACTGTGGGTGGTGCTGCTCTGGCCATATGATCCTGGCCTGTATAAGAAGCAGGCTGAGCAAGCAAGGCAGTAAACAGCATCCCCTGGGTCTCTGCTTCAGTTTCTGCCTCTTCCTGCCTTGAGCCCCTTCCCCTTGCTCCCTTGATAAGGACGGCCAGCCGTAAGCCAAGAAGAACCTTTCCTCCCTAGTTGCTTTTGGTTAGGTGTTTTACAGAGCAACAGAAGGCTACCCGAACAAACTCCTGGCCTCAAGAGATTGTCCTCAGCCCCCTCTGTCACTGGGACCGGTGCACTGGTTCCTTTTCCCCACATTGTCATAAGTCCAGCCTCTATTGGTAGAGAGGGGCTGCTGTTGAGACTTAAATTAAAGTGAATTCCTTCTAAATTGATATTATAAGGTTCATGTAACAGCTATATTGCTTTAATTGTTTCAGTGCCCATGTGTCCATTAGAAGAACTGGTGAAGGAATGCTTTTATTTAATAGTGCTATTTATTTTTACGTTGACCCAGCCATGGCTTCATAATATTTAACTTATTTCATGGGTATCTTTGTTAATTACTCATTTTTTGCTCCATTTCTATCACTGTCTCCTATGATGTGTTGTGCTCTGCTCTCCCCTGGAGTGCTTTCCAGTTAGCACAGCTGAGCATTCCTGTTTTCTTATGTGAGTTTTATCTTTTGCTAACCTATATGTTTTTCATAATCTCCCACTGATAATTGTAGTCTTTTGGTATTTCATTATACAGCACTTCCCCCACTCCTTGGTCTATATTTTTTTGAATTTCTTAGGTTGAATGCTGTCACCGTCAGTATTTGTATTTATTAGTCAGGGAACATGTATTGTAATAAAAACTAAGAATCTATAAGTAGAACACCTTTATACTTAGGCTCATGTTCTAGTAAAAATTCATAAGTATAAATTCCTATACTACAGTATAAAGATATTGCAGTATTCTGTGTTGAAGTGAATGGCTATATATAGGCATAGAATAAGAATCACGCTTTTTGAGGACCTGTGGGGAAACTTTGCAGAGATAATGTGTGAGATGTATGAAATTCTTCCAGTAGAAACATAAGGTGTGGAAGGGTATTTCAGAGATAGTCAGTCTATGTGACGTCACAGAGGTGAAGGTCATGGTGTACCATAGGAAATGCAAGTAAGTTGGTGAACAGAAGACAGTATATTTTTTAGAAAGAAAAGTAAAACTAGGAAGAATTTAAAGGCCCAAGAAAACCTTACTGGTCACAGGCAGCCTGTGTAGTGGGGATAATAGGGAGGGTCAGCTGTAAGAATAGGAAGTTGCCCGGGAAGAACGTTCGTGAGTGTGGGCTGCGGGGAGGCTGACCGGTGCTGGGCTGCGGAGGTGGAGTGTGCCTGTGACAGAATGTGTTTTAGTCATCTGCGTGACTTCGTCCATTGTGAGCAGTGGCAAGAAGGTTTATGCCGTGATGTTGACAAGGTTTGGGTTTGGACTTTGTCTTTCCACCTCCTGAGAAGACTCTGCATAGCAGGGTGCCAGAAGGTTTATTGCCTTCAAGGTGCTGGATGTCACAGAACAGCGAGCCATAGAGGAGGAGGCCCTGACTAGGTAGAGGGAGTATGTAGGTTAGTATTTGCTAGGGCGGTGTCCTTGAGAGATGAACGAGGAAGAGCTGTGTGAGTGGAGCGGGTCAGTAGAGGACCAGGTGGAAATTGGTACCTAGGAATGAGTTCAGCAGAGTACGCGAGTGAGTGAGGTGGACAGGGGATGGTGGTTGGATTAAGTAGGAATAACTGTAGGAGCAGAGGGATGCCAACTGAGGGGGAGATGAAGAGGCACAAGAGGGGAGTAATACAGCTGAAGAGTCAAAGAGAACTTAGCTTCCTGCTTGGCATAGATTGTATTGTAGTATATTCTAGTTCTTTCTCTTATTTCTATATGATTAGATACTTCTATATGTAACTCACTTTCTGTTTAATATACTTTTACATTTGGTCTTAGGGATGGATCTAAGTTTTGAATAATTAAATTTTCCTTTAAAACTTTAAAAATTACGTTTATTTATTATTTATTTGTGTATGTGTGTGCATGCATATGTGTGTACATGCTATGACGTGTAACTAAAAGGCAAAGGACAACTTGCAGGAGTCACTTGTCTCTTTCTCCTGTGTGGGTCCTAGAGCTTGAACTCAGGTCATCAGTCTTGGTGGCAGGTGCCTTTCCTGCTGAGCCATCTTGCTGCTCTTGAGTTAGTTGGGATTTCTTCATGCTGCTATCCAAAAGAGTCTGGATGGTCCCATTTATTAGATGGTGCCTTATTATTTACTCATCGTTACTTTAGGTATTCCTGTATTAACAGCATATTTGTAGGCCATATTGACCTAAGAGCGATTCGGCCATGCATTGGAGAGAGGTGGAGATAGTTACAAATACATGACTTGAGTAGAGGTGACTTCTGGATTTGATGCCCGACATGGGCTTTCTAGGCTCCCAGCTCCTAGGCTCCCAGCTCCAGGCTGGGATATGGCATATCTTACAGTGTGCCTGTGTGTGCGGGTGGTCTGTATTTCTCAGCACACCCGTTGCTTTAGCACTTCTACTATGACTTACACTATTTATGTGTAGGCTGGTGCTTTAGTGCCTGTGTGTGCACTGCATGTCAGCAGGAGCCTGCAGAGGTCAGAGGGCATAGAATTCCCTGGAATTAGAGTTTTGGCAGTTGTGAGCTGCCATGTAGTGCTGGGAACTGAATGGGGGTTCTATAAGATCAGTGCGTGCTCCTAACTCTTGAGACATCTCTCCAGTCCCTCCATTATGACTTTTCAATCTCTTTTTAGCTGTAGTTGCTTGAATAGTTTCTGGAATTAGGTCTCTGGGATAAGTCATCTCAGGTCTCTCTGAGGCTCCCCTTTGCCCCCTTTGCCTCCCCGTCCCACCCCCAGCCCAGGCCAAATGGCTTTCTTGGCCATTTGCTCCAGAGGCACAGTCCTTTTCTCCTGCTCTCCACAGGGCTGGAGGGTACCCTAGGCCTAGCAGAGCTCTTGTTCCTCAGGTGAGTACAGCAGCCAAGCCTTCTCCTTTCACAAGAGACTGCTGCGTTCACAGTTCCTTGCTTTCATCTGCTTCTACTGTTACTTTGGCTTGCTTAGGAGACTGGAGATTTCTGGTATAAATTAGTCTTTGCTACGTAGCCCCAGATGGCCTGCTATTTGCTATGTGTAGCCCAGGCATCCTTGAACTCAGACTCTTCCCTCAGCTTCTGGTTCCACTGTGGTCGTAGTAGTAGTAGTAGTAGTAGTAGTAGTAGTAGTAGTAGTAGTAGTAGTAATAATAATAATAATAATAATAATAATAATAATAATAATAATAATAAACTTTATATAATATAATATAATTATAATTCTATTATGACTTTATTTTAAAGAAGTTTGCTTTCCTATAGAAGAGAAGATTTGTGCTTTAATTAAAAAAAAAGTAGTCTTTTTAATTGTAAATTTTGGTACATTCCATATGTGCTCATTCTGCTACAGTGGAAAAAGCACTGTTAATGTAACCAGGTGATTGATCTTTACATCGATCAGCTTGGCAGTATTGCAGAGACATCAGCATACTTATTAGAATGTCAAGATGTTAAATTATCACCCATCTTCTAATATAATGCTTTAAATGATTATAAATGACAGCCTTGTGAGTGACACACGACAACACCCTATACATTTTAGTTAGCACAAGAGCTTAGTGGTGTTTATTTCCTTTCTGACTTTCTGACTTTGTGTTTGTGATTTTCCAATTAATTTTTTTCCCAAAAATATGACTGTCTTTTGTACATTTAAATGAAGACATAATTCAGTTGAAAATACAAAAATAATTTAATATTTATTTTAGCTTGATTAGTATCTGGTTATAACGTTTATGTTGCAACTATAAAAACAAAGAATAACAATACTTGTCCCTGGTCACAGGCCAGCCAGATTCCAAGGCAGGGCACAGAGATCTCAGTTCCCAATGGGGGGCATGTCAAAAAGTTCTCCAGCTGCTTTTTTTTTTTTCTTTGTTTACATTTTTATTTTTATTTTTTTTCCTTTTTTAAAATTAATTTATTCATATTACATCTCGATTGTTAGCCCTTCCCCTGTTTCCTCCCCTCCCTCCCATTTCTCCCCTTCTCCCCTCCCCTATGTCTGTGACTGAGGGAGACCTCCTCCCCCTATATATGCTCTCAGAATATCAAGTCTCTTCTTGGTAACTTGCTATCCTTCCTCTGAGTGCCACCAGGTCTCCCCATCCGGGGGACGTGGTCAGAACAGGGGCACCAGAGTTCGTGTGAGAGTCAGATCTCACTCTCCACTCAATGGTTGAGAGTATCATGTTTGTCGGCTAGGTCTTGGTAGGGGTTCGAAGCTTACTGCCTATATTCTCCTTGGCTGGTGCCTTAGTTTGAGGAGGACCCCAGGATCCAGATCTGCCTGTCATAAAGTTCTTCTTGTAGGTTTCCAGGACCCTGTGGGTCCTACTATTTCCTCTTTCTTCCATGCTACTCTTGCCTAAAGTCTCAATCGGATATCCTCTCCTCTGACCCACTTTCTTGGTAAGTAAAGATTTTCATGGTACGTATCCCTTGGACTAGTGTTTTGATATAAGTGAGTATATACCGTTTGTCTCTTTTTGCTTCTGGGTGAACTCACTCATTATGATAATTTCTAGATCAATCCATTTGTCCACAAATTTTGGGAATTCCTCGTTTTTAATAGCTGAGTAGTATTCCATCATGTAAATATACCACAGTTTCTTAGTCCGTTCCTCTACTGAGGGACACTTAGGCTGTTTCTATGTTCTGGCTACTATGTATAGAGCAGCTATGAACATGGTTGAGCATATGTCCCTGTTATGTGTTAGGGCATTTTCTGGGTATATTCCAAGGAGTGGGATGGCTGGGTCTTGAGGAAGCCCTATTCCCATTTTTCTGAGAAAGCGCCAGATAGCTTTCCAAAGTGGTTGTACTAGTTTGCATTCCCACCAGCAATGAAGGAGTGTTCCTCTCTCTCCACATCCTCGCCAACATGTGGTGTCATTTGAGTTTTTGATCTTAGCCATTCTGATGGGTGTAAGATGGAATCTCAGTGTCGTTTTGATTTGCATTTCTCTGATGACTAACGAGGACGAGCATTTCTTTAAGTGTTTCTCGGCCATTTGATATTCCTCTGTTGAGAATTCTCTGTTAAGTTCCAAGCCCCATTTCGCAATTGGGTTATTTGGTTTTTGTGGTGTTTAATTTCTTGAGTTCTTTATATATTTTGGATATTAAACCTTTGTCAGATGAAGGGTTGGTGAAGATCTTTTCCCAGTCTGTAGGCTGTCGCTTTGTTCTCTTGACAGTGTCTCCTGCCTTACAGAAGCTTCTCAGCCTCATGAGGTCCCATTTATAATTGTCGACATTAAGGCCTGGGCTGTTGGTGTATTGTTCAGGAAGTTGTTTCCTGTGCATATGTGTCCCAGGCTCTGCTCCACTTTTTCCTCTAACTGAATTAATGTCTCTGGTTTTAAGTTGAGGTCTTTAATCCACTTGGACTTGAGTTTTGTGCATGGTGATAAATAAGGGTCTAATTGCATTTTTCTACATGTAGACATCCAGTGAGACCAGCACCATTTGTTGAAGATGCTATCCTTTTTCCATTGAATGGATTGGCTTCTTTGTCAAAAATCAAGTGAGCAAATTTGTGTGGATTCATCTCTGGGTCTTCGATTCGATTCCATTGATCCACCAGTCTATTGCTTTGCCAGTACAATGCTGTTTTAATTACTGTTGCTCTGTAGTACAACTTGAGATCAGGTATGGAGATTCCTCCAGAGGATCTTTTGTTGTATAGGATTGTTTTGCTATTCTGGGTTTTTTATTTCTCTATATGAATTTGAGAATTGATCTTTCAATATCTTCAAAGTATTTTGTAGGTATTTTGATAGGAATTGCGTTGAATCTGTAAATTGCTTTTGGTAAGATGGCCATTTTTACTATGCTGATTCTCCCGATCCACGAACAAAGTAAATCCCTCCATCTTCTCATGTCATCTTCAATCTCTTTCTTCAGAGGTTTGAAGTTTTTTTCGAATAAGTCCTTCACTTGCTTGGTTAGAGTTACTCCTAGATATTTATATTGTTTGTGGCTATCGTGAAGGGAGTAGTTTTCCTAATTTCTTCCTCTGCCTGTTTGTCATTTGTATACAGGAAAGCTACTGACTTTTTTGAGTTTATTTTGTATCCTGCCAATTTTCTCCAGCTGCTTTTTATGTTCACAGTGACAGTAACGATTAGGTCACAGGGCATTTGGGAAGCAAATCATTAATAAAGAACCTATATTTTTTAGAAAGAGTAATAGCAATATTGTACATTAAAAGCAGAAATAGCCTTTACTTTAGCACACATTTTAAGTTTCATGATAAAAAGACTCAGTTGTTTTTGCTTGTCTGTTTGAGTGTTCCCAAGTACAGTGTGCTATACTTGCATCTTTAATGCTGGCCCCACAGGCCTTTCACCTCTAGTACAGGTTTGCTTTGCATGACACTAATACCTAACCTCCTTCCCTCCCCAATCATGCCTCTTTCCATAGGGGATTCAAGGGAAGTTAGAACAAGATAGAGATGTCAAATTATATACGAACAGTGCTAGATAATTAGGACCCGACAAACAGTAAATAAACACATCACCATCTACCTTGTGGTTAGAGCCTCAAACAGGAATTTCTCTCACACCTTCATTTGTAACTCATCAGTCTCCACCTCTAAAATGTGTCCTGAATCTTTTCACTTTCATTTCCTGCTCATTCTCTTTTAATTTAGGCTGGCATTGTCTTTTTGATAACCAAGTTAAATCTCTTTCCTTTTAATCCCTCTTACAATTTATTCTGCTCTCAGTAGTCATTTAAAACCCAGTAAATAAAATCTTACCTTTCCTCCGTGATGCCTCTGTTGAGTGTCCCTCTCAGTCCTCGCACAGGGGGCCCAGGCCTTGGGTGCTTCTTTAAGCATCCCCTTCCCCACAGTGCACCATGCCTTCAGCTTGGCCTGTTTTTTTTTTTTTTTTTGCTTCAGGCATCTTTGCTGGTGTTCCTGTAGGAGATGCCTCTGCCTCGGGTTTTGTGTGACGAAGACTCGTCCTTCAAGGTTTTGTTTGTATTCCTTAAATGACTAGAAAGTATCCATTCTGAGGGCTTTCTCAGTTTTCAGGATAGGCTGTCAGCTGATGGCGTCTTAGGCTTATGTTTCACAGACAAGATTCATCGTTCTCGCTGGAGCTGTCTCTTGTAGGTGGTAGCAGGGTTAGGTACGGAGTAGGACTTCTGTCTGGAAGACAATGGATGGCTTCTAGGAAAAAAAAGCCAGATGAGATGTCATTTTAGGAATTTATAAGTTGATTTTTAGGGAAGAGGATTCTTTTTCCTGGAATATGATTTTTAGACTAGTGATATGTACAGTAAAATCATTGTTGGAGAAATGTTGAGGAAAATACACATCAGGACCTAGTTTAAAGGTCTGTGTGGTGCCTGGGCTGGTAGTTTAAAGTGCTCCACCAGGGGCTGGAGAGATGGCTCAACAGTTAAGGGCACTGACTGCTCTTCCAAAGGACCTGAGTTCAATTCCCAGTACCCACATGGCAGCTCACCCACCCTGACACCCTGACACAGACATATATACAAGTAAACACCAATGAATATAAAATTAAAAAAATTTTTAAAGTGCTCCACCGGCCATTCTGGTAGGCATACTTGTTTAAAGACTGAGGCCTGAGAGTGTGGACTCAGGTAGAAAACTTGTGGTCAAACCATATAAGCATGGTGGAATATTGTTATTGGATGTTTATAGAAGCCTAAACTTTGGAAAGCCATATTTACAACTTTGGAGGCCATTGTAGTAGAGCAGGATTTGCAAAGTGCTACATTCAACATTGTTATTTTGGATGGAAAGGAACTAATCAATACCATATATTCACATACATGGTATCTATATAGAACATACATTTATTTATTCTTTTGTGTTTTTATTTTCTCTTTTGTTTTCTTATGTAACATAGACTGGCTGAACCTCCTCAAACTTAATTATCTCTTGCTGCCACCTCCCAAGTACTAGTATTATACCACTATATCTGGCTTTATTATAATTACTATTAATTTTTAGTATATTTAGTTTAAATCTTAATTCCCTTTATTTTAATTTTTCTAGAGAGAGTAGGTAGGGCATATTTTAAGGATATAGTACATAGCACTGTATACTTATAAATAAATAAATATGGCTTTACATATGAGTTTAAGACACTTTATTGATGAGAATATTTTATGCAAGCCAGGTGGACTCAGTATTTCAGTCAGAAGAGTTATGTACTGATATAGCAAATGTCCTTGTTATAGAAATGCTGCCTGCCCATGCTGCCACAGTGGGCCAGCTGTAGCCTGCCCGTGCTGCCACAGTGGGCCAGCTGTAGCCTGCCCATGCTGCCACAGTGGGCCAGCTGTAGCCTGCCCGTGCTGCCACAGTGGGCCAGCTGTAGCCTGCCCGTGCTGCCACAGTGGGCCAGCTGTAGCCTGCCCGTGCTGCCACAGTGGGCCAGCTGTAGCCTGCCCGTGCTGCCACAGTGGGCCAGCTGTAGCCTGCCCGTGCTGCCACAGTGGGCCAGCTGTAGCCTGCCCGTGCTGCCACAGTGGGCCAGCTGTAGCCTGCCCGTGCTGCCACAGTGGGCCAGCTGTAGCCTGCCCGTGCTGCCACAGTGGGCCAGCTGTAGCCTGCCCGTGCTGCCACAGTGGGCCAGCTGTAGCCTGCCCGTGCTGCCACAGTGGGCCAGCTGTAGCCTGCCCGTGCTGCCACAGTGGGCCAGCTGTAGCCTGCCCGTGCTGCCACAGTGGGCTAGCTGTAGCCTGCCCGTGCTGCCACAGTGGGTCAGCTGTAGCCTGCCCATGTTGCCACAGTGGGCCAGCTGTAGCCTGTCCATGCTGCCACAGTGGGTCAGTTATAGTCTGCTTTGTGTCAATTTGACTCTAGACTTTAGTTGCTGTAGCAGGAGAGGACCAGGTAAACCATGTTTTTGCTAGGATTAACACATTACTTCTGCTCACAGTTTCATTGGCCAAAGCAAGTCATGGGGCTCTACCTGGACAGTCCTTCCTCAGGAGGAAGCTGTGCACGGTCAGCAGCAATGCGGTCTCCACACATGCCTCCATTTCTCTGGTTATGATGCACTCTGAAGTTCTTAATTCCCTTTCAGAATCTCCAGCAAAGTGACACGGTTTTCCTAGTTTCAGAGTTGATGAATACAAAAAAGGGAAAACAGCAACAGAAACCACCTAGTTAAAATCCTTAATTCTGTTAGGAAGGCTGGATGAGACAGCATGCAGAAAAGATTAAATATAAAGTATAGAAACAGAACTTTATCCAAATAGTGGGAGTCCAGTGCATTTTTTGGTTTGTTTAAAATTATGATTATGCTCCATGCTGTTGGAACCCTGAGGTACTGACTCCTGGCTGTGGGAGTGGCTAGTGTGAAGTGAGGACCTGGGAGTGGAGGTAACCAGAGCAGACTAGCATAGCTCAAATTTCAGGGTCCCTGTTGGCTGGAAGTCAAAGTTGAGCATCTCTGGAGTAGCCGCACATGTCACTTACAGAGTTGGACCCCTTTTAGAGCAGTGTGTTTACAAACTACTTTTCAGGAGAGGTGGGTTCTGTACAGGGTTGTGAGCTGTAGTGGTGATCTTGCTTGCTTTATCAGTACCCTTCCAGACCACGTCCTGTGGTAGTTCATCTAGTGAAATGATACATGTATGGAAATGGGTTCTTGTTGTAAATATTTCACCTTATTTCCTAGGAAAAAGCCATAAAAATAGAAACTAATCAAAACATACATTGCAGAGGGTAGTAATAAATATTGTTATCAAGAGTGCGTTATTTGGTAGATGTATTGTAGGTACCTCACAAACAGCATTTCCTTAACCCTGTCAAAGCTAATGAAATATGTACTATTTCTTCATTTTGTTAGTAGGATAGTGTAGCGCGAGCTAGTTAAAGATTCAGAGTTGAGTTGCAATGAGAAACCCTCTCTCAAGTTGATGATCAGGGCAGTTCAGTATACCTCCAGAGCAGTATAGGCTATCACCACTGCCCTTGGTTGCCTCCCAGAATATTGCCAAAGGCACGGTGTGCACAGGGTGTGCACAGGGCATGCACAGGGTTTGGGGCTGGAACTGATCTGGAACCCTACTCCTTCCCTGAGGCGTCGCTCTCAGAGTGTCTGAAGCTGTTAAGAATAGACTGGTAATAATGACCAAGATATGGGATTTGTGCCCCATTGGTGCACAAGTGGCAATTTTATCTTGAGGTTTACCATCAGTTGCTCAGCAGGAAGGAAATCATCCCTGGTACTGTAAACCTCGTGAGAGGAGAACCTACAGCTGCCACTTTCCTCATCAGTATAATCTCCTAACTACTCAAAGTACTCATCGTTATAAGCACTTGTAAATGCCCGTCATCACCGAAGCTTCCTTCTGCAGCAGGAGATCATTACAGAAAGCCACACTAGTTAAATGCAGACAACAATTGGCCGCGAGATGCCCAGCCCTAAATGATACTGTGCAAACACGCCTGGACCTTGGGCTAGAGGAACGTTGTAGAAGGGGGCAGGGAAGACTGCTGGGAGAGTGTGCTGTATAACCTCGATAGGGAAGCTGCGCCCACGAAATCTCAGCAGCATGGGTGCCTAAGCAGGACCTGAACAATTCCAACAGTGGTTGACATTCCTGCGTACATAGGGGAAGGATCGTGGGCCTGACTCATAGAACTACAATCAGTTAACAGCTGCTGAGAGAGGGAGAGTTAGTCTTTGCCAGGGATGAACTTGTTAACTGATTCTCCAATACCAAGTGGCCAGCCCAGGAAACGCTTGCAGGCAGCACTGAGCAGCAGCATGTATTTGTCTGCTCATGCATTCATATGTGTGTGTAACAACAATGGCTAGGGAAGACGGCCTGTAAATTAGAGAGGTTAGGGAGATCCGTGGTAGGCTAGGAGCGAGGAGTGGGAGGGAGGAAATGATGAAACGATGTTTTAATGAAAATGGAAACGTCATGTTCTTTGTCTGTACTAATGTTCTTTGTAAAGGGCCCACTCTGTCAGTTTTGCCTCACAGCCTGTAGCGGCCCGAAGCAGGAGGCAAAGCTCTTGCTCTTTCAGAGGGTGAGTGTGTTTTCTGATTGCTGCAAACAAACCTGCTCACATTTCCCAGGAGAGACCTAGAGAAAAGGCGGTACACACGGTTATTCTGGGAATTTGAAATAATCAAATAACTAATAGTTTATAATAGTGAGTGAAGTTTCTAATAGTCATCTTGCATTTAGTGAGTTTCCTTTTTAAAGTTTTAGTTGTAACTAGATAAATGAAAGCCAAAATATGAATGACAAATGGGTGACCTTAAATATTTAATGATTTTTATGTGTACATCTGTTTTGCCTGCATGTATGTTTTGTGCCACATTGATAGCTAGTGACTGAAGAGGTCATAGGAGAGCATTGGATTCGCTGAAACTAGAGTGATGGACAGTTGTGAGCCGTAATATGGGTGCCGGGAACCAAGCCTGGGTCCTCCACAGCAGCAGATGTGCTCTTGACTGCTGAGCCATCTCTCTCCCGCTCCCGAGTGAAGGTTTTAATTCACAGAGCAAATGTGATATTTATTCATAACAGGAAGTGACATGAAATTTTACATTAAATATATTAGGCTACTTTGGAAGGGTGAATTAATTTTATCTTTTTTCTTATATTAGTGAACTCAGTGCCTTGTAGATGCTGGGCAAGTGCTGTAGCACAGAGTTACATCTTCAGAGTGTGTTCCTATTTTCCTAAGTTCTAATGTAAGAAAGATAACTTTCTGTTTTGGGGGAGTGTATATAGGGTTCAGAGGAAAAAAAATCTTATTACATGCTTTTCTTGGTTGTTGTTGTTTCTGTTTTTAGAGACAGGGTTTCTCTGTGTAGTCCTGGCCATCCTGGGATCAGTCTATAGACCAGGCTGACCTTGAACTCACAGAGATCCCCCTGCCTTTGCCTCCTGAGTGCTGGGATTAAAGGTGTGTGCCAACAAGCCTGGCTCACTTGTTTTCTTAATCTTAGCACTTGAGAGATTAACAGAGATCAGCTGAGGGAGGCTAGTCTGGGTCACATGACACACTACAAACAATCCAAATACAGTTTAAAGGTTGATGTTGGTTGCTTTATGAGTGAATGCTGGCTGCTTGTGCCTTAGCTGTTCAGGTATGTGCTATCATCACTGTTTCTGCTTTTGTGGGTTTAACTTTGGGTATTTGTAGAAACCAGGCAAGTAGAAAGGGGCCATTGTAGTAGACAGGAAGATAGTAGTGAGGATTTCATATGATGTAGATCTTTCAATATTTACTTTTGTTCCACTTTTATCTTTACTTCTGAACCTTTTTTTTTTTTAAAGTGGGAGAAAATTTCTCTCTTTAAAAAAGTATGTATTTTAAAATTTATGTGTATAGGTGCTTTGCCTGCATGTATGTCTGTGCATCACATGTGCGCAGGGCCTATGGAGGTCAGAAGAGGGAGTCAGGGCCCCTGGAATTGGAGTTATAGAAGATTGTGAGCTACCTTATGGGTGCTAAGTGAGCCCAGGTCCTGTGGATGAGCAGCCAGTGCTCCTAACTGCTGAGCCCCATCTTCTTGTTTTTTTTTTTTTTTTTTAATAGAATTTTAGAGTTTAGAATTTTTATCTAGTTAGAGCTGTCAGTCTTTTTTTGAGGACATAATCAGTGTAAAATAATAAAACGTTAGTTGTTCCTTGAAAACGTACTCTTTTAAGTTTTAAGTGACTATAAACCTGAGAAATAAGCCATTCTTAACTTTACTAGATACTTTAACACATTTGCATAACTCTTGATTTGTTCAATGCAGCTCAGATTGGCCATGAACTCATGTCATGGTTCCCCACCTCCCAGTTATGAGATGGAAGACTTTAACCTGAACTTTTATTATGGTTCTTGCCTTCTGACTGTTGCACTTTCCCTCTCCTCTATTTTTATTTTTATGTTTGAGACTATTTTATGTAGCCCAAGCTGACCTTAAACTCTCTTGTCTCCACCTCCTGTGTGCTGGCATATAAGCACACGTGCATGCCTGGGTTTCTGTATTGTGAGGATCTTAACCCAGTCACACTCAGTAAGCAGTCCACTAACTGAGCTACCTCTGTAGGCCCTTTGCTGCTGTTCTTTTTATGTATGGCTTCAGATACTGGCAGGAAAAAAACCCTGAAAATATTGTAGTTAAATTTTCTGCCACATTTTGCCTTTGTTAGGGGTAGTAATTACTTAGCAACCATTTGAAATCTCAAGACAATCGGTATATTAATGTGTTTTTATAAAGTGTTTCTCTACAGCAGGAAAATGCTTTGTTGAAACTGAGGGGATTTGATTTTTAAGCCGCATAAAATGTGTTTCATCTTAGATAAGCGATGAAGAGCGCAGTCTGCGAGAACAGGAGATCATTGCATCCTCGTCAAGCCAGAGTGGGGTGAGGTGGGAGTTGGAGTCTGTTTATAAGGTATGAAGGCACCTGCTAAAGCGCCACCCTTAGCTTTACCTGCATGTTTAACTCACACATGTGTATAGTGCCTCATCAGCCTCTTCCTAGTGTGAACACATCTGGCTGCCACACTTAGGAAGTTGGACCAGCCTTCACACTGCATCCTTCTCACTCTGCTGGGGCTCCCACCCATCCCAGGGCATTCTATTGACGGAAAACCTTCTGGGCATTACTTGGGTTTCCTGTGTATGGTGTGGGGTGCCTCCCTTGTCTCTGTTTTTTTCTCTAATACTGTTTAATTGGTACTTTTCCAGAAACTTCTCTTGGCTCTTGTACATGCTTTGGCTTATGGCTTTGTGTGGTCTCATTGCATTTGGGTCCTGACTGTAAGCCAGCCTACTTGCTTTCCTAGGGAATGAGCCTTAGTGTATGGGGGTTGCTGTTTGTCTCACATCACCCCCTTCCCATTGCTAGACCCTCACTGTATCTGTTGCTTCTGCTTAGGTGTTTTTGTTTGCACTGTGGCCACCATAGTAAACTAGAGGCATGACTATCACAGCAAAGGACATGGCGGGTCATTTAGCTTCTATCCTCATTACCTTTCCCAGGTTTACAGATTTGGCCTGGGGGGTTCAGAGGAATTCATTTCACTCACTAAGTCATAAGCCAGTATCAGATGAGAGTAGACTCTAGACTGGACTAGAGCTTGCTTCCTAATGCAGTCCTCTTCTTTTGCCTGCATTGCACTGACTCTTCTTCCCCGTGCCTGTGTTGTGCCTAGTGAGCCACCTGTTCCATGCTGTGGCATACAGGGCTCCCTGTAGTTTGATGTGGTTTGATGTTCCACAGGCAGTTTTTCCTGTCCTTAAATAGATGATGAACTCTTTGGGGACATGAACTATGCTGTTGTCATGGAAAGCAGTACATTTGTCAAACATGTACTGCTTGAGATTATGGGCTGGAGACATGCCTCAGTGCCTATGACCTCTTAGTGCTCTACCAAGAACCCAGACTTGGTTCCCAGAGAGCGTGTTGGGTAGCTCCCAATTGCCTGTAAGCCCAGCTCCAGGGGCTCCAGCACCAGTCTAGACTCTGGACAGTGAACTACGATGTGCTGCTCAGAGCCATACGCAAACACACATGTATAAACATAATTTAAAAATAAATTAAATTAAAAAACATTTAAATGACACATGATATGTTCGCAGTAGAGGTGTTGCCAGGCACACTGATGGCAGTTGTGTGGAGTCCGCTGTTGCCTAAGGCTTGCGTGGGCAGGCAGTTTGGGAAAAGTTCCATCCTAAGCTTTTGCTTCGTTTTAAAAAGAATGAAAAAATATTTTCCAGAATGATGATTTTCACAGTCAACTAAGGCCGTATTATGGTCATAGTGGGATAATTCATAGGATTTAATCTTTGTTTCATTTTAAATAAATACTTAAATGCTGAAGCAGACTTTACCAGCAACACTGAAGGGTCATTAATTCCACTTCTTGGTGTTGAGAGAAGCTTTCACATACACTTCTCCAGTGGAGGAGTAGAGTCTTAGATGAGCAGATTTGGAATTGACTTTGATTACAAGTAACTTTTAGCACTGGATACCTTTTTTAAAAATAAAAATCAGGACAACACTATTTGACACACAATTCTGAATCTTCCATGAGGTGAATATAGTGCACTTAGAGGTTTTGAAATAGCAGTTTGAAATTTTGGGGTTTATAATCCAGAAATGTATAGGTTACAACTAAAGGCATTCTGTTTTGGCTCTTTGTTGTTATTGTCACTGTCTTTTCAAACACAAGCTCTAAGACATCTGTTTTTATGCTGCTAATTCTTCCTAATGCTCACTGTTTGGGTTTAAGGAATGCATTTTCCTCCCTTCATTGTGGAGCCGCTGGGACGAACGGGTTTCTTTACCTTACTGTGTGAAGACTTAGGGTCTCCTAGCAATAGTCACTGACTTGCTTCCTGTTTTGCTTTGACTCAGGTCCCCTTTGCGGATGCTCTGGACTTATTCAGGGGAAGGAAAGTCTACTTGGAAGATGGTTTTGCGTACGTGCCACTTAAGGACATTGTGGCCATCATCCTGAACGAGTTTAGAGCCACACTCTCTAAGGCTTTGGCAGTAAGTGTTGCCTTTTGTTTCTTTATTTGACATAAATCCCTGATGGTTTTTTTGTTCTGTGCTCTTTTACCGAGTAAAATAATTTAATTTTCATAGTGACATTTAGATTGCCTGCGGTATAGTTGTTAATTGTGGCATCCGTAGGTTTTTACATGTTAGCCTCCACACTTGGTTTTGTTATTGTTTCTTCTAATAGCACTAGCGGTTGACGGACTAATTATGGCAGTGGCCTCTGTGGGTTATTCACCAAATCATTTCTGCCTAGAGATGTGGCCCTTAAAAGCACTGTGGCCTTTGGTGGAAGTAACCTCTAGGTTTCTGTTGTGAACTGTTGTTTTTATCAGCAGAGGGCATCATAGAAACAATCTTTTCTAGCGAGCCATCTGTGACTCAGCTGTGCCCTCAGCTTAGAAGAAAGTATTTGTAGTTAAGGACTAAAATCACTGACAGGCTACTGCTGAGTAAATAGCCCAGTGTTATGTGACATTCGAGGGAGCTGTGTGTCGAATAAATGGCAGTATATTCAGTTTGTTGAACTCTTACTCCACTTAGCAATTAATCTAGGTCAGGTTTGTTGGAAACACCCTTATCAGTACTTAACTTTTTTTTCGTGAAGCTATGCATGTGTGGATGTGTGATGGTAATGACGGGACGTAGGGCCTTGTGTGTGTGCTAACACACGGACTACTACTGAGTATACTCTTAGCCTGACTACGTATTTAGATGTTAATATTCCTTCTTCGTCTCTAATTCCATGACACATTAAAAACCTTTGTAGTTGATCCTCTTAAATTGTTTCTTCATTTCTGTCCCAGCATGTATTTATAGATGACAGTAGTGATGTCATCACTATGGGCATATTTGTTTGTAGGTTGGGGTTCTCTTTCTCCTGTGGTTCTTGATTTTCAGTCCATTTCTCTGTTGGCATTTTGGACAGTGCTCTGTGTGAAAGAGGTACATTCTTTTCAGGACATTACTCAGTAGTAAATGCTGTCTACCAAATCCTAGAAGTAGCTCCTGTTTCTATAGTCACCCAGACCATGTATTTGAAAGCTTCTGGGATGTTGGCATCAATGTGAGGCTGCCATGAGGCTCCTCCTTCTTCTCTGTTTCTAAGGCAGAAAGCATTCTGATGCTCCCCTGCTTCAGGGATGTGGGACATACTTTTTACACCAGCTTCCCAGATGCTGCTCATAGAAACAAGTCTGTGGTTTCCTAAGCAATAGCAGAGTGTTAGTCTATAAATTCAAGAAGTCCAGAGGTTGTATGAGTGACACTTGTCCCCATTAGTGTTCCAGCTGTTTCTCTGCAGTTGTCTTTACCCATGTACATGTACATATGCATTGTCCTTGGTTTGGTTCTTCTTACAGTAGCAAAAGTGGGTAAGACATCATATCCCTGTAGCATACCATCCACAGAAGCTTATTTGTTCTTGAATTCTGTTCTTTGTCTTAGTATTTCTTACCCTGGAAATGGCTTAAGACACTTGCCATGTTACCCCTAGGACTGCTCTATCAAAGTACTGTAAACTCAGGGTCTCAGAAGACTCACTCCTTTTCTCTGACTGTGGAGGGTAGAAATGTGGGACTGAGGTAAAAGCAGGTCCGTGGCCATCTGAATTGTTGGAGAACAGCCTTTCAAGGCACTCCAAGTTACTGGCTTGTGACAATAAAGCTGTAGATTTCACATGGAATTCTATGTATGTGTCCTGAATGTCTATTTTTATAATAATACCAGTTTATTGGATTAAGGCCCCTGCTCTAGTATGTCTACAGTGGCCCCATTTCCAAATGTATTCACCTTGTGAGGCAGTATCAGTTACAGCTTTAACACATCAAGTGTGGGGGGAGGGCTCATTTCAACTGTATCGTATACCTAGCCAACTGTCATGGCTAAAGGACTGTCTGGCCTAGGGCTGTGGTTCTGCCGCTTTGTTTGGTGGTTCATGGGAACAAGAGACTCCACATGTTCCCAAATTGCAATATCCCCAGCAGAAATGCAAGGCTTGAGTGGAGGGGAGGATGCTGTGGTGGCAAGCCAAAGAACCTTTTAGTGTTTCAGAGCTAATTCTGAGTAGGTGTTTTACAAAGCCTAAAAACATTTGAGAATCTTTTACCAGTTCATTTTATAACTATTGTGGGGAGCATTTGCTAGACATTTGTCTTTCACACACTTCACAGTGTTGTATGTGTATTTCCTGTTTATCTCCCTGATATTACTTGTGGAAAGAAGACCATATGGCAGATTTTCACAAAATTTTACTTTTTCTCCCTATTGTCTGTGTAGAAAATGAGCATAAAGACAAAATTCTGTGTGTTCTTTTTTCCCCTTGCTCATTCTCCCCAAAACGTAACATTTTTTCAAAGATTTGAAGTGATCACTTTACAGAAAAAAGTATGTCTAAAACATCAACTTTCTGTAAACAATTTGAGAATAAGACCCTGCTCTTGTGACTTCTGGACCTTTCTGTGTGAGTCCTGTCAGCAGCACATTGTCCCTCACAGCCACAGTTGAGCTGTCACCTAGGCTTTGCCCAGCCTGCTTTCAGCTGCCCATCATGTGTTTGAAGAGTCCTAACCTAAGTCCCACATGCTGTGAGTTCTCTCTTCTAGCCTCGCTGAGCTGCACCCATTCTTAGCTTCTCCTTCACGCTCATGGACTTTTAAAAATGAAATAGTAGGCATTTTATAGAACATTTCTCACTTTAGCTTTGTTTAATGCTTCTGCGTGTTTTAAATTCAAGCTATGTATTAAACAAGAATGACAAGAGTGGTAGGTACTGTGTTTTTGTCTTATTGTAGGATAAGTATTGACACTTTTGGATAAGGGATGCTATGGCCTGATGATATCCACCATAGGTTACTTTGGATGCTGCTTGAGAACTACTTTGGAGAGTGTGGGGCAAGTGGAAGCAGTCCACATAGTCATTCAGATGAATTCACTAATTTATGCATATTGAGCCAACCTTGTCTTTCTGGGATGAAGCCAACTTGGCATATTATATAATCCTCCCAACGTGTTGTTGAAGTTTGCTTGCAAGTATTTTGTTAAAATCTTTCTATGTGCCTTAGTTACTATTCTGTTGCTGTGAAGAGATACCATGACCAAGGCAACTTTTATAAAAGAAAGTATTTAATCAGTGGCTGGCTTATAGTTTCAGAAGCTTAGTCCAGTATGGTAACAGGCATGGCGGGCATGGTGCTGGAGAAGGAGCTGAGAGCTACATCTTAATCTGCAGTCAGAAAAAGTGAGAATGGGCCCACCATGAGTGTTTGAAATCTTAAAGCTGAGTGACACACTTCCTCCAAAAAGGCCACACCATGTAGACTTAGCTTTTTCAACAACCTACTTTATTTAGGGTTCTTAAATGCTTCTACCTCCCTTCCAACCCACTGACCCAAAGGAGAAGAGAAAGATTAGTAGGAAAGGGTGTTGTGGACCTCTTTTGATGCAGTTCCTTGGGGGTGATTCCAGTCTTTGTCATCAGGACACTAGCAGACTGGCAAACAGCAAACAACAGCTGCGCTGGCAGGAAGACTCTGTCAAATTAGCACAATTCAGAAGTGGCAAGACCCCTCTGAAGCAGCACAGGTCAGCGGGAGCTGCAAGACTCAGACGGAGTGCTATGAGAGGTTCTCTGAAGTGTTTTTCTCTGCAAAGGGATGTGTAGAAAAGCAAACACCAGCAAATCAGGGAATCAATTGCAAAGCATAGGGTTGCAAAAGTGTTGTCTCACTGTCTGTAGGCTTCTATTTGTCCCTTCTCAGAGTCCACAAAGGATGTTTTCTAGCTGGCAAAAAACCCCCACACCTCTTACATGAGACAGCTTCCAGCATAACACCACACACCCTCTCACAAGTCTGTTTTCAGCTAACAAAGGTCATGAGTCTGTTTTCAGCAGTGGAAAAAAAACTCCCACACCCCACACTTGGGACCAAAACAAAAAACATATTCACATTACACAATTGAGTTTTTAAAGAAACCAGATAGTTCCACTTCAATACCCCCTAATCCTTCTAATCCTGTCAAACAGTGTTACTCCTTGGCATTCTGTATATGAGCCTTCGGGGGGGGCATTTTCATTCAAACAATTCTATCTATGTTCATCAAAGGCATTGGTATATAGTTTTCTTTCTTTCCCCTCCCTTCTTCCTCCTCTCCCTCCCTCCCGCTCCCTTCTCCTCTCCCTCCCTCCCCCTTCCTTTCTTTACCTGGTTTTGGTATCAAGATGATACTGGCTTCATAGAATGAATTTGGTAGTGATCCTTCACTTTCTATTTAGTGGAACAAGCTAAGAAGAATTGGCACGAGGTCTTCAGCAGATGCCAAAGACAGCACAAAGCAATGCAAAGACTATGCCATAACCACCACTCATGACATATCACCAAGTGACCAGTTCCCTGATAAGGGAATTCAAAATGTTGAGAAAGAATTTAGGGTCTTAGTATTCAAAAGAATTAACCCTCACATAGAAGAGTCAAACAGATGCATAAATTAAGAAAAAGTCTCCCTGACTTTGACAAGATAGTCTCTAAAATGCATTAGTAAATTGGAGTTGAAAGTTCAAAACATGGAGGGAAAATTTAGCCAAAAGATTGGAACATTGAAGGAGAGAGTCAGATAAAAACTACAAGAAACATTGTGTTCAGCAGAAAAGAACATGCAGGAGAATGAATTTCAGGGATGAAGGTCAGAGTCAGGACAATAATACAAATGGACATATAAGAATAAAATGTTAGGGCATATGAATAATAGTTTCAAGAAGTCTGGAACACATTCAAGAGACCACACCTGAGTTCTGATGGTGTACTGAAGGAGCACAGGTAAAACTAAGTGGCGTGCACAGACTGTTGGTGAAATCACAGGAGAAAAATTCAGAGGTTTACAGAAATAGGCTTTCAAGCACAAGAGACTTATAGGCCTCCAAGTAGACATGACCAGAGAAAAAAAACCTCTCCATGACATATTATAGTCAGGGTGTTAAAAATACAAAGTAAAGAAATTATCCTAACAGGAGAAGAAAAACACTAACTTACGTAAGAAGGCAGAAACACCAGAATTGCCCCAGGCTTTTCAACTGCAAGCATAAAAGCCACAATGAAAGAAGTATTTCAGGCTGTGAGGGTAAACAACTGTGAACCAAAAATATTATATCATGCAAAGCTATCTTTCAAAAATCAGGAGAAATAAAGGAATTTCAAGAAAAACACAAATAAACGCAGTTCATGACAACCATGCCAGCACTGCAGAATGTTCTTAGTGGAGTCGTTTATAGGGAGGAAGGTGGCATAACTACAAATAAACTCAGTTTTGAAGAAAAAACACAACAACACAGCAAACCCTCAAAACTAATACAGGAGCCAGAAAAGAAACAAGAATCCAGTGACCCAGGGCATCTGTTTTAATTAGAGTGTCTTTTGCTGTGATAAAATACCGTGACTAAAAGCAACTTGGGGAGGAAAGGGTTTATTCTGCTTACACTTGCATATCACAGTCCACCATTGAAAGGAGTCAGGGCAGGAGTCCCAGGCAGGAACCTGGGGGCAGACACTGAAGCAGAAGCCATGGTGGAGCGCTGATGACTGGCTTGCTCCTCATGGCTTGCTCAGCCTGCCTTCTATAGAACCCAGGACTTCCATTTCAGGGATGGCACCACCCACAATGGACTGGGCCCTCTCACATCAATCATCAGTCAAGAAATTGCACCGCAGACATACAGGTCAGTCTGGTGGAGCATTTTCTCAATTGAGGCTCCCCCCTCCAAAATGACTAGCTTGTATTAAGTTTATATAATAGCTTGCATAATTTGGTTTCTTTAAAATGTCCTTTAAAACTCCTTTTCTAAGTTCAGTTTGTCCAAAATATCCAAAGTTTTTCTAAAGTTTGCAAAGTCTCTCTAAAATATACATGCTCTTTAAATTAAAATAGCCAAAGTCTCTGTACAGTTCCAGAGTTTTTATAAAATTTCAAAGTCTCTTTAACTGTAGGAAAAAAAGTTATATTCTTATCCAAGAGGGAAGAACCAGGGCACAGTTACATTTAAATCAGTGCAAACCAAAGTTGAACAGTGCAAAGCTCAGATTCAAAGTCCTGTGGCTCATGACCTTTTTGTCTTCAAAGGCCTTGGCACTGGAGCTTCTTCAGCTTTGCCACCCACAGCACAACGCTGAGCGCTCAATGGCTCTTCCAGCCCAATGTTCCATGCTCCTTCTGCCATCCTCCCCACCCAACATGGTTAGCTCTATCTCAGCCACACCCAACTCCTTGCACCACTTTCTGCTTTAGGATCTCTGTTACTGTGATAAAACATCATGGCCATAGCGACTGGGGAAGGAAAGGGTTTATTTTGCTTATACTTCTGTGTAACAGTCCATCATTGAAGGACATTAGGGCAGGAACTCCTGGAAGGAACCTGTACACAGGAACTGAAGTAGAAACCATGGGGGGATGCTCCTTACTGGCTTACTATCATGGCTTGCTGAGCTGGCCTTCTCAGAGCACTCAGGACTGCCTTTCCAGGGGTGGTACCACTCTAAGTTAACCAGGCTCTTCCACATTAATTATCAATCAAGAATAGTGTGGTCAGGCGTTTTCTTAATTGAGATAACCTCTTTTAAAACAATCTGGTTTGTGTCAAGTGGATATAAAATTAGTTAGCACAATAAATCAAATTTATGAAAAATAACTAACTCCTTTCTATAGTAACCTTAAATGTAGATGGCTTCAACCCATCACTAAAAAGATACAAACTAAGGGTCCGGATGAAAAACAAGAACCCACTGTATTACTGTCTCCAAGAAAAGCATTTAACCAGCAAAAGATACCCAAATACTACTATCAAAGGATAGAAAACAGACTACTAAGCAAACAGAAAATGTAAATAAGATGTCATATTTATTTTTATATGAGACAAAGTAACCTTCAACCAAAAACTTACTAGAAGATATAAAAGGGATAATATATATTTATAAAAGATACAAACATTTGTACATCAATTACTGGAGCCTCTAATTTTATAAAAAAAATAAAGATATAAAAAAATCACATAGGTCCTGACACAATACTCTCAAATTTAGATAGGTCTTCCAAATTAAAAACAAAGAAATTTCAGAGCTAAAATATATAATTTGTGAACTGTACTTAATTGATATATACAGTGTGCTCCACCCAACAGCTTAAGAAGATATATTTTTCTCAGCAGCAATAGAACCTTCTCTAAAACTGATCTCATCATGGGGCACAAGTCAAATCTCAAAAAATACAAAAAAATTGAGATATACCATGTCTCCTATCAGACCGTGATTCAGTACAACTACAAATTAACATTAAGAAAAACAACAGAAACCACAAAGTACTTGGAGACTAAACAACAAAACTTTGAATGAATAGTGGGTCATCTAAGAAGTTAGAGAGGAAACTAAAGAATTCCCAGAGGCAAAAGGTAATGAAAATATCCTATTAGAACCTCTATATGCAGCCAAAGTAGTCCTCATGTTAAAAAAAAAAAATCTGAGAAATACCAAATAAATAACCTAATGGTGCACTTCAAGGCTCCCCAGAAACAGCAAGCAGAAGACCCTAAATTCAGTAGATAGCAAGAAATAATAAAGATTAGGGAAGAAACTAAAATAATTTAGATTAAAAGAGAACTACCCAAAGTCAGCCAAAGAAAGAGTTGGCTCTTTAAAAAGTTGATGAGATAGACAAACTCTTAGCTAATCTGACCAAAAAAAAAAAAAAAAAAAAAAAAAAAAAAAAAAAAAAAAAAAGAGGGAGGAGATGCAAATTAATATAACTAGAGATCAAAAGGATCCTATTAGTACTGACTTGAATGAATTTCAGAACATCATTTGAAATTACTATGAAAATTAGTATTCTGAAAAGCTAGACAACCCAGAATAGAATTTCCAAAGCATATCATGAGCCACAATTAAGCCCTGACGATATAAATAGTAGACCTACTATAAGCAATGAAGTTGAAGCTGTTACCAAAGACTCTCTTCAAAGAAAATTACAAGACAAGCTGGATTCACTGCTGAATCCTATCAGACTTTCAAGGAAGACCTCTTACCTTACAAAATGTTTTTGATTATTATCTTTTTTTTTTTTATATTAGAGGAAAGTTTATTCTTCCTGAGACTATGTGCACAAAGTTTATCTTTCAAAATAATCTTACAAGCCTTGTAAGTCAAGCAGTAGAAAATGCAGTAAAAGAACAAACAGAATTAAGGTACCAGTTTTGTATTTGGTTGAGAAGAAAATTACCCAACAAAACTCATATCTTTTATTAAATGATCTGTCATCAACTTCCAAGTTATTATATCCAAATAAAATAGTATGTATTTTATATATAAACAAATATTGATTATTATCTTTTAACTGAAGTATATTCACTATTGAACAGTGGTAGCCATTATAAGATGGGAATATAAAAATGGATGTGAAAGCAACAGAAGTAGACGTAGTAATTTCTGTGCCATTTGAGTAGGCTGTGTTGCATTTACCTTCTTTGGAATCATTACTAGAAAGTACTGGTGTTTTTGCTGGGAAGCTGTTTGCAGTAGGGGTGTGGAACAGAACTGTTTGGGGTAAATGAGTTTATGCTGGGTGTGTTGAACTTATGCAGTTACCAGTGTACTGTGATACATTGTTTTGGAATATGTATGTACATATGTGTTATATGTACATATTGTTTATATCTGTACATATTAATTTAGTAAATATTTTATTGACACCATTGAACAATAAATAGTGAGACATTTCTAGGTTCCTGATTCATTAAGTTCACTCATTGAAAAAAGCAAACCAGTAAATACATGTGAAAGTGTTTTGACAATTCCAAACTGTGATGTGCAGTAGCTGTTCAGTTAAAGGGGTAGACTTTGGTGAAAAATAATATGATAGGGGTCTTTTTTTTTTCTTTTTGATTTCATTCTACAGTGCTTTACACAGTATGCATTTTGTCATGGAAATTGATAGGGAAAGCTTTAATGATTCACTCATTTTTGGCTTTCTTTGGTGTCTTGTTGGCAGAACATGTTATTAGCATGTGTACCTGGAATTTTGAGCAGGAGAGGATTTTAGAGTTGTATCATCTGTTTATGGCCTTTACTTTTTTCTTCAGATATTAAAATACAACTTTAAGTTAACAGATAATTGTCTCAGTTCAGTCTACTATAGCACGTTATCATATACAGTGTAGCAAAAGCTGCAAGCATCACTTCTGCATGTTCTGGAGGCTGAGAGAACCAAGGGCCTTTGGACCTGGTGTTCGTGAGAGCCTGCTTCTGGATTGGCATGTGGATTGTCTTCGTGTTGCATTCTCAAAAGGTGTGCATAGCGAGAGAGAAAAGCACACACGCTTGTATTTTTTTATATAGGCAATAAGCCCATTTATGACCTAGTTATTTTCCAAATGCTAACAGACCATTGTTTGTCCTATTTATTTTGTATGGTGGAGCTTAGCACAGTGCTTTCTTAAAAGTTACAATACTGCCGAGCGTGGTATTACATGCCTGTAGTCACAGCGCTCAGGAGGCAGAGGCAGGCAGATCTCTGTGACTTTGAGGCCAGACTGGTCTACAAAGCGAGTCCAGGACAGCCTGGACTATAAAGAGAAACCCTTCTTGAAAAATCAAAAAAAGAAAAAGGAAAAAAAAAGTTACTTTTATTAACTCTGAGAATTTCATACATGCATACAGTGTATTTTGATCATGTTTACTCCTCTCCATGATGGTTTCTTATATAGGGAGCTCTCTATAACAGTATGAGTCGGATTTCTTTATTTTATCTATGTAGGTTTAATTCTAGAAAGGTTGAATGGCTTCTGTGGTGCTTTGATAAAATGGCCCCATAGGCCCATACGAAGTGGTACTATTAAGAGGTATGGCCTTGTTGGAGTAGGTGTGGCTTTCTTGGAGGAAGTGTGTCAGGGGGCGGTAGGCTTTGAGGTCTCAGAAGCGCAAGCCAGTCTCCTGCTGCTTGCATATCAAGATGTAGAACTCTCAGCTCAGTCTCTAGCAGCATGGCTGCCTGCGTGCCACCGTGTTTCCCGCCATGATGAAACCACTGAAGCTGTAAATTAGACACCAGTTAAATGTTTTCCTTCCTAACAGTAGCTTCAGTTGTAGTGTCTCTTCACAGCAGTACAACCCTAAGACAGCTTCCAATCTCTGTGGGGTGGGTCAGTAGAGAATGCAGGTCTTTTACCACGCGTCTCACCGGCGGCTGGCGTTCACTGGTGTTTAGACTAGGTCCACCCAAGCCGCTCCTTTGTGCTGTTTTCTGGGATCACCCGCAAGCAGTGTTTCCATGAACGTTTAGTACTTCAGTGGCTGTAGATAAAGATCATGCGGAGTCAACTTGTGACGATTGCTACCGAAGTCTGATGGGTTATGGGGACTGTATGCTTGGATGCTTTTTTTCCTGTAAAATGCAAGTGGGATGGCCATGCTTCAGTTGTGTACAAAATGAGCCCAAAGTACCTGATGATAGGTGCCAGTGTGACATATGTAAACCTTTCTAGACTCTCAATGATGATTATTTCTGACTTAAGAAATCCTACCTTTCAGTTTTTCTCTTTCTCCCTCATTTGTAGTAAAAGTCAGGCAGTCCTGCACTCGTCTGTAAGTTCCCCTCTTTCTAAACTTCTTCATCATATTAAGAATTGTAATTACCCATTTGAAGACTTCACTGCAAACTGCTTAGACCATAATGAATAGCCTTACACACTGTCTTCTTTCTTTTAAAGAAGAAAGAAGTAGTGTGTAGACTCATGAGTATGTGAAATGCCAATTTTATTCCTGTTGCTTACTTGTGATGAGAAAATATCAGCAGATTCAGTTGCTAGGAAACAGCTGATTCCTGAAATAGTTTTGCGAGGAGGGTACTTATAAATGTAGTTCTTCAACAGTTCTGCTCTCATAGGAAAAAAATGTATTCAGTCACTACGAAGAAAGTTGTATCACCTGTTGGGTTTTCTAGTTAAAATTTTTTTTGCACAAGGGGAGCTAGTAATATGAAAACTGTTACAGGATTGATGCAGCGCTGAGGGTGTAATTTTTAAAAAGTGACTGGACATTGAAAAGTAGTGATTGTGTACCTGTGTGACTTTGAGTTTTAGTTTTTTGATTCAACATTAATGAGAAGAAGAACTAGAGAGGAGGAGATAAAGTCTAGCACAGGTGGCACGTAAGAATTAACATCAGGAGAAACACTGGATTCAGTAAGCCAACTTTATCTTCTAGAAGTAGGATTGCCAGGTAGTAGATTAAGACACTTACGTTTGCTTCTTCATTTCAGTTGCTTAGTCTGTGCCAGAGAAAGAATACTGAAAAAGGAGTGTTTTTTTTTAAATTGCCATTTATTTTTGTCATAACTATAATTTTATGTTTTTGAAGCAGGGTCTCGTGCATATAAGGAAACACTGTGTTACTGAGTTCCCCCCAGCCCCTAGCAGAAAGATGTTTATTTAGTATCAAGTCAATAACTTCTTATAAGTATGCCCTGTGTCAGGCAAAACCACTGCTGGGGAGACAAATCTCACTGAGCTTTCAGAACACAGCAGGGGGAAAGATGTGAACAGTGCGTCTTGTGGTCAATGAAAAGAGAAGGCTGTATGAAGTAAAGACAGGAAACCGTGCTGAACTTGGTCTGGGAATTAATTGCACAGAGGGCTTCAAAGATGTCAGTTTTGCCTTGAGTTCAGCAAGGCGGTACCTTGACCATGTCTCTTTTGGAGGGCAGGGAGTGGAGAACATGACAGCTGCTTTATGCATTCTTTGCCTTGTCTGTATTCTGGACTGGTTGAGCCTGGCCACAAGTCTTCCTGCCTGCTCCATTCCTCAGCTGAGCACTGTTCACACCCAAGTTCCTAATTCTGTGTGTTCAGCTTCACTGCTTGCCTGTTTAATTGCACCTACACATACAGGACTTTTTCAGGAAGTATAGATTCTATCTTCTGATTTACACATGTTGAAAATTTGTGTCTTAGAAATAAAATCCCTTGGAAGCTTTTTCTCTTATTTAAATAACCCTGTGAGGTTAGGCTGGCAGTCCATGCTTTAAAAGTTGGAGCGATGCAAAAAATGTTTCCTTTACCATGCCTGAGTAAGTGCAATCTAAAACTCAAAAGAAAAAGGAAGTTGTGACTACTTGCTCCTATAGCTAAGCTGTCCAGGAGAGGTGGAACAGGGATAATGTGGTGCAAGCTTGACTTCCCTTAAAATATCCAGGGTCAGAGGGTTTTGGTTTTGTCTACGTTTTATTTTTATTTATTTATTTATTTATTTTAATGATTAAAAATTTGCATGAATGCGAATTTTGATTGCGTGTGTGTCTGCTCTCAGTGGTGCATATGCGGGGTGGAAGGGAAAAACTTGCCTATTTCTCCTTTAGTTTCATATAATGTTAAACCAGTTGTTTAATGTCGAACCTTGACCTTCACCGTTTCTCTAAAGGATTCTTTCGCTGGGTAATGGCGGTAGTGAAAGGCAAGTATTTTTCATAACCTGGACTTGAGATGGGTTCACAGTATTGTTGTGGCACAATACAGTCAGAGTATGTCTCTTAAATCCTCGTACACTTTTCCCATGGCCATGGCCTCTCAGTTGTGGTGATGAAGGCCCTAGCTGCTTGGCTTCATTCTCGGGCTGCAATTTGGCTGATCAGCTCTCTGCTCTCCTCATCAAGGCAGCTAATGCTTTCTCAGAGTTGCTGCTCTTCTTTGTTGGGGAGAGTAAGTATTTTATGTCACCAACCACTTTTGGTAGAGTCAAGCAATGGATTGTGATGCCAACTGTGTATTCACCATGGAGTGATTGGTTTTGCTGACTGTAGGTGAAGTGTAGCTAGTGGGCATGCACACTCTTCCACTCAGGGATGCACTGCTGGGAGGCTTGCTTTCTCAGGCATGCACCATGCAACTTCTAGTGAGTTGGAGGCACAAGGAGCTTGAGCTTTTTAGTTTTTTATTTTTTATTTATTCATTTTTCCTGACAGAAACTGGGTTGAGATATAAATTGGAAATCAGGACTGTTTTGAATCTAAGATAGCCTTGTGTGATTCAGGGCTCCATGGTAAGGGACTAGTAACTCTTATTTTTTTCTGTTTTTAGTGTTTTGAAATGATCTGGGTTGTCCTATCTTCATCACTTAAACTACTAAGTTCTGATTGATCACTCTTAAGAATTGAGAAGCAGCAACTCCTGGGGATGGGATGTTTGTTCCTTTGCCTTCACATATCTCAACATGCCAAAGTTTCCCTGTGGGAGGCAGCAAGGCAGGGTGAATAAGAGCATCTTTATTAAAACATAGAGCACTTTTAGTTGGTTAGGGCTCAGCCCCCCAAAGAAAAACCTGCCGGTAGTGAGTGAGGGATGCTGAAACAAACATACTATTTCCCACTTTGTTGTGCCCAGGTGCTGGGAAGGCTGTCACAGTAGGCTTTGTCTGTAAACACCCTGTTTGCATGCTCTCCTTTAAACCACCAAGGCTCTTCCTTTATGGTTCATTCGTGCTTTTGTACACTGTATTTTAGAGGGAGGACTTGGTAGCTTAGAATAGTGGTTCTTACACTAACTCTTTTAAAATAAAATCTTAATACTTCCCTTTTGTGCCTTCATAGCCACACCTCAAGTTGTATGTTTCTCTCTCTTTCCTATCTCTAATTTTGTTTTAAACTTTTTCTCGGTGGCACATAATTAGGAGGTAAATAATTAAGTGGGAGGGATTTGTTAGTAGCAGCTTTAAATGTAGAAAATGAAGATACTATAATAGAAATAGCTTAAAGAAATGAACATGGAAAACAGAAGTTATGTATCTGTGGTAGAACTGCTGCTGGGCCATACCCTGCCGTGTTGTGTGTTGGTACGCGATTGTGTCAGCTTATTTACATCGCTATCACACTTCCTTACACTGCTCTTTATTTCCCCAGGGCTTCCTTTAAAGAAATGATTTATTTATTCATTTTATGTGCATTGGTGTATTACCTGCATATATCTGTGTGATGATGTCAGACTTGAAGTGGAATTACAAACAGCTGTGAGCTGCCATGCAGATCCTGGGAATTGAACCTGGGTCCCCTGGAAGAGCAGCCAGAGCTCTTAACCTCCAAACCATCATCTTTCTAGCCTTGTCCTCAGTACTTCTTAATATAGTTGGCTATTGGAGGTGTTTTGTGACATACACATTTACTCTCCATTTTTTCCTCAGCTATTTTTCAATTTGTTTTGAAAGCTACATTAATTTTATACAGTGATATATAATAAAATCAGTATATTATTAAGGTTTAAAATATACTATTATAAAATAATTATTGCCATTCTATTTTTTCTTTTTCTTTTTCTTTTTGGTAGTCTTGAATACTATTTATTATTGCGCAAAACTTACATGAGTTAATAAATAATGGTGACTTTTCCCAATAGCAGATCACACTATTGATTTTCTTCAAGAAATGGTTTTAAAAAAAGGTGTGTGTCATTGCACCCAGCATTCTTTTTTTTTAACCATGTAAGTTTTGCACAATAATAAATAGTATTCAAGATTACAAAAAAGAGCAACATTGCAGGTAAATTGCATAGTGACTGCCTATGAAAGTGAGTTAATGGTATGGAGTAAGTTGGTAAGTTGGAAGACTTTTATCTCTCTCCTGATTCCACCCTCTCTTTTATTTTTGTTGTTTTTTAAAGACAGGTTTCCTCTGTGTAGCCTTGGCTGTTTGGGAGCTCACTCTATAGATCAGACTGGCCTCAGAGAGCCTCCTGCCTCTGCCTCCTGAGTGCTGGGAGGGATTAAAGGTGTGAACCACCAGGCCTGGCCCCAAAGGCTTTCTTGTTCATATATAAAGTTATAAGGATAGAAGGGAAGTCATGGTTTATCTCCACTGCATTTTATTATTGAAAATATAATTAGCTTGTGAAAACATGCAAAACTCCAAGTGAGAAAATTGTACTCAATTTTGATTTTTTTGAAGTAAATCCTGGTGAGGAGAGCTTGTTTGCTGGTTTAGGTCTGTGGGACTCTGTTGAATGACAGTTGTAACTTTATTGGGAGATCTTGGTTCTGTCTGTCTGTCTGTCTGTCTGTCATTACCAAAAAGTATTGTGAAGTTTAGTTTGTAATTCCTGCATGTAGCATTGCTCAAAATATACAGTTAAATGATTAACAAAATTTTTTGCTTGTTGTAGGCCTAACCAACTTTGCATACACAGTTATATTTACCTTCAAATAACACAGGGACATGCTATACCTTAGATCAGTAGGTTACTTTCTAAATATTTATATTCTCTATTTCCCTTTTAAATGATTGTTTTTCTTAGTTTTTTGTTTTTATTATATAATCAAGAGCTATGCTGTATTTACTTCTTTTTTGTTTATTTTTTTGTGCATATGTGTGGTTGGGCGAGCCACGGTCCAGAAGTAAAAAGTCAGAGGACAGCCTGCAGGAGTTGGCTCTCCCTTCCACCATGTGAGCCCTGGGGATTGAACTCAGCTTGCCTGGCTTGCCAGCACACGTTTGTACCTGCTGAATCTTCTCACTGGCCCCGTTGTTGTTTTTTTTTGAACCAGAGTCTCACTGTGTAGCCCAGGCTAGTCTTAAACTTAGATCTTCCTGCCATAGTCTCCCATGTTGACTTTTAAAGATATGCAGCACCAAGCTTGGTGAACTTTTTATGAGCATTATGCTTCCTAATTATGCATTACATATTACATATTTTATATTTATGATTTTTGTGGTGTTGGAGAGCAACCTAGAGTCTTGCACATACTGGCAAGTGTTCCCCACTCACTTCCTATATATTTTACTTTCTTTAATGTTAATTAAGAATTTATGTTTTCATGGTTAATTTTTAGTATGTAGAATTGGTTTAAAATTAATAATAAAGATGGTGATGATGATGATGATGATGATGATGATGATGATGCTGCATCCCAGTAAGAAAGCTCATCCTTGGAGAGTCTAGTTCTCCATCTTTCAATAGACATTTCTTGACTGTAGTTCCTTGTCTATGGCTGGGACCCTGTAACATTTTCCCTCTTTCATGTTGCCATGTCCATTGATATGGCCATTGTTTTGGGCTCGTTTATGCAGCAATTTACAGACGGCATTGCTTCATGGGCAACGTCCTGGTATTCTGGCTCTTACAGTCTTTCTGCCCCCCTTGCCATTATGATTCTTGAGCTGTAAATGCCGAGCTGTGATGTAGATGTATTTGTTGGGGCTGGGCCTCCACAGTCTGATGATTTCTGTACTGTCCTTACCGCTGTAAAGAGAGGCTTTGTTGGTTCTGGTTGGTAGCTACCTTACCTGGTGAAGGTGGCTCATGTGCAAAGAGACTTTGCGGGATTTGCGTTGGGAGCTAGGCTTGTGGGCTTGATTATTCCTGATCTTAGTGGAAGGAGTGGGGTATACTTGGTCTTCCAGTATTAATTATGGCATTAGTTCTGTGTTTTCAATGACCTTCTTTCATCAGAACCAAGAAACTGCTCTCTACTTCTAGAATTTTGTCTGGAGTATTTGTTTTTTGTTTGTTTGTTTGTTTTGAGATGACTGTGTGGTTAAACAAAATTTCAGTTTATTAATGTGTCTGGTTTGACTGATTTAAAAGCATTAAACCAATTTTACATTTATGGCATAAATTTTCCATGTCAAATTTCTTTTTTTTATTTAAATTTTTTATTAATTTATTCTTGTTACATCTCAATGGTTATCCCATCCCTTGTATCCTCCCATTCTTCCCTCCCTCCCATTTTCCCCTTACTCCCCTCCCCTATGACTGTTCCTGAGGGGGTCTTCCTCCCCCTGTATATGCTCATAGGATATCAAGTCTCCTCTTGCATGTCAAATTTCTTGCTAAATGTTTTATTATTTACCACAAAGGATGTTAGCTTGGAGTTTTGTGGTACTATAATATCCACCTGATTCCAATACTCAGTTGTGCTTCCCCCATGAAATGATTTGAGAATTTTCTTCTCTTTATTTTATGTGACATTGTAGTAAAAGTCATACAATTTAATCATAGAATAGAATTACAGCCAGGCATGGTGGGTCACGCCTGTAATCCCAACACTCAGGGAGGCAGAAGCAGATGGATCTCTGTGAGTTCAAGGCCAGCCTGGTTTACAAAGCGAGTCTAGGACAGCCAAGGCTACACAGAGAAACCCTGTCTTGAAAAAAGAAAAAAAGATGCCCGCCAAACCCAACCCAAAACAAAACCAACAAATGAATGGAGTACTTAAGTTGTCATTTTTTTCCATTTCTCCATAAAATAGATCTCAACCAATATTGTGCTATAAACTGGCTTGATACTTTATAATTAAAATGAATAATTTTAATACTGAGGTATTTTGGGGGGAAACTGATTAAAATGTTTTATACTAATTTTAAGATTGTAAGCCATCTTGTAAAAAAATTGTGAGTATCAGAATATGTGAAGATGGAATTTTATAGCTTATAATGTTGATTATATGGTATGTAACATTTAGAACAGTCTTTCAAAATCGTTTTCTTAAAATATCAGGTTTCTTTCTTTCTCTCTCCATTTCTTTTTCTCCTCCTCCTCCTCCTCCTCTTCCTCCTCCTCGTCCTTCTCATCCTCCTCCTCTTTTGAGACAGGATCTTACTATGTAGTACAGGCTTTCCTCAACCTGTTATCCTCTTGTCACAAGAATGCATAACCCTCACCCAACTTAATAGCATTAAATGACTATATTATTTATTATTGAGATTTTAAAGTATTTTATTTTATGTGCATGACTGTTTTGTCTGAATAGATGTACATGCACCATGTGCTAAAAGAGGGTATCAGGTCCCCTGGAACTGGAATTACAAATGGTTGTGAGCTACCATGTAGATGCTGGGGTCCAAACATGGGTCCACTTTAACCACTAAGTCATTTATCAGCCCTATCATGTATGTTTTGGTAACCTATTTGTCCATTCCACTGACAGAACTTTATCATTTCTAGTATTTTTGCAGTCACATGCAATGTTGTATATACATCTTATGTATGCCTTGGTATTTATTTTTGGTATGTTCATGCAACTAAATTAAATAAATTTAGAAATTATTTTGTCAGCAAGTCTGCTTCTTTTGTCTGTGTATGTGCATGTTTCTGCATGTGCAGGTGAAGGTGTGTGTGTGTGTGGAGTCCAAAGGCTGATGGTCATTGTCTTTTTCAATGGCTCGCCACCTTAGTTTTGAGACAGGATCTCTCACTGAACCTAGAGCTCACCTATGATGTTGCTACACTTACTGGCCAGCAAGCCCCAGGATTCTCTTTTTCTCCCACTTTTGCCAGTGCTGGCATTGCATGTGCATGCTGTTAGGTGGAAATAGTATCTTAGTGCTTTTACTTTTGCTAGTAGGGAATGATTGAGAGGTCATATAGAGACCTTTAGATTAGTCTGGAAAGTTATGCAACAGAAGTGTCCTGAGGAAGTAAGTTTCTAGAGTCAAACAGACACAGAACAGTAACTACATTAGGCCATGCAACTTGTAAGGGAAGAGGGAGTCTTCATATGTTTAAATGATTGGTTGCTTTTCTTGGAAGTGGGTTGAATGATCTGGATTATAAGAGCCATGGTCTTATGTCCTGATTTCTGCAAAATACCCCAGCGTTGGGCTGACTTCCCTTCACACTGTGTGAAGGTGTGTCTCTGTATTCTGTTGTTGAATACTACACTGAAAGCCAAGTGCTGGCAGGATCTTGGTATTGTCATTTCTATGGTTCATCCCTTGCTATATATTTATAAATGTTGTCTCGCTGCCTATTGGTTGTAATAAAGAGCTGACGGCCATTAGCTGGAGCAGGAAGTAAAAGGGTGGAACTTCCAGGCAGAGAGAGTTACACATGGGGACTCAAGAGAAGTGGGAGCATCGCGGAGGACACAGAAGAGAACAGATGCTGACCAGAGCAGAGCAGGGAGGTAAAGCACTAGCCCTGTGGTGGGTCAAAGTGATAGAATAGTTGAGTTTAGACTGGAGGCTGCCGCAGCAAAAGTTCTAAGCTTTAAACTATATAGAAATATCAGCATCATTATTGAAATCACTGCCAAGTCCGAGAAAGTCCTGCAATACCCTAATTCTTCTTTCACTTAAAGAATCTTCTGTAGCTCCAAGCTTGCTTTTTGTGGCTTATGCCGTTGATGGGAGTTTTGAGGAAATAGAAGCTTGTTATCAGAACATAGGTGTTGGAGCATTTGGAGGTAGGCCACATTTCTCACAGCTCTTATACCGATCTGCTCAAAAACAGTAATTTGGAAGAAGTGAAAGAAAATAGCAGTGAAATTAAAACTATTTGAAAGCTTAGAGAGAACATTTTAGCTTGTAAGGTAAATTTGATAGGCAATACAAGTTAAGAACACGGTGACTGGCAAACACTTGGCAGACAAGAAAACAAAGGATGGGAATAGTCTTGAATAAAAGTATGTTTTGGTGAATAAAGAAAGTCTAAACTGTGAAGTGGAAATTTTGTTACTTTTTTTTTTTTGTAGTATGTTGTCTTAGGGTTTCTATTACTGTGATTCTATTACATCATAACCAGAGTCAACTTGGAGAGGAAAGGGTTTATGGATCCTGAGTCACAGTCCATTAAGGGCAGCCAAGGCAGAAACTCAAGCCAAGTGGGAGGCAGGAGCTGATGCAGAGGCCAAGGAGGGATGCTGCTTACTGGCTTGCTCCACATGGCTTGCTTAGCCTGCTTTCTTATAGAACCGAGGATTACCAGCTGAGGGGGCACTACCACCCACAAAGAGCTGGGCCCCCTTTAATCTCTAATTAAGAAAATGCCCTACAAGGCTTGCTTGCCTCCAGCTTGATTTTATGGAGGAACTTTTTAGATTGAGGTTCATTTTTTTCTCAGATGACTATAGCTTGTATAAGTTGATATTAATACTAGCTAGATGTATGTATATTAGTTATTACTATTTTGTTGTTGTTGCTGCTGTGGCAGAATACCAGACAGAAGGGACTTGAGGGGGGAAGATGCTCATTTGGGCTCAAGAGGGAAAGGCAGGGTGGGTGACTCTGGCTGTAGTAGTGCAGTGAGGTGGCAGGTTACTCACACTTTGGAATAGAGAGCAGAGAGCGCTTGGAGTGTGACTACAAGTAGATATTGATGTCTCACTGTCACATTCCCAGTGACCTAGTTCTAGTTAGGCTATAGTCTTACAGCCTTCACAATCAATAGACAGCTATAGTGGATATTAACATGTTTTTGTTTTGATCCCACGTGTGGGATGGGGAACAGACTTGTGAGAGATCAGGTGATGTTTATTCACTAGAAGGGGCTTTTTTTTTTTTTTGAGACAGGGTTTCTCTGTGTTAGCCTTGGCTGTCCTGGACTTGCTTTGTAGACCAGGCTGGCCTCGAATTCACAGTGATCCGCCTGCCTCTGCCTCCCGAGTGCTGGGATTAAAGGCGTACCAGCTGAAATGCATCTTAGTACAGACTCTGAGAGGATATCTATATCTATATATATATGCCCAAAAAGGACATTGGGCTTTTTGGGTCTTGGTATTGTTTGGCTGTTCATTGCTCCATTTTGAGACGCTCCTTGAGAGGACTGCTCCAGAGAACACTTCGGGGCTCTGGGTTCCGGCTGCTGTGGTTCCAGGTTCCATCAGCAACTTTGGTTGAATTGCTGGGCTGCTGAAATCCTGCCAACTGTGCCAGGGGACTTGCTCCCAGGAACTGAGTCCCAAAGAGTTACTTCTCCCATTCCCATTAACCTCTTCTCTCTCCTCTCTAGGGTAGGTGGGTTGGAAGGGAGGTATAAGCATTGAAGGACCTCAAATAAAGGAGGTTTGGAAAAGGTTGAAGCCTACAGCCAGCAGTTGGGGACCAGTGTTCCCACACATGAGCCTGTGGTGACGTTTGTGCTGAAGCTGCAAGAATGGGTGCATTCACTTACTGTTTGTGTATTTTAAAAAACATTCTAGGCAGGTTACAACAAAACACACTTGAATAGTAAAGGAAATAGAAAATGAGAAGTACCGAGCAAATCCTAGATCCTGCATGTTGGCTGTTCCAGTTGGTCTTTATAGTTTGCACTGGACTTTCTTCTTGGGAGTAAGAGGCAAGAAGGACATCAGTGCTATGCTAGTGAGTTAAAAAGATTTACTGATAGAAAATGCACTGCTGAATATAAAAACCAGTGCATTATCAAAGTGGCCAAGGCTTCTGTCTTGAGATCTTGGTAAATATTGAAGTAGACAAATATGATTTCAGCTTTTGTCTCTAGGGTTTGGATGTGTCACCTCGACTGTGTATAGTGTTTTTTGGGAAGGTGCATAGCATTGCTGCTATGTTGTTGAAAGATGTGGATTATTTAATATAGTCTCAGAATCTAAGTGCTGTGCAGGTAGATGAAAAGCAGTGTTAGAGCAGAGGCACTGGCTCACTGTGTCAACGAGGGTCACGCAGAGGACGTGATCAGAGTCTGGGAAGATTTGGAAAAGTGAAGAACGGCCTCCAGGATGCGAGTGACTCTTTCTGGCGCTCTGTTGTGGCAAGGATTGAGATGTGCCCGGCTGCAGCTCGGCGTGATGCTATCAGAGTGGAGATTGGTAGGAAGGCACTTTTCATTCCTTCTGCAAAGGGTGATCACACACGATACAAAACTGAAGAAGGGGAATGTGTCCAGCACGGCTGAGAACGCAGACACAAATGGACGCATTGTTCTTTTTGCAGCTTGGCGTTCCTAGTGTTTATTGCACAGCACTGCCTGTTACAAAGGTTCAGCAGTGCCTATAGAATGATCAATTAAAAGAAGAAATTGAGAGACAAGTGTTTTGTATTAACTTGTAACATAAAACACATATAAGATAGATTTACCATGTATAAAAGAATTTATTTTAAAAGGAACATTCTGGATTGTGAGCTATTTACTTTTCTAAAAGAGGTCTGATGACAGTTTATCAATATTGGTTTCCTTAGGCTCTCGGCTATCTCCAGTGTTTAGCAGGTGATAGTGATGTAGAGGAAGTGTGTTTCTGAAGAATAATATCATGTATTGGTAGATTTGTTATTAACTTTATAAGGAAAGGACAGGCTTAGAGCAGCTGCATACCAGTGGCTATTGAAGCCTTGGCACTCGACAGTAACGGTCTGTGATGTGACTCTTCCGTATTTGTTTCCACTCAGCCTGCTGTGGCTGTTGTATGCTTGGTATTCCTGGTATGAACCTAGTATCCTACTCAGTATTTGTGCCGAACAACTATTTAAGAGTCTGCTGTATGTCAGGTGTAGACTGGGACAATTTAAGTACTAATGTTCTTGTCTGGCCAACATGTAGGAGTGAACACTATCACTCTATGGTTAGTAGCTATGCATGCTGATCCAGAGAAGGAAGAGTTATCTAGTTGTTAAACATTGTGAAAGCAACAGTTTTAATCTTGAAAATAAGGAGTTGTTCATTAATTTATTCATTCAGTTTTCACTGGTTAGATAAAAGGACGAATTCATTTATGAGATATCATGTGTATAGCCATCCTGATAATGATCTGCAGAACACAAAGACACATATGAACCATTGTTTTACCAGGAGTTTACCCTTAATAGAAGTATATAGATGATTACACACAGATTGAAGGTCTGAGGGAACTACAGTGAGAAAGAAAACCTCGTAGAAAGAGCTTTTGCACACAAAGGAGAACAGGACATGCTGTAAATAAAGCTTTGGAGTGGGTACCAGTGTCATGACAGTAACACTCAGTGAGAAGTAATGAGCTAGGAGACATGAGATGAGGAGAAATTTTATGGAGGTAGCCCAAGAAGAGAAAGTTTGTATTAGTCAAAAGTAGTTTTTTTTTTTTTAAATTTAAAGAAGCCCAAGTTTGAAGTTAAAAGATGATTAGAGACTAAATTTAGAGGTGGTTGTATCTCCTGTGTTTTTATGTTCTTACTAATTTCATGAACTATTTCACAGTTGCCTCCTTGGCCCATGCTCTATAAAGAACTCAGGATTGAAACCCTTTTCATTATTTGGCTTTGCCATGTCACTGAGAGAGAGGTTAGCAGCTTCCTTCCCAGACGCGGTCATCTTTCATGTCTCTGCCCATGCTTATCTGTAAAGGTGAAAACCCATGGTTTCAGGCCATGGGAACTCAGCACTAGATTATATTTTAAAAATGAATTGCAAGAGAAATAGAAAATAATTTTGGTGGTAACAGGTCTGTTTGCATATTGGGAGTCAAGAAGCAATGACTTCAGTTTGGTCATGTTTGGCTTACAGTGCCTTCCATGCAAACAGACCCTTGTGAAGGCATCTGATCCATTATTGGAAATCAACCCTAGTATTCAGAAAACAACTGTGGGCAGAAAGAGTGTTGTTCAGTGGGGTGATGACATTGTCTTGAACATAAAACAGGGCAAGAGGAACTGAAGACATAGCCATAGGGGACATTCATAAGTATGGGGTAGCTAGAGGAAGTGCAGGCCGAGGAAACTGGAAAAGGAATGTTCTAGAAGGATGAAGTCAACCCAGGGTGTAGTCTTCTAGAAGACTAAAAACCTAGTTATTCTTGAGCCACTAATCAGGTGTATCAGTGGATCAGAGGTGATGGAGAAGATGGAGCGGAGGCCGTTTGTGTTCTTGTGATTTTGGGGAAAGACGTGGAGATGGAGCAGGCCTTCAGTCAGTAGATAAAGGACTGAAGTAATGTCCTTAGCAGAAGAGATGGGATCTGAGTCTGCTCAGATTTCAAGTGGGTATTTTGAACGTGAGTCGTGAAGTCTAGAACCAGCGGCACAGCCCTGTCTTGAGAATGTTGTCAAATTGTTGTTTTTGTTGGCTTGGATGACTTCACTGATGTTTCAGATTCTGTTGTTTTAATGACCTGACAGCCCTCTAGTGTGGGAAACTTGGGTGAATGTTTTGCTTTAGAAGTTAGTGCTCATTAAGTATTATTATGTAAGCAGTAAGCAAATGCCAGTGAGTGTGATCGTTTGTAACATCTGCTCTTGGTGCTGATGTGACTGTTGTGAGAACGGTTGTTAATAGTTTAACTGTCATATCTTAGCCACACTGGGGAACAATAGATATTTCCACCCTGTCTTCCCTCCCTTCTATCTTTGCCTTTCTTATATATGCTGACTTCATTATTGCCAAAGGAAAAGCTCGGCCACTGATGGGCAGAGCCCCTGCCACTCAAGATTTCATTTTCCTGTCTGTTTGAAGTGCTGTCTTTTTACATTTTCATTCTCTCTATTTAGGGCCATCTTTTTGCAGGTGAGATGCTGATAGAATTTATCTGCTGAAAATGAAAGCCTGTGCTCTTGGATTTCTGGCTTCAAAATAATCATTCAGAGTAGATATGAGATGTAAGAGCAAGATGAGAGGCGCAGAGATGCCAGTCTTAATTTATAAGAGTTTCCTTATCAGCAGCACTGGACCCTGACTGCTGCTGCTCTTCAGAATGTATCTGGGATTGTAATCTGAATTGTGGTATTGCATCAAACACACAGCTTAAACCTACAGAACTCTGGTTTTCTTGTTTAATTTATATAGTCGATAGAAGGTACTGAATTTAACAGTAATTTTTATAAAAGCTTTACATTTGGGCTGGGAGATGGCTTTGTCGGTAAGGTGCTTGCTTTGCAAACAGGACCTGAGTTCCGATCCCAGGACTATAATCATAGTGCTGGTGCTGAGGAGACTTAGTCCTGGGTCTTCCTGGCCAGACAGCCTAGCTCTATGTTCAGTGAGAAACCTTGTTACAAAATAATGTTACAAAAAGAAGCCATTGAGGAAGACACCTGAGGTCAACCTGTGGCTCCCACATGCATGCACGTGCAACCACCCATGTCTGCAAACAGATGCTTAACGTCTTCTGATGTTGTTTTTGGGTAATGCTTAAAAGTTAGTTCCAGTTTACCTTCAGCTTGTGAAAGAGTTGAATAGTATTACATTTCATGAAGGCTTTAATTAGCAATACACCAGTGGTCATCTCATTTAGAATTTGCTTCCTCATAAATTGGTCTTTTAAGTCACTCTTCCGTCTTCGGCTGAGATCAAATATAGTCATTCTTCTATGCATATGGAAGTCACATCTTTTAGGTAGCTTTTATTATTATTGTTTGAGTTACTTTCTCTTGCTCTAATAAATGAACCTTACGGGAGGGTTTTCTTTTTGGGGGTGGTGGTGGCCCACAGAGGGCTTTAGTTCATCATAATGGAAATACAGGGTATTGGGTATGGGGTAGTGGGTGACCAGCAGGGAAAGCATAGTGTCGCGAGCAAGAGGCTGGCTGCTCACGTTACATCTATGCTCAAGAAGAGAGAGGGCATGAAATGCGGGCTATAAAGCCCTAACACCCGCACCTTGTGACCCACTTCCTCCACCTGGCTCCTCTTCCTAAGGTTATACAACCTTCCCAAACAGCGCCGCCAGCTAGGGACTGAGTGTTCTGATCCAGGAGCTGCAGGCTCATGTCACAGTCAAAGTGACAAGGTCCCAGGTAGCAGGAGCATCTACGAGAAAGAAGAATGGTGAAGCTCAGCCAGGTCAGCTTGTGTCTATCAGATGCCCAGGGAAAAATGGGTGCTGTCAAAGTTTGGAAGTCTTAGCCTGACCTCCATTTTATTTTAGTAATTTAACAGAGGTGTTTTTGAAAAAAAAAAAAAAATTCATTATATTCTCTTTAGGTAGAAATGTTGACTGTTGAAATTTAGAATTTACTTTAGAGATTAAGTTTCTATTAAGAAAGACTTTAAATAGTTTTGTTAGTCTGTCAAATTTTCACTGGTGATAGTAATGTTTACATTTTTTTGATGAATGATGTTTTTCATGTTGTGTGGCTCGTATACAAATGGCGGTGTTTTATGCTAAATAAGTCTTTTTCCTAGATGCAGCAGAGCTCTGTTTATACTGTGACCTTTAGACTAAATTGGCAAGTATGTCAGGCCTGCTAAGAGTAGGATAGAGAGATGCATTTTGCAGGGAGATCCTTGGGATGCCCCATTTACTTGAAATGTTAAGCAGTGAGATAAAAGGCTTTATGTTGAAGCATGGGTGTTTCAAAATGATGATTAATGAGGACCTTGTCACTTGGAATTCACTTCAGGTACTGTGTTTCCAGTGTCAGCTCAGGGTTGCTCCTTGTAACACCAGGGATGGTTTTATAATAGGCACACACAAGGTTAGTATGCTATGATAATAGTGTAGCAAAGCAGTAAAGACTCAGTGTCCTTTTCACTTTGAAATTGACTTGTTAATCTGTCTAAAGCCCATTTTCATATCTTCATTAATATTTTACCTTTGTATTATTCTGATAACCTACAGCCCTTAAAAAAATCTGGGAACTGCTGGCTTAGAAGCATATTTTATTAAACTTCTCTGTGCTTTCCTAAAGTGCCTGTTATTTTCTATTACTTTTCAAGTAAGTCTACACATAAACTTCCTTCTAAGCATTGACTTCCGGAGTAGAAGTAACTGCATCGGATAAGGTGGAAGTTGGGAAACTTGTGAGAAGCCCAGTTGGTATTCAGGGCATAAAATGAAGTCATGATAGTCCTCTTGAGGTAATTGGTGTGACGTGGCAAATTGACCTGCAGCGTGCAAAACCAAGGGAAGCTTCCTATTGCCTCAATAAACATTCCTTACTAATTTAACTTTGCGGGACGAAGCTGCCTGGTAACTTCAGCCCTGAGAACAGTAAGCACTGTGATCGCCATGATCAAGACAAAGTGACCATCATGGAGTGGTAAACCACTGAGTCGATTCAGGAGCCTTAAAGATCTCTCTGCTGAGTTGAAAAAGAATGCCCCTTCCCCCCAATAGGCTCATATATTTGAATGCTTAATTATAGGGAGTAGACTGTTTGAAAAGATGAGAAGGATTAGGAGGTATGGCTTTGCTGGAGTAGGTCTGGCTTTGTTGGAGGAAGTGTGTCACTGGGGTTGGGATGGGCTTTGAGGTTTCAAATTTCCAAACCAGCCTGTGTCTCTCTCTGTTTGCTACGTATGGATCAGGATGTAGCACTCAGGCACTGCTCTGGCACCATGCATGCTGCCATACTCCCACCATGCCCCACTATGATGATAATGGACTGAGACTCTGAAACATAAGCAAGCCCCCTTGTCCCCCAGTTGAATGCTTTCTTTCTTTTTATGTGAGTTTCCTTGATCATGGTGTCTCTCCACAGCAATAGAAACCCTAAGACAGTTATTGTCTGAAGGGGGAAGCATACTTTTTGATTCTATATAAAGTACTGGTATGTGCCTGTATGTGATGGTGGTGTGTGCATGCCTATAAGTAGGGGTGTGTGTGTGCGCACATGCTTGAATATGCTATGCTGTACACGTGGAGGTTAGAGAACACTCTGGGAGTTGGTTCTCGTCTTCCATTATAGATCCTGGGAATTGAAACTCAGGTCCCAGACTGTATGGCAAATGCTTGTATCTTTTACACAATCTCACTGACCCCATTCTAGTTTTTTTATGGTGAATTTAAACTATATATTTTTATCTTTTTTGAAGCAGGAGTCTATGTAGCTTGGGCTATCCCTGAATTTACTATGTAGCAGAGGATGATCTTGAATTTCTGATCCTCTTGTTTCTATTTTCTCAGTACTGGGATTGCAGGGAAGCATCCATAAATTTAGTTATTTGATTGTAAGTATCCTTACTTTCTTCTTTCTTTTTTTCTTTCTACAGAATTATTTCTTACAATGTGGTCTAATGTGTAACAATATTAGATGTTTGAAATGTTAAAGATAAAAATCCTCAAGCATATAAAACATTCGGTCAACGCAAGTTTAATTTTTTTTAAAGAGTTGATAGATAATTCTCAAAATCCAAGAATTCTTAATAGTCTGAGAAATAAGGAGAGCTGTGGTAGGATACAGTGTGCCCAGGGATCTGAGGTGCAGAGTGGCAGAGTAGCAGAGAGGTAAGAGTTCTGTCTGTCTGAGCCATGTATGTTTTTAGTAGTGCACCTCTTCCTCAGTGGTCAGTGCCATCATTGTAAAATAAGTAAGAAATCAGAATAGCTTATTTGTGTGTGGCCCTTGGACATATTAGTTTGGAATTATGAGGGTGTTTTAAAACTTAAATATATGTAGGCAGCTAATAACTTAGTCTTTATTTTCATATGAGAAATGTAATATATTTGTGATATATAAAATATGTAAGGTAACTCGTATAGATATTTACACAGATATATACTTTACATATATCAAACTCCACAAAGTTTAAATATACAAGTTTCTAATTTAGTAAGAAGAACACACTCATGTAACTACTACCTAGAATAAGCAACTTGTGTTCTCAGCCTGAGACAGCCAGTGAGTGATTTCTGCCTTTATAGATTAGTTTTGCTTTTGTTTTGTTTTGTTTTGCTTTGGAGTTTCGTAAGCAGAATTTTGCTTAGCCAGCTTTGTGTTTCTTATTTGGTGGATCTAATTCATTTCTATATCTAAATAGTGTCCCATTGTATGAATATCCCCAAATGAGGAAAATATGTAAGCAGGTATTTTAGAAAGAAGGATAGGTGGATGTTCTTAAACCTGTAAAGAAGATTTTCAGCATGATGGGTCTTAAAGGAAATGCCAATCAAGCTGAAACTAGAAGCAGCTATCTTCCAGGAACAGCTGAAGTTAAAAAAAAACAACAACAAAAAAACAAAAACCCATTACCAGGGCTTGACAAACACGCAGCAGCAAAGTATTAGGTTGCCTCTGGGGCATAGAGTGATGCTCTGTGCCTGTCAGTTATTTCCAGCTTCCCAGCCTGACCATGCTTTTACCTCATAGGTAGGAACCCAACCAGGATTGGGATGTGACCTGGTGAGGATCTGGTGTTTGCCTCTTTTCAGAACTGTGATTACTCTTGAGAACATCAGCCATAACGCACACCATTATGGTGCCATGGAAAGATGACGGAGCATCTTATGTGGTTAAGCATGGCTTTATCATATGATGCAACATTGTTACTCCTAGATATTTACTCAAAAGAAATGAAAGTGTGTGCCCATAGCAGCTTTATTATCAATAGTTCTAAACTGGAAACGATTTTGTATTCACCAAGAGGGAGTAGATAAGATATTCTGATAGGTTTTAGAGATTAACTCAGTTTTTATATTACTATTTGTGTGTATGCATGTGTGCGTGTGTGCGTTTGTGCATGTGTACATGTATGCATGTGTGCATGTAAGCGTGTGTGCATGTGTACCATGGATGATAAGCTTCTGGAGCCAGTCCTTGCACCATGCTTGAGACAGGCTCTCTGCCACTGCAAGGGCGGCTTCTGGAGAGTCTCCTGTCTCTGCTGGGGATTACAGTTGATCTGCTTGTATGCTTGGATTCTAAACTGAGGTCATTTGGTTTGTCCAGCAGGTGCCTTTATCCACCAAAACCATTTCCCTAGCCTGATTTTACTTTTTATTTATTTTTATTTTTATATTTCTTGTACTTGAGGTTTGTTCATGGTTAATATAGAAATGTGTCAAATTTTCAGGAATACCAATGTGGAAGGCTTAGTAAACCAGTACCCAGGTCTGTGTTATAACAAAAACTATACTACAGTGTATTTGCTTTTTTCAGTAGAAACTAAAACAAGCAAGATGCAGGGTGGGGTTTGTGATGCAGAGTGAGTTAGAGGACACCAGCTGCAGTGTGCTGCGGCATGCTCTACCTCCTAAGAACAGGTCCCTTCTAACTGTGGGGGCTTAGAACTGACTCTTAAATAGGGCTTTGGTGTCAGCCTGGCACAAATTAACATACACCAAAGGCTGTTTTGCTTTAATACTTCCTGGAGTCTTTAGCTCTTAATTTTGTTTGCTAAGTTTTCTTTTAAAAATTCTGTGTGTGCATGTCTGTCTGAAAGTGTGTGGGTCAGAGGGCAGCTCAAGGGTTAGGTTTGTCATGTGGGTGTGGACGGACACATGGATTCCACCATGGAGCCATCTTGCCGGCCCTATGCTATGCTGTAAGGTAGAATTCTTTCCACCATGGAGCCATCTTGCTGGCCCTATGCTATGCTGTAAGGTAGAATTCTTTCCACCATGGAGCCATCTTGCCAGCCCTATGCTATGCTGTAAGGTAAAATTCCACCATGGAGCCATCTTGCTGGCCCTATGCTATGCTGTAAGGTAGAATTCCACCATGGAGCCATCTTGCTGGCCCTATGCTATGCTGTAAGGTAGAATTCCACCATGGAGCCATCTTGCTGGCCCTATGCTATGCTGTAAGGTAAAATTCTACCATGGAGCCATCTTGCTGGCCCTATGCTATGCTGTAAGGTAAAATTCTACCATGGAGCCATCTTGCTGGCCCTATGCTATGCTGTAAGGTAGAATTCCACCATGGAGCCACCTTGCCAGCCCTATGCTATGCTGTAAGGTAGAATTCCACCATGGAGCCACCTTGCCAGCCCTGTGCTATTCTCTGAGGTAGGATTCCACCATGGAGCTATCTTGCCGGCCCTATGCTATATGTTCTGAGGTTTTTTTGTTTCCAACTATACACATTTCATACATAGTTGATGAGATTTTTAAGAATGGATATGTCAAGCTTGCATTTTAAGCAAAAAACTTTTCTGGAATGGTATTACTTGTTCTACTTAATTCTCCATCTCATCAAATAGTGAGAATTTATATCAGTATTGTTTGTGTTACAGTTTTCTTTTGGGGGGTTGTAGTTTATCTATAAAGGACACAGTGCTGTCCTGTTTGACATGCTTAGGGGGATGAATTCTGTTGCCACTCTGGTGCTTTCCTGCAATGGAGAGGTGGAAATGAGACGTCCTGAGCTCTTTACTCACTGTGTGCATTGTTATGCTGCTTTGTCTAGAATTAAGACTATTTTAATTTGAATTTACAAATGAAATTTGGGAGATTAAGAGCAACTTTCAAGCTGTTTCAAGTTAATTTAAATTTTGATGGAAAACTCAGAGAGTGATAATTTCCTGAGGGGATGGGCGGGATCCTGTGGTTGCTTCAGAGCAGAGAAAGCCTAGATTAAAACTAACTCTTGGGGATGGTAGTCATAGTGGGCATGTGGCTTAATTTCAGGCACTTATAATTGATTTTTTACTTTACACCCTCAAAGTGTGTTTATACCTTGAAAGTAGTTAAAGTTTCTTTAATGAACAAAAAGTGTTAATCCTTTCATTATCTTACTGATGAAATATAACTTTTGAGGCAGCTTTGTAAGAATTGAATATGAAAAAAAAAAAAAAAAGGACTGAATATGAATCAACACTGGGATGAAGTTCTCATTGTCCCTCCTTCATTAGTACCTGTGTCTGAAATCAAACCCGGGAAGAATGAAATCAAGCAGCAGAAGTGTAGTGTGGGATTGCCCTTGGTGTCCCAAGCCTGTATTTAAATCAGCCCTGTCCCCAGGTAAAGAGGCTTTGTAAGAAGAGATGAGGCTGCTGGTAATCTTTGCCTAAAGTATTGATTCTCAGTTATTTTCTTTGCATTTATTCAGAGTTTTTCTCCCTGGGACAGCAGACCTACAAGTATTGTGGTGAGGTGAGAGTGTCTGGTGGGGGACAACTCAATGTCGCAATTTTTAACTTGGGGTTGGAGGGAGTGAACTGTGCCTGGCAATGGAGCCTCCAGTTTGTTCTTCATGCTTCTTTGCGGAGACTGTGATTTTTCCCTAAAAGTCTCTGTCAAGACTTTCCCCTAATATTTCAGACTAACATAGATATAGTTACTCTAAAATAATATGGATATAGGAAATAAATTGTGTGTACACACACACACACACATATATATATGAAAAATAGTACAGACCATTCTTATAATACACTTAGGTTTCCTCAGCTATGCAACTTTATATAACTTTACTGGTCAGCTTTGTTCATATCTCATCAGTTTTTAGGTCTTATGTGTCCTTTATATATGCTCATGTGACTATTCTGTGATACCTATGACTTCTTCCATCATATAGAGTTTTTGTTCACCCAGAGAACCTTACCACTTCAGAGTAACAGCCTCTCTAACCCTTGGGAATCTGAGTCCACTCTTTACCACCATCTGTGGGTTGTAGCTAGAATGCTGTATCCATGGAACCACGCTATTGTGAAAGAGGGAAAGATATTTGCTAAGAACGCCAAGGCCGACTATCCTCCACAGCCTACTACACTTGTGACTCAACTCTGCATCTAACAAGCACAAATAGAGATTTATAGCCAAAGAGCAGGGTGGGGCTCAGGGGCTGGATTATTACTGATTATTATTATTAAGCTATCAAGTTTAGCAGGGGCTCTTCCTAAACAAGTACAAGTGTTGAGAGCAGAGGAATTTTAGTAAACAGCCTCATCAGGATTCTTGAGACTTGACAAAAGTGTGTCAAAGACAGAATCAAAGGACGCGGACCAAGTCAGAAAGGGCACTTTGAGGGGCCCTGTTCAGGCTGTGTTAAGGAGAGAGCTTTGTTCCTGTTCTGGACTGAACTGTGACATGACCCTTCCCACCCAACAGCCACATGTTGAAGGCCTAATATCTGTGTGTGTGTGTGTGTGTGTGTGTGTGTGTGTGTGTGTGTGTGTGTGTGTTATATTTTTTCTCTTTCGTAGCAGCTTGACTATAGTTTCCCCCTCTCTTCTAGACCCCATTCCAACCTCTCCTCTGCATCCACTCACTTCTTTGTTCCTGCTCAGGAAAGTCAGGAAGGCCTAACATCTTGTACTTCAGAATATGACAGCAATTAGGAAAGGGCCTCAAAGGGGCAGATTAAGATGAGCCTTTGTGAGGCCCTTTGATTGATGTTTCCTTAGGAAGAAGAAATAAGGAGACACCGAAGGCTGCAAAGGCAGAGGACAGGCCATGTGAGGTGGCAGGGAGAAGGCAGCTATCTTATTCGTGCTCTTATGAGAAGAAACTCCATGTCCAGAGCCTGGAGCGCCTACGGTCCAGTGCTGTCAGATTCTGTGGCTACTCTAATGTCCTTTACTGTGCTTTTACATGAGTCTCTTCTTTGTAAAGGGCACTAATACCATTTGTGAGGGCTCCATCCTCATGAACCAATTATTTCCTAATCCCAGCCACTGCCTTGGAGGCCTGTGCAGGGGGCTGGGATGTTAGGGTCTCAACAACAGAATTTTGTGAAGAAATACACATCCAGTCCACTGTAGTAGCCACCCACATAGCAATAAAGAGAAGATTCAGAAGGTATCAAGCCAGCAGACACTGTAAACGTTGGCATGTGTCCTTAGAACTTTTTGGTTTTGTTTAAATTAATTTATTTAATGCACACAAGTGCCAAGCCTGCTTGAATAGCTGCATCACATGCATGCCTAGTGTCCTTGGAAGCCAGAGGAGGGCGTCAGATGCCCTGAAACTGGAGTTACACAGATAGTTGCGAGGGAGCCACCATGTAGGTTCTGAGACTTAAATGAATGCTCTGTTCAAGAGCAGCAGTGTTCTTAAGCACGGAGTCTTCTCTCCTTCTCTCTAGCCCTGAGAACTCTATTGTTTTATCAACATGGTCTGTGATCTTTTAGTTAGACAGCATTAGCAAACTAATAAAATATAGTATATCATCTGTCAAGAATGTTTTAAAACAGCCTAATTCTCCATCTGATGGTGTATTCAGTAGTTCATTTCTTTCCATTGCAGAATAGCATTAAAAACTGTAACTACACGTGTGCCCATGTGGAGTATGTGTATGGGAGTACAGTTGCTTGCAGAGGCAAGAAGAAAGTTTCAGCTCTCCCAGAGTGGGAGTTACAAGCCAGCAGGTACTGATGCTGGGAACAGAACTGCTATTCTAAGAGCTGCACACATGCTCCGGCTATCTCTCCAGCTCCTGATCAGCATTCTGCTGTGTGGGTGTGTGCAGTCATGGATATGCACTTTCTCTCTTGTCACAGGACATAGCTACTTCTTAGTTTTGCCATGCCGTGAACATTTATTTTTAAGGTAGAAATGTGTTTATTTGTCTAGGGAAGTATCTGAACTAGGATTATTGAGTTATGTGGTGTCTGGAGTGGTGCAGTGTTTGCAATCCTCCTGGCAAGGTGTGTGAGTTTTGGTTGCTCTGGATTCCCACCAGGACTTAATATTATATACATATATATTTCAAACAATTTTTATCACAGAGACTTTTATAGGCTTCTGTAATTGTGCTGGTGTCTTGTCATGGCTCCATGCAGTTTAGAATGGCTTTCATTGGAATCTCCTTAATGGTCAGCTTTTTGAGCAGCTTTCATTGCTTGCTTTCCATCTCTGCCTTTTTACTGGCGAAGTCACTGTTTCCTACTGTGGTTCAGATTTAGAGCTTTGCAAGCCTGCAGCTCAGCCGGGGTTGAGATTGGGGATGAAAATAAAAATCATTTGTCCTTTGGAGAATGGGAACATTTAGGGGTTGGAAAATTCTTAGTTCAGCCACAAATAGCTCTTTGAGGGGTCTGTCTTTGAGTTGTGTTTTTTAGTAAGAAAATCTGGGGCTTGAGTGAAGCATTCATTTTTGCTGGACTGTTAAAGTGCTTGAGTATTTCTCAAGGAGAGTAAGAGGGAACCACTTTCTATCCCTTTGCATATTTGCTCATGGTATCTCTGGCAAGTAGCAAACGAAAACCAAGATCTGGAAGACAACTTCATTAAAGTCTGCTTAAGTAGGTATGGAAATCAGAAAGCAGTCTCTGCTGGTAGTTTTAGTTCTCCCTTCAATCCACATGCACTTGTGTGTGTCCGTGCGTGTGTGTGCACGTGCGTGCGTGTGTGTGCGTGTGTGTGTGTGTGTGTGTGTGTGTGTATGTGTGTGTTGGGAGCAAGAAGGCTTTTATGTGTTGCAGGCTGGTCTTGGCGTTCCTTATGTAGCTGTGCTGACTAGCTTTATGCCAACTTGACAGAAGCTAGAGTTATTGTAGAGAAGAAAACCTCAATTGAGAAAGGGCCCCCACCAGATTAGCCTGTGGGCAAGCCTGGGGTGCATTTACTTGATTGATGTGGGCGGGACAAGCTCACTGAGGGCAGTGCCACCCTTGGGCTAGTGGTCCTGGGTGCTATGAGAAATTAGGCTGAGCAAGCTACGAGGAGCAGCAAGCCTGTAAGTTAAATAGCACTCCTCCATGGCTTTTGCTTAAGTTCCTGCTTCCAGGCTTCCACCTAACTTCCTTGGATGATGAACCTACACATTGTAAGATGAAAGAAGCTCTCTCCTCCCCAAGCTGCTTACAGTCATGGTGTTTCATTATAGCAGTAGAGACACTAACTAGCACAGAAATTGGTACCAGGCAATGGAATATTCATGTATTTTAGGTGCAGACTGTGGAAGGACTTTAGAACTTTGGGCTGGAAAAGCCATTGAGTTTTCAGACCTTAGTGGGCTGTTCTGTGGGAACTTGGAAGATGAGACTGTTGAGAGAGCTATGGATGACGCAGGCCTAGCTTGTGAAGCTTCAGAGAGAAACAAGGAGTTTCCTGGGGATGTTGGTGTGATATTTTGTGCTAACAATCTGTGGTGTCTGGTCAGCTGGAGCCAAAGAATAAGCCGAGATTAACAAGAGACAAGCACTTTACCTTGATGAGACAAATAATACCGGTCATTTGTGGCTGAGAAATTAGTGGTTAAGAAGAGACCAGCATCTTCTGGCTAAAAATCTTCTGGGGGCGTTTCTTCAGGGTCAGCACATAGAAACTGTGGTATAGAGGTAAGGCTGTACCTTGTGCAGCCAGCAACTTGGTAATGTGTAGTAAGTTTCCTAGGTGGTGCTAGTTTTGAAGCTGTGAAGGGGCCATAGAGAGCAGCTGAGGCTTAGCACCATGGTAAAGCTGACATCTCTGAATGGAGGCCAGGAGAGCCATTAACGAAAGTATAGCCTTAGTTGTAGTAGAAGGCCCAGGACTGAAGGGGCTATGGAGACCAGTTGGTGCTTGTCACCTTGTGGTAGAGTCAGAGTCCCTGAAGAGAGCCTAGGAGAGGTTATTGGTGAAGTTGTAGCACCGTTGAAATTGATTTCAGAGATGCCAGTACTATGGAACAGCCACCAAGAACAGCAGGTGTGGAGTGGATCTGGTCTGACTCTGAAATGCTCTATGTATGCTGTGGCAAGCCCATTGGTACCCAGAAGATTTTGAGTCCCAGAAGTCTAACAATGACCTTTATGTTTTTAGACTTTGGGTTTGCTTTGATATGATTGTGACTGTGCCTCGTTCTTTGCTCTTGGGATTCTTATCCCAAGCATTTAACTTATTTTTGATCCCATAATTAAGAGTCTTTGACACTTAAGAGATACTTTGGATATTTTAAAGAAGAAACTTTAGAATACTAGAGAGACTTTGGAGAATTAGAGAGATTTTGGATATCTTAAGAGTGAATTTTAAAAGTGTTTGAATTTTTAAAACTGTGTAATTTTTTATATTGTGTATTAATATTAGCATGTCATCTTGGGGTCAAACAAGAAAGGAAAGGGTCTAGTTGAGTATTGATGTGTTTGTGTACCAAACTGACAAGGAGTAAATCGTACAGGCTAGTTTTATGTCAATTTCATGCAAACAAGTGATTTTAGAAAAGGAACTTCAGTTGAGAAAAGTCCCCATCATATTAGGCTGAGATACATTTTCTTGATTGATGATTGATGTGGGAGAGTCCAGCTCACTGTGGGTGGTGCCACCCTTTGGCTTGTGGTCCCGGGTGCTGTAAGAAAACAGGCTGAGTAAGCCATGAGGAACAAGCCAGTAAGCTGCCCTCTTCCACGTCTTTGGCTTCAGTTCCTGCCTCTTGGCTTCTTTCTAGCGTCTTGGATGAAGGGCTATGAACTGTAAGCTGAAATAAACCCTTTCTCTTCCTCCAAGTTGCTGTGGCTGTGGTGTTTTACCTTAGCAACAGAAACCGTAGCTAAGACAGTAGCTGAGAATGACCTTGAAATTGTGATTGCTCTGTGTCTGCCTCTTTAATGCTGAGGTTACAGGTGTGTGCTACCATACCTAGTTTTTAATGGAGCTAGGAATTGAACACAGGACCTTCTGTATGCTTCTCAAGTACTCTACCAGCTGACCTACACCCCTGGTCAGTGTTGATACTTTGTACAGAAGTTTCTGAAATCCTGAAAAGCTACTACCAGTAGGGGTGGGTTGGGTTGTGATGTCTTTACTAAGGATGAAATTAAATCTTTAATGTAGGTTTAATAGATTATTTAAACAATATGTAGTTTTAATGTATATCTTCTACTGACATCAGATATTTTCTTCTTCTTTTCCTCTATCTCCACCTCTGTTTATTTTTATTTTTATTTTTTGAGACAATGTCTTACTCTGTAGCAAATGCAAACTTTAAAATCAGTAGCTCAGGCTAGCCTCAAACTTGTAGCGCTGATTCTTCTGCCTCATCTTCTTGGAATTGAGATTAGAAGTCCGAGGCGGAGAGCTAGATTCAAGTATAAGTTTCAGTAGTTTCTTCAAATACCTTTACACTAGTTTTAGTAAGATTGGGTATGTGAAACCAAGTTGGAGAAGCTTTTCATTTTTTTTAATTAAGTTTTTTCTTAGACAATATATTTTTATTATGTTTTTCCCTTCCTTCAAGTCCTCCCAGATACACCCCGCCTCCCTACCCACAGAAATTTGTATTCTTCTCTCCCTCTTTAAAATGAAGACAAAACAAAACAACAGAAAGTAAACCACACACACACACACACACACACACACACACACACACACACACGCGCGCACACACACACACAAACAGAAATAAAAATAAAGAAAAAAAAAAGACAAATAAGACAAAAATGCTCAAGTGAATCAAAATGAGACAAAAATTACAAATATACCAATTAGTTTGTTCTGTGATGGCCAATTACTCCTGAACACTGGCCATGTCCTGAAGAGTGGTTATTAAACCCAGTGAGACTCCCTTGGAAGAAAATGATGTTGCCTTTGTTAGTGGGTATAGTGCATATAACTTCTTGGTTCTGGATGAGAATTCATGTCCACTTACCCTTCCAGCTCTGGTGTTCCACCTGGCTTGAATCCATATAGACTTGCATGCTGCCAGTCTCTGTAAGTTCATACATCCCCTCTGTCTCTTGTACTCATGTCACCCCCTCTTTCCCATAGAGCCCTGATTCTTGAGGGGAGGAGCTTGATGCAGACATCCCATTAGGACTGAGAGCTCCAAAGTCTGTCTCTCTCTGCACATTGTTTACTTGACACTTAGCCATGAGCTTGCCTCTTAGAACTGCCTTCGCTCTGTCCCATAGGGTTGGGTATGCTGTGTTTACATTTTTTTCAATTCTAAAAAGTTTTTGCCTTCTTTCTTGTTTTCTCATGATTAATTTTTTTAAATTCAGTAGTGAGTTGTTCAGTTTCCATGAGTTTCTATTCTTTCAGTTGTTGACTTCTAGCTTTTAGTTCATGGCAGTTAAATAGGATACAGGAAGTTATTTCAGTTTTCATATATCTGCTGAGACTGAAGAAAGTTCCATGAACTGCTGAGAAGGTATGTTTGTGTGTGTGTGTGTGTGTGTGTGTGTGTGTGTGTGTGTGTGTGTTTGTGTGTGTTTGGGTAAAATGTTCTATAAATGTCCATTAGAGCCATTTAATTTATGATATTTAACTGCTTAGATTTTGTCTAGATAACTTGTCTACTGGTAAGAGTACTGCCAATCGTGGTGTATATTCAAGTCAAAAGTAGCTATTGAAGTCACCCACTATCTGTGTGAGGATCAGTATGTGCTGTTAGCTGTAGGGTTTCTTTTACAAACTTGGCTGCCCTCCCATTTGGTGCATAAATGTTTAGATTCCCAATATCTTCTTGGTGGATTTTTTCTTTGAGTATGTAGTGACCTTCTCCATCTCTTTTAGTTAGTTTTGGTAATTTGGTTTGAAGTTTATTTTGTCAGATATAATATGGTGACACCTGCTTGCTTCTTGAGTCCATTTCCTTTGAATGTAGTTTTCTATCCTTTTACCCCTAGAAACTGTCTGTTCTTCATGGTGAGGTGTGTTTCTTGGGATGCAGCAGAATAATGGATCCTACTATCTACTGCAGTCTGTGTTTTTTGTTTTGCTGTGCTTTTTAAATTGGAAAATTGAGACCATTAATATTGAGAGTTATCAATAAGCAGTGTTTATTGGTTACTATTATTTTGTTGTATAGTGTGTGTTTCCCCCCTTCTTTTGATTTACTATTTAGGGGTTACTTATTCCTTGTGTCCTCTTGCTGTGCAGTTAACCTCTTCAGACTAAAGTTTTTCTTCTAGGACTTTCTGTAGGGGTGGTTGATAGATAAAAGTAGCTAAAGTTTGGTTTTATTTTGGATTCCCCCCACCTCTGGATTTTGGTCCATAGTTTTGCTTAATATTGGTCTGAGCTGGCATTTGCAGTCTCTTAGAGTATTTGGTGTGTCTAGTCCCTTCTGGCTTTTAAAGTCTTCATTGAGAAGTCAAGTGTTATTCTAATGGACCTTTCTTTATATGTATGTGTTTTGGTCATTTGTCCTTGGAGCTCTTAATATCCTATGTTTGTTCTTTTCATTTAGTGTTTTGATTATTATGTGTTATGAGGAATTTCTTTTCTGGCCTTGTCTACTTGGAGTTCTATATCCTTTTTGTACCTTGATAGGCAACTCCTTCTTTAGGTTAGGGATGTTTTCTTCTTTGGTTTTTAGAAAGCATTTTCTGTGCCTTGGGCCTGGATCTCTCCCCCTCCTATCCCTGTTATTTACATCTCCCTGGCGCACTTGTCTTTTGCCTGGATTATCTATTCCCTGTGAACCAACCCCTTCTAAAACCTTTTTACATAGATAAACCATGTCGGAAGCAGCCTGATGCAGTGGGGGGGTTTAGATTTTTTGTTGACAGCACATGCCAGGCTCTGGGTTTGAGTCTCAGCATCAAAATAAAAGACAGACAACAAAAACAACTTGATGAATCCAAAGGACTTTGAAAGGCAAGAAGAAACAATCTACCAAAGACTACACCATAAGAAGTGTTCTCCGACAGTGTGGTGTCTGCTCCTGAGAACCCGGCTGCAGGCCTGAAGTGCTCTGTGAGCTTGCTCAGGTCTTTCTAGTAGCAAAGGAGTGGGTGTGACTGACGTGACTGGACTTGGCCTCCAGCCTTCACTTCAAAGACTCTTTCTTCTTTATTGCTGAATGAAAGCTGTCTTCTGCCAGGGCAGAACACAGCCAGATACTAGCTAAAATGGAGGAAGCATTGTATTCAGTAGCTGGTGGCAGCAGGGCACAGCCGGGCTCTATTTGGACACATGTTCAGGTGGTTTGGACATTTTAAAGATATGTATTCTTTTAGTTTGTCAATAAACTATGTAACATTTTTTTTTTTTTTTTGAGTATGCTTACTCATTTCAAACTTAAAATCTTTTAAACTTCTGATAGATTATCCTACTGACTATTTAGAAAATCAGATTTTGGGAAAATTCAACCATCTTCTTTTCATTAATACAGTTACCCTTACCTCTGCCTTTTGTCTGGTCCCCTCTTTTCTCCTTGCTGCCTTCCTCATGGGTTTTGTTTTTTCCCTTGATGCTTTAAGTTCAAGAACTTGCTGTGTTTGCCAGCAGCTCTATTGACTAGGTTGTAATTTTTAAAGGCCATCAGAGCAGCAGCGTTTTGGTTGAAGGGCATTTAAATGAGTGAGGAGTAAACAAACCACATTGTGCTATAAATCCTTATAAGGACCTTAAGTTTCTTCTAGAACATAATGTGATTTTTCAGTTGTCACCTTGTGTGAATTACAGATATCATCAATCATGCGAGAGAAAAATTCCTATTTAAATGTTTTGATCATTTGTCTTAAGAAAATGTGATTTTTCCGCTTTTTTAGAGTCAGAATCTTATAAGCAATAAGGAGTGGATTCCCACTGGCAGTACTGACCACTGGGGAGTGTTCATGAGTGAAATGCAGGTTGACTTGTCTTAGATTAGATACTGCTCACACAGCCCTTAGGGCCCTTGAGCTCTGAGTCAGGGTTCAGTGTTGATGGGCAGAGCACATGTAATGTGAATGTAATGAAATACATCTCTCTTTGCTGCCTTTCCTGTGAAGGTTTCACTGCTTTGGTTTTGATAAGTAGATCTTTTCTTGTTCTTGAGGAGAACTTAAATGAGAAGGTAAACTAGGTCTTTCTTCCTTCTGTAGATTCCTCAGTGTACTCAAGTTGCATAGGTCCCGTAAGGTATGTCTTGTGCATATATGTACCCTTAAGAAAAAATTATTTTGTGGATTGCCTTTTAATTATTTTCAGGTATTTCTTGTTATTATGGTGTTTCTTGGAAATAGACACCTAATGAGTAGCTTTTATAAATTTACCTGCTTAGGGTTAAAGGTTATCTTGTGATGTCCTTGTCATTATTTCTTTGTTCTTTGTCCTTGGTCATTCTGCTCTTTGCTCCTTGTTTTTGCTCAAGTTTTCTTCTTAGAACACATTTGAAGAGTGTATATGCAGTGGTAGGTTCACAGAAGTGTAAAAAATGTGTTTATTGGTAGGCCCCAAACTTTATTTTCAGAGTAGGGTTTTATAAGATTAAAGCGATTGAAAGATGATTTATTTATTAGCCATTACAAACACCCTTATAGCATTTCTTTTTGATTTTCATTTAGATAGTCCTTTTCCTTTGTATTTTTCCACAGTGTTGGGATTGGTTCTTATAAAGAATTTTTAATCAGTTCTCTCCCAGGTTCCAGTCCACACTTAAGTAAAGTGATACCATTGGCTACTAAAAGAGATTTGATGTTTCTTAACGTTGTTACTAACTGACAAAAGGTTGGTTTTCAGCCTCCATGCATCTTTTGTGCAACATTTTTAATAGATATTAGACACAAGAAAACCATTTAAGAAGAAGTTACTTGCTTTAGGATCACATTCCCTTTACTTCTTCAAGTGTGATTGCTCCTTGATTTCCTTTGAAGCAAATGCACGTGTGTGCTTGTGTTTTGGAGCTCAGTCTCTCTGGGTTCCAGGGTCTCCCATGTTCTTACTAATCCAGTCTCCATGAAATTTCTCGACATTGAAGCGTACTTCTGAGCTTTGCCTGGCAGCATTTGAATCACATGCCATCTACCAAGGTTTTGCCACAACTATATTCAGTCAGCAAATTAATTTGTATCACAGCAGCTTTGTGTATTTGCTTTGTGAAGTTCACTTTATGTTAATCTTTTCCTTATCCAAATTCCTGGAAAAAAATGGAAGTAAGGCCTTTCTATTTTCTTCTAAAGCAAAATTCCAGTAGAACTCCTGTGGTGGTTTGAATGAGAGTGGCCGCCATCAGCTCACATACTTGATCCCCAATGTTTGGGAAGAATTAAGAGGTGTGGTCTTGTTGGAGGAGGGCTGTCATCGAGGAACTCCCTCCTCTGTCTCTCTGACTCTGTCTTTGTCTCTCTGCCTTCTGCGTGTGGATAAGATGTAAGCTCTCAGCCACAGCGCCATGTCCGCTTGCCTGCTGTCAGGAGCCTCGCTGTGATTGTCATGGACTGTAACCCTTGACAACCGAAGCTCCAAATTAAATGCTTTCTTTTGCATGTTGCCTTGGTCATGGTGTTTTTTAAGCAGAGGAGAAAAGAAGAGTAAAATGAATTTGTGTGTGTGTGTGTGTGTGTGTGTGTGTGTGTGTGTGTGTGTGTGTGTGTGTGTGTTTATGTGTGTACACATATGCAGTAGAATCATGAGTTTGGGGTGATAACCTATGTTCTATTCCAGGAACTTAGAGCTGCTTATAATGGCTTCTCTGGCATTACAACTTTTGCACATTCTCCGTGTGAGAAAAGGATCACACATTATCCTCAGTATATTTTCCCATTTGCTTAATGAAAGGGAATTGACTGTGAAGGACCTCCCAGTCATGCTGCTTTCTCTGGTGCTCACTGGCCCTGAAGCTGCCCACTACTCCGCCTGTTGCTATGGCTCTGCACAGATCCCCAACTGCTGTATGTTTGTAGCTATGCCAGCCATTATGTTGCCGACTCATCCATGCTGAGAACAAAGGGAAGATGAGAGGGAAGGCAGACTGCAGTTATTTCATACTCCACAGACTACTCACAGCCCATTACATTTTCTTGAGAAATAATTACTTCTAGTGACCAGACCTCTCTTGTAGCCCAGGCTGTTCCTGAACTTCTTGTGTAGTTGAGGGTGACCATAATCTCTCATCCTCCTGCTTCACTTCCCACTCCCTCCCTCCCCAGGTTCCTCCCTCCCTTCCCCAGTCACCATAGCAGGCCTTGCTCTATTGCCCATGTTGGCCTTGACTTTATAATCTTCCTGTCTTTGCCTACAAACTGCTGGAATTACAGGCATGTACCATCACATGTATATAGTGTATTAAAATAAAATTCACCTAGGTATGTGTCTTAGTATGTAGGAGCCTGATACTCGCGAGGAGCTCCCTCTTCCTGGAGTTGGTCCTGGTTACTGCTGTCTCAGAAGAGAAACACAGAGGCCAGACTCCTTTCCCAGAGAGGCCGTGCTTGTCTAGCCTATACAGCTCTTGCTTTCTAGAGCAGAAAGTGGCTCTCCAGCTCTAGGAACAGTGTGACTTACATATGTGCCACCAGTGCTGCTCCAGCGGCTCCTTTACTACAGCTGCTCCATCATGCTCAGACATACCAAATGTTTTCTTGATACTCAGTCTTAGCATCAAGGTCTTGGTCAAGAACAGTTTGCAGCCTTAAATGTCTTATGAAATCGAAGGATCCTGACCCTTGAGGATAGAATCCATCGATTTCTTTATGTTCTTTTTCTTTCTTTTTAAAAAATACATCCCCTCCCTGTTCCCCTCCCCCACCTTACCCAGGTCTCTATTTCCCCTCAGAAAAGAGCAGGACTCCCAGGAATATCAGCTGAACATAACATAATGAGAAACAGTAAGACGAGGCACAAACCCTCATATCAAGGCTGGATGAGGTAACCCTGTAGAAGGAAAAGGGTCCAAAGAGCAGGCAAAAGAGTCAGAGACACCCTCGCTCTCACTGTAAGGAGTCCCACAAAAACACCAAGCTAAACAACTACAACATGTATGCAGAGGACCCATGCAGACTCTGTGATTAAAATTGCTGCTTCTGTCTTCGTGAGCCCCCAAAAGACCTGTTTAGTGATTGTGGTGCTGCATGCCTTTAATCCTAGCACTCGAGAGGCAGAGGCGGATCTCAGGGACAGCCTTTTCTACAGAGGAAGTTCCCGGAGAGCTAGGGCTACCTCGAGAAACTCTGACTCAAAACACAGAATCCATTTCTTTACAAGGCACAGCCTTGCCGTGTTACCCAGGATGACCTTAGACTCAACAATCTTACCTCTACTTTGTCTCCCAAGTAGGTGGGATTATGGACGTGCACTAGTATGGTTAGCCTTGAGTTCTTTTGGACTCGAGATGTCTCAGATGTCTGGTCTTACGCTTTTTCATCAGGCAGAGAGAGTTCCAGGATATCCTAAGTTGCAGTGTGAGACTCTTCAAAACAAAAAGGCTTTAAAGAACAAAACGAAGAGAGAGAAGAGAATTTTGAGGGAGACGGTATAATGAGCGGGCAGAGGGAGTTCAAAATACTGTACTTGGATCTAACACCATTTTGGGAGATAAGTTATTTAAGTTGGAATTTTGGATAATAAATAATAATGGACTGATACATATGTAAATGTCTATCCTAGAGATGAGTATTTAGCTCAAGGTGCTGAATTTATGTTAAGAATTATGATCAAATAATTTCTCATTAAATTGGTAAACATTTGCTCGGAAATGGTTTTAAACAGTTCTCTTGAACCATTAAAATAACTTTATTGCTCTTTTTATGTCTGGCACTAAACTTGAGAAACTAAATCTTACTGCAAGGAGAATGAGATGACAAAATGTCAGGTCAGATTGTACAATTATGTAAATACAAGCCCATTTCCCTCAAGGAGAACCACATACCTTTTAAATGAGATCAGTCAACACCTCTCTCAAAATTGCTTCATTGAGCTAATGAATAGACATTTTTACTTTTGAAATACTGCATTTTTATTCACTTTATTAACAGCTCTCTTTGTGTGAGTAAATAAATCACTGGGCTGCTGCTAATTCTAAGTGCCTGTAATCACTAAACAAAGGGCACTATAGATTGCACATGCTGTAAACTACGCGTGGAGGCAATGCCTTTTCATCATCTGTAACTTTAATGGAAAGAAAATGTTAATTTAGGGAAATGAAGTAGACCTCTAAGTATGATTGGTGAATAGACCATTAGGTTAATTAAAATGAGGATCACTGCTGTGGTGGAGCTTCTGGTGTGCAGGGGACAGATTCATTTAGTGCTTGAATAGTAAAATTCGGAACCAGTCTCTCTGAACCTAGATTTACTGCAGACAGAGCAAGATTGATGACAAAGGCCTTTTATTTTTGTGTCATTTACCTTTGCCTGTCACATACTTGTCATTATAGAGAGCCTCCTACTTGAAGGTGGAAATCTGTAGAGTCTTTGAAAAAAAATGAACTAAATATAAATTCCTTTGGTGCATTATATCAGATGAATTAACTACAAAACAAGACTAAGCAAATGTGAAGTACTCATATTTTGTAATTTAATACTAAAAAGGTCAGAAACTTAAAAGTTTATTGATTTGATAGATTAATGCATGTCTCAGTCCCCATCAGACAAGTTTCCTTGTGCAGTGGATGCCAGTTAACACAAAAACTTATAACTGGTCAAAATGCAGGGAATAAGGGTCTGTGGAGTGCTTAGCCACATACTCGCTATCAGTGTTGCCCTCCAAGCCCCAACTAGCACTCACGGATTATCATGGAAGAGGGGGAAAAGAAAGAACCAGAAGTTGGGGAATAGCAGAGCAAAATGGCGTCTTCTACACGTGATGGAACTGTTATATGTATGAACTCTTGGCAGCTGTAGTTGTCTGCACAGGTTAAAACATTGTGTGTGCCGGTGTGTGTGCCATTTCAGAGGGTGGATGGTCTCACAAGTTCTCATCCTTAGCTGAGACTCTGTTGACAGCTTCAGGGAGAGGGAGAATAAGTTTTCTTTCATATACGCTCTGAAGTATATGAATTAGTCCAATTTATACTTGATGGGTTTAAAAAAAAAAGAGCCACAAAATTGGGAGGGGGAAGGAGTGGGTGGAAGATCTTGGGACATATCTACAATCAAAATTCATTGTATGAAAATAAGAAATTCTCAAGGAATTACTGTAAAAGTTTTATATTAAATATTTGTTGGCTTGTAAGATTGCAATTGGGATGACTTGTGATTTCTTAGTTGTTAATTCTTTTCTGTGTCATAAACTAGCTTGAGACTAATTTGGTAGCTTGTTACCTTGGTGACCACTTTGCTGTTTTAGTTTACTAAACAATTCAATGCTTCGTTGCAGTATATGCTTTTTGAAAGAATTTTGCCTGCTTTTTTATTTTATTTATTTAGTTTTAATTTTTTACTTTTTGGTCTTTGGTTTCCTATTTCAAGCATCTTAGTGCAGTGCTGATGGGAGGCAGCTTTTCAGTGAGTGCTTCCTGCTTTGGTTAAGACGGCTTGGCATGTGTTAAAGAGGTACTGAGCTCAGTGTGGTCTTGAGTCATCCACTTCCCCCGCATACGCCTACTTACTCCTACTTAGGTCTTTCTTTTATCCAGAGTTAGATCATGTTGCCTAATAGTCATCCAACTTCTCATTCCCCATTAGCTTTTTTCTGCCATCTGAGGATGAGTGAATAAATGTATGTCCGGGCTACCTGACTCTCTTGAGACTGCTGAATGATGCTATCTACAAAACATGGTGGACCACATTCACAGCCATCACCTGGCCACGTGCAGCCCTCAGGTTGGCATCCGTGTGAGCGATTGTAAAGTGAATGATGATAAACCTAATGATTTGCGTGGTCACTTAAATGAGAACTTGTTCCGAGCCTAGTACTTCATGGGCACTTTCTGCCTGTTAGGCTTTCCTGGGAAGATTGTAGAGATTAATAACAGAATCAGCTCCTCTGACTTCGTAAATCAAAATTTATGGAGCTGAGATTCACTTTTTCTTCTTCCAGACACTTAGTTTTGAGAAAGTGTTTTTTTCTTGTTTTTGCTGTACTTGTCTGTCCATTTTCCTGAATTCTTAAATGACATAGGAAGCACTTAATGAGTTTCCATAGGATGTATATTTAGTGTTTTCAGGATATATAATATTAACTTAGGAGAGCCTGATCCAATAAAAATTTAATGTTTATATTAGAAGTGAATGCTTACTCTGCAAATGGACTCATTCACCTTATACTTCTTATAAATTGTTGACTTACACAGCAGCTCTCATTTTTGTCTTATTTATTTATTTTTCCTACTAAGGCCCACTTAATGTGTTTAACATAAATGAAGGAACTGGAAAGATTCGTTTTAACTGAGCTGGGCCAGAACATGTAGGACAGAAGGCAGAGATTATAATCTTTCTTGATTTCAAGATTATAACTTTTCTTAATATCTCCGTTTCTTTTTTATGTATGATCTTCATTCCCAAGTCTTCATCTTTCCTTCTCTCAAAGCTTCTGTTTCCTTGAGAGTCTTCGGTCTAGTCTTGACGGTGCTGTCTGCTGTTCATCACCTAGTTCTTTCTCTTGTTTGTATTCCCAAGGAAGTGACCTGGGCTGATCTGTGTGTCAGTTACAGTAATGCTGCACAACAGCAACCAAGGGCACATATTTTCTCATCCATCCTAGTTGTTTTGGTTGACTGGGAACTGTATTCTGTATTGTCTTTATTCTAGAATTGAGACTGTAGCCATCATTTGACACATTCCTTGGATTAAAGGGTGTTAAGTTCTGCACTGACTTATTTAGAAAGAATATATCAGTTTACTTCACTTTTCATTCATCAGTCAAAACACCCAATTACTGAAATATTAATAGCATAAGGAAATATACTGCTTCCATATTGAGTGGGCAGCACTAATGCCTTTAGTAACCTCCAGTTACGCCACCTCACCTTTTTTTCCCTCTACAGAACACACACTTGTCTCTTCATAGGAGATAGTTAGAAAGTCTGGCAGGAGGAATTAGGTCTCCATACTCATGAGACTTCTGGTAGCTTCTGGTATGTACAGTGTACTTGCCCTACAAGGTGAGGCTGAGCTATGCGACTTGCTTGGCTCCTGAAATATGGGTAGCACTGATATATGCAAGCCTGGACTAGAATCTTTAAATGGAGTTACTGTGCTATGGCTTGAATTCTTGTATTTTTGACCTCCAGAGATGTTACTAATAGCAAGAGTTGACTTGATAGAATAGCGAGTTTGGAGTTAGGCTGTGTAGGCTTGAGTGTCAACTCTGCTAATTTGTGATGGAGGTAAATTAAATTTTATGGTGCTGGGTTTCTTATAAAATGAAGGTGATTATGCCTACCTGACAGTTCTGACATGAAGATTGAATTGGGTGGCTTTAGCAAGGTGCTGAGGATGGCACTTCATAAGCAGAAGAGTTCATTGCAGGTCATGTTTTTTTCTTTTCCTCCTTAATATCTGTTATTTAAACACATGTATGCAAAAAATGCCCTAGTAAGGATTTAATTGTGTAATTAGGAACTGGGTAAAATGATCTTTATTGATGACCCTTTAGTCCAATTTTTAGAATTTCCTTCTAGTTTTAACTCAAGATGTTCTAATAACTATTCTTTTTCACAAATGATAGAATAGTGATGCTTAGTTTTATAATCGACAAGATTACAACATACCTCTGAACTTTAATCATTATAAGTTAAATGCCTCTGCTTCTTGAGTACTTAGGTTTTATGGAGAGGCTTACTACCACCATCACCAACAGTCTCATCCATGCAGTTGGCCTATCACCCTGCAGTCAAGAAAATGTGCACCAGAGCTGGGTGGTAGTGACACATGCCATGAATCCCAGCAATCAGGAGGCAGAGGCAGGTGGATCTTTGTGAGCTTGAGGCCAGTCTGGTCTACAGAGTGAGTTCCAGTACATCCAGGCCTATGCACGTACATCCAAGTACATCCAAGACAGGGTTTCTCTGTTTAGCCTTGGCTGTCCTGGACTTGCTTTGTAGACCAGGCTGGCCTTGAACTCACAGAGATCTGCCTGCTTCTGTCTCCCAGGTGAGTGCTGGGAATTCAGGCTTACTGTGCTGTTTTCAATACCATGAAAAAAAATCAGGTATGGTGATGTGTCTAGTAGCATAAAAAAAGCCCCCCTCCCGTGGATTGCTTTGCCTAGCTAGACTCACTTGTGCTTTCATAGGAATTTTAAGATTGCTTTTCTTTTTCTGTGAAGAATGCTGATCGACTCTTTAAATTGCTTTTGATAGGTTGGCATGATTACAGTATTTGTTCTAACAATTGCCCAGCATGGGAATTCTTTCAATATTCTAGTACTATCTCCAATTTCTTCTTCAGTGTTGTAAGGTTTTCATTATAGAGGTTTTTATTTTGTTTTTGTACCCTTTCCTAAGTTTATTCTACGATGGGTTTATTTATTGAGTCTTTTGAAAACTTTTTTCTCAGTCTGATTGTCAGTGGTATATAGGAAGATTACTGATTTTTGTATGTTTATATTTTATTCTGCCACTTTGTTGAAAGTGCTGTCAGTTCTAAGAATTTTTCTGGTGGAATCTTTCTGGTCTCATATATTGAATCACACCAGCAAACAGAGATACTTTGACATCTTACTTTCCTGTTTGTGCCCCTTTTATTTCTTTCCCTGTCTTCTTGTTCTAGTTAAGACTTCAGTACTTCATTGATACTAGTAGATCCTGATTTTAGTGGAAATATTAGGTATAGGCTTGCTACATCTAGTCTTTAGGATGCTGAGATATAGTTCTCCTATTTCAAGTTTCTTCAGGACTTTTAATATGAAAGTGTGTTACGTTTTATCAAAAGCCTTTTCTGCATCTATTGAGGTGACCACGTGATTTCTGTTCTTGAGTTTAATTTATAACATTTATCAACTTACTCACTGAACCATCCTCATCTGTGGAGTAAAGCCATCTTGATCATGGTGAATTATTTTTGCCGTATGTTCTTGAGTTTGATTTATATCATGTGTTTAAACACTTGGCGTCTACATGCAGTAGTGCTACTTTGGGAAGTTGTGACACTTTGAGGATGTCATGATCATGATGGATGTGAGCCACTTAAGGGTTATGGCTTCACTGTGGCTCTGGCCTCAGCTTTCTGCTTTCTGGTCGGCTGCCATGTGAGCAGACTGTAAGTTCTGCCATGGATCAAGCTAGCACACCAGGCTGCCTTCACCATGGTGGACTTTGTTCCTTGAAACAGTGATCTCAAAATAAACCCCTCCGGCCTAAAGTAGCTTCTGTCAGTGTTTAGTCACAAAGTAGCTAACACAGATGGTATGGCAGCCTTGTTATCCGTAGGTCCAGTATTGCTGTTTGCTCAGATCTGGAAGAAAAACTGGATACTTTGCTGCTACAAGTAGCTTGTTAGATACCAGGATGATGAGGAATAGGGGGAAAAAAAAAAGAAAGAAAAAGGCTATGGTTGGCCAGTAAGTGTCAGCAGAAATGATAAGGACATATTCATGGATTTAATGTTCAGTGTAGTAAGAGTTGGTGAGCCCTTGTAACAGCTTTGATGGGTTTTCAGGAACATCCCTGGGTCTCAGTCAGCTCTTCCTTTGAGAGTAAGGCATTGCAGTCTCACAGATGGCAAGGCTTCAGAAAATCACAGAGTGGATAAGACTTTCAGTGCTCGTTAAGTTCTGTCTTCCTAACAGGTTAAATACATTGCTGACAGCTTCATATCTCTTTTTTTCTAAAGAATGCCTTTGAAGAATCTGCTATTTCAAATCTTATCATAGGCCAGGCTTATGGCCCACAGGCTGATTTCCCTTAAAAACAAATAAAGAAACAAATGGCAACCCTTAAGTTGAGCTTTGCAGTTGACTTGTAGGTGTGACTTCTGAAGTCTCTTTGGCTTGATTTACTACCAAAGTGATATTGTTAATTTTATGAGTGCTTTTAAGCTGTGTTTTCTTTGCTCTTAGAATTTCCCTATGAAAAATGAAGAATGACTCTTTAGCCAAGTTTTATTGGGATAAAGATCAATTTTATGAAGCCTGATGACTTTATATTCTGAATTTTACCTGAGCAATGTTCCCGTTTAACTGAATGGTGTATCATATTGATTGTCTCTTTCATCAGCTCCTTCATTGATTGATGACACAGAAAGATGTACCTTGTTGCACGGGGGTTAGAACAGGAAACTACAAGTTCTTCATATCTCAAGACAGCTAATTTATGAATGTATTTATGAATGACATGATACACGAAAGACAAGGGAAGTCCAGGATTTAGTTAAGACTGGGGAGAAACAGCGGAGAGAAAGAGAAAGCGCTTGTGGTGATCTAGTATTGAAAAGGGAAGGGCAGTTACCTGGGCAGCCAGCAACCCTCTTATGCTGGCAAATGAGTGGCTGGGCTGACCTGATGAGCACAGTTGCTGAGCCTCTATTGGAAGACATTGTGCTGCTTCTCACACCTCTGCCATGCTCACTGCTGTATTTTACTGAGATAGCAACCTCATGGTTCAGGACTGTCCTAAGTCACCTGGCTCTGCCAGTGTCTTCTGGCCAGGTATGTCAGTGCTTCTGGGTGTCTGAGTGACGTTGTAGAGTGTTCAGCATGCCAGGTATGTCCATCTAATAGTGAGTTCAGTCTAAGTTCGAAAGTGAAATTTTAGCAATCAAGATGGGTTGTTGTTTTTGCTAATCATGACCAATTTTGGACAAATTTGAGGATGGGCACCTTTCCGAAGATACTGGGGAATTCACATTTCTTCAAGACCTTCTGGACAGAATCTGTGCATAAACTGTTGGTGAGCTTTAGAGGCAGATAGTGCCTGCTGGTGCCTTTCACTGCATTGAATTAGCTGCTTCTGAAATGGCATATAAACAATAGCAGTGTAAACCAATCCGTTCCTGTGCCTAGAGGTGTTGCAGGTGTGGCTGCTGCATCACATGTGCATCACTAGGAGACAGAGAGGTGATGTCTACACTCAGTGTTCTGACCTATGGCTAAAAATGACTAGTAGCCTAACCTTCCGGGAAAAAAAGCATGCCTGACAGGAATTCAAGATGGTCTTTGGGAATATAGAAGTTCTAGGCCCGGATGGGCTACATAAGACACTACGTGGGGGTGGTGGTGGCAGTGAGCATCAGACACCAAGTGGGGCCACAATGAGCATTAAAGTCCCTCCTCCATATCTTGGTGAGTAAAAATGTCCTGCTTTGCTTTTTTCCATCCTTATGGTGAGAGTAGATAAAGCTTGAGATAATGAATATATGCAGGCCAAGTTCGAGTGTCTGTACAGAGATAGTTCTTGTCCAAGCCACCAACCCTTGCAGTTGTTCTACTTTCCTGTCCATTGCTGTGGTAAACATCCTGAATTAAAGCAATTTGTGGAAGGGGGGAAAAAAGCATGCCTGAGATACCACCAGTCTGGAACCAGGGTGCCCATACAGAGAGCTAGCTTGAGACGACCACCAGTCTGGATCTATGCAGGCTCAGATTGGGAGGGGCAGGTTGGCACCACTAAGAGGAGCAAGTATGTGGTGGAGAAAAGGAAGAGAAAGAGAAATGGAAGGATATGTATGGGAAGAGAGGCAGAACTGGAGAGGGTAGTGAGGAATAGCCTGAAGTAAGTAGCCGGAGATACCATGGTAGGGTCCTGGCCCGTGCTGCCAGCTGGTCCTGGAGTCAGGAGAGCAGGAGAGCTGGCCCTGCCTCTTACCTGCTGCAGCTCTTGGCATAGGAGGCTCTTTACCTCACCTGGGCAGCACAGTACAGCTGGCCCTGCATGTGGGGGTTGCAGGTGAGTTAGCCCTGAGGATGTGAAAGCAGGAGAGCTGGTGGGCTGACCAGCTTAGATACTTCTCAGGCCCAGACCCAGGGCTTTGAATTGCCTCACTCCAACCCCATTGATGAACTCCTGGAGTGAAAGAAGGGACCGATCCTACAGATCTAAAAGTACAGGATCTCCATGACACAAGGCAACAACAGAATATCCAAGAGGAGTCCCAGTGAGGTTCCAGCATTGATATTGTAGCAGAAGCCAGAGGCTTCATATCAGACCAGTGAGTCATTGCACTGGACATTTACAAACAAAAATTGAGGACAAAAGAGAATACTGTGGGACACAGTGTGATATGCTACAGTGTGATATGCTGTGAAGTTTTTTTCTTTTGGGGGGAGGTTACAAGGGTGGAAGAAGGGTACAGGTGATGGGGAGATGAGTGGGCTTGGGGTGCATGATATGAAATTCACAACGAACCACTAAAAAGTTAAAAAAAAGAAAGAAAGAAAGAAAGAAATCTACTCACAAAAGCATACTGGTTACAATAAGAGAAGATTCTTGGAGAATTAAAGTACTAAGGATTTAAATGCTGTTGATAGCAAAATATAGCATGGCTAGAGCTTCACTTCAGGAACATGTGTGTATGGTCACGTGCTTTCTCTTGCCCAACAGGTAAACTGCATTTCTCCTGCTCACTAAGGACAATGATGGGCACGGTAAAGTGAGATAGTGGGAGTAAAGGTGCTGCTCATGTACGTTATCTTCAGCATGGTGGCGACTATAGGACTTCCGTTTTCCAAGCTAATAGACCAAAACAATCCAGAGTGATAGGTGTAGGTAAATACAGATGGTTTCTGACCAGTTTGAAAGAATAGGAGGTAAGTGATTAATATGAAAAGGCTGAATGTAACAAATAACTAACTTAAAACTAAGGGAATGAAGAAACTGCTTTATGCTTAGTCAAAGTAACATCTTTAACATTCTCAATTCTGTCCATTTAGATCTATGGTTTGGTTTCACCATGCTTTGCCCTAAAACCTTGGAATCAATGCTGTCTTTTAAAAAAACTGTTTTATCCTCCCTGATAGAAGGCCATTGATCTTCAGAACACAAGAAATATAAGAAAAATAAGAGTGACTCCTTTTCTTAACAAGTACCTGAACTCAGGGTTAGGTGAGTAACTCTTTCATGTCTGGCTCCACCCTGAGAGCATTTGGTCAGGGCATCTGCAGTTCACTCTCCTGCAGTTCTCTGTGAGCTGCTCAGACTTGAGTGTTTGGTCTTGGCACTCAGCTGCAGGAAGGGATCTCTGTTTGGTACCTGAGAGAGCCCTATACCTCCTGGAAGCTGCCATCTCAGCCATGTCTTCCTTCTGTGATGCACTTCCTCGGTGTTCCTCAGTGTGCTGGAGAGGTTCTTGTTTCCGTCAGCTGTGTTTACACACAGGTTCTTTCCTTATCACCTGTCTTTAACAGACAACAAAAGAAGGGGCTTTTAGTGCATCAAGATTTAATTGCTTTGGAGAAAAGCTGAGGGCTGTAAAACAAATGCAGCCTGGCATCCTCTGCTAGGCGACTCTTTTCTTTATGGTTCAGTATGCTGTATGTCAGTGTTGTCTATAGCAAACATGGCTTCTGCTCAGCCAGCTTCCCAGGCTCTTAGGGCCTCTTGGGACCTTATGAGTGGCACAGGAGTAGAAGGAGATGTACCAGGTTGGAACTGGAGAACTGCGTCCTAGTTCTGATTGTGTCACTGATCACTGGATCGTTTCCTCAACTAGAAAGCAGAGGCAGTTAGGCCAGGTGATGTCCCGGTTCTTCAGTCTTTAGCTCACCCTTTGTTTCTATGAACCAAAACACTGTTGTCAGGAGGGGGAAGGCAGAGGTGTCACTACTTGAATTGTTGGAGATGTCAGAGCTGTCCAGGTCTGCGCATGAGGCCTTGGAGCATGCAGAGACACAGAAGCACAAGGCCCTAAATTGTCTTCTACCTGTGCAGGTTCTTCTTCACCAGTGAGGTCTGACAGCCACATAAAGAAAAGCAGCAGGCCACAGAGTCCATGTCAGAGATAGCCCTTACTCCCCTTACTAGGGGACCCACGTGAAGTCTGAGCTGCTTATCTGCTACATCTGTATAGGGCACCTAGGTCCAGTCTGTGCATGGTCCTAAGTTGGTGCTTCAGTCTCTGCAAGTTCCTCTGGGCCCTGGCTAGTTGGCTCTGTTGGCCTTCTTGTGGCGATCTTGTCACCTTCAGGTCCTTCTACCCTTCCCCCCAGTTTTCCACAAGGCTCCATGTGCTTTGCCCAATGTTCGGCAGGGAGTAGCCACATCTGTTTGGATCTGCTGCTGAGTGGAGCCTCTCAGAGGACAGCTACATTAGGCTCCTGTCTGTGAGCATAGCAGAGTATCATTGCTAGTGACAGGGGTTGGCTCTCTCTGGGATAGGTGGGTGGATGGGTGGATCTCCCCTTTTCTGAGGAATAGGGGAGTGGGGAGGGAAGAGGGAGGGAAAATGGGGGCAAGAGGAAAGGAAGAAGGGGCTACATTCAGGATGTAAAGTTAATAAGTACATTTATTAAAAAGCAGCAGGTTACTGATGTCTCCTCTGCTTTTGGGACTGTCTCAGCATCTCTTATGTGGCTTGCAGTCTCCTTAAACATGGTGTGTGCCTCCCCCTTTCTAACCATATTGCTGCCTCCTTTCCCCTGGGATGCCCTTTTTCTTTGTTGCCACACTCTTTGAAGGGCTTGTTCTCTGTCCTTCTCTTTTCTGTGGGATGCTCTTTGCTGCCTCATCTCTCTGTTCAGTCTCCAACTCTTCCCTCCTACATTACGTAGAAAGGACACTCCTCTGGCCTGTCTGAGTTGGTCACTAGTCCTTACACACACGCACAGTCCCACCTATTTTTCCTGTGAGCAGCTACCGCGGTCACAGTATCATCTTTTTATGTTGTCATTTCAGTCATCATTTTCTTCCCAGATGTCCTGTAAGAACCTTGAGAATGATACAGATCATGCCCAGGTTGTGTATTTGTTTGTTTGTTTGTTTTGGCGCTCTTGACTTGAACTAAGTAATTGTAATCAGAAGAGAACCACAAGGGAGTCCTGAGTGCCAGGCGCTGCTCTGCCCTGGCTTCATGCACATCATTTTCACAATCGTCACCACTACATTTTTGAGTAATTATTGTATTCCTTGTACATTATTAAGTACTTTATGTGTTGTTTAGTAGCCATAGGTTTCTTGACTCTTGATGCTACTGTTTGCCAGTAGAAACTCTGAGATGGTACCAAGTCAAACAGAAGGGGACTTTATTGAGTGGAGCTCATGCTTGCATTTTCTCAAACTGAAAACAAAAGGTTGTTGGCTAATTTGGGGTCTTAATTTGCTCAGGGAGAAGGAGTCCTGTGGAAGGACGGAAGGACAGGTCATGGGCAAAGCTGAAACTGCTCGTTTGTTCGGGAGAGTGACTCTTGTTCCAGTCAGAGTGAGGAGTTACCACTGTAGTCAGGGTGCGGTGGGTCCCCAGGGGCCCTGTCTTTGCTGTGCTGGGCGTGCTTATATTCTGACTGCAGCTGAATCAGCCAGTCACTCTCAGGGCCGTAGCCAGTGCTGTCACTTCTAGGCCCTTGTTGAGCCATGTTTATTAATTAAGTGAACCCAGCCTGTCAAGCGAAGACAGTGAAGCATCTACATGATGACAATTTGGAGAGGTGACCCTAAGCTGTTCTACCAGCTCAGGTTCTGTTATGGCAGTTTTGAGAACATTGAAGGTCATTGAAGTTTAGTCACTGAACTGCTGTTTTAAGCCATGGACCCTATAAGCCCCATCACTGACAACTGTGCTTTACGTAGGGGAAGATTAAAAGCTTGTGAACATTTGTTTCTTAGAGCTGTGCGACACAAATTAACTGCTTTGCGTCTACTACCAACAGGACAGTGCATTTTGGTATTTTACCTCTTATTTTGGTTTCCATGCATCTAGCTTCCTAGGAAAAATCCTGCATGTGGAGAGCTGGAAGTGTAAGATACATGCTTTTCTTACATAGGTAGAATGCCCCATTTGCCCCAGTTTTGGAATCAGAACACTCACGTTTTGCTGAGGATTGGGCAGGGGCAGTAGCTATACTGGATGTTCAGAAACAGCATCCAGGGCCAACGTTAGTCGTGTGGGTGGTGCAGACTGTGGAGTCTGTGCTCAGAAGCAGCGGCTTTGAGGGTGGGAAACAGGAAAAAAAAAAATGGCATGTATCTCAGGGCCATTGTGATGTTTAGATGAGTTCATTTAGAGCTTGTCTGGCTTGTTGGAGTAGTTTCTTTTATTACTATTCTTTATAGTATGTTGTAAGCACATTTTTTATAATGGATATTTTCTGGGGCTATTTGTCAATTATCACAACTCAGAACCCTGAGTAAGACTCACAGGATGCACTGGCTGAGACTGTGTGTGGAGACTTTGGGAATGCCGCTCAGTGGGAAATGCCTTGCCTAGCAACCACACATCCTGGCTCTGAGCTCTAGCTTTGCAAAAACAAACATTACAATGTAATTATGAGTTTGTTTTTGTGAGAAGGGTTTCCTCAAGCCCATCCAAAGTCAAGGCTTCTGTGATAAACATGTTCACTTCTTTGCCCCGTGCTTACTTGCTTCATTCTGAACTTCATATTTTGACGCTAGGCTTGTCGCAATATTTGTAAACCCCAAGGCAGAGGTGGGTAATTTGAGACAAGTGCCTCATGGAGAGATACACTGGCTGGTCAGGTGGTGATTTCATATTTAGCAGCTTTGTGGTTGTCATGGTGTCTGTCTATTGCTGGTGTCTGTATATAGCCATGAGCCGAGTTTCCCTCTGGAAGTCTTTTGTGTTTCTGCAGAGCACAGTGCTTCTTAAAACACTCCTTTTCAACCCATGAAAGCAGAGACTTCGAAATGAGAAATGTCATGCAAGGTGAACTATTGGTATTTTCACAGCAGGCACATTTTAGCATCTTCTTTGTAAAAACACTATTGAATCACATTTTATGGTTTTGTCACCTTTACAATGAGAACAGATAGTGACATTTAAGCCTAGGAAAATCCAGTGTCTTATATTGACTGTTAACGTGGAAACTTGAGGACACAGGTAGAACATTGTGACCTTATGATGTGAATTCTTTAATTAGAGCCTACGGATCAGTCAAATATTTGACTTATTGATTTTGGAGAACCAAACTGTTTTGTATGCAAGGTACAAACATAGTAGGAGATGTTACCCTTGATTCAGAATTGGCAATTAGTCATGTTCTTGTGCAGTGTAAATAGTATGTATTGCCACTATTTTAGTGTATACCAACAGCATGTATCATCAGTTTCTTCGTTTATAGCCACATATTTAAAGTGATTGTATTTCTATAGTAACTTCTCTAAGGCAGTGTTAATTGATAAAGATGAACAATTAAAATATAGCATGTTAGCCATTCTAGCCCATCTCCATTTCTTTTGTGTCACTCATAAACCCACAGAAACACTTCCTACGAGGAACTCCCAGTGGCCACACTGGGATGGGATGCAGGTAGGTGATTTTACTATGCTTTCTGTCCTCCATTTTGTTCTCCTAGTCCTGCAGCACCTCCTTGCAGGAGCCCCTCCTCTCACCTTACCTCCACTTTCTAGGAATTCCACCTGTTATGACAATCCCAGTGTCCCCCTAGCTCTTCTGGCTGCCCCTCTTGGCCTTTTTCCCAGTCAGTTTACATTCCTTTGTATCAAATGCCGACTCTCAGAAGCACGGACACTCATCAGACACCACAGTCACAACACTCGCTTGCCTGTGATCTGGAGTGAGCAACAGTAACCTGAGGATGGGCACCTAAGATCAGACCAGACATGTCCATACTCCAGATGCCTAGATCCGAGCACAAGCACACGAACAGTTAAGACAGTGTGCCTCCTCCAGAAACCAGCCATCCTGCTGCAATAGGCCTCGAGAAACACAAGTTAGCTGAAGCACAAGACAAGGACTTAAAGTAGCAATTATGAATATGTTGAAGGACCTTAAAGAACTATATGATTAAATGTCTTAATGAAGTCTATGAAAACATTGTTGAATGAAGTAATAAAAATAGAAATAGAATCACTACAGAAAACCCAAACTGAAAGAAAACTGGAAATGAAAAACTTAGGAAGTTGGACCCCCCCCCCACAAAAGTCTCAGAGGTAAGCCTCCCAACAGATTATGGCAAGGAAGAAGGGATTTCCTTCCTATCTTGTTGAAGACAAGGTTGAAGAAATAGACGGCTCAAAGAATGCTGTTGAATCTACAACAAAACCAAAAACCCAGGCACAAACATCCAGGAAATTCGGCAGACTATGAAAAGACCAAACCTATAAATAATAGGTGGAGAGCAGTGGTTCTCAGCCTGTGGGGAGCAACACACAACCCACCAGTGAAGTAGAAGCTGTAATTAGACAGCACCAACAAACACCACCAGTACCACCACCACCACCACCACCACCACCACCACCACTACCACTACCACCAGCCCAGGGGCAGATATTCTACCAGTGAAGAATTCTACCAGACAAGGATGAATTAATACTAATACTCCTAAAATTACTCTATAAAATAGGTACTAAAAGAACATTTCTTCATTAAAAAAAAAAAAAAAAACTAAGCTAGTATTTAACATAACAGAAGCACAATCCCCTGAACAGAACCAGAAAATTATAGACCAGTATTCCTTTTGAACATATATCTACAAGTTCTCAGTACAGAAGAACACGTTACAAAATTATCAACTATGAGGGAAGATTCAGCATCCTTAGATAGACAGATAGATAAATAGATAGATAATCCACTGTATAAACGGACTGAAAGACAGAAACCACATGATTATCTCACTAGAGGAGACAAGTTGTGACAAAACCCAACATCCACTCATGACAAAGTCCGGACAGCCTAGGGATACAAGGGATATTTCTTAACGTCATAAAGGTGAACTCACAGACAAATCAACAGAAGCAGAAACTCAGTGCATGCCCACTAAAATGAGGAACAGGCACAAGGTTCTCCACGCTTCATACCCAGTCAATAAAGTATTTGAAGTCAGCCACAGCAATAGGACAATGAAAAACACCAAGGTGGGGAGATAGAAATAGGAAGGGAGAAGATAAAATATCTTTTGTTTGTATATAATATGGTTTTATACATAAACCCCTTATAACTCTACCAGAAAATTTTACAGTTGGCAATATTTTCACAAGTTGGGTGTGTTGGTACACAACTTTAAGCCTAATACTTGGGAGGCAGAGACAGGCCAGCTTGGTCTACATAAGTTCTAGGACAGCCAGAACTACGTAATAGAGAGACCCTGTTTCAAAAAATATATAAATCTTTAATTTTCAGCAAAGGACCATAGTTATAAAATTAATATACAGAAGTCAGTAGACATACTATATACAGATGACAAACCAGTCAAGAAAGAAATCAGGTAAAGTACATTTTGCAATAGCTTTAAAGAAGAAGAAGAAGAAGAAGAAGAAGAAGAAGAAGAAAAGAAGAAGAAGAAGAAGAAGAAGAAGAAGAAGAAGAAGAAGAAGAAGAAGAAGAAGAAGAAGAAGAAGAAGAAGAAGAAGAAGAAGAAGAAGAAATATGTTGGAGCATCTCTAATCAAGCAAGCAAAAGACTTGTATAATAAAAGCTCCAAGACACTGAAAAACCCATTAAAGCAGGTGATAGAAAGATCACCATCCTAAGAACAGTCTAGAGATTCAGTGCAACCACAATCAACATTCAAACACAGTTCTCCACAGAAAGTGAAAACAGTCTACAACCTTATATGGAAATCCTATGATCACAGGACAGCTAAAACATTCCTGAGTAATAAAAGAATGCTGGAGTGTCACCACCCCAGAATTCAAGATGTATTAAAGAGCAATAGTAATAAAGCAGCATGGTATTGGCATTAAAACATGTTTATCAATGAAATAGAACCAAAAGCCCAGACATAAACCTACACACTGTGGACACTTGGTTTTTTATGAAAAAGTAAAAAGTACACACTGGAAAAAAAAGCATATTCAATAAATGGTGCTAGTCAAACTGATGGCTACAGTACAAGAATAGATCCACATTTATCACACTGCACAAAACTTAATTCCAAATAGATGAAGGACAGCAGTGTAAGACCAGATATCCTGAATCTGATAGAAGAGAAAGGGGACCTCCTCCCCCATTATATGCTCATAGGCTATCAAGTCTCATCTTGGTAACCTGCTTATTCTTTCTTTGAGTGCCATCAGGCCTCCCACCAAGGGGAGGTGGTCAAATATGGAGCACCAGAGTTCATGTCAGAGTCAGTCTCCACTCTGCATATAACTGTGGAGAATGTCCTGTCCTTTGGGTAGATCAGAGTAGGAGTTCAATGTTTACTACTTGTATTATCCTTGGTTAGTGCAATAGTTTGAGCAGATCCCCCTAGGGGAGGGGAATAGGGTAAAAACGGGAGGGAAGGAGGAACGGGAGGATACAATTGATGGGATAACAATTGAGTTGTAATCTGAATAAATTAATTGAATGAAAAAATTAAAAATAAAAAGAAGAGAAAGAGGAGAAAAGGCTTGAGCTCATTGTCACAGGAGAGGACTTTCTGAACAGGATACCAGTAACACACGTACTAAGACCAAGAATTAGTAACCGTTACCTCATAAAGCTGCAAAGCTTTTATATGACAATGAGCACCATCATTTGAGTAAAGCATCACCCTACAGAATGGGAATAGATCATTACCTATAACTATACATCTGATAGAGGGTTAGAATCTAGAATATGTAAAGAATTAAAAAAGAACAGCAAGAAAACAAGCCACTCAATTAAAAGGTGTGGTATATAGAATTAAGCCGAGTTTTCAAAAGACGAAACAGAGAAGCCATTAAAGAAATGTTCAGCCTCCTTAGCCATGAAGAAAATACACATCAAAACTACTTTGAGATTTCACCTCACCCATTTAGAATGGCCAATATTTAAAAAAAAAAAAAAAAAAAAAAAAGACAGCTCATGCTGGGGTGAGGCAAATACTTATTCATTGCTGGTGGGTGGGTGTGCAAACGGGCACAGACACTATGGAAGTAAGTGTGATGGTTCTTCAGGAAGCTGGGACTACATCTATCTCATGACCCAGCTATATGCTCTTGAGCATATGCCCAAAGGACTTTAAATTCTTCTGCAGAGATACGTGCTCATCCATGTACATTGCTACTTTATTCATAACAGCCGGAAATTGAAAACAGCCTAGATGTCCATCAGCTTATGACTGGATAATGAAAATGTGGTACATCTACACAGTGGAATATTACTCAACTGTTAAGAAAAATGCAATTATGAAATTCACAGGTAAATGGATGGAGCTAGAAATAAAATCATCCCAAGTGAGGTAACTGAGATCCAAAAAGACAGCACTTGGGAGGCAGAGGCAGGTGGATCTCTGTGAGTTCAAGGTCAACTTGGTCTACAAAGCAAGTCCAGGACAGCTAAGGCTACATGGAGAAACCCTGTCCTGAAAAACAAACAAATAAAACAACCAAAAAGACAAATAGTGTATGTTTTCTCTTATATGTAGATATTTGCATTTAAGCTATATGTGTTGTTGTAATCCAAATTACCACATAGATTAAGTACATAGTAAGGAACTGGGGGTGGGGTGGGGAGAAGAGACCTTTCCAAGGTAGGGGGTCCTTACCTAACACTGTTAGAATAGCCTAGATCCTGAGACAAGGCAGCTCATAAGCCTAGGGGAAAACATACTATTATTCTACTAAAGGAACGTGGAATAAAATTACTGTTAAAAAAGAAAAGCTACTTTACCCGTTGATCCTTGCATCACTCAGCCCACATCAAAGAAGGCTCTCCTTCCAGTAGGTAGCTGTGAACACACAGACCCACAGCTGGACACTGCTCAGAGTGAGATACTTTGATGCATTCAGGCTTACATGAGGCATCGTCATCAAACCTCTCCCCTCCAGGCTCAAGGATTTATTTGGAAGAGAGGCAGACAGATTGTTACAGCCAGAGATGATGGTTGACTCCAAGGAAACAGCAATTCGTGAATCAGACCAGCCTCCTGCATACATGGAAAGATGGATTTCACAGACTTTATTCAATATATGAGGAAAGGAAGGCTCTAACCAAAGCTGAACTGTTACTAGACAGCAAGCTTTGGGGGCATTCGTTGCAGGGCTGGTTGAGATATGCTGGTTCTCCGAGGACTGCCACTGTCGAGCACTTTACCGGGGAAGGAGTATAAACCTACTGGTTTTCTGGAACCAGCTGCTGTTTAGATGGCTTTGGTGTGGGTCAGAGGGAGAACCTCAAGGAATACATCTGGAGCTATTGGTTTGCACCTTGCCACAGTGGACAGACACAGCCCCTTAGCCACAGCCTTTGTGTGCATAGCAGTCTGTCAAGGGCTGGTCTTTCTTTCCTAAGTGACGGTCTGGTCGAGTCCACCTTCCTGTTCAGTTACTGCTACTTGGTGGCTCCTGGCAGGGTACTCTCCATTCTGGTAGAATCCCCAGAACAGTGCCTGTGGGCCCACCTTGATTTGTAGTTCTGTGTTGGAGCAGTTTTACCTACTCTGTCATTCAGTTCAGGGAGCAGAGGAATTAATCAATATGAAATCTTGCAGTGCTCAAATCTCTGAGTAACTAATTAAATACATAATGAGCAAATGTGAAAGTTTGCCCATATTTTTTTTTTTATTAGATTGAATATAACAGGGTTGGAGGTAGCCAAAGAAAAAATATTTTGCTTAAAATAAAAGCATACTTTAAAAACTTTTCTTTGGAGAACAGAAAGTAATTGTATTATAAGCATGTGTAATTATTTGCATCTCTTTCCAACCTCCTTGGGATCAAATTGGTTTTCTCAAGGAAAGGCAATTAGATGCGGGAAGCTACTTTTGTTGAATTACTGTGTGTTGCATGCAGTGCACCACACAAACCTGAAATCAGCGTTGCACTGCTATGATTTATAATAGCCATTAATTACAGCTTTGTATTAAAGCCTTTTAGTTTTCTGCATCAGCAAGCCTGAGTTCTCCTTTGAAGAAGAGTTACTTACGTTAGGTCTCAGGCTAACTAGTCAATCCCATCTTGAGCATCTCATCAATGGCACTGGATGCATCTCTCAGCTAGCTTGAAATGTGTTCTCCTGAAGCTCTTAAACACTGTGTAATGTTGACATAACAGGGAAGATCCCATTCTGCTGAGGAGAATGCAGCCCGGAACATGGCCCAGAGTGTTAACAAAAATATTTATTTACCACATTTATCATCTGTACGGCACCACACCCACCTCTGTTCTTCCTAGCATACAGTCTTCAGGTATCGGCTCCAGCTCCGTGGCTTTTCTCCCTCGCAGTCTTACAGAGCGCTTCATTCACCCCTGAAGAATACACTATGAGGTTGGGGGTTTGTGAAGGTCTCCTTGTGGAATCTGGTGCGCAACAGAGACTGAAAACACAAATCCTCTGGTGAAGTTTTATTTGAAAAGCCAGGTGTCTCCTCCCTTTCAGAGGTAAAGGATATCTGTAAGGCAAGCAAGCAAAGCCAGGTCACAGCACCTCTTGCGTGTCTATGATCATCTTCTCTATTTGGGGACAGGCACTTCCCTGGCGTTCCCCTAGCATTTGCAGCATCACCCCTCTCCTCAGTCTGATGTATGTCTAGCTGTCATTTCTTTGCTGCCCTCCACCATTTTACAACTTTGTCAAAGACCTGTTTCTTGGTGCTGCCTTCCTGTGAATAAAGCCACATTTTGATTTAGAAGTCTAAAATTCGGGTAACATTTAATCACATACTTCTTAGAAATTACACACTGACTTCATTTTCTTTTGATTTCATATACCTGAGAAGCAGGTTTTGCCTATATTTTTTCTCTTTCTGCCCCTTTGGCTCCCTGTCTTCTTCTCTTCTTTTTTAAAAGACAGGGTCTTGCTGTGTAGCCAAGGCTCGTCTTGAACTTGAAATTTCCCTGCCTCCGCCTCCTGACTACTAGGCATCTGTTGTTTAAGAAGTATATTGAACATAGTTTAATGCCGTGGTTGGACTTAATGTGTGTTATTCACTTCTGGTACTTTACTGTGTTTCATCTGAATAGATTTGGGATAATTATTTTTACAAGTGTTTTAAATAGTGTAAGAGGTTATGAAGGAAGAGGAATACACTACTGTGGTTTGATGTACTATGTCCAAATTCAGATGTTGTTGACATGGTAGTGTCCAGGTGTGGGCCTTTCAGAGTTGGGTAGGGTACATGGCTCCTCCTATGCTGGTAGGGTTAGGTGCCTAGAAAGTTACTTGATGTTGTGTGCTGCTGTTCCTAGGAGGTGTGATGAGTGTCTGCTGACCCCAAACAGGCACAAATCAAAGGAAGGATACCACTGCAATCCAGCTTGGCAAACCAAATAGTTTTTTTGGGTTACTAAAAGGAATATGTGTGAAAGGTTATTTACAGGAGCCAAAATGACTCAAAGTCAGTTCCATTACCAATGCCCATGTGTGTGACAGCTCACTGAAGCTGGGGACTCAGAGCACACCTCCCAGCCTGCAGACAGTTCGGCAGGGTGGAGGGTGTCCTTTTGAGGTGCCTCAGATGGTCTAACTTCTTGTAGGCAGTCCAGCTGCTCTTTGCTTTCCCCAGATAGCTCAGCCAGTCTGAGAATATGTCTCAGTAGTCCTTACCCCTTGTGTATGTTTGGGGAGGGAGGGGTGGAAGGGAGGTCTAGAGTGTCTGTTTTGTTCCGGGGACTTCTGGAATCCATTTGACTTCCGAACTTTAACAGCCTTCCTTGCAGGATGGATTGTTTCACCTCCCTATAAACTCTTGTGTGTTATGGTGCTTCCCCCTTAAGACATCTGTACACAGACTATCATTGTCTCTGTTTTATAGAGATAACAAAGTGGAGGCTAGTGTGTGGACGAGCCTAGCTTTGCAGTTCCCAGAGCTGTGTTCTCCTCCTCCACCTCCTCCTGTTCACTGGTACTGAACCTTATCAGTGTGGAATGTCTGCTCGTGTCCTTCTTTCCAGAGGTGCTGCTCTCGGGCTTGTCACTTCAGGTTGCTTGAGCATGTGGCACCAGGTGCTGTGCGAATCCTTTATTTGGGCGTAGTGGACACGGGGAGATGCATGTGCTTTGGAGCTGGGCAGGTCAAGGGAGAGCCAAAAGGTCCTGCAGAGGGTCCTTAGTGTTTTCCTTCATGGGTGAAAGTGTAGTTCAAATCGTGACCATGTCTGTTTCTGTTTTCGTCTTCCCTGTTTGAGAGAGAACTCACATGCCATATAACCCGTCCACTTAAAGTCTATAGTTGTGGTTCTTAGAGGCACACAGCTGTGCAGGTAGCAGCTCAGTCAGCTTGGGGACATTTTCATGACTAAGGGGTCAAAATGCCTCAGTCTGGCAAACTCTTGCCCAGAACAGCAGCCAGCACCGGCAGTTCCTATCCGAAACTGCAGAGGGAGAACCAAGGCTGGAAAGTGACCCCCTGGCCCCACCTTGATATGCCCCAGCTACAAGTGCCCCAGTGCAGTTTCCACTTCTTCAGAGACTGTGGTCCTTTGGTTGGTCTGATTAAAAGGACAGTTCTGTTTCTGCAGATGTCTGTGTACCTTCAGTCAATCCCAGTCTAACAGTGACCTGCTATGGAAACACTGATCACCTTTACTGTAGACCTTGAGTCTGTCCACCCAGCAGCTAGGCAAATAGCAATCAGCTTTCTTACTATATGAATTTTCTGAGTCATTTTCAAACATGATCACATGAGCATGTGGTTGTCTGGCTTCATTCATGAAGCATGCTTTCAAGGTTCATACATGTTGTTGGATCAATATGCCATTCCTTTATAATGCTCAGTCATATTCCATAATGCTGTATACAATGGTATTATGGCTTCTGTCTCTCTCTTTCCAACCCCATTTCAGGTAGTATAGCCGAGTCCAGGTCCCTTAGCACCACAGCAGGACTGGCCTGGAACAAAGAATAGTCTAAAGTTGAACCCCTCACCACAGGTAGAATGACGCTATCTTATTTTGCTTACCTCCTTTCCTCCCTCATTTTTATTGAATAATTGATGTATGAAAAACACTGTTATACTTTGATGTGTAAACATGAAAAACAAGACCTGTTTTCTAGCAGATCATATAATCATGTAGAGAAGTTGAGACAGTGAAGTTATCTGTGTGTCTTCAGGTGTGGCACATGTAAAATCAGGTTCAGAGGAGGCGAACTGTTGTTGCTTCTCATTGCTGGCTGTCAGTTTTCCAGGCTCCCGGGTCAGTGGCTGTGCATACACACCTCTCCGTTTCTTCCTCTCTACCTTTCCCTGTTCTCTCTCCCTCTCTCCCGTGTGTGTGTGTTTGTGCGCGTGCGCGTGCGTGCGTGCACGCACGTGTGCCTAATTTTAGCTCTGTTGGCCCGAGTCTTCAAGATTTATGCTATATCAAACAAGTTCATTCTTGCCATTTCTCCCACAAATTAAATATTATAGTAGCCATTTTGGAAAATGTCTAGTTTAAAACTAATAAATAGTGTTTTATTGTGCTCTTTGAATGTTGTAGGTTATGATGGATTTACAAATTTATTATCAGCACCAGATTATACAGAAATGTTCAGACATGATAAAACACATTGAGCTCCACATTGCCTCATGGTGATACCCTACTTAAGTCAGCTGGAATTGAAGGTAAAGGCAGGATTAATGGATGAAACCTTGTAGCATCTGTGGATTCTGATAAGTAATGCAAATAAAGCACTTGAGTGAAGAAGAGATTTTCTACAAGAGAAATTCTGCTTCAGTTATTTTGAGATACTATTCACCTGCTTCAGTCAGCTATGTAGGTACTGTGTTATTTGATAATAAGCCATCTAAACTGTTTATAATATAGCTGCCACTGCATTTGTGATACAGCACAATTAGCTGTGAAAGATCAATTTTCAGGTGTGTACCCACATTCTTTTTTAATAGACACTCAGACCATTCCAATTTATAGTTTACATAACACATGGTGCGATTGAAAATGTATAATAGGTAAGAAGCCGCACAGCAGTCTTAGGATTTTCTGAGTGAGCTGCGCTGTGGGGGTATTGTGAGCTGGGAGTGTGGCTACGCAGCTGTATGTGCAGCGCCCCTGGAGACTGAGGCAGGAGCATCTGAGGAGAAGGATCATTTGAGTTCAGGAGCTCAAGGCTAGTAAGACCTAGCCTGGGGAAAGGAATTGTGAAGTGTAAGTCTTGAGTCTTAAAAAAAAAGAAAAGATAATAGTTTGGTTATAAATGGTACTGAGTGGTAAGGGTACAACACATTTGTATTTATTTAAAAGATATCTTGAGAGTTTATAACATCATATGTCAAGCATGTATAATTAAACTTGAAGTCCATAGACAACGTGTATGTGCTTAACATCCACCAAAACCATGACGTATAGGAAATTTTCACTTTACAAAGGAAGATGCTATATTCTCCAAAGGTCACTTGATTTTGACTAGTGTGGATCTCAGTGGACCAGCTATTAAATTACCTTTAAATTTTTTCCATGCCTTCCCTTAAATTACAAAATACTGTGTGTGTGTGTGTAGGTGGGGGCTACCAAGTTGAAGCAGTAAGAAATACATTGCTTCTTACATGTACATTTCTTGACACATATAAACACATGATATAGATATGAACATACTCTATTAAATATTTAATTAAAAAAAGATTTATTTATTAAGTATACAGTGTTGTCTGCTTGTAGGCCAGAAGAGGGCAACAGGTTACAATTATAGATGGTTGTGACCCACCATGTGGTTGCTGGGAATTGAACTCAGAACCTTTGGAAGAGCAGGCGGTGCTCTTACCCACTGAACCATCTCTCCAGCCATAAATATTTAATTTTTACTTAGTGTAAAATGCTTAAGCTTGGAATTTGGCAAATGTGCCAGAATTTATCCTACTTTGGAGTCTGAAAAAAACCTTGACCTGCTGGCTGCTGTGTGCACTGGAGCAAACTCCTTAGCACCTGCGGGAATCCCCATCTGTGAAGCAGTTTTCTGTGCTCCCTGCTCCTGTCAGTGCCTTCTGAGATAAAGATAATCAGTTAGAGCCCACGGCAATCATTTCACTCCTGATGCCTTTTAGACACTAGCCTAAAACTGGAACTAAGAATTTACTCAGGGAGTAAAGCAAGCACCTTGTAAGTATGAGGACTAGAGTTCCAGCAGCCAGAGCACACGTGAAAACTGGTGGAAAGGTATGATGGGCCCTGTATGCCCCGCTCAGGGAGGTAGAGGTGAGATTCCAAGGGCAAACCCGTTCAGTTGACTAGTCAGAATCAGTCAGCTCTGGGCCCAGTGAGAGCCCTGCCTCAATAATTAAGATGGGGTTGAGGGACATGTCTGGAGATGTCAATGTTACATTTCTGTTTGTGTCATATCCATGTACAGGGAGATGTGCCCCGCAGGCAAACACACACACACACACACACACACACACACACACACACACACACACACACACACACTTATGCGTACTATGCCCATGCTCCCTTCCCCCTCTAAAATAGCTCATCTGATGTCTCTGAAGGTTGCTGACTCAGAACATTTGCAGTCTAGTTTATAAAGCAAGCATTGGAAATTGGCCACTGTTGCTTGGTTAATGTGTCATAGTCTGCTTTTAAAAAAGTACTGAAATTAACTAAAAGTACCGAATAACAGGAGCAGGGAAGGTTACGTATACACCACTTTTATGTTGTAGCCTTTTATTGACCTTTAACAATTTTCTCCCATCTGAGCAGGGGTAACTTGTAGATGTTCCTTTGAGAGCTTGAAAAGATACACGTTAAAGTGCGATCCACTGTGCTTTTACTTGTGCTATTTTATAGGGCAGGGGAAGCCTCGCCTCTGTCTCTTACAGCTGGATGTTTTGTCAAATATACATAAGGCCTTTAAGGAACATTTTATCATCCCCACTAATTGTGTGGTTAATATGTATGGTTGAGGAAATATTTGAGTAAGATATTTAACTGTGTGTGTGTGTGTGTGTGTGTGTGTGTGTGTGTGTGTGTGTTCCACTCCGGATGAAAATCCAACCAGTATGTATTATGATTTCCCCTGCTAGGTGCCCAGCAAGATACAAAGAAGTTAATGGCCGTGTGTACGGAGAACCATGAAGTCTGAGGGGAAGTTAAACCTAGTAACACTTAGTCGGCAACTACAGTAGTTCCCAGTATAGACCAAGAAGTATTGCGTTATACAGGCGAGGCCCTGTGTGCATGAGGGAGGCAGAGGATGTGCTGTGGCAGAAGGTACTTGAAGTATACCTGAGGGTGAGCAGTATTTCTTAAAGTGTCAGTGCAGTGTCAAGAGTTAGGCAGATACTCTGATAGTGAAAACCTGTGGGCTGCAAATTGAAGTCTAAATGTACGGCAAATGGTTAGTGAGCAGCACAGGCTGGAGCTGAGGAGAGAGGGTGAGGAGTGGGGCACAGCGAAGGGTCTTTGAGATGAAGTACATTTGTACTTGACTCAGTAGGACACCAAAAGTTATGACTTTTGTAAATCTTTTTTGCACATACACAGAAAATTGAAAAATAAACACGTAGAGGAGTCCTATATATCCTTTATCCAGTTTCCTACCATAGGAAAGCTTCTGTGTCATGTCTTAAAACTGAGAGATCAACATTGGGAGAATTCATTTAGCTGTTCAGAATGTCAGTTTTGCGTGTGTGCGTGTGTGCGTGTGTGTGCATGTGTGCACGCGCGCGCGCGCGTGTGTTAGGAAGTTTCTCTGCACTGGTGTATTTGTTTAGGCATCACCCCAGGGCTTCCTTTTATGTCATTGATTGCTTTTTATTCCTGCCCCAAGCCCTGCTATCCACTAATCTAGTCTATATTGCTACAACTTTACTTAAAAAATATAATGTAAAATGACATGGTGTGTAACGTTAAAAAATAACTCTGAAATAATCAGAGGGACACAGGATTGTATGTGTGGTTCAGAGAGCTCCTCGCCTGGTTTTGCCTCATGGTTGCATTTTTACAGCTGTAATTCAGGACCTGGAAGTTGACAGTGCACAGTGTAACATATGCAGGTTTGTGATGTGTTCTCTTGTGTGCATTTGTATGACCAACCTATATTGAAAATGCAGTACTTAAAGAAAATTCAGCTCTACAGTCATACCTATCCTATCCTACTTCCATTACTGAACACGACCCACAAATAACCTATATCCCCAAATAACACTATCACTCAAAGAGCATTACATGTATGGGCTTGTAGAAAATTGGCTCTTCTTTAACATAAGGTCCTTGAGAAACATCAAACTGGATGCATGTATTTTACACCACTGAATACTACTTGTTTGTTTCTTCATCTTTTGAAAGACATTTATTTGTCTTCAGTGTTTTGATAATATGAATAAAGCTGCCATCAGTGTTTGCGCCATGTTTTGCATGAATATATGTGCTCTTTAAAACTTTGTAACAACAGAGCGCTAGTGCTGGGCCATATGGCTGCTACATATTTGCTTTTTAAAGGCACCACAAAACAGTTGGCTTTGCCATTTTGTATTCCCGACAGTATTGTATGCTTTCTGAATTCTCACCAATATTTGGTATCATATTTTAATTTTTATATTCTGGTAGGTCTCTTGAGATAGTGATGTCATTATGTTTTACTTTGCTTGTTCTTAATGGCTAATGACATCAAACTCATTTTCCATCAAAGTCTTTTTGAGTTTGGTATTAGATGATTGGGAGACACAGCAGCACACTGGCAAATCATAGACTCCCCCTGTGTTCACAGGCTTAGTCTAGCACATTGGTTCTGAATGGGCCTGGTGGGTAGGTGTGTCTGCCTTTACTCTGTTGCGTGTTCGCCATTGCGCTGTTTTCCAGGAGGTATTTTAGCAAATGCTGTTCTCCTCCCCCTCCCCCCCTTTGGATTTTGGAGTATGTTTTGTTCTTTGAAGAATTCTGCTTGATATCAGTGAGCCGGGACAGCTTATAGGAATTAGCTCAGAGTTTAATGTTGGGAACTACTAGCATTAGACTGAGCAGGAGTTAGTCTATAGAAAGCCATTTTCTTGCCCTTTTAGTTTGGGATCTCCAAAATACACAGGCAAGGAAAGGCATTTATATCTGCATTTGGGAGCTTTTAGGATTATAGAAGCATGAGCCTCTATAGTAGTTCACGTTCATTTAGTGAGCAGATATTCAGTGAATCTTACCATGTGCAAGCCCCTTTCTTACAGAAGTATGTGACTGAGCCGTATTTCAAGGGCAGAGTGTGCTGTTTTCCAGACACTGAGAAACAATAAACAAGTGTTGGCCTCTGTAAGAAGAACGGGGAGTCCAGGAGAAGGGGAGCTGCAAGGAGCAGATTGTGCAGCAGTGCAGGAATGCTCAGGGGATGTCAAGGAGGGATTATCAGCTACAAGGAACAGAGGGTGTGGAGGAGCTGGAATTCCACGAGAAGAGCTGGGGAACTGCTGGGAGAGCAGGGGAGCAGTGCTCCAGCATGTCTGGAATGCGTGAGCTTGTGGAGGAAGGCGGATGGGATGACAGTGAGGCTGTAGGACAGCCGCAGAGTGGAAGAGGGTACCAGAACTGCAGCGTGAAGGCACGAAGGGGGCACTTAAGCCATTTATTCAAAGGAACAACACAGCACGTTTGTATCCTAATAGACCCTGGGCATGGCCAGGGCATGAGCTGGATGAAGGGAGCCTCAGAGAGCACATACCGTGGAGCCTGTGTTCTTAGACACAAATTTATCCTTAGGGAAGAGTTCTAGTCTGAGCAGAGGCTCAGGGTGGACGTTCTCAGGTGCCACAGAGGACTGGGCATAGCAGACACAGTCCTGACATGTCCAACTTCCCCAGAAGTTGTATTTCATAATTCAGCTAGTCACACTCACATTAAATAACACATATAATCTCAGGAGACATCTAGGCCACTCTCACTGCTGTAGTACCTATTGTGAAAGAAGTAGCCTTGGATGTTTATAGACCTCGGATGTTTGGGGAAAACAGAAAAAGTTGAACACCCACACAATGAATATTCTGTGGGGAGCTCTATAATCTTTAATCTTCTTCTGTTACATAGTGTTTCCATTGATTTCTACTGTGAAGCATGCAGATTTTATTTATATTAAAAATAATTTCAGAAAACTTGATACAAGTGGCAAATGCGTATAGATTTTAGCTTTCTTTAGTGGGTTATTTAACTCCTTAAATTTTGATAGCCACTATTACATTAGGAAAAAATATATGAGATCACTGATAAAGTTAGGTTTCAGTTAATACCTTCAAGTATACATTGTATAGTGCTCATGTAGGTAGCTGTGAAAACATATTAGAAAATAACATATAACTGGCTTTCAAAATTTGTATCCATATATTTCTCTGAGAACTATGTGCTTTTACTACATTCATCATGTTTGGAGTTATGCTTGTTTGGAACTGTGATGGTTAGCCTTAACTAGATTGAATGAGGACCTGTCCACAGTGGGTTCGCTTGTGGGCATGTCTGTGGAGGACCCAGCCCACTGTAGGCAGTACCATTCCCCAGGCCCTGAGTCCTGGTCTGTATAAGATTGGAGGAACTGAGCTGAGCACAAGCACACAAGCGAGCATGCATGCGTTCATTTCCCTCTGCTCTTGACTGTGATGTGGCTAGCTTTCAAATGTTCCTGACACCTTGACTTTAGCACAGTAATTGACTAGATTGTGTAATTACCAGCTAGAGTAAAACCTTTCTTTCCTACTTTGTTTTTTGTAACGATCCTTTATCACAGCAATGGAAATGAAACTAGGACAGAAAGAGAACCGTTTTTAAGGTAGTATAAGCAGCATATTTAGACATACTGAGACACAAACATATTTAGCTTGCAGAAATAGTTTTTTAAAAAATATATGTAATAAATAATTAGATTTTTTTTCTCTTGTGTTGAGAATTGAATCCCATATCTTGCACATACCAGTCAAGTGCTCTGCCATTAAACTAAATCCTCAGCCAAGAATTAGATTATTTTCAAAAGCAGATTGGACTAATTGGGACTTGAAATAATTTGAGAACTCAATAAATATACGCTCATGCCAGCTGTGCTATGGATAAACGCAGTTTCTTCATGTAGTCTTATCAGTGGATCCAAGAAGAGGGATAATGTGCAGCAGGAGCTTTACTCTAGCGCGGTTAGCACCATCACTGGCTCCAACACACCCTGCTGTGTTGTTACGTGCTTGCCGACACACAGGTGACGAATTCTGCGTGTTTCTTTCCTTTCTCCGTTTTAGTTCTGACAAGTAGATGGGATGATGCGATTGAGGCCCTGAGGAATGAAGTCGTTATCCAGGGCCATATTGGTAGTAATGGTTAGGATGTAAACCCAGGAGAGATTGCTTGGAAACTCAGGACACATAGTTGGTCTGTGTTCCTTCCTTCTTGCTTCTCAGTTCTCCATGAGATTAACCGTGGGTAAACTGCAAAAAGGACAGCGTAGATCAGAGGAGTACCTGCATTAGCTATGAAAATTCTGCCTGTTGGTATGTGTAGTGGGTTGAATAGCAATGGCCCCCATAGGCTCATTATATATATGAATTCTTGGTCATCAGGGAATGGCACTGCTTGAGAAGGATTAGGAGGTGTGGCTTGGTTAGACTAGGTGCGGGCTTGGTGGAGGAAATGTGTCATTGGAGGTGGGCTTTGGGGTTTCAAAAGCCCACACCAGTCCCAGAGTCTCTTTCTTTTACTGCCTGCAGACCTGGATTAGAACTCTCAGCTACTTCTCCAGCACCATGCCTTCCTGTGTGCTGCCGTGTTCCGTGCCAGGATGAGAATGGACTAAGCCTCTGAACCTGTTAGCAAGCCCAATTGAATGCTTTCTTTTCTAAGCGTCGCTGTGGCATGGTGGCTGTTATGAGTAAATGAGCTTGTGTGGGCGTCTTAGCCTGTGGTATACCATGACCTGGACAGAATCAAAATTTTCTATCCTGTTTTTATTTTAAATTCTAATTTTGACCTTTCTCCAGTAGCCTCGAGACAATAATTGCTTGCCCTACTACGAAAGAAATGGATGTAGGGTCATGTCAGCCTGCGGGGGTGAAGAGCTGATGTAAATGGGTATAAGCCAGCAGCAGGCTTTTGCAGATGGCCCCCGCAAGACTTGCCTTCCCTCAGTGCTGTGACTTTGGCTTTACAGGCTAGCTCTGCCATAGGGAACATCCTGTGTCAGACAGCAAGCTCACTGGTCAAGAGCTGCCTGGGACTCATCCTATGCATCTTTCTCAGATTCATTCAAAGTGATGCTACTAGGATTTGCATTTGGGCCATTTTCATGTACATTTCTAGAGCTAGTAGGTCATATTTTTGGAGATCATGAATACAAAAAATATAGAAATGTGAAGCCTAGCCACTGCAAGCAAGTAAACAAACCCCAGTACAGCAGTGCTCCCTTCTCCTGGGCGTTAGTTATGTGTGCTCAGCCGCAGTCTCAAGTCACTGGTGTGTCTAATGCATTAACCTTAACACAGGCGTGTAAGCGTGCATGCAAACATGCAGTGATGTGCAGGGCTTGGCGCCATCCATAGATTCAGAATTCTGTTGGGGATCTTGGGACGTGTTCTCTGTGGGTCAGGGGAGACCCTTGCATCATGGAGTCACAGGAATAGGGATCAACACAGTAAGTATAAATTATTCAGCTGTAAGGACAGTAGTAACCTGAAGGAAGGCGTCATAGTGAACCAAGTGGGAATACATTAACTCTGACAGATACAGTATTTGAGGTAAGGAGCTCAGCACATCAGATGACTGCGATGGGGACAGGCATGGAACTCTCAAAGTGAGAGAAAAATGCAGAAAGAAAAAAACAAAGCCAGAGATAGTGGAGTAGTGTGCCCAGCCCCGTATCACACAGCCCAGAAGCAGGAGAGGGAATGCTAGAGAGAATGATGGGTAAATTCTCTAGGATAACGGCAGAGCAGCGGCACCGTATAGGGAGAGCTCTAAGTGCCGTGCAGGAATGGCGGAAAGACCCACAGCACTACAGAATATTGTGAAATTTCAGAGTCTCAGCACCAAGGAAATCGAGCAACTTTTATAGTAGAGTAGATCATCCACAAAGGTGCATGATCAGGGTAAATAGCCTTTCATCCCTAGGTGCACACTTATTTTCATATCGAGGTGTAACAAATCATCTGAACAATGCATAATTTAAAACTTCATAATTCATAAGTTCATGTTCTGTTTGATAAAGTATTTATCAGTGTAAGAAGGGCTTACATTTATCAATGTAAGAAGGGCTGTATTTTCTTCATAACTTTTAAAACTGAAAAGAGCTGTAGGGTGGTAGATCATGTTACACAGTTTATAAATATTTAGAAAGTGCTATTATTTTCATTAAATAAATACCTTTCTTTACTCTTGGGGGTTTGTGTGTCCTGTTGTCTTTGATCTCATGTTGGAGCACATTTTTCAGAGTTATGTTTTAATATATATATATATATATATATATATATATATATATACACATACATATATATACACACACACACAAACTACTTTTTTTTTTTTTTGCAATAGGACATAACACATGTGGTTTGAGACCTCTCCCTCGCAACTCCCAACCTCTGCTGGGGTTGAACGCATGTCCTTACACATGATAGGTAAGGGCTATCTTCAACCCACAAGTGATTATTTTTAAATTTAGTTCTCCATGCTCCTCTTCCTGCTTGTTTGTTGGACAGAAGTTATATTCATTGATGTTCAGGAATTCTCTGTCTAGTAGAAATGCAACACAAGCCATATTTTCTCCTATCCACAGAAAACAAAATTTAAAGGATGGAGTTAATTTTAAACGTTTTAATTAGGTCAGTATCTAAACTATTTCAGTTTATTAAAGTACAAAACCATTGGGCTATTTTACAGCCTTTATATGAGAGTTTTGACACTGGGTATTTCTCTTGTGCCATATCATGGCTGGATGTATTTCAAGAACTCAGCCACATGTGTCTAGTAAACACTTCATCATCAGTGTGTTCTTAAAGCAAATGGTACCCGGCCACTTTGGACAGCTGCATCCACCTGGCCATTTTATGAAGACTTTTAGACTTTGACATCCGGTGCCCAGCTGATGCTGATAATACAAAGGAACAGCAAGGATGCAGGATGCCATGAGATCACACCAGCCTTCAGCACAGAATCATTTTAATGCATGACAGCCTGCAGACTTCTCCTATACTGATTAGAGTTTGGGTGTTATTTCTTGAGCCCAGGCAGTTCTGCCTGGACATATGACGGGCAGTTGAGTGTGAACGGAGTGCCTCAGCTCCCGTTCCAGGTGTGCCCTTGCCTATGTCAGTGGATGGCTTGTGCATTTTTGCCTTGCACATGCAAAGTCAGTGCCATGAAAAGGCAGTCTGCTGCTGTTAATGTCAGTTTCCTTAAGTCCTTTGCTGCCTGTATGCTTACAGTAGTGTGCCTTTAATGACAAATGTCTCCTGGCCTTTAAGTAATGCTATTTATTTATTTAAATTTTATTTATATTTTTAAAAATATGCTTGTTTTTTGAGGCAGGGTCATATTGTGTATCCCTGGGTGCCTGGAACTGGCTACGTAGAACTAGTTTGCCCTTCAATGCACAGAGATGCCGCTGCCTTCCAAATGCAGAGGTTAAAATAATGTGCTACCACACCTGGCCTAATGCTTTTTATGAAAAATAGCTAAGTGGCAAGTACTAGTTTTTGGTAGATGACTTTAAATTTTTGTGAAGTTAAAATTTTCTGAATTAAAAATTTTGGTATTTCACGTAACATTATTGCAATATCTTAGGGCACGTTCCATTTTATGCTGATGTTTTCTACATTTGATTAAAATGCACAAACCAAGGGTTACATGAAGCAGAATAGGAAAGTCAAGCTTCTTAGGTAGTGCCCTAGTTAGCTTCGTCTGTCTTGCACATGGCCTAGAGTCTTTGGACGTAGTGTCCATAGATGGATTGCCTAGATGGCTCTGTGGACATGTCTGTGAGGCGTTATCTTGGTTGATAATTGCTCCTCGTCCACTGTAGTCCTTCCTACCCCTAGGCAGGCTATCTTGGATGTATAAGAAAGCCAGTTGAGAAGGAGCCAGTAAGCACACAGCCTCTCCATGTTTTCAGCTTTAGCTCCTGCTTGAGCTCCTGCTCTGACTTCCTTCAGTGTTGGATTGTGATCTGCAAGTTCAAGTAATACACCTTCCCCTCCCCCCAAGTTTCTTTTGGTCATAATGTTTATTGTAGCAACAGGAAGCAAATTTGAATAGTTGGATTGAGCTTTTCGTCCAGGGGATCTTGTGACTAATTTGTTCAAAATACATTATCAGAGGGACCAAAATGTGACACATGTACGATGCAGACATTTCCCTGAGTTACAATAAGATGAATTTAGGGATGGTGGGTGCATCCAAATACGCATTTTGGAGCTTTCTGTGGATGCTAAGATCTCTTGGAACTCACATTGCCTATGGGTTTTTGTTCCCTTTTTTTTCCCCCCTAAAAATATGTAGCAAAACAGGGAAATGTCAGCTATAAAGGATGGCAGTTGCTCGGACTTGGCCTTTGTTTGTCTGATTTATCCATCAAACACCATCAAACCTCTTGTGCCAGAAAGCATGAAAGAGTGCCTTTGGAGAGGAATCAGTCAAATGTGTGCCAAGGTCTTTTAAAATCTCAGCCAGCTGTTTTGGTATCAGAGGAAGTTTTACAAATATGATACAACAAAATGTTAATTCCTATATCTCTCAACTTGTTTATTTTATTCTCATTTCTTGACTTTATACCATGGCTGGTGGTTTAAGCACATGCATGCTGCCAAGAGGAATGTCCAAGATGCATTCCATCTCACCATTAAGATAGGAGTTAATAATGTGGGTTATTAGAACACGGACTGCATTGTTATAATAGCTACATTACTGTTACTTTGTAATGCTTAAGCTAGTAGGTAAGGGTTCTTTATTAAAGCCTTTCAGATCTCTTCTCCCCTCGCTCCCTCTCTCTCTTTCCATGGAATTTATTTATTATTAGACATAAAAATAGAAAAGGGTCATAACCTGAAAACAAGAGCTAACAAAAATACATACTTCTCTCTAAGAAAATGGAATTCTGTATGCCAGTTTGGTTTACTAAATGGCGTCTGCTGGCATTGAGCTAATTATTGTATTGTGAATGCAGTACGTTCAGAAGCCTCGGCCTGTTACTGCAGAGGTTTTACATCACTGCAGACTTGCTGGAAGTTAGAAATGGACAACAGTATGCATCTTTCAGGTTGCTACTTGCTTCAAAATATGGAACTTTTTGAATGTCATGTCATTACTCATAAAACCTTAAGATTTCAAGTTTGATGAAAGTCTGTTTAATATTGTAGAATGTAAAAACTGAAATCAGAAACAATTACAATTCCAGACATTAATTTTAAGATAAAAAGATAAAGGAAGAAATGGGGAAGAAAGGGATTCTGTCAATCATTATGGGTTTATTGAAACATTCAAAATATGCAATTTCTTTTCGTTTGCCTCTAAATGTGTGATGAAATAAGGCCATTTTGAAAGTCTACTTTATTTAAAGGAACATGATAACATTTGGGTGAGAAGACTAGATGGTGTTGTATGTTGTGTTTTCACCAGAGTGTACAGTCTACTCTTCTATCTTCATTTGTGTGTATGTGTTGACATTGTGCATGTGTGTATTGTATGTACATGGTGTGTGTGTATGTGTGTGTGTGTGTGTGTGTGTGTGTGTCTGTCTGTCTGTCTGTGTGTAGCCTGGATATTGATGTTGGTTTTCTTTTCTCTATTGGCTCTAACTTTATTTTTGTGTCTATTTGTCTTTCACTGAACCTGAAGCACATAGGTTCTTCAAGACTGCCTGGCACTGATTGTATCTCGATAGAGAAATAAGTGCTGAGTGAGATGTGCAGGCACATTGGGCTCTGTCTACACTCTCCACATGTACAGAGGCAAGGTCTCCATTAAGGAGGTCCTCACGGAGTCTGCAGAAAGCAAGGAGAGCAGCTGGAGAGCCGAGGAAACGAGTCCTCCCAGCAGCAACTGTGAACACGAGGACTCGGGCTGCGTTCTTAACAACCTAGGCCACTGTCCTTGAATTGCACATTTGGAACAGTGGTTTGAGGTCTTAGCTGTAGGGGAAATGGAATACCTCTGTGTCCTTTTTGGTTATTTGTTTTTAATCATCATCAGGGTCCCTAGTACTTCAAGTACATTTATAAGGACTATGCTTTATAGAATTCCCGTTTCCAAAGCGTTCATACTGATCTTACCCACCAGCTTGGCTTTGCTCTCCATTGCTCTACCTCCAGTTCCCCCACCTCCCCTTTCAAGTGTTTGTGCAAGTCCAAGTTAGTGGGGAATGACTTCTTGCAAAGATAAATAAATTATGTATTTACACATACATATATCCTCTGTCTCTTCACACTGGTAATCAAATATAATGGTGGCTCCTCTGAAGTTGATCTCAGATTACTTAATACACCGTGCTAGGTATAGGGCAGAATAGAGAGGAGTGCCAGTGCGGTGGGGAGCGTAGATGGCGGAGTTGAAGAAGATAGAGATTCAGCAGGATTAAGAGAATTGTTGACTAAACTACTTAGAGAATATGAGTGACATACCCTGGGAAGCCTTTTAGACATTTACCGGAAGTCTGCAGAGACAGCTGGCATCCCTGCCACACAGAGTATAACATGTGTGGTTACTTAGGAGGCTTTATGAGCAACGTCCATCTAATACAAGTTAGGTTAATGTTATTTATGCCTAAGGAACAGTTTAGTTCTGCAAAACACAGGAAAGGCATTTATTTTTTCTTTAATATGCAGTAAGAAATAACAAATTTCTATTTAGGTTAGTATGGTATAGATATTTTAAAACACAGATGATGAATGAAGATATAACAATAAGAACTTTAGTACTTTAGTTGTTGTTTCACAAATTTATTAAGTGAGTTGGCATCTAGAAACTTAAATGGTTTGCAGCATCTTTGAATATAAAGCTTTTTGGCTGAAGCAGACATTGGCTTTGTCTCTTAGTAGTTGTGGTGAGTATAAGATGCAGACCCAGAGTCCTCTCAGCCAAGCTTCTATGGCAAGTGTATCATCAGAGTCTTCTTTGGCAGGGGCCTGCAGAGAGGGAAAGTATAATGCTCTGTTTTTAAAATAATAAGATGTGCAGGAGGTACAAGAAAGTCAGTCTGCAAAGCTACAGGGGTGGCACTGCCCCCACCAGAGATATGCCAGAGCAACGCGTATTTTATCTGTTTAAAGAGAGCTTTGCTGGAGTTTAGGAACCAGGGCCTTGGAGATGCTGGCAAGTATCCTCCCACTGAGATGGATGGTGACCCAGCCTTTAAAGGATCAGTCTTTTGGTGGTCCAGTTTAAGATACTACCATGTTGGGGAGTGTCCTACATGTGGAAAAACCACTGAGTGTTGCTGCATGGTTCTGTCCTTGTTCCATAAGAAAAGTCGCTTAAGAGGCTGCCAAGAAGCCGACAGTTCAGCCTCTGGTTGTTGGTATGAAACAGAATGTCATTTGCCAGGTTTTTCTCTTCTTGTCAAGACACTGCTTATGAGGGCTGAGGCTGTGGCACTAAGTGGCTGAGTCCTTGCCTTGCGAGTACCAGGCCCCAGGCTTCATTACCAGGACTGGAAAGAAAGGAGGACAGGGAAGGAGACAGAACCAGGAGAATCTTTCGGTTCAGCAGTTGTGAAACTGCTTGCTGTAGCTTAAGCATTTGGAGCCTAAATTACAAAGGCACGCTCAAAGTCAGAAGATTTGTAGGAGGTGGGGGACTGAATGGCCCGCATATGTGTCTTTTGCATATATTCCTGATAACTCTTTTCTTCCTGCCCAAGCACTTGTTTTATATTTTATATTTGTAAATGATAGCAGCAGAGTACAGTGCTCAGGATAGCCGCCCATACCTATTTTTTTCTCATACTAGGTCCCATGATCAAAAGTGAGCTGGAATATCTGCTCGCGTGGGTCCTAGGCTTACTCCCCTCCATCTATGTGTCAGCCAGCCCCCTGAACTGGGAACATCTTATTACCTCTGCAATGCTTACTATTCTTTGGAAGTTAAACCACTTGGCCTGTTTAGAACTCAAATGGAATCTGTTTTGTTTAGCAAGGCTATTTGCTGGTTTTGGAGATTTCATATTGAAAATCATCTTCGTGGTCAGCAAATAGGGAAATTTCCAGGTGCTGCTACAGACCAATAAAGCCACTTCTGGTGTGCTGACTCAAGGAGATAAACTGTTTATGAGCACTGGAAAAACCAGTAGATTCTGGGGGCGTTTGAGCACTAGACATTATGATTAGCAAGGAGCAGTCTCACCTGCCGAGGAAGATTATGAGATGGGAGAAGAAATCTGACTACAGAAGAAAGTAGAAATAGAACCTAGACGTTCCCAGTGTGGGCTTCGTAATTGGGATCCATTGCTCTTCCAACAGAATGCAGTTCAGAAGGACACAGGATTTTCTGTTGTTAAAATCAATGAAGTTAAAAGAGCAGCTGCTTGTAAAAGTTAATTTTCTTTGACATCTGCTTTGGTCCCAGTAATAAAAACGATAGCGCTGTTGAACAGCCTGTCTTTTCTAACCTCACATCTTCCTTGTTACTGTGAGATCTGTTTGGAAAATTGCCTTTTGGTTTCAGAAAATGAACAGTGAGTCATTTGCACAGGTGATTTGATATGTTTAAGATATATGCAAAGCATAATATATGCATCTTTAATTTAGTAAGACACGTGTTGATAGGTAGGATGCATAAAGCCATCACAGACCCGTGAAATGAAGGGCATGTGATGATATTTTGATAAGGATTTTCTGTTTCCTTTATTTAAAAATCTAAATTTGATTCTTTTTATCATTCTTAAAGATACACAAATGCTTCTGTGCTTTTTAGTGGTACAGAATTCTGTTCTGCTTCTTTGAATAAACAGTGGTAAGTGACAGACAGCACCTGACTTTGCATCACTCACCTTGGATTTCTGTCTGGGCACACTTTTGATATTAGATATTTTCATATCTCTGAGTTTTATAAGAAAGCGGAAGTACCTGGTGGAGGGTAAAACTACCAGAGAACAAACTCGAGCTGTATTTCCCAAGTGAGCCACGTTTTCTGTCATTTTTATGTGTTTTAATTTAGCTGGTGTTAGGTGAGCAATTCAGAGAAGAGGACTGTACTCTTTTAAACGAGCCACCTTGTTCTTCACTTCCAACCAATTGAAACACCTTGGATTTTAAAGCCTCTATTGTCTCTTCAAGATCTGTTTACTAGATTTGGCCACGTGTTTACCTCTTCATTTATTCATGTTCCCATTCTTCTGAAATAGAAAATCATGAAGAACATTTTTTTTTTCTATAGGCATCTTATGATCCCCTTGAAAATTCTCTTGGGAAACAATTTTACTTATTTTCATGTGTCTGTGTGAGTACCTGCATGGGTGTGCTTGCACCACGTACAAGCCTGGTATCCTCAGAGGCTAGAAGAGGGTGTCAGATCCCCTGAAACTGGAGTTACAGGCAGTTGTGAGCGTCAGTGTTTCAGCAAAGATGTGTGCAGAATAGGATGGCAAAGAGCACGCACTTACCTCCAGGGGTCACCCAGAGGTGACAGACTGTCATCGCTTCAGGAGAGAATGTCACTTAGAAAACATAATCTTCTGTAGTTACTTGTCCCCTTTCTTTTTACTTTTCTCAGATAAATATAAAACTGCTTTCCACACATTTTTGTAAAAACGTACTATTGAGTAAACAGCATAATCCTAAAAGTTACTCTTTCTGTACTGACTACAACTTATTTTTAGCTATTGAAGATTGTATTTAAGCAGAAGGCACACATATATATTATTCTGTGGGTTTTGTTATTGTGAGTTTTGTGGTGGGTGGAGGGGGTATCAGGGTCTCACTCTGTAGATAAAGGCGGGTGGAACACTCAATCCTCCTGCCTCTACCTGCCTCCCCAGTGCTGAGATTAGAGGTATGTACTGCCGTGCCCCACAAGTGTTTACTCTTAAAAAATGCACGAGTGCTAAGCACGCTTTCTATCCAAGGTTTCTTATGCTTGAGTAGGTTAATTTTTGAATCACTATTTTCATTTCAATTTCCATCTAATTCATCTAATTTCCTATCTAATAATCCATCTGATTTTGGGGGTAGGGTTGTTCTGAGATAAACATTTTGTATTTCCTTCAAAAAGTTCTTGTGTGTCAGAGACCACAACTCTAACATCTTAGAAAGTATTGAAATATACAGTTGGAATTCAACACTGTTGACTTACATGAAGGACCTGTTTCTTTACATCAATTTAACTGACCCTTGTTTAGAGGTGCTATGTTTACACTGATCCTTACTGTTTGTCATGTTTTGAAGCAGTCTCAGTCTAGTCAGATTTTTTCAATCATTTATTTTTTTTTTAAAATTTATATTTAAATGGGTGTCTCAGTGGGTGGGCCATACACACTTGAGTGCAGGTGCCTGAGGAGGTCAGAAGAGGGCGTTGGATCTCCTGGAGTTGGAGTTAGAGCTGGCTGTGAGCCTTTGCTTTAGGTGCTGGGACATGAACTCAGGACCTCTGGAAGAGTCTAAATGCTTTTAACCTCTTAGCCATCTCCAGGTTAAAAAAAAGTCTTCATTGATTCAGAAATACCTTATATTTTTAATAATCTCTCAAAAATGTGTCTTTACTTGGTATTTCTCTTTTATTTGTAGCAATTATCCAGCGACCAAAATTCCCCTCACTGCAAACCAGGAAGACATTGATTAAAAGGAAAGAACGATGACATATGGTTTCTCCATAGGTTATAATGTATTATAATGTATTTTATATTTACGTACTAAGATTTTATGAGTTTACACTATACCTATAATTTGTGTTTTGAAACAGAAAGCCACAGTTCCGTTGTCTTAGGGTTTCTAATGCTGTGATGAAACATGATGACCAAAAAGCAAGTTGAGGAGGAAAAAGTTTATTTAGCTTACACTTCCATATTGCTGTTCATCATGGAAGGAAGTCAGGACAGGGGCTCACAGGACAGGAACCTGGAGGCAGGAGCTGATGCAGAGGTCATGGGTGGGGTGCTGCTTACTGGCTTGCTCATCATAATTTACTCAGCCTGCTTTCTTTTAGAACCCAGGACCACCAGCCCAGGGATGGCAGCACTCACAATCGGCTGGGCCCTGCCCCATCAATCATGAATTAAGAAAATGCCTTACAGATGATCTTAGGGAGACATTTTCTCAAGTACGGGTCCCTCCTTTCAGATAACTGTAGTTTGTGTGTCAGGTTGACCCATCTATGGAACACTTGCTGTATTTAAAGGACTTTAGATGTCCCATTGAGGTAGCAATGAAAGGGGAAGTGTGAATGGCCTTCTGATTGGTAAGTGACATTTACTGATGGATTTATTAGTATTACAAGACCAATAGGATCATTGCCTAGGGCAGACTTTCTAAACCTCATGGAAATGCCTTTGAGGACGAGCCTCTTTCTCCACAGCTGCTACATGCTCACCACATCTGTCTTGGGCATGGTGGGAAATGACAGCGGGAGATGACATGCCTGGACTGATGGAGCTTATGCTTTTGTGGGCAATGCAAGACAGTGAAGAAATGAGTAAGAGTTTAGCAGTAATGCTAAATGCTATGAGAGAGAGAGAATACCAGTTGGGAGTGCTGCTTTCTAGGCCTGGTTAGGGAAGGCCTCTGTGTAGAGGTGGCATTTGAACAAATCTCAGATGATGAGAAGGAAAGGTTTGATCATCTTGAAGTCCAAGAGTGCAGAGATAAAGTAAAACCCTGTTCTGAGAAGTGAGGGGCGATGGCAACACATTAGCATCCAGGGATCAGGCACAACTCTTGGCTCCTCACAGGCCGTGTGAGCAGGAGTCAGGGCTGATGGTGTGGCTGAGAAGAAAGCTTTGTGTGGTGTGTTCAGACCTCAGGTGTTAACATGGGCTTGGTGTACATGCCAGCAACTAGCTGCCTGTGCCTTAAATGGTGAGAGGTTAGAACAGACACCACTGGAATTAATTTTCTACACCACATCTGTGTGGCAACCATTTAAAGGAGCATTGTTACTTAGCAAAATACATTTATTTTTGTGTGCGTACTTGTATGTGTATGGAAGCCAGAGGCCAGCCCCGGGTGGCTGTCACCCACCTAGTGTTTTGTGGGGCAGGGTCTTTTGCTAACCCTGAGACTGCTGGGTAGTCTAGGCTGACTGGCCAGGTGCTCCAAGGAAGCAGATACCTATTACTGCTGCCCCAGGGTTCTTATGATAAACACATACCAACATGCCTGACATCTTTTTCTGTGGATTTTGAGAGTCGAACTCAAGTCTTCAAGCTTGAATGAAAAGTACTTTACTTACTGTCTACTTACTGTCTCCCAGACTCCATTCTTAATATTGTACCCAATATTATATATACCTCAAAATGTAGGATTATTCAATGATAGCAATCCTTCAAGAGTCATTTTTATTATTTTAAAATCATGTGTATGTCTGTGTGTGGGCATATGCATGTGAGTGCAGGTGCCCACAGAGACTAGAGGAGTGTGACTCCCAGGAACTAGAGTTACTACAGGTGGTTGTGAGTTGCCACTTGTGGGTGCTAGGAACCAAACTCATGTCCTTTGAGGAGTGAGCAGCACATGCTTTGATCTGCTGAGTCATCTCTCCAGTCCAGTGTCCATCTTTAAAACAAAATGTATCTAAGCATCACCAAGTCCAGGTTAGTGGTTCATTCCTGTGATAGCAGCACCTTAGAGACAGAGCCAGGAGGGTCGCCTCAAGTTTGAGACCAGCCAGTCTGATCCACAGAGCAAGTTCTAAGCCACCCAGTCACAAAAGCCCAGATGGGAGGAAGATCAGTCACTTGTTATGTTTGCTTAAAAATAATACTAAACTTGTATTGCTTACTCCAGTATGCTAGATGTGTTCTTAGGTCTGCACTTCAATGTATCAGGTCTAAGTTGTGCTAACTCGTAGGGCGCTTTTCTTGTAGGAGCCATAATCTGGCATTCATACAGAGCAAATTTTTAGGTTTTCTATTTAAAAAACCCAAATTTGTAAATGAAAATTTTTATTTTTCTTCGATTGCTCTTCATTTTAACTTGTAGAGAAAATGTTTAGCACATCTACTAATAAACATCGTGATACACTAGTATACTGCCTTCCTGGAAGGCTGGTAACTGTCATTTAGTTTTGATTTGGATTTCATTTTTGTGAAAGCAGGGATCCGAAAGCCTTTACCTATCAAATGTAGATAGAGATACTTTTTTCATCAGTTAATAGAGTGAGTTGCAAGTTCTCGCCTCACATTCTGCAGCTAGTTGTCTGTTACGCATCTGTTGTTACTGCTAGGACTGTGGCAGACTCAAAGAGGAATGCAGGAGAAAAACCAATGTAGTAGCTTAAGGAGCCATCTGAGGAGCATCCGCGAAGCTAGCAGTCTCCTGATGACAGCCGCAGTAGTCATCTGAAGTCAGTGTATGGGTCTTCCACTTTAAAAAGTTCGGGGATAAATTCATTACCATGTCTCCTTAGCCCAAAACCATGTAATATTTTGGAAAATGCTAATTGTTTTGCAAGTTGCGAAGGAGAGCCCTTGGAAACATTTTACTCAGATCTCCCATTTAAAAATCATTCTTGGTAGATACTTATCCAAGTTTGTTTTCTGTTACTTCAGGGAACACCAAGGCCAAAAGCAACTTGGGGAGGAAAGGGTCAATTCCATATTATAACCTAGAATCAGCCAGGGCAGGAACTCAGAGCACAAAGCTGGAGGCAGGAACTGAAGCAGAGGCATGGAGGAGTCGCTTGCTCCCTCGGCCTCTTGTGCGCCACCTTTTACCACAGCCACAGTGGCAATCAAGAAAATGCCCCCAGGCGTGCGCATAGGGTAGTTGGAAGGAGCCCATTCTTCAGTTGAGGTTCCTTCTTCCCAGATGTGTCCAGTTGCCCACCGGGGCTAGCCACTACAGTATTCAAACCAAAGAGTAAGTTGGTAGAGAGGCTCAACTGGAGCCTCTCTGTTCTGGAAACCAGAGCCGTGGCAGCTTTCTACCTGGGAACGCCTGTCTTGGTAGCTGGATGGAACTGGACTTAGTCACTTTTGGTTGAGTGTTTCACTAATATGACCCCCAAATGAAAAAATTGAAAAAATTTGCATGTAAGATCATTGTAGTAACTTGAACCTGAGAGCCTAAGAGAATTCTTAGCTGGCTTTAATTAGGGAAGAAATTAACTCTTAATTTGAAAACCTCAATCTTTTGGTGGGAGATAAATGAGCCAAGAAGCAAAATGTAGAGGATGGAGATGCATTAATAGCTGAGGGAAAAGGGAGTGGAGGGTGCAGTTGAGATGAAGGACTATTTGAAGACTCCGCCATTGGAGTGAACAGCTGTCTAGGAGCGGTGGCATGGTGGAGAGGTGCCTGCCTGCTTTCACTTAGAAAAGATGGTTTAATTAGGAAGCTGTGGAAATTGACAGGTGCCTGGAAAAATCGAGCCTGTCTGCTCTGTTCTCAGAAAATTGGTTCTTACAGTATCTAGATAGGTTAATTAAGTCTTTTTAGAGAATAGCTTCAGATATGAGACATGGAATGGCTTTAACAATGAAAGTGATAGTAGAGGGATTTGGCATTTAAGGACTATATTATAGTGTGGGCATAAGGTTTGCTTATAAAATCTGATAACTTTGATAACATTTCTGGTGATGTCATACTAGACAACATTTTTCCTTGATCCTAAAATTCCATTTTTGCTAAAATTATAGCATACTACGGTGTCACAGTATTGTGTTAGTTAAAAATAACTGTTGATGCGTTGACTTAGGTGAAACCCAGAATGCTTGATAGTCATTACTTGATTAAATAATGTCATACAGTATTTTATTTTTTTTTGTTTTTGGACGTATTCTGCCACTGAGTTACAGCCCCAACCCTACACCCTACATTAGAATACTTTGAACTATACCTCTATTTCTAGATATAGTATAAATAGCTGGTTTGAGAACTTGTTTCTGTTTTCAGGAACTCGTACATGAAAACAGTAATGCAAGGATGCCCTTTAGCAGAATATAAGAACTCCTTTGATTAGAATTAAACCCAGAAGAAACGTATCTTATTTTGTTGTCTTGAGTTTATTTCACATTATCTAACTGCTTTGGGTGAGTGTTTTTAATTTGTAGGGGAAGTTCTGAGCAGGGAATGCAATTCACATGGCTATAATGTGCCAGAAGTTGGCCTATTGTTGGCCTGATGCACAGTAGTATTGTAAGGGTTTGGCTTTCAGTTTTGGTCTCTGAATTTAATTTGAGGTTGTATTTTAGTATGAAGTGCTCTTAGTTGAGTCTGAACTTTAGAAGATGTCCTTGGTTTCTTACAGTGGTTGTTAAAAATAAGGACAGTATGGGAGAGTCTCACAATCGCTTAGCCGTAAAGGTTCCCTCTCCTCAATGCCTCCATTACCTTAGAATCACACTGGGAAGTTTTTATACATTGTAATGCTTAGAGCTTTCCCCATTTCACTCGCAGAGATAATGTGCTTGTGAGCAGAGGCTTTTGCACAAACTCAGATGGACAGAGCTCTTTGCTGATGTTCCTTTCTCTTAATTCCAAGCCCAGTAACTTAATTTGTGTCCTCAAGACAACTGTAGTTAGCTTTTCCTTTTGTTTTGCTTCTCCATCCTCCTGCTTCAGCCTCCCGAGTGCTGGAAGCTGTAGTTATTTAATGCTGACTAATTAATAATTAGTTCCTTGATTTAGAGCACAAGTTTTCCCTTACGTTTGTATACTGCCTCCCTGTCCTGGCTTTCATTTGGCAATCCTGTTTGCTGGGCGTGCTGCCTGTGCACGTTCTGACCTTTTTCTCTCATTTCAGCTTACGGCCAGGTCCTTGCCTGCTGTGCAGTCTGATGAACGACTTCAGCCTCTGCTCAACCACCTCAGGTAATGTGAAGGCATAGCCTTGTCACACTTTCCTTCCTTCCTTCCTTCCTTCCTTCCTTCCTTCCTTCCTTCCTTTCTTTTCTTTTTTGTTTTTGTTTTTTTTTTTACAAAAATATAAATTTTATTTAAAATGCTCAATTATAATTATACAAATTAATTATACATCCTAATCTACATATGTACTTAACTATCTCTGGAAAAACATACAGAAAGCATTTACAAAAATGGAAACAAAGAAAATGTTACTGATGACACTTCTTCTTGTGTCTACATGTGGAAGTATGACTGTCCAATACACTGTGTCAGTGTGACACTCAGCAAAGACTTCTAGTCTTCCTTCCCCATTATTTCATCAGTCCAGAACGTAGGCTAAGGTGACACCTAAGCAGTAAAGACCTATGCTAACACTGATCTGAGGAGCGGCTCCCAGGTCTTCGCCTCCTTGGCTGTGTAATAGGATCGCTCTCTTAGTCACAGCATCTGAAACCAGCATTCAACACACAGCCCCCCTCCTCTTGATCGAAGTCATGCTCGTCACACTTTTCAGTGTTAAAGTACTGTCAGTTTGCAAGAACTAATGTTTTTATTAGTTTAAATTCTGTTAATCAACTTAAATACTTGCTATGCTTGACTCTAGGATGCTGGGCAAATTCATTCACTAAAAATGTATAAACTATTTGCTATATTTAAATCAAGTTGAGAAGAGATAACCAACTTTATGGAAAAAATCTAGAATTAAAGTGCTTTTAACTTACTTAAACACAAAGCCAAGGTATACTTTCATCTGGAATTGATGAACGGATAAGGCTTGTTCCTAAATATAAAAATAACAAAGCTTTTATATTTAAAAAACAAAAAAAAAATATAAAAGAAGGAAAAATCTGTCATTACTATTTGCAAATAACATTCTTCCCTCTATTATTTTTAAAACTCAGTATTGAAGCAATGGCTTTATTAAATGTGCTTTTTTTCCATTTATCACAAACATGAGACTTGTCACTTTATAGAAATCATCCTAAAAACATCATTTTTAGTGATTACATGAAATTTTCTTTTACAGTTGCATTGTAGTGTATTTATCACTATCTTGAAGATACTTAGACCATCTCCAATTCTTTTGCCTGCAGTAATAATGTCATTGAAATGGTCCACAGGAGATACTTAATGACAACTCTTCTGGTTAAGCCAATTAAAAGTATGAGTCCTTTTATTAATGGCCAGACTAAGAGTGGGCTCATGACTCCAAAATTTCTCTTGGTGCCCAAGCTCAGGGATACAGTGTTTTAAAGACAAACCCACAGTCCATCAGTGTTCAAGGTTAGCAATATTTTCCAGATACCTCAAGACAATCATTTATGGTTTATGCTTCTTCTTAGTTATCTTCGTTTCTGCTTAAGCTTGCACAATGACCACTTATTTTGGTCAATGTGTCTGAACCATGGCCAGGGTCACGGACAGTCCCACAATCACTGTCAAGGCAGATGTGGCTGTTAAGGGGTAGAAGGCTGAGACTTGTCCAGGCAGACACAAAAGAAAGTCAGGACATGAGCTGAGTCATTCTATCTCATGTAAGCCTGTACCTTTATCTGTAACTCGGGTTATTTTGTTAGGATAGTTTCTTAGAAGCAGAATTACTCTGTCAAAGTGTTATTGACCACTTTAAAGATTTCAGAATATATATATTTTCAAATGTTACTCTACTTACGTTCTCATCCTGTACCTGACCACCCAGGCCACTTTAACCTTGAATGAGGCGGAGGAGGCAGGAAGTGGCTGCAGGACACCTAGTCAGTCATAAAGCTGCTCCTGTGGCCACACGCATCTCAGCTCTCATGAAGAGTGGCTTATCGACATTTATTAGCTATTTCTGTTTTAGGCCAAGGTTAACAGTTGTGTTCTTTGCTCAGTTATTGATAGCGTCTCCTGACTTGATTTGATCTCAGGTATTTAAAGTATAAAACATTGTAACTCTGGTATATTTGCTCCATGCAATTCTCTCTACTTTTTTTGTTTAAAAAAAAAAAAAAAAAAAGCCTGATTACATTTACACGATGCAGTATAGTCAGTGAAAATAGTGTTTCTCTTTAGGACTTCTAACTTTTAAGGTTTTAAAGATTTGTGAGTATTTTACATGCCTATATGTATGTGCACCGTGTTCAGGGTCAGAGCGGGTATCAGATGCTCTGAACTGGATTTACCAAGGTTGTTAGCCTCCCTGTTGCTGCGGGAACTGAACCTTGGCCCTGGGCAAAAGCAGCCAGTGTTCTTACCCACTGAGCCATCCCTGTTCTCAGCTTTCTCTTCCCCTTTGTCACTCAGAAATTTTACATCCTGGTATTTTTTGCTTTTCATTCTTTGCTGCCCCCTTTCCTTTCCTTTTCTCCCTCAGGGCCAGCAACTTTCATTTTTCCATGTAATTGATATTGGGGGGCAGGGTACGGTGTGGGATATGACTAAGACTGGTGTTTTTGGTGCTGAGTAACATGCATCCTATAAACGTCTGCTTCATATCCTAGAGTGTGTTCATGGGTCAAGAAACCCAGGCCTCCAGTATGCATGTGTTGCTCAGTCTTTACTCTCTGACACTTCTAAACCTTTTGATTTTATCTTCAAAGTGTCTCTCTTGCTACACGAGCTTGTTCTCTGTTCTCCTTAACTCAGCTTTCCCCTCTCTGATGTAGTTCATACCACTCCCAGATGCCATTATATTCTTGGCTTTAGCTCTTCTGTCTGCTCTCCCCACCACACCCCCAGCTTCATTCTACTTGAAGCTTTAAGCCTGAGCTTGGTGCCTGCTCTGGAAGTCCTGCTGGGCAGAACTGTAACCTGGTCACTGGTTGTTTGTCCTTCAGTTCAGGTGTCATGTTCTCTGGTCACGTAGGTCCCTTCTTCTCAGCCTGACCCAGATGCCTTCAGTGGTAGTTTCCTGCCATCCAGACTTCCTTCATTACAGATTTGATGCTGCTATACTCTGCCCAGGAGCCAGGATAATATCCCACACTTACTAACTACTGTGTGCTCTGCAGAGAAATGCCACTTGTGCCATTTATGCTTTCTTTCTTTTTCTTCTGAATGAAATTTTTATATTTCATAAATCAGTTTTCCCTAAACATTTTGCTGCTTCAAAACGTAAGACAAAAGAGGTTGACGTCTAGCTCTAGTGAATACTTGATTCTCTGCAACCATGATAGATTCCCCTTCTTCTATCTCAGTATGGTAATTGTCACCTAGAATTTAGATTAACTACTGACATCTCGTTGAGTCCTTGAAACTTGCACAAACTGTACATTCATTTAGGGCTTTTATTCTCTGTGGAGTTCATTCGAGACTGGTTGCTAGGCAACGAGGGCTGATGTTGCTTTTTTATTGTTATTAAACCAAATGGCTTCTCATTTTATTACTGTGTCAGAGACATCTGTAGGTAGGGTGGCAGCTGGTGTGCATAGCTTGGCACTTCCTGTTCTACAGAGTAACCCCGAGGAATATGTGCCTTTCAAGCATATTGGATTGTCTCTTGGCTGTCAAGTATGATGTTTTTCTTTTTATCTTCCTTTTTTTTAAGGTCAAGGTGGCAAAGAATTGGGCTGAGGATGTAGCTCAGTTGGTGGAGTGCTTTTGTAGCAAGCAATAAGTGCTGGGATTGATCTCTCCAGGATGGCATCAACAGGGTGTGACAACACATGGACTTGGGAGATAGAGGCGGATGGTCTGAACATCAAGGTCATTTGCCAATGTGTAGCGAGCTGAAGGTCTAGGATGCCAGAGACTCAGTCTAAAACAAAGAAAGAAACAAGCAAAAAAGATGAGAAAGATGATCACTTGCTTAGAGAGATTCTAGAGACAGTCTTGTTAGGAAAGAGTAATTATCATTGATTTGGAACTTAAGTGTGGCCTAGGGGAGATGGGGTTTAGAAGGTGTCATAGAAGTCATTATTTGCCCTAACTTTGGTGCCACTAATGATCAAAGAGGAAAGATGAATAGCATTTTAATTAAAATTGCCAATAAATCTCATTTGGGAGATTATTCTGATACCTATAAAAGTTGAAGGAACAGTAGAGAGAAATTGCCAAATTATTTTACAGCATCCCATCACTCAGAATTAGTGTAACACTTTGCCAACCTGATAATCTAGGCCATTTCTTAACGATATATTACTAAGACTGAAGATGTAATATACCTATATTTTTTATTGAATTTAGTTCTCTTACTAAAAGTTAAACACAGAAGAGCACTTGCCTGAGTATCTTGTAGAAGTAAGTTTATTTTCTCTCGTTAATAGCACTCGGTGACTACTGACTGCCTACTATGGGCCACAGTTAAGTAAGGCAGTCTGTTATCAGCAAACTCACTGGTTTGGCTTCATCTGAGAGACCAGCATATTGATAGCTCACAAACCTTGCTATGTTTTTTGTTTTTGTTTTTGTTTTTGTTTTTTTTTGTTTTGTTTGTTTGTTTGTTTTTATTAGAACTGGATACCAAGCACACTGCTCTGTTAATTAACCTGTTTCCCCATGTGATGATTTCCTATGATGGTACCAAGACTCACTTGGCTTAGTATTTGTACATTCTAGCACAGTAGTGGCTCAAATTGGTTGTTCAGACTACAGGAAGCCTTAATCCTACTTGTAGAATGTTGTCTTTCACTCAAGAATAGAAGAGGAGGAGACTATAGTTGCTAGCAAATTAATAATTTCAGACAATTTAGGCTTGAAATGATTTAAAGACATTTGTAAGGAATATATTTAGTGAGTAGCTAGGTACAAACTTACAATGTAAGGGTGATTTTAATGTGCAAATGTTTCCCAGCCATTCTCTATAGGTGATGGCTGCAGTCAGAGAAATGGATGAGCTAACTGAGGAAGAGAGAGTGAAGGAGGAGAGGGATAGAATCGCAGCATAGCAGGGTTGACTTCTGTGGGGAGGGAGTGGGAGTGGGAGAAGAGTCAGAAGTGAAACTGGTTGATATACCAAGGTGAGCTCTTCGGAATGCCTGGAGTACACCGGGAAGCTACTGTTTCAAAGGTGCTAATGGGCAGCATGGAGCGCTGTGGCACACCACAGGGAAGTAAGTGCTCACTGAATTGAGGCCCTGGGAATTAGCCATGGTGTTAAAATAATGGTATGGCTGGAAATCTGAGTCCTACCAAGGAATGAATAAGAAATGAGGCTGTGGAGGCAGGGTGTGCACACTTCTCTTGCTAGGGGCTTCAGTCTAAGGGCAGGGAAGGAAGGAGGGGTGCATTCATGGTTGTCTTGGTTGAAGAAAGTTTTAACTTTTCTTTTAAGCTTGCAGAGGTAGATATATTTATAGGGTGAGGGGAAAAGGGCTGTGGGGAAGAGAGGGGAGTAATCAAGAGCAGAAGGCTGGAGAGTAGGGAGTAGGACCAAGAACTCAGACTGGTTGGCATTTGCAAAGTACTGTTGAGCATAGGGTGTCAGCTTCTGTTCAGAAGGGCCCCTGGGGAACAGCATGCGACATTGTTGTTTCTGTTTTTAAAGAGTGGCAACCTTTAGAGAAAGATCTCTTTATGAAAGCTTAGTTTCTTTAAAATGAAAACTACTGCCCATCTCTTTCCTCAGAGGAGACACACAGTGAAGGTCCCCTCTATTCCCAGGGATTTTGGAGATTGAGACAGGGGAGTGCCTTGAACCCTGAAGTTCCAGGCCATGTGATTAACACAGGAAGACTCTTTTTAGAAAACAATGAAAAAGGACAATACGTGGATATTTCATAAGATACCCAAATTTCTACAAGAAACACTCTTTAGTTAGGAAGACTTGCTGGTTTTGACTTGCTGAGAAACTGAATGGAGCAACCAAAGAAACAACAACAAAACCCCCAACAGCATACCAGAATAGGAAGAAATTGTGTGGTTAGTTTGAGTTTTTCTTAAGCCAGACATCCTTACTGAGCTACTGAGCTGCATCTCCTTGTACATGCACTGTCACCCCTGTGGTTCTGTCATTGCGTTTTTGAGGCACAGCTATTTAGCAAACTGGTTTATTTTTGAGCTGCACAAAGATCTTTGGTTATGTTCCCTTAAATCTAGGCATTTACTGTAAATGAGAGTCTTTTACTCCCTAAGCCCGGTATGCAATGGATAGAATTTATAAGTAATATGAATTTTTACAATTCGTCCATTTGTTTATTTATGTGTGTGTAGAACCTGCAAGAGCTGGCTTTCTTCCCCTACTAGTTGTCCCAAGGGTCAAACTCAGGTTAAAAGTGGTGGCCAGCACCTTCACCCACTGACCCATCCCATCAGCTCCCCAGGCTCCAAGGGTGTATAATAAAAAGTATTATTTCCACTTGTTATCTCATTTAGAATTTAAAGTGTGAAAGCATGAAGTTAGGATACCAGATTTCCATATAATAATTTTCATGAGAGACTTTATCCCTTAAAATACACTGTAGTGCCTCGCTGTTATGTGTGTATTTCTCCTGTACCATCTGTTTTGAGAGAGAGAGAGAGAGAGGGGGGGGGGGGGGAGAAGGTGTGTAGGAGGGGACAGGATGGCCCACTCATGGCTCTCTGTAGTGTTTCTCTTATATCCCTTCACTTTACGATAGGGCAGTGGGGGTGAAGTCGGGGAAGGCAGGATGTTACCAGTCCCTCTATTACTCTTATTTAGCCTCTTGTCCTTAATTGAAGGATAAATAAAATTTAAACTGTGTTCGCTATTCTGTTTCTCCTGATTTTATCATCCTGTTTCAGCTCTAGTGAATTAGAACTTAAATAATGATAGTACCATTAGCAGCGAGAGGAGTGCTCCAGGCCCAGGGTTATCTTTTAATGCCCCTGAATCTGTAAAACAGTCAGACTCATCTTCCAACATCATTTAAAGTAATGAAAACGTCTTCCTTACTCTGCATTATCACGTCATGTCATTATAACTGCTTGTATAGCATTCCTGTTCCCACTGCAGTACATTTGTTTACTATGCCCATGTTTCTGTTTATTCCCTTAAAGGATGTGCTGTCACTAATCCTATGTCAGACAGGCAGCCTCCCAAGGAAGCTTTTCCTTGTAGGCATAGTGATAAACTCAAGTGTTTTCTCTTTGAATAAGCTCTCATTTTCAAATCAGAACATTGCGTTAGTATTCATGTGTCAGTTGTGGTAAAAATGAAAGTAAATGCTAGAAAGTGATTTAGTAGATTGGGGCTTCTACTAGACAGAGGCTAAACGAAAGCCTTGTTAATGGGAGGCACACAAGCATCAGTTGCTTGCTAGCTCTGTCTTGTCACCTGTTCCCAGGCTCAGGCAGTCCTGTGAACTGTTTATTTCCTTTTATTTATGCAGCAACATAGCCTTTAGTTCACTGACTGTTGCAAAGCTCTGTGTAATAAATTAATAAGATTATTATACTGTTATTGGAGCCAATTTAAAATAATGAATTAGAACGTATACTTTTCAATTTATAATCTTAGTATTATGTTTTTATATCTGTATCAACAATAATTATGTTGTTAAGGGTATATTTGCTAAAAGTTGACATTGAGAGTTATTAGATATGGCCTCTTAATTCCAATATATTTTCAAAGGGGGCAAGAACCAAAATTTATAAACATATACATGTGGATGTATAATCAAGTAGAGAAAATGGAAGGTCTTATGAGAGGTAGTGTATTGTAGTGAGAATTGTGTAATATTGGTTTCTTTAAAAAACACAGTAATATTATAAGAATATGTTTTTATTTTAATTCCAGGTATGGGAATATGAGGCAGCTTTGCAGCCGCTGACTATGATTTGCCTTGTGCTCTGACAGGGGTGTGGCTTTGCCAGCTACAGATAATTTCTGCTAGTGTGTGACATTTGAAATTCTGGGGGCTTTTCAGAGGATATGTAAGTGCTAGAACCCCAGTAGGTGTGGCTGGTTTGTGGCTGTGTGCTGTTGGTTGTGGTTTGTCCAGTAGTTGTGAACAGTGAAATGAGAAGAAGGAATCAGATATCCTGACTGCAAAGAGCAAACTTGCCCCAGGGATCTCGATACCAGCAGGAGGTATCTGATGATAATGATGCCCTTTCCCCTCTATCCTTTCCCCCTCTCCAGTGTTAGGAAAAAGTGAAGGGGTGGAGAAGGACGGAAGAGAGAAAGAAGAGCCCACACAGTACTGAACGCAAGCTGCAGTGTATGCTCATGGATTATTTTAGGAACTTAAGGTTAGCTCAGCAGTCAGTTATGTGTATAGCTCGTCAAGAAGGCCAGTACTTCGTGTCCAGGACTCACATCCATCCACCTGTAGCTCCAACTTCAGGGGATCTGACACCTTCCCCCTGTTCCTGTGGACACTTGGATGTGTGCGTGCGTGTGTGAATGTGTGTGTGTGTAGATAATTTTTAAAATTAATATTAAGATAATTTAATGCCACTTAGTGTATTCAGTAACATATGTAGTTATAGCATAACACATTTGGAAGAAAAATGGAAGAAATGAATTTTTGCTTCCAAATTTAGCCATTGATGGCTTTGGTATAACCTATATGGGTTTTTGTATGTAACTATAAATTATTGTATATTTGGTTATATATGTATATGTGCAATTATAAATTATTGTCTGTAATTATAAATTTAAAAGTTAAAAATTGCAATTAAAACATTTTAATTATGAATTTGAAACAGTCTTTCACATATCTCATAATAATGTAACAAAATAGAAATTGATTTTCATGGTTCTAGAGTTGAATGCCTACATTTTGTTCAGTGGAGAGCAGGCAGCTTTATCTTTTACTTAGCTGCTCTCTTTTACTTGAATCTTGAGGCTCCTCTATGTGTGTGTGAAAAGAACTTAAGTTTTTGTGTGACATGGCGAACTGCACCATGAGAAGACACACTGCTAAATCTCCTATTCTGGAGTTTCCGTCTAACATTGACTGGCCACTAGTTAAGTAATAAAGTCAGTTCTCTTCTGCCGTGTCAATCCAAAGCTCTGATAATCACAGTGATGAGGATACGGGAAATGACGTCCCGAAAAGGCTGGAGAAAGCACTGTAGTACCAGCTGCACTACATTAGCAACTGCAAATAAGCTATGTGCAGCACAGTTGATTGTTCCAGGAAGATGGTTTGTGCCTGTGCTGTGTAGTCCAGCAGCCAATAGTCACATAAGCTCTCCAGTGCTTGTCTGGTACAACGGAAGAACTGCATTTTACTTTAATTAAATTAAAATTTGAATACCCAGTTACATTTAATGTTTATAGGACAGGACAGCATTGTTCCACATCATGTTTGAAACACAGTTAAATGACAACATTAAGGAAAACATAATAGTGGGGCCAAGAGTTCTTAGTCCAAGGTGAAGTGAGCTATAGTTTGCTATCAACGTCTCTGAAGGACTTGGGGAAGGCTTGGCCCTAATATAGCAGTGTTCAGAGGTGATGGATCACAGGCTTATAGCATTGTCAATGGCAGAATCCACTGCTGGCTTAGTAATTGAAACTAGTGCTGGGGGTTGGTGGGAACTCAGGAGATGGGGTCTAGCTGGAGGAAGTAGGTCACTAGGAGGGTGCCCCAGGAGGTTGTATTTTAACATAGGCATGCACCTAACTCCCTTCTCTTTCCCTGTGTTTTTCTCTTGATGTGTGTGTGTGTGTGTGTGTGTGTGTGTGTGTGTGGGTGTGTGTGGGTGTGTGTGCGTGCTGCATGTTTTTTGGCCTACCACAAAGAGAATAGCCTTCCCTATCATGTATTTCTGTCTCCATGACATTCTGCGTCACTTAAGGCCCAAAGCAATGGAGTCAGCTAACACTTCTGAAACCATGACCCTAATAAATATCTCCTGCCTTAAGGTGATTTTCTGAAGTATTGACACAATGATAAAGATGACTAACATGTGTGAGCTTGTAAAAGTTACTCTTCCAGGGTTGTGGTAAGACATTTGGGTAACTCGATGGTCATGAATGCTATAAAGGAGTGTTGGTCCTTTACTTGGTATGGGTTTTGTCTCTTTGCACCTGAGTTGTTCACCAGTGCAGGACTATAGCAGACTACACAGAGGAGGGACATTTGAAGCTACCCAGTTGACTAAGACGCTCCTACTTCAGCCAAGTGCTAAGATGACAGGTGTGTGACTTCATCACTGGGCTCCAAAGTTCTTCATGACAACTGTGGAGGTTTGAATGAGAATGGTTCCTGTCTGTATTTACATGTGTAGTCTGTAGTTGATGAGTTGTTTGGGAAGGGTTGGTGGGTGTAGCCCGTTGGAGTAGATGTGTCCTTGTTGAAGGAGGTGTGTTCCTGGGGGGTGGGCTTTGCGGTTTCAAAAGCTCCAGCTTCCCACACGCTTGTTGCCTGCGGATCAGGATGTAAAGCTCTCAGCTATTGCTCCAATGCCATGCCTATCCCTGTCTGGATAACAGTGGGCTGAACCTCTAAAACTGTAAGCAAGCCCCCTAATTACATGTTTTCTTTTATGAGTTGCTTTGGTCATCCTGTCTCTTCATGGCAATAGAACAGTAACTAAGACAGCAACATGTATGAGAACAATCATTTTTAGTTAATTATTTGTGTGGTTTTTAGCGTGCAGTCTCTATGAGAATAAAGAAGTTGTCCATCTTGTTTACCTTTGTTCCCTTATTACTTAAGCACTGAATGCCATAATAAGAGTTTCGTGGCCATGTGACTCTATCTACTGCATGGATGAATACATGATAGAAAGAAACACTTTGAGCTCTAAACGTTTGCAATTCATTCTTTTTTTTTTTTTTTAGAGTTGCTAAATATTTAGTCTGAATGAGATGGTAGTTTGTTGATGGTATTCTGAGTGTCAAACCCAGAGCCTCACTCACGTTAATCAAGTATCTACCCTAGCCCCTGAGATGATACTTAGGACCCAGAGTCACAGAACTTTTTGTCAATTCCATGAGGGTGTGCCATACTTTATCTCCTCAGGATTTTGCCTTTGGTTTTGTGACTCTAGAATTCTCTGTGTACATAGGACTCTCTATTCCTGTGTGACCACGTAGAAGTGCTCTGGGGCTTACTGAGTCTCTTAGACTCGTGTTTGAGTAATGAAACTGCTAGAGTTTTAATACCTGAGACAGAACCCATAGATACAACAAGGCTTCAGTGGCTGTTTCAGGATTAAAGAAAAGTGCATTATGTGATTCTTCGAAGTGTGACTTTTAGTAAAAACTGCATTAGCTGTCTCCACAACTTTTGCCTGATACCCCTCTCTCCTTTGCTAATACTGAGCAATCAGAAAAGACTACACAACTTCCTCAAATATAATATCCTAAATATGTGTGAACAAATGTGAGGAGATAGCATACCAGTCTCAGAAGCATTCTGTACTCTGGAGGGTATTTGTAAGAGAATGGAAAGATAGCCATCAATTTAATGTGTTAATTTTTGCCGAGACCGGAATAGTTTTAGGGATTGACCTAACTGGGTGATGGGGATTGAAAACATGACAGGCACAGGTACAGGTAGAGACCAGCAGTGGCAGCTAGAAGCTCTGCATTTATTATGCACAGTTTATAGGAGAGGGGTTGGGCTGGCTAATCTCAGGAGGGATCTTTGTAGGGTTCAGTCTCAGGGATGGCCATCCAGGAGGGGGAAGCAGCAGTTGATGGTTTGGGTATACTGATTTTAGCTGAGGGTTGGCCTTTGGCCAACAACTATGTTCCAAGTTGGGCATGACTTTGCCGTTTACCCCAGCCTCACCTGCAGAAGGCTTTGTCACTCCTGTGGTCTGAGGCGTTGGGGTCCTTCACAGCGACACTCATGTCAACAACGCACATTTACTCAGGGCTTCAACGCTGGCTGCACGTTAGACCTTCATTCTTTCAGCCTCGCAGTCTGTCCTGGAGCGTCACTCATTGTGCACTGCAGCACCAGACCAGGCACCGAGAGCAGAAGGAGTGAAAGTCTGCTGCTGCAGGCAGAGAGACTTGTTGATGGCCGTGTGTGGTTTTTATCACACACACATGTATCATATGTATGAATCTACGTCTGTATGGAATATATGTATGGATGTGTATATATTTAACGTGTGTGTGTGTGTGTGTGTGTGTGTGTGTGTGTGTGTGTAAGAGAGAGACAGACAGACAGACAGACAGACACACACACGGACATGGACACGGACAGGCAGGCAGACAGGCAGGCAGATTGCCTAACTCATACATTCACCTCAAGTCTAGGATTCTAGGTGTGCACCAGGATGTTCTCCATGAATTTTATGTTTAAAACTAATTTTAAAGAGAAATACACCCATTTTAAAAAGTAGAGCTTGCTGAGTTTTGACTAGTGAGGACAGCTGATATCTTTTGACAGAAGCACAATGTGTAGAATTCAGCTTTATTGTACTTTATTGGATCATTGTGGTTTTACATTGGAATAAACAAAACGCGGGCCCCAGGGGGAGATGAAGGGAGCCACACTGGGGCAGCGCTCACCAGTGGCAGAGCCCCGATTGCTCCTCATTTTTATTATTGTGCCTCCTGCTATCCAGAAACACAGGTTGTATTGCATTTTGTCTGATGATAGATTTCTGAGGAGACTTTTTAAAAATAAAATTGAGTAAAATTCATGCTCGTGGAAAAATAATTTATATTCAATTTTGACAGAATTTTATTGATTGTTTTCTCATTTGGAATAACTACCAGGAAAATCACCTGGGCTAACACAAGCTAGATACCATTTACTAGGGATTTAGCTGTAAAAAGAAACTCATTTCAATTTCAGTGATGACAGCTGCTGAGTGAGTTTTCTTGCGATGTCCTTCGCAGCAGGAAATGATACGTTGTGACTTTGGCTTTCATGATTTCCTACCCACCCAACAAATCCACACTGCGGGATTTGCAAATGTGTGAACAGCCTAGCTTATGTGGGCAGAGTAGCTTTTTTTTTTTTTTTTTTAAATGTCCAAAGTGGGTAAAATTGTGATGGCACAATGGATATATGTGTGATGTGCAGAGACTCTAGTCTCCTCGTTGTGAAATTGTTTTCCATCGGTGCTGTGGTACATGTTATTTGAAAATGTTAGACTGGAGCTTGGCATGCTTTATAGAATGATCTAAGAGATTACAATTGATTTTTGAAGGTGCTTTAACTTACTTTTTTAGTGGTCCAAATAAGTGTGATTCCTCATGTACCCATCAGTTTCAATGGCTTGTGCTTTCTTTGCTGCTTTCATGCTTTATTTTAGCGTGTAAATATGATAACTCAGACATGCCTGATGTTGGGAGTAAATAGCAGTGGCCTCTTTAGGGTCTGTGGTATCAGAAATGCTAGGGTCAGTGTGGTTTGTATGTTATTGTTTTATGGACCTCAGAATCTATCTGTTAAGGAAAGATAGTCCTAGAGGAGGGGACAGAACTGCTTTTACTGTAGTTTAGAATCACATTTGCACTCTGTGGCTTCTTATACACGACAGAAGGATGGGCAGTGGTAGTTGCATGTTGAGGTGTACCAGGCAGTCCCAGATTTACACACAGCAAAGTGTTGAAGCCCGGCTCTTTCGAGAATGAACCTCAGGTTAGCCTACATCCAACTTATCCCAACCCAACATTGCTTAAGGGCAAACTATGTCAGTATGTCTGATACCCAGTTCCCACATAGAATGCTTTAAAAACAAGCTCTTTGAGTAGCCTGGTCCCTCTATAGCTTATGTTCTGCCCATGACCATCAGGAATTATAGTTTGGCAAGTGAAGTGAGGGCAGGCTAGTGAGTGTTCTGTAAGCATGCCCACCTAGCCTTCCACAGGACCATTTGGCACATGTACAGCAGTGCCATTATTAAAAACACAATGGAAATCACATGAATACTTTATATCATTATATACTTCTTACTAAACATTTTAACTAAGAAGGTAAATTTAAGTGTTCAATAGTCATATTTGTCTGATGGCTCCTAGCTTATGTGGACAGAGAATTTCTGTTTTTTAAATATGTCCAACATGAATAAAACTGATTGAATGAAGTTGAATTCCATTTAAATCTCCTGAATTTACCTTTTAGAAATGTCCCAAAAGAGTGAATAGATTCCAAAAAGGCTTCCATATATTGGGCACCAGAGGCCATCTAAATGCTTCTACCTCAAGGTTAAACATTTCTCATGATGGTTTAAGAAGGAGGATAAAGATGGCCTTCTTGTATTTACTGAGAGAGATTAGTAAATGGTAAGAATAGAAAAAAACAGCTGGGCGTGGTGGGGCATGTCTTTAATCCCAGCATGTGGGAGGCAGAGGGAGGTGGATCTCTGTGAGTTCGAGGACAGCTTGGTGTACAAAATGAGGACAGCCAAGGCTACACAGAGAAGCCCTGTCTCAAAAAACCAAAACCAAACCAAAACAAAACAAAAAAAAAAAAAATAGAAAAAAGCAAATCAATGGCTGGGAGTGGTGAACTATATCTTTATGAGGCAGAAGTAGGAAGATCTTTGTGACTTCAAAGTCAGCGTGGCCTACCTTGTGAGGTCCAGGACAGCCAGGACTTTTCAAAACAAAACAAACAAAGAAATAATTAAAAAAAAAAGAGAACAACCAAAGCATGTTTAGGTCTAATAGATTAGGCCTTGGTGATGGTGATTTCAATTTAGGTGAAAGGTACAGTGATGAAGTTTGGAAATCTCCTGATGCTCATGGCGGCCTTTGATGGCGCTATTCCGATTTCCTGTATAGCCCCTGTCTATCAGATGGAACCCATGACTGTGAAGTTCCAAGAGGCCGGCTTGCTTCCTTGCTGCCTGAGCCTCCAGGACTGGCCGGTGCAGACTGGGCTGGGCGTCACACACAGGATTGCCCTGTGCAGACTGGGCTGGGCGTCACACACAGGACTGCCCTGTGCAGACTGGGCTGGGCGTCACACACAGGAAGTAGGGTTGCAGCCAAGACCTCAGCACTTGCAAATGCTCCAGTGTGTTTTCACTCCTGCCTACAATTGGAAAAGGAGAAGATGCATGGTGGCATAGTCATCCTTGAGAGCTGACCGTTTCCTCATGTTTGTAGTGATGAGGGCAGTGCTCATCTTGTGCTTGTCATCAGTCCACAGCCTGAGACGATCCCGCCCGCCCCCACAACCCAGCTTATCTTGCTGGGAGACACACAAATCCACTTTTGTATAGTTTCTGTTTGTTTTTTCTAGTTCTCGTTTTTCCACATTCCAATAAATGTCCCTGCTGAGGGTATAAGTGTTCAATTGCTATGCATGTGTCTCCAACAGGACTTAGATTTCTGTCGCTTCTACAGAGTTCAGAAAGTTTGCCTGTCACTTGGGATTCACGGTGTGTGTGTGTAGATGTGTTTTCCAGATCTATCATTTTAGATACTCATGGCTTATTTATTTAGATATCCATATTTTTCTGTAAATTAGATACTTGTATGAATGTTTTGGAAATACTGTACTTTAGTGTGAATGTGACTGTCTGTCTTGTCCCAGTCACCTGTCACACGCCTATGCCCGAAAATTGCATTGCCTTAACTAAGTTAAAGGTAATGCCCTGTAAACTTGGTTAGATAAATGTAGCGTTGGTTGTGATAATTCATCTTGATAGTCAGCTTGACAGGAGACAAGCCTCGGGCCTGCTGGTGTGGGATTGTCTAGTCTAGGCGAACCTCTGGGAATCCCTGTAAAGAATTATCTAGTTAGGTTAACTGAGTTGGAAGAGCCACTGTGAATGCCTGTGGCTGTCATCCTTGGGCTGAGCAGTGTTTCTTGTTCTTTGTTTTGTCTTGTAATTCAGTAATTAGGATTTGATATGTAGGGAAAGATGTGGGGAAAAACCTATTGACTCTGTGCATCTACTGCATTTTTAAAAGGAGTTCGTCCATTCATTCTGTGCACCTGTCTGTTTTATTAAGGCCGTGACCAGGTTTATTTTGCTGGCACACAACACTGTTGTCTTAGCTCCGTTCTCTTACAGCCAGTATCTTCAGAACATATTCTAATGCAAGTGAATAATAATGGAGCCACAGCTTTCCTGATTTTGCTAATTTTCAGTTCACTCTTGGTGCCTTTTATAGGCAGTCCAGCAAATAAAGGTAATTCATGCATAGGAAGCACAAATAACATTGGTATTCCTAACCCTTACCTCCTGTATTTATGAATGAACCAATTGGTGTATGGTTTGTCTTTTTCCTTTTATATTTATGGCAAAGTGGTGACTCAAGAAATAAAAAAGAGCAAGTTTCAAGATTTCCCGATTAGTTAATAAAAAACATTTCTCTTTATATTTGGCAAGATAATGATTATGGACACAGTGAATTTTGTGAACCATTTAATGTTTTCTTAATCTTTTTGGAGGAAATGACATATGGTGATAGTAAAGGTTAGGAAAAAGCAGCCTTGTGCCCACTGATTCCACCTTGTTGAAGATGGAACAGTGGTGACAATGGACATTTTCTGTTGGATCTGCATGTGTGCCTCCTGTTGAACCATTTCTAAAATGTATGTTGTTACTTAACATCTACTTAACAAAGAAGTCCCACGAATAATGGAAGAAAGCTGAGAGGCAGATGTAAGAAGGTTTGCAGAGAGGAAGGGAAGAGGAAAGTAATGGAATTGTGTTATAATCCCCAAAATAAACAGTAAAGGGGAAATTGCTGTTACGACTTCTCTTTAATATACGCACTATGACATATTTATGAAATGGATGTACTTTATAAAAAATTACAGCATAGGAAGACACCAAAAGTTCTCGGATGCAGTGTCTGCTTTCATTTGGCAGCACTGTGACAATGAAGTTGATAGCATCTGGACCTAGTAGGGACATGCCTCACACATCTTGGTCACCTACCTGCAGCAGCCATCTTCAGGAGCATCCCTTTGGCATCCTCACATCCAAAACTGCTGTGTGAGGAGCTGGTGTGCATTGTTAAGGATTTTATTATTGAGGCAGCACTGCCTTGCCTTTTGTCTGTCTTGATCTTTGAATCTCTGTCAGTGCTTCACAGTAAGAAAACAGGAACGTCGGTCCTGGAAATACTCCAGTGACCTGAGCAATGAAGTTAGTGACTTTTCTCTCTTGAGACCAAAATTACCTGACAGAAACAACTTCACTGGAGAACCTTGATTTTTGACCCATGGTCTCAGTGTGTCAGGGAAGGCAGTGCAGACTCTGTAATGCAAGAGCGTGTGGGAGAGGGTCCTAACATCCCAGCGGACCAGCATGCGGAGACCCTGAGGAGGACACCGACGTGGGGATGTGGGCATTGCCTTCACAGGTCCTCCTAGTGATGCACGGATTCCGGTCAGGCTCGCTCTACTTACAGGCTCCATAGCTTTCAAAATAGAACCACCCTTGGAGATTGGGCATATTCCCCACCCGCTTCTTTCTGGAGTTCATCTTTTTCTTTCACCATATAGGTCACAGCAGTTGAACGCAGGCCATCGGCTTGAAGGCGTTTTGCCAATACTTGCTTAGCCATCTCACTGGCCTGAGCTGTGGGTGATATTTTTAATGTTCAAGCCAAAGGAGAGCTTTTAATGATTTTTAAACTTATGTTAATTTTTTAAAGTTTATACTTGAAGTTGCTTTATTTCATTAAAATAGTTTTTTTCTTTTGAAGGTGAATTTATATCTTGGAAGCACTTGAGTAACTGAGCTGTAAATTCCCTGTGATTCTAGACTCTTCTGTCTTCTCCCCTAAGTTATAGCCATTCTTTTTCAGAGAAATCTAAATTCATCTGTTGAGATTAGTCAAGCTTGTACCTTCTTTGACCTAGATGTAATATTACCAAAAATATTCTTCCAGATAGGTTTTTAAAAATTATTGTTCAGTTCCTCTCCCTTCTGCTCATTTTTTTCACTCTGTGTTCAAGCAGAAGCCTGATTATGTTAGTTCGACGCTCAGAGATTCTCATGGTTTTTCATTTCCTATGGAGCATGGGATCCGAGGCTTTCTTGTCATTTGTCTTACACTTTCCATGTCAGCTCTTGCTATCATGACCAGGCTAAGTAATAGTGAGCATCAGTCAAGACATAGATATTTCTTATCTTAGATGAGAAGAGAAATCACATTTCTAATTCCATTTTTGTCATTCCTTCCAGTGGGTTCCAGATGTGGCCATATGTGGCAGGTGGCTTCCATTGTGTTTTGGGAGCTTGTTGTATATGCTGTCCGTATTCTCTCTGTAGTATTATGCTGTAATTCTCTGCCTTTTACCCCTTTCCTTAGAAATTAGCCCATTTGTGCATTATAATGGAGGGGGAGACCTGGTGGCACTCAGAGGAAGGACAGCAGGTTACCAAGAAGAGACTTGATACCCTATGAGCATATACAGGGGGAGGTAATCCCCCTCAGGAACAGTCATAGGGGAGGGGAGTAAGGGGAAAATGGGAGGGAAGGAAGAATGGGAGGATACAAGGGATGGGATAACCATTGAGATGTAACAAGAATAAATTAATAAAAAATTAAAAAAAAAGAAAAAAACATTATAATATTTAGAATCATGCATTTTATACAAATGATTGTCATTTTTGGCGCGCGTGTGTGCGCGCCCCCCCCCCCCCACACACACACACATACACACATTTTCCTTCTGTACTGGCTTTATTCTTGCTGTCTAGTTCTGAATGGCCTCAGATTCCGAATCTCCCTGCCCCGCTGGACTGCCGGTGTGAGCTGCTGTGCTCTGCTTGTGCTTCTTCTTAACACAATCTTTTAAACTCACATGCTGCGTTAATCTGGATAAGACAAGTTCCTGTGGTATAGTAATTATTTGACTGTGTTTTTATCGGTAGCCATCTATAATTTTGTCCATATATCATGTACTGTTTATTTGTTAGCAGTTGAAGAGTTCTTTTAGATGACTGCAGTCACCGTTTTCACTTATGCATTTGAATGCTGACAGGGGTCAGAGGCGCAGCCTAGTGTGGAGCCTGGTGATGTCTCCCCAGGTGCGCACACCAACCGCCTCCCCAGGCGCACACACCGACCACCTCACTGGTTACCTCCTGTCCATTCACTGGTAAAGAATGTCGCTTCCCTGCTATACTAGGAGATACTTTTATTGATTTTAATTAGCACTTTGAATATACCATTTCATTTGCTTTCCTTAGCTTTTCTAGTCAAATCTGGTGTCAATAATTCCACGTTACAAATGAGAATGATGGCAAATCAGGGTAATTAAGTGACTTTTCCCATTGTATAACTGGTGATTTAAAACCTGAAATATCTTCGGACTTGCAGCCTTCTGCTATTTGCATTGCTATGTGGCACTTCTTTGCTCCACTGGAAGATTGGGAAGTGAGGACGGTTTTTATTCTTATGCCTTTATAGAACACATGGTCTTTTATGCCTTTGTGAGAGTGTAGGGTGGGAGCAGCAGTGGATAAGAGACTTTCGTTGTCCAAGCATGAGGACTGGACTTCAGGCATCCACATAAAACCCCGCCTGCTGGGCGTGGTGGCCGCCTGTCACCCAGCACTTGGGAAGTGGAGAAAAGGATTCCCCAGGGTTATCTGGCTGAATCAGGGAAGTCCAGGTTTAGTGAGAGAACCTGCCTCAATAAATAAAGGGGAGAGCAGTAGGCAAAGGTGCCTGCATTACCTCTGCTCTTCACATAGTACACACACACACACACACACACACACACACACACACACACACACGCACCCAGGAGCCACCTCACCTGTGTAAACACACACGCACATATACTCTACATACATAAACATGCCAAAACAGTGTAAACCATTAAAGTAAGAGCTGTGGGTTTCCCTTAGCATGATATTTGTATGCTTCATGTTAATGTCACTGATGGAATATGCCAGAGCAAACGATACATTACTTCACCGAGGAGGGAGACTGTGAGAAGCAGGTGTTTACACTTAGGTCTGACAGTCACATAGGGTAAGTGCAGCACCCTAGCACACTAATGTGGGCTTGTTCCAGGATTCATATCTATTGCTCAGTCAGGGGAACTAACTGATTGTGGCAACAACAGCTCCTGAAGGAGCATGTGTGTGGTCCAACAGGAAGTCTGGACCTAGTAGATGTGTAGTAGAGTCTGGAATTCCTTATGATTAACCTGACTCCTCCCTCTAGACTTGTTTTCAGTTGTGTCTGTGTGAGGCATGAGTTGACAGGGCTCACTTTCCTATGCAATGTAGCAGCTGTTCTTGGTGTCACTGAATGCAATGGGATCTTTGTTTATGGGGTTGGATGTAAGTAGTAGATCTTGTCAGGGACATGAAAAATGGTTTTAGAGAGTACATGTCAACTCTAACGCCACAGAGACATTCATCCTAGGAAGAGGATGGCAGCATTGTGAAGAAATGGGATGAAGAGACAAGGCTGCCTCTGACTACACAGCAGACGTGGTATCTTGATCCTAATTTCTAATTTCCTCATTTGCTAAGTGTAGACTGTTCTCCTTGAAGGATGGGAGGTTTAATTAGAGAGTGTACACAGAGTCCGTGTACACTAAGCACTTAAATATTGAACAGGACCACATATGTTAGGCCTTTAACAAAAGTCATTCCAATTCAGACTTCAGTTTGGATCCTGGTGTCAGCCCAGAAGGTAGGCATCACCATCTCCATTTGATGGAGAAGGACCACAGGATGCCAATGACGTGCTCAGGGATCTGTGCTCCAGGGGTGGTTTCTGAATGAAGCTCCCCTTTCATTTTTGCTCTGTGGCAGTGCTTTTAATAAGACTTAAATAGTAGAGGTTTAAGTTTTTACAACATGGATTAAGCTTATAAGAAGTGAGAGTAGTGCTCTCGGTTAGGATCAGGAAATCCAGGCTATTACTGTATTGTGTCTTACTGAAAGTAATTCATTGTATATGTCTTATTAAAATTGTTAAAAGCACTTGGCTTCCTGTTAAGGTTCATGTGTAAATGCTTTCTTACTATAACTTTGATCTCAGAGTAGAAACTCTCTTTGGAGAGATAAAGGTATTTACAAGTCCCATTTTTGTATTTTGTTCTGCTTTGTTTTTCAGTCATTCTTACACTGGCCAAGATTATAGTACTCAGAAGAACCCTGGGAAGATTTCCTTAGATCAGATTGATTTGGTAAGCACCAACCCTTGTTAAAACAGATTTTCTAAAACTAGAGATCCTAGGGTGGGAAGATCAGGGAGTGGGTACCTCACTGCATTCTGTTCATTTGAAGAGAAAGGTCTCATATCTTATGTATGTGTGTGTGTGTTTTAATTATATGAAAACCAAATTTAACGAGAAGTTGTTTGCAGTTTTTGAAAAACAATTTGATTATTGGAAAATGGAATTCTTTTAAATAATGATTGTTGATTGCTGCTTATGCGTTTACATTTAAATACTACACATATTAAGAAGAGAAATGATGTGTGTTAATTAGAACCGCTTTAACACAGTGCCACAGACTGGTGACATAAATATCAGAAAGCTAGAGGCTCAAAGCTGAGGCTAGAGGGTTTCGGGGGCCTTTCTCCTTGTTTTATAGACTCTGTGTTCCTGTCTCATCAGATGGTTTCCCACTATGTAGCCCTGTTGTTTCTTTCTTTTCTTATAAGGACGCTAGTTACCTTTAATGCAATATAATGACTCCCATAGAACTTAATTACCTCTTTTAAGGGTCTGTTTCCAAATATAGTCAAACTCTGGGATACTGGGTTAAAAGTTCAACATGTAAGTGTGGGTGCAGTTCCCCAGAAGCTCCCACATTTGGGATTCCTACATTGACACACGGCTCATCCTGTTTTGCTTTACTTTACAGTCCCACGACAAAAGCACTTCATTATCCTTCAGTTTGAAGTCTTTTTCTTTAATGTACCTTAGTACGTGCGAGTACTCTATCCCACAGCGAAAGAAGACACCTGCTATCAATAATATTTACTTACAACTACCACTTTACTTGCAATAAATTAAAAATATAATAGGATTTTAGTGCTGAAATACAAAAAAATATAGTAAAGTTACTGGAGGTAAATCACCATGAACAGATTGTCTCTTGTGAAATATCACAGTCTAGGAGTCAACAGATCGTATGCCTGGAAATAACAGCAGGATTGTCAAATGTGCTCTTAAGGGTGCCTCATCTTTCAATTCTCTCTAAACAATTATTTCCCCATAATAGTCCCTTCCTTGCCTTTCTGTTTCCCCATGTGTTCACGTTATATTACATTACTAGTTGGAGGTAATCCATTGCTACCTGTAGCTAAGTGTTTTCCTACCCAGCAGCCACTGCAAACTGGGGATGCCAAGCAGTATATGTACGGATTCATGTAGTGAATGCACACTGAGCCCATCAGCTGTGTAGCAGCCTTTGGCTGTGAGTAGAGTTGAGTGTAACAGTATATGTATGTCTTCTTAGACCTTACCTGGGAGAAACAGACAACGTAGCGAGTGAGCATTGTCCTGTAAAATCACTTTGCATGGCTGTGCATGAGACTTAACTTTTTTTGGAAGCTCCCTGACTTTGTCGCTTCATCCTGATAACCGTGCCATCAGCGTATCTTGATGTTTGCATGCACTGTTGCTTCTAGATTGCTCTTATGACTGACATCTGTACCTGTCAGTGGCACTACTGTCCCCATGGCCCTCTTCTAATGGGGTCTGTGCTTTCTCTTGACCCTCTGTAGGAACGAGGTGTCTTCCTTAGTTCATACAAGCTCTTATGAGCCTCCTTGTCAGGGCTCTAGCTCCTCTGAAGTCCTGGGGTCATGACTTAGAATGGATGCCTCCCTAGAAGCTGACCCTACCCTTTCCTCTGGTGATTCTCATTAGCACAGCACTGCCTCTGGTCTTGTTGCCCTGTGCAGCAGCCCATATCCTGTCCATACAGTTTCTCTGTCAGCTCCATTTCTCCTTTTCTCTGTCTTATGGTCAGCTCTGTGCTTTACTGTTTTCATTTTCATTATTTGGACAGCCATTAGGCTCTCCTTACTTCCACTCCTGCAGCTATAGTCTCTCTACAGTGTAGCAGCCCAACTTCCTTATCAAAATGTCAAATCCCTGTGGTGTTTGCAGCCCATCTTCCACTATTGTTGCCCATTCATTGTGTTTTTCTTTCCACATTCATTCCTTCTTCATTTTTAATTTTCATAACACGAATAGTATTCTTGCATCCCCACTTAACTGGAATCAGACTTGGAATATGTGCCTTAGTTGAACTGTGGTTTCCTTAGGGAGTCTTCCATGGCATTTGGCTTGTGCCTTTGTTACAGTCCTCTTTTTTTAAGTTATTAGATGGATTTGGTTTTGGTAATAGTGGTGTAACAGTCATCATACTGTACCTTAACTGAACGAAAGGGAAAGCTGTTCTTTTGTCACCTTGTTTTCTAAAATGCTGGATAAATACTTGTTCTTTTATATGTAATTGAAAAGCTGGCAGGCATGAGGAGATGGCGTGAGTTTATATACTAAAGATGTTGAATATAATAATAATAATAATAATAATAATAATAATAATAATAATAAATTATTATTATTATTATTATTATTATTATTATTATTATTATTATTATTATTATTATTATTATTTTTGTGTGAATGCCAGGGAGCCACACAGGTCCTCACACAAAGTAAGGCCATCACCAGGCCCATGCCTGGTGGAGATGGGGGTCAAGCTGGGTGCAAACAACAGAAATTAGACAAACAGAAGAGATGACTCAGCTGGTGATGTCCTTGCTGTGTGTGAGGACCTGTGTGGCTCCCTAGCATGAGGATAGAATTTAGTTGTTCTTTACAGAGACACATTAGATGGTCACTAGAGGAAGCAGCAAAGTCAAACAAGTAAGTCCTGGCCCTTCTTCCAGGGAGAGCTGCAGGCAGGCGCCCTAGTGAGAATGCCAGTCCTGGGAGGAAGTTAGAGGGGATGAGGTTGAGACTGTAAGTGGAAAAGTTGAATTAAACATAAGCAGTGATACCTTACGTTTGACATGAAAACAAAGACTGCATTTTTAAAATATTGATTAAACTTATTTATCTGAATTTTCATTTTGAAACTGTTTCTTTTAATTTTGTGTTCTACTTAATATCTGATTTATGTTATGAATCGATTTGCTGTTCTGCAGTTGTATTTTCAGGCTTTTCTCTTAGAGAAATGGAATATTATGTCCATGTAAGCCCTCTAAGGATACGTGGAGAAGTTCTGTTTGTAATAAAAAGGTAGAAGATACCTAATGCTACTAAGTGAGCAAATGCTTAAGCAAAGCCAGCATGTTCGAGCCTTAGACTGGCTGATCATTGACCTTTCCGGAGTTGTCACAGGTGAACCTCAAACCACAGATGAAGAAGTACCAGGAAGCCAGTCTTCAAACATGGTGTACTGTGTGGTTTTGTTTAGTCGGTTCTCTTGAAATGACAAAGTGACAGAAATGAACAGATTAGCTGTCTCCAGGTGTTAAAACTTGAGGGAGACGGGGGTCGAGCTGGATGCAAACAGCAGAAATTAGACAGACAGGAGAGGGGCTGGTGAGATGGCTCAGCTGGTGATGTCCTTGCTGTGTGGCTCCCTGGCATTCACACAAAAAGCTGCTTGTGGTGGCATGGGCCTGCAATTGCGGCACAGGGAGGTGGAGCCACACCCATCCAAAAGGTTTGTGCTGGTCAGCGGTCTAACTGAAACAGTGAGCTCTGTGTTCCATGAGAGCAATACAGGAGACATCCAGTGTTGACCTCTGGCTTCCACACACGAACTCACAAGTACGTGCACACATGCAGTAAATAAATACAGATGGGAAATAGGATCCTTTTGATATTAAAGTCACTTTGCATCCTGACAGTGGTGGTGGAAGTGCAAACCTCCATGTGATGACACGTATGCACAGAAGTGTATGTACAACTGTGGGAGTCTGAGGAAACCCAGGGGGACATATCCATGTTGTATTTGTCTCGCAAGACTTTGTATTTGAGGAAAATTGGGGACACGCCATCTCTTTGTATTATTTCTTAAAACTAATATGTGAATCACTAGTCATCTAAAAAATCTTAAGAAGCAGCAGTGGAGACAGACATTATATAATTTAGTATGTTCAAAGTGTTACCAGCTTGATTTTTTTTAACCAGAGAAGTCCTGTTTACAATCACAGTATTACAGCAAAGAACAAAGCTGTGGCTTATGTTCTTTAGACTGATTGACCCAATTCCACAGTCACAGCAGATAGAGTAGGGGGCCTAGTGTATCTTCACCATTACCAAAGCTTGCCTTTTTTCTTGCAGCTCTCTACCAAATCCTTCCCACCTTGCATGCGTCAGTTGCACAAAGCTTTGAGGGAAAACCACCATCTTCGTCACGGAGGCCGGATGCAGTACGGCCTGTTCCTGAAAGGCATTGGCCTAACTTTGGAACAGGCATTGCAGTTCTGGAAGCAAGAGTTTATCAGAGGAAAGATGGATCCAGACAAGGTAATGCTGAAATGGCAGCATTAACATTTGTACCAAAACACAGCTGAAAGTATAAAAGATATGAGTGTCTTCATGTACAAAAACAATTCACATTTTTATCTAGCAAGTGCCAAACAAGAGCCCAGGAAAGGTGTCTTCTTAGGTAGGCATGTTACCAACACACACACACACACACACACACACACACACACACACACACACACACACACACACTCATCAGTCAAAGGTTGAAAGAGCTCAGGAATGCATGATATGAAAGCAGTAAAAATGCTATCGTTTAGGCTGTGCTGAGTCTGGAGTGCATTGATTTCAACAGTCCTCCCTACAGACCCCAGCAACTGCTGTCAAGCAGTCTCCACGCAGCATCGTATTCTTAGTCCATTCCTTAGTTCTTCCTTTTCTTTTCTACAAAAAATCAGATGGCAAAATTTTATCTAGAAATGTGGTTTTCATCTCTTTTATGTCATGCACTGTATGAAAAAAAGTTTGTGCTGTTCATTTCTTGAGTTGCCTCTTCTGGAAAAAAGGCTAATAGGAAACGAAGAATGTTTTTATATACATAAACACTGTGTGCTGTCCCTTTAGCTTTCTCAGGCTGCTGCAACAGAATTCCAAGTCCCGTGACTTACGTGACAGAAACTTAGTTTCCTGTGGGTCTGGAGTCTTGAAATTCAGATCAGAGTATTAGCAGATTTCGCCCTTCCTGAGGCCAGGCCCCATAGCTTGGGGCCCTGTGCGTGGGGTCTTTTCTGTGTGAGCACTACGGCTGCTGCTGCAGGGACTCCAGTTGTATTGCATTAGCTGGACTCAGAGCAGCTTACATAACCTTGCTCCCTTCTTAAAAGGCGCTCTGTCAGAGTAGAATGCAGTCACATTCGGGATTAGGGCTTTACAGAAGAATTTTAGGATGGCATGGCTCAGTATATAATCATGTTGGTCATTATATACTTTGTTTAAAAACCTGACTGTGTCTGAGAGTGTGTGTGAGTGAGAATGTGTGTGTGAGTGTGTGTGGTATGTGAGTGTATGATATGTATCTGAGTATGAGAGTGTGTGTGATCGTGTGTATGTGTGAGAGGTGTCAGAACACACATGTGGAAAATGAGGACAACTGTGAATCAACCTGACATGGTGAGGCTTGTGGAACCGTCACCTGCACCTGCTGCGGCATGCTGATCCAACTGCTTACTGAACAAAGGAAGGGCAAGTGTTTTATTGATTTGTCACAGTAGGTTAAGCTGGTACTTTCACTGGTCATGGACACAATTTCAAAAGGTGCCTTCCTGTGAACCAACATCCTGACTCTGAGGTTTGCATTCATTTGGTGGCTGCATAATCCAGGCATGCTGAGGTTTGCTTTTGGCACCATCACCTTGCAAAAATCTGGCCCTGGCTTGACTTGGCTCTTATAAGGTTGAAGGGCTTTCAGTGCTTGCACTGTCGAAAAAACACAAGAGTGGGATAGAAGAAACACATATAAAGCTTTAGAGGTACCAGGGGCAGGGCTCTGAGCTCCTTGGCCTTTTATCCTCCCGTGGTCATCCTTGTCTCATATCTGAGAAGGCCCACAACGCATCACCATTGGGGTAAAGTTTGTTTTGAACTCATTGGTTTAATTTTTTCTTATGATATCTCCCCAATTTAAAAGTGTCAAAATTACGTGTAAAAAGAAATTAGTGGATAATTTTTAATTTTCTCTGTAAATAGATGAGTTTATATTTTCATTAGATTATTGATTATAGCAAATATAATCTTTTAGCAGAGATTATGTTACACTTAGGCTCTGTTGTTGCACAGGTTGTACTTGTGGATAAATGGTCATGTTTTTCCCAGTATTTTCTTACATATACAAAGTATAACGGATTAAGTTATACTTAATGTTATACAATGTTAAGTTGTGGTACCCTTTCAATCTAAAATAGCTTTTTGTCAAGTAGTTTGTAAGTTTAATATAGCTGGGTGTGGTGGTACATGCCTTTAATCCCAGCACTTGGGAGGCAGAGGCAGTCAGATCACTGTGAGTTCGAGGCCAGCCTGGTCTACAGAGTGAGTCCAGGACAGGCAAGGCTACATAGAGAGACCCTATCTCAACCCCCCACCCCCCCAAAAAAGTCTAAAGAGGTGTAGAAAGTGTTGGCTTACAGTGCTACTCATGGTGGTATTTTGTTAGATGGCTATGCAGAATGTTCATACAGAAGCCATTTTTTAAAAAATGGATGTTGTACTGACCATTTTTTATGTCAACTTGATACAAGCTAGAGTCATCTGAAGGGAGGGAAGCCCAATTGAGAAAATGCCTGTGTAAGATCCATCTGTAGGGCATTTTTAAACTTAGAGATTGTTGGGGGGAGGGCCCTGCCGATCGTGGATGATGCCATCTCTGAGCTGGTGGTCCTGAGCAAGCCAAGGGGAGCAAGCCAGTAAGCAGCATCCCCCATGGCCTCTGCATCAGCCCCAGCCTCCAGCGTCCTGCCCTGCTTGAGTTCCTGCTCTGATGTCCCTCAGTGATGGACTAAGATGTGGAAGTGTGAGCCAAATGAACCCTCTCCTCCCCGACTTGCTTTTGGTCATGATGTTCCATCATAGCAATAGTAACGGGAATTTAAACAGATGTCCAAATAACACAGTTAGGTGAAATGCGCAGTATTTTTTAGGCAAATTAAAAATAAAGTTGCGAAGGTGGATTGTTTTAGAGAACTTAATCAGGATTTGAAGAGCATGAACAAGGAATCAGAAGACTGTCCCCTCGCCCTTCTCTCTCTAGTACTTGTCTCACTGACTGGGCATATTGCTATCTGCTCTTAGGACTGTTGTGGTCTCGGTTGTTGTCACTAAAGAATTTCTACTTTTCTACTTGCTCTATGATTTTATTTTTTCATTTATTTTAATAGTTTTAGAGGATCAGATATTAGCATTGATAGACCATTCCTGAGAATATTTTGTTGTGAATTAATATCCAGCAGACCAAATTGCTTTATGGTACATCTCACTCCCAGAGAATTAGATTTATAATGTAGGTTTTAGTCTTCATTTTAACTGTGTTGTATTAATATGTGTGGCAGACTAAGACTTTAAAAACAAAATCTTTAAAAAAAATTTTTTTTTATTAATTTATTCTTGTTACATCTCAATGGTTATCCCATCCCTTGTGTCCTCCCATTCTTCCCTCCCTCCCAGTTTCCCCTTATTCCCCTCCTCTATGACTGTTCCTGAGGGGGATTGCCTCCCCCTTTATATGCTCATAGGGTATCAAGTCTCTTCTTGGCAACCTGCTGTCCTTCCTCTGAGTGCCACCAGGTCTCCCCCTCCAGGGGACATGGTCAAATGTGAGGCACCAGAGTACGTGAGAAAGTCATATCACACTCTCCACTCAACTGTGGAGAATATTCTGACCATTGGCTAGATCTGGGTAGGGGTTTAAAGTTTACCTCCTGTATTGTCCTTGGCTGGTGCCTTAGTTTGATTGGGATCCCTGGGCCCAAATCTGCCTATTATAATGTTCTACTTGTAGGTTTCTAGGACCCTCTGGATTCTTCTCCTTTGCTATTCTCCCATGCTTCTCTCATTTAGAGTCCCAATAGGATGTCCTCCCCTCTGTCCCAGTTTCCTGGTAAGTGAAGGCTTTGGTGGGACATGCCCCTTGGGCTAGTATGCAGATATAAGTGAGTATATACCATTTGATTCTTTCTGCTTCTGGGTTAACTCACTCATTATGATCATTTCTAGCTCAATCCATTTATCCACAAATTTCAGGAATTCCTTCAAAAACAAAATCTTATTGTCAGTTCAAGGCACTTAAAAATTGCCACCTTAGTTGTCAAATATGATTCTTTGGTTTATAAATGATTTTACAAAAGCTATTTGAAAATTTAAATGTCTTATATTTCTAACATGAATGCATCATGCTTTATGGAGATAAGTGAACTTAAATAATCATAATGCATATTTGAGGAGTTCTCTTAGTTATAATTTTTGTGTTCTACATTACATTTATCATAGCGCTAAATAGTCTTTTACCTAGAACTTGCTCATGAAGTCGCTCGGTCACTAGACCTAAATGGAAGTGGTACTTGTAACACATGTATGCACAGTGCGCTCAGCCGGCCCGCTTCAGGGTTCGCCTCGGTTGCCCTCCCCTGGCTCCATGGGCATGAAACACGGCACAGAGCATGTGAATGACTGCAGTTTCTGCTCCTCGCGTGTCGTCTGCAGGGCCTGTCACATGCTTTCGTGAGTGCGACAAGGAACATTTTGCACTTCTTTTGTCCCTGAACTCAACAGGTGATGATATAGGGTACACATGAGCTTATTATCAAGGGTAGAAATAGTTTTTGCTCATGAGCTGTGACTGTACATATCAAGGTGTGGGGACAGGATCCACACTTTGTGTTCTCAGAACCTTCCACATGACGCTGGTGTTCACTAAAGATGGAGAAAAATTGTTTTGTGAGCTACCCTTGAAAAAATTCAAATAGGTAACTAGCTTATCCACCAAGCAGACACTGTAAGCCTTCAGCTTCTATTTGTTCTCCTGTCAGCCTCCATGGGCAATTTAGGCATAATGACCTGTCCTTTGTCAATAATCCATCCATACATTTAGAGGCCTGCTACATGCCAGGTCCTAGTAAATGCAGAGTGTCTCAACTAATGTACTGCTAATGAATCTCCAATATACTCCAGTATTGATCCCACGAGCCCTTGGGGAACTTAGGCTAGACCTGGAGCACTCATAGCTTGTTACCTTTGATTGTAAATAGTGTCTTCCTTTAATTTAGAATGCTTTTTAAACATTGTTTTATATGTGTTAAGTGACATGAGAAGGGCAGGAATGAACTGACAGAGAGTGCAGGGGCTTGGACTCAGGCAAGCATATTCTCCTGCTGTTCATGTAACTATGTGTTGCGGTTCTCAAGTGGGGAAAACTAATAGAATGTGTCTATATCAGAGGGGATACATAATCCGTTGGCTTATTCGTACTGTCTCGGCGGTCCATCTGTGGCTGCCTCACTCTGGGGAGGCTGAGAACCCGGTAGCTGTTGAGTGCACAAGGGTTCATGTTTCAGAAGCTGCAATCTGGTGCTAAGGACCTAGAGATTCCCAGAGAACCTCTGTCCTTCAGTCCTACACCAGCAAAATAACGTCATAGTAGTAGCAGCAACAGCCACCAGGTAGATGAACTTGCTAGCCAGAGTAAAGCAAGTGGAAAAACCCAAAGTTGTTTTTTTTTTTCTTAGACCTTCTTTTATCTGTGCTGCCTTTAAAAGATGCCACACCCATTTATGCTGCGTCTTCCAACGTTGAATAACTTGACCAAGATAATTCCTCACAGGTAAACACTTCTCTGCCAGCATCTCTTTCTTCTACTCATTCAGCGGTCCAGCAACTGGACACTTACTTCCTCACACAGTGCAGACATTCACAGCTGTTGCTGGGCATCTGTGATCCGTCCAGGACCCTCATCAGATGTGAGGAAGACAGCCATAGTTCCTAGTCCCTGAGAGCATCATATGGGATCGGGGAGGTGCTCACAAAGGAACTCACCAATGTCCTAAAAAACTGTTAAGCTACAGAAGGGCAGCTTAACTGCTTATTGACGCCGGCTCTTTGGCAGGCAGTATAGCTGTTATTGTGTATTTGATTGCCTAGCCCTTTAAGCATCCTGAAGAGAGAGAAGTGTTGTATGTTTTGCCCTGATAGAATAGTGCTAGACCGTAAGATTGCATTCAGCCTAAGTTAGCGATATTTGGTTTCTGATGGTGTCTTCTGGCCTTCGAGTGAAAGCAGAGAAGACATAGAATGAGCTCATTGAGGGTAGAAAAGTGGGATGCTGCTTTTAAGGATGCCTGTGATTTTGAATCAGTTCAAGTTGAGACCGTCACCCCAGGTAAACATTACCCTTTTATGAAGAGTACGAAGAGTTTTAGGTGGGAAGATGGCACACCACTAACCCTGGTCAGATGTTATTCTAAATGCTCTAGAAACAGACACTGGGCACATCACAGGTGGACTGTGGCATGAAAGCTGATACACTTGACACCATTTTGAATAGAAATTTTCAGTTTTATATTTAGTCACTTGAGGTTCAATAAATGAAGACTGATGCAGTTTCTACCTTGATGAAACCTAGCGTCACCTAGGAAACCAGCTGCAGCATGCCTGGAATGGCTTCTCTTGATTGGACTGTTTGAGGTAGATGACCCATGTACTCCCTTGCGTGCCGCCCCCTCCCCCGCCCCACTCCTGGGGCTCCCACATTGTGTAAAAAGAAGATGAGCTGAGCGTAAGCATTCGCCCTCTCTGCTTCTTGATGGTGGATGTGGCGTGACCAGCTGCCTCAAGTCCTGCTGAACAACTCCCTACCTGATAGACTGTAGCCTTAAACTGTTCTCTCTTTAGGAAAAAAAAAACCAAAAACCTAAGACACAGACAGTAGTGGTTGTCTGCTAAGAATGTCAGAGAAGGAGCAGTGTGTGTGGAGTAGGTGTGCGTTTGCTCCTGAGAACTGAGGTGGGGCCTGACACTGTAAAGTCTTGATAAATGTGCTGCTCCGCAGTCATACACACATTTGCCTTAGAGACCTAGACATCTAACTTGTAGCACATCTTGCAGGCAGGATACCATTGTAGATCAAAGAGTTTGTGGCTGCGTTGGTGTTCATGTCTCTCCATTGGTAGCACCCAGAGTGCCATTTTGTACTAAAGACCCTAGTGCGCAGGGGTGAAGGCTCTGTGTACACAGCAGCTTGACTTCTTTCGTTTTCAACAAGTTATGCAGGTGTTTTTTGGCAGTAGGGCCTTCCTGTCACTTTGTGGTGAACAGCCAGTAGTGTTGACAACAGCCTGACTTGTTTGAGGATTTCCATGGGATCCCTTTGGCCAACAGTTCATTAGATGTAACCCATTCCTGGTACTGGAAGCTTCATTTGATGACAAGAGATATCCAGTTAGGGCTCTGTCTCCTTCATTATTGGCAATTTCATTTAGCTCACCTTCATAGGTGTATATATTTTAGGAAGCTTTTGCTATATTAGGTTTCCATACGATTCCTCAAATAGCCCATAATTTTAGCTGTTGTTTCTTCCCTTATCCCTGTCTTCCCTCCTCCCTACCACATGATCCTCCCATTGTAGGTCTCTTCCCCCCACTCCAATTCCATAACAATCTATTTTATTTCCCTTAGGGACTTATGGAAATTAAATGATAAGTAGATACCTTTAACTTTTTCATTTATTTACTTAGTTTTTAAAAATATACATACATACATACATACATACATACATACATACATACATACATACATACATACATACATGCTGGGGGTTGAATTCAGGCCCTTGTGCATAGCAGGTAAGGGCTTTATTATTGAGCTATGTCCCTAAGCCAGGACTACAGCTTCAGGTGTTCATTCATGCCAGTGGTACCTGTGGACTAAACTGGTGATGAAATGACACCACATCTAACCTCTTAAAGTGGGGGGTCAGTTCTGTTATGTATCTGATGCTCTTGGGGAAGGTGGTATTCAAATGTGTAGCTTCTTTTTATTTATTTAATCACTTTGTAGCCTGATCCCAGCCCCCTTTCTCTTCTCCTCCCAATCCCACCTGCACACCCCTCTTCCCCTTTCTTTCTCAGAGAAGGGAAGGCCCCTATGGCTACCAGTCCACCTTGGTACCTCAAGTTACATCAGGACTAAGCACATCCTTTCCTACTGAGGCTAGGCAAGGTAGCCGAGCTAGGAGAAAGGGATCCAAAGGCAGGCAACAGAGTCAGAGACAGCCCTTACTTTCATGATGACCAAGCTGTACACCTGCAACATATGTGTAAGGGGTCTAGGTGTAGCTCATGAATCCTCTTGGTTGGTGGTTCAGTCTCTGTGAGCCACCATGGGCTCAGGTTAGTTTACTCTGTAGTCTTCTTGATCCATCCTGCTCCCTCAATCCTTCCTCCCACTCTTCCACAAAACTCCTCGAGCTTCACCTGTTGTTTGGCTGTGGGTCTCTTCATCTGTTTCCATCAGTTGCTGCATGAAGGCTCTCAGAAGACAGTTATGCTAGGCTCCTGTCTGCAAGCATAGCAGAGTATCATTAACAGTGTCAGGGGTTGGCTCTCTCTCATGAGATGGGTCTTGAGTTGGGCCAGTCAGCCATTGGTTTGCCATTCCCTCAATCTCTGATCTATCTTTGTCCCTAGAATTCTTGTAGGCTAGACAAATTTTGGGTCGAAGGTATGAATGGATTGGTATCCCTCTCCCTCCACTGGAAGCCCCACCTGGTTACGAGGATTGGCTATTTCAGGCTCCATATCCCCAGCTGCTAGGAGTCTCAGCTAGAATCACCCTCATAAACTCCTGGGAGCCTCCCCTGTCCTAGAGATAACCCCCTCGTTTCTATTCTCTCTCTCTCTTCCCTCTCTCTCTCTCTCTCTCTCTCTCTCTCTCTCTCTCTCTCTCTCTCTCTCACACACACACACACACACACACACACACACAAAAGAATCCATGGCTTCTTAAGAAAAAAAATTAGTTTAAGATTTCAGTGTCTCTTTTTATTACTTTTATGCGTTTATTTTTTTAAATTATCATTATAAATATATACATGCGTCAACACATATGTTGCTGTTACAGAAGACATTTCAAATAAGTACTTTTTGTATGTTGAGCATATTGTTTTTGTAGCCTTACACCTTCCATTAGCCTCTGGTGTTTCTCTAGTTTTGCTTTTATGATAATATAATATATGCAAACATAATTTGTTTTTTTTATATAAAATCTAGGATTATCTCATTTGTACCTGTTTTCCTGAAACTGACATACATTCATTCATTGGTTGAAATCCAGGTAGACTGGGATACATAAGAAGACAGGTGAAGGGGAGAGAAATGGAGGCGGGGTAGAGGGAGGGAGGGAATATGAATATGCAGAGAACACAGGTAACAAAGTCTTTACTATTTATTATATAACTCTTGAATTACCTTCCAGTTAATTACAAGCTTTCTGAGAAGCATAGTGTTTGGATTTTATATTCAAGTAGCATTTATTGAGCATCCAGAGATGTTTTACATAGTTTAACAAACAAATCTCTTGAGTAGGGGAATTCAGCTTGATTTGGATGGCAGCATAGGCTAGTTGGGAGAATGTATATTTTGGAATCAAATCAGAGCTCAGACTCATTGGCTCATTATAAGCTGTGTGATTTTGTGTAAGTCTGCCCTCAACTCCAGCTTCTCATGCCTTGGGTAAGGATAATAGGATAATGGTGAAATTTATATAATGATTGTATATGATAGTAGCTTTTCTATCCCACTTATTAGCAGTGTCTGTTATTTAGCAGATAACCTAAATTGCTTGCCCCCAAGTTCCCATTTGACACGAAGTAGAAAGTGGTAATAGCATGAGAGCGAGCTCAAGAACAAAATCGTATGTCCACCCAGCGGCATCATAGGGCTTCCTGGGGAAGGCAGTGTTTGAATTGAGCCCCAATCGTGCTAGCATGTGAGCGTGTAGAACTGGGAGACAATGTTTCCGAACTGTGATATGTTTCTATTGTAGAAGCTGTTGATAACGTAACAAAGGATCTTTTAAGCTGTGGTTTGGCTAAAGACATAAAATCATTACTCAAGTGTGTGGTTCTCTTGTTCAATCTTTGTAAAAGCTGGATATTATTAGATCTCAGCAAAAGCATTCGTGCTGAGAAACTTCTTGTGGGTTTCATTGCTCTGCAGTCCCATGAAGTGTGAATCTCTAAGTGGATGATTCTTTGAGACGTGTCACATGTCCAAAGCAGGCCATTTGTTGCTGCAGTGAATTTATAGTCCTACCTTGGCTTTATGTCAGTGCTCTTGTTTGTTTTTAATCTGCAAGTTGTACTTTTCTCAAAAGTGTATCTAAAGATCCACTTAGTTTACGGTCTCACCTGATGGGCCGTACAGAAACCAGTCTTTTCATTTGTAGCAAAGATAGGTTTAGTCACCGCTAGAAAACTGGACAGCTAGCTCAGCAGAGTTCCCATGACACTTGCTGTGCAGATCCCAGGTGACACAGGTGTCGCTGATGCTCATCATCTCCGAGGCAGAGACGTGTCCTTCTTGAGTACACTGACTCTTGCTAGTAATCTCATTCATTTTATGGTACTAAATTACACGCATACGTTTATGAATCAGATGCATGCAGTTCATAGATCAGCTCGGGTTTCTAAACCTGAGTTCCTGGTCTGTGGTCTGATCAGCCTCTGTCTCTCCTAACACATTCCTCTCAGGGAATGGCTGCTCCATTGTTCTGATTGGTTCATTTTAAAAAGGCATGTTCCGTCTGTGCCTGCATACCTGTGCAGTCAGAACAGAATGTGTGCTACTGTTGTCTCTGGATTTGGAGCATCCTGTACTTGGTACTAGAGGTGGTGAAGACTTAAGACTTATCAGCAGAAGGTCTTCAGGCCCTGGCAGAGGACAGTGGGATGTTACCCTTTCCTCCTCTTCGTCAATTACTTCTTAGCTGCCATGAAGTATCACTGCTAGCACACTGCTTTCCATGACAGCGGCCTCACTGAAGCTCTAGAAGCATTGCACCGTCACCACCCTCTGGACTACTGTGATGGCTTCATAGCTGCGCTTCTGGCTTTTGTTTCAGAGGCCTTCATCAGTGTCAATTCAAGAGAAGTAGGAAGGCTGCCATGGGCTAGTCTGTTTCCCTAACGGGATTTTAAATTCCTACAAATCCTAGGACCTTTAATAATATTTTCTCCAGCATCCTGCCCTAAATTTTGAGAGGGATAATTATTTCCCAGGTGCATAGTCAATCAACTATAATATAAGAGCATTCCTGCAGAACTGCAGATTGACTACGGCAGCCTCCTGATGGACAGCTAGCCTGTATATCCTAGATAGATATAGCACTAATTCTAGGACAATGAGAACATAATGAAGTGCACTCACTGCCAAATGTAACTGAACGTAGTTCCATATTTTTAATGATTTAGAGTGGACTCCCGGATTGGGAAGTGCTGGAGGCTGAACACGCAGAAGCATTCACCACTGCACAGTAAAGGGAGTGCTGGGTAGCAGAGAATTCAAGTTGTCAGTGTCAGAAAAGCAGCTTCTGTGCTCAAAAAAGAAAGAACAGTCTGCCAGGCCTATTTGTGGCAAAGTCTCACCTACATGAGTTTGTTTCATGGTAGCAATGCTGCACAAGTTGACTTTATTTAGTACTCTTATAAAAGCAAAGCGCAGCCAGTGAGTTCTGCAAACATTTTATTTGGGTTAATGTTAAATTTTTGTGTTTATTTCCAGACCATGCAGACATGAGACTCTGATTTAGTGACAAAGTAGAACATAGTAATGAGAATGTCTTTGGGACATAATTATATAGACTTAAAGGAGTGATGTAGTTTTAATTATGCCCCTTGGCTAGTGCACTTGCATAGTAAATTCACCCATGTCTTTTTATGTTTTCCTCTAAACTTTGCTTTTCTCAGACCCCGACTTGCTAAGGGACTCACAGGTATAACCAAAAGTCACATAAGTTAAGCTGAAGGCTGTCAAAAAACTCCGGATTACTAGTTCAAGACATGTCTAAGTTGAGTAAACTTTTCCAGTTTTAGGAGGAAGAACGTGCACCTCTGTGTGTGTTTACCTTGCTTCCTCCTTCCTGGAGAAGCAGCACCCCTTGGTTGTGATGTGTGAAGCCTAGTGATTCATTTCCTCCCTCAAGCTACTTTATTAAAGTGGGGCGGCATATGAGATTAATGAATGGTATTTCAGAATTAAAATTCTTGTTGTGTGGTTATTTTTTATTTACCTCTTCACTGTTTTTGACTTTGTTTTCTTTCCTGTGGGCCCTCAGTTTAACAAAATCAACTTCCTAGAGCTATGGAACGATATGTCCATGTTAAGAGAAAATTATGAAACCACTCAGCATTTCTTAATGGGGGTTGTTTTTGTGAGAAACTACATTAGGCAAAAATCATCAGTAAAGTTTAAAATGGAAAAAAAAAAAAAAAGCTCTGAATTATTATTTTCCATTTGCGAAAAAGAACCTAGAACAAACTGTCCTTGAATTCAACTTTATAGCCAAGAATGACCTTGAACTCTTGGTCCACAGGCTCCTGCTTCCCAGTGGTGAGATTCTCCGAATGTCACCCTATAGTGAAAGTGCGGAATTTAAACTAGAGTCAGTGGGCTTTCTTTAGAGAGCCAGATAGCAGGTATTTTGGCTTCTGTTGCAGCCACTCTGCTGCTATGGCAGGATGGCATCGCAGGTGGGACCTGCGTGAATGGACATGGCTCTGTTACCCATAAGGCAGATGCCCACCTGGATTTAGCTATGTGCTGGCTGTAGTTTGCCAGGTCCTGATTTAGAACATAAATTCATATTTTTTTCTTCTAACCGACATCATGTCCATGTGTGCTGTAGCTGCTTTTTTATTCTGTCTATCACTGGTCATGATAAGAGCTTAGGAAACAGGGAGATAGTGTTTCTTAAAATTATGTATCCGTTTCTACATTGGATTTGTCCTTTATTCTTTTATTATTCTTTTATTGTAGCAGTCTTTTGTTTTGTTTTGCTTATGGAAAAGATTGTTCCAAACTGTGTTTATTTGGTACTGTGGGTTAGAATTGTGTAGAGCAACAGAATTAATGACACACACAGGTGCAGGGAGGGATGGTGGAGAACTGTCTCATGTGACTATGGAGACCGAGCTGCGGTCCAGGAGCTGGAGACCAGGGTAGCCAGAGGCCTGAGACAGGACAGCTGGCAACAGACGAGGACGATGTCCCCAGTCAGGCTGTGAGGGAAAGGGCACATTGGATGGTGCCTGCTCACACTGGAGAGGAAAAAAACCACTTCACCCAGACAGATGTAGAAATCCCAGACACTCCATAATCCAGTTACAACACACAAAATTAGCCATCATAGGTACCTCTGCACTCCAGGATGCGCTCTACACTGCTGTTTTTGTTTGTTTTGTTTTGTTTGTTTTGATTTTTGTGTTTTTTGGCTTTGGTTTATATATATATATATATATATATATATATATATATTTTTTTTTTTTTTTTTTTTTTTTGGTTTTTCGAGACAGGGTTTCTCTGTGTAGCCTTGGCTGTCCTGGACTCACTTTGTAGACCAGGCTGGCCTTGAACTCACAGCGATCTGCCTGCCTCTGCCTCCCGAGTGCTGGGATTAAAGGCGTGCGCCACCACACCCGGCTTTTGGTTTATATTTTTAATGTAGTAACTTTATAAGGAAGCGAGCCAGTTCTATAAAATGCTTCACCACCCTTCTTTGTTTGCTGCATTCTTTGGACCGTAAGACGCACTTTTTACCCCACAAAGTGGGCGGAAATTAGAGTGCACCTTATGATCTGATTGCTGTTTTTACTGCTTTTCTTGTTTTACCGCTTTGAAAACTGGTGTGTCTTATGGTCAGGTGCATCTTATAGTCCGAAAAATATGGTACATCTCTGGTGCTGTGTTGTTTCCTGCTTTATTTCTCATTTTCCCTGTAAGTAGCCAGTCCTGCTAGGTTCAGCAGTTTCATCAGGAATCCTTCCTAAGCGATTCCCCCTTACATTTCACCTTCTGTCACCTGAGGGGGATGTATTGGTAGCCATAGCCTTCACCACTGAGGTTTTACCTGATGGTTTGGCAATAGAACGGTCTTCCCAGAGCAATTATGCTAATATTTTACCTCTAAATTTATCGGCCAGAATTTGTCAGTAGAGAACCTTTCCCAGGTCATCGTGAAGATTGATTTCCCCTGAGATGTAATGCAGAAGGAGCAGAGTGGTTTTAAATCTCACTTTATAGATTGGGTTGAGATCTCAAAAAGTTAGGTTAATTGCCTAAAGTCACAGGCCTTGTGACAGGTCTAGCAGAATCAAGCCTCGTATTGACACACTAGCGCTTTTTTTTTTTTTTTAAGAACCAGTGCTCAGTAAAAACCTATTTTTGTTTCTCTGTAATCTCAGACTGAGAAATAGCATGGTTTTATTTGTCTGTCTTCCTCTATTTTTCTAAATAGCAAAGAAGGGAGTAGATAGTTTATCTGATAAACTAGAGATAATTTTTGAGTACTTATATTCAAAGTCCTGCTCTATCAGACAGCAACTGACTGTTGACTTTGGGCAAGCTGCTTAATCTTACCACCAATCTTAATCCTAGGGAAGATGGGATCTTCCCTAAAGGCTGCTGTAAGCATTAACTGAAATTAGTACAAGCAAATTGCTTAGAATTGTACCCTGCACACAGTAGGTACTCAGTATCATTTTGTTTTCTGTAGTCAAGCTGTTCCATAGTGATACCTTTGGAAATAGTGCAATAATGGTCAGGAAAGTGATGTGATACGGTTTACTGATTCATAGGGGATGGCTGCTCAGCCATGAGCAGAAGCCGTGGAGATTGAAGAGGTAGCTGGACCTGAAGAGTGAGAGCAGCTGAGGCTGCATCTCGCTAACTTGTAATTGCAGAGATAAGTTTTAAGGTTTCGTTTCTCCTGTAGGATTGTCTAGTAAATGTATGGATTGTGCTTGAAGAGATGGATGGAACCAGAATGTTTTGCATTAACAGTTTTCTAGTGTTTGATCTTACCAAACAAAGAAAGTTGTTGAGTTTTTGTTTTTGTGTTTAATTTTGAGTCTGAACACTTCCTACTCTGATAACAGGAAAAGCTGTCGAGTGAACTTCTGTCTGTTCAGCTTGACATGAAATACTTTATTCTACACTAGATGGAAAAGAAGATGCCTTCTGCCTGTGCTGTTTTCCATCCCTTGCTTGTTAGTGTACAGATGGCAGCACTTCTTTTAAATTGCACTTCTCATCTCTGTTGAGGTTTATTTGTGAGGAACTTTGGGGGGGTGTCTAGGAGGTGCTTCTAATCGTGGTAGTTTTGACTGCTATACAGAGCCATCACACTACTCTCCAGATGGCCTTCAGTGAAGGGTGCTCGCAGCTGGCATTTTTATTGTCCCTGTACTGTCTCTGTCTGACACGGAGGCTGAAGGGTGCGCGAGCATTTGGTCTGATCCCTGGAGTTTCCCATTTGCTCCTCCGTGCCTCTTATCTTACTCATTGCGCTGTGTTAGCCAAGCTCTTCACTCTACACTTCTTGAATTATCAGTTATATTTTGAGCCATGTTTGAAAGGGCGCCTAGGCTATAAGTTATTTGTGCCATCTATAAACTTTCTGAGAATTTAAAAGAACTTTGTATTTGGCAATGAGAAGTGGAACCCTTGCATTTAACACAGCTTTCTAGGTGCATAAGTAGGCAGATAGGCGGCAGGGATGCCATTTAGCATGGTGTGGTCCAACACCAAGTAAGTAATGTGATTCTGTCACTGTAAAGATCAGCACAGGTTGTTCTTTATCAGTTTCTACATTATTATTTTTTTATGGGAAATTATATCACCTAGAGTAAGGAAGAAGTATCTGTCGTGTGCACTAACTGCAGGTGTGTTTTAGGAAAGATAATATTACTCATTTTATTTTATTTTTTTAGAATATTACTCATTTTAAACTGCTTTTTCAGTATTTATTTCTTCACTGTATGTCCTACAAATTAAATACCAGTGTAGAATTAAAGACAGAATAGAATAAAACGATTGTATTCAAACTTTTGTATTTCAGTAGGTTCCTTTTCTGTCCAGTAAAGGAAAGTATGTGTAAAATGTGGTTTCCTGGATATTAAGGAGATAATGAAAATGGAGAGACTGGGATAAAATGAAGAGGGTCTAGCTGTAGACAGCCTTCAGGTGCTGTGGAAAGACACATGTCCTTTCAACTCTGTCTTACCAACAAAACCTAAGTGCTATAAATAAAAAAGTGCTCTAAATCCAAAGGACACAGCCAGACCCTTGCACCATCTTGGGATCCTGAAATTCTATACACACCTCTCTCCCCAGCAAATTAAAGAATGTTGTGTCTTTCTTGTGTGTGGAAGGATGTTCTCTCTAAACTGTGGGTTGCTGATTTGCACCTAGTTCAAAACGAGCCTTATCAGTTATGTGGAAGCATGGTGAGAGTGGACTGAGGTTTGCTTCTGTTCGGTCATGATCTTGGTGAGGTAAGCTTTGCTGTACTGTGATTTGTCCTGTGTCCTCATTCGTGTGTGGCAGCAGTCATCTCAGTTTCAGTGGGCTCTTGAGATGAGCAAGGATAACCTCTGCCAAGTGTGGGGCACTGCCAGGCATGTGCAGGAGCTTTTGTGCATAGTAGCTGTTGTCATTTGCTTTAAAGGTTAATGATAATTAGTCAGTATGTGTGCACATATTAAGTTAAGGAAGGAAGAGGTTTCGGTATTAATAATAGAAATATTTGTAGAAAAAGCCTTTTTTGGGTTTAAGTTAGTGTACTAATTAGAAATTAGTAGTACAAAGTGAAAAATTGATTATTAGCTGGGCATGGTGGCGCACACCTTTAATCTGAGCACTTGGGAGGCAGAGGCAGGTGGATCTCTGTGAGTTCGAGGCCAGCCTGGTCTGCAAAGGGAGTTCAGGACAGCCGGAACTACAGAAGAAACTCTATCTATTGATTATTCTTGAAACCAAAATATTGATGACTAATGAAATTTTATAAGCCTGAAATTTGTATGTTCTTTTTTCCTTTTTGCATGCTCCATGCTTACTGTTTGCAACTCAGACTTTTTTGAAAAATAAACTGAATGAAGAGACTTACATTTTAACATTAATATTTAACGTATAGTCCCAAGGTGAATTCAGTCTTCAGCTCTCACTCTCTCTCTCATGCACTGGCTAATTCTCTGTTAGTTTTCTTGCCCATTCTCTTCTTGAGGATGTGAAAGTGAATTATGTGTGCATGAGAAATCATCTTTTTAGTTTGTTAATGCATTGTGGCCCCTGCCAAGTCACAGTGACATATTTAAAAAGAGCTAATAGAGGCTTATCTGGGAAACTGTTAGGGATCAAAGCTAACAGGTGTGTAGGAGCTGTGTCACATGCCTTGTAAGAGCACGCTGGTTTTCTACAAGTTGATATTGAAAGCCAAGTGCCACTATCTCAACTGTTTGCTTTGATGATCAGGGTGGATGCGGTCCTTACTGTTTTTTTTTGTGAGCACCTTGGTCTTTGCTTTTAGACTCTTTTCCACTCTCCAACGACATCTCTGGTTAGCCCAGCTAACTTGTGCTTTGCAGTGTCTGTTGACGTTAAGATAATTTTTCTGCACAAACTTTATAAAATATTTGGGTACTGAATGTTGAAAAGATGGCTTCTTAGGATTCTGGTAAAGGTGTTGGTGGCTTTGCAGAACGTCCTTAGTGAGTCACAGAGGCTCCTGCCAGCCTTTTTGTGGAGCAGCAGGCAGCTGGGTGAGAATGCACCATTTGCTATATTTTCAAGAGTGAATTAATTGGACAATTAAAACTGAAATACTGAGATTTTTGTTTCAAAAAGAAAACTGTTTTCTGGTGTGCTCTCTCAGAGAGTCACATGCCCTGTGATGACCTTGCATTACGGCTCCTCTTGGGATGTCACATCTCACAGCACTGTTATAGACGGCAGAAGTCACATTTCACAGCACTGTTATAGACTGCTGAAGTCACATCTCACAGCACTGTTGTAGACTGCCGTGAGATACCGTACAACTTGTTGGCAGAGAGGCTTTGATTGTGTACCTACACACAGTCAATCTAATCACATAACAGCGCATGTGATTCAGATCAATTTATTTGATCTGGAAGGAAGCATTAGCCATTAGGTATTTATTTTTTCAATCTGTGAAATGGGAAGAAAAATAGTATATTGAAAATAGTACTGGATGCTGCTTTGGCTTCACATTCATATTTGTAACCCATTAACACTATGTCAAAATTAACATTTTCAGGGTCAGTGAAACAGCTCATCTGGTGCTGCCAAGCATGACAACCTGGGGAGCCCACATGTAGAAAGAGAGAACTGAATCCGGCAAATTATTTTCTGATGCCTCGTGGCACACACGCACACACACACATAAATGTAATAGAGCTTTTAAATAATATTTGCAGGAAGGTACATATACTGCATCGGAGTGCAGCCTCAGTTGCACTACTCCCTGAGGTGCAGATCTCACTCAGGTACCCTCATTGCTCAGAGCCCCCACTCCCCTACCTATAAGGTCAAACTGGGCTTACTTTATGGTATTAGGATTTATGAACAATAAATATAAAAAGGTATGTATGGAAAAATATGTAAAATACTACCTGGAACAAAGTCAGTAAATCAATGTCCATCATTATAGCGAAGACAGCTTTGCTGAAAAGTGGTGCAGATGTGAGCCATGATTCTAATTTACCTTGGGGTTGGCATCACCATTTCATGACTAATGAAGGGGCTTGTTCCCATTGGCCGTCAGTTTTTAGTGAGACATGTCAGGGTAAAAGTATAGGTTCTTTAGGGTTACAAAAAGGTTTTTTAAATTACAGTTACTACTGAATTGATGTTATTTCAATATTTTTTTTGAATTCAGGATATGTATATTGGCATTTTACTCATAGAATTTCTGACAAAATATCTACTTAATTTATATAATGATAAAGCAAGAAAGAATGCCTGTATTCCTCTACTTTCCCTGTAATGGGATATTAAAAACACATGAAAGGCATTTTTCATGTCTCTCAAAGCCTGTGGATCACTTCCCTATAGAATGTCTACTGTTTCTGTCAAAAAAATTTTTTTTTGCATAAGTGAATTTAATTGCATTACTATTTTGAGTTTTAGACTGGAAAAATTAGAGGTGACAGATACACTTTAAATCATTATGGAGGCAGAAGTCAGTGAGGAAATCGGTAAGAAATCCATTTTCCTTGCCATCTTCCCACACTGTTACTACACAAAACAAACCAGCAGGAATGTGTCCACCTTTTCCTTGAGAAATGCAAGGAACCAAAAGTATCGCTACTAATTAGCCTCATAGCCTTGCCAACTAAAGGCCAGAGCTTGGAAAGTGCGCCCTGTTTAAGCCTCCACGCTGAGTGGTCCATACATAACCCAAGGCAGGAGTCTCCAAGAGCCTGTCCTGTCCTGCAACTCTGTTAAACTCTTACCAATTTACTGTGTGTGCTTTATCATTTGGGAATACTACTTTGTATCTCTAAATAGAATTTTGTAACAAAAAATAAACCATCCTTTGTATTTTCTCTTTTCCCAGTATCCAACACAATGCTCTGCTGTCTTTCTCTTTAAGGAAATAGTTTAATTAATGAACAAGGCACTGTTGGTATTGTGCAGCAAAAACAAGAAAAGACAGATTAAAGCTCCTTTCATTTGGCATTGCTGAATCCCCAGGTGAATGGAATAGTGTTGACCAGCAGCCAAAATGTGGAATTTGAGATTACTTGTTTCAATATTGAATGAAGGCTGAGCTGAGGGAGAGGGGTGTGGGACATTGTTTCCCATGGTGGAATTGAGGTGACTTCTTTTGCATGCCATGGTGCCCTGAACCCTTCCTTCAGGAGCCACACAGCTTGTGCTTCTTGAACAGGCCCGTGCACTTGCAGGTTTATGCTTTCTGATGTTTTCATAACAGAAAGAAGGGGCAGAAAATGATGATACAAACCAAGAAAAATTTGCGATCTGGCAATCCACAATTTAAAAAAGATTTTTGTTATTGAAAACAGGCAGGATGCCCCTGCCTCACAGTCCATTATATATCTGGATTTTAGTGCAACTCAAACCTAAGCCATGTAACTGGCTATATTCATGCATAAAACAGGCCCTAGGAGCAAACATTGTCAGTTTGAATTGGGTGGTACTGAGAAAAGATAAATTCTGCAGCATTTATCTGAACTGTCTCACACAGTTGCTTGGTGAGGGTCTCATTGTCTGCTGTTACTCAAGTTTCAAAAGTAATATTGTGGATATATTTTTTAGAGACAAATTGATTTGGGGATTATTAGTATTCAAGAAATTACTCTTTAAAGCTGCACATCAAAATATTATTCCTAAATTGTACGTGTGTTGTGTTTCTCATTATGGTTCTGCTCATTGGCATGCCATAGAGGACGTCAGAAGCAGTGTGTGAATTTCAGTGAACGTTAATCTACATATGAAGAGGCTGGTAGGCTTGTGAGCCAGGAGCTGTCAGTGCAGAGCCCTGTCCTTGGATTTCCAGTTATCCCTAGCCTTCTTTGTTGTTACTGTCTCACCATTTAAATGATTACATTTAAATTAATATAAAAAGTTCTTTCTTTAGGAGCAGCTTTCCTTGAAAACAGAATGGGAAATAATTTCCATTAATATTGAGTTTATGACACAGTAATCTAAAAGCCTACAACAGACATTTCTATAGCAGGATGGTAATTTGGAACATTATTCACATGTATGTATTTAAAGATAATATGCATGTGTGTGCTTCATGAAGAGAAGCATTTTGCATAATAATGTATTCAAACAGGCTGTTGAGGTAAAGTTATAAGCAATTGATTTTTTTCCTTAATGTCTCCAAGTGTGATGTAGCATAGGGAAACAATTAACACAATTATGCTAAGGGAAGGAATCCTTTAACTTAATTCAATACCGTATGAGACGCTAATGCCTATACACAATGGTGTGTTCCTAGATAGCTGGGACAAATGAAATAAACCTAGCATAACACTGAACTTGGAGACTTAGTGAGATAATCATATTACTTTATTATCTTAGCTCTAAAATGGTGATCAGAATCTGGGTCATGCTGCTGTAAAGTAGCGCTTATCATAATCTGAGTGGCTGCTTTTAGATTTTTAAAAAGTAATTCTTTGAAAGCTTTGTACAATGTATTTAAAATACATTCACTATCTCATTTCTTTTTTTTTTAAACTACCCTTTCCACCCTCCCATCCATTCCCATCCAACTTTGAGATGTCTTCTCTTTTCTTCTTCATCCCGCATCAAGTCCAGTATGTGTTTCCCAGCCTTGGGGGTGGGGCCTGCCATGGTGTGTAGTTAGCCTATTAGAGGTCACATCATTAAAGGAAGCTGACTCTCCTCTTCCCAGTAGCTATTAAACATCAATAGATCCTCAGCTACTGTCTGGGTGGTGTCCACCTTCCTCCTCTTATGCTGGGTTTTGTCTGGCTGGAGCTTCCAAAGGCCTTATACATGCTGTTACAGTTGGCGTGAGTGAGCCTATGTGCATCTCCCCTGTGTGTCTGGAAAGCATTGTTTCCTTGGTGTTATCTATCCCCTCTGGCTCTTACAATCTTTCTGTTTCCTCTTTAGCAAAAATCCCTGAGCCTTGAGGGAGGGTTGAACACTCTACAGTCTTGTGGTGTGGGTTTGTTTGTTTGCTCTGCATGGTGACCAGTTTTAGGGGTGGGACCTCTGATTAATTGCCATCTATTTCAAGGAGAGGCTTCCCTGATGAGGATTGAGAAAAGGCTCTCTCATTTGTGAATATAGAAATAAATCATTATGGGTCATATATCCATTTAGAAGAATAATGTGTTGAGTTCCCTCCGAGGGCCTATAACCTCAAATTCATGTCTCCCTTAACAGTGCCAGGTATAGGTTTCGTCTCATGGAGCAGGCCTTTGATCCAAGCAAAAAGTTGTTGGTTGCTCCTATAACAATTGTGCCACTATTAACGAGTGAGCCTACCTTGTCAGGACAGTTGTAGCTTGCTGGGTTATCGAGGCTGTGTGATATTGAGGCTTCCTCTTCTCCAGCAGTGTGGATAGCGTCCTCTAGCACCATGAACACTAGCCTGTAGGGCTGAAGCTTTCAGGTGAGTGCAAGCTTGCCTGCCATCTTCCAGGTTCTGTGACTCAAGTGCACGGTATCTTTAGTAACAGGAGTTGACTGTCAAGTTCTGGAGGTAGCAGGAGGATTGGCATTAATCCTGCTAATAGTAACAAGAGATGTTGAGAGAGGGCCATTTTGTCTTCATTGCAGTGAACAACTGTTTATTCAGTGTCTCTAACACACTGAGTAGAAAGGATGGACAGCCTAGAGCTGTCAGATGGAGCAAGGGTGTGTCATTTACTTCAGTCCTCCACACAGTCTCTGTGTAAAATTATGGCACCCTAAAAAAAAGCCGGGGCCAAGACTGCTTTCACCTGTGACAAAGCTTACAGTCCTTCCCACACAACTCAGATGTCCCTCAACCAAAGAATGGATAAACAAAATGTAGTACGTCATATCAGCTGTTAACAAAATGACATCGTGAATCTTGCCGGCAAATGGGCAGAACTAGCAAAAATCACCCTGAGTGAGGTAACCCAGACTCAGAAGGACACACAAGATCAGTGCCTAGGTCAGCTGTCATCAGAGAGGCTCTCTCCAGCAGCTGATGGGAGTTGATGCAGAGACCCCCCTCCCCCCGGCAAACGTTAGGTGAAGAGAACCCAAGTTGGAGGTCTCCATAGGGTCCCTACCCTCAGAGCTTGGGGAACCCTGTGGGAGAGGCGGGGGAGGAGGAGGAATTGAAGGCCTGAGGACACTGGAGAGCACTGCCCACAGACTCAGCTAAGCAGGGCTCGTGGGGGCTCACAGAGCCTGAAGCGGTCTGTGCTAGGCCCTTTGCATGTATATTATGGTTGTTGGATTGATGTTTTGGGGGGACTCCTGCCAATGGGAGTGGGGGTGTCTCTGACTCTTTTGCCTTCTCTTCAGGCCCATTTCCTCTTACTAAGTTGCCCCACGCAACCTTGGGGATTTTGTCTGGCCTTGCTGTATCTTGAGCCATGTTTGGTTGATGTCCCTGGAAGGCCTGCTATAGTGTGAGGGGAAACCAGGACAGGGGTGTGTGTGTGGTGGTGGAATGGATCTGGGGGAGAAGAGAGGGGGAGGAAACCGCAAGAGCAGAGGGAGAAGAAACTGTGGCCAGAATGTGCTATTTGAGAGGAGAATAAGTTTTTAAAAATTAAAAAAAAAAAAAGTCAGTTCCATAAGAGAAATTGTAGAATGAGAAATGACTACACGTTATCATTCTTTCAGCAAGTGCAAGTGCAGTGTATGAAATATGCCAATTGTATAGTTTAATACAGTGTAAGTTGGCAAGTCCATGGCCCTGCCTGTTTATAGTGCTTTTATATGCCAGGTAGTTGTAAAAGACACAAAATTTAACAAAATAGGCAAAACTTCTGTCTTCAAGGCTTCAGGTCGTCGGGTGTGTCCCCTTGGTCCAGCCTTAGCTTGCCTGCCGCTGACTCTCCATCTTGCCCTGTGAGCAGAAGCCATCCCTAGAGAGGATGAGAATGTACGGCTTTGCCCCAGTTGTCACCTCCTTCCCCTCAGTTCACGCTCAAGTAAGGCAGTCACTTCTGTAGTACCAAATGGCCTTTTTCAATCTGTTGAATTTTTAAATGCTCCTGGACATGAAAGTGGAGTTTCGTAGACTGCTAAACACAACTAAGATGTATTTGTTCTTCTTAAGCATACTGGGGCAAGCTCTTGCGTGCCCTTGACCACACATAGTAAACAGCTGAGAAGTTTCATAATTCAGTGAATGAACTTTGGACAAGGGATCAGACTGGAGGTTCAGAAGTGATATCTTGGCTAGACGTGGGCTTGGTGTGATAGTGGTTCTTCATCCTGCACTGCAGCACTCACATGTTTGTGTTTGTCAGTTGTTAAAGGTGCAGCACATATAATTGTACACAGTTTATAATACTTGATTATAATTGATTATGTTTATGTTTCCTGTATTGCCTTACCTCAATCCCCAGTTTGGGGCTCAACTCCAGGACCCTGTGCATGCTGGGCAAGTACTCTACCACTGAGCTACATCTTCAGCCTTAGGCTTTGCCTTTATGATAACTTTTGAGTGTTCTCTTACTTACACATTTATAGCACTAGGCAGACAGCCCAGGATTAGAGTGTTTGCCCGCCATGTCCAAGGCCCTGGGATCGATCCCCAGCACTGAACAAAACAAACTCCAGACTATGAAAACACACCATATTGTGCGGCCCTGTACATTTCCTGTCTCCGGGTTGTGTCAAGAGACCACAGTGATCAGTGTTCTGTGCACACTGCTGTACTGATAGACACTCTCCTCTCACAGCTCCACCTCATGCACACTTTTGAGAAAGATTATCCATTCTTAGTGACACTTCAGTGATGTTGTGAGAATAGTTACCAAGTGGCTTCAAAATTAGCTTTTAAGGTGAGAATTGTTATGAAATTGTGTGTGTGTGTGTGATTTTGTTCATATATGCACTACAAACTGAAACATGAGTCTGTGTCCAGTAGACAGTTTGGCATTCCCCAGCTCCTCTCTGGGCATGTTCATGTTTGACCAACTAACTATTGACATTTTCATCTTACATTAAATTCATGTGAATGAACGAGAGATCTGTTATGGTGTCCAGAACACCTACAACATCAAGTAGTGGTTCCCTTTACACATAACTAGGGTGGTAAAACTGAAGGATAGAATGCATTGTCTTTCTACCTTTTTCTGTTTCCTGTCTCCTGGGTGTGGATTGTTTGAAAGGATAGCATGGCAACATAAATCCAGGGTCTTAATGAGAAACCACATTGATGCTGAGAAGCAAACAGATAACCTGAAGCCAGACAGTGAAATTTACATAGCCCTCCCTTGGTAGAGCCATCTCCCGCATTGCTGAGAGCGCAGTCTGTCAGTAGTTTGCTGTGTGTGGTAACCAGAAGCCAACCACTTTGTTTTAGTGCTCCAGCTCAGAACCTTCATCATAAGCTACAAGATGAAGTAATCCATCCTGTGACACATCACCAAAGGGGAGGGAGAAACAGTTCTCTTCCTTCAAACTTTGCCTTATTTCTCTGCTGTTTTGCATGCTGCCCCTTTGTAGCAAATCTTATTTGTGTGCTGCTTATATAGGTAAGTGATGGCACCGTTCTACTTGCAGAAAAACACTGGCACAACTCTGAGCATATAATCTTTTTGTACGAGATATATTTCAACCCTATAATTAAGTAATTACACCCGTTGAGACTAATGAAGTTTGTTACTCAGCCTGTTCGTCCCTCTCACTGGGAGGTACTGAATGTTCTAGTTTGTGTGGTCTACAAGGCAGGCCATGGCTTACAGTGACTTTGTGCAAACACAGACATGTATGATCCTCACTGCTATAAGACAGAAAGCCTTTTTTGTTTTCCTGATACTATGGACTGAAGGCTAGACAAAGAAAAACAGGGAGACTCTCAGGGAAAGTGGGCAGAAGCTAAACATGAATAAAGCCTGACAGGATGATGCTTGCTTAGCAGAGCTGAGTACCTTCACTCCGTGGAGTGTTTCTAAGTTGTTGCTTTACCCCTGAGGAGAAATTTCATTCATCTCCACTTGTGGTCTCATGGAAGAGCTAGCGGGCAGGGAGCTGTGGTTCCCATGAGCTCACAGTCATAAGGGAAACAGTTAACCACTCTGGGGCACGTCCTGCTAAGTGGTTACATTTGATAGGTTAAGGCTAGGAAACAAAGGTTCAGTGTGAATTGTGGATTGGCTTGTTATGAATGAGGGACCAATGGTGGCAGTTAGATCTGAGTTGTGGTGCCATCATGTTGATAAGTTAAAAGCAGAGATGGACAGTAATTAACTCAATACAAGCAGATTTTCTTAGGAACTATAATAGAGAGAATGAGTCATTATAGAATTGGGCACAACATCAAATACAGCACCAGCAAGTGAGCATTTCTAGGATAAGTGAGCCACTGGGTGTAAATGTAAGGGAGAGAACCCTCAGGGATACGGAAGGATCAGGGAAGATGAGAGTTGAAATCATTACCTTTGTAAGTTGCCTCACTGACTGCAAAGCCTGGCATTCAACACCGTGATATTTGCTGGATTACTTTCATAGTGAACCTCAACAGAGAGCCAAACTTGTGTCCCGTGTTCTCCCGCCTAGTGCAGATGGAGCGCACACACGTCCTGCCCACTCAGGTTTTCAGTTTATTGCCCATTGGCACACTTATTTTTAGGCTCAAAATAACATTTTTTTTTTTTTAACTTCTGTCTACGCAATGTATTTAGTTTTATGATTAGTAATTTCACATGAGGATCGGCTCAAAGAGCCTTTTTCTCGGCTTCCCAGGATATGCATTTTATTTAAAGAAGCATGGAAATAAAGTGTAGCCTTTTATAGACATTCATTCTGACGGTTAGATTCAGGACTGAAGATTTTGCCCTTTGGAAATGAATTGTTAGGTGTGCTTTGTGGCTTCTCAGGACTTAGCCAGTGTTGCCTCTGTGTCATGGAGGGACATTTGACATGCTCTGGGAACACTTACAGCTTCTGATGACTTCATTTTGAAGGCTTGGGAAATTGCCGAGGAGCGAAAGCAGGGCCTAGTCTCAGATTCTCGTTTGATTATTTGAAGACTTTTGTCATCTGCCATTTGTAGTAGTCTGATACTCATTTTAGAAGCTTTTTTTTCCTCATAGTTTTTACCCAAGTTAGTACTTTACGTGAGACATTTACCTTGATTTATACTCCTCAGTAAAGTTGGGTTTTACCTAGAATTTTGTCATATTGAATGGTTCCTCTAATGAAACGTATTACCAGAGGTACATTGTCTTCGTTTACCAGTGGGTCATGGACATCAATCACTTGATAGAGGAATTAGAAAATCACCAACCACCAGGCATGATGGGAGCATGAAGATGGATGATGCTCTTTCAATTGCCCTGGTAGGCCAAGGAGTCCTTCCATGTGCGCTGAGTTCATTTTCTTGCATACTGATGTAGAGCGGGAGAGTGCAGGAGCAGCTGATCACCACACCACAAAGTGCAGGAGAACATGGCATAAGATAAGCACAGGGGCTCTCTGCTCCTCCCTGTTCCAGAGACAGCCGCATCTTTTCGTGCAGTGCCAGCCTTGTCCCTTGACACGATGGTGAAGGTTGGAGTAAATGGATTTGGCCGTATTGGGCGCCTTCACGTCTGGCAAAGTGGAGATTGTTGCCATCAATGACCCCTTCATTGACCTCAACTACATGGTCTACATGTTCCAGTATGACTCTACCCACGGCAAGTTCTGCGGCACGGTCAAGGCTGAGAACAGGAAGCTTGTCATCAACGGGAAGGCCATCACCATCTTCCAGGAGCGAGATCCCGCTAACATCAAATGGGCTGATGCTGGTGCCGAGTATGTTGTGGAGTCCACTGGTGTCTTCACTACCATGGAGAAGGCCAGGGCCCACTTGAAGGGTGGAGCCAAAAGGGTCATCATCTCCGCCCCGTCTGCCGATGCCCCCATGTTTGTGATGGGCGTGAACCAGGAGAAGTATGACAACTCACTCAAAATTGTCAGCAATGCTTCCTGCACCACCAACTGCTTAGTCCCCTGGCCAAGGTCATCCATGACAACTTTGGCATTGTGGAAGGACTCATGAGCACAGTCCATGCCATCACTGCCACCCAGAAAACTGTGGATGGCCCCTCTGGAAAGCTGTGGCATGATGGCCGTGCGGCTGCCCAGAATATTATCCCTGCATCCACTGGTGCTGCCAAGGCTGTGGGCAACGTCATCCCAGAACTGAACGGGAAGCTCACTGGCATGGCCTTCCGTGTTCCCACGCCCAACGTGTCCGTCGTGGATCTGACACACCGACTGGAGAAACCCGCCAAGTATGATGACATCAAAAAGGTGGCGCAGCAGGCATCTGAGGGCCCACTGAAGGGTATCCTGGGCTACACTGAGGACCAGGTTGTCTCCTGCGACTTCAACAGCGACTCCCACTCTTCCACCTTTGATGCTGGGGATGGCATTGCCCTCAATGACAACTTTGTAAAGCTCATTTCCTGGTATGACAATGAATTTGGCTACAGCAACAGGGTGGTGGATCTCATGGCCTACATGGCGTCCAAGGAGTAAGAAGCCCTGGACCCCATTCCCCACCCCAGCAAGGACATGAGAGTAAGAGAGAGGCCCTCGGCTGCTGAGGAGTTCCTGTTCCAACTCTGCCCCTGACGCCGAGTATCTCCCCTCACAGTCTCCATCCTAGACCCCAGAATATTAGGAGGGGTCCAGGGAGCCCTACTCTCTTGAATACCATCAATAAAATTCACTGCAAAAAAAAAAAAAAAAAAAAAAAAAAGATAAGCACAGGGGAATGCAATGGAAATCAAATATGTAGCGAAGAGAAATACCCTAGGAGTATGATACGCCCAGGAAAATGCCACTGAGGTGTGGAAGAAGAGATTGCTTCCAATGCCATCATTTCAAAGATGTTGCTGCCTAGGAGGTCCCCTTCTGTCAGAGGTCTGGGGGAGGGGAATAGGGCAAAACAGAGAGGGAGGAAGGGGCAACGGAGGAAGTGAGGGGATAACAATCTGGATACAATCTGAATAAATTATAATATAAACAAATAAATATAAGATAAAAAGATATCATCAGAGCCCGTGATTCTTGAAGAGCTTATTATTGAGGAAGTGCAGTGTTACGGAAAGAGCTTGGACTATGGAGTCAGACTCTTCTGATTCACATGCTTTTCAACTCTGCTATTTATTTAATGTCTGTGCCGTCTGTGTTTATTATATTGCTTCCTGTCTTTGAACTTCAGTTTCCTCTCGTGTACCATCATAGGAGACTGATTATTTGAAGTGATCAAGTGGGGATTGCACTGCTAAAAGCACCTAACAGTATGTCTAGTGGCACCTAAGTGTCTTTCAGTGACTGTTAAGTCCATTTTCTTCCTTTTATCTCATTCATTCCAAAGTCCCTTGCATCCTGTTAGCCTGTTTAATGGACGCAGAGGAGAGGCTCCAGGTAAGAGGCAGTTGCAGTGGCTCATTCCTTATCTGACGAATGCTGACAGCTTGCTTTCTGGGGTTGAAATGCAGAGAGCAGCAGTTATTTGAGGAGGCATTTCCTAAGTGGAGTGAGTTAGAGTGTAGAAATGAACGGGCGTCTTAGGAGGAGGGCAGAGCGATTAACCTGGTTTCCACCCTGTGTAATTTCTGAAAACAAATTATGGAGGACAAATTGATTATTCTTTTCTGCAACAAATTATTCTCATCCTTAGGCATGTACAGTTGTCCCTCCATGGCTTTGGACTTTCACATCTTTAGACTCAGTGAACCTCAGATTGAAGTATTAAAAAAAAAAAAAGTCTTGCAACTGTGCTAACCATGTACAGACTTTTTTCACTGTTATTCCCAAACAATGACAGCGTAACAACTGTTCCCATAGCACTTTGATTGTGTTACTTGTTATAAATAACCTGACGACCATTTAAAGTGCATGGGAGGCTGTGCTAAGTTGGATACAGATATTAGACTCAGTTTGTGAGCTGTTGGCCCTTGACTTGTAGATTCTAATATTCCTGTGATTGCTAGCAACAATCCTCACTAGATGCCAGAGACTAGGGGCGGATTGTACCCATAACTGGATCCTACTTGAGTTTTTACTGTTGTTTCTTTAAGAAATTTGGTACACTGCAGAGGCCAGTGGGCATGGCAGTAACAGAAAAACAAAACAGAACAAAACCCTGCTGCGCCCACCTGCATACATACATGCGTGCGTGCATGCGTGTGTATGTGTGTGTGTGTGTATTTGTGTCATAAAAGACCCAGAAGGTGCATAGAATATGCATGTCTGTGAATACTGAATCACTTAGCTCTTTGATCCCAGCTGGTATTTGATCCTAGCTGATGCCTTTGCTACTGTATTGACTAACTTGGTGTCTTTCCTTCTATCAGTTTGATAAAGGTTACGCTTACAATATTCGTCACAGCTTTGGGAAGGAAGGCAAGAGGACAGACTATACACCTTTCAGTTGCATGAAGATTATCCTAACCAATCCGCCAGGCCAAGGGGATTATCATGGTAAGTGTTTGTGCTGGATGCTGGTGAGTGGCCTTTGTTACTCCTGTCAGTCATCAGAGTCAGGTTAGAGCACCATTGCTCTGCCAGTGGCTTGGTTCATCTTCTTACTGAGCTCCCTCGGCCTTGCTCAGCTTGTGCTGGGGTAGGCTGCCCAGCTCTCTCTCATCTGCTGCCCTCTGGTGTGTGTTCTGCAAGGGCCTTAAGAGAGACAGAAGTGCTCTAGAGCTGTGTGATGTGGGAGATCTTTAGTTTCAGAATAGTGCATTTTGTTAATGTTCAAATAGCTTTGTGCTGAGGAACAGTATAGTTTTCTTCCTTCAACTGTCATCTGATTAACAGAGATCAGGTAAGCAGTTTGATAAGTCGTAGTGTCAAGTATATATATCAGTTTGCCTGAGTTGTTCACACACACACACACACACACACACACACACACACACACACACACACACACTAAATTGTTTCTCCACTCAGCAACTTATTTTCTAAATTAATTCTATCCTCACATCTTTAAAAGCTCCCCATTTTGTCTGGTATATCAGGGAATGGTTGACAGGTTTTATTAGTAACCTTTCTAGTTTGCCAAAGCTTGCCATAACTAGATGTCAGTTTTTTGTTTTGTTTTAGAATCTTAAATGAACTGTTGTAAAAAGATCCCATACTTTTAAGCTGTTAAAAATTGGGCAATCACAAACAATATTTTTAGAAAAACTCCCTGTGTTCAGAGCATTCAAAAATGCATGTAGATGGGGCTGGAGAGGTGGCTCAGCAGTTACAAATATTGTGTGTTCTTACAGAACACCCAGGTTTGGTTCCCAGCACACATTTCTTGATGTAACTCCAGCTCCCTGGTGTTTGGTGCCCTTTCTGGCCTCCAGGGGCAATTGTGCCAATACACATGTGCTGTAAGCTAAATGCACAACTATGACGTCATGAGAGTTGATATCTTAGTTATCTAAGACTACCAGCAGTCACTGTGCTCAGTGCACACACATTAGATGGGCTCACACCCTAAGATTCCTAATACACTACTCAAGATACCGCACAGGTGAACACTGGTGTAAAATTGCACTTGGGTATTTCTGAACTTGGGTAATTGAAACCACGGAAAATCAGAGAAAGTAAACCTGTACAGATCTTCACAGATGCTTAGTTTGCTCACTTACTGTTTGCTTCACACTTTTCCCGCCCTCCTTCTCTCCCTTTTAAACAAATCAGCTGTTCTAGATCTACATTAGGTTCACAGCATAGCTGAACAGGAAGTCAGTGCTGCCGTGCGCCCTCACCCTCACATGATGACTTCCTCCATCCTCAGCATCTTGTGGTTCAGTGAATGGCTGGGACATGCTGTTATTGCCCAAAGCTGAGATTAGGGTTCACTCTTGGTGTCTGTAGTCTATGGGTGTGGACAAATTTATAAGGCCATATCTATTGTAGAAAATCATTTTACTGCTTGATGATTTCCTGTGTGTTCCTCCTTTCCCCAACCTCTGACAGCCACATCTTTTGACTTTTTAGACATTATTATATTTGTTTTATATTTATTTTCGAAATACTTTGTCTATAGAAAATATGAAAAATACATAAAAATGTACTCATTATCTCACATTTAAACACAATTACTATTAACATCCCCTTTCTCTTGGGTCTAGATAGCTACCTCTTAACTGTTTGCCTCCCATTTTAAAGCTTGTCATTGTTTTATGATGTTTCATGTTACTAACTAGTCTTTGAAACATTATTTAATTTGTTAGATAATATGTCCTTTGAAAGTGATTTTTAAAATCATTACCCTGCTTTTGGGCAATTGATTTTATCTATGGTTGTGTTGATATATGTATGTGTGACTGTTATGTATCCTTATGTGCATGTGTATGTGCAGATGTGTGGCCATGTGTGTGCCGGTGGAGGCTGAAATGCAGTGTTAGGTGCCTTTCTCTATTGCTCTCCACCTTAGTTTTTGAGACAGAGCCTCTCATGGAAGCTGGTCCTGCTTTTTCAGCTGGGCTGGAGGCCACCACTCTGAGCTTCCTAGTGGAGGCTGGGGATCTGAGCTCATGCCCTTATGCATGCAGAACGTCTCCCTAGCCCGTCTTTCCTTCCTTCCTTCCTTCCTTCCTTCCTTCCTTCCTTCCTTCCTTCCTTTCTTCTTTTTCCTTCCTTCCTTCCTTTCTTTGGTTTGTTCATTTTTTTATCTGTCTTTCTTACTGAGTCAAAATTTTCCATTGTCTAGGTACAGCACAGATTTTTTTTTTCACCTATTAAAGAACATCTTAATTGCTTCCAAACTGTATATAAGAGCCTAGCTGCTGTGAATGCATGTGGCACGAACTGTGGTCTATTTTCTGTAGGTTCCATGGCTACCACTTAGAGTGTGTATTCTGTTTCTTCTGGGTGTAATACTTTGTAGATTTGTTACATGCATTTCAGTATAATTAGTTTAATCTGAGGCTTTTTTGTTGGTTTTGGGGTTTGGTGATCTATCTAGAATGGGGAATCAGAATTATTATTTTATTATGACTTACTTGGCCCTTTATGTTCATCAGTGTTTGTTTTATGAAATTGGAAGCCTCAACATTTGGTGGATATATATTTACAATTTTATCTTCTTGGTGAGTTGTTCCCTTTGTTAATATGTAGTGACCTCACATCTCTTCTGACTAATTCTGGAGTTGATGTGTACTTTTTCAGACAACAGAATAGCTGAGATAGCTTGTTTTCTATTTCTGTTTGTTTGATAGATGTTTTCCATCATAGGACTCACAGTATATGTACCAGTAAGACGTGCATCTTGGGGACAACAGAAAGGAAACCTTAATTTCTGTAGTATTTTTAATCTGTAGCGTTAGCAATGTTTAGGATATCTGCTCTGCTTTAACACCTGTTCTTGCATGCTGCCTTTTTCTAGCATGTGAGCCGTCGTGTTTTAAGCCTGGTCTCTTCGTTCCAGCATCCTTGCTGCTATAACTCCGCTGCTTGTTAAGCATCTTCACATCGAACTTCTCCAGTGCTTTACTGGGTTCCTCTCCTTGAATGAGATTCACTTCTGGATATGAAGCAATGTCCCCAAGAACGTCAGGCTATAGTAGAGCAGGCAAGAGTTCTGTCAGGTGGTTTCTTTTGAGAACAGAATGTTCTCTTGTAACTACCTCTCCCTTCCTGCTTCAGAAGCTAGGCTTATTATTCATTTGTATTCACGTGACAAGCACTGAAATGCTGCTAGATTCTGGATGTACAACTCACAGAGTGTTAGAGTTGTCCTCACCCCATCCCTGCCCCCAAGCATCTCTTTGCTGTGTTCATACTGAGGCTCCAACCATGCATCAGTGAGTTGGGTTTTCTCAATGGCACTAACTGGGAGGGAGGGTCTGCTGACTCATTTCTTCTGTAGTCACGTATGAATCTCTGCATTTACTTACTTCTCAGAATTAGCCTTGAGACCCTATCTCTTTGTTGTTGTTTTTTCAGTTTAATTCCTTCCCCTTTATTTCAGGTGGAGAAGTGACTTCTAAACTCACTAGATGCTCAACCAGAAACTGGAAATGTGTTTGTTTTTGTTTTGTTATTTGTAAAATTATTTAGTCCCCTGCTTTGATTTTGTTTCACCACCTGATGCTACCTAAACTAGTTGACCAACTAGTTAGGAGTCTATGTAGGTCCAACTGCATTCTGCTCTATCTCTGGTCTACCTCAAACAACTTCATCTCTCTCTGGCTTTTCAACACTGGTGCTAGCTGTGGGTGCACTCACCATCTTTGGTCATGTATGTTCAGTCCTGAAGATCGTTCTCTTTGAACAGTGGGAACAGAGAATGTGTCTAGCAGCTGTAAGAATAACACCAGCTTGCCAAGTGCTGCTTTACTTCCTCCAAGTACTTTTGAGTGAGCGTATCTTGAAAGGAACTTTGTCTTTTCTTCAGTTTCTTTTTTTTTTTTTTTTTTTGGTTTGCAGGGAGGGGTGGTTCAAGACAGGGTTTCTCTGTGTAGCCTTGGCTGTCCTGGACTTGCTTTGTAGACCAGGCTGGCCTCGAACTCATAGATATCCGCTTGTCTCTGCCTCCCAAGTGCTGGGATTAAAAGCGTGAGCCAGTATTGCCTGGCTTCTTTAGTTTTTTCTTGGCTTTACTTTTCAGAGTACACAATTCTGTTCATCATGTCAAGTATAATTTGTGCAATTCCATCCAGTCAGTATCATTTTTTATTCACCTTAATTATTCTGTAAATAACCAATAATTCTCATGTGGACCATCATTTTATTCGAATTGGAATTTTGTTCTATTTTCACTACTGCATTTTTTGAGAATAATGACAATAGCTAACATGTTTTCAGTGCTCGTTGTGTGTGTCCGGAACATAGCAAAGTTTTGTTTTATAGGAAATTTGTGAGATGACTACTATTATTACCCCTTTTGAGGGGACATGAAGCTGATAGAACATTTGTCTGTGGTCAGTTGATATTTCAAACCAAGGCAATGCTTCAAGACTAGGATCTTTTAAAAAATTCAATACAGTATTTTTATTCTTTGAGAGTTTCATACATGTTGCCACATGTTTTGATCATATTTAATCCCCACCATTCCCCCTAACTACTCTCAGACCAACCCCTCCTCTCCTCACAACTTCATCTCCCTGGCTTTTGTTTTAAATAATTTACTGTGTTCCATTCATACAGCTCATATAGTCAGTGTTGTGTGGAGCCACCCACAGGAGCACAGTCTACCCACTAGGAAGGCCAGACCCTTTACTATCTATTACACATTTTCTCAAAATGCTTCCTGTACCAAAATGCATTTGTTTAAGTCTGAGTAAAGGATATGCTATAAATTTTGCAGTTTTCAGAATTCCATAGTTTATAGAGATCTCTAGTGTGGCAGTACAGGCTTTATTTATAGTTAAGATGTTTGGTAAATGCATTTGTTTGGCTTCCTGGCCCCTTTCCTTAGTTTTTGCATCCCCTGATTTCCACTGACTTCATATACAATGTGCAGTCACTCCCAGTTGGCTTGTAGATGTATTGCTCTGCTTACAGTCTCTGTTCTCCTTCATGCAAGTTCTAGTCCATTCTTTTGTTTTGTTCATGATGATGCAAATACATGGTGTGTAGCATTTCTCTGAAACAATTCCTTTTTTTTTCTAAAGTATTTTTCATATATTTTTAAGATGATTTCCCTTGAAGTGAAATATTGGAATATTTTTGGTACAAATTATGATACTAAGATAAATGCTATAATATTTTGCTTACTTTTAAAAATATTTTTATTATGTTTCTTTTTAACATATATATTTATATTATTACACATGAATAAAATAAACTACATACAGCAGGAAGAAACATGAGACAATCAAGAATTATATAAATGTTACATTCATAGTGATTTTGGCTATTTGTATTTGGCAAAATTGAAGTAAACATCTTTCCTATCTTGTTGGGTCTAAATTTATTAATGGAGATTGATATCTATCATATCTCATCTCTATTAACTTAAAATGTTTCTTTATGAAAACATTTATAAAACAGAATAACCTGATGGGGATTTGGTGCAAAGACAAATTGAACATTAATTTTATCTCTCTTTTTAAAATATTTTATTAATTTATTCATATTACATCTAAATTGTTATTCCATCCCTTGTATCCTCCCATCCTCTCTCCCTCCTGCTTTCCCCCTACTCCCCTATCCTATGACTGTGACTGAGGGGGACCTCCTCCCCCTGTGTATGCTCATAGGGTATCAAGTGTCTTCTTGGTAGCCTGCTGTCCTTCCTCTAAGTGCTATCAGGCTTCCCCATCTAGGGAATGTGGTCAAATATGGGGCACCAGAGTTCATGTGAAAGTCAGTCCCCACTCTCCACTCAGCTGTGGAGAATGTCCTGTCCATTGGCTAGATCTGGGTAGGGATTCGAAGTTTACCGCATGTATTGTCCTTGGATGGTGCCATAGTTTGAGCAGGACCCCTGGGCCCTGATCCACCAGTCATAATGTTCTTCTTGTAGGTTTCTAGGACCCTCTGGATCCTTCTATTTCCCCATTCTCCCATGCTTCTCTCACCTAAAGTCTCAATAGGATGTCCTTCCCTCTGTCCCAGTTTCCTGGTAAGTGAAGACTTTCATGGGTCATGGCCCTTGGGCTAGTGTCCAGATGTAAGTGAGCATATACCATTTGAGTCTTTCTGCTTCTGGGTTAACTCACTAATTATGATCATTTCTAGTTTAATCCATTTGTCCACAAATTTCGGGAATTCCTTGTTTTTAATAGCTGAGTAGTATTCCATGGTATAAATGTACCACAGTTACTTTATTCATTCTTCTACTGAGGGACACTTAGGCTGTCTGAAACAATTCCTAATGATACCTCAAAGCTTATGTGGGTTCTGGGCTTCATGAGATCAGTGTCGAATTTATGTCTGAATCCTATGTTCTTCTGAATCCTGTGTTTTTCTGGGTTGAATATTTTATTCCTATTATCTATACCCCCTCTTCTATGTCTTTAGTGCAAAGTTTTTAGATTACATAAATGTGAGAGTATGTAACTTTTTGGTAACTCTTATGGCTACTTGCTGATTTTCTGTTTTGGTGAGAGAGCATCAAGGTTAGAACTGTTTCCTTCCTCCTAGTGAACGGCCGTGCAAGCCTGAGAGTGCTACACTGCCTTAAGTAACTCTTGAGCTGGCAGTACCCTGATAACAGAGCAGCTAAATTCTTGTTTAGAGAGAGAGGAAAGCTGTCCTACCATGGACAATTGACTTTTTATTAATAAGCTGTTAGGCAGTTAGGGGCACTTCGGCAACTGCTCGAGTGTGGTGCTGTGCTGGATCCTGGTAGATAACTGTGTTGTGCCGCCTTGTGCTTTGTTGTCAGGGTGCCCATTCCGTCACAGTGATGCAGAGCTGCTGAAGCAGAAGATGCAATCCTACAAGATCCCTGCCTCGGGCATCAGCCAGGTAGGTCCAAGTCGGCTCAGGGTCCTCAGCGATTCGGCCTCAGCCATATCCTCTCGGATTTCCTTACAGAAGTAATGCTGTGTAGTGTAGTATCAGGGCTCACAGCCAGCGTCCTGACTTCTCAGGTTCCTGGTCCTTGGAAAGTCCTGTTCTTCCATCTGCTGTGCTATAGTTTTAGTTCTCTTGGTAGTAAACGAGCATAGAAATCCCACCCCCACAACTGCTTTTCTTCATCAATTGAGGGCCTCGTTTAAAAACAAATGTTTAATGTATTGAGGTTTATTAATGAACCTGAAAACTCATGGCAGAGTATTTCATTTTAGACAATCCTTTCTGAGGGAATGATAGCATACTGTGCAGTCCATGAATGTTCTGGTAGGCATCAGCTGTCGCTTGGTTTAATATGTACATCTGATGGTAGCTTATTAGGTTGAATGATTTTTTTTAAATACTTTGTTTTGTTAAGAATTAAAGTTAAAAAATGCACAATTTGTAAATAAAATATTTAAGAGAGTACATCTTTTAATAAGTTGACTTTTAAAAAGTACCATGCTATTGTTAGGACAGTTGTCTGCAGTGGGGTTCTGACTCACCTTGGATTCTGCGCCAGCTGAAGGAGCCTCTCCTTCCTGGCCCCAGAAGAAGCTAGGACATCAATGTTATTGCCCATTCTTAGACAGTTCAAACATCAGTGTGTAAGAAAGCCCTACTCTCCAAAGTTTAGATTGAGTCTGATTAGTTCAGCTTGTCTTGTCAGGTTCTGAGTACTTACTGTAGGCAAGGAGGAAGCCCGCAGGCGGTCTGCAGTCTGAAAAGCACCTTCTGAAGAGTTGATCACGGGATGAGGACTAATAGAAAATCAGGAATTGGAGGCAAGAATGCATGAATAGAAGGCAGGAGTGCGTAAGGCCAGTGGCATTCAAGCTAGTGATGAGGATAGAACCAGTACATAGGAAGTGATGGACCACTTAGAAGAAGTAGTTGGCTTGGGGGTTGAGTCTTAGAGCTAAAGAAATTAGAATGGCAGAGAGAAAGTGGTTTTATAGCTAATTAGAGAAGCTAGGACAGCATTTTCCATTACAGTAATGAGATTGGGAAGACTACTAGAAAGCCAAGGAGTCCTGTGTGTGCCAAGCCACGATAACTAGTGGGCTGGTGGCGGTGGCTGAAGGTGAAGTCAGCTCTTCTGAGGCCAAAGTTTTGTCATTGCTGTTTTCTATTCTAATCCTACTTTAGCTGAGAACTGGTTGTCTGGAATATGTTATGGGGGAAGGGTAGAGGAACAAAAGCCAAAACAGATGCTGGTTACTACTGTCAAGGTTAAGAGGAAGTGGGATTAATAAAGTCTGAACAGAAATAGGAGCAGGATTAGGCTTCTCTAGAGTAATGCATCTTACACAATGAACCCCTCTGTCTCTGTCTCTGTCTCTGTCTCTGTCTCTGTCTCTGTCTCTGTCTCTGTCTCTGTCTCTGTCTCTGTCTCTGTCTCTCTCTCTCTGTCTCTGTCTCTGTCTCTGTCTCTGTCTCTCTCTCTCTCTCTCTCTCTCTCTCATATGGGATTTATTAGAATGAGTTATAGGCTATGGTATAGCTAATCCAACAATGGTTGGCTGTGAACAGAAGTTCCAAGAATCCAGTAGTTGCTCAGTCAACGTGGCTAGACATCTCATCTGGTCTTTGGTATAGACTGGAATCCTGAAGACGTAGGCTGTAATGCCAGTGAAGGAATGGACTTGCTAGCTAGGTGAGAGCAAGTGTCCTCCTTCCATATCCTTATAGAGGCTCCCAGCAGAAGGCATAGTCCCGATTAGTGGTGAAATTTTCCAGATCAAAAGATCCGGATTAAAGGTGTGTCTTCTTACCTCCAAGATTCCAATTAGAAGTAGATCTTCCTACTTCAAATTAAGCAAAAACAAAACAAAACAAAAAACAAACAAACTCCTCAGAGCCTATGGCCTCCATATTTGGGTTTTAGTTAGTTCCATATGTAGACGAGTTGACAACCAAGAATAATCATCACAGGGAGGAAATACATCTGAGAAGATAGTTTCACAAAATACCTTGTAAGGAAGAGCTTTGTAAAGGAGTTTGAGCAGAGATTGTTTAAAGTAGCGTCTGCATGTGCTGAGTGAGTTACTTATTATTGGTGTCAGTAGAGGAGTCAATGTAATGGTGGAAACCAAAAGCAAGAATATATTTGTTTAAAAGATAATGAAGAAAAGTGAATTTGGGTGACTGAGAGTATGTTCTAATAAAGAGGTTTTCAGGTTAAGTGTATGGTTAAGGGGATGATTTATTTAAGCATTTAAAAATAAAGAAGGGGCCAGGTCCCACCCTACCTGCAGCTATCAACAAGTCCCTTCTGCACTGTCAGTCCACGCATCCACACTCTGCATTTCCTCCTCCAGATTCTAGCACTGTGAATCTCCCGGATCTCCCACCACCACTCATGCCTTTTCTGAAGCCTACCAGTCTTAGCCTGGTTTCACACTCCGCCTAGTCTGGCCATCTGGCCTCTACCAGGACCCACCCTACCTGCAACTATTGACAACCATTGTTTCAAACCACCCCATCTAGCTAGACTTCCCACGTTCTCCTCCAGGCTCTAGCCTGTGAGCATCCTTGGGCTTCCCGTTGATGCCTTCTCCACAATTTATTAAGTCTAGCCTGGATCCCACAAAGAGTACCCCAGCCTAGTGTAGGCACCTGCTCCTGCAGCACAAACAATTTCTAGGCTTAGGACAGGATCCTCTCAAACCCCTACCCACCCACCCAAAGGAACCTCTGACACCATATCCAACTTGTCCACCCAGCCAAATCTACCCTGACCCTCTAGGCTTAAGCCAGGAAGCACATCCTGTATTCCAGCGCAGTCTTTTTTCCATGTGACTTAGGCCCAACACATCCACAGCTCTTCTCTCCAGCCTAAACCTGCTTTGTTTCTGTCAGACTCAGATGCAAAAATACCAGCAATATGAAGTATCAATCCAATATCTTCTCTCCAAAATCTGCCAGTACTATAGAAATGTTTGCTGATAAGAATTAACTACTGAGCCCCAGGACCAAAGATTTAAAAGGACAATCATAAACTTCATCAAGGAAATCAAGAAGCTTAAAGAAGACACAAAGAAACAGCTTAATGGAATTAAGGAGAAAGAGTTTAGGGAGAAGAACTGCCTGAGTCATGCCCAAGAAAACACAAACATAAGGCTGATGGACATGAAGGCAATCACTTGCCAAGGAATCTAATGAGGACATAGAAACACCGAGGAGGACTCACGCTGACATGAAGATAGAATTGAAAAACCCAGTAACTCAACTAGAAAACTCAAAGGAAACCCTTACAAGTAGAATGAATGAATCAAATAGAAGATGGAGTATCAGACCTTAAAGATTAGTAGAGCCTTGACCAAACAATCAAGAAATGTGAAAATATTCTACAACACAGGAGAGGAATACACAGGCAGTATAGAACACTGGAAAACAAACTCCTAGGATTACAGGCATAGATGAAGGAGAAGAATCCCAAGCCAATGACATAGGTGAGTTTTTTTCAGTAGATCATAGAAGAAAATGTCCCCAAACTAAGGAAAGACACACCCACATAGATACAAGAAATTCAGATACTACCCAGCCATTAAAAACAAGGAAATCTTGAATTTTGCAGGCAAATGGATGGAACTAGAAAAGATCATCCTGAGTGAGGTAACCTAGATCCAGAAAGACATGCATGGTGTATACTCACTCATGAGCAGATATAGCTACATAATACAAGACAACCACACTACAATACACAGACCTAAAGAAGCTAAATAACAAGGAGGTCCCTAGGGAGGATGCTTGATTCCCATTCAGAAGGACAAATAAAATGGACACCGGAAGAAGTTGAAGAGAAGGAACAAGATGGGAGCCTACCATAGAGGTCCTCTGAAAGACTCCACCCGGCAGGAGATCCAAGCAGATGCTGAGACACACAGCTAAACTTTGTGGTGGAGTGCAAGGAGTCTTGTGGACGAGTTGGGAGATAAAGGGCCTGGAGGGGACAGGAGCTCCACAAGGAGACTAATGGAAACAACAAATCTGGGCCCAGGGGTGGGACCTGTAGAGACTGATGCACCAACCAAGGATTGTGCATGGTGGGGACCTAGAACCCCTGCTCAGATGTAGTCAATAGGCAGCACCGTCTCCTTGTGGGTCCCAGAATATGGGGAGGAGGGGCTACCTGTGGCACATGGACTCTGGTGTACACTTGTTGATCACTTTCCCCTGGCCTTGCCAGGTCATAGAGGAAGAGAATGCAGGGAGTACAGATGAGACTTGATAGGGTGAGGTCACGTGATAAGGGAGGAGGGCTTCCCCCTTTCTGAGAATGGAGGGGGGGGGGGGAGGGGGTGGGAATGAGGGAGGGAGCTACAATCAGGATATAAAGTGATTGACTTTTTTTTATAAAAAATTAAAATTAAAAAAATTTACAGAATGCCAAATGCAGAAGAATGAAATTAAACCCATATCTATCACCTTGTTTAAAAACAAAACAAAACTCTAGCTCTGAATGGATGACAGACCTAACTGAAACTGTTAGGAACGAACATACACCTATGTGATAAAGGGGTAGGAAAGGACTCCATTTGCCCAAAAATCAAGGTGAAGATCCCCAAATGAGATGTCATAAAGCTGAAAAGCTTCTGCATAGCTAAAGAAACAATCAGCCACGTAAAGAAGAAGCCTATAGAATGGAAGAATATTTGCCATCTATATATCTGACAGGATTAATATTCAGAATATATAAAGAACTCAAAAAAGGCAGAGTTTAAAATGGCCTTGGACCTGAACAGGGAGTTCTCAAAAAATGAGAAAAAAAAAAATGGTTTAGAGAAATCTCAAGAAAATATTCATCTTCCATGGCAATTATGTATGCATAAATCAAAATATCTTTGAGATTTCATCTTACCCCAATCAGAATGGGCAAAGATCAACAAAAAAAGTTGACAACAAATGCTGGAGGGAATGGCCTTCATTCACTGTTGGTAGGATTGCAAACTCGAGCAAACTGCAGCCACTATAGACGTCACTGTGGAGAAGTCCCCAAAAGCTAAAAATAAACCCACTACATGACCTCGCTATACCACTGCTTGGCAAATACCCAAAGGACTTAACATCTTATTCCGTGGATACAGCTCAGCCATGTTCATTGCTGCTCTATTTACAATAGCTAGGAAATAGAAACAATGTGTGTGCTTCAGCTGATGAAAGGGTAATGAAGATGTGGCATGTTTACACTGGGAATACTATTTAGCAATATGGGAAAATGAAATATTAAACTTGGCAGGTAAATGGATACAGGTAGGAAATGTCATATTGATCGAGGCAATCCAGACCCAGAAAGACAAACATTCTTTCTCATTGGAGACTCTTAGCTCCAAATCTTCAGATGTGAGTACATATCCTGGAGTAACTGCAGCAAGCAGAAAAGTAGAAAGAGACCAATATTGGGGTGGGGAGGTTGGAGAGCAACAGACACGATAATTATAGTGCACAGTTGACCTGAGCAGTGAAGTTGGTGAAAAGGGGTCTCTTTAAAGAGTGGGGAGGGAGGTTAATACAGAACTAGGGAGGAGGGTAAAGGTGACTCTCAGGGTACAAGTCAACTGATTGGAAAAATGGGAAAATGAATGCTCTATACAGAAGAAAGAGATAATAAGGATTTCTGAAATATTAATCTATAGAATTCTATATATAAATATACATATATGGTTTAAATGAATGTTTTTCATCTGGCCTGACAGTGTTCCCTCCAAGAGCCAAAGATCACCTAAACAAACAAACAAAAAAAACCAAACCAAACCAAAACAAAACAAAACACCAAAACCCAAACCAAACCAAAACAAAAAAACTCCAGATGTGTGAAATTCTCTGTAGAGTTGCTGAAGACACCATGCCTTTTAGAAGCATAGCTTGGAAGCCCATGAGCTGGAACTGAACTGAATGCCTCCTCCCTGAGAAATAGCTTTCATGGTACCTCTGGGTACCATGCAGACTTCTAGACGATAGAAACAGCCAAAAGTCCTAACCAGCTAGGATGGCCTTCATACCTTGGGGGTTGCCAAAAGCTCTCGAATTAGACTTAAAACACACTCAGCAAGAGGGAAACCATCCTGGTCCTGGAACTGTAGCCAACAATTCAGTCATGAATCCTGCAGGAGACTCCACTTTTCAGAGGACCAACTCTTCATTTTCATTTTATTGATCCTTTGTAGTGTTTGTTTGTTTCTATTTTATTAGTTTCAGCCCTGATTTTGATGATTTTTTCCCCCATCTACTGTTTTAGGGTATTCATTGATCTTGTTTTTCCGGATTTTCAGGTGTCTTACTGAGTTATTGCCGAGAGAACTCGCATTTTCATAGTTTCCTCACAGGGCTTCTTTCATGTGTCCCACGGATCTCAATGTATTGTGTTTTCACTTACATTCATTTGGGGAAGCTTCTGATTTCCTTCTTGATTTCTTCCTTGACCCAATTACCCAAGTGTGTTATCTAGTTTTCATGAGTCTGTGTACTTTTATTTTCAATGTTACCCAGTTTTACTCCTTTTGATCGGAGAGAATGTGGGATGTTATTTTATTTTTCCCGAATTTCTTGAGACTTGTTTTGTGGTGCTTTGGAGAAGGTTTCATGGACTGCTGAGAAGAATGTATATTCTGTGCTTGTGTGGAATGTCCTGTAGATTTCCATTTGGCTTAACACGTTAGCCTTTTCTGTGTTTCTGTTCTGTCTTGAACTCAGGGTTGATGTGCAGTGGGATATTAAACTGATCCCAGCTCAGCTAGGCCCAGGTTCAGTTTCTAAGCACAGGAGCAAACCGATACTTACAACGTTTTTGCAGAAGACTCTCAGAAGTCTGGGGAAGGCACACATGGTGCTACAGGGTGTTACTTAGGTGGCTTCACAGCGGTAGTGTGCAGTGCCATGTGAAGGAGGTGCCTTTTTTATTAAAATAAATTGCATTAACATACACTTAGTCATTTTAAGTTGCATAATTCATATATTCATTGTATTCACAAGTTTGTGAATCAACACCTCTGTCAAGTTTCTAATCTTTATGTCACCTTGAAAGGAAACTTAGCATTTGTTAGTCTGTTTATTAATGTCTTGATAATATAATTTTCTGGAAACAGATGTATTCTTTTGTTTCATATGTCTCTAATGTTATATCTAGAAGTCTATTGCCAGAATTAAGATCATGAAGACTGATACTTAGATTTTTCTGTATCCGCTTTATAGTTTTGGCTTTTAAATTTGGGTCTTTAATCTGTTTTGAGTTAATTTTTGCATACAATGTTATGTTGAGAGTTGTATTTGTGTGTTGTTGTTCAATTTTTCAAATCCTAGTCTTTAAAGACATGGCTTGTCAATTGTTAGTCTTCCACGTATGATGAAAGTAAAGTATAGCCAGAGATGTCGCTTAGGGGTAGAGTGCCCAAGATGACAGGGTAAACTGGATGTCGGTGTGTATACGGTGATTTCTGGACTATTAGCTGCATTATTTTGGTCTATATGCCTGTCTTGATATTAGCGCTATAGTTTGGATATCACAGCTTTGTGCTGAGTTTTGAACCCAGAATTATGAATTCTTCTATTCCTCTGTTCCTCCTTTTAAATGTTGCTTGGCTATTTGGAACCTGCTGTAATTTCCCCTACACTTCAGGATCAGCTCTAGAGCTTTGATGCTTACACTCAGTGTGCCTGGGGAGAAATGCACATTGCCTGCCAGTTCCTGCCATAGGACATCTTTCCTTTCCTTAGTTCCATCAGTTTTTTCTTGTGTTTTACACTCCCCAGCAGACATGATTTTGCTCTAAATGCATTCCTGGTACCTTATAATAGAAATGCTTTCTTCTTTCTCTGGCCATTTATTACTGATGTTAGATAGACAACTGGTTTTCATTCATGTATCTGCCAGCATTGTTAGATTAATTTATTGTGGTCGGTTTTTATGGATTCTGTAAGAACTGGTCTTCTGAGAATAGATGGAATATTACATCCTTTCTATCTGGACGCCTTGTATTTCTTGTGTAGTTGCCTTTTCTGCTAGAATTTCCAGTACTGAGCTGAATAGCAATGGAAAGGCAAGTACCTTGATCTTGTTGCTACTGGCAAGGAACAGCTTTCAGTTTTTAACTGTGGGTGTTCATAGTACCCTTTATTATTTTAAGTAAATCCCTCCTACTCCTAGCTTAAAGGAGTTTTTGTTTGAATCTTCAGAAAACATTGGCTGTATCGGGTGCCTTTTCCACATCAACTGAGGTAAATTGCATACTTTGGTTTTGCTTCACTTTATTAAGGTTCTGTATTACAATTGACTTTCATGTTTTGAACCACTTAGTATCACTACAGCGGGACTTGATCGTGACTCTAATCCTTGTAAGTGTGCTTCTGGAGTTGACTGACTAGTGTTTTGATTTTGTTGACTCTTTTCAGTATCAGGGACTAAGCCTAGAGCCTCCTTGCTCATAACAGACAAGCACTCACCACTGAACTGTAACCACAGCCCAGACTTGCTAGTGTTTTATTGAGGGTTTTTGTATATACATTCATAAAGGATCTCCATGATACCTTTGTTTAAAGATTTTTTATGTTTGCTAGGAGGTTTTTAGATTTTGATTTGATACCTTGCTTGTTATAGTTTATTCTGATAACCTATCTCTTGGATTGGTTTTGACAATTTATATTTTTCTAAGAAGTTTTTTATTTTATCTAAGATGTATGTAACATTCACTTAGTTGCAATGTTTTGTTTGTTATGAGATTTTATTGGTTTCTTTTACTTTTTTGAATATGTTTAAGGTATGCCTGTGTTGCTTGTGGCTAGTGTGTACTCCTCCTGTGAGTAAGTCCTACTTTCTTGCTTCTTTGCATGTTTCATACTAATTTTCAGGAAACTAGAGAATGTGAGTATGAAGGAGGCTAACTATAGAAGCCCACTTTCTTTTGTGTGACCTGTGCTGACAGCCTGTATAGAGGTGTTACTACCTGTAGTACGTATGACTGACTGGCATGGGCTGACGAGCTGCTGAGTTACTGATTTCTCCAATTTTGCATGTGTCAAAAGGCAGAACATTACTAAAGCCACTCCTGAGAGGCAGTGTGCATCTACTCATTTCTCTTGTGTAACTGTCACCCATCAAACCAACAGCGTTACAGTGCTATCCCTGTGTGTGTAGCTCTCAAGCCATTGGTGTCCGCGCTAATATACTACTGTCTGTGCATTAACAACACCACCAGAAATTCATGCAAAAAGCACTGTAAAATAGCTTAGTTGTATTTTAGGTTAGTTAAATGCTAGAAGTGATTACACTGATTTCTTACACTGATAATATTTTGACATTTGTTTTAAACTATTTAACGTAATTTTACTTATTTCACTTGAGCCTTTATTTGTGGCCATATAAAGTGTAAACTACCAGCTGTGCCCCGAGTTATAGCATGATAGGAGAACACGGCTCCTGATAGTGTGATCACGTGAGACTTTTCATGAGCAGAGTGATTGGGTTCTGGTTTTCCATTGTACTTTAGTATTTGCTTCTGTATACAATTGTGTTGGACTTTCTACAACTAACAATTTTACAAATAAACTACTCATTTACAAGTTTGTTGGTAGAAATTATGCTATTTACAAATGTCTTTATTTTTGTTTCATCTTAGTATTTTTCAATAGAGAAGGAATATTTGTTGTAGAATTTTTAGCATAACCATTAATAATTATTTCTAAAAGTAGATCTAATTAATACTTCTAAGAAACTAAGTAATGATGTCAAAGCCAACGAGTGTGGAATAGTATGTATACTTTGTAGTTTTGGAGGCTAGTAAGCCTGTTTTTCACAGTCCAAAAATCTTTAGGCAACTACTGACCACATTAATTCTAAACTGGCAAGTGCCTTTTAATGAAGAAATCCTTTAAAATGGACAGTTTAAAAGGCTTAAAAGTAATTATGGCAGGATTTCATGGTAGCGCTGATAAGTGCTCGCTCCAATAAAGTTGCACGGCTCCTTACTTGATGTGTGTGCAAATCTGAGGTGCTGAAGAACACTGTCATGTGGTCGGAGAAGGAGCGCCCACCAACGGTGGTGACGTCAGCCTCCCTTACTGCGGGAACAGTGTCCGCTGCTGTGTAGGCGCCACTCCTGACCCGGCAACAGCACGTGGTGCTTTTCTTAGTGATGTTGTTGAAAATGTGCATTTTCATTAGAAAATTAGTAAATGTCATTAGTAAATCTCAGAACTGCAGTGGAGATGAGATGTGATAACCATAGTTACATTTTTGCTTATGTCACAAAACCATCAAACATTTAATTTGATTTTTAAAATATATTTTCCTTTTTAGAGGCTACAGATTGTTATTTAAATTTCTTAAATATTATTCAAGATAAATAGTTCAAGGAAAAATCATACATGAAGTCGAATAATACTTGCCTTTGTTGATAAAAACATTCACTAAACTTTTAAAAATAGAAAGTATAATCCTTAAAAAAGTATTCTTTATAGTTATACATTTTTCTATAGACGTTATGTCAGAAACTTTGATGCAGATGGAAATTCATTGAATGATATCTGGTATTGTCACATAAATTCAAACTGTCTACTGTAGGCATAAAACTACTTTTCTTAGTTGTTCTTGTTCATTTTTATGAAGTATTTTGTCAAAGTTCCCACCTGTTTTGGAGAAACAAAATTTAATAGAAAATTAACTAACTGTATTTAAAAATTAAATAATTAAGATTCTTAATCTTCTGAGCTGATTTACTTCAGAGCTATGGTGTTTACCATTAGTTTTATATAATATAAGTATACAAATAACATATATATTATAAATAAAATATATGTTTATTATATACTATTTACAATACATATATGCATGCATATAATGCATATGTACCTTTTAATCCCCTCATCCTTGGAAAGCCATTAAGTGGCAAGCTTTAGGCGTGGCTTTTCTTTCTGTTCTACTAGTATATCCACTAGATACAATTTATCTTTTTATAAGATCTTTAAAAATAATCAATGTATAAATGTCTTTCCTGTGTCTATAAAGATCACAGGGCATAGTAGCTCTGAACTGTCTTGCCTTTTTATCAGGACAAACAGAGTAATAGTTAATAGCTAAACTCTTGAGCTGAGGTCAGCACTACTACTTGTCATCCCTCTGGCTAGGCAGGCTTGTCACCTGTGTCCTCAGTTGTTCTTCCTTCATTTCCTAGTTCACTTAGTTGTTGATGTTTCCTATACACAAAATACTGACATTAGTCTGCTGTGCATGGCTATTAGTCTCTAGCAGGCTTCTCCACCCTCACTAGTGCCCAAAACATTGAGACAGAGACCTTTTAGATCTATAAAAGCTTTGAAGCACACTCTCTAAGCTGTTTTGCTGTTTCCCAGCCACACACCTCATGTTACTTGCCTTAATCAGTCCTGTCTGGGCTGCTTCTGTCCCATCCGGCCAGCCCTCATGGCCTTGTGCTCAGGGTCCATACTTCCTTCTCTCCGGGTTCCTCTGCTCCTGCTACAGCTTCTCTTTCCTTTCTTCCTTGCAGCCTGCGGTCCTGTGGTTCCTCTGAGACCCAAGCCCTGGAACCTAAGCCCTGCCTGCTTTTCTTTTGCCCAGTTACAGGCTCCTGCAACTTTATTAACCAACCAAATTTAAATTAGGCAAGGTTTACACAACAAAGACCAGTGTACACGAGAAAGCGCTGGTCTGGGTGGCATCAGCTCTTGGGGGCCAGTAATTAGCATACATACACATTAGGAATACATAGCACCAGACCAACCCCCAACATTGATTTGCACTGAGATATTCAGTATTTGAGACAACAGTTTAAATTACTTTATAAGAATTTTTTGGTACCTCTTTTGCTGTAATAAAATATGGTAAATGCTCTTAAAAAAAAAAAAAAATCAGTGTAATCGTGGTGTCACAGATCCGAAGGAGATCAGAAGAAAATCTTGTCACATAGAGACTGGTATTCACATTAGGTTTGAATACTGAGTAGGAGTTTTTCCCGTGGCAGGAAGTGAGGATGTGAGACAGCAAAACCACATTCACTCAACTTTAATGAAGAGCTATTTGGCTGGCATAGTGGCTCAGCAGGCAAAGACACTTGCCACACAAGCTTGGTGACCTGAGTTTGACTCTCAGAATTCATATAAAATATAGAAGGAGATGCCCATCTCCACAGTAAGCTGTCCTCTAACAGCCACATGTGCACTGTGAAATACATATCCTTACCCCAAACGATTATCTCTAAACTCTTAAATAATAATTGCAGATGACTGTATTCCAGCTGCCACTGAAGACACTAGAAATAGTGTGAGAGGGGACACTAATGACACCTACCTGATGGAGCTAACATTGCAGTGGGAGACAGGCAAGAGATCCTGGTGAAAGTGAACTACAGCATGATAAGAGGCCAGAGCGAGAACTTCTGGTAGGCCAGGTCAGAGTGTGTTCCAGGAGTTCTGTGACAGCACAGAGCAAACACCATTCTGATAACTATCACTGATGGGTTATTTCCATAAACCAGATGGTGGCGCATGCCTTTAATCCCAGCACTCAGGAGATAGAGGCAGGCAGATCGCTTTGAGTTCCAGACTAGCCTGGTCTACAGAGTGAGTCCAGGACAGCTAGGGCTACACAGAGAAACACCTGTCTCAGAAAACTAAAAAACTAAAAAAAAAAAAAAAAGTGTCAAAGGGCAGGTTTATTTGGTAACTGAGGCTCCTGGGCGAGTTCAGCAGCCTCAGAGGATGAAGCCAGAGGAAGTCGCCCCTGGACTGTGGTAGATGGCGGTTTTAAGGATTGTCTGCTACCTGCTGGACTTGGGGAGCTGTGGCTCCAGGTGAGGAGGTTGGAGCAGTCCCCAGGAATGTCAGGAATATGGAGGCTTTCCTCTGGGGGGGAAGGGTTAGAGAGAGGAGTGGGATTTACCAGACCATGTTGGGGGAGGGGAGGGCAGCTGGAGATGCCAACCAAACAATCACCACAAATAGATTTAGATAATTCTGGATCAAACCAAATCAACATTTTCGACAAAAGACTCCCATAGATGTTACCACTAGGATTTTGTGAGACAGGATTCCACTAAACTTCGTAGAAAAGCCTAGTCCATCTGTGAGCACTGCAGGGCCAGACCAGCTGGAGCAGCCCAGGGGCAGAGAGTGGGTCTGATGAGAAAGGCCTTTGAATCATGCAGAGTGGTGTGCGCTCCACCCTTGGCGGTCACTGGATATAGGGCTGGGGGTGGCTTTTAGGAGTTACTCTGGTAGCAGTGTGGGGCTGCCTTAAGGAAAAACCAAGAAGCCTGGTAATAAGAGAGAATGATGGGCCAGGGGTCTGAGCAGTGGAGAGGAAAAGGGAGGTCTAACATCAACTCAGGACTGTAGTCATAGTAACAAACGAGACAGTAAAATTCTTGACATGCGACATCCATAAGCAAATGAAAGTGCGTAGAGAAGGTCACAGCGGAGGTGTGGGGCATCCATCAGATGTGCCAGGTGTGTGAGAAACAGAAGCACAGTAGTATGTGCAGGCGTGTTCCACTTCTACCAAGCTCTTCTTTCAAAATAAAGAAGTGTAGACATGGAGTGGGAAATCTCTGTGGGCTAGGTTTTGAAATGGTGAGCCTTTTAGGAAGAAGCAAGGGAGACAATGACCTTGAGTTAGAGTCACTCAAGCCATTTGTCTAATTGTTGGGCGCAGCGTACAGACATAGGTGCGCATGTGTAGTACTGCAGTTGGCAGAGCCAAGGGTGGGCAGGTGGCTGCTCTCTGCTGCCAAGTGCTTCTTGAGCACCATTGGCAGGCACTAGAGTAAATGGTGGGAGGAAGATGCACCTGTGCTTGAGTTAGACTTGGAACATGCAATGTGCGTTGATATTTATGTTTATATTGTTTGGCGTTTCCCACTGGTGTTGGTGAACATCATATGTGTTGATTGACTGGCAAAGATCAGTTTGAGAGAGCATAGTCATTCAAAACAGAAAACCAGGTACATCATTCGTCTTTAAAGAGAACTTGGTTATGGCACTTCATTAGACTTCCTTATCAGGTGTGGTGGTACATGTCGGCAGTGCCAGCACTTAGGAGGCTGGAGCAGAAGGGCAATGAACTTGAAGGTAGCCTGGATGACATAGCCTGTGGCAGCAGGTACAAGTCTTGCCCAAATTCAAATCTTAGCACTGAGAAGGGGAAGTGAACACAAAGCTCTACTTCTGACCAAGAAGCTGTTTTGGGGGGGAAGGGAAAGTCCATTTTCCCCAGTAGGGTCTCACTGGGTAAGTGAGCCATGCTCCAGGCCAGGAGAATGCAGCCTGCACAAAATGAACTCTATGTGGGTTTTTTTGGGGGAGGGGGCAGGGGGGTTTTTTTTGTTTGTTTGTTTGGTTGGTTGGTTTTCATTTGTTTGGTGTTTTGGAGAAGGGGAGGGACAGAATGGTGGGAGAGGGGGCCGTGAAGTTCTCTAGGTACGAATTGAGGGAAAGGAAAACATGATCAAAATGTATTATATGAAAGAAATTTAAATTTAAAAGATTAATGATAATTAGGAAAAAGAAAAAATAATTCTCATGGGGAAATAACCAGTAACTTGTCCTGAGGATAATGTATAATTAATCTTCATTACTAAACATAGCCAATACAAACTGATGGTACTTTTTTGTGAAGCTGAAAAGCTGAGTTATTTCTTTTTTAAGAGTTTAGAATTATTCTTGGTGGATTGTATTCGCTTGTTAGAGGATAACTGAAGAGTTGTGGGGAAAATGAAGGTGTATACATGACGTAATCCTTGTCCTTCTGTATCCTAAGAGGCAGGCTGCTGTAAGGATGTGCTTGCACCTCAGCTCTGCTGTGTAAATAGAAGTATGACAAACTAAGTGTCTTACGCCGTTTGAGCACTATTAGGACCTCATGGAGTTTTCTTCTGGTAATTTTATGTTCTCCACATTGGTTGTGCTTTCCTGCAGCATAATTAGAAACCCTGTTAGGCAGGCATCAGAGATGCCTGTGGCTCACTTCCCTCTGGCCTTAGGGCAACTGCTCTTTGGAGTTGGTGCTGTCTGCAAGAGAAAGTAGCGTTTCCTGGGGTCTTTCAGAATGTAATAGGAAGACTGGAGAGTCCTTGTCACAACGGTTGAAGGACACTGTGGAGCTACAGCAGCCACAGGAGTATCTGAAGGACCAGGCTGCCGACAGCATGCACCTTCCTTCTTTCCCTGGCTTTTTATTCTTCCCCTACCTGGCTCACTCTTCTTACTATATGCTTCTTTATGTCTTTTTTTTGGGGGGGGGGGGCTTCAAGACAGGGTTTTTCTGTGTGGTCCTCGCTGTCCTGGACTCGCTTTATAGACCAGGTTGGCCTCAAACTCACAAAGATCTTCCTGCTTCTGCTTCCTGAGTGCAGCTATTAAAGGCATGCGCCGCCTTGCCCAGCTTCTTTGTGTGTTCTTTACGTGAGTGTCCACTTTTGTGTGGTTTGTGCTTCCTTCACCTGGTCTGTTTCTGATCCTTACTCTAGGCTGATCTCATCTCTGCCTGACATCCTTCCAGAACATGGTCTGCATATAGTTTCAGTTTGCACAAGCTTAGATTCGCTGTGGTGAGCACATAGGAGTTCAGCTTAGTGGGCATCCTCTCGGAAGGACCAACAGTTGTCCAGACCCCATGAGACTGGGCTACTATGACTCTTGAGTCCTTCTGGGTTCCTTTCTTGCCATATGATAGCTTTTTCCATTTCTCCCACCCTCAATAGATGCCAAACTAATGCAGCTTCACTGTCTTGGACCTTTAGCCTTCAGAATTGTGAGCCCATAACCCTCTATCAGGTCAGGAACCCAACTCTGAGCATTCTGGTATGGCAGCACCAGTCAGTGCGGCAGGGCGTGGTCTCTTTGTGGTCCTGAGGCTTCATGCTCTGAAGAAGTCCTGTGCCTGACGGCTTCATCTTCCTCATTCTTTACCCTTAGGAGCACGGATTCTGACCCAAATTCTTTTCCTCAGAGTCCATCTTAGGCATCTCCTAGCCTTTCTTGGATTTTTGTCATTACTGAGCATAGAATGGCGCTTTTTATCACAAACTTGATTAGAATATTTTGGGCCTATCTTGGTTGTCTTTTCTATTTCTAACTTTATATTTCTTGCTTTGAAGTCATCCTGTCCACCAGCAAGTTGCTCATCTTGTTGATTGTCTTAATATGATATTTAATGTTCCTGTCAAGAATATTCAACAAAACTGAGAGCAAACCAACATCAAGTTGTACTACATAGGCAAGCGCCGGCACTTCAGAGTCACTCGTGCAGTTTCTGAAGTCAGCAAAGTAGGCGACACAAGATGTTAGCGTTACAGCTCTATGGGCCGTAGCTGTTATTTCACACACATGTGCGCACACACACACACCCCTCTCAACCAGCTGTGTTTAGTGACTAATATATGGTATTTTAAAAATTTATTCAATATGAGAAATAAATGCCAGCATATAAGGAATAGCTGAATCATTAAAAAGCTTTGCTGCCATGTCCACCTCCCTGAAGAGGGTGGGAAGATTTTAAGAGCCACAAGACTAGGAAGTCAGGTGAAATGCTGTATCTTCTGCATAGGACACGGAAGCTGCATCTGGGACCCTCAGCAGCATGCCTACCTAAACAAGACCTGGACAATGGCAAAAGCAGCTGACACACCAACAGTGTTGAGGGAGCTCCCTCACAGGGTCCCCCCTGGGTGAAGAGCTACAGGCAGCTAGCTAATGGACACAGAGAGAGGGAGAATCTGTCTCTCCAGGGATGAGGCCCTAACTGGCTTATCCAATACCAAGTATGATCCCTAAAAGCATATACGTACAAGCAACAGTGAACGGACTAAGCAGGTTGTATTGTTAATTTATGTGTGTGTACATATAAGAGTAATAATTTTAAAAAGAACAGTGCAGATAATACATGAAAGGCGAAGGAGGGTCTAGAGGGAGAGGAGGGAGAGCAGCGGGAGACAGGGGCAAGATAGGATTAAGGGGCTGGAGATGACCAAAGCATGTTATGTACACCTATCAAGTGCCATGGCGAAACTCATTAGTTTGTACAATTAATAGGTGAAAATGGAAAGACTTCATATGTGCCTTTATGAAAAATTCAAGTCTCTTAAAAAATGTTTTTAAAAACTTAGTTCAGTATATTTAGGAAACGGTTTGAGATGGGTGCTTGGCCAGGTTGAACGGTGTGTAGTGCGCTGCTGTGAAGCATCAGAACGGATGCTGGTAGGCATTTCCTTGTCAAGTGCCTGCTTCTTAGAAACCGTGTCTGCCTGTTAAGACAGGCTTCAGTCTCCATGTCAGTGTTCCTCTCCACCACCTCTGTCCTCATCCCTCTGGGATCACCCAAGGCCCTAGATAGAGGCTGGAGAGATGCTCCTTGTCCCTAGCCTGCCCTTTACAGTTACGAGTCTGACGCAGGAGCAAGTCAGTTCACTTCACTCCTGGGCTGAGAGCATGTTTCTCTTCCTGTATTTCTGCAATGTAGATCACAATCTGGACTCTTAATAATTGTGTTCTTTGGGAGTTTCACATTTTCTGTTTGATTTTGAAAGCTTATAAGTTGTTTCTGTATTCCTCTATGGAAAGCTAGATTAAGTTGTACATGATCTCTTAATTCTTTTTAAAATGGATCCTGTCCCTAGTGAGACCTCTAGGCAACTTTATTTTAACAGGATGTATTTCTTGTCTAAAATGAAGATAGAGTCTGACAGTGCTGCCTAATTGCCTCAAAGCACCCGCCTCCTGGAATTCTCTTTGATTCACTTTTTTCCTCCATGGTTTTTTTTTTCCAACTTCTTCTGCTTCATCTCCTTTATTCTAAATTTTTAAGTTTTTCTTGCCCCAAAACAAACAACAGAAACCCAATATTGTCTTTGTTTTCATCACACATTTACAGTTATACAAATTTTTTGTTCCTTTCAAATATGCTGTGGTGTGATTAACAATTAGTGATTTAAAAATAGACGGGTGAGTGATTTCAAACCAAAATATTTTTGTAGCTTCCCCTCTGTAGGGCGGTGGTAAAGATAGCTGTGTTCTTAATCTGAATTTAATTAAAAACGAACAACAAATGTAGAATTTTCAATTAGGTTTGATTTTGTCATATTCTGTGTCTTACTTGTCAGTAACTTTTTACATGTGTATAACACCTGTGCTGGGCAGCCTTGACTGACTGACCCACTCCCTTGTTTCAGTTTTACATAAAAGGGACATCAATATGCCACATAATTTACCTTTATTTCTGTGAATTAATTTCATATTCAGATGATTTATGGCATCAAATCTTAAATTTGTGTTTGAAGTCTTCTTTGAAATGGCAGTTCATATATGTCAATCTGTTGTTATCGTTTTCCTTAATTAATTGCAAGTTCATCATTACATTAATGGCTGTGTGGAAAAATCATTGGGGTGTAAGCTCATAGTATAGGCATTACTTGCAAAGTTTTGTAGGTTTTTTTTTTTTTTTTTATTTATTGTTGCTCATTTTTAACTAACTTATTTTCCATTTTTCTCTGATTGAGGGGAAATGGGTCATGGAGATTGACAGAATCCTGGGTTCTGTGACAGGTTGACATTTACACAAATTTTTAGATAAATGTTAATTGAAGGTGATATAAAATTTGGATCTAAGACAATCAGAAGAAAACCATCCTTTTACAAATTCTTCCTGGTGCGTGATGCCCATTCTACATCTGTAATCTTCTTGTTTTCTGTCAAAAACTGTCAAGCAGTGTTCTGTGATGGGGATAGGGGAATTCAAGGCTGTCTTTTTTTTTGTCACAGGAAGGTTAGCCTTCTGAAACAGGTGCAAATGAACTTTCCTCTGGGATTCCGTGTCCCTTTATTTTAGGTTATCTCTTAATTCCAGCATTTTTCTGTGCTTGGTAAATGGGTCAAATGTATATTTTATATATCTGGGAGGGGCAGAAGGCTGTGAAGCTTTACAAGTTTCAGCTACCATTGCCCTCTGCTGATAAGGATGGGCGTTTATACCACTCCAGTTGTAGAACTGGAAGGCAACTTGTATTTACAAACGATATGGTGGACTTCCTAATAGAGGCTCAGAATAGGCTTCTCACGCTCACGTCTGCTGAGTGTTACTAGAAATGACCTCACTACAGAAAAGGCAATCCAACTGAAGGTGAGTTGTCACTTCTGTGCTGCTCTAGAGGGCTTCACGTCACTTCTCCTGATGGGTTCATAGCAGTGTTTATTGCTGCGTCCATATAAATGGGTAATGTGAAAATAAGTCCAAAGAGTGTTTTTGATTGCGTTATGCCTCCATTGTGAGCTTACTAGGTTTATAGCTACACGTTTGTTTGTTTGTTTGTTTGTTTTAAAGATCCTACAATATAATATGCTGACAGTAACCATTGAAATCAAAATGTCAGGATGTATTCTTGTTGTCAAAGTAACGACATTAAAAGCCACGGGTGGCGGGTCAAAAAGATCACTTGCTATCTCTTGCCATCTGTGTTTTAACGCTGAGCTAGACCACTCCTGGGTAATCTCAACATCATTGCAGTGTCCAGGCTATGGAAGCACAGCACGCTGCAGGATTTATTTATTGAGTTTCTTTTTTGGAGTGGAGACTGTGAGAAGGCCAACAACTGTGCCACAGTGACTTAGAAGAAACTTAACTTGTGTGTTTTCTTTCTTTCTTTCTTTCTTTCTTTCTTTCTTTCTTTCTTTCTTTCTTTCTTTCTTTCTTTTTTTCTTTTCCTGATTCATTTTAGATTCTGGATTTAGTGAAGGGGACTCATTACCAAGTAGCCTGTCAGAAGTACTTCGAGATGACACATAATGTAAGTAAACTGACTAACTTTATAGACGGCTTGTGTGCGGCTGCGACTCTGTGCTTTGTTTGACGATGTTCCATACTGCCACTGGCTGCACCAGCCACTCTACATCTAGGTTCCAGACCCAAGGTTGCTGAGATTTTTGGTAAAGAGGCCAATTGCAAAGCCTTTAGGCTTTATGATTTCTGTCACAGCTAGTCAACTCTGCCACAACATTTCTAAAGCCACCATCGAAAAGCTAGTCATAGCTGTGAACTTATAGAACTTTGTCTATAGCAGTAGTTGTCAACCTGTAGGTCACAGGAGTGACCCAAAGGGTCATTTGGGGTTAAATGACACTTTCACAGGGTTTGCCTAAGACCACCAGAAAACACAGATATTTACCTTATGATTCATAACAGTAGAAAAATTACAGCTATGAAATATCATTGAAACAGTTTTACCATTGGGAGTCACCACAACATGAAGAACTGTATTAAAGGGCTATAGCATCAGGAAAGTTGAGAACCACTGATCTGCAATTGGCCCGTAGGTCTTAGTTTGCCAATCCCTGGAGCCTTGGCTATGCCTATGCAGAAGAACCAGAGGCATTTTCCATCTTCTATGAAGAAACTTTGATCTATTTGTGGCTGCTACTGTCAGTCTGCCTCCCAGGTCTCTTCTGTTTGTATGGCAGAGCTGTGGCTTACATGTAGATCGGTATCTGCAAGGGAACCAAGAAAAGTGATAATCTTGCCTACCTCCTAAGTACTCAAAGTAGGGTAATGAAGATGAGTGCGGAGCGACTCCATCTGTTGCAGAGGGGCGTGGAATGTGGAAAGAAAGAGTCAGCAGCCCAAGAGCCTGCAGTGACTACATAAATGACCCAGGAAGGTGGCGTTGGCTGCAGTTGGAAGAAATGTGGTAGAATGTATAATGCCTTGCTACAGGCATTCATGTGGACAAAATGTGGACAAAAATGACAGCTCTAGCCAGCCAACAGAGAACATGTGGGGAAATGCAGCCCACTGGCCCTTCATTTACCACCACTAACTTGGGTGTGGGTTCCTAACCTGGAGCACATATCTAAGAGTAGGCCGTGGAGGTCTTTGCACCTCCTGAAGTAGCTTGTCATGGGGTGCTTGTGTGCACTCTTGTGGACTGTGATATTATCCTGAGCTTCTCCACAAAGGTACTCGTTATCAGCTACTGTACTACATTTTTTATTTACATTTTCTATTAAGCCGTCGAAAGATGATTTTTAAAAAAAATAAATTCTGGCTTATGCAATTGCTAAATTTTTTATATGTTCATAGCAAAATTGTCTTATCAATTATTAAAATGATAAATAATACGAGCCTACCCTTGTGGAACCCTTAATGCATAGCAGGCATATCACTAAGTTCTTTGACCACAGCAGCAGCCAGGAACTATTGTAACAAATCAGTGAACACAAAATGGAGACGAGCAGGCTAGGTAAGTTCTTGTTAGAATGGAACTTGGATTTGAACCTGGCCTATCCAAGTCATTTAAAGTCTGATCGCCTAACTGTGCTCCATATCTGGTACAGGCTTTGAAAGACTGTGAGCTGAGGTGATTCTAGACAGGAAAGTGTTAAACACTGAGGCATTTCAAGGTTAGCTGATCTAATTCATAAACTATGGTTCATGTATGGAAAACTGTGGTTCCAGTGCATTCAACATGCCTTAATCCAGAGGGGCCTTTAGAGCTAGAGATGGGCCTGCCATGAATCTTGTCTTCTACATCTAATTGGAAACTTACCCTTACCTTAAAACAACTTGTTTTTTGTTTGTTTGTTTGATTTTAATAAAATTGAAGTATTTGTCATAAAACATTATAAGCAAAAACAAAATTTCCTTAGTTTGGTCATGACAGGACCTGTGGTCACATCCCATGGTTAGGCTTCTCAGCAACAGCTGTGAATGCCCTGCCCCGTGAGCACGTGTGTCACACTTCCTGGGAAGATGTGAACAGAGATCTACTCACACAAATAGGGAACCAACAACACACCAAAGTCCACCTTGGTGAACAGTGAGTTTTATTGGGGTTCCACAGGAAGATGGGTAAGAGGTTACAGACAGGAGTCAAAATGACTCAAAGACAGCTACATCACCAAAGGCCATCCCAGCACGAGTGAAAGCCTACGGAAGCTGGAAACTTGGAGCACACAGCCTGCGTGCAGCTCAGCAGGTTGGAGAGTGTCCTTTCCAGGTGCCTCATTTGGTCTGAGCGTGTTTTAGGCACAGTGGCTGGCCTTTACTTCCTCCAGTCATCTGGGCTTCTCTGTCTCTTCCAGGAATCTTAGCTTCTCTGAGAGTCTCTCAGCAGTGCTCATAGCTTTTATATGCTTAGAGAGGAAGGGAGCCTAGTGAATCTGGTCACCTTCAGGTATTTCCTGAAGCTGTGGAATTGTGTACTTCCTGAGTTTAGGAAGCTTCCTTGCAGGATGGCATATTTCACCTCCCTTTTAACATCTTTATCTTAAGGAGCTTCCCTCTTAGAGCATCCTTTTGTGGGTTCATTCCCTACCCCCAGTCCTTAAGTTCATATCACTCCCCCACTTCAGCATCCTTTGTCTCACAAGCTTCCCCCCAAAATGAAAGATTTTTAATCTCAAAGGAAACTACTACCAAACAGAACTGCATTTCTTACTTTGCTTGCTTAGCTTGAGAGTTTTAATTTCATATATATGCTCTCAATCACTTGTGGACCTTTTAAGTAAAAAGTCTCTAAACTCCAAACTTTCAAATTTTGAGATCCTCTATCTCATCTTTATTTATTTATTTTTTAAAGTTTAGGTTTAAACTTGAGTTATAAAATTCTACCTCCTCTCCCCTTTTCCATGTTTGTTTTGTTTTCTTATTGTAGCTCAGTCTGGCCTCAAGTTATTATGTAGCCTTAACGTGACCTTGAGTTCCTTATCCCCCTGCCTCCGCCTTCTGAGTGCTGGGATAATAAGCAGACACTGTATCAAGTGAGCCACACCCCAGTTCATTGCGTTCTTCAGTATGCTTCTGTAATGTCCAGTACAACTAGGGCTGTAATTACCCATTTTCAAATCTTGCCTTTGTTTACTGAAGAAATGCATCTAAGTCCTTTCTTACATAAAAGTAGTGTAGCTTGGACTACACCTAAATCAGTGAAATAAGGTTATTTGTATTCATTACATCTATTACTATAGACTTTTAGATGCAGATATCTCCATTTCTTATTTTTATAGTGTAAAAATAGAATCTATTTTCATTGCTCACTTTCTGCCATCCTCTCTCCCTCCCCTGTAAACCTCTGTGTTCATTTTCCTCAGGCCTCAAAATGCAAGTTTTGAAAATGAACTCGTTAATTGATACCATTTGCAGCAGTACTGTGATAGCTCCATATGGCTCTGTGGTAACACCAGCTGCCTCATTACAAGTTGTCATTGCAAAACCTCTTGATTAAGGCCCGAATACCCCATAGGTAAAACAGTATTGCTTTCATCCTACATTTGCTGTGGCAGAAATGTGAGACCTACGTGAGTGTGAAGGTCATGTGGAATGTGTTAATTCCTTCTGAGAGTGTCAAAAGCTGACCTAATGAAAACTGTCTGCCTCAGTGTTTTTAAGGAGCAGAGTTCAAAACAGTTGAGTGTTGCTACACAGGATCATTTGCATTCTTGCATGCCTTGACTGGAAGTGGCAGCACTAGGCCTTGTGTAAGTTAATCTCTGGGTCTCAACTGAAAATGGTTTCTTTAGAAATAGATCCCTTTGAAAATTGATTGGTGACTTATTTTCCAACTAGGTGAGCATAATTTCTTGCTCATATAAATTGTTACCAAGGCCTTGTAAAACCTATCACACATGTTTCTGAAGTCTTAAGTGGGGTATATGAAAGCATTGAAGAAACATTCAGAAGTTAACAGCCCCATTATTAAATAGATAAAGATTGTTCCCCCCCCCCTTGGTGATCTGGGTAATAACTCTTAAAGCTATATATAAAGAACCAGTCACTTAGCACAGCCACATAGCTAAAATTGCTGGCCCAACATTTATTAAATGACCAAAGAAGCAGGAAATCTGGAGCCACCTACTTTTCAGAAATACACCTTTTTTTCCTGGTGCATCTTCCACCCACTGAGGGCTAATTCTGAGCCATAGCAGCTTCTTTTCTCCCAACCAGTCTGGGTTAATCCATGACAAGATTGTATATAGATCCAGTCACACTCTCTCCTCCTTAAGGACTCAGAATTCCAACCCCCTCGTGCCCAGAGAATTACTTCTACACAGACCCTGGCTTTCCGGGGGATCTCTGAGGTCTGGTCCCTGCCAGCCTTTCTGACCTTGTGTCTTCTTATCACGTATGTGCCTTTTATACCAGGCCATGTGAACCACTTGCTCCCTGGGCTGTTCCTCTTCACACTGCTTCCTGCTTCTGCCTCCTTCTCCCAGGCATTTGCCCTCTCTGTCTAGCCAGCCCCAGCTCAAATAGCACTTTCTCACAAAGCCTTCTTTGATATGCCTAGGCAGAATAGTGGACTTTTATCTGTGATCTTTACACTTTCCATTTCTGGAAACAACTTTTCAGCTTATGAATTACAAGGCTGTGATTTTCTTTAGCTTTAGTTTTAGTCAAATGCCTTCTTGGGATCTGAAAAATTACTGCTTAGAACACAGCCATCTGTATCGTAAGATGTGAAGTATATGACTGGCTGGTTCTGGGATCAACTGAGTAAATATTTATTAGATACCTATTGTATACAAATGAGTTCAAGACAGTTGTGTTAAAAATAGTAAAAGCCAAAAACGGGAGCACAGACTATAGTCTCAGCTACTCAAGAGACTGAAGCAGGAGAATTGCAAACTCAAGGCCAGCCAGGCTAACATAGCCAAACACATAGATAGAGACACTATATTTAACAAATAAATAAATAATAAGACATAGTGTAATGGTTACAGGTTTGAAAATATCATCTTTTTAAAACCAAGCAAAGCTCAAGGAAAGTGCTGTCTGTTGTCACCTCTAGCTGCGGATGAGGAGGTTTGGGTTCACATTAGGTTGCGTCTTGCATAGAAGCAGCAGCCTAACCCCTTGGTTGCGTGTGAAGAAAGTGACTTGAAGATTGACATTTTAGATAGGATTCCCCATTATATTATACCCCACCAGGTAGGAACCATTAAAACATGAAAGACTTCACAGTTTTCCGGAATGCATGTTGTATATGTATTCAATACTGGACCCTGACCCATGGACAGTCATTCATATCCCATCTCCAGCCTTGGTACTGTAATTTGGAACAAGATCCTTAGCCTCTCTTTCTCAGCTGTGTTGCCTAAAACCCTGAGAATGAGTGATACTCTGGCTGAATATGAGAGGACAGAATGTGTCTGTGACACCCAGCACGTAGTAGGCTGTAGTAAGAAAGATGTTCTTGTTTACCATTGTAAATTTGAGGAGCAACGTGCAGGAATAATACTGCTTGCTCCGCCATTCTCCATGATTACTAAAGGCACAGAGTAACAAGAATTATGTGATAATACTCAAAGTTCAGTGCGTGAGGAAAAGAAATAGCATAAACTCTTAGGTTCCCACTAAGGCACAGTAAAAATTTAAAAAGGTTTTCTACAACAGTACAGATTACAGGATGCTCCAAGTTAACATGGAGAAGTTACATTAAGTAAAATTGCTTGTTCGGCCTTTTAATTATACCAAATGAGATTGCATATGCTGGACCTAAGTTCTGAAATGCACTGGCGCTGGGACCAGCATCAAAATGACCAAAGCGATTTTAATACCACTTCGAAAAGCTTAACCAGAAGTGTGCTAAGCCTCTTGCTCAGGGCTAGCTAGGGATGCAGTACCGTGTGCATCACTGATGGGCACTGAGACTTGCCCAGATGTGGTTGCCAAGCTCTCCTCCTTTTGGGCAGGGGCCAGAACCCAGGTGGCATGCAGACCAGAGAAGGGCTCTACCACTGAGTTGCACTTTCAGATAGACCCCGTGGAGTATTACTTTTTATCCTGAGTATTCACCAACAGACACTGGCATGACGTGGATACACTAAGAATTGAGAGTTGATAGGGGATAGAGGGCTGAGTTGTTGTCCAGGATGTCGCAGAATGGGGATCAGGTAATGTGAACAGGGCAGAGTAGGGAAGCAACAATGCTTGATGCAACATTTGAGCAGCTTTGGGTCCTGTACTCTGTGGAGTAGGTAGTGGGCAGGAATTAGAGCCAATTGCAGAGGTTTGGGCTGGTCCACGTGTTCTAGCCAAGATGCTTGTGGGGCCTTCAGCTGAGCCTCCGCTGCATGAAGTGGGGTAAGTGATGACAGCAGCTGGGCTCTACATCGCAGGTGTTGAGCAGTGAGGCAGGCTGGGGAGCATCTTTGAAGCTTTAGTCTGCCATTGCTATGTGCTAATATGGTAAACATTTGCTTCCTTGGACAGGTGGATGATTGTGGCTTTTCTTTGAATCATCCAAATCAGTTCTTTCTTGAGAGTCAGCGCATCCTAACTGGTGGCAAAGACATCAAGAAGGAATCCAGCCAGCCAGAAACACCTCAGCACAGGCCCAGTGTCCAGAAGCCCAAGGACGCTGCGACTGCTCTGGCCTCTCTAAACTCCTCCCTAGAAATGGAGCTGGAGGGTCTAGAAGATTACTTCAGTGAATGACGTGGCCACTGTAGTAACCCTTCCCCAGGGAATTACTACACAGGGAATTCATTCCTGTTTGTAAGGTTTGCCTTTGCAAGCCTTTCTGTTGAACTGCCTCTACCCACCCACTCATGCACACACATTTCTCAGGAAAGCAGACTTGATTCCACCTTACTTTTGACAGAATGAGAAAGGAAGAGTTCCTATTGAAACCTTTTGTTGAATATTTAGATTTGAATTCTGTTTAAGAAAATTAAAACAGTGCTTGGGGCAAAAGTCCTCAAGAAGTACAACTAAAGCCAACTTACAGTTCCACGTAATTTTGATGTAGTCCTCTTTTGCACTATTTTTGTTAATAAATATCAACGTGTATATGACTGTATCTGTGTAATTGGGAGTCTTATTTCACAGCAGATTAGGCATTCTTTATTTAAAATGTCATTTGAAATGAAATACTCATCACTGTCCATTGATGTGGGGAGTAGAGGAAGCCCTGAGTGAGTGTGTAAGGAGTTGATGATGCCATGAATGAATGTGCAAGGAGTGGGTGAAGCCCAGGGTGAGTGCGCAAGGAGCGGGTGAAGTCCTGAGTGAGTATATCTTGTTGGCATGGGCACGGCCATTGCTAGGACGCCAATGCCTGAGACTTCATAGGCGCAGCAAAGCCTTCCTCTTGGTCTGAGTGGGAATGCTGAGTGTGTGCAAAAGTAACAGCCACTGCCTCCTCCTTTGTGTGCCTGCAACTTGGGACTACATCCTATGGAAACTTCTAATGAGGTTAGCTAAGCTGCCGCCTCACTTTGGTGTGTAAGAAAAACACAGTGAGCTCCTGTTGCTGCTGCAGTGGTGCACTCCATTACGGGAAGCACAGGCTGTGCAATCCCAGGTTTTCTGCATATGTGTCTGTGCCAGTGTTATGTCCTTCCTTCATTTCAGTCAGGTTTCACCAGTGAAGATTAGACACTGTGTGTGTGTAGTCTATAAGTTCACTATCAGGAAAGAGAAGTTCTTAGTTCCTTTGAGTGGCAGCAGACACACTGAAATGAATGGTGACTTGAGAACTAGAATTACTGTAGCTATTCCTTAAGGGACAGGCTGCTAAGTAAGACATGGCGCTCTGCATCTCTAGCGTGTTCCACCTGCTTCCTACTAAAGCAAGACAATATGAAGTCTAAAGTACGAATTATCAAATAGTTTGCTAACTCGAATCCCTTTCAGTGCAAGCACTGGGACTTAGCAAGCACTGTGAGTGAGTGTGATTGCAGGCCTGCAGCATCAGCTCCCCGTCTTACCTCTGGTGAGGAGAAGAGGTGGGCCGGGACAGCCTGTGTGAGCAGTGCTCAGCAAAGCCACCTCTACCCACCGCATCTCCACACTCCCCGAGGCTGGGACTCTAAGAGAATGGGTTCTTTGAACTGAGAGAAAACATTCATCCATTTCACTCACTCTTTTCTTGTGTAAGGGAGTACCTGTCCTTTGTTCCCGTGCATCAGAATCTAGACTGAAAAGACATTGTATTTAGAAAACTGGACTATTCAGAATGATGCAATTTCAATCTTATGTGCAGCCTTGTGGAAGAATTGAAATAGGAAGAGGTACTGAAGCCTAAAAGGGGCAGTGGACCTTAATTTGGGGTCTGCGTCAAAGGTATCTTGGAATATTTAGTTACACAATTAGATGAGATGCTATCTGTGCAACTGTTTGTTTTTCATGAATTTCATTACTTACTTCAGAAAGTAGCTTTATATTTGCCTACTGTAAATCATTGCTCTTCTGTGGAAGCCTCTGCTACATCGCCAGCACTTAACTCTCAACAGGAGCCTGATGATTCCCTATGACTGTAAACCCCAAGTCTTTATTTTATTTTATTTTATTTTTAACATTATGAACAAATGCTCCACGGAGTTATTTTTAACCAGAGAATTAAAGTCAGCTTTAGAACATTGAGCAGCCACATGTAGGTCTGTTGTATAGAGTAAGGGAATTGGACACAATCTCATCACACAGTAAAACGAGAAGTCTTAAGATCTCTGTAGGTGACAAGTGTGCTGACGGGGATGGGGTGGGGGGCATCTTTTGCTGCTGAAGGACAAGGCTGTGGACAAACTGGTAGATATGTCTTAGTACCTTTTTTTTTTTTAATGACAATTTCAAGAACGTATGTCATCTTCTTGACTGTCTTAATGTCTAGATAACATTAGTTTAGGTCTTTGCTGCAAATTCAGTATCTTAGTAATAAGGTTTGATCTCTTATCTATTATGCAGAAAAATATGTAAGAATTTTGTAGAGTCTACAGATATGAGGATAGAAATTAATGGCTTAAACGAAATTAATACTTTTCTTGTGCTTTTGGAGATTGGAAAAAGCAATTCTTCCCCCCCCCCACCCCCGATGCTTCACAGATCTTAACAGTTTTGGCTTTTTTCTTGAAGGCAGACTTGTTTAAGTTGGATAATGTAAGAGTAACCCAAATGATGGTGGCCTTTTGAAAAAGTAGCCAGTGAAAAAATAGTGAGTATTCCAGATTGTTACTGTAAAAAATGAGGCTACGTGACTCTGAAAGACAACAGGTGAAACAGTCGAAGAAAAACAAGGTGGGACTGTGTAACTGTTGGAGTGATGACATTGGTCATGGAGACGCTACTGGTTTTCTTTTATGCTGCTCTACAGTTCTCATCTTACCCATAGGATACAGAGCTCTTAGATTTCATGCTCATAAGAGAACGCTGTAAGTAAACCTTTTAGGACTTGTTATATTACAGACCCATAAGACAGAACAATTACAGATTTTGAATGTGTTAAGAGTGGAATAAAGCTTGGAGAAGATCTTTAATTCATACGGATTTATAGTGAGCTGAGGGATCTCTCTCAGATCATGGAAGGATGTCTCACTTGCTGTAGCAAGCTTTGTCACTGATGCTCCGCGCTGTTCATGCAAATTTCTGTCATTTGCTGAGAAGGAAACTCGTGGGGCTTAAGCTTGGAAGATGAAATGAGACAACTCTAAAGTTCTCATTGGGTTAGTGTGCAGTTTGCAGATTTAATCATGGACTTCCACAGGCATCAGCTTGACATTAAACGTAAGCGCCCATAAAGTGAGAGTCTGACAGCCGTTCTGCCTCTGCAGCCATCTGAGGACTTCTTTCTAGCTCGAAGGGAGAAAATGTTAAAAAGCCTCAAAGCACTGTGGTAACCAGATCCATCGTTAACTTCTTCCCTAATGTTAATAGAGGAAGGGAGAAGGTGGACAGGCTGGCCCTCCCTATGGATACCAGGGTAAACAGGGCTCTGTGTCACACTGATAAATATCCCAACTAACGAGTGAGACGGAGAGGTTATTTCAGGGACAATGTCTGGTTTGTCTCATTTTCAACACAGATAGCATCAGGACGGAGGCTGCGTTTTCAGCAGTTCCGACTTGGAAGGTTTGGTTTTACTGCTCCTTAATAGCCATAGGCATCTCTTGAGCTGGACCTCCAGTGGTACATCGGAGTGTTTCTCATACAATAGCTGGCTTATATTTACCCAGAGCATCTGGCTGCCTTTTTGGTGTTGAGTCCTCTTTTGACAGGTCTTTGCCCTCATCTAAGCCTTCTCATCATAATTGGCATTGCAGACAATTAGCTTTGTGACTCTATGGAAATTGTGTCACTGAGGAAATTATCTTCTGACTTTTCTGACCATCCTGCCAAAAGCAATACTATTTCCTGTTATTAGATTCACTTTCTATCCAGTAAGCTCTTTTTGTCTGTTGCTCCGTGACATTTCATTTTATCAAAGAATTGTCACTGCAGCATCTTATCAACAGCTAAGAAGTATGTCTCTATACAAAGCCTTTATATTTCCCCGGAGCCTTTCTTTGGGGTTCTGTTTTTGAACATTGATGACAAAGTAGTGAAATGATACTGCCAATAAATGCATGATAGGATTTTCAGTTCACTGTAATAGAATTATGAACCTCTTTAGGGTTTTGCCATATATTCCTTTTACACTGAAAGCTTAGAAAGAAGACCAGTTTGGCAAACAATGCATTTAAGACTCTGTAATAAGGGAGTGAATCATCATACTTTCCTGATTTCCTCCATTCACGTGATATATTTATTCTTAGCCTCCACATGGGCCATAGAGGGTACCAAAATTACTTACTCTCTTTTATTTTCCCTTTCTACTGACTCAACACTTATTTAGTAATTTGGTGCCACCCTTAGCCTTTGGTTTGCTGTTGAGTTCCTGCCTAGTTCTTAACTCACTCTACCAGTCTCCCTGGCTGAGTCCATCCACCCACTCTATGGTGTTACTTCTCACATATTTGTGCAAATGACTCCCATGCCTTACCTCCTATGAAATCTTCTCAAAGTTCAGACCAATCCATCCAATTGCCCCCTGCACATCTATATGAGGAACTCCTACCCTGTATCTTATACATAATGTATCTAAAATTAAGCTTGTGTTCTTTCTTTGTAAGTCTCTTTTTTTCTCCCCCAGTCACCAGATATCCAGATCCTCCTAAGAGTGTGTTTAATATCAGAAATTGGTTTAATGTCTAAAGCAGTGGGGCTCACTTGGGGTAACTTTGCTTTTGGAGATATTTGGTAACGTTTAAGACAGTTTTGGTGCTTACAACTGACAGGGACTTGCTCCTCTTACTTAGGAGATAGATACTAAGGAGACTGCCAAGCCCCCTGCACGATATTACTCCAAAACAAAGAAAGCATCTGGCCCAAAACATGAGTGGTGCTATGACTGGGACCACATTAAGCTGTTCTTCCTATTGTTAGCAGCATGTTTACTGAGTAGCAGGATTATCATGCATTACACTATGAGCTCAACACAATCCTAATTATTAGAATTTGAAATATGTGCACATGGCACACACAATCATTTCCCATACTCAAAGATTTTATAGTCCGATGAAAGGGAACATAAGTAAATGATTAAGTTTCTAAGTAGATGCCAATGACATGTTAGATGATCTAAAGGGACATCATCTCATATCTGAACCTGGTCCCTTTCCCATTTCTCTCCTCAAAATGTAACTTAGGTACTTTTCTCCTCATGGGGTCTTCTTCCCGTGACTCTCCATCACCTCCATATTGCTTTGTGCACGAGACTTTCCTTGATACCTTCACCTGTCTCTTGGGCTTCATTCATTCATTCTGTAATCCAGTGCTGTGTTTTGGACCTTCTGAATCACCTCCCTGCCACCCACATTGCTTTATACCTTCTAATCCCATGTGGGCTCCATGTCACATTTAAGCCAACTGACACATGCTATAGATAATGTAGATACTCATTTTCACATGTGAATTCCTAGTAAATAGCATCACATCTTATTCATAGGCAGATGGTTGACTGTCTCAGGTCCTCATTAAACATGACAATAAATCATTGCTTGCTCGTTATCCCACAGAAATCTCAAATTCCGTGTTTCTAAAACCTGCAAGTAAAATTGGGCTGTGGAGGGTGAAGGTATAGCTCAACGCTCTTGAGTTCACACTTCTTGGCAGAGGACTGGAGGTCAGTTCCCAGCACCTGCTTTGGTGGCACACAAGGGATGGAACTCAAGCTGGGTCTCCAATGCCCTCTTTGACCCCCGTGGGCACCACATGTACAAGCCCCTTGTCAGCAGTGGGGCATCTTCCCTATTCTCCCAGCTCAATCTTATGGGCACAGGAAACAGTCTCCCATAAGAAGTGACCTGGGTAGTCCAGAAAGAGCAGCTTCAGATTTTCTCCTGCTGTCCCTGCGTGGTTCCATGTAATACAGTGGCTGATCTACCCAGTCAGCACTGCTAAACAGCTGTAGACTGTGGGTCATATGAAGCAAATCACTTTGATCCCTCTAGCAACTAGATTTATGCATCAAAGTAAGAACTAGGAGTTGTACACAACTTCTGTCTTTACCCACATTGTAGGCTGTAAAATGCACCAAGACAGACAGGAAGAGGGAATGACTCATACGGCTTATTTTTATGAGGAGAGCCAGCCTACTTGGGAAGGTATTAAGAGTTGCTTAAAACAAAGTCAGTGGGAAAAAAAATCCACAGGTTTCCACCACTTGCTAGGTGAATGCAGCCTACTTAAGGCCTTGGATATGCCCCTCTTTCATGACTCGCAACAGGCACTATTCAACTCTAAACCAAAGGAGTAAATACTTTATGTTGTGGATGCTCTTAGCTCTCGTGTAACTACTCAACTCTTTGAATAATGAAAAGAAAACATGTACAACACATGGGCAAATTAATGTGACTGTTTTGAGCATGAAATGGGCCAGATGTGACCTGTGGGAAACAGTTTGTCAATGATTGACCCAGAAGAAGAGCAAACTAGTTGAAGGATGCAAATGAATAAAAGTGACTAATACTTGAATAGATACATCTATTCAGAATAGAACATATGATTCAAACACCTTCCTCCAAGAAATAATTCCAGTTACTCCCACTGACAAATCCTGTCCAATGTTAAAACAAATAATAACATCTCTACACAAAAACAAGAGGTGATGGCTGGAACTTCCCAACATATGCTCTGAAGCTGGCATTGCCCTTCAACTAAAACCAGCCAGAAAACAATTATAGGCCAATATCTCTCAAGCATAGAAGCAATAATCCTTAACAAATAAATTATAAGTTTATGATCAAATGGGGTCTACTGCAAGATTGTAAGGTTGGATTAATGTGCAAATATCAATGTAGCTTACCATGTTAACAAAGGGGGAAACATGATTATTTAGTAGAGAATAAGCATTTGATAAAGTAACATCTGTCCATGATAAAATTATCAGCAAACAGTAATATAGGGGACTGTTCTTACTCTAACAAAGGCATCTATGTACATCCTAGAGGAGGTACAATACTTAATGGCGGAAGGTAGTCACAAGGACACACAATCTCCCCATTTCCATTCAACAGTGTACTAAGAATTCTAACTACTGTAACGAGGAGTCTTAGCTAGGGTTTTATTGCTGTGAAGAGACACCATGACGACCACAACTCTTATAAAGGAAAGCATTTAGCTGGGGCTAGCTTTTCTAATACTCATGCAATCTCTTAACTGTGATCCCCTGTGAAATCAAACTGAAAAAGCAGACCACAGTTTTCCAACATACAATGGCATAGGATACACATTACCATTCCCAATGGGAGGAAAAGGAGCAGAGTGAGAAAATTTTGGACCAAAGGAAGACTGAAAACAAGCTGGGCAAACTCCAAGTTCTGTGTCTCCATGTCTGATGTCAACTCCTTTCGGTTTTGTTATCTGCAACATTCTTCTTCCTCTTGGACTGGTTCCACTCCCTGTGAGCAGCTTTCCTCAGAAGGTATCCCAGGCCTCTGGCGTCTCCAACACCTTGGGGTCTCCAAAGCAATGTAGGCTGTACCATCACAGCTTCACACAATGTCCTCTCTGGATCTCCACACAGGGACACCACGTCACACTCTTGGCCTCAGTCACTTTCCTTAGTCACAGAGGGAGATTCTATAATCTCTTTTTTCTATCCTTGACTCTAAAGCCGGAACCATGTAGCCAAGTGCCAAGTTCTGCTGCTTGAGAGGCCCCTCTGTCAATTACATCTTCACTAGCTTTCTAGTTTTGATGGTTTCTTTCACTGCCTAAGCTTGGCTGTCCTGGATTCACTCTATAGACCAGGCTGGCCCCAAACATAAGAGATCTTCCTGCCTCTTGACTCTTGAGTGCTGGAATTATAGACAAGTATCACTAAGCCTGGGCCTACGATGCTCTTTAATTCTTTTTCTTAAGTTGGAAGCTTAGCTGACTGGGGTCTTGCCCTGAGGTCACCACTTTTTAAAAGTTCCATTTAATATTAGACCTTAGACTTGACTGCATTCCACTTCCTGGTGTCCCTTTTCTCCTTGAATTTTACATTTTGTATTTTTTTTCTTGCTCAGCTTGTTCCTTTTCATTATAGATATTCATAAAAGTGAACACTAATAACTCCAGGACAGAGTCAATACAAGGCTGCTTTGAGATTTCCCTCTGCCAACACAACCAATCCATAACTTCACTTTCCCGTCAGGCAGGCTTTTCTGACAAGGGCAAAATGTAGCCACACTCTTCGGCAAAACATCATAAGAACAATCTCTAGGCTACATAATAAAATTCTCCCCTGAAACCTCTTGAACCAGGCACCCACAGTTCAAACCACCCTCAACATGACCCAGTAAGCTCCACTTACAATATTCAATACTTTTCTCATTCAAAGTCCCCAAATCCTCCAAACAAAAGCATGGTAGGGCTTATCACAGCAATACCTCAGTCCCTCTATCAACTTCTGTCTTAGTGAGGGTTTTATTACTGTGAAGAGACACCATGACTATGGTAACTCTTAGAAAGGAAAATATTTAAATGGGGCTGGCTTACAATTCAGAGGTGTAGTCCATTATCACCATGGCAGAAAACATGGCAGCATGCAAGCGGAAGTGATGCTGGAGATAAGAGTTCTACGTCTTGATCTGTAGGCAGTAAGAGAACTGGCTTGGGCTTCTGAGACCTCAAAGTCTACCCTCTAGTAACACACTCCCTCCAACAAGGCCATACCTACTCCAAAAAGGTCACACCTCCTAAATAGTGCCACTCCCTATGGGCCAAGCATTCAAACCATCAAATCATTCAAAATGGGGGGCCATTGCTATTCAAACCACCACATGAGGCAAGAAAGAGAGCAAGTTATACAGGCAAAAAAGATAAAACTTTTTCATCACTGGTGACATGATTGTGTCAGTAGAAAATTCTACCCAGTCTTCAGAATGAATCAGTGAGTGCAGCAGGGTCCTAGCGGTCAAAACAAACATTCCTAGCAATCATAAATAGTTGAAGATTTTACAAATACCATTATGATAGCTTCTAAAATATGGAATACCTAAATGTAAATTTACTGTAACACGTAAGCCCTATGCATCGTGTACTTCAACACACAGCTGAAAGAAAAGAGACAGATTCAGGCAGTAGGGTTAGGCCATCCAGTGACAAGTCTCTCCACTGAAATGTCGAGGCGTACAGCTAAGGGAACAGTGAGAACACAGCTCCTAGTTTTCAGCATCCTTAAAGCTGCACTGAAGGCATCAGGAAGGAAAGGGCTGTTGCCTTTGCAACCTCCTCCTTTAAGCAGAGCAGTGTGAAGAGAGATGCCTCCTTACTTGGGGAAAGGACAGATTAATTAACTGCAGGCCTAGGCCTAGCACATGATGTATATCCCCTGGCTATAAATAGAGCCTCTGCAGTCAGTCACATTAGCCGGATGTCTCAGGACCCCTCACTCAGCCTCAGGCAGTATCACATTGAGAAAGAATCCAAGCACTGGGGTACTATAGGTCAGAGAAGTAAGCATGGAATTTGGCCTTGGAACTCAGCGCTAGGCCCTCCATGCTGACACCCAGCATTCATCAGAGCTCATTGGTCCAGAATCAGTGCTCATACATGAGGCCCCTGAAACTGCTCTGGTGTCACATGGGGCCCCACAGGGATATTTGTATTTTTACCTGTGTTGCCGCTAGGCAGCCATAATGGTCTTGACTATGAATAAACAGGAGCACTAGGCAAGCATAGCAGTGTGGCCCCTGCTCCTGCTGTTGGGAGCTGCCTGTGGCTGTGAGCCCTACATGTAATTCAGCCTTGTAGTACTGAGGCCAAATAATAAGGTAGATTCCCATGGTGCCTGACCAAGGCTGCAAACTGTAGTCTCACAGGGCAGGCAGAGGCTTTGGGGGGGGGGGATAGACTGCTCTTTCTAGGTAATTGAGAACCCATTTTGACAGGCAAAGTTGCAGTCATGGCAAATACCTCTCTGTGGCTAACACAGTGAGTACAATGACCAGCCTCAGTGCAAACCCCACTTGAGGATTCCATCAGATGAAATGTCAGCAGTGGCCACAGGCTCAGAAAAATTAAACAGCCTGTTTAGAACTTCTGGAAGGATGGGTAAAAATAAGTAAATGACCATGAGTATATTTCCAGCACTGGTGACCTTAAGACCACAACTGAGACCCTGTCTCCAAAATGAAGTCGAAGAAAAACCACAGTCCAGATCGTGAAGACTGGAATATGCGCGTCTCACCATCTGCTAAGACGCACCATGAAGGGCAAAATAAAATTATACGGATTGAATGATTGACATGTGTTTAAGTAGACAAGACTTATACAAACAGGAAAAATACAATTATAAGAGAAACTTAACAGAGATGGATGCAACTTGGAAAAAAAAAAAAAAGCAAGTAGGAATCCTCATACTGGGGTCATCACAAATGATTCAGTGGGTAAAGAACTTATTGCACAGGCCTGGTGACCTGAGATCAATCCCTAGAACCCACATAAAGGTGACATAAAGAGGCAACTCCACAAAGTTGTCCATAGACCTCCTTGTGCACACTGTGACAAACCCCCTTCACAATAATAAATGTTTAATATTTAAAAAATCCTCACACTGGAAGTACCGTAGATGGAATAAAAGGCTTCTAGAAGTCATCACTAGTCATCTAGGTCAAAGAAAAGAATCAGCGCGCGCGCACACACACACACACAGACACACACACACACACACACACACACACACACACACACACACACACACACACACACGCTGCTCGAAAACACATTTGGAGAAGACAAATGGAAACAGAATGAGACAGCTTCTGGGAACTTTGACACTGCATTAAAAAAGCAAATATCTTGAGGTTGCATGAGAATACCAAATAGGTGGAAAGCTTGTTCAAAGACATAACAGAAAATGTCCCAAAGCATTGAATGAGATAAAGATAGCCAGGTAAAATGCGGTTGCAGGTCACCAGTCAGATTCAGTGCAACCAAGTCAGCCCAGATAAAATCGGGCTCCTGAGAAGGCAAGAGAAACGAAATAACGTGGGTCTTAATTTATCTGACAACAGAGCTTAGCAAAACCTTATCAGCCAGGAAGGAGTGGGGCAAGATAGAATATTAACAGGCGTGGGGCAGGTGGGATAGAGGACACCTTCCGAGCAAGAATGTTGTATTCACAGAGCCCTTCCACAAGTACAGGAGATGTAAAGAAGTTTGGAGGAACCTATTTCAAGTACACGGAGCACAGAGGAATGCAGAAGTAACCATATTTTTACACTAGACAAAAGTAGATTTCACATGAGGGCAGCTCTTAGAAAGTAAACAAAGCAGGCTGCTATATAATGAAAAAGGAACCAGTCAGTGAAAGAAAACAATGTGTTTACGTACATTTACTATGGAAGCACATACATATGCAAAGCAAATATAATAGACCGACAGAGAAAGACAGGCTCTACATGGTGACTAGAGGAAAAGGTTTGTACCACTCCTGACTGATGAGAGCCAGCACTCCCCATCTCCACAGACAAACCCTAACATAAAGGGCCTGTGACAGCATTCGGAAGGAGAACTTTGGGGAGAGAGAGTAGGACATTTTTAGATTCAGACAACAGTACAGAAAAAGAAGACATCTGTCCATCCTAGCCATTGTCACACTGGCCTCGCAGCCCAGAGAGAGGGAGACTCTTCACTGTAGAGTAGAGTGAATGGAAGAGTCCTGGCGCTGCGTCTGCGTGGCTGCTGGCAAGCTTGGCTATGGGACAGTTTCAGTCTGTGCTGGCTTGCAGCTCAGGTAAACAACCTGAAATCTGTACAGTCTTTGCTTTGGAAAAGGATTCCCCATCATCTCTGTGGCTCCCCAGGCTACAGTTGCCAGAAGCCTTCAGCAGACACGAGACAGTACCTGAAGTGGGGATGCTCTGTGTATCAGGACCTCCCCGTGCCCCCCCCCCCCCAGATTCTCCACATTCATTGCACTGGCTTGGGAGTGACTGGAGGGGACCACTATGTGGCACAGAGGGAACACAGGTCACTACCCTAGAAAGCCAGGAGATAGTAGGTGCTTGACTCTGAGACCAAAGGCCAACCACATGTGTATCTACTTATATCAACAGGACTGAGGACAGGCACCCATACGGTTTCTACTCCATCCTTCCATATCCACTTTCGGTGCCCAGTGCTGCGGGCAGAGAGCAAGCCATAATGAACAAGCCAGTAAGCAGCATTCCTTCATGGCCTCTTGAACAGCTCCTGCCTCCAGGTTCCTGCCCTGGCCTTCCCCAATGATGGACTTACAAGTCTTCTCCCAGTTACTCTTGACTTGTTTACCACTGGTGTCCCACTGCTGGTGCATTCTGAGACCTGAGTAACTCCACCAGAGCAGCGGCTGCTTCATACCTAGACTCTATGCTAAAAGGGCCAAGAGAAATGCAAGCTCTCCAGCTCCACCCCAGGAGTGCACTGCTGCTCTGTAGAAAGGACCTGCCACGGTTGCCGCTGCTGCCCCAAATCTGTTGTCTTAATTAGGGTTTCCTTTGCTTTGATAGAATGCCATGGCCAAAAGTGACCTGGAGAAGAAAAAGTTTATTTCACCTTACATCTCATAAGTCCATCACAGAGAAAAAGCCATGGCAGGAACCTGGAGGCAGAGCTGTTGGAGAGGCCACAGGACTGCTGCTTACTGGCTTGTTCAGCCTGCTTTCTTATAGAATCTAGGACCAGTTGCCTAGGAGTGGTGATACCCACAATGGGCCAGGGCTGGGTCCTCCCCCATCAATCACTAATTAAGAAAATTTCCTAGATGACATTCTCCACAGTTAAGTGGAGAGTGGGGACTGACTTTCACATGAACTCTGGTGTTCCATATTTGACCACGTCCCCTGCAGAGAGGAGGCCTGGTGGCACTCAGAGGAAGGATAGCAGGCTACCAAGAGACTTGATACCCTAGCATCATATTCAAGGGGAGGAGGTCCCCCTCAGTCATAGTCATAGGGAAGGGGAATAGGGTGAAAGTGGGAGGGAGGGAGGAATAGGAGGATACAAGGGATGGGATAACAATTGAGATGTAATATGAATGAATTAATTTTAAAAATTATAATGCAAAAGAAAAGAAAATTTCCTAGATACTTTTCTTAATTGAGGTTCCTTCCTCTCAGATGGCGCTAGTTTGTGTCAAATTGACACAGAACTAGCTAGCACATCTGTCACATCAGAGCTGGCTTGACGCCCACAGAGGGGTTGCTTGAGTTCCTGAAGTGTCAGGGACTTCGCCACTGCCTGCTTAAAGAAGTGCTTCAGCCTCTTCACCGCTGTTGTGGCTCCCAGGGCCAGAGTTCCATGCTAATAGCAAAGCTAGAATTTCCACTGCCCAACGCCACCTGCATTGCCCCATTTAGGGTTATTGTCCTTGTGGTAGAGGCTTTTACACCACAAGATCCCCACCCATCCACACCTACACCCACTTCTGGGTATACCACACCTAAGCTGATAGAGTCCATACTTGCATGGACCATAAAGAAAGAGGTCCCCTCAATATCACAGCAGTAAGAACTGTCCCCAATTGCAACTCAAGAAACTACAGAGAGACTGCACTGTGGTACCTAGACAGAAACAAGACCAAACGCATAGAACGTTGACACAGCTGAAGAAAGCCACCCAAAGGCTACCTTACAAAAGTGAGGGAGACTACTAACCCACTGGAGGCCTCCTCTCCCCAAGTCAATATGGACAAAATGAATCATTTCAAAGATCTGGAATCTCAATAAAGTCCAAGAGAATATAGATATGAAACAAAAACTGGGAAGACAATTTGGTATGTGAATGAGAAATTTAGCAACAAAGCTTTGCAAGTACAGATAGGGAACTTAGAAATAAAGATGAGGTAACCAAACAATGAAGAGCGGAAAGCCTCAAACACAGACTGGGTCAACTGGAAGAAAGAATTTGTGAGTCGAAGGTGAGTCCTTCAAAATGTCTCAGTGAAGCACTCGTGCACACGCGTGCATGGGTGCACATGCACACGCACACGCACACGCACACACACACAAAGAGAATAAGAAAAATATGAAATAAGTTGGAGCACTCAAGATAATTGAGGCACCATCAAGAGAACAAGCTTCCACAGCACTAGAATGCCCAAGGGATCTCATATAGAAAAAGTGTTCGCTATAGCATATTGTCAAATTGTCACAAGCATACGAAAAGGGATAAATTGTAAGCTCTGCAATATAAAAGCACTGTTGCATTTAATGGTATCCCTGTGGCTCTAATGGCACTTTTCTCAGCACAAACCTGATGGCCAGGAGGGAGTGGAATGAAGCAGTCTAAGTCCGAGAGGAAAAGAACGGCCAGCCCCGCCCCCCAGTACAGTGTACATTATGGCTGTCCTTCAGCAATGAAGGAGAAACAAAAGCCTTGCTGGGCCAGCATCAGTGAGGGAAACATGACAAACTGGCCTTAGCAAGGATGCTTGTGAGAGTTCTGCAGCCAGAAGTGAAGGAATTGCAGCTACGGCAGTAAAAGCAGGCAACAATGCAAATACTATCAGAACAGTTGATGTTTAAAATAAAACTATAAAAAGAAAACCTTAGAACAGAAAAATCATTAAGATGAATATAAGAAAAAAGATTACTATGACAGAAGAAAAAACAAAGACTGAAATAATTAGAAGGTGAACAAAGTAATAAATCTTATAATCATGTCATCATCTCCCCAGTAATAACCTTGCATGTACATGGATAGACTGAATACTCCAGTTAAAGATACTTACTGGAAAAATGTATAAGAGAACAAGGCCAAGCAATAAATGACACCAAGAAAAACATACTGAACATGACAGTGAACACACATAAATAGCATCCCAAGCAAACACATGTAGAAAGTGGGCAGGGGAGGCCAGCCTGGTCTACAAATCGAGTCCAGGACAGACAAGATAGCATTGAGAAACCCTGTCCTTGAAAAACCAAATAAATAAATAAATAAATAAACGGTGTTTGCTAAAACAGGTGTGGGGCTTAACAAAAGGATGTTTCATCCTGGAATATAGGAAGGGAAATTAATTCTGTTTCCTGGTAGTCCCCATGGCTACTTGCTTCTGAACTTTTCTAACACTCGCATCCATCCACTCTACCAGCACCCAAGCTAGAGGGTATGACTCAGGAGGTAGTTAGAAGAGCTGTTAAGGTCAGACCCTGGGCCCTACAGCCCCAAACATACAAACAAACAAACAAAAAATAAAAACAAATGATATATACTCACTTATATCTGGACACTAGCCCAAGAGGCATGTCCCATGAAAGTCTTCACTTACCAGGAAAGCGAGATAGAGGTGAAGACATCCTATTGGGACTCTAGGTGAGAGAAGTATGGGAGAATGGGGCAATAGAAAGATCTAGAGGGTTCTAGAAACCTACAGGAAGAACATTATGATGGGTGGATCTGGGCCCAGGGGTCCTGCTCAAACTATGGCACCAGCCAAGGACAATATGGCCAGTAAGCCTCAAACCCCTACCCAGATCTAGCCAACGGACAGGACATTCTCCACAGTTGAGTGGAGAGTCGGGACTGACTTTTACACAAACTCTGGTTCCCCATATTTGACCATGTCCCCTGGATGGGGAGGCCTGATGGCACTCAGAGGAAGGATAGCAGGCTACCAAGAAGAGACTTGATACCCTATGAGCATATACAGGGGGAGGAAGTCCCCCTCAGTCACAGTCATAGGGGAGGGGAGTAGGGTGAAAGCAGGAGGGAGGGAAGAATGGAAGAATACAAGGAATGGGATAACAATTGAGATGTAATATGAATATTATCAATAAAAAAATCCAAAAAAAAATCTATGCTTATGGAAAAAAAAAAAGAAAGTGAGGAGGTCTATCTGTACTTATGTCTCATAAAATGGACTTGATGACAAAAGCTACGAGAATTCAAAGAAGTTACTGTACAATGAGCAAGGAATTGGCTCGATACGATTTAATGAGTGGGGTGACCAGTGTAGCGCCGTGTGTGGGATTTGCAGTGACACGTAGACACAGCATTTGCATATCATACAGAAGATACTAGGATCCCTAACACCAAAACAGTGGGTCCACGTGCTAAGAATTTGAAGGCATCAAATGCAGAATATGCATATCAGACTGACCCTACCAGATGGAAGAAAGGAAACCTTTCCTGTGGAAAATCTGAAAAGACCTGTAGATACTGACAGGGAGCCCAGTGCAGAGTCTCATCTGCCATCCCTAAAGGGATCAGATACCATGAGGTCATCAAAATGTGGGCAAAGTGTATAAGAGCCATGATAGAGATCAAAGTAGGATGAGGGACAATGGAGGGACTGAGAAGAGATGAAATCGTATCAGACAGATGGAGGCTAAAACTTAAGGAAAAACAATGTCACCACCACTCTCCAAGAACACAAGAAGATACTTCATCGATAGCAAGAATAATCTGCTATTTCTAAATTAATGGCATTAGAGAACAAAGAAGCAAGGCTTAGAAACTAGGACTGAAACACAGAAGTTAAACATTAATATAAAAAAGATGAGAACATTTCCCAGTGTTTCCTAAAGACTTGTGAAAAGCCAGCTGTTGTGGTACACAACCATAGTCCCAGCTCTAAGGGTTAGGAGTTCAAAGCCAGCTTGGGCTACATTTAGCATTCCAGCATGGCCTGGGTTACACAAGACCCTACCTGTCTTCAGTAGGCTTTCTACTGCTATGATAGAACACTGGCCAAAAACAACTTGGAGAGGCAAGCATTTATTTTTAGCTTATAGCTAACTCTCAGGTCACATTGCATTACTGAGGGACGAAGTCAAGACAGGAAGGCAAACAGGGCAAGAACCTGGAGCCAGAAATTGGTACAGAAGCCATGGAGGAGTGAGGCTCACTGGCTTGCTCCTCATGGCTTGCTCAGCCTGCTCTTTTGTCACATCCAGGACTACCTACCACTCGAAGATCACTAGCCATGAGACTGCACCACAGGCCAGTCTGGTGGGGACATTTTTCTCAATTGCGGTTTCCTCTTCCCTCTAGCTTGTGTCACGCTGACATAAAACTAGCCAACACATTACAGTAGAAAAGCAAAGACAAAACAACAGTGACACCAAAAGTCCAGTTCAGAATTACAGGCGAGAGAAGTGTTTTTAGTTAGAGGGCCTAGCTAGGGTGGTGGTGATTTGAATAGGCATGGCCCCTCATAGAATCATGTGTGTGAATGCTTGGCCCGTGGGGAGTGGCACTACTAGGAATTGTGGCCTTGTTGGAGTAGGTAGGTGTGGCTTTGTTGGAGGAAGTGTGTCACTGTGGGGTGGGCTTTGAGAAGATGTGCTCAAACTACACACAGTGTGACAGTCTCCTGCTGCTGCCCATGGATCAAGATGTAGAACTCTCAGCTCCTCCTCCAGCACCATGTCTGCCTGCGTGCCTCCATGTTTTCCCGCCATGATGATAATGGACTAAACCTCTGAAAGTGTAAGCCAGCCCCAATGAAATGCTTTCCTTTATAGGAAAGAAAAAGATATAATGAATGTAAGTCGTTAAGCACTGAATGCCTGGGAGCCCTACAACAACTCTGAGCTCTAGAATAGATTCTAGTATAGACAGTAGAGGAACATTAACACCCTACTTTACTCAAAGGATACATTAAAAAAAAAAAAAAAGACTAAGAAATAAAAACAAGTGAGTCCAGATGTAAACAGCCTTTAAAAAATTCAGTCACAACATTAAAAAGACCATCCACTATAATTATGCAGGACTCACCAGGAGTATAAGAACAATGCAACCTATATGAATTAAAGAGTCTGATAGTCCACATGACTACAACAAAGGACAATATGATATGGAAGCTTTGCCAAAGTAGAGAAACACCTGATGGATGTCAGCAACATGGATGGCAAATCCTCCTAGCAATCAGTATAGAAGGTAACACAGATCAGGACAATGAGAGGCCACACCTAAGAACCTCAGAACCAACACCAGGCTGAAACAGGAGGACTTGCCCACTCTGTAGCACGCGAAGCATTATAAAGATACAAAGATGCCCTCTATCAAAACTGCTCACCTAACAGAATTCTGGAAGTCCGAGACAGACCAATAGTGCTAGAGACAGAAATAAAAGACATGCAGATGGCAATATAAATGACAGTGTGTTACTATTTACTGACAACATTATTTTATATAGAAAAAACTAGAACACCCCAACGATGAACTAGAATTCACCTAGTGATTCAGCCATGTTTCAAGACATAAAAATCAACAGGCAAAAACTTAGACGATTCCTATGCATTAAGAACAAAATAGCTGAAAAAAATTAAGAAAGCAATATAATTTTAGTCGTTATAAAACAGTCATATCTCATTAAAGTTTTAAACCCATGTACAACACAAGTGGACTCACTTTCACAGAACCAACACTACTAAATATAAAGTCACAAAGAGTTGTTTGGACTTCTTTGATCACTGAAAAACTGTTCATGAAACTGAGAAAACAGAGACAATAGGAATGTCCTTTACTGATTAATGAATAAAGTGCAATGCCCATATACAATGCTATAAAACTTCATTGCCATAAGAGAGAATGAAAACATTATCACTTGTGTTAACAAATACAATTGGGGATTATGTTAAATTAAATAAAAAATGCTAGAAATGACAAGCTCTGCATGATATCAATCATATGTGGAATTCAAGAAAATAACAACAACAGCAGCAGCAGCAGCAGCAGCAACAATAAAACACGATTTCACAGAATTTGGAAAGTAGAATCGTGGTGACCAGAAGCTACAGAGAATGGGAGTAGAGGGATGTAAAAATAGCTCTAAGAAGGTTCTGGTGTGTTCTCCCTCAGTATAGCACTATAAACAACAAAACTACACCATGAGCTTTCAACACTTACACAGATTTTCAGTTTTCAGTCTAAAGAAATGATGAGTATTTTAGCTGATACATTTAAGCTGGATTAAACAGTATACAACATAAACCAAAATGTTGCCTGGCACTTCATTACTATGTATACTTTACATGTTGTATGTATCAACTAATACTGTTTAAAGATTTTTTAAATTATGTGTTTATGTGTGTGTAGGGGTGCAGTGCCCCTGCAGGCAGGAAGAGGCTACCAGATCCCTTGGAGTTGGTACTGCAGGTAATCGTTATTCACCAGATGCAGGCGCGGGCACCAACCCCAGGTCTTCTGGAAAGGCAGTATGCACGTTTAACCACTGGTCCAGCTCTCCAGTCCCCAATATACATTTTAAAATAAATAAAAATTTAAAAGGCAAAATTCTGAAGGCATTTAGGCTGGCCCACTGTGCTAAGTTATACCACACGTAAATAATCCCTATCTGACTGGCCCTTCAGTATACTAAAATTGGATGGTTTTCCAGGACTTACGCACCTGATTTGTTTTTCAGTTAAATCAAAGAGGATGCGCAGGACCCTGAAACTTCACGTAGTCATTTACATGCTCTAAGAAGCTAGCCACGTAGCAGCCCGTGAACATAGTGAGAGTCATGCGGCAGTCGTTTTATGTTAATGACCTGTGTGTCAAAGCCGAATGCAAATGATTCTGAGTCACTCTGTCTCCTGAGTGTGCTGGTCCTGGGGACTGTTGATGATGAGCCTAAAGAAGACGCCATGCACCAGATTGCTTACACGGGGTGGGTGGGGTGTTGGGGGTGGGGTGGAGGGTGGAGGGTGGGGGTGGGTGGGGTGAAGTTTCTTATTAGTGTTGCATCTCAGAGAGCTTTAACCAGCCAATGCATCTCCATGACGAAAAGGAGGAAAACCAGAACTGAAGGCTGCCTTTGGGAGAACAGTAAGATGACAGTAAGTGACAAGATTCTGAAAGCACCATTTCCATGGAATACATTGTTGAGGTTGAGAGGACTGTGTCCATATCACAAAGCAGCGATATGAAAATCTGATGGCGGATAAAGCATCTTTTATCGCACGCTTACTAAGGTCAGCTCAATAAATCTAATTAGTTATAAACACACAATGACTGCTAGTATCTAGTGGGTGAAAGTCCTTGGAGACATCTTCAATTTCTTTCTTCCTCTCACTTCCTACATCCATTTATGCTGCGTCTACCATCAAAATACATGCACAGTGTGATCATTGTCGCGCATGTCCACTGTTTCCAAGGTCTTACCAATTCATTTCTGACATACTGTGATAGTCTTTAACTAGTATAATCTTTTCCTAAATTAGTAGAATATCGACAACTCGAGAAAAAAAAAACAGGATCAAAAAAATTTCCTTATACATAGGAAAGTACAACTCAAAAGCTATTGTTTTAAGACTCCCTTTCTAAAGAATAATAATAAAAAAAAAATCATCCGGGCATGGAGGGGAGCATATTGGCCTAAATCCAACTTGCTGCTTCTTTATAAAGTTTTATTGGAACACAGCTAAAGACATTGGTTTATGTATAGCTTCCAGAATTAATTGCAAGAGAACACAAAAGACAGCTGAATGCAATAAGGAAGTGAACTCAGGACGTGAAAGTAGAATTCAAAAAAGAGATCGGAATATTAAATGAAAACGGAACTGAAATACTGGAGACAAAAATTTTAGTAAGCCGAATGAAAACTCCGTGGAAAGCATTGCCGACAGAGTAGATCAACAGATAAGGACAGAAGATACATGCTTAAGGCAAAACAGGAATTTGAACACTCAGAGAATTGTAAGGATTAATTAATAAGAAGGTACAAACAGAACATTCATATCTGATCAACTGAGATTAAATCAAGATTAGATAAATTTAAACAGCAATAGTATTCCTATAACAATGAGATATAAGCAGTGTTTTAAAACTCCCCAACTAAAAGAAAGCCCAGGCTCAAATGGATTCACCACTGAATTAAATCAGATTCTTTCGAAGAAATTACTTGTATTCTGTGAGATTAATTTCCTTTTTTCTTCTTCTTATTTTCTTTTGTTTATTTGTTTGTTTTGTTTTGTTTTTTGAGACAGGGTTTTTGTGTGTAGCCTTGGCTGTTTTAGACTCCATTTCTAGCCCAGGCTGGCCTTGAACTCACAGAAATCTACCTGCCTTTGCCTCTCTGAATGCTGGGATTAAAGACATGTACCACCACGCCCAGCTTAATTTTCCTTTTCTTTTCCTCCCTTCAACTCCTTGAATACTCCTACTTGCTCTCTTTCAGATTCATGCTTCTTTTTTTTTGTTAGTTGTTGCTTTGTGGACATATGTATAATGTATATGTGCGTACATACATACATATTCCCGAATACACAAATACAGCCTGATCAGTATATATAATGTTTTCAGGGCTGACCATTAAGTATTGAAAAACAAATTGGTATGTTCTTCCCTGGGAAAGACTATTTTTTCAGGTCTTAGCATTCTTTAGTTGCCTGCAGTTTTGTTGGTGGTGTTTTCAGTTTTTTTTTCTGTTGCTGTTGTTGTTTGTGTGTGTGTGTGTGTGTGTGTGTGTGTGTGTGTGTGTGTGTGTGTGTAAGGTTGAAGCTTTGCAGGTTTTTCCCCATCCACGTTAGCATGTCTGTTGTTGTTCATCTTCGGCTCATGTTTAGGCAGTCTTGTTGGTGAGACTTCACGGGTGCAGTTTCCTCCATTACTAGGAGATATAACCCCACAGCGAACTCCCCGGTCTTCTGGCTCTTACACTCGGTCCACCCCTCTTCTCCAGTGTTCTCACAGCTTCACATGCAGGAGTTGCTCTGTGGATGTGTTCACTGGGACTGGGCTCCACCACTCTACATTTTGACTGGTTGTGGTTTTTGTAGTGGTTCCCGTCTGTTGCAAAGAGGAGTTTCCTTCATGAGGGGTGTAGGCTACACTTATCTGTGGGCATAAGAACAAACATATAGACTGTCATTAGACATTATGCTGGCTCAATAAAATGGTAGTTGTAGCTTCTCTTCTAAGATCCGTGACTTTGCTAGCAGTGAGTAGTTGGCTATTGACCCAGTATTCCCCTGTTGAGTGGGTCTTAAGTCCAATTAGAGAGTTGTAGGTATCACCAAGGTACTGATGCCTCCTTTAGAGTTACGCCATGCTGCTGTTGTGCATAGGACTCTTCCCCTACCCCATTGAAAGCTTGCATCATGTCTTCTCGTACTACGAATGCTATCCGTTCCTTAGGGAGGAGGTTTCCAGATCAGTTTCTGCTCAGGCACTTCTGGGTGCTGTGTCTGATGTATTTCTGTGACAAAGCACCCTGACAAGAAGCCTCCAAGCAGAGAAAGGGCGTATTCAGCTTTACAAGATCAGGCTGCAGTCCATCATTGCATGGAAAGTCAAGGAAGGAATTGGAGGCAAGTAATCATACTCACAGTCAAGAGTAGAAAGAATTAAACATGCATGCTCACTCTTCCTTCATCCCTTCTCTATACTTCTACAGCCCTGGACCACCTCCTGGAGCCAGTTATTTCTATTTCAATTATAAATCAAGACAGTGCCCCCCAGACATGCCCACAGGTCGACCAGATCCACACAATCTCCCACAGAGACTCTCTTTCCAGGCAATTCTAATACCAATTTAGTATTTAGAACTAATCATCACAGGAGGGTCATTTCTGTATTGACAACCTTCACAGAAACTGATTATTGTTTTGGGATTCTTCCTCTCAGCTAGAAAGAGGCTTCAATCAAACTTCAAGGTAAGGGGCCTCTTTCCTTTATGATGTCCCTATAATTTTCCCTGTGTATGTTGCCCTAATACTCCCAAGCTACAGTAACAAAACAGCATGAGGAATAACACAAAACAGACACAATTCAATGAAAAGGAATAGAAAATACAGACTTACACTCAAACAGGTATAGTCACTTGATTTTTGACAAAGATGCCAAAAATATACGTTGGAGGAAAAACAGAATCCTTAATAACTGTTGCCGGGATCACTGGCTATCCATATGTAGAAGAAAGAAAGTAGATCCCTGTAGGAAGATTAATAATTCTTGTAGTAGAGTAAATTATTAAGGCGGTAGTTTTCTTTAACCAGCCATTTCCCCAATGACTTATATAGAGAAACTGATTTGTTTTTAAGCTGTAAGCACTATGCTGGGCAGATTCTGAGCTACCCTAATCCTAGTACTTTTTTAAACCCACATAAAAACCAATCACTTGCCAATCTGATGAGTCCTGAGGTGGCTTCTACTCCATCAGTCTGTTCCTCTAGCCATGTGCCATCTTGCCTAATTGAGACTCTTTTCTCTCTTGATTCCTTCCTTCCTGCTGCTCTGCTGCTTTCTCCTTCCTTGAGCCCAAACCTGGGCACCTAAAACTCTGTCTCTCTCTCTCTCTCTTCTACATTCACAGTGGTAGGCTTCAGCATATTTGTTTAGCCAATCAAGGATAATTGGGGAGCATTCCTTATCATAACGTGGTCACAGGGGATAACAATGTCCATGGCAGGGCAGTAACAAGATCTCAAGGCACTGAAATTAGCATTTGAAAGCACTTGCCTCCAACAGATTCCTATTTCTCACCCTACACACAAATCAACTCCAAATAAATAAAAGAGTTTAACAGAAGACCTGAAACTCCAAAAACTGTTTTTAAAATGTTGTGAAACATTTAAGTAGGTAATGACTTTCAAAATCAGAAGACTCTAGCTGCTCAGGAAATATATAAACACTCACTGGAGTGGATCAGAAGTATCTGTACAGTCAAGTAAAAGAAAACTTGGACTGGAGGGAGAGCTCAGCAGTTAAGAGCACTGCCTGATCTTCCAGAGGTCCTGAGTTCAATTCCCAGCAACCACATGGTGGTTCATGACCATCTATAATGTGATCTGATGCCTTCTTCTGGACTGCAGGTGTATGTGCAGACAGAGCACTGTATATGCAATAATAAATAAATAAATATTAAAAAAAGAAAAGAAAACTTACAGAATGGGAGAAACTTTTTGCTAGCTACACAAAGAACAGGATTAACATCTATAGTATGCAGAGGAATGTAAAAAAACAAAAAACAAACAAACAAACAAAAACAACAACAACCCTAGATGTAAATAAATCAAACCACCTAACCAATAAATGGCCTAATAAAATGAATAGACAGCTTTCAAATAAAATGAAATACAGGCAGCTAATAAACACATGAAAAAAATATCAACTTCACTAGGCCTTGGAGAAGTCTAAATAAAGACCATATTGAGATTCCCTGTTCCTCAATCAGAATGGCGGTTATTAAATTTTTTTTTTTACAACAAATGTTAACGAAGATATGGGCAGAAAGGAACCCTCATATATTGCTGGTAAGCTAGTTCAGCCACTAAGGAAATCAATACGGAGGCTTCTTTGGAAACTAAAAATAGACCTATCATATGACCCCGCCACCACTCTTGGATAGCTTATTCAAAGGATTCCAGTCAACATTATTAGATCATGACATTTAGATGCTAATCACTCTAAGAAATCATATCCACAGCCTGGAGGGATCAGGTCACAGTCTATTGTAGTTTATTCCTTAAGATGATGACAATTCTTGCTATGACAACAAAGATATAAAGTCAGAATATCTGCTTTGTTTGGGGCATTTCTCTGAGAATCTGGTCCTTCCTCCCCTGCCATGCATGCCATCCATGGTGAGTTTCCATGTTCCCTGGTATCTGTAATGCTCTTTCACCCCACGGCCCCTGGAGTTGTGAGGAGCGCCTAGAACAGCTCATGTGTGAAGGGTAATTTTATGTCAGCTCCTTTCCTGGTCCTGCTGCTCTGATTTCTGTCAAACATCACAAAGACACCTGCACGTGTCAGTGTTTACTGTAGCACTATTCAAATAGCCAAGGGATGGGACCAACCAAGATTTACAACAATGGAGAGCGAGTAGGGTCGTTGGGGGTGGATAAATAAAATGTGGCATAGCTACACAGTGGTATTGTTTTCAGCCATAAAGAACAAAGTTGTGCCACTTGCAGGCAAGTAGATGCAACTGGGGACAGACTATGAATTAAGCCAGTCTCAGAAAGGCAAATATTGCATGTATTTGTCCCATATGTGGTTTCTAGATTTTGTATAAATGCATACATGTATAGATATAACGTGAAAGTAGAGGTGAAACTTTCCAGGAACAATAAAGAACTAATAGGAGGTGAGCAGAGAGAATGAAAGAGAAGGTGGGATGGACGGGATATGCACCACATATAACATAGATGTATGGTAATGCCAAGCAGCACCATGAATAACAAACACACACGTTTAAAATCAAAATGTCATAAATAATTAAAAATAGGAAATTAACATTTTCTTTGTATCCAAAATTTTATCAGTCTATGGAGCATATATCACAATTTGAGCCAAACCTTTGACAAACCTCTATTGTACCCTATAAGTCACACATACCAGTATTCATCCCTTTCCTGTATCTTCTGGTTTTAAAAAGTAAAAAATTACTACTTATGTCTTGAAATTCTAAACTTCACTGCTTCTCCAAGTGTAGTGCACCTGTTTTAATGGAGTCATATTGTACCCAGTCTGCTATGTAATTTTTATGTACAGACTATTGATTCTTAAACATATTTTACTATCTATTCTTACATATTCAATTATAAGTAGGTGTTTGCTTAATTTGAAGAAATTGGTTTTTCTCTCCAAAATGTATTTCTTTATTACCTTCGCTCCCTACTATTTTTCAACATGACATCTATTTCTAAAAACATATTTTAAAGCACAGATTTCATCATAATTATAAAATAACGTTTAAAAATGCATGCTCTTATACCCTTATAGAAATTCAGCTTACTCTTATGGTATTACATCTTTTAAAATTAAATATTATGAAATACATTATTGAAGTCCATGCTATATTTTCAACAAGCTTACTGAGTAACCAAACCATTCTATTTTACATCTAAAATTCTACTGTTTTCTGCACATATTTTATATAAATGTTTTATACACACATACACATATACCTATATAAAATTTTAGATTTAATTTTCTCTGATGAGTGAATGTTTCTTTAAAGTCTTCCCTTTCTTTTGCTGAGTCTCAACTGGCATCTCTTGTAGCCAGGTGGCACTTCCAGAGGCAGGATGAGGTTCCATTCAATTCAGTTGTTGGCTGAGGGGTCCCATGGAACTCTCCAGACAACCCAGGCTATTGATAAGACAAAAGGTTTCTCTCTAAAAACTGAAAGTGGGGTCCATTTCTGTGGACAACACCCACACAACCCACTGAACATGGAGGTGTTGAGCTGGTGCCTACATGAAGTCTTCACCCCTACGTTCTTGTCTTGGTTTGGGAAGGTAATCTGCAGGCTACCCAAAGAGAAATGTGGACACCAATCTAGCCACAAAATCTTTGACCTACAATCTATTCTGCCTGCAAAATATTCTATGGTAATGGTGGCAGAGAATTTGTGGGAGTAATCAACTAATATCTGATTTGACCTAAAGCCTACTCAATGAAGGAATTCATACCCAATGCTACTTGAGTAACCAAGAACCAGTGACTAGATAGCCCAGAGAAGTAGTATAGAACCAAACACTACTATTCTAAAAAGATCAGTAACATGATTCCTAATGATATTCTGCTATACCCACAGATCAATGCCTTATCTAGTCATCATCAGAGAGGCTTCTCCCAGCAGCAGATGGGAACAGATGAAGAGACCTATAGTCATTTCTAGCCCCATCCATTAGTCCACAAATTTCGGGAATTCCTTGTTTTTAATAGCTGAGTAGTATTCCATAGTGTAAATGTACCACAGTTTCTTTATCCATTCTTCTATAGAGGGACATTTAGGCTGTTTCCAGGTTCTGGCTATTATGAATAAGGCTGCTATGAATATGGTTGAGTAAATGTTCTTGTTGTGTGCTGGAGCATCTTCTGGGTATATTCCAAGGAGTGGAATAGCTAGGTCTTGAGGACGCCCTATTCTCAGTTTTCTGAGATAGCACCAGATTGATTTCCAAAGTGGTTATACAAGTTTGCATTCCCACCAGCAATGAAGGAGTGTTCCTCTCTCCCCACATCCTTGCCAGCATGTGGTGTCGCTTGAATTTTTGATCTTAGCCATTCTGTTGGGTGTAAGATTGAATCTCAGAGTTGTTTTGATTTGCATTTCTCTGATGACTAAAGATGTTGAGCATTTCTTTAAGTGTTTCTCAGCCATTCGATATTCCTTTGTTGAGACGTCTCTGTTTAGTTCTGAGCCCCATTTCTCAGTTGGGTTATTTGGTTTGGTGGTGTTTAATTTATTGAGTTCTTTATATAGTTTGGATATTAGACCTTTGTCAGATGAAGGGTTGGTGAAGATCTTTTCCCAGTCTGTAGGCTGTTGCTTTGTTCTGCTGACAGTGTCTTCTGCCTTACAGAAGCTTCTCAGCCTCATGAGGTCCCATTTATTAATTGTTGATCTTAAGGTGTGGGCTGTTGGTGTTCTGTTCAGGACGTTGTCTCTTGTGCTAATATGTTCCAGGCTCTTCTCCACTTTTTCTTCTAACTGATTTAGTGTCTCTGGTTTTATGTTAAGGTCTTTAATCCACTTGGACTTGAGTTTTGTGCATGGTGACAAATATGGGTCTAATTGCATTTTTCTACATGTTAGACCAGCATCATTTCTATCTATCTTTCTTTCTTTTTTTGTTTTTGTTTTTGTTTTTTTGGATACAGGGTTTCTCTGTGTTAATATCATTGGCTATCCTGGCCTCACTTTGTAGACCAGGCTGGCCTCAAACTCACAGAAATCCACTTGCCTCTGCCACCTGATTGCTGGGATTAAAGGCGTATGCCACCACACCTGGCTATCCTTTCAAAAAAGTTCATTTATTCTGGTTTGGTGAACTTACTTTGGCTTTACTTGAAAATGCAAAGCTGCCTGGTGATGTTTGGGATTTACCTTCTTGTCACCGGCATTCACCCTGGACAGGTTACTGAGAAACACCTCCACTCCCTTTTGTCAGAGCGGGAAGTGCAGATAATGCATATGATGCAGTGAGAGCCTCAGCCAATTTTGCTTCTGTCGAGGATTGTGAGATGCTAAGGCAAAGGATGCTGCATGGAGCCAGATTTCTACAGGGAACTAAAAATGCCATTAGTTTTTGGAGCTGTTCTCACAGGGTGACAGCCATCCCTCACCAGGTGTGGAATTGTTGTTCTGAACAGGAAGTGGAATCCAGCAGGAAGAAACTAGTAACCCCGAGTTAAAGCTCTCTCTTTTCCCCAGACCTGAGCTCCCTGTGTACTCACGTGATTCTCAAGTTTAATTAGTGTGGCTATTCCTTTGGCTATTCTCCTGCTCCTGAGGTGGGAAGCCTCACTGGGACGTAGTAGATTAGGGACCACGGCAAAGCATGACTAGTATAGTAAATGCTGCTGTTTGCAAACTGTCAGTGGTGGCCTAGAGAGTCAAGGTACTCCTGGGTAGGACTTCCAGAAGGTCCCTTTCTGCAGTTCAGTGTCTACTGCTGACCACGTCAAAAAGGCATAACGCGATGTACATATGATTTGACCCCATCCTCCAACAGCCTGAGTGGGGTGAGCGCATTATGTGCGTTGCAGGTGCCTTTCTTCTGGTCCCTTCTTCAGACTCCTCCATCCTTTGTGCTGCTACCTGCATGGTTTCCTACTGTAAAGAAGTCTAAGTCTCTCAGTCTTCTTTCCTGCGAGGGACTTTCTTGACATTGGTTGTGACCCATAGGAGTCCCTCTAAAGTCCTCCTGATATGCATATGGAGCTATTTACTGCTTAGCTTCAACCTAAACTCCTCTCATTCCCAGCCACTATAACCCTGGGCTTCAGTAAAGTCTGTGCATTCCTTCAAATGGCATTACCCTTGGCTCTGTTATTAACCAAACTGTCCCCTAGCCTGGTGACAGGCTGCATCTTGCAGACATTCATCTCTCTTCACCTGCTCAATCGCTGTGCAGCCTCCGCTGCAACAGCATCCCTCTCACTTCCCAAGTCCTCTGCATGGCTTGCACTCAGAGTTAGGAGTTCCTTTGGTCTCCCTGGGCCTTTCGTCTTCTTGCCCTTGTTTCTAACGCTGGGCCCTGGTATTTGCACCGCGGTGGGAGTAGATCGTATCTCAGGCTTCCAGTTTGTATGCATGTTATGAAGCTTTTAGTAGACGCAGCTTCCAAAACTGAGCTTGAGTAAATTCTTGTTCCAGGTGATAGTTTTACAGAAAACCATCATGAGGTCTTTTGGCCTCACTTAATGAGAAATGCAATGGGCTTAACCTCTCACTGTCTCAACAGAGCCAGCATACTGCTTCCTATGCACAACCCTAGCTCCCCAGTTGAACTCTCTCTGCCACTGAGCAAGCACAGGGCCAGTACATAAGAGGGACTGACATGCTAACATACTCATTTTGAATGTGAACCATTGGACATGGAATTTTTTTTTTTTTTTTTTGGGTAGCATCTGATCCTTCTTCCAAGACCCTATTCATGAACTTTGTTTACTTTGTCCATGGGCGTGTGTGTATAGTTACTCTGCTCGTCTCTGGATCCTCACATGTGCCTTTAATAATGTGAAAGTCTAGCTTTTCTGTGTCCCACACCATTGCTTGCTCTCAGCTCTTGGGTATTTCAGCATGGAGGATTTAAGGGAAGCAAAGATAATCATTCTGGTCCCGGTTGAGAATGAAGTGAAAGGGAAGAAGGTCTCAAAGCTGCAAGCAGGGAGACCTGCGATCCATGCAAGACACTACAGTGGTTTGGGCTTGGGAAGTGGCCATGTGGATGATTCAAAGTAGTTAGGAAGGAGAAATGACAGAGTCTGGTAATAACTGATGGCGGTAACCAGGAAGATAGCTGGGATTTCACTTGTGCAACCCACTACTGCCTATGGCATTCTCTGAGATAGGGAAGGGGAAAGGAGAAAAGGAGACAGAAGTAGGTTGAGGTGCAGAAGCTAAATTATAAAGGTTTAGCATGCTAAAATAAGTATCTGTGGGACAGGTAAGTTGCATCAGTAGGAACATTTACAAGTCTGAAGGTCAAGGAGCTGGGTCTGGCTAGAGATAGCATCTTGGAGCAGTTTGCCTATAGATGGCAATAAAGCTGAGGTAATAAAGGCAGGAAGACCATGCAGGTTTATGTCAGGGTTTATGACAGAATACCAAAGAGAAGCAAAATGCCTGGATGCCATGGCAGAAGAAGAGTCTGCAAGGATCCCTCCAGTGCAAGCAGGCAGGGAGGGAAAGGCCACGCCACGGAAAAGCACCGAGACAGGCGTCTCAACATGGGCAAATAGCCAAGGCTGTATCACAGGCTGTCAAATAAAGGGAGACAGAACTGCTGCCTTAGGATTTGATGATAAGTGAAGTAGTTCCAGCAATTCAAGCTAAGAAAGTGCTGGAGGAGCGTGCTGACTTGGGTGTGGCTGTGAAAGACAGAACAAAGGGTCTTCGTGCATTAGATATTCAGTGTAAGAAGTTCAAATGACAAAATATCTTCACTTAAATGATGTGCATTTGTGTATTTCTGCATAATCAACTTGTTGTGTGGTGAATAAGAGATAAATGCTCTGTTGCCAAGGACAAAACAAATGGAAGTTTGTTGGTGCTTGTGGTAGGAGAGACTAACAACTTGTGATACCAGACAGGGAAGAAGCGGATGGAATTCTGACCATGAACTGGGATCAGCAGAACAACGTAAGAATTGAGTCTGTCTACCAGCCAGTCTGTCTACCAGTCAGCCTTGGCAAGATTACCAAGGTGGACCCAACAGAGTCAGAAGAAGTGAAAATCACAGAGAGGACAAAGAGGTGGGATTGGTTTGATGTTTTCTGACCTTAAAGACAGAAAAATGAGGTTACAAGATATCCAATGTCCTAGTTCCAAAGCTGGAAAAGGTATAGAATCTTCTAGATCTCCATGAAGGAATGAAGAGTTATCAGTACCTTTTTTTAGATTCAGTGAGGTCCATGGCAGGTTCCTGACCTACAGAACAGTAGGATGATGAATATGTATTGTTTTCATATGCTAAGTTTATGGCAATTTATTATAGTAGCAAAAGGAAACAAATCCTTTGTTTCCTTTCTTAGTCTTCAAGTATTTTTCTCAGATAAATCAAAATAAAAAATCTGCATACTACTTCACATATTTCCATGCTAGCAGCTAAAACTTTTCTAAAACAAGTTTTTTTTATTAATTTATTCTTGTTACGTCTCAATGGTTAGCCCATCCCTTGTATCCTCCCATTTTCCCCTCCCATTTTCCCCTTATTCCCCTCCCCTATGACTGTTCCTGAGGGGGATTACCTCCCCCCGTATATGCTCATAGGGTATCAAGTCTCTTCTTGGTAACCTGCTGTCCTTCCTCTGAGTGCCACCAGGTCTCCCCCTCCAGGGGACATGGTCAAATGTGAGGCACTAGAGTACGTGAGAAAGTCATATCCCACTCTCCACTCAACTATGGAGAATGTTCTGCCCATTGGCTAGATCTGGGTAGGGGTTTAAAGTTTACCACCTGTATTGTCCTTGGCTGGTGCCTTAGTTTGAGCGGGACCCCTGGGCCCAAATCTGCCTATCATAATGTTCTACTTGTAGGTTTCTAGGACCCTCTGGATCTTTCTACTTTGCTATTCTCCCGTGCTTCTCTCATCTAGAGTCCCAATAGGATGTCCTCCCCCCTGTCCCAGTTTCCTGGTAAGTGAAGGCTTTCATGGGACATGCCCTTTGGGCTATTATGCAGATATAAGTGAGTATATACCATTTGAGTCTTTCTGCTTCTGGGTTAACTCACTCATGATCATTTCTAGCTCAATCCATTTATCCACAAATTTCGGGAATTCCTTGTTTTTAATAGCTGAGTAGTATTCCATAGTGTATATGTACCACAGTTTCTTTATCCATTCTTCTACTGAGGGACACTTAGGCTGTTTCCATGTTCTGGCTATTATGAATAAGGCTGCTATGAACATGGTTGAACATATGTCCTTGTTGTGTGCTGGAGCATCTTCTGGGTATATTTCAAGGAGTGGAATAGCTGGGTCTTGAGGAAGCCCTATTCCCATTTTTCTGAGATAGCACCAGATAGATTTCCAAAGTGGTTATACTAGTTTGCAATGAAGGAGTGTTCCTCTCTCCCCACATCCTCGCCAGCATGTGGTGTCGCTTGAGTTTTTGATCTTAGCCATTCTGATGGGTGTAAGATGGAATCTCAGAGTTGTTTTGATTTGCATTTCCCTGATGACTAAGGAGATTGTAAAACAAGTTTAAATATTTGAAAAGCAATTGACTTTTGAGGTACAGTGGTGGTGGCTGTGGGGGCAGTGCCATGATGGCTGGGTGATGTGGTGATTGCTGGGCAGGCTCAGTGGGCCTGGGCCCTCAGCCTGCCCTGTCTTCTTCAGTCGACTTGTGGCTGCTTGTGCAGTCTGAGGTCCCCTCGCCCCTTCCCCATCGCTCCTCTTTCCCATCCCAGCCCCAGTGGCTGTGACCACCATTTTCCACCATGACTCTGAAGAGAATGCACAAGGAGTTGAATGACCAGGCTGGAAGTCCTCCAGCGCAGTGCTCAGCAGGTCCTGCTGGAGATTTACATTTCATTGGCAGGCTATAATAATGGGGCCAAACGACAGCCCCTGTCAATTCATTTCCCAATGGATTACCCCTTCAGACCACCTAAGGTTGCATTTACAACAAGAATTTACCATCCAAACATTAACAGCAGTGGCAGCATTTGTCTTGCTATTAGTCTCCAGCACTCACAACTTCAGAAGTACTTTTGTGCATCTGGTCTCTGGTGTGTGACCCCAATCTAGACGCTCCCTTAGTGCCTGAGATTGCTCAGATGTGCAAACCAGAGAAAAGCACAAATCACTTGGGAATGGTCTCAGAAGTATGCGATGCAATTAAATAAATTATTGGATAACCTCTACAAATAAAGCTGAGGGCAGTCTGAAAGAGAAGTCCTTTTGATTTCCATTTGACTGTTTTCTATGAGGCCACGTCTCATCCTCCTCATGTACCTTTACCTGACATGGCAGTGCTGCGTGTTGTACATACTTGGAACAGCAAACTAGAAATACTGTACTTCTGTACCAACATTGCCTCCTAGCAGAGACCTGTATGTGTGTGAGGGAAGCCAGTTCTCCAGGCCTAACCTAGATGTGAGACTAAAAGCTTTCTTTATTGACTTAAATTTGGATAATGGCCAAATGTGAGGGGTAGTGGGTACACAGTGTGGGAGGAGAAAAGCTCCAGTGACCTGTAGGGGATAGTTCCTAAGTGGAGCCCATCTAATCTTAAACAGTCATAAAAAGCAAGGTGGAGAACATGAAGCTGTTTCTGTATTCATTTCATCCTGTAGAACCTACAATTCAGGTGAAAGTTAGGACCAAACAGATTAAACTCTACCTTTATGGCGTATTTTAAGGTCTAGGCTTAACTGATCAACATTCACATGGACTGGAGCTGCTAGCACATACAGGATGATGGGTTTTGTTCCAGACGCTTTCACATCTCCATGCCCTTCCAGCCTTTCTCCTGTTAGCGCCTTTCCATACTCTTTGGTTTGTACGTGGTTTCTCACTTAACACATAGCTGATAGCTCTTATTTTTCTTATGTCTTTAACTGCTTTAGGCCTATTTGGATGTAAGAGCGAAAATTCATTTGATGGAAATACTTGTGTATATTCAAAGACACAGTTGCTCCTCTGGAGCTCGTACGTTCAGGAATGATTAATCTGTGTAATAAAGTGATTACTACAGTCATTACATACAAAAAAGAAAAGCAATTGATTTTTGATGTACACAAATTACATTTATAAACAAAACCAGTAAGTGCAAAAAGAATCAAGAAAGCCTATGAGCTTTATGTGATAGAGTAAATATTTGAGTTACATGAATTAAAGAGAAAAAGGGAGGCTAGAGATAAGAATATAATTAGAGAAATAATATCAGAAAATCTCTAAATCAGAAAATATATAGCTAGATGATGACTGATGATAGATGATAGATATATAGATGATAGATACTAGATAGATGATTGATAAATATATGAACAGATATATAGATACCTAATAGATGATAGATAATAGGTGATAGATATATGATCAATTGATAGATGATAGATACTTGATTGGTAGATGATAGATATAGATAGATAGATAGAGACCAGAAGCTCTATAATAAATTCATATGCATAGTTTTCAAGTACCATGGTCAGAAATCAAAGACAAAGAGGATTTGAAAGCAGCAGGAGAAAGGAGGGAAAGTGCTGTGTTGTAATGGGTCAAGGCTGAGTGGGTTGACAGCAGGATGATGTGTTTAAAGTGCTAAGGAGTAAGTGGCATCCAAGAGTTTCACATGCACCAAAACTGTCCTTCAGAAACCAAAGTGGAGAACTATTCTCCTAGAAAACAACAGCTGAGAGGATTCATTACCACCAAACCTATTTTATAAGAAATAGTTCAAAAGAAGTTTCTAAAGGTGGAATAAAATAATTCTAATTAATAACAAAACTATATAAAAGTATAAAGCACTGTAAAATATATGAAAGTGTAAAACATGGTAAAAGTAGTGTATAGTCAATTTCAGAGGAGTTGCTAGAATGGCAGTGTGAAAAATCACATATCTAATTGTGAAGGCAAAAAGACAAAGCTATTCAAAACAAGTATAGCTATAATTATTTCTTAAAGGACTATCATACGTAAAAAGATATAAGTTGTGATATCAAACTCAAGTGTCCTAAGGGTGTAGAAAATTGTGTTTGGTATGTAATAAGAGTTACTTAAAATAACCTGGACCCTACATGGAGAATGTAGGTACATAAAGCAAATATTAATAAATCTTGATGCAGAGATAGACTTGCTACACTAATATCATGGGACACATATACTCTCCTTTTAGCAATGGACATGTCATCCAGATAGAGACATTTTTACTCAAATGCACTTTACAATAGATGGCCTAGCACACATAAACAAATCATTTTCCTAACAGTGGTAGAAGTAACAGACATGCTCTATGATAACTATATGTCGTACCTGAGAGTCTTAATTTACAAGGACTGAAAAAAATACCAGCTATCTTCTCACCTCAGTAATATGAAATGAGAATTAATGACATCATTATATCATACCAAAATATTCACAAAGTCTTGAAAGTCAGCACACTCCTGAGTAACTCTGAATCAAAAACAAAGTGGCTTATTTTAAAAAAACAGAGAAAGAAATGTTAAAGGACGCCCAGTATACCCAAATCCAGCAATAACAGCTCAAGAGACAAATTTACAAAGTTAAAGAACTAATCAAAAAAGATGGAAGATGTAAACAACATTTTTTTAAAAGAAGGAACCAGATGGATAAGTCCCTTTGAACATATGTAACATTGTGCAGCTTGGTCCTCACATGGGGCTCCTAACACAGGGAGCTGGGACTGTCTCTAGCTCTGTTGCCTGTTTTGGACCCCTTTCCCCTAACTAAGCTGCCTCTCCTGGGCCAATAAGAGAAGATGCAGCTAGTCTTGCTGCAACTTGATATGTTAAGGCTGCTTGATATTCATGGGAGATCTCCCCTTTTTGGAGAAGAAGGGGAAAAGTGGATAAGGTGGGGAGGTCAGGTGAGAGGGAGGGACTAGGAGGAGAGGAGGAAGAGGAAGTTGGAATCAGGTTGTAAAACAAACAAACAAACAAATAATTTTAGAAGAGAAATTAAGCCCAAGGTTAATAGAAAGAAAATAATTCAGATTAAATCAGAAATAATTAAAATAGAGAATGGAAGAATGATAGAGTATATCAACATTAAGTTGATTTAAATTTTTAAAAATTTATTATAATTTATTCAGATTACATCCTGAATGTTATCCCCCCATATATATCTCCCTCCCTCTTCCAACCTATTCCCCTCCCTTAGTCCTCTGACAGAAGGGGACTTCCTCCCCCAGCATATGGCAGCAGCATATCAGATCTAATCTGGATAGCCTGCTGCCATGTCTCCCAACTAAGGAGAAGTGATCAAATTAGGGGCACCAGAGTTGATGTCAGAGGTAGTCCTGGATCTCCCCACAACCTCCTCCCACACCATCAGGTTTCATCCAGATAGCCTGCTTTCCCTTCCTCTGTGTGCCTGCTGGGCCTCCCCACCAAGAGGGAAGTGATCAAATCTAGGGCACCAGAGTTCATGTGAGAGGCAGTCTCCTATCTCCCCACAACTGTGGAGAATGAGCTGTCCATTGGCTAGATATGACCAGGGAATCTAGGTTTACTGCATGCATTGTCCTTGGTTGTTGCAACAGTTTGTACAGGCACCCCTGAGTCCAGATCAGCCAGCCTTGACGTTCTCCTTGTGGGGCTCCTGAACCCTCTGGGTCCTTCCATCCGCCCATTCTTCCATACCACTATCAGTGCTACACCCAGAGTCCAGCAGCAAGTCCCAGCTTTTGTCCTGATTCCCCAGTGGATGGAGTCTCTCAGAGAACATCTGTGTTGGGCTAATATACACTTAAAGTGAGTATATACCATTTGTGTTTTTCTGGGTCTGGATTACCTCAGTATGATCATTTCTAGTTCCATCCATTTGCCTGGAAATTTTAAGGTTTCCTTGTTTTTAATAGCCGAGCAGTATTCCATTGTGTAAATGTACCACAGTTTCTTTATCCATTCTTCAGTTGAGGGCCATCTAGGTTGTTTCCAGATTTTGGCTATTACAAATAAAGCTGCTATGAATAATAGCTGAGTGAATGTCCTTGTTGTATGGTGGAGCATATGCCCAGGAGTGGTATAGCTGGGTCTTGAGGTAGCACTAGTCTTAATTTTCTGAGAAAGTGCCAGATTAATTTCCAAAGCGGTTGTACAAGTTTGTACTCCCACCACCAATAGAGGAGTGTTACCCTTTCTCCACATCCTCACCAGCATGTGCTGTCACTTGAGTTTTTGATCCTAGCCATCCTGATAGGTGTAAGATGGAATCTCAGAGTCATTTTGATTTGCATTTCTTTGATGACTAAGGACACTGAGCATTTCTTTAAATGCTTCTCAGCTATCCAATATTTCTCTGTTGAGAATTATCTGCTTAGCTCTGAACCCCATTTCTTAACTGGGTTATTTGTTTTGGTGGTGTTTAATTTCCTGAGTTCTTTATATAATTAGGATATTAGCCCCTTGTTGGATGTAGGGTTGGTGAAGATCGTCTCCCAGTCTGCAGGCTGTCATTTTGTTTTGTTGACAGTGTCCTTTGGCTTACAGAATCTTTTCAGTTTCATAAAGTCCCGTTTATTAATTGTTGATCTTAGAGCCTGAGCTGTTGATGTTCTGTTCAGGAATTTTTTTTTCCTGTGCTAATGAGTTCAAAGCTCGTCCTCATTTTCCCTTTTAACAAATTTTGTGTGTCTGGTTTTATGTTGAGGTCTTTAATCCACTTTATTTTGTGTAGGGTGATAAATATGGATCTATTTGCATTTTTCTACATGTAGATATCCAGTTGGACCAGTACCATTTGTTGAAGATGCTATCTTTTTTCCATTGTAGGGATTTGGCTTCTTTGTCAAGAAATCAAATTCCCATGGATTTATTTCTGGGTCTTTGATTTGATTCCACTGACAAACCACACTATTTCCCATACCACTACCATGCTGTTTATATTATTGTTGCTCTATAGCACAGCTTGAGACCTGGGATGGAGATTTCTCTGGAAGATCTTTTATTGTACAGGATTGTTTTAGTCATTCTGTTTTTTTTTTTTTTTTTTGTTGTTGTTTTTTCATATGAAGTTAGAAATTGATCTTTCAAGTCTTTAAAAAAAATTGTGTAGGTATTTTGATAGGGATTGCATTGTATCTGTGTATTGCTTTTGGTAAGATTTTTACTATGTTGATTCTCTTGATTCACCAGCATGTGAGATATTTCCATCTTCTGTTATCTTCTTCTGAGACTTGAAGGTTTTTTTTTTTTCATACAAGTCTTTTACTTGCTTGCTTAGAGTTGCACCAACGTACTTTATATTGTCTGTGGCTATTGTGAGGATGTAGTTTCCTTAATTTCTTTCTCAGCCTGTTTGTCATTTGTACAGAGAAGGGCTACTACTTTTTTGAGTTGATTTTGTGTCTAGCCACTTTGCTTAAGGTGTTTATCAGTTATAGGAGTTCTCTGGTGGAATTTGGGGTGGGGGTCACCTATGTATGCTATCATATCATCTGCGAATAGTAATACTTTGACTTCCTCCTTTTTGATGTGGATCCCCTTGATCTCCCTTTGTTGACTTTTTGCTCTAGCTAGAACTTCAAGTAGTATATTGAAGAGAGTGGGCAGCCTTGTCTATTCTCTGATTTTAGTGGAATTTCTTTGACTTCCTCTCCATTTAATTTGACCCCTGACCCAGTTGTCATTGAGTAGGAGTTGTTCAGTTTCCATGTGTGTGTAGGATTTTTGTTATTTCTGTTGTTGAAGTCCATGGTGGTCTGATAGGATACAAGACATTACTTCGATCTTCTTGTATCTGTTGAGGCTTGTTTTGTCAATTTTGGAGAAGGTTCTATGAAATGCTGAGAAGAAGGTATAATCTTTTGTTTTTGGGTGAAAAATTCTGTAACTATCTGTTAGGTTCATTTGATTCATGACATCGATTAGTTTCATTATTTCTAGTTCTAGCTTCTGTTTTTGTTGACCTATCCTTTGGTAAAAGGGGGGTGTTGAAGTCTCCCACTATTAATATTTGGGGCTTGATGTGTGGTTTAAGCTTTATTAATGTTTCTTTTACAAATGTGGGTGCCTTTGTATTTGGGGCATAGATGTTCAGAATTGTGATGTCACCCTGATTGAATTTTTCTTTGATGAATATGAAGTGTATTTTTTCATTTTCTTATTAATTTTGGTTCTATGTCTATTTTATTAGATACTAGAATGGCTACTCCAGCCTATTTCTTGTGTCTGTGTGCTTGGAAGACCTTTTTCCAGCCTTTTACCCTGAGATAAGGTCTATCTTTGTGGCTGAGATGTGTTTCTTGAATGCAGAAAATTGTTGAGTCTTGTTTATGCATCCATTCTGCTTGTCTGTGTATTTTTAATGGGGAATTGAGACCATTGGTATTAAGAGAGATTAATGATCAGTGACTGTTAGGTCTTTTGATTTTGATGTTAGTTTTGGTAGTGTGTTTGTGTGTTTGTCTGGTTTTAATTTTGCTAAAGTAAGTTATCTATTTCCTGTGTTAATTTGGGTGTAGTTACCCTCTTGGGGTTGGAGTTTTCCTTCTATTATTTTCTGTAGGGCTGGATTTGTGGATAGGTACTGTTTCAATTTGTTTTCGTCATGGAATATCTTATTTTCTCCATCTATGGTTATTGAAAGTTTCACTGGGTATAGTAATCTGGACTGACATATATGGTCTCTTAGGGTTTGCCAGACCTCTGCCCAGGCCCTTCTGGCTTTTATGGTCTCTTCTTAAAAGTCGGGTGTGATTCTGATAGGTTTGCCATTGTATGTTACTTAGCCTTCTTCCCTTGCTGCTTTTAATGTTTTCTCTTTGTTCCCATTTTTAGTTTTGATTATTATGTGGCAGAAGGATTTTCTTTTCTGATCTACTCTATTTGGTGTTCTGTAGGCCTGTTGTATGTTCCTACACATCTCTTTCTTTAAATAGGAAATTTTTCTTCTATGATTTTGTTGAAAATATTTTCTGTGCCTTGGAGCCAGGCATCTTCTCTTTCCTCAATTCCTTTTATCCTTACATTTCTTCTTTTCATGGTATTCTCTTTTGTGTCACAATTTTTTCAGATTTAGCATTTTCTTTGATGGTTGCATCAAATTCTTCCATTGCATTTTCTACACCTGAGATTCTTTCCTCTCTCTCTCTTGTATTCTGTTGGCGATGGTTACGTCTGCCGTTCCTGTTTTCTTTTTTAAGTTCTCGTTCCAGGATTTCCTCAGTTTGTGCTTTTATTATTGTTTCCATTTTCATTTTCAGATCTTGAACCATTTTGCTGATTTCCTTCACCTCATTGTTTGCATTTTCCTGAATTTCTTCCAGTGATTTCTTCATTTCCTTTCTATAGGCCTCTGTCATGGCCTCTCTAAGGTCCTCAATTTGTTTGGCTGCATCTTCCTAGAGTTGTTTGCAGATTGTATTCACTTCCTCCATTATCATCTTCATTATGCAAGATTTGAGGTCGTTTACTTGTTTTCAGTTGTGTTTGAGTTTCCAGGGCTGATTGTGTTGGGAATACTGGGTTCTGGCGATGCCATATTATTTTGGCTTTTGTTACTTATGTTTTTATTCTGGCCTTTAGACATCTGGCTGTTTCTGGCACTGGGTGGTAGTTTCTGGTGTCCTCACTGGCCATTGAGAGCAACTCATAGATAAGTGGCTATAGGTTGAGGCCCCTCATCAGTGGGGATCAGGGAACCCTTCTGTGGATCAGGTGGGTAACCTGTGATCAGATTCAGGAACTTTCCTTGGGTTGGCCAGGAGACCTGAGGTCATATCCACATATGCTCTACACTGTGAATTCTCCTTTGGGCTCTAAGACCCAGATACTGTTGCCTTGTGGCCCACAGTTTCTTCTGAAACACAGGGCAAGGGTGCTGCCTACCATCTGGCACATGGCTAGTTAGGCTCTGGAACCTGCACCTGTATCTGCTTGGGCCCAGGATCTTTCTGTGGATTGATAGGGTGATCTGAAATCAGACCCACCTGTGCTTCACACCTTGGAGTCTCCCCTGGGCTAGAAGCCTCAGACCCTGGTGTACTGTGGCACACAGTTCAGCCTGAGACAGAGTGCTAGCTGGCCAGCATGTGGCTAAGCTTTGAGGGCAGTGTCTGCACCCATCTGGGCCTTGAGGCCTTTTGTGGATTGGCTGGGTGATCTCAGGTCAGATCCACCCATGCTCCACACCCTGGCTTCTCCCCTAGGCTAGTAGACCCAGATCCTGGTACTCTGCAGCCCACAGTTCAGTCTAGGACACATAGTCAGAGATGTAAAGTGCAAATGCAGCTTGCAGGCAGGGATGAGTCCAGACTCTGGGTATTGAGCACCCACCCACAGGGACCCAGGGATTCCTCTGTGGACTAGCTGGATGGCCAGAGGCCAGGCCCACCTGTTTGAACCCCTCTCACCCAGGGCACGCCAGCCCTGGTGCTCTGTAGCTCCCAGGCAGGTCCCTTGGCTCAGTCCTGCTGATCAGATGCAGTGTGTGAACAGTGCCACCATCTTGGATCCTCCCATTAAGCTGATTTTTAAATGACAATCATAATTGTCAGATTTTTAGCTAGATTAACTAGAGAGGCAACTTGAATAATAAGATAGTAGTGAAAATAGGACAAGTGGAAATCAGAAATTTAAAGGATCCGAGAGACACTGCATAATCATAAGAGAAAACTAAATTAGCTAGGAGACACATGTAAATTCCTTTCCTATCCAACCTGCCACAGACCAATAATAAATAACTAAAAGTGTTAAACTAACAACAAACATCATAGAAAAGCCCAGAAGTTCACGTTTCATGGTCAAAGTGTACCAAACATACAAAGATCACTTGTAAGACGGTAGGTACCTCTACAGACTAGCCATTACCTTTATGCTAAAATCAAAAAGAGGTGGCACAAGAAAATATAGTTGCTATCCTTGATGAGCACAGGTGCAAAACAGCCGAAAGCAAATGCTGGCAAGTTGAGTTCAACAACACATGAGCCGGGTTACCAGAACCAAGCAGACACCATCCCTGGATATGTGGCCATTTCAACATGGGCAGATCAATAAAGGTGATGGATATGGATATGGATAGAACTGAGGATGAAACCATGTGACCATCTCAATTCATGTAAAAATCTGACAAAATCTAATCTTTTTCACACACACACACACACACACACACACACACACACACACACACACACAACCTCCCAATAAATTTGATATTGAAGGAATGTATTCTAACATAATAAAAGCCATATATATGACAAGGCCTACAGCCAATGTCACATTCAACGATGAAAGGTTGAAAGCTATTCTCTAAAAATAGGAACAAGGCCATGCTGTTTTTATGACTGTTGCTCTACAGTACAACTTGAGATCAGGGAAGGAGAGTCCTCTGGAAGATCTTTTATTGTACAGGGTTGTTTTAGCTATTCTGAGTTTTTTTGTTTTTCCGTATGAAGTTGAGAATTTATCTTTAAAGGTCTATAAGGAATTGTGTAGATATTTTGATAGGGATTGCATTGAATCTATAGATTGCTTTTCGTAAGATGGCCATTTTTATTATTGTGATTCTCCTGGTCCATGAGCATGGGAGATCTTTTCATATTCTGATATCTTCTTCAATTTCTTTCTTCAGAGACATGAAATTTTTTTTCACTTGTTTGGTTAGAGTTACACCAAGATACTTTATAGTATTTGTGGCTATTCTGAAATACATGCATGGATACACTCACTTGTAAGTGGATATTAGCCCAACATAGATGTCCTCTGAGACACTCCACCCAGCAGGAGATGGGGACAGATACTGGGACTCACAGCCAGACTCCAGGCAAAACGCTGAGAGTTGTATGGAAGAGTTGGGGCATGGAAGGACCAGAGTATTCAGGAGTTCCACAAGGAAACCATCAAACCCTGCAGATCTGGACCCAGTCCGGGGCAGATGTGTGTGTGGGCTGCACAAACATATGCACCAACCAAGGAAATTGCAAGCAGAGAACCTAGACCCTTCTGTTCAGATGTATCTGATGAACAGCTCATTCTCCTCGTGTGTGTGTGGGGGGGGGCAGGAGGGGGGCAGGAGGGTGGGACTGCCTCTGATAGGAACTCTGGTGCCTGGTGCCAGCAATTTGATCACTACCCCTTGCAGGCACACAGAGGAAGGGGAGGAGAGCTACCCTGATGAGACCCGATAGACTGTCATCAGACAGGTGGAGGGGAGGCCCTCCTGTAGAGGTCTAGGGGAGGGGAATAGGGCGGAAGAGGTCGGGGAGGGTGGGAACAGGAAATTAAGAGGGAAGGGATAACAATAGGGATGTGATGTGAATAAATTATAATAAAGAAATCAATTCAAAGGAAAAATAAGAACAAGAGAAAGATATCTCTACTCGTTTCCTTCCAACGTTAACCCTGGAGATCCTTGTCGGAATGATTATGTGAGGGAAATAAAAGGCACTGAAATGAGTGGAATGGGGACGATTATTTCTGTTTCTAGATGACATGATCTTATATGGAATATCTCACAGACTGTACGTGGACGGGAGGCTGTTAAGGACCGACGAAAGCAGGAATGTGGTAGAATATAAAAAACCAACATACAAAACCCAACAGCATCTCCACACATGACTACCACCGTGACAAAAGCACTCAACAGGAGCAGGTAACGGGTGGAAAGATTCAGTTTGGCGTGTGATTTCGAAGGGGTGATGAGAACGTATGCTGGAGGCAAGGATCATGAAGCAGAGGACACAGGCGGGGGTCCAGCGTGGATGTATCCGCCCAATGTCCATTCCTAGTTACTTCTTCCAGCCCCATTCTTCTTCACACCCCACAGACAGAAGGGCAGTGTTAGACGCCTGGAGCAGGAGCCCCCCCTAGCATCCTTTCTTCTGGGCTCTCTCTCCTATCTACCCCAAGCTCCGTCCTACATCCTAACCTTTCTGTTGCCTGTGAAATCCATTCTTCAAGTTCTCGAGACAAAAGACTTAGAAGCTATTGACTCGGGGACCCTTTAGTGGCTATTGATTGTCCGGCCCTGTAGCCTCCTAAATTATTGCTCACTTGAGCTCAGAGAGGCTCCATCAAACTCAAGGACACTGACTTTCCCACTTCTGAATTAGACTTGTTTTTGTCTTTCATTAGAGGTGCCATGGTTATGGATCTAAGGCTCGAGGCTAGTGGAGTGAAAGAAATCCCGTCTACAAAATCGGAAATTGTGCATTTGAGGATTTTCCCCAAGGGCTGAAAGTAGAGGCCTCGATATTTAGGTAAATTTAATGTTTCAAGGAAATCTCCAAGTGCTTGAGGATGATCTGAGGTCAGAGTCACACTCTTAGTTGTGGTGTGCAGGCATAACTGCTCATACCCTTGAGAGAACTAAAACATCTGCCTCAAAGATGATCGTTAACACTGATTAAACAGTGATCCTTTTCCCCCCATAAAATCTAACTCAAGGCCTTACATCTAGGTGGACTTTGGGACATTTCCTAAATCTTATTTTCATGCAAAGAAATACTTTTATTTAAAAGTGAAGTTTAACGTGTTGTGGGAAATTTGTAACAGTAGCAGCAACAAGGAAAGTACCCTCTCTGACCCCCTTGCCCCAAAAATGCCAGGAAGTGTGCAGCCCACAAGAGGGGAATTAAAGACTTTTACCTATTTACAGTAAGTAATACATTTCTAGGGACTGAATCTAAATCTAAGATACCTCAATAGGAGTCAGTTTGCAGAAGGATGACTGACAGAGGCTGTAAACACAGCTGGGACTAAGAAAAAGGCAAATATGGATTCTAACACTTTAGTAAAAAGTTAATGAATTCTTCCAATAGTCAGGAATACACAGTTAAGATACAGAAAATGCTAACTTACCTTTAAATACACCCTCCTGGCACTGGAGGAACTTTTTTCCTTGAAACCAAGAATTCGTGTGACTGAACTCAGGTTTTGCCAAGATGTTTTCATTTTAACAGCCAGAAGCACGCTCCTCATAGCCCACTGGAGTTCCAGAAGTGCCTGTGACATCCTCTGGAATGCTTCAGAGTTAAGGGATTGACAGAATTTTGCCTTAAGTTCTGGTCTGGGTGAAATAAAGTGTCTGCAGGAACCTCCCTAGCGTTCCTGTCTTTCTTGGGTGCCTTCCTAAAGTGACATATTCATTGGCAGTAGTTCAGAGATGGAAGAGAGAAAGATGCTAAATGCAATCCTCATTACTCCTCTAGCTCAATCTTACAAAATATCCGAATGCGGATGGTTCAACTCTTAGTGAAGGAGTCCCCAAAACAGAGCCTGAGACACAGCTGTATGTCACCAACTGTGAAGCAGGCGATGGAAGGAAGAGGAAGGAACCCAGAGCAGAGCAAGGGAGGCTGTCTCTAGCTGCCAAGCTGCAGATTGGTCTCCATCGGGGCAAACAAACAGCTTCTCAAGACCACCTCTGAACGAAACAAACTCAAGGCGTTTCTTCCATCACCAGCTTGATGGCATCTGTGTGGGTCCCTTCAGCATCTCACTGCAGCAGAGAGGTTGGACCACAGCACTGGGCGAGGAGCCTCTCTCTCTCTCTCTCTCTCTCTCTCTCTCTCTCTCTCTCTCTCTCTCTCTGTGTGTGTGTGTCTGTGTGTGTGTGTGCGGTGGGCATTAGGAGATGCTACAGTGGTCGGGGGCAGGAAAACTTCACTTGAGAGTCATACTGTGCCCTTAATAAATGAATTAAGTTTGGGAAGGCTGTAAGATACAGCACCTGAGTTAGTCCAGGATTTTATGAAGATCATTATAAGAGCCTCCACACTGGTCTTTCTGTTTCTATTCACTGTAGTGCCCCATCCTAATTCCTCAAGGTGTTTCCCCAAAGTGATCTCCCTCAAATGGTGTTTAGAATTCAATGACCTTCTGTTACCAACAGTATAAAATTACAATGGCTTAGCATGACTTGGAAAAGCCTTCATCACTTAACTCTGACTACCAGTGTTACTCAAAATAAGCAGTTTTGCAGATACAGTCGCGTCCCTCTGGAAGCCCCCTATAAATATACTCAAGCACCATTAATACTGCAGTGTGTCAAGAGGGCCGTTTGTCTGGTTTCTGTCTTTTTGAGGAATAGAATGTGCTTACCATCACAAATATTTCATTGTCATAGAAATGCAGAGGAAGGCGCTGAAAAAAAAATACTGTCTGGCTTTGTTACATTTTAACACCTTGATACATTTCATTCAGATGTATTTTCTTTTTTAATGAATAGGCCATTGCAGATACACCTGGGGCCTCTCCCCACCTACAGAGGGAGAGATCTGCTGAATTTGTTGTTTATCATTTTACATCTTAGATACAATTCTCCTCCATAAACTTATGCCATGTGCTATATACTTTTGAGTTTTGTGCAAGTGGCATGATATGGTGTGTACCTTGAAACTTGTTCAAGGCTTGTAAGATCTATCCAGGTTAATGTACAAAGCTTATAGGGAGCCCTGCTCGGGCATGCTGTCTTTTGCAAGATTGCTTAAGGCCATGCACTTAGGGTTTGTACTGAGCGTACCTTTCCACTGGTCACATCTGGTGTTTTTCCCTATATCCTGTTTGGATGTACCCAGTGTTTTTGCAGGACCTGCTTCCCTTGCTCCACCCCCTGCCTCCCGCCCTTCCTTTTGCTGCCTATATATTGCTGCTCTGCTACACAATAAATGAAGACTTGGTTGGAATCCCGTCTTGTCTTTATTTCTGGTGTCCCTTGTCCCATCCATCCCACTCCCTCTTCCAGGGACTTCTGTTGACAGACCTGCGGGCCGGGTCAAAAGCTTTAATTCTGATGTTTGGTTTAGCATTCTACTCTGTGAACATAACCATTATGCATTTATGTCACCTCCCATCGATAGATATCTGTCAGTTTCCTTCATACAAATGATGCTGCAGTAAACATTTTGTGTTCACTTCCTCTGCACACGTGTGGGAGGGCGTTCCTATGTTATATACCCAGAGTGGAACTGCCAATAGAAAACATGGGTTAAACTTTTCATACACATTTTTCTCTAAAATTTCTCTATAAAAATGTACTATAAAAAAACATCAGTGATCTCATTAAGCTGTAGACCATGCTGATCTGATAGACGAGATCTGCCTAATCTAATAGTGGCAGGACTACATTGAGGGTAACCAACCCCTTTGTGATTAGATTGGCGGTCTCCTCCACAGGAGGAAATATATAACTGCCACTAGAAACCTGGTCTAAAGCCTATGGTTTTGGAGGTCACAAGCCCAACGGGGGGAGGGGGGAGGTTACATACTTCTGTTGTTTCCTTAAATGGGTATGTTGTCAAACTTCCCTCTAAAAATTTATGTTTAGACCCATAGAGTAGTGGGCAGAGCAGCTCCTTTTGTCATAGCACAGTGACTGATCCAGAGACTCATGTCTGGTCAGAGTGTCAAGAATAACAGACTGTTAAGTGGTAAGACAGGAACAGAACATTTATATCAACTCCCGAACCCTGCACCCAAAGAGAACACCAAGAGAACACCATAGAAGAAAGGTCAGAAAGAATCTATGCGTTGGAGGATGGAAAAGAATGTCATGAGTTGCTGCTGTAGTAGAAGCATCCAGAGGGTCCTAGAAACCTACAAGAAGAACATTGTGATGGGCAGATCTGGGCCCAGGAGTCCTGCTCAAACTATGGCACCAGCCAAGGACAATACAGGCTGTAAACTTCAAACCCCTACCCAGATCTAGCCAATGGACAGGACATTCTCCACAGTTGAGTGAAGAGTGGGATCTGACTTTCACATGAACTCTGGTGCCTCATATTTGACCATGTCCCCTGGAGGGGGAGACCTGGTGGCACTCAGAGGAAGGACAGCAGGTTACCAAGAAGAGACTTGATACCCTATGAGCATATACAGGGGGAGGTAATCCCCCTCAGGAACAGTCATAGGGGAGGGGAATAATGGGAAAATGGGGGGGGGGAGGAATGGGAGGATACAAGGGATGGGATAATCATTGAGATGTAATATGAATAAATTAATAAAAAAAAAGAGTTCACCGAAATGCTGAACACACAACAATGATTGGGACCTTCAGGTTTCCATCTCTCCTGAGGAGCCACTGACTACTAATGGTTGCTAAGTGTCTATGTATATGTCTGTGTATGTGTGTGTGTGTGTGTGTGTGTGTGTGTGTGTGTGTATCTGTGTGTGCGTGCCTCTCTGTGTGTTTATGTCTGTCAGTGTGTATTTCTCTGTATGTATGTGTGTGTCTTTGTATATGTGCATGTGTGTCCCCCCATGTATATGCCTATTTATGTTTGTGTATTGTGTGTGATGTGATCCTGTGTGTCTCTGTGTGTGTCAATGTGTGTGTATGCCTGTGTGTATGTCTCTGTGGGTCTGTGTATATTTGTGTCAAATATGTGTACATGTTTGAATGCATATCTGTATATGTGTGTGTTTTTCATTTTTATTTTATTTATTTTTAATTTAAATAATTTATTCAGATTACAACTCAATTGTTATCCCATCAATTGTATCCTCCCGTTCCTCTCCCCCTCCCACTTTCACCCTATTCCCTTCCCCTAGGTCTATGACCAAGGGGGACCTCCTCCCCCACTATATGGTCATAGGCTATCAAGTCTCATCTTGGTAGCCTGCTTATTCTTTCTTTGAGTGCCACCAGGCCTCCTCACCAAGGGGAGGTGGTCAAATATGGGGCACCAAAGTTTATGTCAGAGTCAGTCTCTACTCTCCACACAACTGTGGAGAATGTCTTGTCCATTGGCTAGATCAGAGTAGAGGTTTGATGTTTGCTGCTTGTATTGTCCTTGGTTGGTGCAATAGTTTGAGCACCACCCCCCAGGGTCCAGATCTGCCCATCATGATGTTCTTCTTGTAGGTTTCTAGGACCATCTGGATCCTTCTATTTCCCCCATTCTCCTACATTTCTCTCACCTAGAGTCCCAATAGGATGTCCTCACATCTATCCCAATCTTCTCGTAAGTGAAGACTTTCATGGGACATGTCTTTTGGACTAGTGTCCAGATATAAGTGAGTATATCCCATGTGAGTCTTTCTGCTTCTGGGTTAACTCACTCAGTATGATCATTTCTAGTTCCATCCATTTGTCCACAAATTTTGGGATTTCCTTGTTTTTAATAGCTGAGTAGCATTCCATGGTGTAAATGTACCACAGTTTCTTTATCCTTTCTTCAACTGAGGAACGTTTAGGCTGTTTCCAGGTTCTGTCTATTATGAATAAGGCTGCTATGAACATGGTTGAGCATATGTCCTTGTTATGTGCTGGAGCATCTTTTGGGTATATTCCAAGGAGTGGAATAGCTGGGTCTTGAGGAAGCCCTATTCCCAGTTTTCGGAGGTAGCTCCAGGTAGATTTCCAAAGTGGCTGTGCTAGTTTGCATTCCCACCAGCAATGAAGGAGTATTCCTCTCTCTCCACATCCTCGCCAACATGTGGTGTCACTTGAGTTTTTGATCTTAGCCATTCTGATGGGTGTAAGATGGAATCTCAGAGTTGTTTTGATTTGCATATTTCTCTGATGACTAAAGATGGTGAGCATTTCTTTAAGTGTTTCCCAGCCATTTGATATTCCTCTGTTGAGAATTCTCTGTTTAGTTCTGAGCCCCATTTCTTAATTGGTTTATTTAGTTTGGTGGTATTTAATTTCTTGAGTTCTTTATGTGTGTGTTTTTATATGTCTTTATATGTCTGTGTGTGGGGTCTGAGTGTGTCAATGTGTGTGTGTTTATGTGTGTATGTGTCTGTGTGCCTATGTATTTGTCTCTGTGTGTATGTATGTATGTATGTATGTATGTATGTATGTATGTATGTATGTATGAATGTGTGTGTGTATATCTATGCCTGTTTGTATGTTTGTCTCTATATGTGTGTCTGTGCATGTCTATTACATGTGTCACTGTGAGAGTGTCTGTGTGTGTCTCTGTGGGCATCTGCGCATGTGAGTGTGTCTATTTTGTGTATGTGTCTCTGTGTGTGTCTTTCTATATGTACATGTGTGTGTACATCTATTTATATGTTCGGTGTATGTGCGTGTGTCTGTCCATGGGTGGGCTGTGTGTGCATGTGTATTGTGTGTGTGTGTGCATGTGTGTTATTTTCTTCAGTATTGTAGATACTAGGGGATGTGTTGGGAAGCAGAAAGGGCTAGCAGGGAAAGGAAGGCTGATAGCAGACATGACAAGGTAATATAAGCACACTACCTTGCATGTATGTATGAAATTATCAAAACATTTGCAAAAGAAATTGATTTTAGCAACCGAAATATTATTTGTGACCTCGGCATCAACTATTTTGTTTACTGGTAAGTCAAAGGTCTGTTTTCAGTAGGTTCAGAAATATGTGCAGAAAGGAGTTCGAGACAAAGGAAACAGATTGGAGAATATTTGTGTGGAGCTAGGAAAGTGGCGCATGCCTTTAATCCCAGCATTCAGGGAGGCAGAGGCAGGCAGATTGCTGTGAGTTCGAGGCCAGCCTGGTCTACAGAGCAAGTCCAGGACTGCCATGATAATACAGAGAAACCCTGTCTCAAACAAACAAACAAACAAACAAACAAACAAACAAACAGGAGCTCGATGTGCTCGGCAGTGGGTTGGCTGCAAGTTTCTTCCAGAGCTCCTGGCGTCTGTACTTCTGGACCTTTAGTCCAGTTGTTCCATTCTGTGTCAGCTGGTGGCGTTCTCCTGACTCATCCACGTGCTAAATTCAGACTTGTGCTTCCAAGCCACAGGTAAGCATCTTTCTCTGCATGAGCATTCTCTCTGGCTACTCAGACAAACTGAATCATTCTGAGTTCACATATGGTTTTAGTAAACAAGACAAAACCAAAAACAAACAAAACACACCACAGTGTTTTTACCAGCCACTGTGCAATGACTTTATGACAAGTATTGTGTTTTCCTAAGCTCTTCAGCACACCTTAGTTGATACTGCTTATATTAATTGGTTATTATATATGTATATATGTGTATGGTTTATTTTATTTTATGTGTATTTGTGTCATGTGTGTATGTACATCTATGCACCACATGTGTGCCTGATGTCTGCAGAGGCCAGAAGGGAGCGTCAGATGCCCTGAGACTGGAGTTCAGGATGGTTGTGAGTGGTCATGGAGGGGCTGGGAATCAAACGCAGGTCCTATGAGTGAGCTGCCAGTGCTCCTAACCACTGAGCCATCTCTCAAACCCATAATCAGGTTTTTTTTTTATATAAAGAAACAAATTCATACAGTATATTTTGGTCATATTCTTTCCTTTTCCTCAACCCCCCGCCCCTACCAGATCCTTCCACCTCCCTACCTACCCAACTTCATTTCTCTCTCAAATAAAAAATCAAAACAAACAAACAAAAAACAATAAGAAAAAACAAATAAACTAAACAAAATTATTAAAAAAAAAATACAGTCTGTTTTGTGTTGGCCAACTGCTCCTGACCATGAGGCCTGCCTGGAGTATGGTTGATATATATATACCCAGTGCAACTCCATTGGGGAAAAACTGATTTTTCATTTCTCAGCAGGTTTCAATTGCAGATAGCTTCTTGGTTAGATGTGGGAAATTTTGTTCAGTTGTTTGAGAGACCATGTTTTTCCTTCCAGTTCTGGAACAGCGGGCCCTGCCCTTGGCAGGTAAAGAACGGGCACTATCTCCAGGATTTCTGTCGTGCGGTAGGCTGGGCTCTGTTTCTTGTTCCTTTTTACGCTGTGAGCAGCACTCCCAGTTGAAGTGAGAGGAGGAGGCCTTGCTGACTTGTACAATCATGGGTCCTGGCCAGGCTTGTCAATGTACTCCATCATGTTGATTTGTTGTGGCGCTGAGGTGGGTGACCCTGCAGTGTGCCTTCTATGCACCATTAGTCTGAGCTGAGAGCTCCGTTAGTTTTTCGCTCAGGCAACTATATTTTCCTAATGTGCCTTCACCAAACTCCAACATAATTTCATTCCTGATATCATTTCAGTTACACCTAAAACAGCCTTCATTGCATTTTGGAGGCCTTTTGAGAAAAAAAAGTTATTTATTTCTATATTTAGCTGATTTTCCCTTTTTTTCTGATTTTTTTTTTCTTTGCGAATTACAGAGTCTGAGTATTTTGTTTGGTCTGTCATCTGGCTAAGGGCAGTTCTATTCTGTATGTACTCTTTCAGTTTATTCTTGGGTTTACACTATTAATTAGCAAAGTCATTTCCTGATGGCCACAATGAGGTTAGAGTAAGGGTGCTCATCTCGGCATCCAGCAAACCCAATGTATTCAGAGTGGTACCCGGGGAACAATTCTATTCTGATAAACTCCATTAATAGGAAAACATAGATCAAATCTCATGGCCTTAGTCAGCAAGTTGCAGCTTATAAAAATCTAAGCTGAACCACAGTTGTACTTTGGAGGTTTAGCTCAAAGTAACAGCTTTGTTTTGCTCAAGGGTCGGAAAATCGAATCTGTATTCTGTGAGTCAGGCTTGCTGTGGAGAGGGCCACCTTCACCTGGCTGTCTGGAAGGCCTGTGGGTCTTGGGAACAGGGTAGATTTTGATGCAGAGCCACGAGTTCCAAGGGGCATTAATTCTGCCTCATTGCTTGCCCATCTGAACCGGGAAAGTGCTGGTGCATACATTATCCTTTGAGACCTCAAGTCCCTCCTTCATTCATTGTCATTTCAAGGTCAGTGATCTCCTTTGCTGTCATCATTTCAGTACCTGGAGCTCATGGGGAGTGTGCGGCTATTGTTTCCCTGTGCTGTTTCCGCTGACAATGCCGTGGCTTCATATACTTTAGGAAATTAGCATTGCTTTTTTATGTGTGAGCGGTCAGTGTGTGTAGCACAACACAGTTATACATTTAGAGAGGAATGAAAACACTACATTCCAGTGATGCCCTGGGTTAGCGGCCTGGCTTACAGATGCTGAGTAACCCACAATGATGGCTCTCAGTTCATTTTTGTGAAGGAAACTACTTTCAGTTAAAAGATCTTATAGTGATCTTCAGAGTTGCTCTGGGGACCTGGGGAACTCTGCTTTCCTTCCAGCACCTGTCCTCAGGACTTGAGTATGGCACAGCCTCCACCTACAAAGGCAGTTTGTCAAAGAGTTCTTTTTTCTTTCATATAGGAATTTTCCTTTTAGTGATTTGAGATAAACCTTGGTGAAATCTATTGTATTTCTTTCTATATTTTTTGAAATAAGGGATATTATGTTATAGATACTAACAATACATAAGCTAGACTATACATGATGATGGGTTGGATTTTTCTATCTAGTAAAAGTGAAAAACTACATGCCAGTAACTGCTAAAAGGAGGCAGAGGAGTGCATGAATGAAGCTGGAGACTATCAAAATTTGGGCTTTCTGTGAGAAGCATGTGAAGTACCTTGGTAGGAGATCTTCTGATTAGGTCTTTATATGTAGGAAGTACAGGAATGTTCTATTGAAAATGGTGATATGTCGATAAGAGTCCAGGCTTGTGTGTGAAGAATAATTATGGACCAGGTATATAGATCTTATTAGTATTTATTTTTATTTTCATTTTGCTAACCATCCTTTCCAGTGCCTCACTTGTGTGATGAAATTTTAATGAAACTTAGTAAATCAAACTTACCCACAGAATTTATTGTATTAGCCTCAATTCCAATTACTGGTTGACTAACGTTTTAATGGCTGTACAATGGCACAGCAGTGACCATATTGACAAAGTAGTTCCACAACATGCTGATTTAGCAAAACCACTTAATTGATTATCCCCTAGGTGCTACAGCCTCCTTGACTATTGCTCTTGAGTAGGTTTATAGTATTAGGCATGAGTTCCCTCTTTTGGAGCAGGCATCAAATACAATAGGAAAATGACTGGTTACCCTGTAACAATCATGCCATTATTGCACCAATGAGCACATCTTGCATTACTGGTTGGTACTGTAGCATTAAGAGTCCAGTGCTGGGTAAAATCATTGATGTCTTTTCCTCCCCAGAAACCTACATAGCACATTTTGACACTACAAAAGACAGTCAGTGGGAACGAGGTTTCCATGCCAGTCCCTGATTGTTTTCTCTATGTCCTTTAGACAAAGCACATTATGTCTTCAGCAACAAGATCTTATTACCTAGTTATTATGGGCAACCAAGAGCAATGGTAACTGTCTGTATCATTTTACCTTATGCTTATATGCCTAGAGCTGAGATTTTTGTTTATAATTCAAGGCTCCTGGAGGAAGTATTGTTTATCCATGCAAGTTGCCTCTGTCTAACCCCCTTTAAAACATGTGTGTGTATGCACATATGTGTATTTGATTGCCTTATAAAATAATGAGTTTTATAAGGCTTTTCCAGACCTTATTATTTTTGCTTAACCCATTTACCACCTTCTCCTCTATCTATATCCACCCACCCCATTACTGCTTAAAAACTTAATCTACAGTGTCTCACACTTTTGTATTGTTTATGTTTTACTATCCTTTGCTGAGCACTGAAGGATTTTCTCTTTTCCCTCTCATTGACCTTTTCTGGCTCGTCTACAGACACTCTAAGTTCAATTCCAATATACAAGTCTAAAAATTTGAATCTAGGGTCCACATATGAGAGAAAACATATGTTTGTCTGTCAGTGCCCAGGTCATCTCACATAATACAGTATTTTCTAGTTCTATTAATTTTCCTAAAAACTTTATAATGTCATTCTTCTGTACAACTGAATAGGATTTTCCCATGAGTACATGTACCCCAATTTCCTTATCCATTCAACAGCTGATAGATATCTAGAGTGATCCATTTTCTGTTGTGACTAGAGCAGCATGAACATAGACACAGAGTATCACTGTAGAAGGAAATGGAGTCCTCTGGATATATTTTTAGGCCATTTTTTGGAGACAGCGTGCTGGCTAGTTTTATGTCAAATTGACACAAGCTAGGGCATTTTCTTAATTAGTGGTTGATGGTAGATGGTCCAGCCCATAGTGGATGGTGTCATCACTGGGCTGGTGGTCTAGGTTTTATTAGAAAGCAGGATGAACAAGCCTAGGAGAGCAAGCTAGTATTAAGCACCCCTCCATGGCCTTTGCATCAGCTCCTTCCTCCAGGTTCCTGTCTTGTTTGAGTTCCTGTCCTGACTTCCTTCAATGATGAAGAGTAATTTTGAAGCTTAAGAAAAATAAACCCTTTTCTTCCAAAGTTGTAATGGTCATGGCGATTCATCACAGCAATAGAAACCCTAACTAGGACAAATAGGGTTCCACTATCCTGTCTTGAATATCCTGGAACTCAGTATGTAGATTACGTTGACCTCAAACTCAGAGAGATCTACTGCCACTGCCTCCTGAAGTGCTTGGATTAAAGGTGCACATTATTTTCCTGGCTTGAATGTCAGCTTTTCCAGTAATCTTCATGATGATTTTCATAGTGCTGCACTAATTTATACTCAGTGATAATTAGTTTTTCCCAACTTGACACAAACTAGAGTCACGGGAAAAGGGAATGCCAGATGAGACATTTCATTTATCAAATTGACCTGTTGACCTGTCTGTGAAGCATTTTCTTAATGATTGTTGTCGAAAGACCCAGCCTACTTGGGGTATTGCCAACCCTGGGCAGGTAGTCCTGGGGTCATCAAAGAAAGCAAGCATAGCAAGCAAGGGAGAACAAGACAATGCTATCGTCTATAGAGCGGTCTTCTTGTTCTTGATCTTTCTTCAGTTTCTGCCTCCAGATTTCTGCCTTGAGTCCTAGCCCTGTCTTCCCTCAGTGATGAACTATCACCTGTAAGTAGAAGATGAAATAAACTTATTCTCCATCACATTTGCTTTGGTCAGCATCTGGTCAGAGCAGCAGAGAAGCAAAAGGAACACATTCACAGCAACAGTAGTTGTAAGGGCTTCCCCTTTCCCGTATCCTTGCCAGCACTTGTTGTCATTTGTTTTCTTGAAGCTCATCATTCTGACTAGGAAGATGTAGAATCTCAAAGTGGTTTTTTTTTTTTTTATCTTTTATTTTATTAATTTATTCTTGTTACATCTCAATGTTTATCCCATCCCTTGTATCCTCCCATTCTCCCCCCCCCCATTTTCCCATTATTCCCCTCCCCTATGACTGTTCCTGAGGGGGATTACCTCCCCCTGTATATGCTCATAGGGTATCAAGTCTCTTCTTGGCCACCTGCTGTCCCTCCTCTGAGTGCCACCAGGTCTCCCCCTTCAGGGGACATGGTCAAATGTGAGGCACCAGAGTACGTGAGAAAGTTGTATCACACTCTCCACTCAACTGTGGAGAATGTTCTGACTGTTGCCTAGAACTGGGTAGGGGTTTAAAATTTACTGCCTGTATTGTCCTTGGCTGGTGCTTTAGTTTGAGCGGGACCCCTGGGCCCAAATCTGCCTATCATAATGTTTTACTTGTAGGTTTCTAGGACCCTCTGGATCCTTCTACTTTGCCATTCTCCCATGCTTCTCTCATCTAGAGTCCCAATAGGATGTCCTCCCCTCTGTCCCAGTTTCCTGGTAAGTGAAGGCTTTGGTGGGACATGCTCCTTGGGCTAGTATGCAGATATAAGTGAGTATATACCATTTGATTCTTTCTGCTTCTGGGTTAACTCACTCATTATGATCATTTCTAGCTCAATCCATTTATCCACAAATTTCTGGAATTCCTTGTTTTTAATAGCTGAGTAGTATTCCATAGTGTATATGTACCACAGTTTCTTTATCCACTCTTCTACTGAGGGACACTTAGGCTGTTTCCATGTTCTGGCTATTATGAATAAGGCTGCTATGAACATGGTTGAGCAAATTTTCTTGTTGTGTGCTGGAGCATCTTCTGGGTATATTCCAAGGAGTGGAATAGCTGGGTCTTGAGGAAGCCCTATTCCCATTTTTCTGAGATAGCACCAGATAGATTTCCAAAGTGGCTGTACTCAAAGTGGTTTTTACTCTGCATTCCTGTGATGGCTGGTGATATTTAACTTTTTAAATATTTGTTTGTCATTTATGATTTTTCTTTTGAGACCTCTCTGTTCAGGACTGCATCCATTGTCTTTTTGAGGGGATGGTTTTGTTGATTTTTGAGTTCTTGAGTATTTTTATTATTGATACTAATCCTCTGTCAGATGGATAGCTGGCAATGATTTTCTCCCATTCTTTGGACTTTCTCTTCACTCATGTGCCATTTTTCTTTACAATGCAGAATCATTTTAATCCCATCAAGTCCCATTTGTCAAATACTGAACTTATTTATGGAACAATAGGAACACATAAGACTAAGAAACACCTCTTTCCATCTTATTATTGAAGCATTAAATACACAGAACAGAGACAATATATTAAAAGTGACAAGAAAGAAACATTAAGTCACACATAAAGACTGGCCTTTCTAAAGAACAGATTATTCAACTGAAACTTTAAAAGCCAGGAGAACCCAGGAAAATGTATATCTGATAACCCAGACTACTATTCCTGGTAAAAGTATCTCCAACAATTGAATGAAAAATAAAAACTGTTCATGATAAAAATAGATTAAAAGGGTTTATAACTATTAAGCAATCTCTAGAGAAGATACTTGAAGAAAAAAAAAAAGCAAACTTATTCACAAGACCACAGGGGAAAAAAAAAGTCATACCATAATAATAGTTAAGAAAGAGAAAAAGAAGAAAAAAAACCCTAAAAACTAAAATGGCAGAAATAAATTCACTATTTTCAATAATAACTATGATTATTAATGATTTCAGTTTTTCAATCAAAAGGCACAGACTAGAAGATTGGATTAAAAAAAAAGCAAGAACCACCTGTTTATTGACTCTAATAAATGTAACTCACCAGAGAGGACAGACACAGTAGCTTAAGATGAATAGGCAGAAAGATTATTTCAAAGAAATAGACGTAGGGAAGAAGTTGATTCCTCTGCTCTAATATCTGTCAAAACAGACTCTAAGCTAAATGAATGAGAAAAAATGAAGATGGTTTCTTAGTTAGGGTCTCTATTGCTGTGATAAAACATTGCGACCAAACACAACTTGGGGAGCGAACAATTGTTTTTTTAGCATGTAGGTCACCAATCAGAGACGTCAGGGAAGAACCACCACACAGAGAAGTCAAGGCAGGAACCCAGAGGCAGGAACTGATGCAGAGATCATGAAGGAGTGATTCTTCATGGCTTGTTTCTCCTGGCTTGCTCAGTTTGCTTTGTTATAGAACTCAGGACTGCCTGCTCAGAGCTGGAACTACCAGCAGCGAGCTGAGGCCTCCCATATCAATTACCTATCAAAATGTCCCACAGGCTTGCTCATAGACCAATCTGGTGGGGACAGTTTTTCCATTGAGGGTCCCTCTTCTCAAATAGCTCTAGCTTGTGTTAAGTTGGCGTCAAACTGGGCAGCACAGAGAATCAATTCATGCTGATAAGGGAACACTCCAACAGGAGGACATCACGATTCTAAGATGTGTGCCCAGAACACAGGTACATCTAATTTCATAAAGCCATTACTTCTAGAGGTAAAGTCACAAGTTAGCCCAGCAATGATATGAGGAGAAAGATTGATTCCCCAGTCTTGTCTATTTAGTGTCCTACATGCCTCTGTATTGGGACTGTCATCTCTTTTTCTAAGTCTTTGAAATTTTCTGTTATGACTCCCTTTAAAAAAAATTTGCTCCTTGAGAATTTTGTATGATGTGTTTTAATCATATTCAGCCCATCCCCAAACTCCTCTTAAATCATTTCCTCATCTCTACCAACCCATCTCTATGTCCCTGCCCCCATCATATCCCATTTGTGATGCTCAAATATTTTTGAATATATGGCTTTCTGCTGAGTGCAGGCAGTTCAACAAAGGCAATACTCTGAAGGGTACTGCATTTTCCTCTCCCCTGCAGCTTGAAATTGCTAATAGTCCTTCATCTAGGAATGGAACTTAATGTCTATCTTTGTACGGATATTTCCTCTGGCTTGAGCTTGCATCAGGCTAGCACATGCTGTCACAGTTGCTGTGGGTTCACGTGTAAAGCTGACCTGTTGTATCTGGAGGAGGCAGTTGCCTTGTTTCTACTCACTCGCTGTCCCTTGGTCTTAGCGTATTTCTGTTTCTTCTTCTGCAGTGATCCCTGAACCTTATAGGGAAGGAATGATACAGATGTCACATTTATGGCTTAGTTTTCAACAGTGTCTTATTCTCTGCACGTTGGCAAGTTGTTGGCTTCTATATTAACTGCTGTCTACTGCAAATAGGAGCATTCCTAATGAGGGGTGAGGGCTGTACTAATCTGAGCATAATGGTAAGTCATTAGGACTTGGCTTGGCACTATGTCCATTTAGGGAAAAAAAGGTTCTCCTCCAGGGCCCATCACTTATGTAGCCACAGGGTTTTGATCCCACAATGGTGCCAGGTTTGGATTTCATCTAAGTACAAACTACAGAAAAGGTATTGAAAGCTGAAAGAAAGGAAGAGCAAGTCATCTGTTAAAACTCTTTTGAAAATGTTTTCTATTCTGTTAGTATTAGATTATTTTCTCTTGTCTATGATCATTGTCTATAGATTTGGTCTTCTGAGAGTATTGGTTATATCCGGAAGCTCCCACTTGTACCTTATTATTTATTATTTTATCTTTGTTTTTATTGAATAGTACCATTTCCTCCACCTCGTCTTCAGACTCAGATATCCGACCTCTCCTTGAATGATTCTATAGCTGAGACTTTCTATAGTTTTTTTTTTTTAAACTTGCATTACTGTATTTTCCACTTCTAATCTTTCAGATTTTTTTTTTTAGTATTACTACTCTTTCATATTATCCATTGCCTTCCTGTTTTTCATTCAGCTGTTTGTGTCTTTGAAAATACTTATAGGTACTTTCTGTTGTCTATCTGGGATTTCGTCTAATTTACTCACATTAAATTCCATGAATGTAGGGTTAATACAATTTGGAGAAGTTATATTGTATTTGTTTTTTCTTGCTTCCTATGCTTGTGGGTTGGGATTTATGCATCTTATGGCGTTTTGTTGATTAGCTTATGTCTTTTTATCAGTGAGATTCTTTCACTTGAAGTATTTTTAATGTTCAAGTGGGGCTTGAGTGTGCAGTTCAGGAAACAATCCCTCATTATCAGAGTCCAGAGTTGCTAGTATAAGCTTTTTTTTACTCCCAGACTAGAATAGTAACTGGAAGAGATCTATGGAGATGTTGTACCAGCCAATCAATAACAGGCAATTTCAACAGCTGGAGTACAAACAAGTGAGGCTATTATGGACAATACTTGATTCTAATCAATAGGATTAAGGATGGGAAGGAAGTAGGTCAGATTAAGTATCAGATTAATTTTATGAGACAAAAATTGAAGTGAATAAAATGGCAGAGAGGAGAATTGGATACTGTTGGGGTGCACTGATTTTAGATATTGTGATAATGGTGGAATGTTATAATCAAGAAGTAAAATGATAAGATGAGGATGAAAGAGAGAAGAAAAGACTTAAGAACGAGAGGTGGTGTACACAGTATGGCCAAGGAGTATAATAAAGAATGCTCTATAGTAAAGGGGGCAGAGAAACGAACAGCAGCCCTAAAACATAAACAAGCCATATAAATATATATATATATAGAAGAGTGGAAATTAAATAACAGAAAAGATTTAAGAATACTTAGAGGGTGAATTGCTGGCACACCTGTGCTGAGTTGAAAGGTCACCTCTATGACTCTAGTTGGTACTGCATGGTGCTGTACTTGTTAACAAGTGCAAGTTCCACTAACTTTTTTCATAATATTCTATAACTCTACTGCATTATCAGGGTTCTCTGGAGTCCCAGAACTTATGGAATGAAATATCTATCTATCTATCTATCTATCTATCTATCTGGAGAGATGGAGTTTATTAGAATGACTTACAGGATCCAGTCCATGTAATCCAACAATGGCTGGCCACAAATGGAAAATCTAAGAATCTAGTAGTTGCTCAGTCCCACAAAGCTGGATGTCTCAGCCGGTCTTCTGTACATGCTGGAATCCTGGAATCCTCCAATGCCAGTGAAGGAATGGATGTGCTAGCAAGGTGAGGGCAAGGAGGCAATGAGGAAAAGCTTTATTCTTCCTTCTTCCAGCAGAAAGAATGGCCCATATTAAAGGTATGTCTTCTCACTCCAAAATCTGAATTAAAGACCTGTGTCTTCCAGCCTCAAGATCCAGATCAAAGATGTGTGCCTTCCTACTTCAAAGGTCTGGACTAGAAGAAGTGGATCCACCCTTTTCAAACTAAGCAGAAAACCTCTCACAGGTGTGCCCTCCATTTCTGAATTGTAGTTCATTCCAGATATAGTCATGTGGACAACCAAGGACAGCTACCACACCCACCCTGACGCTTCTCCCATTCATCTTTCCCTGAAGATGAAGGATTATTTTGGTTGAAGCTGTTGTTAATGTTGTCTTCCTCTCATCACATTTGTTATTGGCACATAGAAAAGCTACTGAACTTCGTATTTATTTTGTGTCCTGCTCTTTTCCTCAAAGTGTTTCTCCTAAAAGTGTTCTCCGAGGATCTTCAGAGACTTTTAAGTGCAGGATTATGTTGTTTGCACATATGGATCCTTTCTCCTGCCTGGTTGTTGTCCTGCCTACTGTTCTAACGTGGTGAGCACCATGTTTACTGAGTTGGGGAAGTGAATACCTTTGTCACATTGTTGACCTCAGAGGAACGGTTCCAGCCCCCAACTGAGTGTTGACTCTGCAGGCGTCTCTGTCAGTGTAGTGTTTCCTAGCAACATCAGATAGCTGATTCTGATTTTTAATCCAGCCAACCAAGATGGTGTATTTATTGATGAATTGAGACTATTTCAACTTTAAGTTATTGTTTAGAGATGGTTAATATCTCCTGTAATTTCATTGGCTGTTTTCCTGGTGGATTGGATCAGCAGTCTTACTTTCTTCCCATTTAGTATTCAGGGTCTTTTGGTTTACCATGCCCATCTTTTTTCATTTTCATCATTTTTTTCCCATGAAAATTATTCTTCCTTGTGCTCTCATGACTAGGAATGTTTCCGTTACACTTGTGAGAAAAGGACAGAAACATGGGATAGAAAGAGAAAGGAAGGGTAAAGAACAGCAACAACAAAAAGACTGCTTAACAATGGGGAAATGCATGAATAAAATTAGGTGGATAGATGAAGGGTAATAAAAATAGAACCAAAATGTTTTAATGTAATAAATTAAAAATTCTAGGAAAAAATGTAGTTTAAAAAATACGCTGAAGGACAGGGTGGGGTGGGGTGGACAACAACCTAACAACGAAGCGTTGGAGAAGCTTACTTTTGTATCTCTGACACTTGAAGTGTAGTTGGATACACAAAAGGTGGGTGCTCTGTTGAACTCATGGGCTTTTTTTCCCCCGTCTTTACTCTGGTTTATTTTGGTACTGAGCCTGTGTGGGCCAAGAGTACAATATTAACAGAGCCATTTTCACATTTGTAGTTCCCTTTCTTTGAATATAAAAAGACCCTCTGCTAGCCATACTTAGCTTTGCAGCCTGTAGCGGATGTTTTACAGGTCATATCCACGCAATGGCTAATGCTTTAATGAGGAGGTGCCTCGTGAGTGCTGGAAGTGGAGCATAAGCCGTAACAATGTGATATGTACTGGCAAGGACCTGTCTATTCTTCCCCAACCCTCTAGGCAGCTGATCTCCCTGCTTGAGGGACGCAGCAGTAGGTGTAGAGTATTTTGCCAGAGTTTGAGAGTTTTCAGACTCTATGGTGGTAAGCAGCACAGTGATGACTCCAGGGGACCTGGATTGGCCTGCTGATCACAGGCTGTGTGCTATCAAACTCCAGAGTTACTCTTAAATAATGAGATCTGTTGCCAGCCACCCAGGGCTGGCCTACTTTTCTTTAAGCACTCTACTGACTGAGCCAAGTCTCCTGCCACCTGAACCTTTTAACTTGTCAGCATTTGACCCTCTTGCTCTTCACAACAGCTACCAAGAGCTGTCTCTGACCACAGGGCTGTGGCAGTTTAAATCCAGGCTTGCTGGCTTCTGGTTGTTCCTCATTCTCAGATCTCAAGGTATTCTGTTAGTTTTGAACATTTCATTGTGTTTATAAATTGAACACGAAAATGTGTTGCATGAGGGCACTGTGATAGGAGTATGCATTGTATGTTGGAATCACTCCACCGTATCCCTTGTCTCCCCTCCTCTCACTCCATCCTCCTGTTAGTTGTTCTTTATTTCTCGACACAATTTTTGCCTCTACTTTCATGTCATAGGCACACACATACTTTTGCAGATTTACATGAAATCTAAGACTCACATTTGAGGAAAAAGAAATCATATTTATCTCTCTGAGACTGGCTTTATTCACTAAATCGGCACCATTTCAAGTTGCATCCGTGTTTCTGCAAAGGACCTAACTTCACCTTTTTGGCAGAAAACAATCACTTGCATACATGTACCCTCTTTTCTTTATCCATTCCTGACGATGGGTCGATAGTTTAGCTGTTGGGAACAGTGCTGCCCTAAACATTAATATGCAAGTGTATCTGTGATTTGTTGACTTGGAGTCCTTTGAGTAAATACCCAAGTGACATAGCTAGGTCACAATCTTTGAGAAATCCCCATACTGATTTCCACAGTGATTTGGCTAGCTTACATTCCCACCTGTATTGTATGGGATTAAGTTCTCTCTGCAATTCACTATTATTTCTTGTTTGTTTGTTTAATGCCTGACAATTTGATTGGGGTGATATGGAATTGCAGTATATTTTTTCTTTATGTGAATGTGTGTACCACATGCATGCAGTACCTATGAAGGTCAGAAGAGGGCACCAGATCACCTGGTACTGTAGTTAAGATGGTTGTGGGTGCTGTGAATCAAACCTAGGTTCTCTGGAAGAGCAGTCAGTGCTCTTAACCACTGGGACATCTCTCTGGCCCCCTAATATAGTTTTGATTAACATCTGTGATGGCTACTTTTTTCATGTGTATGCTGAGCATTATTTTCCTTTTCCTTTTCTTTTCTTCTCTTTTTTTTTTTTTTAGAACTGGCTGTTCAATTTCTTAATCCATTGGCTAGGCTGTTTGATTTCTTTTTTAGTTCTGTTAGTTCTTCATATATGCTAAAATGTTGGTCCTATATCAGAGAAGTGAGTAAAAAAATACTCCCATTGTATAGGCTGCCATTTCACTAGATTAACTGTTTAATTTGTGGTACAGAAACCTTTAAATTTTATTTAATTAAAGCCTTGCTTATAGTTTCAGAGTGTGAGTCGTTGACCATCATGGCATGGAGCATGGCAGTAGGCAGGCAGGGATGACTCTGGAGAAGTAGCTGAGAGCTTACATCTGATGCACAAGAAAATGAGAGATCCAACTGCAATGGCATGGGATTTCGAAACCTGAAAGCCCAAGCACAGTGACACACCTCCTCTAGCAAGGCTACACCTCCTACTCCTTCCCTAACAGTTCCAGTAACTAAAGATCAAACATTCTCATTCCAAATAACCACAGGTAATTTCAGACTCAGGTCTTACATGAAGTTCTTTCATATATTTGTAGTCAGTTTTTGTGCAAGGTCTAATTGTATTCTTCGCATGGATATCCACAGTTCTTAGAGAGGACAACTTTCCCCAAAATATGCTTTGGCATCTTTGTAAACAAATATGTAGTTTGCATGCATGAATTTGTATCTTGACTCTGTGCTCTATTCCATTGATCTACATATTTGCTTTGGTGCCAACAGCATCATGTTCTTTTTGTTTCTTTGACCTCCCTGTGATGGACTGCAACCTCAGTTTTTAGCTAAAATAAAACTGTTTCATCCTCTAAGTTGCTTTTTGTCAGTATGTTTTAACTAGAAATGAAACTAGAACAAAAATTGGAAGCAAGGAAGGTGGGTTCCTTGACATGATGGATCTTATTATGTGGGCCTAATGCCTTGAGCTGTTTTTGTATAAGGAATGTAGGAATATTTGCTAAATTGGATTGGAAAAGCCATTGAATGCTAGAAGTATATGGTATAATGATCCATTTTAGTGGGAACAAAGAAGGTAAGAATGCTAAAGAAATGTGGATAGTTGAGGTCCAGCTCATGGGGTTTTAGAAGGGGGTAAAGACTTTATTTGGAACAGGAACTATTCACATGCCATCTTGGCTAAGAATCTGAAGCTAAAGAAACAGTTGTGAAGGTCAAAGGCACTAGCACTGCTGGGGTAAGACCTCCTGTGCTTCATTGGACAGTAAGAAAGTATTTCCTCCAAATCAGCACACACAAGCCAATACAGCTTCCCACTATGAAAATAAAACAAACAATGGTCACCTCTTAGAGGCCAAAAATTTGGGGAAATAAAAGATAAGTGATGTTATTATGTGCTCTGGCATATTGGTTCCTATGAATAAGAACAGAAAAGCAGAGAATACAAGACCAGTGATTAATGGCTTTACAGAGAAAAAGGAGGGAAAAAAGGATGGAAATGATATTGGTGGTCAAGGTCTAGGCTGTGTGATTCTGGCAATATTTCTTGGAGTCAACAAATAAATGAATCTTGTTTTTTTTTTTTTTTTTTTTTTTTTTTTAATCCAGTGTGCTATTCTGCTTTATTGGCTACTTTTCTATTGATGTGATAAAACACCATGACCAAATAACTTGTAGAAGGAAAGGCTTATTTTGGGCATATGGTTCCGGAGGGAGAAGAGTCCATTATGGCAGGGCAGCATGGCAACAAGTAGCAGAAATGTTGAAGCAGCAGTTGAGAGCTCATATCTCAAACCACAGTCAGGAAGCAGGGAGAGCTGACTCGAAGTCTTTTTAAGTCTCAAAGCCCACTCTCAGTTACATACTTACTCTAACAAAGCCACATCTCCTAATCCTTCCCGAACATCCACTGACTTGGGACCAAGTATTGAAGTACCCAAGACTTATGGGAAACATTTCATTCAAACAATAGCATAATACTTTTGATTGGGAAATGTAGGCCATTAGTATTTAGAGGTATTTTTGAAAGGTATGTGTTAATTCCTGCCATTTTATTCATTTTGTAATGTCTAGTGTTTTCTTGTTCTTGACGTCCTATCCAAACCGAAAACAAGGGATCACACAGATTTGCAAAAGTAGCAAGGTAACTCTACTCAAAGCAAAATCAGAGTGCAGACTACATTGGCACCTGAGTGAGGATACTCAAAGGACCCAGTTATTGTTTGGGGCTTCACTTGATGGAGTTGAAAAGAAGGGGGATTTGACTATTAAGGGCCATCTAATGGGCTGTTCTTTATTTTGGTTGATAGATACATGATCATTTTTCTGTTGCCATTTCCTTCCCACAGGAATCTCAATCATATGTATGCCCTGTTATACAGCAGCATAAGATGGCAAATTGGGGTTCTCTTTAAAACTTTCACTTACTACAGTTTGCCTTAGTGCACACACACCCCAAAACAGTTTAGGCTGGATCAGCCTTTCCATCCTTTATGCTCTGATACATTGGGGATGTGTTTGAATAGAAAATGTTAAAGTTGGTCATCGATTGAGGAAGAAAAGATAATTCCATTTTCAGAGAGGGTGTACATGTAGCCCAGTGTGATTGGGCAACTAAGATTTAAGAATTAGAATAACTGCTATCAGGCTACCAAGAAGAGACTTGATACCCTATGAGCATATACAGGGGGGGGAGGTCCCCCTCAGTCACAGTCATAGGGGAGGGGAGTAAGGGAAAAATGGGAGGGAGGGAGGAATGGGAGGATACAAGGGATGGGACAACAATTTAGATGTAATATGAATAAATTAATAAAATATATTAAAAAAAATAAAAAAGAATTAGAATTACTTTCTTTCTTTCTTTCTTTCTTTCTTTCTTTCCTTCTTTCCTTCTTTCTTTCTTTCACTATGGAAAGTAAAACGTCACAACTTTTATTGAAGAGCAAGTGAACAGCTTATACTATGTACAGGTAGGCACATGGTACCAACTGCATTTGCATATGAAGCAGTCCATTTGAGTTACTGTGCCTGTGCCACAGCCTCGGGCACATTCTGAACTAGTGTAAAATTAAGCTGTGCCAGAGTGCTGATCTTGGCATGCTTAGATGTTGCATATTTGTTCTTGATAGTCATGTGCTTTGTAAGGCCTCAGCTCACCACGACTTTTGAGGGCTGAGTAAAAAGCCCCAGCTGGGATTTGAGAAGGAGCAAAGTAAACGGCGTCATAGTCGAGCATAGTGAGCTCCATGAGGTATTTAGTCAAAGTATGCTGCTCAGCGTCAACCTCTCCAATTCTACATGCTCTACGGAGGAAGTGCGGAGGCAGAGGGTGACCCAGACTGAAGTTTAGGCCTCTCAGAATCTTCTTCTCCCTCTGTCGGATTTGGTGCTTAGTGTAGGTGTTGTTAGTCACAAAAGCAAAGTCACCAGTTTCTGGAGGGTACATTTCTTCATATTTGCTTGTAATAAACATGGCAGTTACACCAACCAGCTGCAGCATCTTCTTGTGCACACAATTGTTCTGCACAAACTGGTCAATAATGGAAACAGTCACGTACGTGGTCTCCTGTAGCAGCCTACACTTCATCTGCACCTGCACCGGCCAGTCAATTAGGATAGTGCTCATGTTTCCAGTGACTTCATGATCCATTAAGTATTTGGGACTAACTGACTGCTCTTCCTCCAGCTGTCTGAGATAAGCATATGTACCTTTCACATACTACAGATGCTTGGATCAGCTCCATCATCTGCATCCACATCACTTACTGGGAGAATTACATCAGGGAAAGCCTGACACACATATTCTTCTGTAGGTGTACATCCAGATGTTTCCACTGGGCTTGGAGAGGGATTATCAACCAAAATAGGTTCAGGAGAAAGCTTTTCTTCCATAGCAGGTTCAGGTTCAGGGTCAGCCTCAGAAAGTTCCACCTCTGGCTCACACACAGGCACCTTCTTCACAGGTTTTGGTGAGATTTTAGAAATGACTTTTCCATTAACTGATTTTTTCACTCTTTTTCAGACTCATTCTTGCCTGTACCTGTTTGCTGACTTTGTTACCAGTCTCGATGAACAGTTCTTGATTTCAGCCTGGGCTTGGAGGCTGCAGCAAATGCCACAGGCACACGCTTGGCACCTGCCATGCTGACCTTGGCCTTATTTTCTGTGTTAACTTTTGAGTTCCTAGGGACCCTGAGCACCATGGCTCTACCTGAAGCAGAGGCTCGGCAAGCAGAAACACACACGCCAGCCTCTGGCTGGCCACCGTCAGACACCAACAGCTCTTCCTCCTCCTCCTCCTCCTCACGCCTTCTTTTTCTTTTCAATATAATTGGAATAGTATGGCTTTTGTTTGATTAGTTCTACCAAGACAGCTTTTCCATGTTTAGTCTTTTCTTCTTGGTTTGGTTTTAATATAAGAATGTGTGTGTGTGTGTGTGTGTGTGTGTGTGTGTTAGGCAAACATTCTACCACTGAATTGACATCCTCAGCATGTCTATGTTCTCTGATTTTTGTATACAGAAAAGAGATGCATTTCCCAAAAAGAAATAAAAGGTAATTTGAAGATGTTTAATCTATTTATTTCTAGTTCTATTCCTAATATTTTATTTTACATTACTTTATTTATGGCATTTTGAATGTATTGCTTTTCCTGTTTTATTTTTCTTACGTTTTTGATTTTATGTGTTTTGAATTTATTGCTTTTGTTTTTTAAAATTTAAATCGAAAATTTAAATTTAAAATCTCTCTCACATTTTGTGGAAGTTGCTCATTCTATCTGAAGAGATCATAGTAGTTGTTAGCGTCTCAATGTCCTCCCTCACTTTGAAAGGCCTTCCTAACACATTTTTGCTTTCATCAATTATCTCATCTTCTATCTAAGTTTTAGTCAGTATTTTGGATATGTCATATTTCAGGTATCAATTTGTACAGTTACATATTAAATTTGTCATCATGGTTGCCAGTATCATGTTTACTCATCTTTCAAACAGCTTAAGATTTCCAGGTTTTTTTTTTTTTTTAACCTCAACTTTATTCTTATTTCAAGAAGTGTCCCTTATACAAGTGGATATCTTTTGATGGCCTATTTTTTCAGTGATTGTTTATTTGAAAAATGCTTTGTGTTTGGTTTATGAAAGGATTTTCACCCTGTGTGCAATTCAAGCTCAGCTCATTGGAACTGTCTGTTCCATTCGGCTTCCACCTTGGCTACAGAAAGTCGGCTGCCAGCAGTGTCGTTATTTCTTTGAGGGTCAGCTGTCAATTTTTTTTTGAATTTTAAAGATCCTTTTCTGGCTTTTTGCTGCTGCTTCATCTTACTGATCAGGTTTTATGCACGTTGTTGTATCTATTCTTGCTTTCAATATTATGACTGACTCCCAATTATTATTTATGACCTCTCCTTTATACTGTCTTTTTGAAAGAAATTCTGAAAATAAATAAAATTTTCTTTTTTATATTCTACTTTTATTTTATTTTGCTTGGCTAATAAGTTTATTGTCTTTATGAAAACAATCTTCACAGAAAATTGCTTTATCTCTCAGCATCCTGTTCCTGAGCTCCGAGGAAGCCTGTCTTCTTTTGAGCAACTTGATCTTTCTTCTGGACAAGGGACATTTGGGATGGTTCCACTGCTTCTCCACTTCTCTCTTGGACTCCTTCTCATAGATTGGATTCTCTCGGACAGCGGCATGAGCTTTCTTGCACATCTCCTCCATCATGTCTGGGGTGATGTTGTTCTTTATGTCCTGAGAGAGCTGTTTCTGTTAAGCACCCTCATCTTCCTCCGTTAGGTGTCTCATGTAGTCGGCAACATTCTGACCCATGCTGTGCTTCCAATGTACTTCTGCATTGAACTTCCTTGCTTTCAGAGTCACAGCCAGGGAGCTGTTTGGTACTGGGAGGGATAGACAAGCCACTATCCACAGCTCGCTTCAGGGGCCCCAAACCTTTACTGCCAGTAGTAATTCAGGCAAGACCTGCAACCATCCAAATGGCGAGTGAAGGCACCAGGTTGGCCATCAATGCTTTCCTCTTTGTAGTCATCGCCAGTCACCGTCACTTGGCCTTCATAGATCTTGTCCATGTCATAAGACTATTTGTGGGAGTTGGTTTTCTCTTTTCACCAGATTGGTATATTAGGTCATTAGGATTTGCTGCAAACACATTTACCTACTAAGCTATTTTGATGGTGCTTGATTCATTAAAAAACAAACAAACAAATTTTTGTTTTGTTTTGTTGTTGCTATTAGTCCCGAATTTTAATTCTTAGTCTCAAGTTTAATACTAAGAACATAATGACAGAGGCAAAAACCTAAGAGTGAGCACAGATACGTAGAAAAACTGTAAATGAATTTGAATCAAATTACTAAACTACAGAAGTATTTTATGCTTTCACAAGCAAGCAAAGTTTTAGATGACACCTAACCTCCACCTCACTCCTCACAAATTGTTACAGAGTAGTTCCTGGTGATATCAGATCAAGCTATATAGCCCAGAGTTAAAACACCTAGCAATTTATGAGAAAGTAAGAGACTAAACAGAAACATTTCTATTATACTTTTATATTTTTCACTGGAAGCCTGGAAGGCTGTGGCCAATCCTAACACATTTAAGAAAAATATTAGGTAAAGATGGAATGACCAAATATATCTACCATTTATAGCATGGTGGAGCAGCTTCAATCTTCAAAGTTAGAGCCAATGCAGGGCAGGATTGAAATTTATGAAGTAGCAAGGTGAGGCGACACAGGGTCTTCACCAAGTTGTGAAGAAACAGTGTGGCCTTACTCAAAACTTGAGTGAGTTGCGTTCAGACAAATCAAGTAAGTAGCCGAGGAAGCTGTGTGGGACTGAGCTGTAGAAATTATAGTGAATTAAAATTATGTGAGGGAACGTATATGGCGAAACTGCAGGAGGAAGCTATGGATATGGATATGAAGAGGGGATTGCTAGACACTACCATGGCGTCATGCATAGTCCAGGAGCCAGGGATGCAACCACGTCCTGAGATGGACAGTTGGACAAGTTCTGTATTGGATGTTGAAGTGAGATAATTAAACAGAATTTTGGAACAGACAGCAAGAAAAGCCTTCTTCGGGGGTTGAGTTTGGAGCTAATAAAGTGTCTTTATCAGGAGTATAGAGTGGAAAAGGGAATTTCAAAATAAAAGGCAAGAAAAGGCAAAGTGACTGGAATTGGCCACTTTTAGTAATAGGTGCTTATGTCTATGGAGGAGTGGAGAGTGTGCACTTGGAAAGCCTCTGCACCAGTAGCCCTCAGCCGTGGGCTCTGATCCCCTTGGGGATTGAGGGATCCTTTCACACAGATCAAATAACAAAGATCCTGTATATCAGATACTTACATTACAATTCAGAACAGCAGCAAAATTACAGTTATGAAGTAGCAAGCAAATCATTTTATGGCTGTGGGTCACCATGGGGAACTGAATTAAAGAGTAGCAGCATTAGGAAACTTGAGAACCACTTCTCTTAGACCAAAAGTAGAAAGCCAACGCCAACTACATCTGAGTGTTTACATTCTATCGTAAGAAGAAATAGACGCCATTACTTGTGCTATATCCTTTTACTGAACCTGATATATGCAAAGTATCATTCCAACACAGAGACACTATACAAGTTACTGTTAATACATATATATGTATTATATATAACACTGCCCCACCTCCACTGAATTCAGAATCTCATGCAGGTGAGATATGTACTTAACATTTTTTATTTTTCATACCTGGTCTTCAAAATTTGCTGTGTAATTTTATGACGCCACACACATCAATTTGAAAGCTAAATTTTGATCATATATATATATATATATATATGTATTTAAATTTAATAGATTTAGATTTACAGTTGAAAAAGATATTTCATACATATACACAACTAAATTGTACTGGTTTTTAAATTAAAATAAAATTAATATAATAGTTAACTTCTTGGCTGCATTAGCCATCGTTCAAATATTTAGTAGCTTTCTGTAGCTATTGAGTGTGTGGCTCTAGAGTGAGGGTCCTCACCCTTCCTAATGAAGCGGCCCTTTGATACAGTTCCTTATGTTGTGGAGACCCCCAACCATCAAATTATTTTCAGTGCTACTTCATGACTGTAATTTTGTTACTGTTACTAATCATAATGTAAATATTTTTAGAACTAGAGTTTGCCAAAGGGGTCGCGACCCACAGGCTGAGAACCTGTGTCTGGAGGCTCTTTTTTTTTTTTTTAAATCTCTTTGCATCCAGCACTTTCTAGCTATGTGGTTATTTAGGCATGCTCTTTCACCTTTACAGATCTCTATTTACTGATTTCCAAAATGGGGTAATATTATGGCCTGGTTCATAGGACTTTTCTGAAGTTTAGTTGAATAATTCCTGTGATGCATGTAACATCAAGGACTTTCACGCGGTAATTTCACAGTTACTATTTTGACAGATGTCTAGATGGCAACCAGGCTGCCCTTGGTAAAGATGGAATGATTTATCTTAAATATCCTAGCTTTGGGGTGAAGGTACTGTACTGTACCCAGCCAAAGCAGCAGTCTGAACTCACGATCAGGCTTGGGCACAGAGTCGGTCCTGGAACACACTCCCATGGCCATGCCTATGAAGACTGTGACAATGAGAGCCACTTCCCAGTCTTCTTACAAGGTTGTGACTATTCGAAACCAGCTAAATGTGGCTAGTACAGCTGGAGCTCTGACTGGGGCATAAGTGCTTGGAGTTGCAGCTTTACTTGTGCAAGGGAACCCATTCAAATAACAAACTGAAACCACCAAGGTAATGCATCTAACAAGAGAGTAGAAGAGAGAAAAAAATACAGCAAATATTTTAGAGGACTTTGGCTAATTATTGTATGATCAGATGCTTTTAAAGTAATAGCAGTTCAAATAAACAGGCTGACATACTTTCAAATATGCCTTTTGAAATGGATTAAAAATACCATCAATTTTATACCAAAAGTTTGGTGCATTAGAATAAACTGAGATATTAAAAATGAAATTGCTTATCCTTGGAAGGGCACTGTTTCAATTTAAATGAATAGTTTAAAAAAAAAATAAAAGTTTCTGCTCATTGCGTGTATTAAAGCCCATGTCTACCATTTTGATAGTCTAAGTACTGAAAGTCATATGAAAGGTACAAAGAAATTACCGAACACTTGTCCTTCCTGGGAAAAGTGCGTGTCAGGGAATTCTATTAGTGCACAACAAAGAGGCAGGCCAGCTAGCGTGGTGTTGCCTCCCTATTTGGTGACACTTTTTGCAGTATTCTTGAGGCTATCTCATTTGACACTTTGGAACAGCTGCCAAGTTCTTCCTCTCTCCTGTAAACAAGGCTGTCACTCAAGAAGCAGTCCCCGTGCCGAAGCAGGCAATGAGGGTTAATGGCTTTGGAAATGGAAAACAGAGCAGGCATCAAAAAGACTTTTAATACCAGGAGAATTATCGGGAAATAACGGAATCAAATGAAATGAGAATATAAATAGAGCGTGGTACAAGCTACATTTTGTAAAAGGTTTCATATCTGTTGAAGTTTTGTGTTACCTGGGAAGAGTAACAAAAAGAAATAAAATAGATTGAAAATGGTTACCCTTGAGAAGTTATTTCTGACTTTTTGGCAGAGATCCCCCGTGGCTGCTGATGCCCAAACACTGTGTCTCAGTCTTACTTTCTTCTCAACTTCAATTCTACTTTACAAGTAGGCCCGCTGATAGATTTTTTTTCTCCCTTAGAATGTCTTTGATTTGTCATTTAGTTTCGTGGTTACAGAAATGAGACAAGCCTCTGTGTCTGGGGAAATACTGGCATTTTAGGTTTCTGATGGGTGACCTTTTAGAGTCGACTATTCTCAGGAGAATCGAGAGAACTCACAAGTTCGGGAAGAGCCTGTTCAATCTGGGTAGGAGGGTGGAGGAGACAGGCTTTAGAAGAGTGGAGAGAGACTTTCAGGAAGGGTGCCTCTTCGCCTGTACAGCTGGTGAAATCATACAGAGAGACTTCGTGCTATTGCATTTAATTAAGATTCCTAAGGGCAAGCCATTTTGGTCCCCTGTGTACTTTTTTTTTTTTTTTTTTTTTTTTTTTTAACCAAAGATCGGCCAGTCTCTTATAAAAGCTCTTTTGTTTTTTTTACAGATAGTAACTCACAGACTGTACAGTGAGACCCTGGATCACTATTGATAGCAATTATAATAAGAGAGGGACAGAGGAAAGATAAAGGTAAAAAGCCTGGTGTGCCTCTCTGTACTTGCAAATCAAGCATTTGATTGGTGGAGATAGGTGGGTGCTCCAGGTGTTCTTGCTAGACAGCCTAGGGGTGTCTGGTTCACTGAAAGACCCAGCCTAGAATAACAGCAACAGATACCTGAGGTCTTGTTCTGCCCTCACTTCTGCACAGTTATGTGCATGAAACACACACACACACACACTAAATAAACAAACGGTAGAGAGAATATTTTGTGTATTGTATGGATGGAACTCCTGTCAATAAAAAAATCTTTGGCCTATAGGAAAAGGTATAACAGAAGGTGTGGCACCTATCAGGCAGAAAGGATGCTGGAATAGAGCCAGGTGTGGGATATACACCTGGAAAACGTGAGGAGGACAGATGCATGATACCTGAACAGAGGTAACCACCCATGTGCAGAATATAGATTAGTATAAATGCGTTGTTTTAGTTATGAGATAGTTGGAGAAGAGCCTAGCTGTATGGCCTAAGTATTTGTGAATGTATTTTAAGTCTCATGAAACATTGTTCCAGGAGCTTGAGGCTGGGATGAAAAATGTGCACCTTACTACAGCTAACTGAAAGGGCATAGAAGAACTAATGTAATGTAGTTTAATGGGTGAGTTAGGCGTGTGCGTTCACCTTGAGTAGAATAAAATTGGAGAACTTGGTTATGTGGAACAGATAACTAAATGGCATTATAGTCTCTGTTCTCAATGAGTTGTCTTGTACTTGTGACACGGTTGGTGTTTACATTTTATACTGGTGACTGTGAAACAGAAAAGGCTGTCACCTGCTCCAGCAAATACATGGCCAGGATACATGTAGCACATCCTGGAGGGGCCTGTTGTAGACATCAGTGTGTTAAGGATCCACTGTGCACAGTAACCACAACTTGTCTATGTGATACTGAAAGTCAGGTCACATTTTAAAATTTAAACTAAAATAGATTTATTTATTAATTAATTATATATACAGTGTTCTGCCTGCATGTATGCCTGCCCTCCAGAAGAGGGCACTAGGTCTCATTATAGTTGGTTGTGAGCCACCATATGGTTGATGGGAATTGAACTCAGGAACTTTGGAAGAGCAGCCGGTGCTCTTAACTTTTGAGCCATCTCTCCGGCCCACTAAGATTTTATTTATTTATTTTTATGTGTGTGAGTGCTCTATTTGCATGTACACCTGCATGTCAGAAGAGGGCATGAGATCTTATTATAGATGGCTATAAGCCACCATGTGGTTGCCAGGAATTGAACTTGGGACCTCTGGAAGAACAACAGTCAGTGCTCTTAACCACTGATCAATCTCTCTTGCCCTTAAGTCACATTTTTGAGATATACATGACAGAGTTTCCTGAACACTTACTAGTGGAAAAAAAAAAAAAAAGCAAAAAGAAGCAAAAGACCAGCTTGATGAGTCTCCTTCCTGAGTCAGGGAAAGATGTGCAGTGTGGTACTTGTGCACGTTCCTAACTGTTTTTCCTGGTTGAAGAGTAACTTGCCAAGGCTGCAGAACTCTGTGGGAAACATGTGCTAGTAAGTCAAGCGCCGAGAACAGATCCTGAACCGCACGTAGAGAAGATTCAAGCTCACCTTGGAATAGGTAAGCTGGGAGATTTCAGTTATATTCAGGATGTTTAATATTTGTAAAATATGTATTGATATCAATTGTAAATATATAACTCTACTGAGTTATAACTCATGATGTAATTAATGTATCAGAGCATATGATTTAATCTCTTAAAATGTTGCCTGAGTGTGGGCAATCTTAGAGAAATGTCAACCTCCACCTTCTTCACACTCTCTAACAGTCACTCCTTTCTGCTCCCCCGAAGTGGAGCACTAGCCTACTTTGCCCTTGATGAACCTGCCTTTTCTGAACATTTCTCACAGACTGAGCTGTACAGTTGAGTGTTCTTTGTGATTAACTCCTTTTCGTTAGTTTATTTTCGTGGTTTATATAGCCTATTCTTGTGTGTCTGCATATGGTCTATGTGTGTATACATAGGTGTTTAGAAGCCACAAATCAATGCTGGGTGACTTTCTTAATCACTTTCCATTCATATTTTGAGACAGGGCTTCTCACTGGATCTGGAGCTTATCAGTTGCTTAGGCTAGCTGGGCAGTGAGCTCCCATAATCCCTTTGTTCCTGCCTTAGCACCATGGGAATTGCCATGTCTGGTTTTTCACATTTGTGCTTGGAATCTCCTGCTTTTATGCTTACCAGTAAACACTTTACTCACTTAGCCATCTCACTTTAAAATTTTCTATTTATTTTATTATAAATTATATTACATCCCGATTGTTATCCCTTTGCTTGTATCTTCCCATTCCCACCATCCCTCCGCCTTTTGCTCTATTCCCCTTCTCTAGACCTCTGACAGAAGGAGACCTCCTTCTGCACCATATGACCACAACCTATCAGGTCTCATCCATATAGCCTGCTTCCTCTTCCTCTGTGTGCCTGCTGGGCCTCCTCACCAAGGGGAAGTGATCAAATTGGGGGCACCAAAATTCACGTCAGAAGCAGTCTCTGCTTGCCACACAACTGTGGAGAATGAGCAGTCTATTGGCTAGATTTGAACAGGGTTCTAGGTTTACTGCATGCATTGTCCTTGGCTGGTCCAACAGTTTGTGCAGGCCCACCCCCCAGGTCCAGATCCACTGGCCTTGATGGTCTCCTTGTCGGGCTCCTGACCCCTCTGGGTCCTTCCATCCCCCACTCTTCCATACCACTCTCAGTGCTCTTTTAATCACCACATTTCATTTATTCATTCAGTTGGTGATGGATACGGCAACTGCTTGTGCCTTTTGTGCATTATAAATAATGTGGTTATGAGCATTCCTATTCATGTTTTGGTCTGCACTCCTGTCTTCATTTCTCCTGGGTATGCACCTAGGAGAACTGTGTTCTTAAGCACCAGTGCCATTTTTCAGTGCTCTGGCAACGAGCAGTTGCTCCCAGTTCATCTTATCTTGCTGTTTGTATTTCTAAGTCACATAGGTGGCTGTACAGTAGTATAACCTAAGTAGCTAATAATGTGGAATTTTTTTCCATGTGCTTATTGGCTATTGGCAAATATTCTTTGGAAAATGTCTTCTGAAACATTCTACTCATTTTATAATTGTGTCTTTTGTTCTTGTTAAATTTTGAGCTGTAAGAATTCTTTACTCGATCTGGATGCAAGCATTTTATATATGGTGCAATAAGATGTAAAATTGTGGTTCACTCGTGTGTACTCCTTGACAACTATAAAAGTCAAAAGGGCCCTCGGTGGCCTAACTTTAAGTTCTGCTCTTCAGTCTGCTGCTGTTAGCAAGGTCCTACAGCCAAATCACCCTCCAGAAGTAAAGAACAAGTGATTCTTGTTTTTATCTGAGTAGTGAATTTCAGTTCCCAACTTCAGTTGCCTGCCAAGTGTCGAGCTTATTCACAGAAGCCAGTGACATTCTCTTATGAAGCCCAGTGGTTACCATCCCTCCTAAGACTACAGAGTCAGCCTCCCCCAGCTGTGGGTTGCTCATGAGTGTATCCCCAAGTGCATCTGTGAGCCAGCCTTTCTCTCCTGGGCTTTAGTGTGATTGCTCCGTATGATGCATTAATGTGATTAATATGCCTAGTCCCATTAGGTTGGGCCAGATTCATGACTCTAGTATAAGTTTCCCTCTCTTACCCAAAGAAAGTGACCAGAATTCACAAATTAGGGCTGGTGAGATGGCTCAGTGGGTAAATATGACTACTGCCAAGCCTGAAGGTTTGAGTTCAGTTCCTAGGATCCACACTAATAGAACTAACTCCTCTAAGTTGTTCTCTGACCTCCATTTGTGTACTGTGTCATAACACACACACACACACACACACACACACACACACACACACACTTTTTGTGACAAGGCAAAGTCCCATTATGTAGCCCCAGCTGATGTAGAACTCACAGAGATCTGCCTACCTCTGCTTCTGGAGTGCTGAGATTAAAGGTGTGTGCTAACACACCTGAAAACATAATTTCCATTTCCCACCATTATATTTTTTGGGAGCAAAGCAAGAAAGTCTTTGCACCTGTAGATCTTCAGACAGGCCAGGAATGTTAAGCACACAGGACTGTTTTTTTTTTTTTTCAATTGGAAAGATATAATACCTATTCTTCCATCCAGAAAGCTGGAAACTGGAAGTGGTTAATAGCCTGGTGATCTGCTTTATCTGTAGGGCAAGAACTTCTACAATCAGGACTAGAGGTGGCTAGTAATCTAAGTGACCCTTAAAGGAAGGGGCTCCTCAAACTCCCACAACCCAATCCAGAGATACCTAATAGTCTGAGTGACTCTTACATTATCTGTATAGCCAGGGGCTTCCCCAAGCTCAGCACCAGGAAACGGCGAAAAGCCCGAATGACCTCTGTGCTATCTGTATGACCAAGACCATGCCAGATTCTTCCTTAGGCTCTTAAGCTAGTACAGATACCCTAGACCTAGAACCCATTCTCTTGGAAGAAATGACTTTTACCCTGAGTTGAGCTTCAATATAACTGCTTCCTTGTGCACCATGGATTGATTTATACTAGGAAATTTTTGTACTGTGTTTTATTTAAATATTTCATCAATGAACTGATTGGGAACTGATTGGCATCAGAGTCCTTGAAGTTTGAACCTGGTTAATGAAGTCAATCTGAGCTGAGTTTTCACTCTCATCTCTTTGCAGTACATGTGTCTGCCTGCCATAGACACCTGCAAGGTTTCCCTCATATATTCCCATTTTAGGGTCTGGAGCTACGTACATTGGTAGCCAAAATCTCTACAAAGAATGGTCTAGGGTATGTGAGGAACACACACACTAATGAGTCTGATGAGCCTTTGTTCAGCTAATGGAACGTTCAGAGCCTCAAGCTGGTTTTAACGTCCAAACTTGCAGGTGTCTCTGAGCTACTTTGTTCTTTAAAGAATTTATGAAGACATAAGTGAAGTCCTTTCACTATTACTACTCACCATGAGGAAGGAGAGATGAGAGTGAGATATTCTGAGTTGACTCTTGTCAATAATAATGGTTGCTTATAAAAATGGAGCTGGATGCCTGGGGAAGAAGATTGTATCCTAGTTAGGATTTCTGTTGCTGTGAAGAGACATAAGGACCATGTCAACTCTTATAATGGAAAGCATTTAATTAGGGCTGGATTACAAGTTCGAAGGTTTAGTCATGGCAGGAAGCATGGTGTCACACAGACAGACATGGTGCTGGATAAGGAACTGAGAGTTCTATGTCTGGATCTCTGGGCAGAATGAAGAGACAATGAGTCACTGGGCCTGGCTTGAGCTTCTGAACTCTCAAAGCCCACACTCCCAGTGACACATTTTCTCCAAAAAGGCCAATCCAACAAGACCACACCTCCTAATAATTCCACTCCCTAAGGGCCAATGCAGGCCATTTTCATCCAAACCTCCACAGGGCACAGGAGAAACTTCTCTATTTATTAGTTTGTTTGCTTATTTAATCAGTTTACAGCCTGATCCCAGTCCCTTTTTGCCTCTCATTACTACTCTCATGCCCCCGTCCCCTTCCCTATCAAAGGGAGGCCCCCAAAGGGTACTAATTTATCCTGGTACCTCCTGTCATAGCAGGACTAACTACACCCCCTCCCATTGAGGCCAGAAGGCGGCTCAGCTAGAGGAGAGGGATCCAAAGGCAGGCAATAGAGTCAGAGACAGCCCCTACTCCAATTGTTAGGGCACCCACATGTTAAACAGGCTACACATATGCTACATATATGTAGGGGGTCTAGTTCTAGCCTATGCATGCTCTTTGGTTGGTGGTTCAGTCTCTATGAACTGACACAGACCCAGTTTCCTCTGTAGGTCTTCTTGTGGTGTCCTTGACCATTGAAGCTCCCTCATTCCTTCCTCCCAGTCTTTCACAAAACTCTCTGAGCTCAGCCCATGCTGTGGGTCTCTGCATGTTTCCATTAGCTCTTGGATGAAGCCTCTCAGAAGACAGTTGTGCTAGGCTCCTGTCTGCAAGCAAAGCAGAGTTTCATTAATTGTGTCAGGAGTTGGCTTTCTCCCATTGGGTGGGTCTCAAGTTGGGCCAGTCATTGGCTTGTCATTCCCTCAATCTCTGCTCCATCTTATCCCTACACTTCTTGTGGGTGGGGCAAACTTTGGGTTGAAGGTTTTATGGGTGGGTTGGTGTCCCCCTCACTCCACTAGAAGTCCCACCTGGCTTAATGAAGTAGCAACATATTAGGCATACATTTTCTTGTACATTGAGTTTTATAACACGTGCAAATATAGACAAATCCTTAAAGTAAATATAAAATAACATTTAAATATAGACATAAACAAAACAGTTAAAAGAAAATAGACATTTGAAGTAGAAATTCATTGCCAGGAAACCTTATCTTGAAAAACCAAAAACCAAAAACCAAAAAAAAAAAAAAAAAAAAAAAAGAATTTCAAAATATAGTATGTAGTTTTATGTTCTTGAAACTACCAAGGAAACATGACTAGATATTTATATGCAGAAAATGATTCTTCCTGTAATACCCTGTATTAATTAGAAAAGTCTGGAGGAGGAGTACCTTAAGTATATACTGCAGGCTTTCTTATCCAACAGAGCTCTGAGTTATTTTGTACGACAATGAAGCTTTTCTAATGTGGGCTGTTTTGTTAACTTCAAAATGTGTTTGTGGGCTAATGGGCAATTTTCAAGATCGAATTCTTTTCTGAATTTTATGTCCTTTTGTTTCTTGGCTCATTAGGCTATCACAATAGCACTTGAATGTCACTCATTGCCCAAGTGCATAATTTCTGTAACCCGGTTTGTCTGAAGTGAACACACACAGCTAGAGGAGCTTGGCTATGTTTTGGAATTCCACGTGGTAGATCACTCAGTTGCCCAACAAATCATTTCAGTGGCTACATGAAACATTCTCCATCCATCTCTTGGCCCTGTATTTATTTCCCTTAGTATTTTGGGTTTTACTTTTAACTTGAACAGAGAATACATGGGACTCCAAGGAAGCACACTTAATATAGGTTACATTCACTTAACACACCCCTTCTAAAACAACTTTCTTCTATAGTTATGGACAAACTGTCATTTTTTTAAATTTATTGCCTCCTTGCCTTATTAAGGATTCTTAAGAATTATCAGGAAGTTAGGAGCTACAAGACTATAAATGAAATCACCTTTCTGTTAATGACTCCAGTCCAGATATTTGAGTGTTTGTAATCGTCCCTTTTTGAATACAGTTGCCTTAGTAATACTAAAACTGGCTTGGTTTTGGTGTAGTTCTGATTTATATATTTCTCCTCTTCCACCTCTGTGTTTTCTGTTTTGTTTTTGTTTTTTTGAGACAGGGTTTCTCTGCGTAGCCTTGGCTGTCCTAGACTCTCTTTGTAGACCCAGCTGCCTTTGGGATCACAGAGCTCTGCCTGACTCTGCCTCCCAAGTGCTGGTATTACAGGTGTCCACCTCTGTTTTTTTAAAAGTTTTTTTTGTATGCCTGTGTGTTTGTATGTGGGTGCACTGATGGGGGAAGTAAGCAGAGGGCAATGCAGGTGTCATTCCCTCTTTTTTATTCCAAAGTCAGTTAAATTTTATTTCAACCAATCATATAAAATAAATGCAATGTAATTTATCATGTCTTAACAGCCATTTCGAGAAAGAGTGCAGGGCAACTAAAAAAACAGAAGCACTCAGCTCTGAAGAGGCAGCTGGTCCTGCAGGCCCTCTGTTTCTGAGGCAAAGTTCCTCAGTGGTCTGGATCTGGAAGGGCAGGTAAGGCTGCCTGGCAAGCCTTGTGGATTCCTCCATTTCTGCCTCCCCAGTGCTGAGATTGCAGGTTCACACCATCACTTCTGCCTTTACTGCTCCCTGTGTGTGTGTGTGTGTGTGTGTGTGTGTGTGTGTGTGTGTGAGACAGAGAGAGAGAGAGAGAGAGAGAGAGAGAGAGAGAGAGAGAGAGAGAGTGCATGTGCGCGTGCGCGTATGTGTGTATGTGTACTGGTGTTTGTAAGCACTTTATCAACTTAGATTTCTTCCTAGCTCTCTCCATCTCCTGTTTTCTTGAGTCACGTTCTTGTTGCCCAGATTGGCCTCAAACTTATGAGATGCTCCTGTCTCAGCTTCCCCAGTATTGGGATTATAAATCTGAGGCAACTTGCCATGGCAGGTTCCAGTTCCCTTTGGACCATTCTTTTCAGCTGTGCCCTGCCAGTCTTCCTCTGGCATTTCTGCTCCATCTATCTGTCTCATAGGCACACTGACTGGAGGCTGGGAAGCTAATTGCCTGGAAACACCTTGATGCAATTAGGGGAAAGAAGATTCTGTTGTTCCTGATTTCTGAGTTTTTTGCCCCAAATTGCATGGCTGATTAAATCATCACCTGATCTTTATATTCTTAAAACAGAAGCGCATTTAATGGGATGCAGCAATCAAACACAATCCCTTCCTATTATTTTTTGGAGGCATTTTATAGTTAAAAATAGCAAGAATGAGACAAATTGCCTGAGATATGAAGGTTCAGTTTAGAGACTATTATAAAACAAATGATCACATCCCATCATCAAGGTAAGCAGAGAGGTTATTGCAGGAGAGGACCCCAGCCCCCTCCTCACCACTCCACTATTTGATTTGCATGGTAGTTTTTTCCTTTTCTCTGTATTTTCTTTACTTTTGCATGAATTCTCCAAAACTATAATATTCTGTATACATATATATGCATATATATAATATATATGTATATATATATTTGTGTGTATGTGTGTGTGTGTGTGTGTGTGTTGTGTGTCGTTTGTAAATGTTGGGCCTGGCTTTGTGTGGCTCAGATTCCTGACAGGAATAGTAGCAAAGGATCAAAGGTTTTACGGGGATCACAGACAAGTTGTGAGTGAGATTAAAAGATTAAAGACCAAGATGAAGGATCAAGAAGGGATATTGGAGGACTCACTGGCTCCCCACAGTGAGGAGTGGAGAGTCTTCACTCTCCCACACCTGTAGGGTCTAGAGGAGGGAAAAGATGTGGAGCCAGCTCGCTGTTGCTGTAGAGAGGTGCCATAGAGAATGCAGCCGCAGCCAGCCACATTCTGAAAAGGCAGCACAGACTGGCCCGTATGCAAGTCCGTGAGGCATTTTCTTGATTAATGATTGATACGAGTGGGCCCATCACACTGTGGGTGGTACCACGCAGGGGAAGGTGGTTCTGGGTTTTATTAGAAAAGAGAGATGGGGCAATGGGAAGATACAAGTGATAGATAGGATAAAAATTGGGATGTAATCTGAATAAATTATAAAAAAATTTAAAAATTCACAACAAAAATTCTTCTTAGAATTATGTAAGTCATAATTATATCTGACAACCTTGTTTCAAATATGTGCTAGTACCCAAAAAAGGCACCATATTGCATTATGTATATATGAGTTAATGTTTCAAACTCATAAAAATATTTATTTAGGTTAAGTTTTCTATTTGTCTCTTCAATAAAAAATAAAATACTTTAAAAAGCCAACTAATGTTAAAAGGCTTATTGAAAAATTATCTTAAAAAAAAAAAAAGAAAGAAAGAAAGCTGAGGGAGTCATAAGCCACGAAGAGCAAGCAAATGATCAATGCTCCTCCACAGTGTCTCTGTACCTGCTTCCAGGTTCCTGCTTTGAGTTCCCACCCTGACTTTTCTTCATGATGGACTACACTAAGACAAGCTGCTTTTGGTGTTTATCACATCAACAGAAAGGAAAGTAGGATAGAAATTGTTATCAGTGAGTGTCTATTTCTGTGGCAGACCTGGCTGTGCTGCTATGAGAGGATTCTGAAAGGTTTTGGACATTTGGGCTGGAAAAACCGTTGAGCTCAGAGCTTAAGAAACTGTTCAAGGGACTTGGAATATCATGTTGAGAGCAGTGCGAACGATGGAGGCCTGGCATGTGGTGTTTCAGAGGGAGCCAATCATGTGATACTTTAAATGAAGAATCCATAGTTTCTGGTTAGCTGGAGCTGAGAGATCAACTGTGATTAGAAGAGAGCAGTACCACTAGGTGTAATCTGAGAATATTTGCTCAGGGTCAATACACGGAAACTGCGATCCAGAGGTGGCCAAGGCTGCATCTCGTGTTGGCAGACAAACTTAGCCATGTGAAAGAGTTTTCTAGGTGGTTCTGGTCTTGGTTTTGGGGAAGTCCCACGAATGAAGGAGTCATGGAGAGAAGCTGAAGCTTGGGACCATGAGGCAAGTCAGAGTCCCCGAAGAGAGGCTGTTGTTGCAGATGAGGTTTCAGTTGCAGTGGAGACCCCCACAGCAAATTGAAGATGCCAGCATTGTGGGACACCTACAAGGATAGCAGCAGGTGTGCTGTAGAGTTGGTCTGAGCCTATGAAACATGCTGTGAGTATTGTGGATGGCAGAGGCAGAAGAGGTCCATTGTACTGTTGTTGTCTCAACTGATCCAAGGTAGAGCCACCTGGGAAGAGGAAACCTCAATGGAGAAAATGTCTTCATCAGACTGATCTGTAGGTAAGTCTCTGGAACATTTTGACTACTGATTAATTAATGATTGATGTTGGAGAGCCCAACCCACTGTGGGCGGTGCCATGCCTGAATTGTATAAGACATCAAGCTGAACAAGCCGTGATGTTTAAGCCAGTAGGCAGAGCTCCTTCACGGCTTCTGCATCGCTTCCTGCCTCTGGCTTCCTGCTTTTGGCTTCTCTTCATGATGAACTGTAAGCTGTAAGATGACATAAACCCTTTCTTCCAAAAGTTGCTCTTGGTCGTGGTATTTATCACAGTACTTGAAAGCACACTCGGGCATGAGCGATTGCCCATCCTGTGGTTTGCCTCTTCTTGGCTATCACTGACCAGAAGCCAGAGTGTAAGAAGGCCACGGTAGCCTTCCTGCAGGCACAGAGTAAGGCAAATTAGGGTAGAGAGCGGACCTAGAGTGATGGACATGCTGTTATGCTCAGTTCGAGAGGAACCCCCAAACCACCAGCAGTCTGAAGTCATATGTAAAACAAAGAGCCTTTATTCCAGCATGCTAGGGTTGACTGCTCAAACAAAATGGCGACGACCCCGAGGGGAACATGCAGAAAGGCCAGAAAGGGGAATTCCCAGGTGGGTTAGGTAATCTTTCCTTCTATTGGCACAGATCAGGGACAAGAGCAGGGATACATCTGGGATTGGTTACGGCTCTGGTCTGGGACTAGGGCCTCTCTAAACTGGTTCAAACCAGCCCAAACTAGTAGGTGTTCTTGAGGCTACGTGACTCTGCTCAGGAGTTAGGAACTTTTCAAACTGGTATATAAGCAAACCCTATCTTTCTCAGACCAGGCATTCTGCTTCCCAGATTGCCTGTTCGTTGCTAGGGGTGATGATCAAACATTATCAGAGGTGAGTTGATCGAAGCACATTCTTATGGGCTTTCTGAAACTGGAGCTCATGCCCAGGCCACTTTCCCCTAAGAATGGAGTTTCCTTTTCAGAAATGGGGTTACACAGGCCTCACAATACCAGATACAGAGAGCCGTCTGTTGCTTGACTTTACTGTGAAAACAATTCACATTGTTTTACGAAACAGCATTTTATCAGCTATTGTGAAAGTAACTTCACAGCTACACACAAGCTACTGTATTGTATAAGTATGTAATTAGTTGTCAGTTTTATGATTGGTGCATATTTGGGTTGTATCTTGTTTTAGATTATGATGACTGTTGCATGTCAACCGAGGCACACAGATCAGCTTCCTATTGCGTGTTTAGCAAGGATGAGAATGACTGCAGATATGGTGTTCATAGGTACAGAATTAATGCACAGTCAACAGTCTTTCCCAGAGCTTCTCTATAGTTCATGAGATTTGTTCTCCAGCCTTGCAAATCTTACATATTGACTATCTCTTTACCTTTGGCCACACTCATATGTAGGACATTTTACATTTTGCCTACCTTCATTTGTAATGAAGCCATACATTTATACTTTTATAAACTTCAAGTTCTAGTTTATTGTGCATTTTAAAATATTATTTGTATGTAAAGACATCTATTTAAAACACATGTCTCACTAGAAGGTCTTTTCTGAATATGCTGGTGAATGCACACACACACACACACACACACACACACACACACACACACACTTCCATTGGCTGAATGTATATAGCCATAGGGGCCAAGACAATTGTGTCGTATCCTTCCCCTGAACACAGTGCAGAACTGGAGGAACGCAGAATAGATCTTGGAGGAATGAGTTGGCTACCATATATGTTGATTATTTGTAAAACGTCCCTTCCTTCACCGTCTTTCTCTTTTTGTATTTGAACATAGATGGTTATTATGTCCTACAAATGATGACAGTTTTGTTATTTCTCTTTGCTGATGACTTGAATATTTCCTATCTCAATGTGTTGGTCACAGGCAGGTGGCTTGATAATTCCAGAGATTGCCAAACATTCTTCTGTATTATGCTGAAGCCTTACTGGATCCATCTGCAGGAGCTTTGGGAGCAGCTAAAGACTATTTGCTAAGTCTTACTCTCTCTCTCTCTCTCTCTCTCTCTCTCTCTCTCTCTCTCTCTTTCTTTCTTTCTTTCTTTCTTTCTCTACCCTTTCTTTTTTGTTTGCTTGCTTTATTGCCTTCTGTGGTATTTTTTAAATTGGTTTCTCATCAATATAGTATCTCCTATGCTTTCCTTTCCTTGCTCCAGCCTCTCTGTATTGTTTCCAGTTGTGGTTTTCTGTGATGATCTCCATTTGCTCTAATGAGAGACTTCTTTGATGAGGGTTGGCAGTTACACTTGTCTGGAAAATGTAGCTCACATGTCATAATTCATTTTCAGAGCTATAGATCCACACAATTTTAGAGCTGGGAGCAATCTGAGGCTGTCTACTTCAGGAAATATCAAGTTATAGCCTTTGGAGTAAATTTGTCTGAGAAGTTTTATGGAAACATGACTCTCCTTGTGTGATATCTGAGCTGCTTCTCTGCTACAATAAAACCTGAGTAGGAAGACAGAGACTGTGGCCCCTAGAGTCCAACATCTTCCTTGTGTACTGGACCCCTGTGGAGTCTTTTTCATTTAACAGGTGAAGTTTGGCCACTACCCAAGGTCCCACAGCTGTTAGTGGTAGAATGCGGATGACATTACAGGTCTTCAGACACTTGGACTAATATTCTGTTCACTTTTCTATTTGACAAATCTTCCATGTGACCCAACATCAAGTCTATGTGACAGGATGGGGCTTATCCTGGCTAGGATGGAGGTCAGCACCTGGCCAGATGGGATGTCAAGGCTGCTTCTTTGCAACTCTCCTGTTTGTCATGGCCTTTGGCTCTGTCAAAGATGGTTCCTACAGCAACAGCAGAAAAAAATCAAATTGATGTGCTTCTCTTAAAGGATGAAGTGCTTTTCTTTTTGTCCACCTCCTTCCCGTCTGGTACCAGTGTGCTTCTGGGTTATATTTAGTGAAAATACTAGACAATTTCAGTTTGTCACTTCCTACTCGGAAGTCCCAGTGTTGTTGTTTACTTGAAGTTGAGATTTACAAAGGACCTTGAATTATTATTTACTGTCCTTGCTGCCATTATTCACAGCTTTCTAGGCATAAAAACATTCAATTAACATTTCAAGCAGAGCTGTGTGGCAACAGAGACAGGCAGCATTTCTATTGAAGGAAGAATGACCTCAAGTGGACTGTTTTCAATACTAGCTTCAGCTTTCTTCTGTTTGCAAAGACACACACAATAATTTAAAAACTCGTTAAAATATTTTACTTGTATTCTTTCCCAGGCTGTTTATATCCACTTTCTCACCATCTCTTATAGACATTTTCAGGTGGAAAGACGTGTTTTAAGTTTCTGAGCCTGTCCTTGTCCTGTTGTTGTTGAGTGCATTTCTCCCGGCTGTTAGAGCCAAGTGTCATAAAAAAGATTGTTTATAAGAAGTTACTGTCATAAATGAGGACCTTCAGCAAGTATTTAGAGAATATGCAATTTGGTTTTTAATAACTTAAACTTGTTTTTTTCTTATATGACTTTGTTGGATACATGCGTCCTAAAGTTCGTTTCAAATCCTTCCTGCTTTGAATATTTTTGCAAAGCTGTAACTTCTGATATATAATCTGAGAATCAAAGTGTAGGATTTATTTATTTATTGTTTATAGAGCTAAGGGATCAGTGCTTTCTTCTTCTCTGAAGTGCTTTCTTTTAGTATTTTTCCCTACGCAAACCATAGGGAGGTATCTGAGTAGTTGCATGCAGGCTATCAGAAGGATGTGCAGAGCTTCCCTCCATTGCTGGGTAGTTACTTCAAGTAGAGAGGAGGGAAACAGGCAATAGTAAGCTAGATTGACTTTTCCTTCTTTTGATGTGAATTCCACAAATCCATCAACCTGGACCTTTGATTCCCTATCGATCCTCAGATTTAGGCCCTTGTTCCTAAGTGAACATACATTTTTGGTCATATCCAAATCTTAGTCTCTTTAAGGGTCTATCACCTTAACCAAAGGTGCTTGAGTCGTACCTTTGTTTTCCCCTGTGTAGTTTCTCCCTGTTGATTAGCAAGAACCCTTAGTGTTCTGTATGTTTTCCCAACTGAGTTCTGGCTACCACTCACTGCTGTTTGAAGGGCGGGATGTGATAGAATAGCTCTGCAGAAACCACCGGTCACCAAACTAGCAAATTACTTTTTGTGCTTTCTATGGTTTATAGCCATGTGACTCACAGGCAACCATTGCTTGTGTACAAGTCTATGGCCTGTTTTTGAAATCCTATTTCCCTTCATCTCAGAATGTCCATTTAGCTTTGTTGACTTTTTCAGTTCTCTAAGATACTTTAAAATGAATAGATAACTTAAAATTTCCTTGAATGTAATATTTCCTTCTATGGAAAAGAAAGCAGCACCTATTTTCTCTGTATCATCTTATAAATCTTAGAAATATAAGGAATTTTGTCAGTCAGCTTCACATTACAATACATACCTGAGATGACTGACTTGCAAGCTTATCCTGGCATTCTACTTCACAGTAAGTTGATTTTGTTGCTTTGAGACCTGTGGCAAAGTAGACTATCACATGTGAGTATGTGGTGGACTAAACTGCTCAGGGCTAAGAGGAAGAATTGGGGGTGGGGAGCGTAGAAGAAAGAGAGTAAATCTCATTGTCTCCCTTCAGGAGACACCTCCAGTGTCATACCCTACTTCTTAAAAAATTTCACTACCTCCCAGTGCATCACTCTTGGCACTAAGTAAGACCTTGCCATGTGGACCACTGGGGAACTGGTGTGTGACTGTTTCCACATAAGTGAAGCATTCACTCATATAGCGAGGAGAGGGACTCCTAGGTAGGACTCAGGAAACTAATGAACGTGGAAGCTGATGAAGCGTATATAAGGCTAAGGAAGCTGAGAAAGACTCATAGGCCTTCCCCAGGTTGTAGCAGTGAGAAATTCCTGGGAATGGGGAGATTCTTCACTGAAGCTGCCTGAGAGTTGGGCAAGGTACTCCAGTGATACAGATATTATGAACCATAACCTCTTCCAGGGTAGTATTTTCAGTGACGTAGCTGCCCAGAGTCACCCATTCTTCTATAAGTAAGAGGATGGATGTGACTACGTTTAGTGCCCACCTTAAATGATAATCCAGATTCTTTTTCTGTCTCAAGTAATTAATAAATTAAATTAATTAATTAAACCACATCTTCAAAGATCCCTCCCCCCTTTTTACTTATGATGGCTTTGACAGATTCCAGGGATTAATATGTGGAGGCCTCAAGGAGCCATTCCTCAACTTGACACACTATGCTTGCCAAATGTGGCTCTCTCTTTCATGGGCAAATAGAGTCATGTGACTAGAACGGAAGTGATGGGCATCCCTTCTGGCAGAGGCCATGTTAGGAGCTGTCATTCTACTATTGGTTCTTTTCTCTGTCAATTCTGGTTACCCCTCATTGAATGGAATAGTTACAGTCTTGAAGAGTGAAAGGCAAATACAAGAGGCAATTATTTTTGGTGGGTTAAGTCATTGATTTTTCCAGTTAAATTACTATTCTTATATTAGCGTGGCCTATCCTGATTAATACAACATATAATTGGTAGATTGTAGAGCTAAAATACAACCCCAAGCAGTGAGAGTCATAGGGACTCATAAACTTAATTAAAATTCAATATCTTAATTATTTAGAGCGTGTATACTACAGGACCTCAAGTAAGGAGTATGTTTAGCCTTCCCTCAGAGCTTTGATCTGTGCCTTGGAGCATGACAGGGTTGGTCCAGTTAAAGGTTGTTGTGAGGAGGAGCAAAGGAACACTAGTCACAGTGATGTCACTAGGCAGTAAAAAACCAAAAGAGGTGGCAGGAGGGGAAAACATGGCAGAGAGTAACACAGAGGTGGTGGCGGGATGGTGGTGGGGGCCGGGAGGAGTGACTTTGGTGAGTAGGCCTACTTGGAGAATGCTGGATTGAGCCTCTCAATTGTCTCTCCAGGAAAATGAGGTCTCATTTTCTATCCTTGCCCACTCTGTCTCTTTCTGCCAGCTCCAGTTCCTCCCTCTCCTTTTCTTCCCATTTGTTTAGGTATGCCAACAATTTATAGTCACTGAAGTTTGGCCAGGAAGCAGTAGTACCTATAACATTCATCAGTTGTGTGACTAAGGTAGATTGCTTACTCATTGGTAGGGTCAGTTAGCCTAGCAACCAAGAGAATAGTATCCAAATCAGCTTTTAAAGGGTTGGCTCCGTGCTTGCCAGTCATTTTGGTTTACTGTGTAATGCGACAGGAGGCAGACACAGGCTTTAGGAGTGAACAAATCAAGATTTGTGGTTTCTTGACACTTTCATGTACATTTTACTTCTGGCTCAGTCTCAGCTCTCTGGCCTCATGTACCTACTGGCTGTGTTGTAATGCTTAGTTCCAAATGAGCACATCCTTTTGTTCACAGTAAATGCCAAATGCTTTAAAGTAAGGACGTCTATTAAAGTATATGAAATCTTCAGTAGACTGAAACCCCTTTATTATTTTTTATTGCTTTAAGTTTTCTATACATTATGGCAATGAATGTCTTTTTAAAATTAAAAATGCATTTTATTATGCTTGTCACATTTAGACACCACTGAACTTCAAGTTCTCATTCTCTCTCTTAGCCCATCCATTCCAATTGTGCTGCCCACATATTCTTGTATATGTGGCCATCCACTGGGATGTGGCTGACTTATCAGTGGCCACACCCTTAAAGAAAACTGACTGTCCTTTCCCCAGAGGCCATCAATTGCCAACAGCCCCTCACTACCCCCTTGAGCTTCTGAAGTCTTATGAGCATTGTTGCAATCACTGTGGGTTCATATATGTGACTTCCCTGTTCTTTACAGAAACCATGGCTTCCTTGTAGTCATCCCTACCTCCGCTTCTTACAATCTTTCTGCCCTTTCTTCTGAAATGGCCTCGCAACATTGGGGAAAGAGTATGAAATGTATGTCCTACTTAAGGCTGAGTACTCCACAGTTTCTTATTCTCTTCATATCGATCAGTTGTGCATCTTTGTGTTCATTTTCATCTACTACAAGGTGAAGATTATCCAATGAGGGTTGAGAGATGCACTAAGATATGGACATAAAAACAGCTCACTAAAAAAATGTTTAATATTGTGTCTATTCAGCAGAATAGCAATACCATATTCTCCCGTAATGCCTATGGTCTATCTACCCACAGATTCTTGGTCCCAGTAATTACACCAGGTTGAATCCCATCTCACAGGAGCCTTAAGCCCATTCATGATACTGAGGTTTTTAAAGAGTTTCTGAGAATCCAACCTTTTGACATTGTGACATGATTTGCCATTTAAAAATATATTAGACCACATTCATAGTTATAACGGAATTTATGCAGCTCATGGCCTCAGGTCAGCATGCTAGATTATGGGAATACATTTTTATGGTATAAATAGAGATGAACTTATTGGTAACTTACTGTCTGCTCAGAAGTGACACTTTACCATTGAACATATTTTGTGTACTGTCCTGAATTTTAAAAGTTTAACAATGTATATGGGATATAATTTTTCATATTTTTCTTTCACTGAAAATAGATTCTTTTCTTGTATAATCTATCCTGATTATAGTTTCTCTTCCTTCTCAGTTCATACTCCCATGCTCATTCAGATCCACTTCTTTTCTGTTTCTCATTAGAAAAGACAGACTTTTTAATGAGATAACAACTAAACATGATAAAATAAAATATAATAAGATGAAGCAAAAACTATGAATCAAAGCTGGGCACAGCAACCCAACAGGAGGAAAAGAGTCGCAAGAACAGGCACAAGAGTCAGAGGCCCACTAGTTTATATAGTCAGGAGTGACATAAAAATACTAAGCTAATAGTTCTAATATATATGCAGAGGAGCTGGCACAGACTCATGTATGGATGCCCTGTGCTTGCTGCTTCATTCCTTGTAAGCTCGTATGTGTCTTGCTTAGTTGATTCAGAGGGCCTTGTTCTCCTGGTGCCCTTGATCTCCTTTGATCCTTATAATTTTTCTGTCTCTTCTTCCTTGGTCTATGCATCTATTCCCATCTGCTGCTGGAGGAAGACTCTCTGATGATGACTAGATAAGGCACTGTTCTAGGAATATAGCAGAATATTATTATGAATCATTCTATTGGCTTTTTAAAGGCCAATAGAGCTTGGCTTTACCCTATGCCTCTGGGCTATCTAGTCTCTGTTTCTTAGTTACCCAAGAAATGTTGATTACAGGATCCTTCTGGTGGAGTGGGCATAGTCAAATAAGATGTTGGTTGGTTACTCCCTCAACTTCTGTGCCACCATGGCCTTAGCACATTTTTCAGGTGGGATAGATTGTAGTTCAAAGGTTTTATGGATTAGTTGATGTCCACGTTTCTCTTTCTGTAGACTGCAGAGTGCCCTCCCACCCCAAAGAGACTACTACATGGAAGAGCTCCATGTAAGAACCAGCTTGACTCCTCAGTGTTTAATGAGTTGTTTGGGGGTTGCCTTTGATAATGAGGCCTGGTTGTAAGTCTGCAGATAGCAACCTTTTTTTTTCTGTCTAAGCAACAATCTGGGTTGTTTTGAGGATTATCATGGAGTCTCCTTGGCTAACAACTCCCTTGAATGCAACCCAGACCTGCCACTGGAAGTCTTGCCTGGCTACAAGAGATGGCCAGGTAAGAGTTCATATTCCCCATTACTAGGAGTCCTCATTAGAATCGTCTTTATAGATTCCAGGCAGTTTCTACTCTACTGGATTTCGATGTTTTCCCCAAATGCCACCCATTTTCAACTTTCTCTCCTGCATTCTCCCCCTCCCAAATTTCCTCCCAACTGTCTTGCGTGCTCCTCTCCCCATCTGCCCCAAATCCACCCATAAAATCTACTTTCCCATCCCAGGAGGGAGTCATGTATCCCCACACCCTTCCTTTTTATGTAACCTCTCAGAGTCTACAGATTGTAGCTTGGTTATCATTTACTTAGTGTTTAATATCCACTTATAAGTATATATATATATATATATATATGTATGTATGTATGTATGTATGTATGTATGTATGTATGCAGATAAGAGGATTTTTCCTTCTGAGTCTGGGTATGGGTTGCTTCACTTAGGATAATTTTTTCTAGTTCCATCCATTTGCCTGCAAATTTCCTGATGTCATTTTTTAAAAACTGCTAAGCAATACTCCATTGCATAAATGTACCGCATTTTCTTTATCTATTCTTCTGTTGAGGGACAGTTAGATTGTTTCTAGCTTCTGGATATTATGAACAAAGCCATAATGAACATGGTTGACGAGTGTCCTTGTAATAAGATAGCATATCCCTTGGGTATATGACCAAGAGTAGCATGGTTGGGTCTTGAGGTAGATCACTTTTGCACTTCCTGAGGAACTGCTATACTGATTTCCGTAGTGGCTATACAAGTCTGTAGTCCTATCAGCAATGGAGGAGTGTTCTTCTTGCTCCATGTCATGGCTAGCATGAGCTTGGCAATTCTGACAGGTGGAAGATGGAATCTCAAAGTAGTTTTTTGATTTGTATTTTCCTAATGGCTAAGGATGCTGAATATTTCTTTTTTTATTATTAATTTATTCATATTACATCTCGATTGTTAGCCCTTCCCCTGTTTCCTCCCATTCCTTCCTCCATCCCACTTCCCCCCTTCTCTCCTCCCCTATGTCTGTGATTGAGGGAGACCTCTTCCCTCTATATATGCTCTCAGAATATCAAGTCTCTTCTTGGTAACTTGTTATCCTTCCTCTGAGTGCCACCAGGCCTCCCCATCCAGGGGACGTGGTCAGAAAAGGGGCACCAGAGTTCGTGAGCGAGTCAGATCTCACTCTCCACTCAACGGTGGAGAATATCCTGTTCGTTGGCTAGGTCTTGGTAGGGGTTCGAAGTTTACTGCCTATATTCTCCTTGGCTGGTGCCTTAGTTTGAGGAGGACCCCAGGACTCACATCTGCCTGTCATAAAGTTCTTCTTGTAGGTTTCCAGGACCCTGTGGATCCTACTATTTCCCCATTCTTCCATGCTACTCTCGCCTAAAGTCTCAGTAGGATGTCCTCTCCTCTGACCCACTTTCTTGGTAAGTAAAGTTGTTCATGGGACATATCCCTTGGACTAGTGTTTTGATATAAGTGAGTATATACCGTTTGTCTCTTTTGAAGATATTGAAAGATCAATTCTCAATAAAAAACTCAGAATAGCAAAAACAATCCTATACAATAAAAGATTCTCCGGAGGAATCTCCATACCTGATCTCAAGCTGTACTACAGAGCAACAGTAATTAAAACAGCATGGTACTGGCAAAGCAATAGACTGGTGGATCAATGGAATTGAATTGAAGACCCAGAGATGAATCCACACACATTTGCTCACTTGATTTTTGACAAAGAAGCCAAATCTATTCAATGGAAAAATGATAGCATCTTCAACAAATGGTGCTGGTCTAACTGGATGTCTACATGTAGAAAAAATGCAATTAGACCCTTATTTGTCACCATGCACAAAACTCAAGTCCAAGTGGATTAAAGACCTCAACTTAAAACCAGAGACATTAATTCAGTTAGAGGAAAAAGTGAGGAAGAGCCTGGGACACATAGGCACAGGAAACAACTTCCTGAACAGAACACCAACAGCCCAGGCCTTAATGTCAACCATTAATAAATGGGACCTCATGAGGCTGAGAAGCTTCTGTAAGGCAGGAGACACTGTCAGTAGAACAAAGCGACATCCTACAGACTGGAAAAAGATCTTGACCAACCCTACATCTGACAAAGGTTTAATATCCAAAATATATAAAGAACTCAAGAAATTAAACACCACAAAACCAAACAACCCAATTGCTAAATGGGGCTTGGAACTTAACAGAGGATTCTCAACAGAAGAATATCAAATGGCTGAGAAACACTTAAAGAAATGCTCAACCTCCTTAGTCATCAGAGAAATGCAAATCAGAACGACACTGAGATTCCATCTTACACCCATCAGAATGGCTAAGATCAAAAATTCAAGCAATACCACATGCTGGTGAGGATGTGGAGAGAGAGGAACACTCCTTCATTGCTGGTGGGAATGCAAACTAGTACAGCCACTTTGGAAATCTATATGGTGCTATCTCAGAAAAATGGGAATAGGGCTTCCTCAAGACCCAGCTAGACCCAGCTATTCCACTCCTTGGAATATACCCAGAAGATGCTCCAGTACACAACAAGAAAATTTGCTCAACCATGTTCATAGCAGCCTTATTCATAATAGCCAGAACATGGAAACAGCCTAAGTGTCCATCGGTAGAAGAATGGATAAAGAAACTGTGGTACATCTACACTATGGAATAGTACTCAGCTATTAAAAACAAGGAATTCCCGAAATTTGTGGACAAATGGATTGATTTAGAAATTATCATAATGAGTGAGGTGAATATTTCTTTAAGTTTTTCTTAGCAATTTGTGATTCCTCTATTGAGAATTCTCTGTTTATATCTGAATCTCATTTTTATTAAATTATTTGGTTTTTAAATATTTATTTCTTGAGTTCTTTATATATTTTGAATATTAGTCATCTATCAGATGTGGAGTTAGTAAAAATGTTTTCTCATTCTGTAGGCTAACAATTTGTCTGATTGGTCATGCCCTTTGCCTTAAGGAAGCTTTTCAGTTCCATGAGGTCTCATTTATTAATTTTTGATTGTAGTGCCTATTAAGAAAGTTATCTCCTAAGCCAATGTATTCAGGGCTATTGAATTGAATCAAGGCTGTTTTCCACATTCTATTTTATCAGGTTTAGTGGATCTGGTTTTATGTTGAGGTATTTGATTCACTTGGACTTAAGTTTCTTGCAGGGTGATAAGTTTGAATCTATTTGCATTTGATTACATGCAGACATCCAGTTTGAACAGGACCATTTATTGAATATGATTTTTCACAGCCTGTATGTCTGCCTTCTTTATAAAAAATCAGGTGTCAATAGGCGTGTATTTGTTTGGGTCTTCAATTTGATTCCATTAATCAATGTGTCTGTTTTTATGAAGCCTACTTGATCATGGTGGATGATCTTTTTGATATGTTCTTAGATTCAGTTTGTAAGTGTTTTATTGAGAATTTTTGCATCAGTGTTTATAAGGGATAATAGTCTGCAATTTTCATTCCTTGTTGGTTCTTTATGTAGTTTAGGTAACAAGGCAACTGTACTCTTATAAAACAAATTGGGCAATGTTCCTTCTGTTTCTATTTTGTGGAATAATTTGAGGAGTATTGACATTAATTCTTTTTTGAAAGTTTAATAGAATTCTGCACTAACCATCTGGTCACTGGAAATTTTTTCTTGCCTAGGAGACCTTTAATGAGTGCTTTTACTTTACTAAGGGTTATAGATATAGTTAAATGGTTTGATTTAACTTTAGTGAGTGGCAGCTATCAAGAAATATACCAGTTTCTTTGAGATTTTCCAATTTTGTGAAGTACAGGTTTTCAAAGTATGTCCTTATGTTTCTCTGGATTTTCTTGGTGTCTGTTGTTATTTCCCCCTTTTCATTTCTGATTTGTTAATTTGGATATTCTCTTTATGCTATTATTTATATTTCTGCCTTTTAGTTAGTTTGAATAAGGTTTTGTCTATCTTGTTGATTTTCTCAAAGAACCAACTTTTTGTTTCTACTTTATTGACTTCAGACTTCAGGCCCCATTGGATGTACTTACTTTATTTCTCTAGAGCTTTGAGGTGCACTGTTAAGTTGATAGTATATATCTCTCCAATTTCTTTATGTAGGCACTTAATGCTATGGACTTTCCTCTTAGCATAGCTTTCATTGTGTCCCATAATTTTGGGTATGTTATGTATTCATTTTCATTGCATTCTGGAAAGTCTCTAACTTCTGTTTTGACCTATTTTTTATTCAGTAGAGAGTTGTTCTGTTTCCATGAGTTTGTAAGCTTTCTGTTGTTTTGTTGATATCCAGCTTTAATCCATGGTAGTCTAATAAATTGCAGGAAATTATTTCAATTTTCTTATATCTGTTAAGATTTGTTTTGTGTCTGAGTATGTGGCCAATTTTGAAGAAAGTTCTATGAGGTGCAGACAAGAAGGCTTGTTCTTTTGTGTTTAGGTGAAATGTTTTCTACATATCTATTAGGTTCATTTGGTTTATAATGTCTGTTAGGTCCATTATTTCTTTGTTTAGTTTTTGTCTGGATGATGTGTCCAATGCTGATACGAGTTATTGAAATTTCCCACTATCAGTGTGTCAAGATCAATATATGATTTAAACTGTAGTAGTGTTTATTTTACAAACTTTGAAACCCTGTGTTTGGGGCATAGATGTTAAGAATTGAAACATCATCTTGGTATGATGATGAGCATGTAGTATTATTCTCTAACTCTTTTTTATTAGTTTAGATTTAAAGTCTATTTTGTTAGATATTAAACAGCTATACCAGCTTGTTTCTTAAGTCTATTTGCTTAGAATATTTTTTTCCAACATTTTGCCCTGAGGTAATGTCTATCTTTGATGTTGAGTTCTGTTTTATGGATGTATCAGAAGGATGGGTCCTGTTTGCACATCAGCTCTGTTAGTCTGTGTTTTTGTATTTTTCTTAAGTGAGAAATTGAGACCATTGGTATTAAAAGATATCAGTGACCAACGATTGTTGATTCCTGTGTTGTTGTTGTTGTTTGTATATGTGTGTGTGTGTGTGTGTGTGTGTGTGTGTGTGTGTATGAGAGAGAGAGAGAGAGAGAGAGAGAGAGAGAGAGAGAGAGAGAGAGAGAGAGAGAGAGAGAGAGAGAGAGAGAGAGACTCCATTTTTTTTTTTTTATCTTGCTGGCATGACATGAGATTATTTATTTTCTGTGTTTCCTTAGGTTGGAGTTTTCCTTCTAGCACCTTTTTTTTTTAGGGCTGGAATTATAGATAGATTTGTTTAAATTTGGCTTTATCATGAAATATATTACTTTCTTCATATATGGTTATTGAGTGTTTTGCTGGGTGTAGTAGTCTGAGCTGCTACTTGTCATCTCTTAGAGTCTGTATAACATCTGTCAAGGTCCTTCTGGTTTTTAGAGCCTTAATTTAGAAGTCAACTGTAATTCTAACAAGTCTGTCTTTATATGTTACTTGGTCATTTCCCCTTGCAGCTTTTAATATCCTTTCTTTGTTCTGTATGCTTAATATTTCGATTATTATGTGTCAAGGGAGCTTTTTTCTTGGTTCAATCTATTTGGTGTTCTGTATGCTTCTTGTACACTTATAGACATTTCCTTCTTGGTTAGAAAATGTTTCTTCTATGATTTTGTTAGAAATGTTTTATGGGCCTTTGAGCTAGTTTTTTTTCTCCTTTCTCTATACCTATTATACTGAGATTTGGTCCTTTATGTACCAGATTTATGTGATATTTTATATTAGGAGTTTTAGATCAGCATTTCTTTGAACAATACTTACACTTCTTCTATTGCATCTCCAATGCTGAGATTCTCTTCCATCTCTTGTATTCTGTTGGTGAAACTTTTTTCTGTAGTTTCTGTTCAAGTTCCTAATTTTTCATTCCTAGGATTCCCTCAGTTTAGCTTTCCTTTATTAAGCTTATTTACAATTTCAGGTCTTGAACAGTTTTATTTATTTTCTTCTACTGTTCCTTTGTGTTTTCTTGGATTTCTTTTAGGGATTTATTAATTACCTCTTTAAGGACCTCTATCACATTCATAAAAGCATCTTCAAGGTCTTTCCCTTGTGCTTCAGCTATGTTGTAATACACGGGGCTGGCTGTGGTAGGATAGCTGGGCTCTAATGGACACATATTACATTGAATGCTATTAATTATGTTTTTATGCTGCTGTCTCATCTTTTTTGTTTGGGATGATTATAGGTCTAGGTGCTGATTTTTGAATTTGTCTTTGTTGGGTAGGTGTTTTTGTTCCTTGGTTTCTGTTTCCTCTCTGGATTTTTGTAGAGCATGGTCCCTGTGTGTTGCCTGTTTTCCTGGCCTATTGAGCTGGGGTGTTTACAGGGACTTCCTGTTGGTGTTGGAGGCTGGGATACTTGGGTAGTTGAGGGAAGTATGGTTGAAGTCTCCTTCAAGTCTTTGTGACCCATGGAGATGGGGTCAGAGAGGAAAGGCAGACCACAGCAGGTTTCCTGCTATAGAGCTAAGGATGAGACCTAGGGGTTGGATTTCAGGAACAGTAGGCAAGATGTGAGTCTACTTATTGCCCTGGGAGGAGTGACTTTTGGATTATTAGGGGGTGTCTGCTGGAGGTGGAGTCTGGGACAAAGCAACAACTGTGTGCTGGGGAGAGGTTTGGAAAGCATGGTCTGTAGGATCCACAGGAGATGGGTGCAGCAGTGGGGGGAGGCTGAAGCTGGTGTGTTGCAATGCTAGGAATAAGACTACAGGATTGGGTCTTGGGGGACAGATTTATGGGGGAGGTCTCTGGATAACCTACCTGGTTTTCTGGCAGGTGTGATGTGTGGTTAAGGTAGGATGTATTTTTTCCACCTCATAGAAAACCTTAGATACTTTCTCACAGGTCTATTTTTTACTTATTCATTTATCAGTAGAGAATACTCAGGTTATTTCTAATAATTCCACTCCTGATAATACTTTAACAAACACCTATATTTACTCCAGAGTTTGTGTGTAAATATTATATTAAGATATACCTTTTAAAATAAAATAGAAGGATTTCATCTAATATTGAAAAAATGTTCTTTTTAAGCCTGTACTGTTTATAGGGAAAACTTCTTAGAGAATAGAATCTCTGGCTTGGAGGGAGACCTAACATTTCAGACATGGCCCAACAGAATAACAATTTGCTTTTTGGTGGTGACTCTGAGAGCCTACATAGGTGCCTCCATAGGTGTTCTATGAACCGCAAATGCCAGACCAGATTACTATACCCTGAAAAACTATCAACAGAGAAAGAAAAATGTTTCATAATAAAACATTTTAAAGCAAATTCTATCCACGAATACAGCTCTCCAGGAAGCACTAGAAGGAAAAGTTCAGCTTAAAAAGAATGTTAACTTCATTCAAGAAGACATAGTATACATAATCCCAGAACTGTTCATTAGAAATGGGGCACACCCACTAAACACAACAACAACAACAACAACAACAACAACAACAACTTTCTTTTTTTTTTATTAATTTATTCTTGTTACATCTCAATGTTTATCCCATCCCTTGTATCCTCCCATTCCTCCCCCCCCCCATTTTCCCATTATTCCCCTCCCCTATGACTGTTCCTGAGGGGGATTACCTCCCCCTGTATATTCTTATAGGGTATCAAGTCTCTTCTTGGCTACCAGCTGTCCTTCCTCTGAGTGCCACCAGGTCTCCCCCTCCAGGGGACATGGTCAAATGTGAGGCACCAGAGTACGTGAGAAAGTCATATCACACTCTCCACTCAACTGTGGAGAATATTCTGACCATTGGCTAGATCTGGGTAGGGGTTTAAAGTTTACCTCCTGTATTGTCCTTGGCTGGTGCCTTAGTTTGAGCGGGACCCCTGGGCCCAAATCTGCCTATCATATTGTTCTACTTGTAGATTTCTCGGACCCTCTGTATCCTTTTATTTTGCTATTCTCCCATGCGTCTCTCATTTAGAGTCCCAATAGGATGCCCTCCCCTCTGTCCCAGTTTCCTGGTAAGTGAAGGCTTTCGTGGGACATGTCCCTTGGGCTAGTATGCAGATATAAGTGAGTATATACCATTTGATTCTTTCTGCTTCTGGGTTAACTCACTCATTATGATAATTTCTAGCTCAATCCATTTATCCACAAATTTCTGGAATTCCTTGTTTTTAATAGCTGAGTAGTATTCCATAGTGTATATGTACCACAGTTTCTTTATCCACTCTTCTACTGAGGGACACTTAGGCTGTTTCCATGTTCTGCCTATTATGAATAAGGCTGCTATGAACACGGTTGAGCAAATTTTCTTGTTGTGTGCTGGAGCATCTTCTGGGTATATTCCAAGGAGTGGAATAGCTGGGTCTTGAGGAAGCCCTATTCCCATTTTTCTGAGATAGCACCAGATAGATTTCCAAAGTGGCTGTACTAGTTTGCATTCCCACCAGCAATGAAGGAGTGTTCCTCTCTCCCCACATCCTCGCCTGCATGTGGTGTCGCTTGAGTTTTTGATCTTAGCCATTCTGATGGGTGTAAGATGGAATCTCAGAGTTGTTTTGATTTGCATTTCCCTGATGACTAAGGAGGTTGAGCATTTCTTTAAGTGTTTCTCAGCCATTTGATACTCCTCTGTTGAGAATTCTCTGTTTAGTTCCAAGCCCCATTTCTCAATTGGGCTATTCGGTTTGGTGGTGTTTAATTTCTTGAGTTCTTTATATATTTTGGATATTAGACCTTTGTCAGATGTAGGGTTGGTGAAGATTTTTTCCCAGTCTGTAGGCTGTCGCTTTGTTCTCTTGACAGTGTCTCCTGCCTTACAGAAGCTTCTCAGCCTCATGAGGTCCCATTTATTAATGGTTGACATTAAGGCCTGGGCTGTTGGTGTTCTGTTCAGGAAGTTGTCTCCTGTGCCAATATGTTCCAGGCTCTTTCCCACTTTTTCCTCTAAGTGGCTTAGTGTCTCTAGTTTTATGTTGAGGTCTTTAATCCACTTGGATTTGAGTTTTGTGCAAGGTGACAAATATGGGTCCAGTTTCATTTTTTTACACATAGACCTCCAGTTAGACCAGCACCATTTGTTGAAGATGCTATCCTTTTTCCATTGAATGGATTTGGCTTCTTTGTCAAAAATCAAGTGACCATATGTGTGTGGATTCATATCTGGGTCTTTGATACGATTCCACTGATCAACCAGCCTGTTGCTGTGCCAGTACCATGCTGTTTTAATTACTATTGCTTTATAGTACAGTTTGAAATCAGGTATGGAGATTCCTCCAGAGCACCTTTTATTGTACAAGATTGTTTTAGCTATTCTGGGTTTTTAACAACTTTCAATACTAATGATTTCAACTTTCCAATAAAGGGATACAGAATAACACATTGGGTTAAAAAGCAGGAGTCATCTTTCTGTTGCATCCAAGAGGCATACCTCACCATCAGGGATAGACATAGCTTCAGGGTAAAAGGATGGATAAAGGTATTCCAAGGAAAATAGACCCAAGAGTCATGAAGCTGTAGCCATTTTAATATCTGACAAAATGGAATTCAAACCAGAACTAATCAGAAGAGGTAAGGAAATATACTACACATATTCATCAAAATGGATAAAAATCAACAGGAGGAGATTGCAATTCTAAAGGTTTATGGACCAAACGCAAGGGTACCCAAGTTCATAAAAGAAATGCTACTGCATCTAACATCACATATTGACCCTCACATTGTGATGGTGGGTGACTCTCATACCCTACTTTCACTGATAGACAGGACATCTGTCTAAGCAGTGAAATGCTGGAGTTAAATAGCAGCACAAATCAAACGGACCTAACATACAGCTACAAAACATTCCACCCTAAAGCCAAAGAATTACATGTTTTTCAGAAGCTCATGTAACTTCCAAATATAGGAATGTTTAAATAACACCCTGCATCCATTTTCCACTATGGATTAAAGCCGATTAATAAAACAAATGACACCACATGATGATGACTATGTGGAGAAAGGAGAAAGTTTATTGATTGTGAGAGTGAAAACTTATGCAGCCTCTATGGAAACCAATGTAAAGTTTCCTTAAAAAGATGAAAATTGATCTACCACAAATCCAGCAACAATATTCATGTACATATCCTCAAAGGACTACATGTCTTATCACTGAGATACTTCCTCGTTTGCATTCATTGTTGCTCTATTTATCACAGCCAGAAACTGGAAGTATCCTAGATGTCCATCAACTGATAAAAGAATGAAAACGTGGCACATTTACACAGCAGACTGTTATTTAGATGTTAAGAAAAAGTGAAATTATAAATTTTTCAGGAAAATGGAAAGAGCTAGAAATGATTATCCTGAGTGAGATAACCCAGACTTAAAAAACAAGCATTGTATGTTTTCTCTTATATGTGGATGTTGGTTTTTAAGTTTTAGATATGCCTTTTTTTTTTTCAATTAGAGTTTTGGTTGCAAGTGCTTGAAGGAATTGTGCAAGGAAGGGGAAATAAAACACAGTGTTTTTAAAGGGATAAGGAGTTTATCAGCTGTAGGAGTTCTCTGGTGGAATTTTGAGGGTCACTTATGTACACTATCATATCATCTACAAATAGGGATAATTTGACTTCCTCCTTTCCCATTTGGATACCCTTGATGTCCTTTTGTTGTCTTATTGCTCTGGCTAAAACTTCGAGTACTATATTGAAGAGATATGGAGAGAGTGGGCAGCCTTGCCTTGTTCCCGATTTTAGAGGAATTTCCTTGAGTATCTCACCATTTACTTTGATTTTGGCTATTGGCTTGCTGTATATAGCCTTTATTATTTTGAGGAAAGTGCCTTGTATCCCCGATCTCTCTAAAACTTTAAACATGAATGGGTGTTGAATTTTATCAAATGCTTTCTCTGCATCCAAAGAGATGATCATGTGGTTTTTTATTTTCAGTTTGTTTATATGGTGGATTACATTGATGGATTTCCGTATATTAAACCATCCCTGCATGCCTGGAATGAAGCCTACAGAAATACTTGGGTGTGCTTTTTGTTTTGTTTTGTTTTGGTATTTTTGCTTTATTAGTTTTGTTTTGACTGATAGAGAGAGAAAGAGAAGAGAGAAAGAGAACATGAAGCTGGGTAGTTGGGTGGGAAGGGAAGTGCAGGATCTTGGAGAAATAAAAACTATGATAGATTTGAAGATCAACAAAAATTAGCTTTGTAATCTCTTTCATTACTATGCTCCATCTTTTTCATCACCCAATATTACCTTCTCTTGGTATCCCCTTTCTAAATTTTAGACTATGATCCAAATATGTATGTTAATGTACAGGGTTTTGGGTTTCATTTCCATCACTTAATATAATACTTTTCGAGTATATATTTTCCTAAAAATTTAATTTCATGATTTCTTTTTTTCTTAACAGCTAAATAATATTCCATTTTGTATGTGTGCCGCATTGTCATTATCTGCTCATCTGTTGATCATCATTCAGGTGTTTTTCCATTCCATTGCTATCAAAAGTAGCAATTAATACATAGATATACATATATTTGTGGTAGGACAAATAGCTCTTTGGATACATGCTCAGGAATGGTAAAGCAGGTCATATGGTAGTTCTATTCTAATCTTTAAAGGAAACTCTAAGATGATTCTCATAATGACTTTATTCATTTGCACTCCCAGTATCAATGGATAAGGGTCTTTTTCTCTTCACACCTCTGTAACATTTATTGCCAGATATATTGATGATAGCCATTTTGACTGTGGTGATGTGGTATCTTAAAGTAGTTTTTAATCATGCCTTAAAAATATGAATTTTATTAATTCTTTAGCAATTTAATAATGCAGACAATATTTTGATTATAGTCTCCCCTCACTCCTCCTAACTTCTCATGGATCCACCCCATCCCCACCTCCTTCCAATTTCATGTCCTCTACTTTTTAAAACTAGGCCAGCAAGTCCAATTTGTGTTGCATTTATGCACATGGGTGTGGGTCATCCTCTAGGAAATGTGCTGCCATAACCTTGCATGGGTTGGGGTCCCAGAGCCCTAACTAGAGGTAATGAGAGAATGAAAAAAGAAAAGACAAGCAGACAAGGGTTCAGACAAATTGGGATTGGATTGTCTCAGTTTTCAGATGGAGAAGCACCCAACAAGCTTAGTGTGTTATTATATACAGCTGAACAAGGAGGCTGGGCTTATAGCATACAGCTGAACAAGAAAGCAGGTTTAGCTAATCTCTGTAGGAGTGAACTATAGGAGAATAGTCTTCAAGCCATAAACCTCTGGTGGAGGGAGAAAGCTATGATGCACATTTCCTGTGCTCACTGTCAACACTTGCACTCACACCAGAGGAAGGCTTTGCCATCCTTCTGAGCCTCACCTGGAAAAGTCTTTGCTAGTCCCATGGGTGTAAATCACTGGGGTCCTTGTCATGGCCATGCCTGTGTCAAAGAATACACGTTCACTCAGGATTTCATTAGTTCCCTACAGTGGGCAACCTGTAAGGGGAGACACCCTTAAAAATAACTCCCCTCTACCAAAAGCCATGAACTGTCGATAGCTCCTCAGCTAGAGGTGGGTATTCATGAACCCCTGTCTCGGTCACACTGGAACGTTGACTGATTTAACATTGTGCAAGTCTTGTGCAGGCAACCACAGCTGGTGTGAGTCCAAGAGACTGTGCTTTGATCTGGTCCTCCCTGACCTATGGCTCATATTCTGCCCTAGTCCCTGAGCTTTGTGGGGAATGGAGAGGGTATAATATAAATGTCTCACTTGTAGCTGAGCACTCCACAGACACTTGGACTGGGCAGAGACTTCACCAAGGAATATAGGATTAAGATGCCATATCTTCCTAGGATACAAGATTATGAAATTAAATATTAAAGTATGTATGATAACCTAAAGGTACACAATTTATCATTTAAAAAATATAAGTCAGGGGCTTGGAGAGAGATGGCTCAGAGGTTAAAAGCACTGACTGTTCTTCCAGAGATCCTGAATTTAATTCCTAGCAACCCCATGGTGGCTCACAACCATCTATAATGTGACCTGATGCCCTCTTCTGGCCTTCAGGTGTATATTTGGGCAGAGCAATGTATCCATAATAAATAAGTAAGTAAGTAAGTAAATAAACAAATCTTTAAAAAGTACAAGTCAGGGAAGTTCAAAGAAATACAGTTCTTGCTGTTGGTTGTTTTAACTCGAAAATAATCAAGATGCACAGTCTGTTTTGGTAGCGATTTTCAAAATTTATTATCCTGTGCCTTATTACTTATGATCCAGAGAAACAATGAGATGTTCTGTGTCATGATTTGCAAGTCACTGATGTGCGCAATATTGAGAATCAATAGTGGTCTTTTAGTTTTTTATATACACTAAACCCAGGGCTTAGTACTATCCATGCTTACACTTCAAATTTATGTGACTCCAGCAAAGTGGTCAAGATTACATTGCATTCTCCATGGGTCACCTGCACCTTAAATGGATTACATAATTGGCTACATTGTCACAGGCAGAGAAGGCATCAACAACATACTTATTTGTCTCTACTCACTTGTGTTTAATCCCTAACATTGTGTCTACACAGTATTTCTTCAACCCCTGCAACTCACAGGGTTGGGGGCATTGGTTGCAGGTGCAGACAAGACCTAATTTAGCTGAAGGATGGTTGAATTCTTCATTCCGAAGTAGTTTAAAATAGAAAGTTTCTCTCCATGTTGGATTTTTGATCTCCTTGGAGATAACCCATAATTGCTTCAGCGTGCATTTCTTAGCTCCTCCCTGATTGGTCAAGTTGTCTGCAGTGAGCTCTCATACCTATGTGTGCATCTGCTCAGCCATCTGCAGTGCAGAATCCTGTCAATCATTCTCACCTCAGGGAAACTATGAGATTTTAGCTTTGGAAAACTTCTACCCTATAGAAGGATTAAGTAACATGCACCTGGTAAAAGTACTTTAACACTGTGTCTTATTTCAGATGAGTTCCTGGATATATGGATTGCAAATTTAGGATTTTAAATTACATAAATAATCTTCCAAGTAGTTCATGTTATGACCTACTGGATTACATGCCTATGGACTTTTCTTCCTATCACAATTTATGTTATCAGCTAGCTCTGATCATGAAGTTATCTCAGAGCAAATGAGCTCATAGTGTCAAGGGTTTGTGTTTAAGTCCAAAGTTTGGTTGCTCTGATTTTGTATTTGGTGGGAATTGGTGGTGGTAGAAAGGGGCCTGATGAACCATAATCTTGGTGGTCATTGGCAGTTTCTTAAAAGCCACTGGATTAATAAGATAATAAGTCTACTATGTAGTTATCAATTCTTTTACCAATCTTGAAAATTATACACACCTTTAGCTACTAGTACGTCTTCTGTTACCAAGGCAACACACTCTGAGTAGCTTCACCTGCCTTATGCATGTAAGTAACAGATGGAGTGCAAAACCCTGTCAATCATTCTTACTTAAGAAAAACATTTTAGCTTTGGAAAAATTACTGTCCCTTAGAAGATTAAATAAGATGTAGCTGCTAAAACTGCTTTAACGTTGTGTCCTACTTCCGAGGAGTTCCTGAAAATACGGGTCTTTTCAGATCTACCGAAGTCCAAATATTGTTTTCCTAAATGTTGAAGGATAGCATCCATAGTGCTATTTATTTCATTGTAACTCTTGATGGTAACTCTCAAAGCTCCTGGAAGTGGATGGGGTCTACTTTTCATTACAGATTTGCAGTTTTGACTTATTTGGGTCTATTTTTATTATTTCATGCTAGCATTGTTGACAGATTGTCGTGATATAAATAGAAACCACTTTCATTGACATGATCTGACCTTCCTTCTCAAGCCTGGCTCTTTTCCCAGTGTCAATGGATGGGGCTGTCATCTGCTTCGTGGCTTATGCCAGAAGCCTCAAAGCTGTTTCAGTACCTCCCATTCTCCCTGGCTATATGCAATCCATCACCTAATCCTATTTAGTTCTGAAGTAGTCACTCACATGGCCTTGCTTGTATCCCCTTACCGCCTCTTCCAATCAATACTGTCCATATTGTAGTGAGGGTGATATTCTTAAGAGTTGTGCGAGTATGGTGGGAGCACTCAGGGCTCCAACGTCAAACAGACCTATATCCAAAGCTCTTTCATGATAAAAAATTGCCCATAGATGAATTTCATGCCTTGGGCCACCTTATTGAACCTCTCTGAAACTATTTCCTCATCTTTGGAATGACCACAAGAATTGCCACAATATTTATAGAACAGAAATTTATAACATAATTTCAGCCCCCTGGGGTTTGGTGATGACTAGAGGCAGTTTTGGCATCACAACTGGGGGATTAATGCAATATTACTGGCATCTGGTGGACAGAGGCCAGGAATGTTGCTAAACACTCTGTCATGCACAGGGCAGTCCCCACAAGAGAAGTATCTGGCACAAACTGTCAGTGGTGCCAAGGTTCAGAAAACTGCATTAAGTGTTCTGTCATAGATGATGTAGAACCCAGGGAGAGAAACAAGCAAAGAAGAAAACTGTGTGGTTGAATTTCTATGGGATGGCTAAAGACTGGATGGCTAAATGGAGGTGCAAAATAGCTGTTTGGGGTGAGAGGGAAGGGAAGGAAGATGGAAAGAGAGATAGAAAAAGGGTGAAAGTGGCTGAGGGCTAAGGGAGACAAGAGTGGGGTTCCTGTAGGCAAGAAGACATTGGGTTAGGAATTTCAGCGGTGAGCTGTTCTTGTCGCTGACCTCTATTGCACATGGCATTGGCAGGCAGACCCTGAATGGGAGGCTAAGGTGGCTGTAATTGAGGGCTTATCATCATCGACTTTTCCCAGATAGGTGGGCCAGGGGTCCAGAAGGATAGGAGTCCTTCTGCGTCCCACTCTTCTTTACACCTTGGGATTGCCTCATTGTGCAGTCCACTGTCCAAATACCTTAAAGAGAAGAATGGTTGCTAATCTAGCTAGATGTTAAGACTTCCAGTGAGCTGTGCTTGAATCAAACCTAGCCATTTCCCACGTCCTGTTTGAGGGGACCATGGCTAAAGTGGCCTCTGATTCTTCTGTTTTGTGCCTGGCTAGTGGAGTCACGGGTGCTCTGGAAACAGGCCTAGTATAAGGTGTCTTTATTCTGATTGGTGTCTTTTCTTATGTTTTTATCTTCTATTTGCTTTATCAAATTTGATTCTCAGAAGAGCTTCATCCACATGGTAAAAATCTGAGGATTTCAAATTCCATTCTCACTTTTCATCTTGATGCTCAGAAGAAGACATTTCTCCCTTTACTACCTCAAACTCATGCAAAAGCATGACAGGCAAGAATTCCTAAACTAATTAATCTTAACTATACACCATGCTCCTAGCCATTGATTCCTGACATAGTTGCTCTCTTCTTTTCCTGGCTGACTTGCTGTGTGTATGTGTCTAGCACCTGTAGAGAGTCTTTTATAGACCTTAGACAATTTCTGTCACCTGCAGAATAATTTATTGGCCACACATTTGCTGTGTTCTTAGGAACTAGTGTGACTTTAAATCGAAGAAGAAAGAGATGAATGAAAAAGCATAGAAAGTATATTAGGCTTCTGTAAGTACTCGTCAAATGTCTTTTTTCAATATAGACACCCACTCCCTTAAGTTGCCATGCAAACAATTCCTTTCCTTCTCTTCCCTCCCACTTAAAAAATGTCAAGAATAAGAAATATGTTTTAAAGATTTCATTCATGGAAAAGTACTGTTATATTTTAAAGATGTATTAGTTGTTTTCCATTTATTGAAGTCATAGCAGTGAACATTATTAGATAGTGAAATGAGTTGTTGCAATTTCAGTGAGTTGCAAATATGGGGGAAATCCTTAATATCTCTTTTACCTAATAAAAACAACTATGTCTGTATTTCTTTGAGAAGTTAAAGGAAAGAAAAAGACTTGGAGAAAGCTTACTGAACTTTTGCTTACTCATATAAGAAAAGATGTGTATAGATGTGAGGGATGAGTTGTTTGGCCATTGCGAAAGGACACAATCTCCACATAATGTTTAAACATATACAGAAATGATTGTCACTTCATGAATGCAAATTTAAATCAAAGGTCCCAGAGAACTGAATGACTCTCTGACAATTTCTCTAGGCACAGTGTACATACACACAAAAGCACCATTTCACTTAGCTTTGGGAGCATTTGTTTTACGTGAACTCCTGGCCCTACTTTAGGGACTTACTTTCAACCCAATATTCCAACTGGATTGTTTGCTTTTTTAAAACTAAAAAAAATGTGTAGACATCTATCTGCTCAATCATAATGATGACTGAAGCAAGCATAGCCACCTTTCTGGAGCTCAGTAACAAAGCCACGATGCTCACTGTGGTCCTAAGCCCCTGGAAGTCTCACTTAGGCAGAGTCAGGGAGTAATAACGATGGCCAGCCATTGGTGCTGGTATTACCAGACTGACTGTGCTTATGTATAGTGGCAGAGCAGGAGGTGTGGGAATCCATCCAAGAGATATTTCAGAAGCAGATTGGAAGGGGGGGAGGACCTCTTCATTGTTTTCAAGCTGTGGCCCACATTTTAAAAGAGGAAGTTGCTGGAGGCAGGCAAATGGATCTGAACGTATCTGAATGTCTTTCCTATCTTCTGGTACAGAAAAGTATTATTCCCAAAGGATGATAAAAGCAATGTTCTCACCAGTAGATAACATTTGTGGGTTCCTGAGAGCCATGGAAGAACTGGTGTGTGGGGGATAGGGAAAGCCCTGGGTGTCTCCTACTTCAACCCCTTGTATATTGAAAGTCTCTTAAGTAAGTCTGGACTGAACATGAATGATCCATCAGGTTGAGTCCAGGACAAACTGACCTAGTACTGAAATCCAAGGGCATTATCTTCAGGGCCTGTAGTCTCCTGGGCTTTTCAGATAGATCCTGGTCCAAGCCAGAGAGGACCCTTCACAACTGCAAAAAACTCAAGATTATATAGATCATTGCAAAGCACTAGGAAACCTCAGGCTAGGCTCTGATTCAGTTCTACATACAGGAGAATTTGTGACACCAGCACTCACATGTGAGAGTTGACTTCAAGTTGAATGCTGAGGAGACAGCAGCCATTTCCGGATTCAATTGAAACGGGAGAGTCTGTGTCCAGCCTGATGAGATGCTGAATATGGAGGAATGTCCCTACAACATGGACTACTCAAACCCAGTGTCCTGATGAAATGGCCTAGTGGATCCTTCACTTCTAGTGTGGAACTCACTCCCCCTGAGTTTTGTTTTATCCAAACTTGTCAGACATCATGTGGTCATGGGCCAGAATCCAGACACTGTTATGTTTAAATCCTCATATTCAACCAGAGGCAGAAATGAGACTCGGAGAAGCAAAGGCCAATTTATTTCACCAATTTGATCCGATTAAATGTTTGTTAAACACCAGATATTCTGGTAACACTGGGAATATAAACTAAAACAACAAAAATACTAATTATTAACTAGAAAAAAGACTGAAATGCTGTCTGATTTGAGAATCAGACTGATATAGGTAGAAATGGTTTTAGCAGACTTTTGAGGTCATGGTTTCATTCTGAAAAGTCTTTAGTGCGATTGCCAAAGGCTTTGACACTGTCTTTCTACAAAATGGAGGTTTTTAATGAGTGTCCATGAAATCTGAAGTGAAGTGCAAGGTTTTCAGCAACAATGTGGTGTGAAGAGAGGAACAGAATGAAGGTGCCCACTCACATGCTCTTGTGGTGAACGGATTCACAAATACAGACCCACACATAAGTACAATCTGCTCAGTCTGTATAATGTTACATGTGTATATTTTTTTAGGGCTGACTGTTTGGTATTGGCTAGCCAATCAGTGTATTCTTCTACTCAGAAAATTAATACGGAAGCATACGCCATGCAAAGGCACCGCTGCTCCAGGAAGGAGTTATTGTAGTACCTTTTCGGCTCAGAGGTCTTCAGACCACAGAGGAACATGCAATTAAGATTAACGATCTGCTAAATAAAATTACACTGTGTATATGCACTACGCAGTCTCATTTGGTGATGGACAGCTTGGCGGGTAATAGGATCCATGCACCCTGAAGTCAGGAGAACAGTTAGGCAGAGGAGGAAGGGACTGTCAGAAGGGAGAGTCGGGGGAAAGGACTAACATGAACACAGTGATGAGAATGCTGTAACGAAACACATCACTTTGTATACTAATTTAATCGACCTTAAAAAGGATTGCCAGTTAGTAGTTTAAATTTTTCATTAAAAATTTCCGCTTTGAACTTATCCAGAGTCAGACCCAATAGTCTCTCTTTTTCTTAGTATAGATTTAAAAGTAAACAGATTTCTGGAATTTTTAAACTGTCATAATATGCCACAAAAGAAACATTTGTTAATAAATATGGAAAGACCAGAATATACTGTAATGAAGGCAAATCTGATCTATATCCTACCCAAGGCTGACAAACACTGTGACACCTTGATATTTTTAAAGTTGTATTGTTTTGTGTAAATATGCACAGAAAGAAAACAAAATTAGACCATATAATACATTTTAATTTATAACCATTTTACTTAAGATAATATAAATACTTTAAATAAAAATAGACTTTTAATTAAAATATTAAATTATTTGTTTTGGAGAGTTAATATTTATTTCACTTTAGTATGTTTAATATGCAAACCATGGTTCAGAATGTGGTCAGTGGTAGAGTACTAACATTGCTTATCCAAGGTCCTAGAAACACACACACACACACACACACACACACACACACACACACACACAGAGAGAGAGAGAGAGAGAGAGAGAGAGAGAGAGAGACAGAGAGTACACACACAGAGAGACAGAGACAGAGAGAGAGACACACACACACACACACACACACACACAGAGAGAGAGAGAGAGAGAGAGAGAGAGAGAGAGAGAGAGAGAGAGAGAGAGAGAGAGTACACACACAGAGAGACAGAGACAGAGAGAGGGACACACACACACACACACACACACACACACACACACAGAGAGAGAGAGAGAGAGAGAGAGAGAGAGAGAGAGAGAGAGAGAGAGAGAGAACTTGATTTTGTAATACTCCTGCTTTAGCCTCCCTAGTGCTTACACTTTTTTATTTTTTCATCTTTAAAATTTAATTAATTTATTCAGATTACAACTCAATTGTTATCCCATCACTTGTATCCTCCCATTCCTCCCTCCCTCCCGTTTCCACTCTGTTCCCCTCCCCTAGGTCTATGACCGAGGTGGCAGTCCTTACATTTGAAGTGTGGGCCACCATGCCTATCTTCTAACATATCTTGAACAAGAGTAGTTTTTGTACTGGACAATATGTGGGAACATTTTTATTGCTATTAGTAGAAAATAGTACAGATGTCTAATAGGCAGAGGCCAGGCAGGACACCAAGCATCCTACAGTCTAAAGGATGGCCTTGCAACAAACAATGAATCAACTCAAAATGTCAGTGGGTCAAAGTTTGAACGTTGTTCTATAATACCATTTTAGTGGGTATTAATAAAAATTGTTTCATTTTCCTCTATCATAATCCTTAGTGATCAAAACCCTTTAGTAACTTTACTTTAAGGTTTAGTAAGTTTATGTTACTTGTTATACGAGGATACGTGTGACCTTTAATGATGCTCATCTAGCCTATCTTTTCTCTACAGATTGACTTCTCTGCTTTGTTGGCAAATGTAGAGCCTCGAGTCTCTGTGGTGCCACTGAATAACGAGAACAGTGAAAACTCCTCTCGTGGAGCTGCATTGTAGTTTATTGGATATTCTTGAGTTCATGATTGAATTCAAGCTTTGTTCCTTAGGGATTTTGATAATTGAACTTATGTTTTTTTTTTTTAACCTTAATTTAGTATAGTGGCATAACAGTATTTTACTATTAGAGTTTTGGGTGGCATTTGAAAGCATGTGGGGAAAACGCTGAGTACTATTAGGTAATTTGCAGCTAGTGAAGCATTGGGACATGTGTCTTGTTGGACAACCATATGTAGAATATTTTGACTAATATTAGGTCTCAATGAACCAGAAAAAGGCAGGTGCTACTGAGAGTCTCTCAGTGTTTAAAACAATTCCATAAGAATAAGTCAGGCTCTTTAGGGAATTGCAATTTCTTTTTTAAACAAACATGGCACTGTTGAGGGTACTAAGACACTAATGACTAGTAGCCTAACTACACCAGTAAATGAGTATGCGCTGAAGTCTGAAAGGGTCCTAGACCCAGAAAGACAAAAGTCACATACTTTCTGTATATGTTAATTTTGAACTTTCGGATATGTATACTTAAGTTGAAATAAACACAGAGGTCAGGGAATTAATAAGATGTTATTGGGAGAGGCTTTCAAGAAATGGAAGACAATGCATTGATATAAAAGCTTACCCCATCCAAGTACTCAGCAGATTTGACCCTGCTTAGCTTCCGAGATTAGATGAGATCAGGTGTGTTCAGGGTAGTATGGGCAGCTTGACTTGAGACATATCAGCTCCTGGCAACACCCCAGCCTACCTCAATGAAGATGATGAACATCATAAAATCTCCTTTTAGAGATAACTTCATTAGTATCAATCTAGCTACTGAGCAAAAATACCCCAGCTCTCTCTACAGACAATATGATGCTTAAAATGGACAAGACTTGGTCAAAGGCTAAGTTGACTGTCAAGTTCTGTCATGACAGGGTAAGCACGTCCGTCATGTTTCCTGCCCACAATTATGTCTCCCAGATACACTGGGCCAGAAGGCTGAAGATGATGTTCCAATGTAATGGAGAGAGAATGGGCGACTGACTAGGCAGTAAACTGTTTCTGTCATCTTAGTTTTGGAAGCTGTTTCCGTCCACTTCCTAGTTAAGTAATAATTTTATTCATTCTCAAGTCTCTGATGGGGTAGAAGACTAGATAGTTATAGTTTCACAGCTATGCTTAAGTTTTTTAGGATTTATAAAAGATTTTAAGGTCTAGAAAGAGGGATAGTAAAGATAGGATAGATAGTATTTTCTTCAAGGTTGCCAAATACAAATGAGCTAAACATTTTGAGTGTAACTTTTACATATGGCTTTCATGATTGTTTCATAGATGTTCTTACTTTAAGTAGTTTATTGTAAATAAATAAAGTCCATATGCAAAAAAGGTTCAAAGGAATACTGGAACAGGAAGAGTTAAACTGGGGTTGAGGAGTGGAGAAATAAGGTAAAGAAGGGAGTGTGGGGGAATAAATAATGAGAAGATTTTTTGAAAAATATGTATAGATATTTACTACTGTAGAAGCAACCATATATGCAATCATACCCCTGACTTGATATCAGAAACTAACAGATAAAAAGTCTGGTTCCAGGAATGGGTTTCTTGTTTTGGAATTGTTGGCCAGTGAATTCCCATCAAGCCCTAATCATTGCAAATTCTTTCCATTGTTCTTGGTTACCATCCAGAACTTGAATATAAGATCCTATTGCTAAACACACCATTTACTTAAGTCATAGAACATAATGAAATCAGACTGATACTCACATGGACGCTTCATACCTGCTGGCTAAGTTTCACAGTGTTGGAAGGTACTGTGAAAACTACTAGAGAAGAAAAATAGGCATCAATAATATCTTCTTATGAACCCTGTGAGCTACAGTAATGTCTGGCTGGCCTGACAAGGCATGCCTACTGGTGTAATAGTGGCATGAACGTCATGGGAATAACCAAAAACTTTCTGATTGGATTTAAGTCCTGCTCTACAAGATAAAACTCACACCTCATCCCATTATTGGGCTAAGAAACTGTTGCTAGGTAGGTCATAGGCCCCAGAGGAGAGCTACTACTATTATTTTACTATATGTATGTAGTTGTAAGGTGACATCTAATGCATCATTATATATTCATACATTAATGCATTCCTCAGCCCTCAACTGAAAAAGGTTCTATGCTTAGTCGTGATGACTAACAGTGCCCCACAACTATCCAGGATACAGAGGAAAAAAATGACTGTAGAATGCTCAACTGTAAGTAGAACATACATACTTCATGTACCCCACCCAAGGCTCAAGGATAATTGGAGAAGAGTAATTGGAAAGAGTGCAAGAGCAAGAAATAGTGGACGACTACATGGAAACATCATCTTCTGGACACAGTAGGTCAGGTTCATATATTAATTTACAGCAGATGTGACATCACGTATAAACTTGCTTAGGCTTAAGGCAGATGAATATTAAGGATAGAGAAAAAAGATAGACGTGCAACCCCACTCTCTAGCTTTAGAAATTTATCAATTATTAGCTACTGGGGGAGAGAGCGATAGCTTTTAAAAAGAGTTTAGCCCCTACTAAATTGGCCGTTCTCTAGTGGAAGACTGCACATCCAAGAATATTTGAGCAGCACAAATTTGTCTTTAATGATTTTTTAAAAGGACACAATTAGATGGGTAGAAAAGGGAGTATATACAAGAAGAGTTGGAGGAGGCAGCATGAACATGATCAAAATGTTTCTAGAAACTCTCAGAGAAATCATTTTAAAAAGAAAGAAATTTGAAACCTGGGTTCACAATCCCACCAGCATTGTTATTTTTACTCAGGATTGCTTAGCTGAGGTTTTTGTGGTTCAATATAAACTTTTTAGTTTTTTTTTTTCTATTTCTATGAAGAATTTTAAAGATATTTTATTGGACTTGTGTTGAGTCTATAAATTGATTTTGGTAGAATGATTAGTTTCACAATATTAATTCTGCCATCCATTACCATAGGAGGTCTTCAAATTTTCCAAAAATCTTTCTCAATTTCTTTCTTCAGAGATTTACAGTTTTCGTTTTAGAGATCTTTAATCTACTTAGTTAATTTTATTCCTAGACATTTTCTTGAAACTATTGTCAATAGGAGCATGGCCTTGATCTGTTTCTCAGCATGTTTCTTGTTGGTATATAGAAAGCCACTGAATTTTATAAGTAGATTTTGTATCTTTCCCTTTTGAGACATCTAGAAGTTTTCTGGTAGAATGTTTGGGATCTCTAACATATAAAGTCATATTCTTGGAAAATGTGAATAATTTGGCATTCTCTTTTTCTGGTTGTATCCCTTTAAACTCCTTTTTTTCCTCTTATTCTTTCACTTGTGCTTCAAACACAGTAATGAAGAGGGAGAGTTGGACAGCCCTGTTTCATTCCTGATTTAAAAAAAAAATTTTTTGTTAATGTATTCTTGTTACATCTCAATGGTTATCCCATCCCTTGTACCCTCCCATTCTTCCCTCCCTCCCATTTTCCCATTATTCCCCTCCCCTATGACTGTTCCTGAGGGGGATTACCTCCCCCTGTATATGCTCATAGGCTATCAAGTATCTTCTTGGCAACCTGCTGTCCTTCCTCTGAGTGCCACCAGGTCCCCCTCTCCAGGGGACATGGTCAAATATGAGGCACCAGAGTACGTGAGAAAGTCATATCCCAGTCTCCACTCAACTGTGGAGAATGTTCTGACCATTGGCTAGATCTGGGTAGGGGTTTAATGTTTACCGCCTGTATTGTCCTTGGCAGGTGCCATAGTTTGTGTGGTTACCCCTGGGCCCAAATCTGCCTATCATAATGTTCTACTTGTAGGTTTCTAGGACCCTCTGGATCCTTCTACTTTGCTATTCTCTCATGCTTCTCTCATCTAGAGTCCCAATAGGATGTCCTCTCCTCTGTCCCAGTAATTTTAATGGGATTGCTTCTTGTTTTTCTCCATTTAGAATGATGTTGCTATGGGTTCATCATAGATAGCTTTCATTATGCTGAGGTATGTGTTCCCTTCAGTCCTGATCTCTCAAAGACATTTATCATGAAGCCATGTTAGATTTTGTCAAAGACTTTTTCTTCATCTATTGTGTCTTTAAACCTATTTATATGATTTGTGACATTTTTTTGACTTATATGTGTTGAACCATGCTTGTCTCTCCCAGACAAGGCCAACTTGATCACTAAGGATGATACATTTTATATATGCTTATATTTGGTTTGTAAGTATTTTATTGAGGAGTTTTAAATATGTGTTCATCAGGGATATTGGTACATAGTTTTGGTGTGTGTGTGTGTGTGTGTGTGTGTGTGTGTGTGTGTGTGTGTCTTTTGCTATTAGAGTTATGTTGGATTCATAGCAGAGGTTTAAAAGTCCTTCAGTTCCTTCTTCTTCTTCTTCTTCTTCTTCTTCTTCTTCTTCTTCTTCTTCTTCTTCTTCTTTGATTTTACATCTTAATGAAGACACATTGCAGATCTATAATAATAAAAACAGTGTACTGGAGCAAAAACAGACCTGTAGAACAATGGAACAAAACAGAAGACCTAAACATGAGTATATGAGAAATTGTAAGTGCAGTCATCTGATATTTTCAAAGATGCCAACAATACATATAATGGAGAAAAGACGGGATCTTCAAGATAGGGTCCAGGGGCATGACTAGTTATACACACATAGAAGAATGAAAAAAGGCTCCTATCTATCACCACCACCCCCACACAAAATCCCCATAATGGATTCATGACTTTAATGTAAACTCTGGAATAAATTGTTACTCTGTGGAGTCTAAAATATTTCCAAACTATATAGTCTATTGCTGTTGCCCTAGGCTGCCTCTCAGAAGCTGAAGCTAAGTTCTCACTGCTGAAGACACCATGCATTTTGAACATTGGTTTCAGAGGCTTGAAGCTAGATCTGACCTAAAAGCTTCCTCACTTAGGAGTAGCTTTCATAGCACTGGATATTGTTACGTTAGCTGTCAATGGAGGAAAGCAATTAATATTCCTACCCAGCTGTGATGAAGTGAGGTGGAAGAGCAGGTTGTATGAATGTACCAGAGACGATAAGATATGAATGGAATATACATTGGGAAAATGGCAGCCTTTTCACCAAATGGTGCTGGGAAAACAGGATATTCACATGAAGAAGGGTGAAACTGGATTCACATCTCTCACCCTGCACACATCTTCATACCACCCACATGGTATGATTTACCACGTATATTTTCCTATTGGCTCTAAAAATGTCATTTTTGTGGTAGTTTGTTGTGAGTGATATATTTAGAACTCTCTATTTATTATCAATCAATCAATCTATCTATCTATCAATCAATTATCTATCTATAAGTCAATCTTCTATCTATCTATCCATCTATCATCTTTCTTCTTTTTCTTCCCCTCCTTCCTTTTTTTCCTCTCTTTTACTTTTGGGAGACATGTTTCCTCTGTGTCGTCCTGGCTGCCATTGAGTCCTTCTTGTTATTTGTCTTCTTTAGGTCTCATGCTGTTACGTTCAAAGAGAGGCCAAGTTTTGTAGACGTAGGACCATGTTCTATTCTTGCAACACACCAGCAATGTGACCTTTCATATCCTCCTTTGTAACCCAAGGCCTATGATGTCCCCAGTTCTGAAGTTATGGGAGTTGGAGACAATGTGCAGAAAGCACTTAAAATCCCTCCTGTTAGATACTGAGGCTTTAAAAAGAAAAGCCATTGACTATTTATGTTGCCACCTGATAGTGAAATATTGTCTATAGAAGGCATCTGGCTGTGTCTTTGTTGCATTACTGCTCCACAATTACTTTTTGTGGTTAGATAAAAAATTATTTGTCATTTATTTGCTATATATATCCACTGATGTCATCCAACAGACAGCTATGGATGCGGGCCTTTAAACACAAGAAAGTCACAATGCTGCATCAAATAAGGCCACTGATTCTAGAGCCTGTTGATGGCTCAATGCCACAAAAGTTTCTCCCTGATAAAGTGTATGCAGTGTAATGTAGGAGAAAGCTGCTTTAGATATTCCTAGAGTCCCCACTGTTTTAAGAGAAACAGGATTCTGAGCACAGAGCTTAACTGGAATGTGAGTGGAATGACTTGCATTCTGCTTTTCACAGGGTCACTTTTATAGCTCAGGGCCTGTAGGATTGAATACAAAATATGGCCACAATGCCCTAAAACTGCTGTCTTTAAACTATAAGTCTAAGGGCTGGAGAAGCATGTCAGTGATCCCCAACACCTACATGATGGTTCATAGCCATCTGTAACTCCAGTTCCAGAGGCTCTGATGCCCTCTTCTGGCTTTTGTGGGCACCAGACATTCAAATGGTGCACATACATACAATGCAAGCAAAACGATTCTACACATAATATAAAATTAATGGTCAGAATATTCTCCACAGTTGAATGGAGAGTGTGATATGACTTTCTCACGTACTCTGGTGCCTCACATTTGACCATGTCCCCTGGAGGGGGAGACCTGGTGGCACTCAGAGGAAGGACAGCTGGTAGCCAAGAAGAGACTTGATACCCTATGAGAATATACAGGGGGAGGTAATCCCCCTCAGGAACAGTCATAGGGGAGGGGAATAATGGGAAAATGGGGGGGGGGAGGAATGGGAGGATACAAGGGATGGGATAAACATTGAGATGTAACAAGAATAAATTAATAAAAAAAAAAACCTTAAACATATAGTTATACGCAGAAATAGCAATGCTTAAGAATAATGGTATCCAAACAGGACTACCTGAAACTGTTTTCATGTGGTTTGTGGAGAGCAGGGAGGCCCAGATGGATAAGGGAACTTGGGAAACACATTATGCTGTCCTTTAGGGCTAGAGCATGCATATCTTTGACCTTTGCAAGCTTGGTAGCAATCCCAAGCTGTTCTCTGCGCATTTAACAATGACAAACTACTGGGTGAGAGGAGGAACACAGCACTGCTGGCCACATTGATGAAGGGCAGACTCAGGCCACATTAATTAGGGCTGTGCCATATGTCATTGTGAGTTCAGGGCAGACCAAACTTGCTCAGCTCTTTACTCCCTAAGAGGGCAGAGCTAATTGTGGCTAAGAAGTATGCCACTTTGAATTTCATTCAGTTCCTAAAAGGAAGGTGTGTACATAATTTTTTCTTCTTTTCTTTCATAAAAGTGAGTGTACTATGTGTCTTAGAGTTTCTATTGCTGTGAAAATGCCATGGTCACAGCAATTCTTTTTTTTTTTTTTCTGGCTTTTAAAATTTTTATTTATTATTTTTATTATTTAATTAATTTATTCAGATTACATCTCAATTGTTTTCTCCTCATTTGTTTCCACCCATTCCTCCCTCCTGCTTTCACCCTATTCCCCTTCCCTAGGCCTATGACCAAGGGGGACCTCCGCCTTCACAATATGGTCATAGGCTATCAAGTCTCATCTTGGTAGCCTGCTTATTCTTTCTCTGAGTGCCACCAGGCCTCCCCACCATGGGGAAGTGGTCAAATATGGGGCACCAGAGTTCATGTCAGAGTTAGTTCCAACTCTGCACATAACTGTGGAGAATGTCCTGTCCACTGGCTAGATCTGACTAGGGATTCAATGTTTTTTGCATGTATTGTCCTTGGTTGGTATAGTAGTTTGAGCAGATCCCCCTGGGTTCAGATCCACCCATCATGATGTTCTTTTTGTAGGTTTGTAGGACCATCTGGGTCCTTCTATTTTCCCATTCTCCCATACTTCTCTCATCTAGAGTCCCAATAGGATGTCCTCACATCTATCCCAAAATCCTGGTAAGTGAAGAGTTTCATGGGACATCTCTTTCGGGCTAGTGTCCAATTTTAAGTGCGTATATAACATGTGAGTCTTTCTGCTTCTGGGTTAACTCACTCAGTATGATCGTTTCTAGTTCCATCCATTTGTCCACAGTCTCTTTATGCATTCTTTGACTGAGGGACATTTAGGTTGTTTCCAGGTTCACTCACAGCAATGCTTACAAAGGAAAATATTTATTTGGAGCTGGCTTATAGGTTCAGAGTTTTAGTTCACTATCAGCACTCTGTGAAGCATAGTGACATGCAGGCAGATTTAGTGCCGCTGTTGTTATGGAAAGAACTGGTTTGTTTTTGATATTTTCATACAGATATGTCATGCTTTATCCCTATTCATTTTTCTATGCACACTGCCACATGCCATCCGTTGATGCTTGTTTTTTAAACTCTATTTTATTTGGGGTATTGCAGCCTCTACCTCCCTTCCACCAACCCTTTAACCCTGGGTAAGAGAGAAAGGTTGGTGGAGAGAGGGGGAGAAGACCCTTTACTTCTCCCAGCTGTTTAGGGTTGATTGGATTCTTTGGGGGCAATACCAGTCTCCAACAACAAACACAGCACTCCTCCAAGCCACTGCACTGAAACATTTTTCTACATCTGTCTCTGGTCTCTCCAAACTGCTACATGCCACACTTTCTCTCTCCAGGCTCTTCTAATTATTTTCCTCAGAGTTCTAGACCACTCCCCTCTCCGTGCTGCATAAGGCAGGCTGTTACCAGCTGGCAAAGACCATGCCCTGCAGGAGGCATTTATCAACTGTGGACATACTAAAGCCCAAACTAAAATCCACCCTTTGGATTAAAACAAAAACACATTTACATAATATGTATGTGTGTATATGTATATATACATATGTGTGGGTGTATATACATATGTATGTGTATCTGTGTGTATTTTTAATCTCCTTTGTTCCACCCTCTCCTCACTTTAGTGATCTTTCTCCCTTGAAACTTTCATGTAACATGTACACACACACACACACACACACACACACACACACACACACAACCACACACACTTACATGCACATACATAGAGAGACTTTGTATTTCTGAGTCAGCCTTATTTTACTTAACATAATGATTTCTAACTCCTCCACTACTCTGAAACTGTCAATCTCATTTCTTTATGGATGAATAAAGTCTATGGTGTATTATGCATCATTTTTGGACACCTAGACTTGTTACTACACATGACTGTGGAGAAGATGAGGGATAAAGATGTTGAACACTTTTCAAGTATTTTTGGCCTTTTTTTCTTTGTTTGAGAAGGAAGAAATTCTTCAATTCATTAGGCTACATGTTGTTTAGATAATTGTTTTGATGTTCTCTATATATTATGCACAATAATTTCCCATAAGATACACAGTTGGCAAAGATTATCTACTATCAGCTTTCTCTCGACTCTAGAGATCATTTTTTTTGGTGAAAACCCTTTTATTTATTTTTTTAATGTACCAACAACATTAATTGATTTAATCTCAATCTCATTCACTGTAATAGAGGCATGAGATTTTTGGGGGGGGGGTGATTAGATTTCAGGGGGACTCAGAGCTTTGACAACAACAACAACAACAATCTTTTTTTTACTTTCTTAATTTTATTAATTTATTCATATTATATCTCAATGGTTACCTATCCCTTGTATCCTCCCATTCTTCCCTCCCTCCCATTTCCCCCTTACTCCCCTCCCCTATGACTGTGCCTGAGGGGGACTTCCTCCCCCTGTATATGCTCATAGGGTACCAAGTCTCTTCTTGGTAGCCTGCTATCCTCCCTCTGAGTGCCACCAAGTCTCCCCATCCAGGGGACATGGTCAAATATGAGGCAACAGAGTATGTATGAAAGTCATACCCTACTCTCCACTCAACTGTGGAGAATGTCCTGTCCATTGGGTAGATCTGGGTAGGAGTTTGACATTTACAGCCTGTATTGTCCTTGGCAGGTACCATAGTTTGAGCGGGGGCCCCTGGGCCCAAATCTGCCTATCACAATGTTCTACTTGTAGGTTTCTAGGACCCTCTGGATCCTTCTACTTTGCTATTCTCCCATGCTTCTCTCATCTAGAGTCCCAATAGGATGTCCTCCACTCTGTCCCAGTTTCCTGGTAAGTGAAGGCTTTCATGGGACATGCCCCTTGGGCTAGTATGCAGATATAAGTGAGTATATACCATTTGAGTCTTTCTGCTTCTGGGTTAACTCACTCATTATGATCATTTCTAGCTCAATCCATTTGTCCACAAATTTCAGGAATTCCTTGTTTTTAATTGCTGAGTAGTATTCCATAGTGTATATGTCCCACAGTTTCTTTATCCATTCTTCTACTGATGGACACTTAGGCTGTTTCCATGTTCTCGCTATTATGAATAAGGCTGCTATGAACATGGTTGAGCAAATTTTCTTGTTGTGTGCTGGAGCATCTTCTGGGTATATTCCAAGGAGTGGAATAGCTGGGTCTTGAGGAAGCCCTATTCCCATTTTTCTGAGATAGCACCAGATAGATTTTCAAAGTGGCTGTACTAGTTTGCATTTCCACCAGCAATGAAGGAGTGTTCCTCCCCACATCCTCGCCAGCATGTGGTATTGCTTGAATTTTTGATCTTAGCCATTCTGATGGGTGTAAGATGGAATCTCAGAGTTGTTTTGATTTGCATTTTCCAGATGACTAAGGAGGTTGAGCATTTATTTAAGTGTTTCTCAGCCATTTGATATTCCTCTGTTGAGAATTCTCTGTTTAGTTCCAAGCCCCATTTCTCAATTGGGTTATTTGGTTTGGTGGTGTTTAATTTCTTAAGTTCTTTATATATTTTGGATATTAGACCTTTGTCAGATGTAGGGTTGGTGAAGATCTTTTCCCAGTCTGTAGGCTGTTGCTTTGTTCTCTTGACAATGTCTCCTGCCTTACAGAAGCTTCTCAGCCTCATGAGGTCCCATTTATTAATTAACAACAACAATCTTTTGTGATGAGAATACACAGTGAAAAGACATCCTACCATGTAACTAAAATCCAACCCTGATAAGACATGGAATATTCTAGTGCCCTGACTCTATACTTACCATTCTAGAACCTTGGGAAACTCATTTCTACTATCTTTTCACAGCAGCCCGATTGGACTAAGATATACATGGTTTCTCTCTCCAGATTCCTGTCAACAGCACACAAAGTTGGCATAATTGCAAAGAAAACTGTCAGACAAAAAGTAAGTCACAGAAAGTATGGAAATGTAATAAAAAAAAGAAATAACCACTTCATCTGATGTATGATTGCAATTGTCCTCTCTCTCTCTCCATCTCTCTCTCTCTCCCTCTCTCTCTCTCTTTCTCCCTCTGTGTGTGTGTGTGTAAAACCCTTTTATTTTCATGCAATACTATTTGTCAATTTTTGTGTGTGACTCCTTATGCTAATAGACTCCTTTTCAGAAAGTCTTTGCTTGAAGTGTTTTACCTATGTTTTCCTCTAGCAGTTTCAGAATGTCAATTACCTTAAGGTGTTTGATCCATTTTGAATTGGTCCCTGTGTGGAATGAATGATGAGAATCCGTTTCATTCCTCTACATGTGGATACCCATGTTTCCCAGCACCATTTCCTGAAAAAACTATCTTTTTCTTAATGTATTTTTGACATCTTTGTCAAAGACTAGGTGGTAGTAGTCTTGTGGGTTCATTTATCATACTCTATTGGTCTTTTCCCCAAGGATTCTTCGTAGAACAAAATCTAAGATTGTATAGTGAGCCTTACCATATTTTTTAAAGCCACCCTCCAATGGGTATAAAGTTTTCTAAACAATGGTATATATCAAAATCTAATATTAGTAACAATATATTAACCATTCATTTTCATTTTTACCTTTATTTTTAAACTGATTTAATTTTTTTCAATATCATTTAAACATCAGTTTTATTAATCCTGGCACTATACCATATGTTATTTCCAACAAACCTTAGATGTTGATGTGGCTGACATTATCTTTATATTACAAATGATAGAAAGTGATATTTAGAATAGTTAAGTGCCATGTCTAAGACTCAAACTTAGAGTACAGCCATGATATTAGCTGAGGCCTTTTGACCTTGTGTTCTTTTCATTGTAACCACTGATGTCTTAGAAAGAACCTCTAGCATAAAAAGTATTTTAAAAATCTTTTAAAGAATCTTAAGAATATTTTCTCCCATGGGCTTTGTTTTTGTTTTTGTTTTTTTTTTTTTTGAGGCAGGGTTTCTCTGTGTAACCTTGGCTGTCCTGGACTCACTTTATAGACCAGGTTGGCATTTTACTCACAGTCATCCTCCTGCCTCTGTCTCCAGAGTGCTGAGATTAAAGGTGTGCACCACCATGCTCAGCTTTCCCCATGGGCTTTAGTCTTTAAAAATATTTTAAGGACACCCCAACTTCTGGGATTACAACCATGCACCACTGCACCAATTCTATGTGGTACTGGGGAATCATACCGAAGGCATTAGACAGGCTAGGCCAATGCTTACCAACTGAGCTGCATCTTTGTCTCAAATTGGACTTGAAAACTGTCATATGAAGACAGACAAATTTAATAGAATTTTGGGGAAAAGTACATCTTGAGGTTCAAACTATGTATCATTAGGTGACGGAAATCGAATTTTCTCTAGCTTTTATGCAGACAGTGGATTAGAAGGGAATAACAAAGTGAAACAAAACAGGAAAAGAATTAATCTAAATGTTCTGTAAGTATTCCTGACTGTGTAATAACTAATATGTGAATTGCTATCCTTAATGTCCTTCTGAAGACCGAAGGAGAACTAAAATAGCACCTGGATTCTTTGCTGAGAAGTTCTTTAAAAATATAGATATCCAATGGGTATTGTAAATATTTCTTCAAATAGAGAAACCTCTGTGCCAATTGAGCATGTCCTCTAAGGATCGTCGTAACATGATAGCCCATGGCAAATGTGCTTCTAAGATGGCTGATGCACATTATTCATAAATATAAGATGGTACATGTATAGATTTTATAGTTCTTATTACAAAACATAAAGACATATAAAAAATCCCCCTACTACTTTACCTCCGATTTATTATTATGTTTATTGTAGCTAGTCATCTACCTATTCTATTTATTTTGAATAACTTATGTATAAAAGTCAGTATGTATCTGAGAATACTTACCCAGAACCTAATTGACTTGTACCAGCTGTGATGGAAAAACCCAACATTTCATAAAATGTCTGAAGATAGATATTGGGAGGAAGAGTTCAGTATATTATTGTTATTCTAAAATAGTGACTTCATCAGTGTTGTAATATACAAAGTATCTCAAACCTCGGGAGCTCATAGTAACAGTTGATTGGATGAGGGTAGTGTGAAATGTGGGAGCTGGTGTATTTATATGTCTCTCTTCCCCCAGATTTGGATAATAATGGTGGAGCCCAGTAAGACCATTCCTGTTGCAGTTAAGTTAGAAGTAGGAGCTAAGAAATGTTTATTATTAGCTCTGTAAGTATTACATTGGTATTTTCTAGCCCGCTAGCAATCAATGAAGACACAGAACACCTCTTATATTTTAAAATAGCCTTGGTTTACCTGGGGCAGGGAAGATATTAATGCCCTAAACTACCTCCCATATTGGGACAGGTATCCCATACCCTGCCTCAGTCCCATGCCGTCTAATAATTTCTACCAAGATACCTCCCATCCATAATCCCAAATACTTGCTAATGTTCTTCATCTGGGTTTAACCCTCCATCCATGCCAGTCATGTGCTTCTCTTCCACCTTACCGATGGCTCCGCCTTCTTCCTCCTGCTCTTCCTCCTCCAGACTCTGATGTCCTTTCTCAAGGATCTCTCTGTCAGGCCAGCCTAGGAGCCTTAGTTACACCAATCCCATTTGCCCTGCCCAGGTGTGCTGGCTTTTTATTGGTCAAACAGGAATAAGTTCTTAGGCAAGGTTACAAACATTTTAGGGTACACAAGTCTGCTCATTTGGGCAGGACCAGACCAAACCTCAACACAGTGCAATCTGGCAGCACATTCAAATCTCCATTCGTGTCAAATCTGGAATTAGAATGGCAGCTATTAACTAAAGTAGGTCACATGACCAATCCTAATGTAAATGAAGTAAAGACGAGCGGAACTGTGGAAGTGAGGGGAGGAAACTATTTCTAAAAAATAACTCAAGAAATAAAGGAATTTAGGGTTGTCTCACACATAACAGCACAGAGAAGAGTGACAGCAGCAGTAATATGACATGGCACATGGTACCATTTCTCACAGTACTTTGGCTTCAAGAGGGAGCCAAGGATGAAATAGAGAACAGCTGTCACATCCCAGAATCCTTTGCCCTCTCTGATGTCACTGGGGAAGAGCACTGTTGGTACAATGTGTTGCAAAGCGATTCACAGACTTGCAGGGAAAGAGCTTTGTCAAAGCTATTGGAAACGTATGGGCTGAGTTCCAGGTGACACTTGCCACCTCTGAGATGACTTATGAACGTGAATGGAAAACATGCTTCTCAGAGGTCCATGCTTCAGAAGAGGCAGAACAAATGCCCTGAAGCACCTCAGATTCTACTTAGTGTGCACATTACATTTGTGCTTGGTTTCTATAATTTCACTGATACATTTTAGGCACCAGGTCCTGGATGTCGGCATCTCACTTAGCATCAGGCAGTCTTGGTCTTCTGAGGCAATGGCATGAGAGTGAGACATCTGCCTTTGAAATGAAGAGGTCTCTGTTCTCTGTGCCAGCCTTGAACCTGCTGCCTCAGGCCAGTAATTTCTCCTCTGGGTCTTTTCTCCACCCTCTGCAACTGTACCTGACATAATCAATGCTTAATGAGAATGTTTTGGGCGAATGAATAAATCCATATTTAAAATTTCATCTGTCCCTAAAATTCTCTAATGGAGTTGACTTGAGGAAGGGAACTAAATGACTAATTTTTAAAAAGTGAAATGAATTAAACATTAATATAACAGTGCATTATCGGATTTTATATTCCTCCTTCTAAGAAAAATATGAATTTGAAGCAAATGAAATCCTGGGGAAAACACTTGCTGAGCAAAAAGATAAATGCACATATGTAACTCTTCATGTAACTGGTAGTTCCTATATAATAGCAAAAAAGACTATACAGAGAACCATCATTTTCGTTAAGCACATTGACAAAGCCCTTGAATATCTTTCAGAACTTTTTAGGTGTTAGACTCTCCTGGTGAGTCACAGCATCACATGACCTCTCAGTGGATCTGTTGAGTGTGAATAGCTTTCATGGATTCCTTATTTACTCTCAGTTTTGCTTATGAGCCTAGCCTTTAAAAGCTGAGCCATCTCTCCAGCCCAATTTATTTATTCTTAATGAAAAAAAAAACCCATATCAATTAAAATATTTTTACTGCCAAAATATAAACATTTTCATTTTCATCATTTCACCACAGACAAATGGTCTGGAAGTCAAGTTTTGCTATAGAAACTGGAAATACATCTTTGTATCTTAATTTAAGTGGGGGAGAGGAGTGGAGGAAACCAGACAATCATGGCACTTTCTTTGGGAATCCTTATTAGTTAAGCAGTGCTACTGTCTTTATCACTCCCTAGGCAATATGGTTCTTCACTGGGAGGATATGGGGGTGACCCTAGCTGAGACTCCTCGCACTAGAGCTGACAGGAGCTCCACAAGAAGACCAACAGAGCCATCTAACCAGGGCCCAGAGGGCCTTGCAGAGACTGAAGCACCAACCAAAGATCGTGTGTAGATTGGACTTAGGCTCCCTGCACAGATGTAGCCAATGGACAGCTCAGGCTTCATGTAGGTCCCCTAGTAAGGGGAACAGGGGCTGTCTCTGACATGGACTCTTTGCCTGCTTTTTGATCAGGTTCCTCTGACAGGGCTGCCTTGCCAGGCCACAGGGGAAGAGGATGAGCTCAGTTCTGATGCCTCTTGATGAGCTGGGGTGGGTTGGTGGGGGGGAGGGGGCTCTCCTTCACTGAGGAATAGCAGAAGGGGGTAGGGGAAGAGGGAGGGAGGGAGGAGAGGAGGAGGGGGCTAGGATCTGGATGTAAAATGAAGTTATCATAAGCTGTATTGTGACAGATGAATGGTAGTTGGTCCTTGGAGCTGGAGTTAGAGATGCCTGTGCTAAATCTCATCACCCCCTTTGGCCATTTGCTTAAGCTTTCCCTGGCTCAATTTTCTCATGTGTAAAATGGAATTTAGGATTACAACTGTTGTAGAGATTGGGTTATATTAAAACTTTACATTAATACTTGGCATGGAGTATCATTATATATGGCAAAAGGGTAGGGTGTGGAGAATGAAAGGCATGAAGATTAACATATGTAAGAAGCTAGTTGGCAGAGAGACTACTGGAAACCCTTCTGGACCTGGTCTACAGTTACAGAGCCTGCATATGCAAATCTGGAAGAAGGCTGGATCTATGTAAATTACTTATAAAGAATCAGTGGTACCATGGTATTTGAGCATGTCTTTTCCCATATCACTAGCCCACTTCCATCCTCTAGGTGACTTTTTTCCTTAATAAATTGTCTCTATTTTGACCACTATCCATATGATCCTGGTCAAATTTATTGTGTTGGGACACAGGAAATCTCACTAGCTAATCCCTGGACTCAAATCTGCAACTGCAATAATCATGCCAATAACATTTCTCTTGGCTTATTATTCTATGTCTGTTGTTTGAATCTAGAAAATGTTGTGGTCACAAGCTCATCGACCTCTTTCTTTTTTTTTTTTTTTTTTTTTTCTTTGCACCTGACTCATTTTAGTTTTAGAAACATCCATTTAGATTTGGGGTGAAGACAGTAAACTCTTTAATAAAAGCTATTCACCAGACAGGGAGAAATTTCTAAGCTATTTAAAGATGTTCTTGTCTTCTGGCTTTGGTTTGTTTTATGTTTTCCTCTGGGCAGCAAACTCAGTTTGAAATTGCAAAAAGACCTATGAAACTCTGGTCTTGCATTAGGAGGATTTTTGGATGCATCCAATTTGCATGTTAAAAGTCACTTTTCTGAAAACAAGGCCATCAGTTGGAAAAAAAAATCATTTCTACAATTCAGTGTCAATGAAGAATGTCCTGCAGCAGGCATGAAAGGCACGTTGAGAGGATGCATCCAATAAGAAACTAAACATGATCAGATTTCACTTAGAATTGAATTCACCATGGGGCGATGCTCCTTTAGGGCATCTTCATGTTGTTTTCATTAGTTTCTCCTGTGTTTGGGCATCGTTCATTAAGATGGTGCATCTCTCTTTGGAGAATCACAGCAGAAGTGTAAACTTTCGGGGCATCAATAATCTACTTGCTGTAAAATGTCTTCACTTTGGTCCAATGACTGCAGGTGAAGGGGGTGAAAAAGGAGAGAGTTGAGGAGGAAAATATTAACATTAAAATTTCTGAGGTGTTACAGGTTGGGTTGGGTATTTATCCTTAAAAATTTGCAATCACTTGTTTGAAAAGCATCCTTCGTGCTTGAGATGATTTACTAGCGGAGGGTCAGTAGGATATAGATTTTGCTTGCCTGGATGTTTTGTTGAAGGAGTACATCTTGCTTCTGTTGTCAGAAATGTTGGGAATCCTTGCAGAGTAACCACACGTTAACAGAGAAATGAGGATGTTCCTTTTTAATATTTTTTTAGTCTCATTTATAAAAGAAGTAAGAATGAATTTAAAGGGGAGCTTGAGGATAATTTTATTATAGTTAAAAAAAAAAACCCTCATGTAGGCAAGCTGTAAGTCTCCACAGCTGCCAGAGGAGGAGGCTGGAGAAGAAAGCCTTCTGTGCTTAGGCATAATTGAAGTCAGCCACATGGTGGGGAGCGAAGAATTAGGAAGCCAAAAGTACCAGCAAAAGCATACTTAGATACTGGACAGCATTGGGGAGAAAGATACGTAAGAGAAGAAAAAGGAAAAGTTACCCAACAGAATTTCATGGAAACTGGTAGTGAGAGACCAGAAGAATTAAAATTGGAATTCAGGTTTTTGAAGATCTTGTCTATTTTAACTTATCTATCTGTTTCACCTAAGATGTATATTCTTGGGTTAAAAATAGACTAGTAATTGATATGACCATGATTTGATCAACTAACAATTAACTTGTATAATTTATTTATCCTAAATAGCCTGCAATAGCATTCAAAGTATTGAAAGTAAACGTTTGTATTATATTTGAGTTATGTGGGTACAATAACTCGTATTAGAGTAGAAATATATCTAATGTGTGTGAATAATAATTTTACATTTGAATTCTGTACCACTGTATCTAAAAGTAAACATATTTTGCATCTACATACAAAATTCTATACCAGTGAATTTGTGGCAAACAAACAACTGGGCAAAATGTCCTCATTTCTACCACAGACATAATTGTGCCTAAAAAAGGGCAAGCTTGGATGTAGGCAGAGTCCATGGCCAACCTCTGCCAAGACAGGGTAAGGAAGTACTCAATAGTTCCTGCCTCATAAATATGTCTGTAAAATATATTGGGCCAGAAGGCTGAAGATGATGCTCCAATGTCATAGAGAGTTTTGGGTGACTGTTCAGGCAGCAAGCTGTCTCTGTCATCTTCTCATTTGGGAAGCTGCTAACCTGTACCGGTATACTCAGGTAACCAATTTTATTCCTTCTCAAGTCTCCAATGAGGCTGAAGAGCAGGTAGTTTAGTTTTACAGTGAAGCTTAGTTGTTTAGGAGTTAAGATGTTTTTAGGTCTAGATAGATGCTTTAAGTTGATAATGATGAAATATGATAGAAATTGATTTACATTCAGAATTTTAGACAAACCAAGATAAGAAAGGTGCTCTCTTCAAGGCTGTCAAATACAAATAGCCAAAACACTATGAATGTAACATTTGTATAATTCCTGATTGTGTCATGGTTCTTCTTGCTATAGGTAGTTTATTGTATATATGTATAATAATATAAATGTATATGTAAAAAGGAAAATGTTAAACATTTAAAAAAATATATTTTATTAATTTATTCATATTACATCTAAATTGTTATCCCATACCTTGTATCCTCCCATTCCTCCCTCCCTCCCATTTTCCCCTTACTCCCTTCTCCTATGACTGTGACTGAGGGGGACCTCTTCCTCCTATATATGCTCATAGGGCACCAATTCTCTTCTTGGTAGCCTGTTATCCTACCTCTGAGTGCCACCAGGCCTCCCAATCCAGGGGACGTGGTCAAAAATGGGGCACCAGAGTTCGTGTGAAAGTCAGACCCCACTCTCCACTCAACTTTGAAGAGTGTCCTGTCCATTGGGTAGATCTGAGTAGGAGTTCAAAGTTTAGTGCATGTATTTTCCTTGGCTGGTGCCATAGTTTGAGCAGGACCCCTGGGCCTAGATCTGCCCATCATAATGATCTACTGGTAGGTTTCTAGGACCCTCTGAATCCTTCTATTTCCCCATTCTCCCTTGATTCTCTCACCTAGAGTCGCAATATGAAGTCTTCCCCTCTGTCCCACTTTCCTGGTAAACGAAGACTTTCTTGGGACATGCCCCTTGGGCTAGTGTCCAGATATAAGTGAGTATATACCATTTGACTCTTTCTGCTTCTGAGTTAACTCACTCATGATCATTTCCAGTTCAATTCATTTGTCCACAAATTTCGGGAATTTCTTGTTTTTAATAGCCGAGTAGTATTCCATAGTGTATATGTACCACAGTTTCTTTATCCATTCTTCTACTGAGGGACACTTAGGCTGTTTCCAGGTTCTGGCTATTATGAATAAGGCTGCTATGAACATGGTTGAGCAAATGTTCTTGTTGTGTGCTGGAGCATCTTCTTGGTATATTCCAAGGAGTGGAATAGCTGGGTCTTGAGGAAGCCCTATTCACAATTTTCTGATATAGTGCCAATTAGATTTCCAAAGTGGCTGCACTAGTTTGCACTCCCATCAGCAATGAAGGAGTGTTTCTTTCTTTCCACATCCTCGCCAGCATGTGGTGTCACTTGAATTTTTGATCTTAGCCATTCTGATAGGTGTAAGATGGAATCTCAGAGTTGTTTTGATTTGCATTTCCCTGATGACTAAGGAGGTTGAGCATTTCTTCAAGTGTTTCTCAGCCATTTGATATTCCTCTGTTGAGAATCGTCTGTTCAGTTCTGAGCCCCATTTCTCAATTGGGTTATTTGGTTTGGTGGTGTTTAATTTCTTGAGTTCTTTATATATTTTGGATATTAGACCCTTGTCACATGTAGGGAAAAATGTTAAATTAAATAAAAAATACACATACACATATGGATAAATATTTAAATATGGATTTCAGAGTTACTGGGGCAAAGGTTACTAGGAAACCAGCCGAGAGGGCCCCAGCTCATTACTAAAGTCACATAGCATTGTTTCTGTAAATAACACAGAGTGTGCCAATTGCCCCTCTTCCATAGCAACAGCCAATCAGCACTGGATAGGACATTCCAACCAAAACCTGAGACCCGATGTTTCCCCCAACCAGAGAGAACAAAGAAAACCGGAATTATTTGTGGTTTTGGCATCCTCTCACAAGCAATCATTTTGAAACACAATATCCCTTTTTGTGTCTTAACCAATAGATGTTTGCCAGGCTGGAATTCCCCTGCTTTGGGCATGCTGGGAGGGTAAGGGACCTATAAATTACCCTTAACCCAGAGCTCCTGGCTTTCCTCCTGATACCACTGCGTTGGTGACAGTTGGGAGCCTGGCTTGAGCCAAGAATAAAGATCCTCTTGTGCTTGCATTGGTTTCATCTTCTGGTGGTCTTTTGGGGGTCTTGAGAAGTGAGCAGAACAGTAGAGGTTGTTTTATATAAGAAGGGAAGTGTGGTATCCATTACAGGGGCAATTATTCTTCCTATCTGCACTGGCTGGTATGGTCTGTCAACTTGACACAAGTTAGAGTCATCAGAGAGGAAGGAGCCTCAGTTGAGGAAATGTCTCCATGAGATCCAGCTATAGGACATTTTTCTGAATTAGTGATGAGTGGGGGAGGGCCCAGCCCATTGTAGGTGGTGCCATCCTTGGGCTGTTAGTCCTGGGTTCTATATGAAAGCAGGCTGAGCAAGCCATGGTGATCAAGCCAGTAAGCAGCACCCCTCCATGACTTCTGCATCAGCTCCTGTTTCCAGATTCCAGCCCTGTTTGAGTTTCTGTCCTTACTTCCTCCAATGATGAACTATCATCTGGAAGTAAAAGCCAAATAAACCCTTTCCTCTCCAACTTGCTTTTTGGCCATGGTGTTCTGTTTCAGTAGTAGAAACCGTCACTAAGACACTACCTTTCTACCATGGCCTAAGGTACACCTGCTGTCCCAAGGGATAGTCTTGCCTTCCTGAGGGGTGGTTTTTCCTTTGTGAGAGGTGGTTCCTCAAGCATGGCCATTGATACTGGGCTGGTTGGTTCCAGTTGGTGTTGCTGAGGGAGGTCATGGAATTTTAGGGTGTGAAGCTTTGTTTGAGGAAGCATGCCAGTGTGTGTGTGTGTGTGTGTGTGTGTGTGTGTGTGTGTGTGTTGGAAAGGGGTCAAGAGTTTATGGTCTCATTCCATTTCCAGTTTGCCCTGCCCTTTCTGCTTCCTGTGTGTGAATGGGGATGTGATCTCTCAGCACCCCTGCTCTGCCGCACGCCTTGCCCCCCAGCCCCCAATGCCATCCATGTCTCTCCTGCCATTATAGACTCCTTTAGAACTCCAAGCTAACATAAATGCTTTTGTCTACATGCTGCTTTTGGTCACTGTATCACAGCAACAACATTAACTAATACAACAAAACAAAAACATACCCTGAGGAGGCAGAAGTCTAAATAGAATGCAAAACTGTTTGTGTTCCTATATCCTTATATCCTCACTTTCCGATAGAAACAACAGAAGGAAATACTGTACATCTGTGTTGCTGTGGAGCATTACTCTTATGACATTTTCACATCTGTGAACAAAATACAGGACATGAAAGAAGTATTCCATCTAGTCTTCGTAACATCTAGACATAACCTGTCTTTCCAGGCTAGCCAGGGCTACATAGTGAGACTCTGTCTCAAAAAACAAATAAAATTAAAACTACACAAAAATCAAATAAAAATAAAAGTAATTATTCTATTTTTCCCCAATTTCACAGTCAGAGCCCCAGCAACTCTCCTCTGGGCTGGAAAAAGCTCCTGTGTGAGACTCCTTGCATATCCCTTCTTTCGGAACAGCAAGAGTAACAGTTGATTCATAAGGGTTGTCTTGAGCATGCTGTTCCCTTTCATTTCAACATGAAGCTTTTCTAATTCACACAAAAATGTCCATTTTTTATTTTTAAATAGGTTTAAGTATATTTAAACAAAAATAAATCCATCTATTTCTAAAAACCTGTAAAATACAATCAATTATGAAAAGCAAAGCAAGCAAAAACTCCCAATTTAAATGATCTACAACCTCTAATGTCTTCCTAGTGTGTGTGTTGTGTGTATGAGTGGGTGTAAGCATGTGTGATTGTACGAGTGCTTGGGTGTGAATGTGTGTATGTTAGTGTGTGTGTTTGGCGCAAACCTTCCAAACTTAGTGGTGTTAAGTGAATAACTACCTTATATGATGTTATGACTTTGTGGGTCAGTAATTTAGGCTGACTGGTGAGATGATTCCTTTGCTGTATTTGGTATCTGCTGAGGTTACTTGGTAATATCTCACAAATGGGCAGCCTGGGTCTAGTGCGGCCCAAGACTGGCTCTTTTTTTTTTTTTTTCCGCTCTGTGTAGCCTGTATTGCCTCGATTGAGCCTTTCCGTCACTGGGTCCTGTAAGAGTCTAGTCTCCAGCAGGCAGCTGGCAGGCATGCAGTACTCAGCCACTGTAAACACTTTGCTAGTCTTTCACTGGCTGGTTTCTGCTCCCTGGAGAGACTGACTATTCTGTGGCTCTTGCCCCTATTTCCCAGGCGTCTTTCAGTGCAACCTGTCTGCCTTCTAATCATGGAGGACTCAGGTGCAATGGCCTTACCTTTGGGATGATCTCCATCAGTCCAAGGTAATAAAATTCCTTTATAAGCTACTTGGGTCTCCTAAGTATTAATTTGTAATGGTCTCCTCCACACAAAAGCCTCTACAATATTTTTTCTTACACCTTCTGGCTTTGACAAATACGAAGCTGTCATTGGCTGATGAGTGTAAGATTCTGATAGTCTCTGTTGCCTTGTGAGAACTCCTGAGGAGGACAATTCTCCATCACACTTTGATGTGCTCCTGAATGACCTTGCAGCCACAATGTCTTCAGATCATGACCTTGACCTTCTAATTATATTATTCTAAATGTGATTCCCACCCCCCCAAGCCATTTCTTTGAGACTACATTGCTGGAAAGAGCAGAGATGAGGAAGCTCCTTGCCATGGTCTGAATAAAAAATGTCCCTTATAGGCTCCTATGTTTGAACACCTGGTTGTTGGTGGGTTTTTGGGGGCAGGTTATGGACCTTTAAGGATGCACAGCCTTGGTGGAGGAAATTTGTCTCTAGGAGTGGGTTTTGAGGTATTCTCTCTCACCTCCTGTATGCGAATGGAATGGAATGGCTTTGCTTCTGGTTCCTGCTGCCCTGCCAAATCTCCTCACTGTGCTGGACTCTGTCTGTCTGGAACTACAGCCAAAATAACCCTTTTTCCCCTTCAAGTTGCTTTTAATCATGGTATTTTATCACAGGAATGGAAAACTAACTAATCTACAGCTTTTATTTTGAAACCAAGCTGAGTCCTGACTTGATATTTTTTTCTAAATTCTACTGGAAAATTGAACAATATTTTAGGTTGATCAGTCTTTTCGAATGTGTTGCCACAGGCTTCCAGAAGCAAGCTGGCACCTTCTACACTCTGCCTGGTAAATTTCACAGCTGGATCCATGAGTTCATTACTTGTGCTTTCCACATGACAGCCAATCAGTGTGGCTAGATGCTCTGCCATGCATACTAATAACACCCCTGTCTTTTTCAAACCCTTGCCAACACTCTCCAAAGGCTACTGAACTTTTATTCACTGTCCAAACCCAGAGCCAATGGATCCTGTTTTTTATTTTTTTATCCTAGGATAGGATCCTATTTTCAGATGCTGAATTCTTACATATGTCACATATTTAATGCATAATTACCAACATTGCCCCTGTCTTTTCCCATACCCTGACACATTCTCTCATGTATATATTACAGTTTATGGCTACCCTATGGATTTGTAACCACAAGAACTTTCTATTAAAGAGCTTTGTGCAAGTTGCTTCTGCCTCCTTGGCACTATTTTAAAGAATCTCTTCAGATCCCCGAGAGTAATTTCTGAGCCCTTAAAAGGCTTTCCTATGGAAGAAACATTATGCATTGCCTGTATGCTTGAACCTGTGTGCTATACCTCAAGTGTGAATGGCCTGCTGGATATTTTGTATTTAGTGAGGGCTATGCCATTGTGAAAGGTTGAAAAAGAGACATTCAAAATTCAGATGGAAACTGTTCTCTCCTTTTCTGAATCAAAGATATGGAGAAGATGAGTTGGAGTTTTGAATATCACTGTTTCCAAAGACCTGTCTGTGAGCGTTGAGTGTCCTTATCTTGAGGAGCATGTGTAATGAAGGTGATTGTTTTTTTGAATTAGGAAAATTGCCCCTACAGGGAGCCACACTTCTTCTAAGGCTTTTGTGTGCCTTATTCCTCAAAAATATCTACATAGCTGAAGACAGTGGCCATCTGGCTGCAACTGTGGATAGAAGACAGCAGCAGAAACTGCTCTGTTTGAAGTTGAGATTTTTTTGATGCTCTTTGATTGAGGTATTGCAACTTGCTTATCCAGTTTCCAGCTAAGAATGCATGGGCACTTCCTCTGGGCTGGTGGGGGTAGCATATCAGGTCCACAAGACTCACAAGAAGGCTATCTTATGTCCAGTTTAAAAGTTTCACAATACAGCCGGGTGTGGGGGCACACACCTTTCTTTCTTTTTGTTTCTTTTTAAAAAAAATATATTTTATTAATTTATTCGTATTACATCTCAATGATTATCCCATCCCTTGTATCCTCCTATTCCTCCCTCCCTCCCATTTTCCCCTTACTCCCCTCCCCTATGACTGTTCCTGAGGGGGACCTCCTCCCACTGTATATGTTCATAGGGTATCAAGTCTCTTCTTGGTAGCCTGCTATCCTTCCTCTGAGTGCCACCAGGCCTCCCCATCCAGGGGACGTGGTCAAATATGGGGCACCAGAGTTCATGTGAAAGTCAGACCCCACTCTCCACTCAACTCTGGAGAATGTCCTGTCCATTTGCCAGATCTGGGTAGGGGTTCAAAGTTTAATGCATGTATTGTCCTTGGCTGGTGCCATAGATTGAGCAGGACCCCTGGGCCTAGATCTGCCTGTCATAATGTTCTTCTTGCAGGTTTCTAGGATCCTCTCAATCCTTCTATTTCCCCCTTTCTCCCTTGCTTCTCTCACTTAGTTAATCACAGCACTGGGGAGGCAGAGGTAGGTGGATCGCTCTGAGTTCTAGGCCAGCCTGCTTTACAAAGGCTCCAGGACAGCAAAGGCTACATAGAGAAAACCCTGTCTCGAAAAACCAAATCAAACCAAACCCAACCAAAACAAAAAGTTTCACAATAGAAGCAGATGTGCTATCACAGGAACTCTTCATAATAAACTCAAGCATGGGATTTAATAATGAGTTTCCAAGAGCCTACAAGTGTGTTAAGAGAGGAAAGCCCAGCTTTGAACATGTGTCAAATTCAGGCAGCACAGAAAGTATATTAGCATGGTAGTGTTTATAGAACTGAGGTTCCTCCTCCTTGCCTTCTGCATCTCCCCATCATCAGAAAGGGGTGGAAGGAACCTGGAGAGTGGCCAGATGGGAAAAGACAATGGCCATACATTCCCCTTCCCCACATCTGTTCACTCAAAGCAGAGCAAATGTGGGTGAAGAGAAATGTGCAGAGAAGAAAAATTTAAATTTTAAACTATATGTACTATATGTATGCTATATCTTTGTGTGGGTAGCACTCTCCCCCCCCTCTGTGTTTGTGTGTGTGTATGTATATATGTATGTGTGTGGGAATGTGTGCAGATGTGTGCAAGAACATGTGCTCCACTGCTGCACTCATATAACAGAACGGGCATCAGATCCTCTGGAACTGGAGTTACAGGTAGTTGTGAGGTGCCTGCCATGGACTCTGGGAACTGAATTCAGGTCCTTTGCCAGAGCAGCACATGCTCTTAACCACCAAGCCATGCTCCAGCCCCTAACATTTTTACACTTTTAATTAAGATGTGTTTTCAAAAGCTAATATTATTTGGGAAAATTTGTCTATGTTTATGAAAATAAAGAGAAAGATCACAAGGACTTTCCAATGTTTTCCAGGGGAAATAAAATGAAAGAACAGTAGTGGGGAAAAAAATAACGTCTTTCTTTTTTTTTTTTTTTTTATAGTTTTTTTTCTTTTTTTTTTTTTTATTAATTTATTCTTGTTACATCTCAATGTTTATCCTATCCCTTGTATCCTCCCATTCCTCCCCCCCCCCATTTTCCCTATGACTGTTCCTGAGGGGGATCACCTCCCCCTATATATTCTCATAGGGTATCAAGTCTCTTCTTGGCTACCTGCTGTCCTTCCTCTGAGTGCCACCAGGTCACCCCCTCCAGGGGACATGGTCAAATGTGAGGCACCATAGTACGTGAGAAAGTCATATCACACTCTCCACTCAACTGTGGAGAATATTCTGACCATTGGCTAGATCTGGGAAGGGGTTTAAAGTTTACCTCCTGTATTGTCCTTGCCTGGTGCCTTAGTTTGAGCGGGACCCCTGGGCCCAAATCTGCCTATCATAATGTTCTACTTGTAGTCTTTCTTGTTTAATGTAATGGCTGTAGATTTGGGACCTAAGGGTGGGAGGTGCAGGGAAATACTTATTATTATAAAGGAAATATTTGTAACCCCAATGAGAAATGCTTTTGGAGTAGAAGATCATTTCTTGACTTAATTACAAAAGCAACCATAGCTGTAAAATTGATGCTAAATAAATGCCCTGTGTAAGATACTTCGCTGTCAGTGCTTACTAGATTTTTTTCCATCTTATTTTTCAAGATATTTTGTGTATACCTGATTTGTTCTGGTCCTTCCTTCAGAATGTAACATAAGAGTTTAGGGATTACAATGCTTCTGTGTATTTAAAAATGTCACATCGGAAAGGATGGAGGATCTGCAGATAATAAGAGCAGAAGTTTTCTTCTGTGGACCTCACACTAACTTCTAGAGACTGTGTCTAATTAAATTTCAACTAAAGTATTGGAGCAATGGCTGGGGAGATGGCTCAAAGGTTAAGAGGGCTTGTTACTCTGCAGAGGATCTGGGTTCAGTTCCCAGTCTCAGGACATGTGACACCCTCTTTTGGCTTCTGTGTGTACCTCGCCCCAGTTGCCCAGCGTCTATATCAGAGCAGAAACCATACACAAATAATGGAAACCGGTAGCTGGTGCACCCTGAAGCCCTTCAGAAACTGGTAAGTCTTGTGCTTTGTAAAGCTCTTCACTGGTGCTGTTTCCATTCACTGACTACTGCAGAAGATTTTTTTTTCTGACTGAGCTCAACTAATTACCAAACAGTTGAGAAGTAGAAAAATAGGTGCAGAGTTATTTTTATTCCTTTAAGAATGTTCCTGAACTTGCTAGAATGGTCTTGGGGCGTTTCCTTTAATCCCAGACAGCTTTCCTCACATGAAGGAGAAGTTGTGTAGATATAAAACAAATCAATATGTACACACACTTTGCTCTGCTGTCTTTTTAGCCCCTGGTATTGCAGTTTATAATGTGGCCTCTTCTTAAAGGAAGCTGCAAGAATATTATTATTCCTTAGTTTTAATATAACTGTCTTATTGATTTTATTTGACATCCAACATCACAGTCATTTACTGTAAATTCTACATTCACAGATGTGGTTTTAAAGGGCCTGTTTCAGTACCTTCCTCCTCTGAGAGATGTGCCATCACAGTCTGTTTCTGTGACCAGTGTTTGAGTACCACAGCCCACTCCCAGGACCATGATGTTTGGACATGACTCTCTCTTAGGCCATAGCAGATTGGAGTAGGGCCAAACTTCAAACTAAACCAGGTCAATCTCATCTTTTTATCATCAGGTTGGAGGCAGGATTCAGAAATTTGAGTTTCTCCAGTTGCTTTAAGTGAGCTCACACAAGTTCTGGAACAGAGGTGGCTGCAGTAGGCTGGTCATTTTAAGTGACAGTTTTTAGAGAAAGAGAAAAATAATAAGACTGTGTAGGTATACAGGGAGCAAGGAAGTGTATCAGAGGCCAACAGAGTTGATTTGGTTACCTGTAGGTTGGCTTTCTCAAAGGGTCCCAGTCTTTGGTGACATCAGTGACACCAATGGCAGGTCTTAGGTCTTACAATGTACCCCATATAATCATCATATTTTGTTTGCTTATTTTGTCTTCCCTTTAGACTAAAGGGTTTCTTTTATTTGAAACTTGAAGCAAGATTTTCTGAGCTATTTATCTAGTCAGAAAGCAAATGTTGACAGCTCAATAAATTCTTTGGCTTGCATGGCCAGCAGCTGATTCCCTAAAATGTGTACTATGGCCACCCACTCAGTAACCTTCAAGAACATTCTGATCATATACTCAGACTTCCCACTGCTGTTTGTATCTGTGACTTGGCTCCTCTGTAAAGCGCACTCACCTAAAGTATATAATTACAAGAAAAAAGAATTTCTACAGAATCTGTCATTAGTCATATTAACATTCAGCACTGCAGCCCAAGCTCTCTCAGTTCGTGTGTTCTGTTGTCACCTCAGCACTCTATTACTTAATACCTCCAAAGACTCAGTTCCTGTGTAAACCATATGCAGTTCCTTTTTGTATATTTATTTTATTTTATGTATATTATTAGCATTTTGTCTGGATGTATATCTATACACCAAGTGTGTGTGTGGTGCCTAAAGAGGTCAGAAAAGGGAATCAAATTTCCTGGAACTCAAGTTAGAAATAGTTGTGAACCACCATGAGGGTACTGGCAGCCAAACTCAGATCCTCCACAAGGACAGTGAGTGCTCTTAATGGCTGAGCCATCTCTCTAGCCCCTGGAAATCATGTGAGATTGACAGATTAACACTAAGTCTAGAATAATCAAACTTGGGAGGAAAATTTCTAGCCATAGAACAAACAACTCTGGATTATCTAGCTAAAAATACCTCTGCTCCTTTTTAAATACGAATCTTGTTTTATTAGTTGGCCCATGGTGATATAACTGAGAACTACAGTTCACAGTCCCATGATGAACTAGACACAGTTTTAAGAAGTTCATATCTGTGATCTCTATGTGCAAAGTCAATACAAGATTAATTCTTCACAAAAAATTGTGACATATGAACTATAGTTTTTCTCATTTAAAATATTGAATTATTTTATTTTTCTAGTTACCTATTACATTATTATAATCAGTGGAATACTCATCACCAATGGGAGTAAGAGATAAGAAACAAATAAATGAGAATAAGAAAGGTAACAGGAAATTAAGCTACTAAAGTGGTCATGGAAGGGTCCCCAGCAGAGGTGATACTTCAGCCATGTGTGGAAGGCTGAGAAAAGAGACACAAGGGGTCACTTCAGACAAGGAAGTAGGAGTTTTAGGATTTGAGTTAGTAGTGCGGGGAATTTATGTTCACCTGATTGGGAACACACAGTTGAGCAAGAGCTTGGTGTTTAAGAACACCTCAAGTGAGGCTAAGGTGCATCACTTTTCTAACAAAATCTGTCTTGAACTGAAATTGACATTCACTTACATATGCCATTTGGTTAGTAAGATTTTGAACTCTATCAGTTTAAAACCTTTGGGCATTCCTGCGAGTCATATCATTGATAGATAATTGATGTAGGAGAATGCAGGGCACTTCGGGCAGTGCCACTCATAGGTGGGTGGTCCTGGATTGTATAAGAAAGCAAGCAGAGCAAGCAAGCAAGCAAGCATCCCTCCATGGTCTCGGCTTCAATTCTTAATCCCAGGTTTCAGCCTTGACCTCCTGATTTAACTCCTTTGATGATGGACTGTAACCTGTAGGCCAGATAAACTACTTTCTCCACAAACTGCTCTTGGTAAAAGTGTTTCACCACAGCAACAGAGAAGCAAACTAATATACCATTTAAATGTGTGTGATGGCTGTCATAACTAGAATACAAAGGGGGAAACAAGAGGACAGAAATATATTGTCAATTAGTAAGAATTTCAATATGCAAACTCTTGGTCAAATGTATTCTGGGAGATATAATGAAGGTTTTACCTGACTGTACATCAATGGTTCACAACCTGTGGGTCATAACTTTCACGGGGATCACCTAACAACATAGGAAAACACAGATATTTACATTACAATAATCACAGTAGGAAAAATTATAGTTATGAGTAGAAATGAAAATAATTTTATTGTTGGGGTCACCACAACATGAGAAACAGAATGAAAGAGTCACCACTTTGGGAAGGTTGAGAACCACGTTCATACAGCTCAACATCAGACCATAATGAATGGTGCAGAGGCTGTTCTCACATGGTGAATGACTTTTAAAGACTTCTGAGCAAAATAAAATGCCACTTTATAGATTGACCCAGAAGCTGTACATACTGGATATGGTGGCACACACCTGCAACCTCAGACTTCCAAAAAGCGGAGGCAGGAGAATCATGAATCTCTGCTACTGGAGCAAAATTAAAAAAAAAAAAAATCCCCCAAACACCAAATGGCAAAAAAAAAAAAAAATCATACAAACTAATTTGGCTTTGTATATAGAATAGAATTAGTCATAAGTACTAGTGAACCTCAATGGAATCTCTGGTGTGGTATTCTAAAATCAGGTAGTAGAAGTGTTCTTTACTGTGCTGGCTCCATATTAAATGCCAGCAGTAGCTTTTAACAACTGTGACGAAAAATTTATTTCCTAAGGAATGTCCTCCATACCTGAAAACAGCTGGAGTTGAACACAGTAACAAACTGGAAGAGGTGTTGAAGGAGAAGACTGAGGAATGAGCAAGGCCATCCTGGGATGCTGTAGCCCAGGGATATTCAAAGAACCATAGGTTCTTTCCCCCAAGATCTCTTTAATCTTTATAACTTCTTGGCTTTGTTTATATGGCTAATAGAAACAGACTTATTTTTCTAAACAGTCTCTAGGACCATATGGGTCTTGAAATTGTAAAAAACACTATTGCATTTGCTTGCTTTAGTTTAGGGTATTGAAAATGTGAAGGTTATTAAAGTTCAGCAAGAGCTTAAGGACTTCATGGAAAGACGAGGAGGAAAATTAATCATAGGAAAATGCCAAATAACAGGACATTTTGGCTGGATTAAACTGGTCGACACAAATTCCTTGGAAAAGGCATGTCTTGATGCCATTCAGAAAGTTGAATAGTTAAATTCTGAACAACTGAACAGAGATGATATAAAACATTAGGCTAGAAGTAAAATTCTCTATTGTTATATAGCTTGTCAATACAGGACAATTGTTGGAGTCTTGCACTTGGGTTTGCCTATCAGCTACTCAAAATTATTGGTTGGCTTAAGTTCAATATGTAAATGAAAAACCATGGTTTGTTACTGGGTGTTTCTGAAGGGACAGATGCATAAGCACAAGTTTTCTGAACTGGCTCTGTGGCTTTTAGAGCTGACTCTATAATCTCATTACATTTAGCCGTGCTAACAGTTAGTTGCTTTCTTTCTTTCTTTTTTTTTTTTTAAAGATATATTTGTTTATTACTATGTATACAATGTTTTGCCTGCATGTACACCTGCAGGCCAGAAAAGGGCATCATATCACATTTTACATGGATTGGCTGGTGTGATGGTGAATATTGACAGTTTGCAGAATCTAGAATAAACAGGGAGACAGTCTCTGAAGATGCCTGCAGAGATCATGTTGATTATGTTAAATTATATGAAAAGATCCATCTTAATTGTGAGTGGGACCATTCTTTGGGCAAGGGATTATGAGCTACATAAAAGAGAAAGTGAGCTAGGAGATATTTATACCCCTCTGTTCCTGGTTGTCGATGAGAAGCTCCAGGCTCCTGCTGTCTTGACTTCATCACATTGTGGCTTCTGCCTTGGACTGTGGGCATAAGTGAACCCTTTTTTTCTTGATGCTTCTGTCAGAGTATTCCATTGAGGTAACAGGAGAGAAAACTGAGGCAGCTGGTTTGCTTCGGTGGTCCCTGGGCAAAGCAGGAAACAGGAAAGATACGTTTAGGGATCCAAATTCAACAAAGATTAGGGTTGCAGAGCATGAGCAGTGGCTGATGGATTGTCACAACCCAATAGCCCCACAGCCTAAGATGTACTTGTATCAGGTGTGGACAGAGTGGTGGAGAATTTGAGGGAATTGCTCCAAGGATTAGAATAATAAAGGCATAGGACCATATTGGAAAGTTTGAGGGCAGGAGCAAGCTTTGTTCTCCTTTGAAAATCTCACTACTGCACACCTGGCTACCTTTTTGCTGGTATATGCTTAATAAAAGTTGGTCAAATTGGGCCACATTCTTGATGACAGGGCATTTCTTTCCCTGCTAAGGCTATAACACCAATAGAACTGTCTAATAGCTGATGAGCGATTGGTTTGGTACAGCATACTGGTGAACTAATAAGGTAAGTTTATTTATATCCTTTTGCTTACTCCAGAATAAACACTTCTTAGGTGGAAGGCTTATTTATTTATTTATTTATTTATTTATTTATTTATTTATTTATTTATTTAATTTTATAGCCGGCTTAGGACTGAGGACACAGATACTCTACTTTGCTGTTAACTTTTGGGATCTATCTGGTATCACTTCTGAGTTTTTTTTTTCTTCCCTTCAGTTAAGTGAGATAATATTGACCAAATCATCTAGATATTATGAAAAATATTTTAATATAAGTATTCCCACCCCCAAAGCACCTGTTTTGTGACAAGTGAGCGTTGCAGTAATGAGGAGGCAGTCTCCATCTCAGGAGGAGGGAGAGAACTGAGAACAACATCAGGAAGAAGAGAGACCTGCAACCTTCTCGGAACAACAATGATAATAACCACAAAAGAGTAAAAACCCAACAGCACATTTCTGTCACACCATGCCTATGGTAGCACTTCTACATGCACACTAGAAGAAGCCGAGGCTCAATGGTTTGTCTTGGGCATTGCACCAAGTGCCAGCTTACTTCTAGTTGGACAGATGACAGACAGCTACAAGGATAACAGTGTAGGGTGGGCAAGTGAGAAGAGGCGAGGATGATGGTGAGGAATGCTGTGTCATGATGCTTCTCTCTCTGCCTCTCCATACTTCTTGAGGGTGATGCACAGCGTCTTGTCTTTGAGTTGGCTGACCCTGTACAGTGTCTGCTGAAGGAAGTGTCTTTCGGTATACCAACACTGTACTCTATGTTGAAAGAGTCTATAAACTGCGCTTAAACTTCTGCTTTATGCCATTCTTTTTTTTAGATGGAATCAACTAGGTGAAAAGGAAATCACAAAGGAAGGCCTTCTTGAAAGTTGTGAATGTGTGTCACATCTCATTTGATATCCTGTATCAAGTAACACAGTGACAAAGGGTGACGATGCTCCCATCTATATAAAAACTCCCAGTTTGATTATATGTTAGTAATCAGGATGGACAAAGGACAACAGCCTTGATCAGGATAATGTATTTCCTTTGTCCCAACCATTACATCAAGCCCAGCCTTGTCCTAGAACCTCCTGAATGTTTTGGAATATGGCTAATTACATTCCTGAAGATGAAACGCTGTCAGTTACTTACTCAAGGAAGCTTCCATGGGTCTAATCAAATATGCACGAAAGGAAAGAAACACTTTTATCTCGATTCACACACTGGCCTCTTTTTATCAAGTTACAGCAGAGGGTCTCCTGATTGCTGATGAGAAGTGAATTAAGGATTTAAATTTCTTCCTTCAGCGCTACCAGTAAGATCCTTTGACAGTATTTCAGCCACGCCTTACGGCACATGCTCCAAGTGGCAGAATCTACCCTTTAGAGGCCAAATTGAACTTTACATGTTAAACAGTGTATTTGTTTTTTGATTCTTGAGCTTTGCCTGGGGCAACCTCTATAATTAATCATCCCACAGGTTTAAAAGACTTCTGCCCAATCCTCTTGGGTTTGTTAAAGAAAAGAAAGTTTCCGTATGAAAAAGTCCTTATCTAGTGTCACTTCATATAGATTTTACCCTTTAAATCCACTTTCTTTTAAAATCCAGTGAGTGTCTCAAACTAGAAAGATGAAAAGCCTGCATATATCTGCCATCCATCAACACTGGCAGGTGGAGAAGGCAACACAGGAAAGGAAAGGAAGAGCTATTTAATATTTTTCCATTCTCCATTCTGATCACACACACTTCCACTGAATGAGGCCGCACAGCACGGAGTCTGATATCACAGCAGTGTTTTCAGGAAGCAATAATTGAATATTCCTCATTAAAATGGTCCATAAAAGAATCATATTAAAGCCAATACAAACAATAAACCTTGCAAAAGCTACTTTTAGCTTAAAAGGGTGGTGACGATTTGCTTCCATAATGCTCTTCCTGCTCATAGGATGATTTTCAAAATCCTGTGGGCTTAATTTACCTAAGCCAGCTGTGTTCTCAACTTGCAGGTAGGGACCCCTTTTGGGAGTTGAATGACCCTTTTACAGGCTTGCCTAAGACCATCATAAAACACTGATAGTTGCATTACAGTTAATAATGGTAGCAAAGTTACAGTTATGAAGTAGCAACAACAATACTGTTATGGTTGGGGCCACCACAACGTGAGATCTGTATTAAATGGTCATGGCATTAGGAAGGCTGAGGACCACTGGAAGGCAAGCAGGCAGCTTACTACTCAAGTCTGTCACCTCTAGGCACTTACCCCTAATCCTGAGAGAATATCCAACAGACAAGCTAATTATCTTGGATCACTTAATTAATAGGTAATTCTTACAAAGAGGCTAAATACTCAAACCCACCAAGTCTTCTCTTCCTAGGCAGATCCAGCCCAATTCATATACTCATTTCACCAAATGAGAATTTGATCAAACTGTTGCTACAAATAATTCTAATTAAGTGAAATCTAATTCAATGAAAAAGACACCTTTTGTTTTGTCTTTAATCACAAAGGCAGTTTTAGGAGGCTCTCAGGCCAAAGGGTTAGGGCTCCCTTTAGACTGGAAGTCTGAGGTTTTGGCTCAGCCTCCTTGCCTCCCTCCCTCCCCAGACATTCTGCTATTTTGTTCTGGTCTTTGTTGACAAAGTCCTCTTTTTGCTCTTAGTTGCTGAATGATTTTTCATCTGATTTTACCTTGCTGCATTTCTTCTTCCTCCAAACACTGAGATCTGTTTATGGTCTGGCCACTTAGACGGGCAGAGTTTCATCTTTTCTGTGGGTGACCCATTGAGCTGACTTAGGTTTTATGGGCTCTGGCTTGGTAGTTTCTCAACTTTTCCCACCTGAAAAATGCAAGGAGGCCTGTTTTAGCTAAGTGTATTTATCTTTTTTTTTATACTCTTGTGTCAGGTGGTAAATATTCCTATGTGTATACTCATCATCTAATAAAGAACCTGCATTTCTAGAACATTTCCTCCAGGGGTGCTGAGCGTGTGTGCACAAGTATGCACTCCCCCAGTCATCCTGACTATAAATCAGTAGTACTCAAATTTCACTAGAAAAAAAATCAATATAATTTTTCCAGAGGACTGTTGGACCTATCTTCATTTTATGCACTGGGAGGTGTGGGAGGACCATGGAGTTCTTAGTTCTAAGTTCTTAGACCAAGGACACAGCTTGGGATCTGTTGACCCAGAGATAAGACAGGAGAGCTATTAGTGCATTGGATCGAGAGTCTGTTACTACTACTACTACTACTATATTTTATTATTTAAAACAGTTATAACTTTATTCTCTTATCATATTCTTTCCCTCCCCTAAGTCTTTCCAGATCCTCTCTAACTTCCTACTCACCCAACTTTAAGTTCTTTCAAAAAACCAAACAGAAACCACTCCAACTACAAAACCAATAAAATAAAATAAAACAACCCAAAAAGAAAGAGGAAAACAAAACAAAACACCAAATTGTAACCAAATAAAAGCACGTGCGCACACACGCACACACACACACACACACACACACACACACACACACGGTGGAATCCATTCTGTATTGGTCAACTCTTGAATGTGAAGCCTGACTGATAAACCCAGTGTCCCTCTATTAGAGAAAACTGATTTTCATTGAGTCAGTCATAATCCCTGCCTTCTTACCTTTGCAACTGTGGCCTCTCATGTGCTAAAGCGCTCTTAACTTTAGATCTGCACTGTTAGGACAGTCTAGCAAGCATCCCTCACAGCTCCGTAAGATTAGGAAGAGAGAAGAGGTTTATTTAAGGATCTAAAGGACCCTGATCGTGTGGGCAGTTTTGTTGTTACTGCTTTTTATTTCTTCTCTAGAACTCAAATTTTAGTGCTTCTAATTTAATCATAAAGAGTCTGTTAAGCATCCATTTAAGGAAAATATGTGCCTGATTAGAAAATAAAATACTTGGGAATAATTTTGACAAAATAGCAGTTCTAAAGTTTGTCCAGACATGTATAACAGAAACCAAAAGAATTTTGAAAGCAAGCACCTTTAGAAAAAAGATTATACGTCTTTAAAATATTTACTCACAAGATATAAAAATATAACGTGACAATAGTCAAAACAACATGCCATTCAGTTAGAAAAAGGCAAATGGCCTAAAAGAATAGACTGGATATGTATGTATGTATGTATGTATGTATGTATGTATGTATGTATGTATAATGAATTTACCTATCCATTTGAAGAGGAGTACATATAAATGGGTACACAAAGAATTTCAAGTTTGGGAAAAATATAGACTATTAAACTCTGTTGGGAACATTAGCTATTGATTTAAAATAACTTCAATTCATGCTTTATATCCCACAAAAATAATTTCCAGGTGAGTTTTTAAAATATTAAATACATTAAAAGAAAAAGCCAGCTATATTTATTTGATTTTAGCAAATAAAAAGAAATAGCTGTAGAAGTGCTGGATGAATGTATCAGAAATTTACATTAATAACACATATAAAAATCTATTCATTTTAAATAACAGTAAAAATCAAAATAGTTTGGCTAAAAATGTTTTAAAATTCAAATAAAATATTTGAATTCAATTATAAGGAAATAGTAGATAATAAAATAGCTTTTCAAAGCGCTAAGAGAACAAAATACACAGAAGACAAGTTTAAAAAATTAAGATAAGCCTTATAGTATCCAGTGGAGAAGGAGAAAGAAGGAGAACTAGAAACAACAGAGGTAGATAAGACATGGCATCACTAAGGCTGCAGAAGCCCAGTCAAAGTCAAAAATAAAAATTTATTAACTTTGGTGAAGTCCACTTCCAAAAATTTCTGTATTAGAAATACAGGAGCAATAACATTCATAAGGCTGTTTATTGAAGCATGTTTTATATATTTTTATACTTTTCTAAAAAAGTTTCATCTAATATATTTTGAACATATTTTTCTTCCGCTCCAATTCTTCTCAGATACTTTTCTTTTTTAAAATATATTTTATTAATTTATTCATATTACATCTCAATTGTTATCCCTTGTACCCTCCCATTTCTCCCTCCCTCCCATTTCCCCCTTACTCCCCTCCCCTATGACTGTGACTGAGGGGGACTTCCTCCCCCTGTATATGTTCACAGGGTATCAAGTCTCTTCTTGGTAGCCTGCTATCCTTCCTCTGAGTGCCACCAGGCCTCCTTGTCCAGGGGACATGGTCAAATATGGGACACCAGAGTACATGTGAAAGTCAGACCCCACTCTCCACTCAACTGTGGAGAATGTCCTGTCCATTGGCTAGATCTGGGTAGGGGTTCGAAGTTTACTGCACGTATTGTCCTTGGCTGGTGCCATAGTTTGAGTCAGATACTTTTCAGCATGCCCAATTTTGTGTTCTTTTGTCTTTCTCTTTAAATAAACAAAGGCAAACAAACAAAAGGAAACAAACAACAACCCCACCCCCACAAAGATATCCCACAAAACACAAAAATGGAAATTTAAACAAACAAGGAAAATGCCTATCCCCAAGGAAAATGAGGGAAAAAGTCTACAAAAATACTATTGAGTTTGCTTTGTGTTGGCCAACTATTCCTTGGCATGATGCCTGCACCGAAGTGTGGTTGATACACCCAGTAGACACCATTGGAGAACATTGATTTCTTTGCCAGTGGGTATCAGTTGCAGATAGCTTCTCGGTTAGGGATGGAAACCCGTGTCCAATTTCCTCTCTTGTTGCTGGGACCCATCTGGGTTAAGCCTGTGCAGGTCTGGTGCATGGTGTCTCTGTGAGTTTATATGTGCATTAGTCTTGCTCTGTTTGTAAGATGCTATTTCCTTGGAGTAATCCATCACCTCTGGATTTTACAGTCTTTTTTCCTTCTCTTCTGCTTAGGTCCCTGAGCCTTGAGGGGAGAATGTTGATGGAAAAAATTCCAATTAGGCCTGAGTATTCCAAAGTGTCTCACTCTCTACACGTTGTCTAGTCGTGGGTCTCTGTGTAATTACCATCTACAGAAAGAAGCTTCTCTGATGAAGGCTGGATGATGCACTGGTTTATGGGCATAGTAATCTGTCTTTAGGAATCATTGTATGTTTCTTTCTTACAGTGGTTCTCAATCTTCCTAATTCTGTGGCCCTTTAACTCATGTTATGGTGAAACTCTTCCCACCCCCCAGCCATAAAACTGTTTTTGTTGCTACTTCATAGCTGTAATTCTGTTACTGTTATGAAATGTAATGTAAACATCTGATATGCAGAATATTTGATATGTGACCACTGTGAAAGTGTCATTCAACCTCCAAAGGGTTCATGACCCACAAGTTGAAAACTGCTGCTTTAATATGATAAAAATAGCAAATTTTCCCCTTGAGACTGTCTTTTATCTGGTCTCAGGTTCTTGGCAGCTTCAGTAGTGTCAGGCATGGGTTCCTCTCATGGAGTGGGACTTAAATCCAATTAGAAAGTGGTTGGTTTCTCTTCAAACATTTGTGTCACTATTGCACCAGTAAATCTTTCAGGAAGGTCATCGCTACAGGTTTCAGGAATTGTAGCAGAAAGACACTGATGATTACTTTTCATTTCTAATAGTGTGAAGAGTGTCTTCAATATCATGAATGTTAGTCAGTAGGGATGAAGCTTCTAATTAAGGACCAACTCAACTTCTCTGTGTTTGATGACACATGTAAGTGTTGTCTTTAGCAGTAGAGCTTTACTGGCAGGTTATGGAGAGTAACCAATAGCTTCTGGGCTTTGGGGGTTTTCATGAGGCCCCATTGACCAAACAATTAAGAAGACGCTACCATTTTCTTGTGCTATAGGATTTACTTGGTGGCATAAAACAGTTGGAGCATTGTCTTCCCTCTTATTTGGAGAGTCCATTTAGATTCCTTTCATGTATCTATATATTTGAGGAAGCTTATACATTAGGAGGTTTCCCCATGGTTTTTCAAATGGCATTTACTGTTAGTTATCCTTATTCTGTCTTTTATTCTCTTCTCTTTTATCATCTTTCCTATTTAATATTTCTATTCTGATTTCTCCATTGTCTAGCTGTAAAAACTTATTGCCTCATTCATAAGCGATCCTCTCCTCCACCTAGTTTCTCACTAAATACCTCTAGCATGAGAATTAAAAAAAAAAAAACTCTGGTGTCTTCTTCAATTTCTTTCTTCAATATCTTAAAGTTTTTGTCACATAAGTTTTTCACTTGCTTTGTTAGAGTTATCATAAAATGGGTGGTAGAGAGTGCTTCTATGGGCAGACAAATGGAGAAAGAAATGAAGATAGGCTAGGAGGGAAGGCTGAAAGGGGCTCTGGGAAAGAGCTAGGGATTAAGTCTCTACAGAGGAAATTGAGGCTTTTTGGGGGAGGGGGAACTCATATAAGCAAGCTGTTAGAGGACTAAGAGGAAGTCCAGATAAATTCCAATGAGTGATAGGAAGGACAGTGAAAACTATGTACCTGAGTCCCAGTCCTGTGTAGCCGCCATGGATCTCTGGAGAAAAGTGCTTCTGCAGATTGGTGGTTGACACAGAGTAATGGAGATGACTGAGAGGATAGGGGGAAAGAGCTAAGCTGGGTCTGCACCACGAGTGGATTGCTCATGGCTGAGGCAGTTCTCTTATGCTAGTTCAAAACAATCAATGTGTGCATTTGTCAGGACTGGTTAACTACGTTGTGGCACTTAAATGTCCCAAAAGGAGTTCCCAGAAAGAAGCTCTGCCTATAGGGGCTGATGGACCAATTAGAACCTGAGTGATGTGGAGACGGTGGGATATTGTCATCCCAGAGCCAAGTTGTTTTGGGACATTTTTTAGCCCCCTTACTAATATTTTATCACCCCCTCTATGTATGTCTTAACATTTACACAAACTCTTTGGAATGTTTGAAGAGACCCTTAGTTTCTAGCAACTGAAGAGCTAAGAATGCTGTCAGATAGTATCTAAGACTTACAGCAGGCTTTCCCCCACTTTGCTATGAATCATTTACTTCATATACCCACCAAAGTATTTTAAAAGTGTTATTTTATGACCTTCTTTATTCTATTTCTATTAAAAGTTTATGAGGTTTCTACCTCATTGGTATTTTGGGAAACCTGGAATCTGCAAGTCTACACTATGATCACTTACATTTGCCTCCAAAACTATGTATAGTATTTAGAAATCTGCTTTTAGGGGGTGTGATACACAATGCATAAAACTATTGAGATATTTAAAAACTACTGGTCAACCAAGAATACAAACTTCTTGATTTTTGGTCTAGGAAATGACTATTTCCATAAACAATACCTCCCGCCCCCAAATAATGACACATACACCTGAAGGACTAGAATTCACTGATCAGAGAGAGTTAAAATAACCCAGTTAGTGGTCCTTAAATTTGACTGTATATCAAACCCAGGTAGAGGATTTGCTTAAGCACAGATTAGCTTTATCCAACATGGTTTCTTTCTTTCTTTCTTTCTTTCTTTCTTTCTTTCTTTCTTTCTTTCTTTTTTTGAGACAGGGTTTCTTTCTGTAGCGTTGGATGTCCTGGACTTGCTTTTTGTATACCAGGCTGGCCTCAAACTCACAGAGATCCGCCTACCTCTGCCTCCGAGTGCTGGGAGTAAAGGCGTGCACCACCACACCTGGCTTCCAATTATGTTTTAAATTAAATATAAATTAAAATTTATACAACATATTTTTATTATTGTCATATTATTATTATGTCATATTATTTTCCTGTCTTCAACTTCTCCCAGACCCTCCTCACCTTTCTACCCATCAAACTTCATCTCTCTCTCAAAAAAAAAAATAAAAACCCAAAAAACAAAAAACAAATTAAAACAAGCAAGCAATCAAGCAAACAAACAAAACACTGGTAAGACCAAAAGTACCAAGCCAAAAACAAAGACAAACAGAAGAAAAAACCATTGAGTCTGTTTTGTGTTGACTGTGTTCTCTTGGGCCTGGGGCCTGCTCTGAAGTGTAGTTAATATATCCAGTGTCACTCATTGAGGAATTTGGATTTCCCTCCTCCAGCAGGTATCAGTTGGTAATAGCTTCTTGGTAAGGTGTGGGGCCTTGTGTCCACTTCTTTTCTATTCTGGAATTTTCTTTCAATGTTGCATGATGTCACAGTCTTTGTGAGTTCATATGTATATCAGTTCTGTAGTGTCAAGAGGATGCTATTTCCTTGGAGTCTTATTTCTTTCATCCTCCTCTTCTGCATCCTTTCCTGAGCTCTTGAGGAGAGAGGTATGACAAAGGCATCCCGTTTAGGGCTGAGTGCAACATTAACCAACATCATGAATCAAATAGATCTAACAGATATCTACAGAACATTTCACCCAAACACAAAGGTTTATACCTTCTTCTCAGCACCCCACAGAACCTTCTCCAAAACTGATGTCATAGTAGGTCACAAAGTAAGCCTCAACAGATATAAGAAGATTGAAATAATACCTCGTATCCTATCAGATCACCATGGTCTAATGCTGGGCTTCAACAACAACAGAAATAACAAAAAGCCTACACACACATGGAAATTAAACAGCTCTCTACTTAGTGATACCTGGGTCAGGCAAGAAATAAAGAAATTAAGGACTTCCTGAAATTCAATGAAAATGAAGAAATAACATACTCGAATTTGTAGGGCTGAATGCTCCAAAGTTTCTCACTTTCTGCACACTGTCCAGTTGTGGGTCACTGTAGTAATCACCATCTCTTGTAAGAAACAGCTTCTCTGATGAGAGCTAGATGGTGCATTGATCTATAGATGTATCAGTCTGTCTTTATTTTTTTTAATATATTTTATTAATTTATTCATATTACATCTCAATTGTTATCCCATTCCTTGTATCCTCCCACTCCTCCCTCCCTCCCATTTTCCCCTTACTCCCCTCCCATATGATTGTGACTGAGGGAGACCTTCTCCCCCTGAATATGCTCATAGGGTATCAAGTCTCTTCTTGGTAGCCTGCTATCCTTCCTCTGAATGCCAGAAGGCCTCCCTATCCAAGGGACGTGGTCAAATATGGAGCAACAGAGTTAGCAGCCTTATTCATAATAGCCAGAACGTGGAAACAGTCTAAGTCTCCCTCAGTAGAAGAATGAATAAAGAAACTGGTACATTTATACTATGGAATACTACTCAGCTATTAAAAACAAGGAATTCCTGATATTTGTGGACAAATGGATTGAACTAGAAATGATCATAATGAGTGAGTAACCCAGAAGCAGAAAGAGTCAAATGGTACATCCTCACCTATATCTGGATTCTCTGTCTTTATAAGTCAGTTTATTGCAATATTTCTTTAGAGTAATAACAGTAAAAATTTCCCCATAGACCATGACCTATCTCCCCTTAGGTTCTTAGCCACTTTAGCAGTGTCAGCTGTTGGTTGTCTGTCTTTCTGTCTCTCTGTCTGTGTGTCTGTGTGTCTGTCTGTCTCTGTCTCTGTGTCTCTGTCTCTGTCTCTGTCTCTCTCTGTTTTCTGAGAGCCACTGACCTTATAGATCAGAAATATTAATTGAAAGCTTTTACAAATTCAATAGTGATGTTGGATTAAAAGCTCGTGGCAATTTAGAAAACACAGAATAGAGACTCTATTGTCATGTCTCATGTTAAATTTCAAGTGTATGACCTGTTTTAGTGAATGATTGTAAGGATTTAAAAACTTCTTTTTTTCCTATATTACATCCCAACCACAGCTTTCCCTTCCTCCCATCCCCACAGTCCTCCCTCCCTTCCTCTTTCTCATATTCATTTCCCACTGCACTTCTCCTTAGAAAAGATCAGGCCTTCCAGGGACATCAGCCAAACACAGCACAACAAACTTCACATCATGCCAAGGTTGGTCAAGGCAACCCAGTAGGAGGAAAAGGGTCTCATAATTAGGCAAGAGTCAAGGACAGCCCCCATTCCCACTGTTATAATTCCTGCAAGAACATCTAGCTACTCAGCCATAGCACATATGCAGAGGACCTAGGTCAGACCCCTACAGTCTCCCAGATCTCTGCAAGTTCCCATGAGCTCTGGTCAGTTGATCCTGTGGGCCTTGTTCTTATGGTGTCCCTGACCCCTCTGGTTCCTCCAATCCTTTCTCTTCCTCCTCTATAGGACTCCCCAGCTCTGCCTAATGTTTGCCTGAAGTTCTCTATATCTGTTCCCATGGTTGCTGGATGACGTCTCTCTCTTGTCCCTTTGATGGTGATTCTGCTAGACTAAGAAAGACAAACATGGTATGTATTCATTTATAAGTGGATATTAGCTGTAAAGTAAAATACAGTCCTGCTACAATTCACAGAGCCAGAGAGGCTAAATAAAAAGAGGGGCTTAAAGTGAGATACAAAGATCTCTCTGGGAAGATGGAAAATTGATTTCATGAGTGGACTGGGAGGGGTGGGCTGGAAACAGGAGGGAGAAGACAGAATAGAGGAAGAAAATACAGGAGAAACAACCAGAATAATGTTAGCAAAAACTCCTAGTAGGGAAGGACATGTAGCCCGAATTAGCCATCTTTTGTAAAAGATTATAACAGATTCTCTTTGCTAAGTTTTCACTGAAAACGACAAATGCCATGAGACCTTAGAAGCCAGATTGTGTTAGTTTGTAGTAGCAATTCCACAAAAAGGAGCCAAGATAAGATGATGAGAATTATCAATGATTTCAGGTCTTATATTAGACTAGTTTGGAATGTCTTGTGCTACAAGGCAAGGAAATGCCAGAAAGAATGAGCACATGGGAAAATTTCACAGAACAACCATTTGACTGGCCAGCGGAAATAATATAGATATCAAAAGTTACACTAGTGGGTTACATATAGTACCTTGCATACCAGAAAGTGACAAGGACATTTCGACTAATACAGATTTCAGAAAGTGCCCCATGGTGACTCATTAGAATCTTCAGATCACTAGTGTCATGAAATACAATGCAAAAAGCTGTTGTACTTAGTTAAAGATGACTGAATGTTTCACCCCATGCTTAGGATATGGATTTGTAGACTAGGAAATCTGAGTCTGGATTCTCACGGAGACAATATAGCTCCAGGAAGAGTGAAGAGAAGAGGAGAGGTGGATCTGCCGTAGGGAGAATTGAGCAGGTGGTGAACAGCTGATTAAGAGAAAACAACCGTTGGTTAAACAACCAGCTAGAGGAGCCAGTTGTTGAGGAGAGGTTGAGGAATGGAGGACAAAGAAATACTTGGAGACTCAGGGATATGCGGTACAAGGTCTTAAAACCCAGGAGAACTTTATTTTCTGTCTGTCTCGGTCTTGCTTGCTGTCTGGCTGACTCCTTGAAAATTGTTGCCCATCTTTCTATCTCTCTTCTTGCTTGCTGTTACCCACCCCCTCTCTCTCTTGCTGTAGCCTATCTCTCTGTTAATTGCTTGCTGTCCTTCTTGGGCCAACCCCAGCATTTTATTAAAATGAAGTTCAATTTTTTTCATTACAGATTACATCATGATTTTTTCTCATCTTTTATAATCAATAGGGCATTCAAAAATTAAGAAAGTAAGAGAACAGTCTAATAAAGAAATAAAAAAAGTTCTGTAAAACTTACAATAAAGCATATAGCAAAAATCAATCAATTTCCAAGCAATGGACAGCATAACCTGATTATTATTTCTTAAACAATATTTGGGAAAGTTTAATCATAAATTTCGCTAGGCTAAAGCCATTGTGTTTACAAGATTACCATAGCAACATAGCTTGAGCTAAATGTTCTCTAATAAAGAAAAAACTTGACTTACTCCCAGTCCCAAACCAACGGGTGTGCTATCCAAGCCTAGACTAACTACCCAGGGGTCCTTTATTGTAAAGTATCTATAAAGCATGATGTTCCAAGCCCACCTTCTATTGCTCTCAAAGCAGATTCTAAAGAAACATTTCTACAGCTAACAGTGTATAACCAGGTACTGTTATGTCTAGGTATTAACTTCCTTTTTGCAGTTTCTGCGTGGGTGCTCACACTCAGAGCAAAACAACAACAAAAACAACAAAAAGCAACAAACAAACAAACAAAAAACTCTATCATTGTCTCAAGCCTTTGTCCAGATACCCTCTTTCAACAGTCTCTGTGGGAAAAAGTTTTCCCTGTATGAATTACCTTAGGGATGAGAAATAAAGAGAAAAAAAAAAAAAAAACAGTTTTAGGAGAAAAAGGCAGATTTTTAGGCAAAATTACACCTGTACCATACATAATATTTAAGGGCAGTAGTGATCATCTGGAGATCTTTGAAACTTTGTCAAGAAAAGCTTCAACATCTGTCCTGGATGTCTAGAGATAATACTGGACAGTCAGAGGTCTCTAGAACTTTGTCAAGCAAAACCTCTATGATTTATCCTCATGTCTGTGACAATACTGCGCCAGTGATAAATACCCTGGTTGTGATAATGATGTATCATTGCAAGACAATTTTTTCATTTTTAATAAACATGTAGTATATAATTGGCAATGAGGTGCATTGATATATTTCAGTAACATTCAAAAGGCTTTATCATGAAGCAGACCTGTGCTAGTGTCTCATAGAAAGATAACACAAATTTGGGGAGCTGTCCCTCTGATTTAGGTGAAGAGTATACACAGTTAAGAAAACTCTTGTTTTAGTATCCTACAGTTTGCAATTTTATAAGTAGAGGAATAAAAGACAAATGAGGAAAACCCTGTCAAATAATAAAAACCATCGTTTTATGTGAACGGAATACATATATAATCATGTGAGCATCATGAGGTGTAAATTGCCAAAGGAACGAGCGATGTATGTAGTGATCACCTGTCTTTGTCTGCTGGATGACAGAGATCCACAAATGAATCAATTCGTCTAAGGCTGCATCTTGTATAAATTGAATTCATTTCTGTGTGCTTTATAGAGCAACTGGGCATCACATTCGGCATTTGAATACTTGAAAAATTCCCCCAGGCTGATGGCTTGAGAAAAGCATCAGAAAGAACAAGCCATAAGATTTTGCTTTTCTTTTCATTGTTCTCCCTCATCTCAGTAGGGATTGAAAATGACAGAACAGATGCTTTCTGTTTTTAACCCAGATCTTTGTAAGTTGGTAAAGTGATTAGAAGTCATGGGGTTGTTGAATAATGTCATAGAGATGATGAAACGAACAATAAGGGAGGCATGTTTAACAGATTTTATCCAAGGCTTACATAAGTCTCTGCTTGATATCATTATTACACATTTTAACTTTCCTAATAAATTAATGAATTTCTGATTATGAAAAATACAACATGACAGACATTTCTGGTCTTGAAAATGTCACAAATTCAAGTGTAAATCTGTGTTTGTGGCAAACAGGACAGTAGTGGGGGAAGATATTGAGACAAGTTTCAGGAAGATCATGAGCACATGTGGGTAAACTTTGGTTGTGTCTCAGTTAGTGTGGGACAGAGATTCTCTATACTTTATTTTGACCTTCTGAAGTCCAATAATGCACCAGGCATACAGTCCCACTTTCCAGAGTTAAGGTTATACCTTTTATCAGAGCATGGCAGGTAAATATTGTCCCACCAAGTCACACTTCTTGCACCTAAGGTTGGCCATTCTGAAACCAGCAACACATAGACTGAAGATTGGGCAAGATACTCATCTGTGAGCAGAAAAGACTAGGTGTTGTCTTTTAAAAATCCCAAAGGTTCAATTTTATCATCAAAGACACAGGATCCAGATGATTGGGTGAAAGCCTACTAGCTCAGGGAAGCAAGGAAAGTACCTGGCTGACCTTCCTACTCAGCAGATGTTCCAGGAGGGAAAAAACCCTTTCTGCTTCTCTATGCTGTCTTAAAAACCATTCAAACTAAGTGTCCCTCCTTTCTACTTCCTGTGCATCTCTCTATCTGCCCTTCAGTCTTCCCTTTACTTTCTGTTTTTTCCCCTATGTTAACTCCCTGATTCATCACTTTGCCTCTTGACCTATGGTTGACTTTATTCAATCCTGTTTACAGAAAGCTCTTTAATTAAAGGTTCATGCTAGGGCTGAGCCACATCACAGCTACCTGTCTACAATAAACAGAAAGTTCTTGGATCAAAGCTGTGTGCTAGGGCTGAGCTACACCACAAGTAGAAACAAAATTTTCCAGTACACAGTGTTGGGGTTCACAATGTGATCAAATATCTTTCACCAAGGTGGGATGAAGTCAGAAACAAGTAAGGGGGAGCCTACTTTGCTCATTTCACTAGGGAGCAAAGAATGGTTGTCTCTATTGGTTTGGTACCCAACTTGACCACCAGGATAGTCCAATGATTTCTTCTATAACAGCATGGCAGCTGAAGCTTAACGAAGTTCGGATAAGACTTCTCTTTGGGCTCTTGGAAAATTTCCAAATGAGAGTCACTGACATGCATCTCCAGTATTTGGGACCCAACATGAATATCTGAGCAGAAGAGCTACTCCCCTGCCTTGTCACTCTTCCTCACATTGGTCATCTTTTGATTGTTTCTTTTCCTCTTGAGCAGCTGTATTAAGTTGTAACCATGAATTTTCCCACCTGTGCCCCAGTTCCTGAAATAATGACTCTGATAGTTTATTATTTATGAATAAATGCATAGGCCATAAGCTTTGGCTTGTTCCCTGACTAGATCATAATGTATTTTACCTATTTATTCTATTCTATGTGCCACATGGATGGTTACCTCTCCTCAGTTTCATGCGTCCATTTTTCTCAGAGTCAAATCTCCTGCCTCTCTCTATTCAAGGTCATCTCTTTCCCCCAGAACTCCCACCTCCTATTTCCTGTCTCAGCTAATAGGCCATCTGCTTTATACTGACAGGTTATGCTTCCATATAGTACACAGGTGATTCTCTCTACATTAAATTGCCAGGGGAAACATCAGAGTAAACCCTCGTCTTTCGCTGTTTCTATTTAAGTCTTAACTACCATTTTCTTGCCCTCACTTATGCTAGGTACTGTGCTACCATGCTTAGTGCTTTACATACTTTCTAAATTACTAGAGAATTAACATGTGCAACATCTAGTGATTAGGAAGTTGGTGGTAGCTGGGTATGTTTACTTGCATTAAGCTACAGAAAGTAAAAATCTGTATGCTGATTTCTCTTGAAGTAGTCAACAGATGAAATTAGCTGCTAAAGCACAATATTCCAATGGATTTCAAACGTTCCATAAGCACTCTGCCACAGTGGTCTTGTCGAGAGAACTAAAGAAAACCTATATATTGGTGTTAAAGTCAAAATGATTTTTCTTTTGTTGGTTTGTTTCCTGGCTTAAATAGTTGTCTCCATATAAATGTGTAAAGAAAACTATAGAACTGGAGTTAAAATTTATTTTCTCAGAATATGTGTTAATATAATGCCAACAAAACCCAAAAATGTCCATCTGATTGTAAAGGTATCGCTGGAAACTTTCATCTGTAATCATTAAATAATTATCAAAGTGTAGCTGTGTAAGAAGAACAGAAGCAAGTTATCCATAGAGTTTCCTAATTGTCCTCTAGTATGTACATATGCTTACATTCTTTAGATATTCTTTCCTCTTAAGATGGAAGATTGTATTTATTCCTCAGAGAGGAGAGGTCGATGAAAGTAAGTGGGAACATTTATGTGTGGTTCAACTTGTTTATTTTTATTAATTATTTGCTGTTCTGCAGATGAGTATCAGAGAAAACAGATTACAGGAATTTTAAAAGAGAGGGACAAAGTGAAATCAACAAATTTAGATGACTTGTAGGCAGCACATGGATAATTTAATTTTTGTTGTCTACAGAGGGATGGTATTTCATTCCATGATCTTGCTGTCTTAGAAGGGGACTAATGCAGTGTGGAGCGTTGAGGAAGCAGCTGTAAGCCTTCATATCCCACTTCACTTGCCAAATATTTTATGACCAAACAGATGTGTATGCAAATCACACCTGCTCACCGTCCAGAAGCTGTGCTTCAGTCAAACACTGGGAAATAACTTCTGCCTTTAAGATAGAAAATGTCCTAAAGAATCTTGAAGGCTGGACAATGAAGGTGTTGGCAGCTCCAACCAAGGGCACAGCTGAGACATATGGCCACATTTTCATGCTTTCATGGGACTCCAGGGAGCACTGGATAACCAATCAATGAAAACCTATTAGATGGGAAAGTAAGGCCAGAGAATGTGCAGGGAACAATGAGGGGCAGCTTTCTCTGCAGACGCTTTTCTTTCGCTGCTGTTCAGAAAAATTGAGCCTGGCAATAGCCTTGCTGATATACTAACAGCAGGCACACTGTATTTTGAAAGTCAAAGTCGCATTCAGAAAAGATGAAAGGTAACGTCCTTGGCATTAACTGTTTTGATTACTCTTAAAGTATTCTTTGTTTGGTTTATGCCATATATCACAACTTCCAAGAGGAGGCTGGTGCTCTTTCTATAAGGGTATAGTAATGAGAGACTTGCTTCATTCTGTGCCCCACACACCCCAAAACCTCTCAGTGTAAAGAAAATACATTTACTGAGTAATGGGCATGGTATCAGCGGTGCTGTGCCAGGCCCTGGTGCTTTTCTTCTCTCAAGAGCCCTCCTGCTATTTCTTCTTGGTGAAAAGAAGGCTCTTTGGTACTGACTAGAATTTACTGAGGTATGCTTGAAAGCAGCACAATTATTTTTCATTATGTTCTTTGCAGAAGTAATGATTTATTTTTGGTGATAGCAACCCAAGTATCCCTGTTGCATGAGCTCTTTATAAACTGCAGATGCCAAACCACAGTCCTTCAGTCTCCAGCTTATTATAGCTTCATTGGTTCTAATTCTATGATGTTAAGGATTTCACATCTTCTATATGCAATTGTGTTTTCCTACTAAACTCTTTAACATGCAAATATGCTTTAATCTCTAAATTTTTATTAATATGTAAAACATGTAAGGAAAATAAAACATATTATAAGTTTGGCTATTCTGAAAAAACATCATATAGATACACCCAGGAACTGCAATATGGACAGAAAACGTCATTCGACTCTGATCCTACAACTTCTGTAAAAGCCACAGTCCAAATTTCCAAAAGATTAGCTTAACTTCATATATTTTGAAAACTTTGAAAGTTTCTCCCTAGTTTCATTTTTTAATTTTCTATGCTACAGAGTATTCCTTAGAACTGCTTCTTCTGCCTTAAGGGTTGGCACTTAATTCTTAAAAAGAACCCAAACCTTTTAATTGGCTCTTTGTGAATTTTACATCATGCATACCAATCCCACTCACCTCCCTCTTGTAGCCACCCTTCAGCCTTGCAACCTCTCTTCCAACAGTGAAAAAAAAATCTTCTGAGGAAGTGGCAGTGTATCACATGGTGTCCAACAGTGTACCCTTTTATCCACACTTCTTTGCTTGCAAATGTTCATTGCAATGACTCCTTGGCCTGATACGAGGCCTCTGGCTTTTGCTGCTCTATCAGTATGGAACCTCATTGGGACTCCTTGTGGATATCCTGTTGTTGGCTATGTCATAAGAGATTATGTAGTTTGGGATCTGTAGGACTGGCCCCTTCATGCACTCCATCAGTTCGTTGATGGGGTAGAAGCTGGATGATCATATCTAACTGTTTTGAAGTTGTCTGGATTTTTAAGGAAACAGTTAAAGGTACTATACACTTCTGTATCAACATGTGTCTGGAATGTGCAGTATATACAGCTCAGCAAAAGATGATTCATTGTTCTTTGTTCAAGCAGGTGAAAGGCATCAAATTGTATAAGTCCATTTAGACTGTATAACCAAACTGCAATATAAATCTCCATCCATGCCGCATGAAAGGATGGTATATAATAAGTCCCGAGGACTCTATAGCCAATAAGAACTATTGGCTACGTAGAGACATGTCTCAGCCAGTCTCAGAGCTGTTCCCCTGTAGAGGGATCAGCAGTTCATGTTACCTATTTTGTTGATCCTCTTGGTTTCTTTCTTCATGTCAGTAGCCAAAATTTACAGTGGTCTCCCCTGAGCAACCTAATATTTATTAATTTTGAAGAAATCCATAGTTTTTCATCTTCTGTTGAAACAAAGGCAAAACTTCTCCCCCAATGCAACACACTTCCTGCCTTCCATTCTGAGGCTGAAGTTACTACAGCCTTGAAATGGATAGGCTGGTCTAATTCAGCAGTCCTTTCTAAAATCCAGTGTTTTCCAGTACCTGTGCCACCTCAAGCATTGAATTTAAAACATTTAAAGTCAAAGCATTACTTAATCTATTTCTGGGATATCCTATATTCTCCTTAGGTTTAATGAGTATTTTCTTTAAAGTTCTACTAGGTCTTTCTAATTACTTATCCTGTAGGATTGTAAAATTTATTGGTGACATTTTCTATGCTATAATGTCTAAAAAATTATTGCATTTTATTGGATATATATGCTAGGGGATCATCAGCTTTGATCTGTAAAGGCATTTCCATGATATCCATCACCTTTAATAAGTGTGCAATTTCAGAATCAGCCTTTTTAGAACACAAGGCAAAAGCATATTGAAATGCTGAATATGAATCTATGGTATTGTGCAAATACTTTAATTCTTTTGTATGACATTACTCCAAGGTGGCATCATTAAGCAAAATCTGTAGTTGTAGCTCATCCATTATTCAGCCTTTATCAAGCATTTCTATGGGCCGCTATTCTGAAATTTCCTTAAGCCTTTGTGGATGTCTCTCATCTGCAATTATCTTTTTTGTTGTTGCTGTAGGTTCCAGATTGAATTTCTCTGAAGATTCTTTATTCTGAATAAAAGGATTTTTCAATGTCTTTTCTGTTGCCTCCCTCTATCATTGAATTTATCAGTCTTTTCCTTCTCTACGTCTGCTTTATTCATATCTTGGTTATTATGTAAAAAAATCAAATGACATAGTGATGGTGAGTAAAGGGAAAACATTTTTCCTTGATTAAATTGATTTTTAATCATAGAATATATTTTGACCATGATGTTTTGCTCTCATCAGTTCCTTCCAGATCATTTCTACTTCCCTACCCACTGAACATTATGCTCTTTCTGTTTTTCTTAAAAAATAATACTAATGCAAAACCCCAAACAAGGAAAAATTATAACATAAAACAACCCTCCACAAAAATGAAAATCAAAACAAACAAGGAAAAAACTAACAAAAATATGCCAAAAGAAAATTGAGAGAAAAACTCTACAAAAATATCATTGAGTTTGCTTGTGTTGGCCAACCTCTTCTGAGATTGGACCCTGGCCTCAAATGTGCTTAATATAGCTGGTGAGACGCCACTGGAGAAAACTGGTTTTTTCCTTTGCTAGGTAGTACCAAATTCAGATAGCTTCTTGGTTAGTGGTGGGAACCCATGTCTGACTTCCTTGTCACTTCTGGGACACCATCTGGCTTAAAGCTGTGCAGAACTTTCTTGTGCTTCTACAGTCTCTGTGCATTCATATGTATATTGTTCAGGTTGTGTCCAGAAAACACTGTTGCTTTGGGATCATGGATGCTGTATTAAAAAAAAACAAAGCAGAAATTGGAAAAAAATTAGGATCCCCATCAACTGATGAATACGTGGATAACTAGAATTTGGTACATTTACACAATGGAATATTATTCAGCTGTTTAGAATCATTAAATCTAAGATTTGAAGATAAATTGGGGCTGGAAAAAACAATCAAACTAAGGGAACCAGACCCCAAAACACAAATACTATATTTTTTATTTTATATGTGGATATTAGCTTTTAAGCCTTTGATATGTGTGCTAAACTCAAAATAATCACAGGGATCAGATAAATAGCAAAGGAGTAGATGGGAGGAGAGAACCTTCCAGGGATGGGGAAATAGAAGAGGATGAACAAATGTCTCAATAGTAGGGTGTAGAGTCCTTTGGGCATATGTTTAGGAGTAGTATAGTTGGATCATGAAGTACATTGATTCTCAGCCTCCTACAGAATCACTGCAGTAATTTCTATAGTGGCTGTATAAATTTGCATGCTCACCAGCAATAAATAGTATTTTTCTTTCCCCACATCATCGCCAGCCACTGTGTGCTTTGATTTGTGCTTCTCAGCCATTACTGTTTCTTCTATTGAGAACTCTCTGCTTAGTTCTGTACCCCATATTTTAAATGGGTTGTTTGTTTTCTTGATTTTTCAGGGGTTTTGCTTATTCTTTATATATTTTAAATACTAATCCTCCATCAGATGTATAACTGATAAATAGCTTTTGCTATTCTTTAGACTGTCGCTTGGCATTAATGATGGTGTCTTTTTGCCACGCAGAAACTTTTAGCACCGTGGGGTCCCATTTATTAATTGTTGATCTAGGCACATGTGCTATAGGTGTCCTGTTTAAAAGGGCTTTTTCTGTGCCAGTGAGTTCAAACTTATTTTCCACTTTGTCTTCTATTATATTCAAGGTACCTTGTCTTATTTTGGAGTCCTTGGTCCATTTGGACTTAAGTTTTGTGCAGGGTGATGCATAAAGCTCTATTTTTCATTCTTCTACATGCAGCCACTTACTCTGAATAGCATCATTTGTTGAAAATGATGCTTTTTCTCCAAAATATGGATCCTCAGTTTTTTTTCCATTGATCAACGTGTCTGTTTTTATGACAGTACTGTGCTGATATTATTATTATAGTTTTAGTTCTGTAGTAAAACTTGAAATCTGGGATGGTAATGAACTACCTCCAGTACTTCTTTTATTATTCAGGATTGTTGTAGCTGTCCTGGATTTTCTGTTTCCATATGAAGTTGAAGACTGATTTTTCAATTCTTGTGAAGAACTGTGTTCGAATTTTGAGGGGGATTGCATTGAACCTGTAGGTTGCTTTGGTGAAGTGGACATTTTTACAATATTAACTCATAATTTCCTCAAGTCAGTGAGAGGCAAAAAAGAATTAAAATGACCCAAGAGAGAAGGCCCTTGGGAAAGAGCTGGACGGATCATGTCTACACCAAGAGGTAGCATCTCTAGGGAAGGGAGACGTGGTGGGAGGAAGGGTTCCTGTAAGTAGGCTGCAGTAGGACTAAGAATAAATCCGGAGATACAGGGATGTTAGGACTTGGGGGTGGGTCTGCACCAAGAGGACAGTGTACGGAGGTTGGTAAGATGAGGAGGCTCTTACCAGCAGGATGCTCCAGGACTGAGAGTACATCAGGAGAAAGAATAATGGAGGACAGGGTGGCTATGAGATTTGCCTACCTGATTCCCAGCTAGTGTGGCAACTGAGGGTCTCTGGTAGAAAGTGTTTCTTGGAATCTGTGGCTGATACAAAAAAAAATGGATATAGGATAGAAAAGAAAGCTGAGAGTATTCCCAGGAAGAAATAAGCTGAGTCTGTTTCAGGAGGTGGAATTTGCAATCATTGGAGGTGGGATGGGAGGAGGAATGGGAGTGGGATGGGAGGAGGGATGGGAGGAAGGATGGGAGAGGAGGAATGGGAGGAGAACCTTCTGATGAAACTGCCTGCTCCAGGAATGGCAATGAGATTGGAGATATTGTAATGGAGGACAAGAAGAGTAACAAAATTGGCCTGCCTGACTCTTAGCCCATTGTGGCTATGGGGTCCTAAAGGGGAACCTTTATTTATTGTTGGCAAAAGTGTAGACTAGTGAAGCTACTAATGAAATCAGTGGGGAGCTTTAAACTAACAATAGAATTTACAGGGGCTGGGGAGATCACTCAATTGTTAAGAGATGCTTTTAGGTCTAGATAGATGTTTTTAGGTTGATAGAGATGAGATATGATAGATATTCAGAATTTTAGGCTCCCCAAGATAGGAAAGATGTTTTCTTCAAGGATCCCAACTACAAATAGGTAAAACGCTATGAATGTAAAAGTTATATAATTCTGGATTCTTTTATGGCTCTTCTTGCTGTTTGTAATTTATTGTATATTTGTGTAATAATATAAATGAATATGTAAAAAAAAAGAGTATTTTTCTACTATTCCAGAGGACTTGGGTTCCATTCCTAGCCCCATTGTGGTTGCTCACAACCATCTTTAGCTTTAATTCCAGTGGATCTCAGACCTTTTATGGCCTCTGCAGGCGCCAGACATGTATGTGGTACAAAGAAATACATGCAGACAAAGCACCCATACATATAAATTAAAATATAATCAAACTTCCACATGATCCAGTGACACCACTCCTTGATATTTATCCAAAGGGCACTATATCCTCTAACAGAAATACTTGCACATCCATGTTCACTGGGACTATGCACAATATCTACAAAATGCAGCCAGCCTATATGCCTATCAACTCCTGAATGCATCATGAAAGTGCAGTATGTATACATAGTGGAATTTCACTCATCTGTGACACAGCGAAATTGTTTAATTTGTAGGACAATTGGTAAAACTGTAAAACACACCAAGAGACCAATGATTTTATTATTTTTCATAAGTAAATCCTAGCTTCAAATGTATAATTTTATATAAAACTTTCTATAATTTGATTTGCATGAGAATGTGAAGAAGTAAGGAAGGAATATGGAAGCCACTAAGTGATTGAAGGGATACTAAAAAATTGGAGGGTATGAAGTTGGGTGAAGATAGTGGAGCTGAGTACAGGGGTAGAGAAAATGTGGGAGTGGGGAAGGTTAACACAAACCAAGGATGCATAAATCCATATAGAAACCTACTTTATAAACTAAAAAAGAATACTGACTATTGCCATCACTTTGGTTACTCCTCAGAGCTGGATGGTAAGGTCCTATTGTTAGCCCTACCACACATGTTGGTTTCAGGACACAGAGAAATAAAGTTAGAACTAAGTTGGAAGTTCTCTTTTTATTGGCTAATCTTTATGTTTCTAGAAGGTTCTACATAAGCAGTAGGAAAAAAAACCCAACCAATCAACCAAACAAAAATCACATCAACAGTTTCATTTAGCTTATACACCATGCTTGCTGAAATAACAACTGACCTGTGGTATATACTTCCTGACGCAATAGAATCACAACAATATTGTGGACAAATAGCAACTTTGTGATTTTACTGGAGGCCTGCTTCCTGCGAGGGGATATACATTCAGTACTATAAACCCAGTTAAAAGCCTACAGTTGTAGACATATTGGGCCCAAGGGACAAACATAATATCATTGTTTCTCTAAATGCACATGTTGTCAAGCTTCCTTCTGCATATTCATGGTTAGATCCATGGAGTACTGCTGCTCTCAGCCTGGACCATAACATCTTCCTTTTGCAGAGGAGATGGTTATTGCAGAGACTCATATCTCTTAAGAGTACTGAGAGGAAGGACTGTGGAGAGCCCAGCCATAAATGGCATACCTGCTCCCAGGGAACATCAAACAAAAGGGGACAGAAAAATGTATGACCTGGAGGTTGGTGAGGAATGCAGTTATAAACACACAGCTGTGATGGGCATCTGCACAAAATTGGCCATTACATTTTCCATCATGGATGGAGGAGGTACTCATGTGGCTCTGTCTCTTCCCAAGGGGCTATTGACTGTTAGTGGTTTCTGTGGGTGTGTGTCATTTTCTTTGACAGTGTAATCACCAAGGGGTGAGTTGAGAAGAAGAGGTTCAGAGAGAAAGGTGTGGGGACAACAGAGATAAATGGCAGGGAAATATAAGCGCGACGTGTTGTGTGCATGTATGAAACTGTCTAAAAATAAAAACAAAACAAAACAAAACAAGCTAGAACTATTAAAACAGAAGAAAGATCTTTACCATAACAATGAATGCTAATATTAAAAATAATGAAATAATTTAGGTGAAGACTGACAAGGCTTGAACTATTGATTTCGGTGAGCTAGAAATAAAAATATGAATGTGAAAGTTACTTATGAGAATAAGTAATTTGAACTTGATGGTTTAAGTAGACACTTATAGGGAATGGCCAGGGTGACTTATAGGCATCTTAATGGTACAATGCATTAAGGTGGTGACTACAGGAATTTCATTAAATGAACATAAGTATGTTCCTAGGAAGGTGCATCTTTTGATTTTGGTGGTCAGGAATAAAACAACAATGATAAAATAATAGAGAATACACTTACTTCTTCCAAATATTTTTACCAAGTCTTTAAGAAGCCAGAATAGGTCCTAGACTAATCAAATAATGTACTACACTGTAAGAATTAGATCCATTGACTCAGAAGGTTCAAAGAGACAAACTTGGTGAGATACGTCTCTGTTCTTTAGAACCAGTGTGACTTGGGCTTGCTGGGTGATGTTTAAGGTGCTTCTTCACCTGTGACAAAAGATAGTAATTTAGATTTTGAGGATTCAATGAGATCAAGTATACCAATCATCTATTAATAGCCAACACATAGAAGTTTTAGGTAATAGACATTAGTTTTGCTACATTTAATTAGTGCTTGTTATATTTTGTTACAAAGATGCCAAAAGATGGAATCCTGGGGGTTGGAGAGATGGCTTAGTGGCTAGATACATCTTGCTGTTGCAGAGAACGTGAATTCAGGTGCAAGCAACAACATCAAGTGGCTCCAACTGCCTGACTTCAGCTCCAGGGGATCTGATAATATTTTCTAGCATCCATGGACACCTGCACTCACATGTACATATTCCCCCCCCATATATACATAACCAATCAATTGATCAATCGATATATGTGTATATAAAACTGGCAGTACACACATCTTATTTAGCAGTGTTAACCTAGAGCTCGCCATTCCCCATATGCAGTTTTTGATTTAAAATAAAAATGTGAGTATGCTTAGCTCTCACCACAAGTACATTCCAATGATACTCAACAAAGCTGTCCTAATCCTGATCTTTCATTGATATCCTTTGTTGGTTTTCAGGGCCTTGAAGTTTATGACAAGATGGAATCCCTGTTGATAGGACTCCGCTACATGTTCTTGACTTTTGAGATACAAACCTTCAGTTGCCTTGGAAGGAAAACTGTGCACAATGAAGTATGAAAAGCTACCGCTTCAGTTTTGCAGGGTCGAGATTCTTATGATTCACCATCTGTACCTACATCTGTACAGGAGACTAAAAGACCCAGCACCACAGCAGCTCCCAAACCCTGAAGTGCTTTGGTAGTCTGTAGAAGCCATGACTTGCCATCCTGCTAAGTGAACGCAGGCATGCACATGTAGTGTGTGCCGTATGTGCATGTGTGTGTTCATATTCAGAGAAAACAAGAATGATCAGGCTTCACCCTATCTTTGTTCCTTGTTTCAGATATGCAGATTGTGAAGTCTGGGGAAACTTTTGAGGATGAAAATGTTGAGCACAATGCAGACTTCTATATAAGTGAGATCAGGATTGTAGAGAGCCTTTCAGAGAGCCTTTTCCATCTTCAGCTGTTTGCTTACAAGCAACCCATCCCCTGTCATTTCCCTCCCTTCTTCACATACAAGCCACATACTATTCTATTTTTTATGTGATAATACAATAAAAAGTAAGATGTGGTAGCAGATTCAGCTAACATTATTGTGAAATAATATTCATTTTCCATACAAGTTGATAGCAATACGTACACTGACTTACTGATTTTTTTCAGATACACAAAAATGATGAGATTAGATCTGTATTAAAATCCTGCACTCACTCAGCCAGATTCTCACTCCCTTGGCCATACTGTCTTCTTACAAGGCTGCAGAAAACAGTGTCATAAAATGGTACTTTGGGCTTTCAAACATAGACAGAAAGGATATCTTTTAAAAGCTACCTAGGAGTGATACAAGTATTTATCTTTTGTTGTTGTCATTTTTGTTGTTGTGTGTGTGAGGCCTGAGGGAGAAAAGAGTGTTTCAGGACTCCACGCTCTCTAAGTGAAATATTTTTGCTGGTCATGTGGAGGCTCACACGGATGTGGAGCAGCTAATGTGTCTCATTATACTCCGAAGACTCAGTAGAAATGCTTTATTTACTAAAGCACAAACAGGGTGGACAGGCACACAGCCAGAGTAGAAAATGGTAAAGCTGGGAGGTGCTCAGCTTCCATTCAACTACTTGTCTCCTGATCCTCAACCTAATAGCATCAGTACAGGGCACAATGTTCAGATGGCAATAAAACTACATTGGAAAGATGATTCTCAAACCATCACCACCAGCTGCAATATCCTCTATGTATTTTTTTACAATTCTTTACACGAGTTGTGAAAATTATCATGTCAAATGAATGAAATCCCAGAAAGCCTATTCATTGAGGTTAAGTGCAGTCTCTTCGTGCTGGATTTACTGGCAGCGAAGGATGAGCCAGATATTGTTGAAAGGAACTCAGGAGCTGGTTGACATCCAAGCCTATTGATGCATAGCCACAACTGTGGTCCACTACTGTGGCTGTTGGCACTTCCCTCAGAAATGGCCAACTGTCATCCTCACACCTGAGCAGTTGGCAACAGCAGCTGGATACAGGATTGCAGGCTGAAGTGTGCTGGGTCAACGGGTGCAAGCTTTGTCCGCTGCATACGTGCAGTGAGTCCTGCCAGTAACTAAATCTGTCTTCTATTCTGTCCTTTCTCTGCCCCCAGAAAACCCATGCTTTCCTATAGATAGAAGTTTCTGCAAAAATCAAAGAAAAGGGATAAACACCGAATGCATGCTCGGAGTTTGTTTCATTTAGCGTTGCTTTCCATGTAGGTTCTAGGTTCAGTTGATGTGTCTCTTTTGATTTGTTGGCTAGTCAGTTTTGCTCAAGTTTGTTTTTAGCTTTAAGCCTTTGCTTTATGACATTATACATTAAAACCTGGAAGGAAGAAACACATGGGATTGTTTTTTTTAAGAGAGTAGCAATATGAATTCTCAAGTACTTGACAAAATGCTTTAGACCTGTGAGAGTCGGTCTGTTTTAGTGACACAGATGATTATATGTCATTTGAATTGCTTTTTTCACAGGTACATATTTTTTCTGCTTAAGACCTGTCTTTATTTGAAAGTGCAAAACATTTTACTGTGTGCATGTGACATGTATTTATATATAATCTCCTGATGTGTTTTGCCAGAAAGTGCACAAGCATTCTTACTGTGTACATACATGTGACATGCCTTGATCCATGGATTTCCTGAGGTGATTTGGGTTGTAGAACATTATCCTTGAGGATTTCCACAAGTCTGAGAAATATTTAGAATAGGATCAGTACTTTAACCTCAGCTATATTTATTGATGTTAACCAGATCAGGTGGTATTTTGTTTTTTTTTTAAGTTATTTATTATTATGTATACAGTACTGAAGAGGACATCAGATCTCGTTATAGATGATTGTGAGCCACCACGTGGTTGCTGGGAATTGAACTCATGACCTCTGGAAGAACAGTCAGTGCCCTTAACCGCTGAGCCATCTCTCCAACCTCAGTATTTTGTACATGATGATGAGGGTGTGTCCGTGACGTGAAAAGCACCAAGAAGGTTCAGTGAGAGTCTACCAAGAAATCAGATCCAAACATGCCTCTAAAATCACCCACTCTCTTTTCTGCATGTATTGTATGCTATATCCATTTGCCTTTGTTGATGTAACCTTTTATAGCGATTAAGAAACCACCCTAGAGATGGTCTGCCAGAGGTCTTGAGTTCAAGTCCCAGCAACTACATGGTGGCTCACAACCATCTATAATGAGATCTGGTGCCCTCTTCTGGCCTGCAGGCACACATGCAGGCAGAACACTATATATAATAAATACGTAAGTTTAAAAGAAAACCACCCAAATACATAATGTGCACTCACCCACCCATGCACCCATTCATTCAGCTACTACTAAGGGTTGAACCCAGGGTCTTGTATATGCTGCACAGTGCCATATCACAACCTCTTAAAGTTTTGGTTTGAAGACAAGGCCTTAAGAACTTGCTCAGGCTGGCCTCAAACTTGCAGCACCCCTGACTTAGCCTCAGGAGTGTCTGGGAGTACAAGTGTATGCCACCAGGTTGGGATGTATGTGGATACTCTTCACACAGGTCTGTGCACCTTATTTCCTCAGGTCTCTGTTGAAATGTCACCTCCTTGCGTAGCCTATATGGTCCAACCCTCTTCTCCTGTTCTTCCCTACTCATCCTTGACTTCTCTTCCTAGAGTCCAATCGGGTGGGGGTCGTCGCGAGAGACCACTCGAGGACCACAGTGTTGATGCAAAAGCACAAGGTTTATTGCTGACGCGTGTCAGGGGACCTCAGCACTCACTCGGGAGGGAGGCACCCCGAGTCACTGTTACAGGCTACTCTTAAAGGCTGAAACCGCAAAGGTTAGGAGGGGCTGCGTGCCCTGTGTTAGGATTGGCTCTGGTGGTCCCTAAGGGTGCTTGTCTAAGTGTTATTGGCTATTGCAGGGGTCGTTGGTCTTGGGGGCTATTCTTGGCAGGGAGGGGTGTTAGGGAGTTTCCAGAGAATTTCCAGATGGTACTTTTCTGAGAATTGTTTACCTTAGTTGAAATTGTTTATCTCGGTTGGCCACCTTGATCTCAGAAACTGAAACTGGCCTTCAATTCTTTCTGGGTCACTTTCCCAAGCTTGTCTGGGTCACGTTCCCAGGCTTAGCCTTGCAATAGCACTTGCCCCCAGTTGACTAATGTTTACTTTATTGGCTCAGACCTAACAAATACAAGCTCCAGAGAGTGTACATTTGCTACTTGTGTCCTAGTTACAACAGCGACAGGCATGCAGTTGGTGACCACTAGATAAGCATTACATGAATACGTCATTTTGTGCATTTGAGGGCAGATTGGGTAGGAGAAATCTTAGAAGCGAAGTTGCCATGGTAAAGAGCATCTGTGATTTAAACATATATTACCAGATTGTTTTCCCCAGACATTGTAGATACTTACACCCACTTCCACCTCTAAGTAAGAAACTTTCTAGTATTCTCCAACTTGATAGAAACCTATTCTTCATTTTACTTTAATCAAATTTCCATGTCGCTGATGCACACACTTCCAAATCTTTAGCTGCTTACAATGACTGGTGATTAAAGTTTTTTTTTTTTTTTTTGAGACCTCAAATACCCACAGGTGTTTCTAGCACTCCATTTCCAGTACTGGGAGCTCTGTCCTGGTTGTGCTCAGGGCTCTCTTTAGGTACATAGAGCTTCCTGACTGTGTGAGTGGTATCTTTGCTATTTGCCATGAAATCTATCATTTACCCATGCTAAGTGCCGTTTTGCTCCCTAATGATAGTCCCCAAATGATCATGTTACAATTTCGTTTGTGAGCCAATCCTCGAATGGCTGAGCCATCTCTCCAGTCCCCCAAGTTATCATCTTAAGAGGGAGGAAAGAATGGGAGGATACAAGGGATAGATAGGATAACCATTGAGATGTAACAAGAATAAATTAATAAAAAAAATTAAAAAAAAGATAACCATTTTCAAGATACTTCCTGAGTCCGCCTTTCATTAATCAGTACAGAAGTTTCTAGTCCTTTGGAGGAAGCCTCTTCTATTCAAATAACCCTCGTATCCTTTTATTATAAAAATTGTCCCCCCTACCACACTGATGTAGAGCAGGCTGAGAAGCAAGTGTAGAGGTGCATTTTCATAGGTGTGTTTAAGTCTCTTATGCAGCAACACTTACATAATTTCCTTTCTATCTAAGGCTCTACATAAAGAATATGCTTCCCAGAATGCCAGAATCAAACAGGGTATCTTACCACAATGAAGTGAAAAATCCACTAGAGCTTTAATATATATTTGGGCCTAATTTTAAAAGGCAGAATCAGTGTTTTCTACTGTTTATTTCATCATAGCCCTGGGGCACTTCTGATGTCCCCTTATGAATGTTTATGCATTTCAGGCTCATCTGTTTGGATGGCTACACTTTTGCTGAAAACCGTAGTGGGAGTTCCCTGTTATTATTTGCCAGGTTAGCTTGTCAGACGAACTGTAAATGTGTAAAACACCGAATCCTCACAGCCAGAGAACATAGTTTCCCTGAGATGATCTGCAGCACTGGGAGCTCCTGCCACTGTAAATCTTAGCACAATGACACTTCTGTAGAACCTCCTGACAGAAACAATAGGAGGTTGCAGGGAACCATGGGGTTGGCCTGGCCGCCGCTGTCTTGAGAGGCATGTGTCGGTGGGTTTTCAGGTTAGAGTCCATGGCTCCTAGGGCACATTTCCTGAGAGATTGCTGCGAGGGGGGGGGGGGGGGGGGGGGGGGAGGCTGGTTCCCTCAGGCAGTGAAGCATTCGAGCTGCTTTATGTGTCTCTGTATGCTCCCTCAGTAGTCAAGGAAGCATGGAAGCTTGACAGGACAATTGACCTTGGGCATTAATCTTGTGTACCGTGTATAGCTTGCAAACTTCATTGTATGCCGGCAACTACAACTGTATTGATCCTGGCAATTATCATTATATTCTGTTTCTGAGAAGGGAATGAAAACTCTGATGTCTCTTAGTAAAATTGCCACAGCTTAGGTTTTTCTGTGGATCCTCCAACCAGTCTGGTTCCTTATGGCCATGTCAGGTAGGTGGCCTTGGCCTGGTAAGTGGGGCAGGGGTTTGCAGGATGTGTGGGTTATTTACTCTTCTTTTAAATTACTGCTTTAGTTTTTGAGATTATAATATAATTACATCATTTCCTCCTACTTTTCTTTCTTCTCTCCTAATCTTTCAATATACCTGTTCTTGGTCTTTTTTCAAATTCATGTCTTCTTTTTTTATTAATTGTTTGTACATACATATATGGCTATAACTGTGTGTATATTATATATTACATATATTATGTAAATCACGCATATATTATAATATATTCTTAAACATATAAATACAACCTGCTCAGTCTCTATAATGTTATTTATATGCATGCTTTTAGGGCTGACTATTTGCTATTTGTCCTTAGTTGCTTTTTTGTGTAGGGTTGAGACCTCCTAGAGTACCTCTGACCATGTTAGCATGTTTATTATTGTCCTTGTTCAGCTCATGTCTAGACAGCCATGTTAGCAAGACTTTGAGTGTAGTTTATGACATTTTTAAGGAACACAATCTCATAGAAGAGTCCCTGAACCTCTGGTCCTTACACTCTTTCTGCTCCCTCTTATGTAAAGCAATGGGCTATAGGTGCACGGTTACTTACTTTGTATAATGGTTTCAAACATTTAACATTTATTACTGTAAGACTACTGGACAAATATATCAAGATAATTGTTATATATCCTGTAAACTTATGCCATATATCTTCTTAAAACTTATTTTTACATTTATTTATTTGTCTGTTTCCACACATGAATGGTGACCAAAGACCAACTTTCAGGAGTCAGTGTTTTCCTTCCACCATGTGTGGTCTGGGATTCAAATTCAGGTGGTCAGCCTTGGTAGCATTTACTTTTATCCACTGAGCCGTCTTGCAGTTGTCTTATTTCTAATAAATCAAATATATGATGTTTGAGCTTCTAACCATAGACCTTCTGAATTTGGGCATGGTGCATGAATTATAATCTGTGGTACTTTGTAGATATTGTCTTTACTTCTTTTTCATCCTGTAGGAAATAATGAATGCCACAATTTAGCAGGTAGAGGCGATACCCAACAGTATCTAAATATTAAACCAAATTAGAAACATGTTGATCAAAATGGAATTAAAGATCACAGGGAATTGTTCTCTCTCTCTCTCTCTCTCTCTCTCTCTCTCTCTCTCTCTCTCTCTCTCTCTCTCCAATTCACAAGCTAGGACCAGATTTAGGTTCTACAATCAAGGGCAAAGGAAGTAATGAAGATATTTACCTTAAGATGGATGTATTAGAATGAGCTTGCGCTAATATTCTTATTGGGTAGTACAAAGGGCTCCAGTGGCTGCTGGAAGAACACACAGGGTCCCTGACATGCTATGGACGGCTGTGTTGTGGGCATGCAATGCAGCAACCTCTCCGTGCTGAGACTTCATAAAACTCATGGTGGCCAAGGCTCTGGTAAAGTTTGTAAAATAAACATATCATCTAAACAACTTTCATTATTGTATCTGCAGGGAGTCTCAGTATGAGAGCTTTTCACATCAAGGATAATTTCAGTGTAGATCCCAAGAGCCTGAACACGGGAGAGCAACCATACAATGACAAAGTTCTTAAAGGGAAATGTGAGCGTTGGGACCTATGAAGTTTTACATGTACTTTACTTAAACATGAATTATTAAATGATGTTTTCATTTCATAAAATAAATATTTTATGTGGAAAAGTTAGTCTGTATTCAGAAACTTCCGAATCTATCTGTTTTCCCTGTCAATTATACTGCATTTTAAGTGCAATAAATGTACCTCACCACCTATGTCCTTATATCTGCCTCCACCTAGCAGACAATAGGTTTAAAATTATTTGAAGTTTTGTTCTTGCCTTCCTTCTGTCCTATTCTGATAACAAATTCAATTCTCTATATTCCAGGCAAACGAAAAACACCACAAATCTTAAAGCTTGTGTGGGAAGTCACAAGTGTATGCAGTAGGTTGTGGAGATGACACAGTTGGGCGAAGCTATTTGCCACCATGTCTGACAACTTAGGCTCAGTTATTTGGACGCACAAGGTGAAAAGAGAGAATCTACTCTTGAAGGTTGCTCTCTGAACTCCATGTGTTTGTCTATGGCCTTCATATTCTGCCCCAACAATAAATTAAATGGCATTTTCCCCCCTTAAGACATCTCAGGAAAACAAGAACATTTCCTCACTGATGCTAAGCATGTAAAGCAATACTGCTCTTAGTTTGTCTTTATTGGTTGACTTGCAGCTTCACTTTTATGGCTTTTACATTTGCAAACACTAATATTGTAAAAACAAAACATAAAAATTTGCACGCACACACACTTATGTTTATACACCCACATCACATTCATACACACCTACTCACATACATTCACACATACATAATACAGTTAGAGACCCTCACATACTCACACTCACCTACACACTCTCATACCCACTCACATGCATAGTCATATACCCAGATTCATCTATACATGCCCAGACACACATACACATATAGTTAAACACACACACACACACACATTTAGAGTATCTATGCATTACATAGACCACACACATAGCTCTAAGTTGCAGGTAAATAAAAGTGGAGCCACCAAAAATCAAAAGGAAAACATTCCAAGGAGAAAAAGAAAAGACTCCAGAGATCTGGGGCCTGGCTCAGTGTTGCAGAGTGTGTTTACTATGTTTGTGGCGCTGAGTTTAATTTTCTGTACCACTCAAACCAACTAACTGAACAAGAAACAAATGAAAAAGACATCAACTGAAAACAAATAACAACAAACCCAGCCAAAAGTGTGCGTGCGCGCGCGCTCGCACACACACACACACACACACACACACACACACACACACACACAGAGAGAGAGAGAGAGAGAGAGAGAGAGAGAGAGAGAGAGAGAGAGAGAGAGAGAGAGAGGGAAACAGAAAGACAGAGAGACAGAGACAGAGACAGTCCAAGAGTCTAATGGAATAACTAGGGTTTTGTGAAAACTCCAGCTGCATTCAGATGATGCTTGTATTGCCTGTCTGAATAAATTCACATCTCCTCTATTTGCTAACATACACACAAGAAAATATAGTTTAAATAGTCTGTGTACTATGTATGTATATTTATATATTATGATGTATGTTTTTTTTTTGTAGATTTCAAAGCAAACTTTTACAGTGAAAAAATGTTGCAGTTGATTTCAAAAGAGGCAGTGATCTGTAGCCATGCCCAATGCATCAACACAGGAACAAGAACAGTAATTTAGTGAAAACAAAATTCTAGCACTTGGCTTCTAATAAGCATCTTGGGAAAGGTATCCAGGAGCCATAAACAAGTGTAAAGTGGCTGGAACTGCAAATATATTCTGGAAGGTTTATGATTTTGAATTTCCTCAGTATGTAACTGGTGAGCATTAGCACTCAGCAACTAGTATGCTAGAAAAATATTTAGTCAGCATTTTATAGAGCCTTCAACTTTTAGCCAGTGCTTTTATTCGTAAATGTTGCATCAACAAAGCCTGACAATATATTACACATAACAAGGATGAGTTGCCTCAAATGGGTAGGTCTCTATCTTTCCTTTTAATGTAACAGTTAAAACAGATGAGCTTAACACATACATGCAAACAGTATCACACATGTACCTACACAAAAAAATAGTGCCAGGTCATCCTTAGCTACAAGGTAACTTTGAGGCCACCTTGGGCTCCATATGACCATGTTTAGTTACTATAAAAAAATTTTTTTTTTTGCTTTGCTTTTTCGAGATAAAGTTTCTCTGTGTAGCCTTGGGTGCCCAGGAATCGCATTGTAGACCAGGCTGGCCTCAAACTCAAAGGGATTAAAGGCATGTGCCACTACCACCTGGCCTCTGGAATTCTTTTGAGAGCCTTAACTTCTTAAGCCATTCTGTTGAATTTACCTGTTTTAAGTGTGGCATTAAAAGGAAGTTGATGTCCCTGTGTCTGCCTTGATTACAGTGTACTTCATTTACTGAGATAATGTCTCTTGATGAACCCAGAACTCTAATTCAGCTAGTTTAGCTATTTAGCTTTCCTTGAAGATCACCTGTCTAGGCTTATAGATGTATGCCACCATGCCACCATCATATGATGCAGGAGACTGAACCCATGGCTTCATGGATGCTCTGCTAACATTCCCAAGTGAGCTACATGCATTCCTAACCCATACCTAAAGTTTATTTATTTTCTCTCTCTCTCTCTCTCTCTCTCTCTCTCTCTCTCTCTCTCTCTCTCTCTCTCTCTCTCTCTCTCCCCCAACCCCCCCAACCCCGTCTCCCCGTGTTGACATGTGTAACAGTCAGAAGACAACTCTTGAGGGTTGGTTCTCTCTTGCCACCTTGTGAGATCTGGGGATTGAACACAGGTCATCAGGCCTGAGAACAATTACCTCTACTCAACAAGACATTTTGTTGGTCCTAAAATGACATTACAGACCAATATTAATGTGAGTATAACAATGTTCATGACATTGTCAAAAGCTTAACATGAAACAAACAGCAAATCCATCTACTATTTTTCCCCACATTTCTTACCAACCACTTCCTCTTCAAAGCAAACAGCAGTTTAAATTCTGGCATTGGTAAGGGGTTGAAACTAAGATCCCATTAATTAACACTGGCGTGTTTCCACACCACACAGATGTGAAATGTCTGCACTGAGGATCTTTCCCAGATGACCGGCAGGTCCAAATGTCTTGGGCCATGAACTGCTACACTTGGATCAGCTCTCAGACTGGAATGGCCACATGGGTGAGTCTCCTGTGCTTTTCTGCTCTGCAGAAAGCATTGTTTTGGCTCCTTATGAGCATCCATATTGCTTCCTCCTCTTTTACTTCCTGTGTCTGCTTCTCTGCTTTTTGTTCTTTTGTCATAAGTCAATAACTGATGCTCATGTCAGTGGGGAGATAAATGCCAGTGACAAGTCTGGCTAAGGCTCATGTCCACTGTGTGTACTTGTAATCTCCATATATATGATTTAGATGACCTAAAAGTGGTGACTTCAGAACAGGATAGACAGTATTCTGTGATGGTCACCAAACCCATCACACTGGAGAATTTCTGGGACCCAATGGAGTTCATCAACGTTCCCAATAATACAAAGCTGGGCCACACAAAGACAAATGCAGGTCTAGGTGCAGCAGCCAAAGAACGGTTATTCAGCATGCTTGCTTCATTTACAGTGAGGAAGTACTGGCCTCCAGGCCTTATCCACCTTGTGTTGGTCTCCAATCCTGCCACAGATCTATCATGCCAACAAAGCCAAAATGTAAAGAAGGCCACACTCATTAGAATAATGTCACACTACTAAGAAAGACCAAACAAACAAACAAACAAGCAAAAACAAGATTAGCCTTCAGAGGGAGACAGCATGAAACCAATGGGAAGCAGGGAGAAACAATTGTTTGTCAGCTGCTTAGAAGGCCCAAGCCTTATACCTAGGTTTTCTTCAGAAGATCGATATTCTCACAGCCTCATCTTTTCTGGTTTCACATTATCTAGCTTTTTTCAGAGCATTTGTGAACTTAACTTTCCTCACCTTAGCTGGTGTGGGCTCTTCTAAGTGGCATTATGCCTCCAGCAGCATATAAGTTTAGTAGGCAGCCTCAATGAATAAAGAAACTTTCTTTTCATCTAAGTAATAGAAGTTTAGTGTGGGGGTCAGGGGAGGGAGTGCCAGTTAGAAGATCACAGGGCTGCTTGCCTTGGCCAGTCCTCATGTTCTGAGCCAGATTCCAACTGAAGGTGAACTTGAGAACACCAGTAACTCTAACACAAAGGCAAAGTTGCCCTTAAGCAAAGAAGCCGTAACCAAGCTTCAGTTGACCAAACAGCCACTATGGCTGGTAGGACCTCCAGTATACAGAGTGGCCAACATGGTGGAGGAGGATATCCACAACACTTTGCTGGTGGTGGCATTGAATGAGCTTTCTACTTCCTTTAAGCAGATGATGGTGGGTCTGGGAAATGTATTAGAGAAGTAGAGAGAACCAAGGTCCAAGGACCTTAGTGCTCCAGCCTCTGGGGTTCAGACCCACTGGTCCTTCAATTTGCCACTAGGCTGTAGGAGTTTGCAAATAGTAATCTAGAACAATCGAGAGAATTGCTACATTTGTTTCCTGTCTCTCCGGGATCTCTGTCTTTCATTTCTTCATGTTCAGTGTCATTGAAACTTTGTTTTACTGAGGGAGTGTTAAGTATTTTTTTTTTTTTAGCTGTTTCAGACAATGTATCACTTCATCTTTGCCCAAAGTAGAGGATTGCTAATATTATTTTCTAAACACTACATTCTTTATTTAAAGAAAAGAATAAGTGATATTGTAAAGATGTGAACAGAGAGAGGTGAATGCAATATTTATGTTTACACTGAGACTTTATCTTGTGGCACGACATTAATGATTTAAACTATCCTTTAATTTATTCTTATATTGAAATGATTACTATTTAATATATGTTAAGCCTCCCAGATATGGATGCCATACTGTGATTAATCAAGTTCTTGCCTGGGAAGCGTGCGTTCTAATGGCATGGAAGATCCATGGTGTTGGAGCTCAAATACAGAGCTGAAGTAAAAGTGAACAGTGAAGGCTAGTGTGGAAATGCACTAAGCTGAAATTTCAATTCCTTCTTTGAAGTGCTTTAAATGGGGAAGCCAAGCTACAGAGGCTTAATGAAAGCAGTAACCATTGAGAGCAATAGGAAGAGATAAATTATGTAGCGCCCCATAATAAGAGTACTGTTGGATGACCACGCAGAGGACGCAGAGGTAGGAAAAAGAGCTCTATATAACAACCTCCTGAAGTATGTAGGCAGATATTTCCTAAGTTTTAAGGATGGGAGTGAAAAAGTCAAGGGAGAAAAATAATGAACTCCTCAAAGACCTGCCCTGGCACCTTTAGGAAGCTGACTCACCAAATCGTCCATTTCCTTAAAGATTTTGATTAGTGCTTTGAGAGGTTCATGAAATGTTTCAAGCAATTATCCCACAAACACTTCCCAAATCCACGCTTTTTCTCATCTACACATTTTTGTACCTTTCCCCTTTATTAAGGCCAATTTGTGATGCTCAAACATTCTTAGATGTCTGGCCTTCCACTTGAACATAGTCAACTTATGAATGACTACTCATAAAGAAAAAAATGGCTTTCCTCCCATAAGCTATAAATTTCTAATAGCTCTTTGGCAGGAGGCAGAACTTGTGCTTAGGTTCCCTCTCTGCTGGAATTTGGTCTGGCTTAGTTTTTGCAGGTCTCGCTGTGAGTTCATCTCTGTAGCTGCCCTGCTGTGTCTGGAAGTTACAATTTCTTTTAGTTATCCATCACTTTTGATTGTACATTCTTCTTGCCCCGCCCCTTTCCTCAATGATCCTTGAGCCTTGGAAGGAGGAGGTGAGGTATAATATATGTTCCATTGGAGACAGAGAACCTTGCAGTCTCTTATTCTCTGTATCTTACCCAGTTGTGGGTCTCTGTGCTAATTACCATCTATTGCAAATAGAAGATTCTCTGATGGAGTTTAAAAGATGTACTAATCTACGGGAGTAATGGTGAGTCACTAGGAGTTAGTTTAGCACTGTGTCTATTTAGTAAAAACAGTAGTAGCAGATTCTCCCCTAGGGCCTATGATATGTCTTGCTATAGGTTCTTGGACTAATAATGGAGCTAGGTATGGCTTTCATCTCATGGAGCGGAACTTAAATATAGTAATGAAGTGATTGGTTACTCCGATGATGTTCATGACATTGTTGCTCCAGTGGGCATATCTTGCCAGGCCAGTTATTATTGTAACTCAAAGAGTTCAGAGCTGAGCATAATTGACGATTACTTTTTGTAAGGGCAAAATTAAAGCCATATTCTATATGTAATGTATATTCTATAGTTAATGTTGTGGTCTGTGAGAACTTGCCCCCCAGGTGACTTCACTTCTTCCTGCTTTCTGGGAAAGACTATGCACTGCCAAAAACTAGACCTAGCAGCAGTCTCTAGAAACTCCACTGGAGCAATTACATACAATTAACTCCCAATGTTCCTCTGAGATTAAACAAACAAACAAAAAAACCCAAAAAACTCAAACAAACCAACTTCCCTTCCATGAACTGTGAAGTTTCCCCAGCCTCACCTGCCCCTCTACTCCAGGAACTGTAGAAATAAAAATAGTTCCAAGAAAACCTCAGCTGGGGAGGGAGGGTAGGAGGAATGGGAAGATACAAGCGATGGGAGAACAATTGAGTTGTAATCTGAATAAATTAATTTTAAAAAATCTTTTAAAAAAACCTCAGCTGATCCCCTGCCACCTGCATAGCTGAAAAAAAATACCCACCCTGAGGCAAACAACCCTACCTCACCCAATCTGAGCCCACTGATGAGTCGCTTTAGAATGCTGTTACCAAAATCTGCCCAGCCTAAGAATATAAAAACCCTAAGTTCTTCTGTTTGGGGTCACCTCACTCCTGTATACAGGTGGACCCCAGTACGCTGGAACAGTAAGCTGCCTCTTGCTTTTGTATTGAGCCTTGTCTTTTTGTCTCTCATTTGGAGTCTCCCAGAGGTAGGGCTCTCTCTCTACGAGTCTTAACATTTTCTCCCCTCACTATACATATCCCTTTTTAGTACCATGAAAGCTAGTTAGTAAAGATGAAAATTTTCAGATGAATACAGCTTGACTTCATCATGTTTAATGACTTAAGTGTGATGTCTTCAGCAATAGTGTTATTATTGTTAATTCTGGACAATAGCTAATAGGGTTGCTACTATCCAGTAACGTATGGAGGTCTATGTGCACTCACTGGCCAGCTACTTAAGAAGAAGAAGTAACCTATTCCTACCTCTAGGCCTTTCATTTGTTAATCTCCACTGTCTAGTGAAGACATTGTTACTTCATTATAAGGTTCCTCCGTTTTAAAGCTCTCCGTTTCTTACACATGTATATATGGAGGCTTCTACAGCACTTGGTTTCAATATGACTTTGTGAAGGCCCGGCGTGGTGGCACACGCCTTTCATCCCAATACTTGGGAGGCAGAGGCAGGTGGATCGCTGTGAGTTCCAGGCCAACCTGGTCTACAAAGTGAGTCCAAGACATCCAAGGCATGGCCCATCTGGCAGCACGTATGTGCAGAAGTCAGCTTTCCTTTACAGTCAGCCTGAGACCTACCTGGACACACCCGGGCATGCCCAGAGACTGACTGCCAAGAGTCTGGTGACATCACGATGGGAACCAAGGAGGAGGAGCCATAGCAGCAGCTCACAATTTGGGAGCCAATGGGACACTGGGAGGGAGGTATCAAGGCATGCCCTATTTCAGCAGTGTATGAGTCTGCTTCTGCCTCTTGTACGACTCCCAGAGTCTGTGTCACTGACTCTGTGCCAACTCATCCCTGCCACAAGGGTTCTGGGCTTGGGTCCCAGCAACACTTTTCTACTCTGTGATCCCCTCCCTTTTAGTTACTTCCCTTTATATCAATGCATTCTGTCTTCCTTCCCCTGCAAGGCCTCTCTATGACCCTTTATCAATATTTCTGACCTCTCTGAGTATTCCAAATGAGCACACATCCAGGAAGAATCCAAGCAAATTACATACATCTTATACAACAACTGTGAGAACATACTAAGCCCGGATGATGACCTGGCATGGCTGTCTAGCTCTTTGCTGAAGTATGTGCAGATTTATCACACAGGGATCATTTGGAGGGTTCAATTTGATGTGGAGGTGGTAGATGGCCTCTGTGGGAGGTGGCTTAAGTGTTTATGTATTTATATTTTGAGTTGTGTAAGAATTTGGTAGTTTTGGTAGTATTGTAGGACTATCCTGGACCCCTTGAATTTTGATTTGCCCAGTAGGGCTTTTTTTTTTTTTTTTTTTTCTGAGACATGGACATATTTCTCTTCAATGGCAACTCGTCACTCTCCAGACCATCTTTATTTCCAACAGCTTTGCAATGAGAAATCACCACGTCTAACACTTTCGCCAGCCTCATAATTTAAATGTGTGTGGTTTTGCAGGGAAGTCCATTGAGAGTTTCATGTCTGCCCTACTAGGGACACCATAAAATGCGTCACTTTTGGATGGAATATGGCAACACATTCCAAGCAAAATACTGGCAAGCACAACAACCCAAGCAGAATTTTAAAACTTGGGCCACCTTGAAGCAAGGAATTTCTTTCAGTTAAAAAAGAAACCTTGCAAAAAATTTAACTAGAATGGACACTAGAGAAGCGAAGGCCAAAGGGCAAGCATGGAAGCAGAGAGGTAAGTGATGGGTAAATAATTGTGGAAAAATTAAGGACACTCTGAGTGGTAGAAGAATCAGACCTAAAATACACCAGTGACTTTAATTTTAAAGCAACACTGCTTTTCTTTCTTGTGACTTTGTATTTCTTTGAGATTTGTAAAGCAAGGCAGGGCCAGTCTCCTGATTTAATGTTTTCAATGTGTAAGGGATAATGAAGGGGGTACTGTGTTGCACACTTTCTTTTCTTCCAGGGATACTTTCTCTTTTATTTATCTGCACATCCTTATCACAAGCTACCACCTCCATCATTGCCCCACACTGGAAGCACCATGACCTCACCTACCTCCTGGCAAGTGGCCTCTCTGCTTCACCATCGCCATTTCCATGTCTCGTGCTGCCGTTTCCGTTGGAAGCAAGAGCCTCCCGGGGTCTGTGGTAGTACAATGAGCACATGCCATTCCTTTGACCTCCCTTCGCATCTTGTCTCCTCTATGAGCACCGTTTTCCAGCTCGAATGAGCATCCTCAGGCCTGGAACACCTGACCTTCCCTCCAAGGTCAATCGCAGTTCAGTCGACGGGGATGAAGCTATTACACCTGTGTTGCACACTTTGTGTTCTGCACTGATTCATTTTGTGCCATTAATGTGGGCTTTGTTATTCTGTCAGACAAAGAGGCTACATTCAGGGAGACAGACATGAAAAATGACCCAGGGAGAAATGGGATTTTTTTTTTCTAACGAAAGAGATACATCAATGTGAGAACTTATTAAAAACATACCATTTATAATGCACAAATTGTACTCATTGCCACGGCCGTCATTGTTATTCTAAGCTCCTTTCCCCGGCTTTCAGAGCAGAGCAGTGTCCTCGGACAGCCTCTGTTGTAAGTGATGGATTTTTTCCTTTTATGTTACACTACTGTAGTGCTTGTCCCTCTGGTAAGTTCAAAAGGCCGCACTTCTGTTCATTGCTGTTTGCACCAATTTCCCTCCTAGCTTATCTCTTCTAAGGTGGTTGTAGGAGTTATTTTTTCACCTTTTTCTTTTTTTTTCAAAATAAGAAACATAGAAATTACCTTTCTGCTTTGAGAAATTTAAGGTGTATACAAAAGTATGTTTTTTTTTAAAAAAAATGATCTCATAAACCATCTGTAACAATCGATTTTGCTTTAGATAAGAGTGCATTGACAGTTTATGTCGTCCTGGCCAAGTGCACCATGCATTTCTATGGTGTTCAAGAGGAGGATAGATTCTTTCTCGATGGATATTTATGGAACTATGCACAGTTGTTACCATTGGCCTCTTTTTATGGGTAGAGCTAGCCACTGAGATGCTTGAATCAGCTCAGTTCACATGCTGATGGTTGTGAAGAAAGTATGACAGAGACTGAACCGGTCTCTCAGAGACAGACGCAGTGTGGTTGAAGGTGGCATCTGTGCTGGTGGCCATGTGCCAGACTGTAAGGATGACAGTGGGGGAGAAAGGAGCTGGTAAACTTAAAAATTTTTGAAATATTTTTCAGTTTTTTAAACTAGAACACAGCAGTGTACACTATATACTTATGGCATCTTGAAATAAACTTTTATTTGGTTCCTCTGACCCACTTTCCTCTGACTTCCTGTCCCTCTTTGCCTGCACCCTTCCAATCCCAATGTTTGCAAATTCCACAGTACCAGTTTTCCTTGCGGATGAATAAAACTTCATTGCATATATGTACCACATTTTCTTTATTAACGCACCTGCTAATGCATATCTTTCCATTTCCTTTCTCTTATGAATAGAGTAGTACTAAACACAGATGTTTAACTACTTCTGTGGTAGGATACAGAGCCCTTTGGGTATACGCCCAGGAGTGGGATAGCTGGTTATGAGATGGTTCTATTTTTAGTCTTCAGTAAGTATATTTTAATGATTTCCATGATGGATATACTAGGGGACACTGACCCCAAAAGTAAAATAAAAAAGCTTGTATCTTTCCTGTGTCTCCATCAGCATTTATTGTCATTTATTTTCTTAGATATTATGGCTAAAGTGAGTTGAAATCTCAGGGTAGTTTTAAGTTTAATTTCCCTGATGGCTAAGGATGTTGACCACTTTCAAAAGTATTTATTGATCATTTGTTTCTTCTTTGGAACTGCTGTTTAGTTGTGGGTTTATGTTGTTCAATTTTTACAATTCATTATATATTATAGGTATTAACTCCATTCTGAAGTATAGCTGGCAACATTTTGTTTTTCAACAAAAATTTTCCTATTCTTTATGTTGTCTATTTAGTCTGTTGATAGTAGTCCTTGGTGTGCAGGTTTTTTAAAATTTATATAACCCTATTTATCAATCTAGGGGTTGCTTTCTGTGCTGTATTCAGAAGTTTTTTTCCTTCCCCCTATATTCTGAATCATTTTCCCTATGCTCTGCCTTAGCAGTTTCAGCATTTCCCACTTAAAATTAAGGGCTTTGATCCACTTTGAATTGACTTTTGTGGAAAACAAGAGGTTTGGACTAATTTCTTTATTCTATGGTATAAATTCAGTTTTGCAGGTACCATCTATTGAACGAAATAATTTTTTCCTGTGTATATTTTGATGCCTTTGTCAAGAATTATTTTGCTCTAGTGGTGTGGGTTTATTTCTGGACCTTCTATTATGTTCCATTGGTCCACATTCTGTTCTTATCAGTATCGTGTTATAGTTGTCACTGTGGTCCTACAGTGCAGTTAGAGACCAAGCATGGTGATACTCCGGCAGACTTATTTCTACTTAGAATTGCTTTTGAAAGTCTATAGTCTTTTGTGTTTTCGTATGATTTTTAGGATTGTTTTTCTGGTTCTGTGGAAAGTATCATTGAAATTTTGATGGGGATTGCATGTAATCTATAGATTGGCTTTGGTCTGTTGTTGTTGTTGTTGTTATTATTATTATTATTATTATTATTATTATTATTATTATTATTATTATTATTATTTTGCCAACTTTACACAAATTAGGGTCATCTGGGAAGAAGGAACATCCGTTATGGCATATCTCTGGGCGTTTTCTTGTTTAATGATTGATGATTTGTCTCCATAGGATTGGTACTGTGCTACCCTGGGCAGGTGGACCTGGGTTGATTAAGAAAGCATGCTCAGCAAACCGTGAAAAAGCAAGCCACTGAGTAGCATTCTTCTTTGGTCTCTGCTTCAGTTCTTGTTTCTAAGTTTCCTGGATGATAGACTGGCACTGTAACCTATAGGGTAAAATAAACCCTTTCCTGTATGCCTTGCTTTTGGTCATGGTGTTTATCAAAGCAACGAAAGGCAAGCTAGGGCAGGAAATACCTCTGTGGTATTAATTCTGCAGTCCGGGAGCAGGGGAAGTCTTTCATCTAGAATATTCTCCAATTTATTTATTTATTTATTTATTTATTTATTTATTTATTTATTTCCAGTGTCTTAACGTTTTCATTGTAGAAATTTTTTACCTCCTTGGTTAGGGTTGTTTTTATTTTATTTTTTAAGCCATTGTTTGTGGAATGTGTTTCCACTCTCTGGGCATGCTGAGTTTAGCTCTGTCTTGCTAGCACTGTGGACTGTCTCCTTTTGGCTCTCACAGAGCCTGGTGCTCCGTCTTTCACTCCTCTCCATTTGTGGGAACCGACTCAGGCTAGCAGCCTGGCATGGTGGGGTTCCTTCCTGAGAAAGTCCTATCTGGTCTTATTTCTGCTTTCTGTAGTTCTTTATTTGATTGCTGCATCCTTTTCTGTGTGGCCGCCTGGTACCGCAGATGCTGCTTCAAAGTCACCGTCTTAGCTGTCTTCGCTCCTTCTCAGAAAACAGCATCTCTAACTAGCAGCAGCAGCAGCAGCAGCAAGGCGGGCCAACTCCATGCCTCCTTCCCTCTGCAGACTCTTCGTTCTTGCTCAAGTTTCAGTCTCGCATTAGGTTTGCATGCACAGAGGAGGACAATCTACCAATGACAGCTCTTCTCAGCGAACACCTGCTCCCTAGAGCTCAGGCATGGCATTAGATGCATTCTACAGAGCCATAGTCATTATGGACTAAAGGTCTGTGTTCAGAAAACTTCACGTGTCAAAATCCTAACCACCAGGAAATGGGACTTGACAGCCACTGTGTTAAAGGTGAGACTCTCACGAATGGGGTTTGTGGCCTTTGAGTGAAGCCGAAGGTTCTGGTGTGCCTTTGGTATGATGAGAAGATGTAGGTGGATGGTGCTGTTTAAGTACCAGGAAACCAGTCTTAACCTGACACCAAATCTGCAGGCTCTATGATTAAGAACTTCCTGACATCCATGACTGGGAGACATGCATTGCTTTCTGTAAGTTATCAAGTCAAGATGTTTTGTGGCAGCAGTTGAAACAGAACAAAATAACATGCTTGAGTTAACCAAAGGTATGGTCCCAATAAACAGTAACTATACGTTGACAAGCCCCTCTCCTCACAAGTCTACTTTTAATATTCATTTTATTCTTCATACCCACCTGTATGTCTGTGTACCACAAGTATGGAGTGTAGTGTGCAAGAAGACCCGAAGAGAGTGACGAATGACCCAGAATGTGAGTTAACAGACTATTGTAGCTGCCAAGTGGATGCCACAACTTGAACCTCAGTTTTCTGGAAGAGCAGCCAATGCTCTTAACCTCTGAGCATTCTTTCCTGTACCCCCAAATCTATTATAGTTTATTCTATACACAAGTTCTGTTATAATTTAGCCACACACACTTAAAGGAAAAATGTCACAAGCTCCTTCAAAGAATCATGTGTGTGAAATTCAAATTCTAACTTAAAAACAAAACAACAACAAAAAACAACTCTCCTTTTTTTTCAGAGAACTCATGACTCAGTTTTGTTTGTTTGTTTTTTAGTGAATTTTTGAAGTCCACAGTTTTTCTTTGAGATACAAAAGCAAAGCTTTATAACCCCATTTTTTCCTTAGACTTAATTAAAACAACATCAAGTTCTACTTCACTGGTAGTTTAAGGCTCAGGCATTTTCTTCTGAGATAGCATTGTATTCCATGCCAACTGCTCTAATTCACACATCTTAAAATAAAACAAAACACTAAAACCAAAATATTTTAATATTGTGGCAGTATTCTTAAAAAGCTATGTGTTTTACTGGTTAATAAAGTCCTCATGATAAAGAACTTAGGTACCTAGACATCCATTTCTCTTACCATCTTTCAAGTTTCCTCTTTAGTTCATTTATTGATGAACTATTATCAGTACTGTGTGCCATGATGCTGTTACGGGTTATTTTCTCAACTTCCTACCCGTCAGCTTCTTTTCCTGTATTTGCCTCAGTTCCAATCTCATTTATACTTTGTTATATTTTATTGAAAAGCTGAGGATAAAAGTATGAATGACGATGATTTTTGTTTTCAAGGGTTTTGTATGTTATATATTTTACATATGTACACATGTATTGGGATTTCTTCATAGCCATGTATTTATTACTTTAAAAGTAAGATAGCCATTTAATGTAATTACAAAAGATATTGGATGTAAAAGTATGTTGAATTCCAGCCTATTAAGTTGGCAAAATTACGTTCTATTTTTAGTGCCTAGTCAAGAAAGAAAATTTCCTTAATTATAAGTGAATTTCAGACTGATGAAAGTCAAGTTAAAAATAATTCTTTAGATATGATTTTTGTATTCAAAATACTGTCAAGAGATTAGACTCTTAAGTATATTCTGTTAAAATACTTACAATAACAAGAATAAATTAATAAAAAAAATAAAAAAAATAAATACTTACAATAGGCAGGAATAGTCACAACAAGGTTCTTTGCATTGAATAGTGAACAACGAGATGCTGAATAAATCTGATGTGCACTTGTGATCACCAAATATTCTTTTACTCCTTTATCTTTTGCCCCCTGAGATCTTCTGTGCTGGTGCTGTAGACCATAGCTTCCTTAAAATGTTCCACTTTCCACTCCTTTGCATACAAGAAATTTTCACATGACTCTTGCTATAGTGGTACACAAAATAGGTATACCAGCCAAACATTTGCTAACTACATAAATTTATTTTAAAAGAATTCTTTTTTTAAAAAATATTTTATTTAACTTTAATCTATGTACATTGGTGTGAGGGTGTCAGGTCTTGGAGTTACACACAGTTATGAGTTGCCATGTGGGTGCTGGGAATTGAACCCGGGTCCTTCGGAAGAGCAGGCAGTGCTCTTAACCACTGAGCCACCTCTCCAGCCCCAAAACAATTCTTTAGTATACATGTAATTTTACCATTTATTGTGTGGTGGCAAATTTGCATACTAAGGAGATGGTTATATAAAGATTTTTATATAAAGAATACAATTTTGATGATTATTTAACATGCCAAGACATGAAGCATCTTCAGGTTTTGAGTTATTTGGTGGTCTGATTATGTTAGTGCTGAGAACACTCCTTTGCACAAATATATAGTACAGAATGACAGAAATGTGCTTTTGGCTATTTCAGCACTTTCTGCAAATTCTTTCCTAATCCCAAGCCCAAATTAACTTAACTTAAAAAATAATTAAACTTATTATCAAGTGCATGATACGTGGTGCCAATGTTGTGCGACACAGGTGAGTTCTGTCTGAAACACCCCAGATTCATCATACACATGACTTTGAACTAATTCAGAAATCTTTTAATGTAGCCAGCTTTTTCATGATCTCCACACTCAGGTTTAGGGCTGGCATAGGGCTACAATACACAGATGAAGACCCTGGGCTCCGGACATGTTTCTTAGGTAATGGATATATTCTTCAACACCCAGAACCTTACATTTTTATCAACTATGACCTCAAAAGGTAGGTGCCACACAGAGACACCTAGAAATATATGTAATAAAGATGTCAAAGTATGTACATTGATACCTACCGTGGCTCTTGCAAACCACCACAAACTGTTATCTCTTAAGACAACACAGATAAGACCTAGGCTCCTAGAAGACAAAACCACCAGATTATGAGCTGAAGGACAAACTCCATGTGCCTCCTAGTGCTACATCTAGCGCCAAAGCCATGAGGCTCTACATTCCCATTTACCCCAGCTATCCAGTGGCAAACCCAGGGAGAGACAAGGGAGGAGAGGGCTCCCTGAAGCCTGAAAACACAACATAAAGGCTGTGCAGTCAGATGTCAAATGAACAGGTTGGAAGCTTAAGTAATGCATTGTCATGTTAACCATCTCAGAAGCAAGCTGGTTAGTTATACATAGATCAAGGCATTGCATTTTCTCCGTATATCTGAATTGACTTGTAAACTAAAAAGAAAAAATGAGATTAAAACTGTACTAGAGTTCTTTAGAGGAACAAAAGGTAGATTTATTCTATTGACCTATATGATATTGTCTTGAGTAGACCAACAATGGCTGTCTCATACTGGGGAGGCCAGAAGAGGGTAGCTGTCCAGTTCATAAGGCTGCATGCCTAGGCAGAGTTCCATAAGGTATTGAAGACCTCAAAGATTCCTGGAGATCTGCTATCCTTCAGTCCAAGCTACAGGCTGCTTCTGAAGTCTGTGAAGGAACTAGCAACAACAGCAGCATAGACTACTAGCCACAAGAGTGAAAGCAAGCAGGCAAAATAAACTTCCCTTCTCCTGTGTCCTTTTATCTGGGCTGCCACCAGAATGTCCCGCAATATTTAGGGCATGTCTGACCACTTCAAAGAATCTTCCAAGAAGATACTTTGCTTTTTAGTTTATTTTAGATTCAATCAAGTTGACACCCAAGATTAACCGTCATAAAACCCTTGCAAAAGTATTCTTGTATTTCATACTCAGTTAATTGGAATATATTTGTATAATCCAAACATTTATTTGAATTTACTTATGCTAAAACAATCAATTATCCTAAGTTAAAAATCACATCCTCAGTATTTGACAAAGACCAGAACTGTAAGGTTTAGAGTACTACTGTCTACCTCTTAAAGGGTGACTTCATCCATACAGGGTAGTTCAATTTGCTTCAAAGGGCACAAACGTCTTTAAAACTGTATTATTCTAGGCAAATTGCTTACTTTCTCATGCAGTTTACAGTGTCTCAGGGCAAGGCAAAACCCTGGACATTTGCATGTGACTGCCACCGACTAACGTCACAGGCCATTGTCCACCTTTAAGCTTCCTACCTACTGGGCATGTTAATGCTTTGCACCCAAGACGGAGATTTATCAGAAATGAATCCAATAAATATTAAAGAGACGAAGCAGTCTTATGAAGGAGGGGCATTGTGTTTTTCTCTATGTTTATGAAGGAATATTTTATTCATTTCTTGCTCTTCCTCTCCAGAGTGGAGTGCAAACAGTCATTTCGCTTTTTCTCTGTCTCTGTCCTCACGCATAGGCTTGACTTGGATGAGTCTTTCTGTTCCTTTGGGAATGCGCCAAGCAAGCCAGACCTCCCTAATTATAGTTCTCATTTCCTAGAGGCTTGTTGCTAGACTGCTAGTAAAGGTTGGGGAGTTGCTGCTACCCTTGCAAAGGCTGCAGGCAGCTGTGCTATCAGACAACCAGCTCTAGGCACTCTCACCCCCTTCTTGCCTCCAACTGCAGTAGACTTTAATTCAATAGAATTCAAATCCTTGGGTGCTTGGATCAGCCAGGCAGCAGGCCCAGAGGCCCTTTCAAATCAGGGTTTTTTAAACAGTTATTTTAATCTACAGGAGATGCCGGTGTGTCTCTGCTTTACAAAGACAGACAAAACTGTACAAACAGGCTGGAGAGACAGTCTGGCAGAGGAACTCAGGTCCTATTCTCTTATGAAAAAAAAAAGCAAGCAAATTTTCCTCTACTGTTCATTGTGTTAATCTGATATTTTCACTGCTTGGGCTGGATTTAGGAAGGGAATGATACAATACATGAACGATGGTGAAAGTTGGTCCAGGAACATGCCAGTTTTGTGACGCAAATATGTAGCCAGCGCACAGTAGATCATGTGGCTTTTTCTCAACAGAGTAAATATTAGCAGCCACCTTCTCTTGCTGTTGGGTGAGGCTGAATGCCAAATCTTTGGTGGTGACAGGGACATGGCTTTACCAGGTTATCCAGATACATCTTAGCTGTAGCTACCACATAAGGCTGAGGAATAGTATGGGCCACATAGCCAAAGAAACAGCTGTCTGACTTGATGCCTTGTTGGGTAAATTTCCTGGATGCAAATACTGCTCCATCATTTGTTACATATGAGGATTTGAGCCCATTTTAAAAGTTTTCATATTCTGGGGTACAAAAGATGATGACAGTATCTCTAATGGGAATTGCTTAACAAACCATTGGGAAGAAACCAAAGATACATTCAAAGGTCGTCTGTAGACCTGCAGCAGCAGCAGCATGGCACGGGGGGCTGCTGGAGGTGCAGATTCATCAGTTGTGGCCGTGACTGACTATATCAGAATCAATTTCAGCGGAATGTCTGCCAGCATTAAATAATTGAGGCTTATGACTGCTACATAAACGGTGGTCCTAAGATTTCCAGATAGCTTGCTTCCCCAGTAAGAGGGACCAATAAGGTCCAGGCACCATAGCTGATTTTCCTCTGCTGCTCAAGCTGTATGCTTGTGCAAGAGACTTTGTTCTCTCTGACACTGGTTCTGATTATTCTTAAATTTTGGTGGCCACCGGATGATGGTTTTGTGAACCCATTTTCTACATCATCCTTGACCTTATTATCTTCAATGGTTACTTTGTCTTCTGATCCTGGTATTTCTGGCTAGGGCCACCTGGTTTCTCCCAGGTCTCTATCAGCATTAGCTTGACTTGGTGCTTTGGATTCCACATCGTATCCTGACGCTTTTGTGCTGGCTGCCAAGGGAAGCAGGATCCTTAGGGAGCAGCCCTTATTATTAGACACACCTTCAAGCATCCTTTTGTTTCAGTGTAAACTTTTTACAGAAAACTGAGCATGCCCAGAGACATTCCTGTCTTTTATTTTAACCTTTTTGAACATGTGTTTCATAACGTTGACCTAAGCATGCCCCAAAATGTGCCCGGCATCTTTCTTTCTAGAACGAAACCCAGCACATATTAAATAGTGCTTTGGGAGATAAGTCCTCTGCTCTTCTTTCTGTTCTAGATAGTAAGTCTCTATCCTTACTTCGTGGTGGAGCTTGATTTTGGCTTTGTACCTATCAAAATGTGTACCTGTTACTGTGGTTAGTCTGGCGGTTCAGCTGAAAGATTGCTCTTCCTGAACTTAACAAGAAGAATGTATGGAACATAGTTTTTAAAATGAAGAGATTGTTTAATATAGTTCTCTTAGGCTCCACATTGCCCCTAAACATTTGATTTTAACAGTTGTATCCAAGAGGCAATTTTCTTTTTTTTTTCCCTCTTTTTATTTATTTATTTTTTAAATATATATATTTTAAATATAGTTTATTAATTTATTCATATTACATCTCAATTGTTATCCCATCCCTTGTATCCTCCCATTCCTCCCTCCCTCCTCCAAGAGGCAATTTTCTAACAGAGATTTTATAGCAGAGAAGAGAGAGCTCAGCCTTCAAGGGATACGAAAGTCAACAAAGCCACATTTATGTATTTATTGCATGGGTGTGGCATTCAGGCCTCTTAGCAGTCCACGTTCTTTTGGATTTAGGAAAGAGCTCATCAGCACACCTGCTTGCTTTATCTCACATCAAACAGTCTTTAGCACAGTGGCATAGAAACAGAGACCTCCGCAGGCTTCCATGTCAAGCTTCTCACAATCCCATGATGCTTGGCTAGCAATGCAATCAGAACGGATGGCATCAGAATGCCAGAGCCTGTCATGTGTGGTGAAGTGAAGGGTCACAATTGTATATGAAATAGACAGAAGAAAAACTTCAAGGCCATGCTGGCCCTTAAAGTAGAGGGCAACTTGTCAGAGACTGGAATTCGGAGAAAAAAAGCCTCGTGCCCAGAGCCAAACTGGCAAAGGGGAGAGGTTAGCTATTTGTAAACTGTGAGATTACTGTGACTCACAAACTATTTCAGGCATGGATGCCCTAGCTGCTTGGATTGACTGCTCGGCCTTTCACAGTTACTGGTTGGTCCCTTTAGATGGCATTATGTAGGCAGTATCAATCTATATGTAAAACCCTAGTTCTTCATTCCTGAGAACTGACAGTGTGGACATAGGTACATGAGAGCACAGGATCACTTAGCAGGGGAAGGCCAAAGGTCCTAAAAATGTGACAGTCGAGGAATTGCTTGTGTTCCATCTAGTCATCATTAGCTATGCATAGTGGCATGCAGGCGATGTAGTCATTGTTAGCTATGCATAGTGGCATGCAGGTGATGTCATCATTAGCTGTGTGCAGCAGCATGCAGGGGATTTAGTCATTATTAGCTGTGTGCAGCAGCATGCAGGTGACATATGCAGAGCAGCATGCAGGCCACACTATGTTGACACGTGCAGTTTGCTGTCTCATTACTATGGCCACAAGGCACGGTGCAGAGACTGGACCTGCCTGTACCACAGTGAACAGAACAAAACGCACTCTGCCTACAGGCATACTTCTAGGAAAAAAAGCCCAGCATGCATTGCAGCATGTTAGCTTAGGCCTTCAAAGTCCTCCAGTGAGAAGCCATCCTCCTTCTTGAACATAGGTTCCTCCCCACCTCCCCACTTTCCACAAAGTTTATTTTGTTGTTGTTGAAACTTTTTTCCATTTTATGTCTTAATCTTTTTTAATTAAACATTTTTAAATTTTCATAGACAGGTGTATTATTACACATATATACAATAAACTACCTATAGCAGGAAGAGCCATGACACAATCAGGAATTATACAAATGTTACGTTCTTAGTGTTTTGGCTATTTGTATTTGACAAGATGTGATGGAGATTGATTTACATTCAGAATTTTAGATAGGAAAGATGTTTTCTGCAAGGCTGTCAAACACAAAGTTTAGTTTTAATCTTCTGTGTAAGTTGATATTTCTGCAAGAAACCAAATAAGTACAACTTCCACTATCATACAGTTTTCTTTTGATTTGGAGCTTCGTGTGGTGTCAGTGTGTATACATACTTGTTATGTGTGTGTGTTATCCAGTGATTTTTCTTTCTGTTAAGGTATTTATTTCCTGATCTTGTTTTAAAGCTATATAAATTCAGAGTAAAGATTGTATAGCTTAGAAATTGTATACCCGCCACCCCTCCCGACTAATAAATGTATTGCACTCTGGTACTTCCTTATGGCTAATCAGGAGGAGTTAGGAGCTGGAGAGTGCTTATTCTATCAACCTGGCTGAGTTCTATTAAATACACTTGTGTGGAAATACACCTGGAGGCTGAGAAAAATAAGGAAACTGTTTGAACTCTCCTGTGGAGGGCAGATGAAACTTACCTTACATGGCTTCATTATGCATAACTAAGAGCAATAAGACTAGAAGTCACATGGGGATGCTTTATATCCACAGAAAGGAAAAAATCCAGTAATGTGCAACATTTTGGTACTAAGAAGATTGTTTGGGAAGATTGGGAATATCCTGTCTCTAGAAATGACAAGAGTTCTTTTTAAAGGTCATTTAAAGCAGCTGATGAGTGGTTGGTTACTCCAGAAGCTCCTAAAAGCCAGTCTAAAACTAGCTGCTATACTAGCATGTTAGATTAACCCAAGGAAGTGTGCAAATACAAAGAGCTATAAAAGAGCTGACTTACTTCTCAGTAGACATGGTAGGCTGTGGCAGGAGTGGTTTTGTGTCGGGGGTAGGATATGCTACCCCCAAATACAGCATTTGAGAAAACAGTGGGCATCTCACAGTGTCCTTCCTTGATACAGCGTATAAAGCCTGGGAACTCACTGACATGTCAGCAGGGAGCAATGGAAACACAGAGGCTCAGAGTCTGAAAGTGAACCTGCCCAAGCTCCTAGAAGTGTGTCATCCTTAGGTCATGTCCTCTGTGCACTGTCAGGGTCTACACAAACCTCTGCTATCAATGAGGGCTGCATAGGGAAGTATAGAGTTTCTGTTTCCTTGGGTCTTTGTTTCTGAAGGTTTCTGTGACATGTAAAATTGAGATAAGTAAATCACTGTACCTTTTCTCTTGTGAAGTTGTCTTTTATTACAGGTGCTACTTCTATAAACTCAATGATAGGTGACACACACAAAGGTACTATCTTTGTCTTCTGTATATGTCAACACTTCTTCAGGCTTGAGAATTCATTAGAAGGGATCACAGGAAAAGTATTATGCTGGTAGTTTATTATGAAAAGATATATATTACATCAACAACAAAAAAGGATGTGTAGGGAAAAGTTGGGCAACAGGCCACTGGGTGCAAGTGTCTAGGCACTCCATCTTCATGGATTTAATCTCCCAGTCACAAGACGAGAAAACAATACACCAGGTCCTGGCAGTCAGCCACATTCCCTCAAGTCTTGGCTTGTAGTCACCTGTTTAAGCATTTGACATCTGTGCTGCTGTTTTTTTTTTTTTTTTTTTTTTTACATCATATTGACATAAGCTATAGTCATTTCAGAGGAGAGAAACCCAATTGAGAAAAATGCCTCCATAAGATCGAGCTCTAGGCAAGCCTATAGAACATTTTCTTAATTAATGGTTCATGTGGAAGGGTCCAGCCCACTGTGGGCAGTGCTGTCACTGAGCAGGTGGTGCTGGATTCGATAAGAAAGTAGGCTGAGGAAGCCATTAAGAACAAGTCCATAAGTAGCTCTTCTCCATGTCCTCTGCCTCAGTTTCTGCCTCCAGGTTCCTGCCTTGTTTGAGTTCCTGTACTGACTTCCTTTGATGAAGTACGGTGATGTGGAAGTATGAACCAAATAAGCCCTTTCCTCCCTAAGCTGCTTTTTGGTTATGATGCTTCGTCAAAGCAATAAAAACTTAAGTAGGACAGCACGTGAGTGATTGTACTGGCTGGTTTTGTGTGACAACTTGACACAAGTTAGAGTCATCAGAGAGGAAGGAGCCTCAGTTGACGAAATGTCTCCACAAGACCTAGTTACGATCTCAGAGTTGTTTTGATTTGCATTTCTCTGATGACTAAGGAGGTTGAGCATTTCTTTAAGTGCTTCTCAGCTATTTGATATTTCTCTATTGAGAATTCTCTGTTTAGTTCTGAGGCCCATTTGTTAATTGAGTTATTTGGCTTGGTGGTGTTTAATTTCTTGAGCGCTTTATATATTTTGGATATTAGACCTTTGTTTGACGTAGGGTTGGTGAAGATCTTTTCCCAGTCTGTAGGCTGTTGCTTTGTTCTGTTGACAGTGTCTCCTGCCTTACAGAAGCTTCTTAGCCTCATGAGGTCCCATTTATTAATTGTTGACCTTTAGGCCTGGGCTGTTGGTGTTCTGTTCAGGAAGTTGTCTCCTGTGCCAATGTGTTATCCTACTCCTTGGAATATACCCAAAAGATTCTTTACCATACAACAAGGACATATACTCAACCATATTCTTAGCAGCCTTATTCATAATAGCCAGCACCTGGAAACAACCTAAATGCCCCTCAGTTGTAGAATGGATAAAGAAACTGTGGTACATTTACACTATGGAATACTACTTACTATTAAAAACAAGGAAATCCTGAAATTTGTGGGCAGATGGATGGACCTGGAAAGGGACATACTGAGTGAGTTAACCCAGAAACAGAAAGACTCACATGGTATGTATTTACTTATAATTGGACACTAGCCCCAAAGGGATGTTCCATGAAAGTCTTCACTTTCCAGGAGATTAGGATAGGTGCAAGGACTTCCTATTGGGACTCTAGATGAGAGAAGTATGGGAGAATGGGGAAATAGAAGGATCCAGATGGTCCTAGAAACCTATAAGAAGAACATCATGACAGGTTGATCTGGACCCAGGGGGTCTGCTAAACTACTGCACTAACCAAGGACAATACATTCTGTAAGCATTGAAACCCTATTCAGATCTAGCCAATGGACAGCACATTCTCCACAGTTGTGTGGAAAGTGGGGATTGACTCTGACATGAACTCCGGTGCCCCATATTTGACCATTTCCCCTTGGTTGGGAGGCCTGGTGGCACTCAGAGAAAGAATAAGAAGGCTACCAGGATGAGACTTGATAGGCTGTGACCATATGGTGGGGAAGGAGATCCCTTTCTGTCACAGACCTAGTGGAGGGGAATAGGGTGAAAGATGGAGGGAGGGAGGAACGGGAGGATACAAGTGAAGGGATAACAATTGAGAAGTAATATGAATAAACCAATTAAATGAAAAACTTAAAAAAAAAATCTAGTTACAAGGTATTTTCATAGTGATCAGTGGAGGAGAGCCCAGCCCATTGTGGGTGGTGCCATCCCTGGCTTCTATAAGAGAGCAGGCTGAGCAAGCAGTGGGAAGCAAGCCAGTAAGCAGCACCCTTCCATGACCTCTGCATCAGATCTTGCCTCCAGGTTCCGCCCTATTTGAATTCCTGTCCTGAATTCCTTCAAGGGTGGACTATGATCTGGACGGTTAAGCTACATTAACCCTTTCCTCTCCAACTTGCTTTTTGTTTATAGTATTTTGTTGCAGTGATATCCAGCTTTGTCTGGCAGGGTATCTCAAAGGCTCAGAGGTTGATTCTTAGGATCTGTCAAACTCCATCTTCACTTTAGAAAAGCACAGTATTTGGGCATCCTGGCCCATTGAATTAAACCTTACACTGCACAGAGCTTCAAGTATGGCTTGAAGTATGGCTTCCTTCAGCCCACTAGCAGCCAAATTTCTAGGTTAGGTACCTTAGTCATGAGAGGTCTCTTTGGGAGCGTCTCAGGGTGTGAAGTGAAGGGGTTAAGAAAATATCCAGAACATTTATGGTTCTCCATGGGGCTAGATAAACCATGAGGCTAGACTCCTCAGGACTTGACACTAAAAATAGTGTAATGAAGGAATGTGTAGCAAATGGTTTAACAAAGGTATTTTTGTTAAACTTTGTGATTTGTTTGTGGGAAATCCAGCACAGTCTATGTTTCTCTTGGTCCTATTGGTTCTATTAACCTACTGCAATCAGTTGGAGTTCTCTCTGCACGATGTTAGTGCTGAATATTAAAAATAGTTTTGAGATAGTTACAAATACCAGTGTTAATAATGACCACATCAAGATCTTGTAGCCCCAAATTTAGCTGTAGCAGATGATCTGCCCACACAGGTTAAACAGAGTCTAGATGTGAACTGATTTGTACCTTGCTAGAAGTTTTCTTTGCAGCTTGCTGTCAGCTGGATCTCTTATTTTGTCCTCCACATGTTCCTGTGTGCTTTCTCAGTTTTGAAGATGCTATTCTTTCCACTCTGTCTTTGTTATAGTACTATTTTTTCAGTGTCTTATTTTGTTTGTCACTTACATATAGCTGTGTCAAATTATACCTAACAGGACTTGGTATTTGTACGTTGTCTATTTTTTATGCTTATTCCTATGTGAAGATAATTAAATAACAGATGATTTTTGAGTTCCTATAGTAAGACAGTGAAGCCCTAGGCAACAAAGAAGTACCAGATGAAGAAAGATCCTTGCTGCAAAGACTCAAAGATGTTAGCCTCTTGTGAAAATGAACAGGTACTTATGTTCTGTCCTGTCAGTACTGTATGGTCAGTGTAGAAAAGCACCAAAACCTTCTTTTCCTGGCAAATTTGTTCTTTCCCTCTGTTCCCTTGGTCTATTTAATAGCACTGTTACAGCTTTCCACATCAGCATCTAATTAGCTGCTAAGTGATGTTTGTTCTACCTCTGCTAGATCTCTGCAGTCCATTTCTATTTCTTCTGTCTTAGTAAAGGCCCAATTGGCTCCCCTCCACACAGGTATAGTAGTTTCTCCTCCTCCTCCTCCTCCTCCTCCTCCTCCTCCTCCTCCTCCTCCTCCTCCTCCTCCTCCTCTTCTTCTTCTTCTTCTTCTTCTTCTTCTTCTTCTTCTTTTCAAGACAGGGTTTTTTGAGGTTTCTCTATGCAGTCTTGGCTGTACTGGAGTTGATTCATAGACCAGGTTGGCCTGGAACTCACAGAGATCCTTCAGCTTCTGCCTCCCTGAGTGCTAGGGTCAACGGTGTGTGCCGTCACGCCTGGCTGTGTGTCTCTTTCTATTCATACCATTTGCTGTCTCACGCCCTGCTTCCTGCTGTCGTAGCACATGATCTTTCCCAGTGTGGTCCTAAAAAGTCTTTCATATCACCATTTTTCCTGTGCACTCACTTCCCAGCTGGACAAAATCCTACGACCTGTGCATGCGTTTCCAAGTCTGTTGATCTCTAGGCTGGGCATTAGTTTTCTCCCTTCTTTTTTTTTTTTTTTTTGATGATCCTCAATCACCACATCTTAGCTCATGTTGTTCACTAGAGGGGCCTCTCTTAATTAAATGGTCAATGGAACATTGGGCATTTCCTTTATGGTGCTCTCTGCACAGTGGTTTATGTTTCAGGGGCATGTTCAATGGCTGCTATGCAGTAGACAGTGGATTCTTTTCTTTTCCCTTTTTAGTTGCTGCTGAATAAATAAGTACAGCAACATTCACATCTAAGGTTCTTGTGAGAGTCCAACTTACTTTAGCCTCAGTAAAAGCCTGGCTTGGTGAATATTAGTTTTATTTAATTGATGAAAATGTAATTGCAAAAAGTAAAATTTAGAGGCAGGTGGATCTGTGAGTTCAAGGCCAGCCTGGTCTACAAAGTAAGTCCAGGACAGTCAAGGCTGGAGAGAAACCCTGTCTCGAAAAACAAACAAACAAACAAAAAGTAAAATTTAACTTTCTTGGTTTTCAGTTAGCTGAGAGTTTTAGTACAAAAAGAAAATTCAAATTTTCATAGTTCTGGAATTTTTTTCTTAAAATACACTCTAATGGATAACTTAATACATGAAAAAGTTATATTCCATTGCTGTGACCAAATACCTGGAAAATGGCAATAGAATAATGTATTTTAGGTCAAAGCATAAGAGGGTAGAGCCCATCACGTTGTGTAGGGAAGGCCTGGTAGAGCCCACAATGGCAGCTCATGTGGCTGGAAATCCCTAGACTTGAGTAGGCTATGAAACAAGAGCAAGAATTGCTGGCATTCAGCTAGCTCATTTTCGGACTGCAGTCTGTAAAGTGATGCTGCCTACAGTTAGAGTGACTCATTCTTGCTCAGCACAAAGGTGTGTTTCCTAGATAACTCCAAACCTAGACAAGTTGTCGGTGACGATTATAACCATTGCAGTTGTTTGCCTCACTTGTCTCAGCAGATGGACTGAAGGAATCGAGAGTATAGTGAGAATTTGCAAAGCATATTGCTTCAGGTCCTGTGCTTACACTGTTTGTAATACTGCACTTTAGACTTTAATGCATAAGAGATTGGGTGGCAATTTGTTTTTCTCCCTCCACCCAGCTTTTCAAGAATACAAATGATAGGAAGGCTTATATTTAATTCTGTTTATGTATTCATCCATAAGCTGGTTATATATCTATTACCACAATTTCATGGTAGAGTTATTGATTTGAGCTATTATGTGAAGCTTTGGGACTTGGGTTAAGTTCAAGGTATTGTAGGGTGCTATGAAGTAAGTTTATTATTGTTGCAGAGTGCTTAGCTGTAATCCCCGATTATCTAATCATCTCCACAGGGTGTATTTGAAGATACCTCAACTCATTATAGCTTGGGATGGTGAGAGTGCTGGAGGACAGTAGGTAGTAATGCTACAGAGACCAGCAGGCATCTAGACATCCTTCCACACCTGTCTTGGACCTAATCGTCCATTTAAAAGATTATTTTTTGCAATGAGATTAATTTAAATTGTGAAAAGGAAGACCTGAGGCTTTCTCTGGAAAAAATATTTAAAGATAAAACTACTCAGAGTAGAGAAGAATGACAGTAAGATTTGTAGAAAATGGTAAAGTGAGTCCAAATGTTAAAATTGTTTTTAGTAGCTTGGGTAATTTATGTCAGTGGTGAGAGAGCAGAGAGACAGCTTTACAATGTCACCCCAGCAACCCAAGGAGTTCTCTTAATATTTCAGAGACCTTGATTTTGGCCATGCTGGTTATTTGTGGCTTTGATGCAGAAAAGAATTTCTGGACTATCCATGGTGAAAACTGAGTTGGAGATTTTATTGAATATATTTTAATGGGTAGAAAGAGAGGTGCTCAAGAAAAGAACCAAAGCCCATCCAAGAGCGTGGGTGTGAACTTCTCACATAAGAGGAGGGGATACAAGACACACCTAGCTGTGGCTACTGGCTCCTTTAGTGGCTTAGCATTAGCCATCCATACCATTTGACTGTCTCTCAAGTTACATCTCTTTGCACCAAGGCCATGCTAGTCTTTTCTGTAATCGTTCCAATTTTATTATCTGTGAAGCTGAGCCAGTACTCAAATTACATCTCAGAGTGTTTCTAAAAAATCCCCGCTCCCTTTCTCACCATATCTGAAAAGTGAGATTATAGGGTGGCTGCCAAGGTGCTTTAGATGTAATTGTAATCTTATAAATTGAGACCAAGAGCCACTAGAGTTACGCATCGTGTTTAGTTCACCATTTCCTTGCAAATGGGGTTTGTGGTGAGATTCACAGACAATTGCAGGCTTATGCTTGAGAAGGAAGAAAACTCACAGGGAGTTTTTAATTATACTGGAATCCTGGCTTTCCTGAAGGCAAAGGGCTTCAATCACGTTCCTGGGTGAGGGGCTTCTCTTTATTCTCATAGCTCCACAGTGTTCTCTGCCTTCCTGTCCCATTTCTACTATATGTAAAAACAACCTGCCTTCTTTCAGCACCTACAAATAGAGCAGATGCTCTGCAGATAACTTGTTTTTAACATGAGGCATCAAACTTAATGCTATGCATATAGGAGGCCAGGTCTCTATGTCCTGGACCTTTTAAGAGTTTTAATGGTCTTGCTGAATTTATCAGATTATCTTAAAATTGTTTTACATCCTAGACAGGACTTGAACCTTATATCTTCCCTCTTCAGTCCTCCCAGGGACATGGGCTTCCAAGCCCACACAACAATGCTTGGCACAAATGCTGGGTCTCTGTAACTAGCAAATAAGTTTTAAAAAAATCATATTTTATTTATTTATTTGCTTACTTATTTATTTAATTATGTTTTTTTTTTTTTTTTCCTTTTTTTTTTTTTTTTTTTTTTTTTTTTTTTTTTTTTTATTAATTTATTCTTGTTACATCTCAATGTTTATCCCTTCCCTTGTATCCTCCCATTCCTCCCCCCCATTTTCCCATTATTCCCCTCCCCTATGACTGTTCCTGAGGGGGATTACGTCCCCCTATATATTCTCATAGGGTATCAAGTCTCTTTTTGGCTACTTGCTGTCCTTTCTCTGAGTGCCACCAGGTCTCCCCCTCCAGGGGACATGGTCAAATGTGAGGCACCAGAGTATGTGAGAAAGTCGTATCACACTCTCCACTCAACTGTGGAGAATATTCTGACCATTGGCTAGATCTGGGAAGGGGTTTAAAGTTTACCTCCTGTATTGTCCTTGGCTGGTGCCTTAGTTTGAGCGGGACCCCTGGGCCCAAATCTGCCTATCATATTGTTCTACTTGTAGATTTCTAGGACCCTCTGGATCCTTTTATTTTGCTGTTCTCCCATGCGTCTCTCATTTAGAGTCCCAATAGGATGCCTTCCTCTCTGTCCCAGTTTCCTGGTAAGTGAAGGCTTTCGTGGGACATGCCCCTTGGGCTAGTATGCAGATATAAGTGAGTATATACCATTTGATTCTTTCTGCTTCTGGGTTAACTCACTCATTATGATCATTTCTAGCTCAATCCATTTATCCACAAATTTCGGGAATTCCTTGTTTTTAATAGCTGAGTAGTATTCCATAGTGTATATGTACCACAGTTTCTTTATCCACTCTTCTACTGAGGGACACTTAGGCTGTTTCCATGTTCTGGCTATTATGAATAAGGCTGCTATGAACATGGTTGAGCAAATTTTCTTGTTGTGTGCTGGAGCATCTTCTGGGTATATTCCAAGGAGTGGAATAGCTGGGTCTTGAGGAAGCCCTATTCCCATTTTTCTGAGATAGCACCAGATAGATTTCCAAAGTGGCTGTACTAGTTTGCATTCCCACCAGCAATGAAGGAGTGTTCCTCTCTCCCCACATCCTCGCCAGCATGTGGTGTCGCTTGAATTTTTGATCTTAGCCATTCTGATGGGTGTAAGATGGAATCTCAGAGTTGTTTTGATTTGCATTTCCCTGATGACTAAGGAGGTTGAGCATTTCTTTAAGTGTTTCTCAGCCATTTGATACTCCTCTGTTGAGAATTCTCTGTTTAGTTCCAAGCCCCATTTCTCAATTGGGTTATTCGGTTTGGTGGTGTTTAATTTCTTGAGTTCTTTATATATTTTGGATATTAGACCTTTGTCAGATGTAGGGTTGGTGAAGATTTTTTCCCAGTCTGTAGGCTGTCGCTTTGTTCTCTTGACAGTGTCTCCTGCCTTACAGAAGCTTCTCAGCCTCATGAGGTCCCATTTATTAATGGTTGACATTAAGGCCTGGGCCGTTGGTGTTCTGTTCAGGAAGTTGTCTCCTGTGCCAATATGTTCCAGGCTCTTTCCCACTTTTTCTTCTAAGTGAGTTAGTGTCTCTGGTTTTATGTTGAGGTCTTTAATCCACTTGGATTTGAGTTTTGTGCAAGGTGACAAATATGGGTCCAGTTTCATTTTTTTACACATAGACCTCCAGTTAGACCAGCACCATTTGTTGAAGATGCTATCCTTTTTCCATTGAATGGATTTGGCTTCTTTGTCAAAAATCAAGTGACCATATGTGTGTGGATTCATATCTGGGTCTTCGATTCGATTCCACTGATCAACCAGCCTGTTGCTGTGCCAGTACCATGCTGTTTTAAGTACTATTGCTTTATAGTACAGTTTGAGATCAGGTATGGAGATTCCTCCGGAGCATCTTTTATTGTACAAGATTGTTTTAGCTATTCTGGGTTTTTTGTTTTTCCATATGAAGTTCAGAATTGAACTTTCAATGTCTTTAAAAAATTGTGTAGTTATTTTGATAGGGATTGCATTGAATCTATAGATTGCTTTTGGTAGGATGGCCATTTTTACTATGTTAATTCTCCCGATCCATGAGCAAGGAAGATCACGCCATCTTCTCAGGTCATCTTCAATCTCTTTCTTCAGAGTTTTGAAATTTTTTTCATACAAGTCCTTCACTTGCTTAGTTAGGGTAACTCCTAGATATTTTATATTGCTTGTGGCTAATGTGAAGGGTGTGGTTTTCCTAATTTCTTCCTCTGCAAGCTTGTCATTTGTGTATAGGAAGGCTACAGACTTTTTTGAGTTAATTTTGTATCCAGCCAATTTGCTGAAGGTGTTTATCAGCTTTAGGAGTTCTCTGGTGGAGTTTTGAGGGTCACTTATGTACACTATCATATCATCTGCAAAGAGGGATAATTTGACTTCCTCCTTTCCCATTTGGATCCCCTTGATCTCCTTTGTTGTCTTATTGCTCTGGCTAGAACTTCGAGTACTATATTGAAGAGATATGGAGAGAGTGGGCAGCCTTGCCTTGTTCCCGATTTGAGAGGAATTTCCTTGAGTATCTCACCATTTACTTTGATTTTGGCTATTGGCTTGCTGTATATAGCCTTTATTATGTTGAGGAAAGTGCCTTGTATCCCCGATCTCTCTAAAACTTTAAACATGAATGGGTGTTGAATTTTATCAAATGCTTTCTCTGCATCCAAGGAGATAATCATGTGGTTTTTTATTTTCAGTTTGTTTATATGATGGATTACATTGATGGATTTCCGTATATTAAACCATCCCTGCATGCCTGGAATGAAGCCTACTTGGTCATGATGAATGATATCTTTGATGTGCTCCTGTATTCGTTTTGCAAGTATTTTATTTAGTATTTTTGCATCTATGTTCATAAGAGAAATTGGTCTGAAATTCTCTTTCTTTGTTGAGTCTTTGTGAGGTTTAGGTATCAATGAGACTATGGCCTCATAGAATGAATTTGGTAATTTTCCATCCATTTCTATCTTTTGGAGTAGCTTGAAGAGTATCGGTATTAGCTCGCCCTTAAAGGTCTGGTAGAATTCTGCACTGAAACCATCTGGCCCTGGGCTTTTTTTGGTTGGGAGACCATCGATGATTGCTTCTATTTCTGTCGGGGAAATGGGACTATTTAACTTGTTTATCTGTTCTTCACTCAACTTTGGCAAGTGAACTTGATCAAGAAAATCGTCCATTTCCCTTAGATTTTCAAATTTTGTGGCGTATATGCCTTCAAAGTAGGATCTTATGATTCTTTGAATTTCTTCAGTGTCTGTTGTTATGTCTCCCTTTTCATTTCTGATTTTGTTGATTTCAATACTGTCTCTCTGCCTTTTAGTTAGTTTGGCTAATGGTCTGTCTATCTTGTTGATTTTCTCAAAGAACCAGCTCTTGGTTTTGTTGATTCTTTGGACTGTTTTCTTAGTTTCTAATTTGTTAATTTCAGCCCTGAGTTTGATAATTTCCAGGCGTCTACTCCTCTTGGGTGTTTCTGCTTCTTTTTTTTTCTAGGGCTTCCAGTTGTGTTGTTAAGATGCTTATGTGCGATGTTTCCAATTTCTTTTTAAAGGCACTTAGTGCTATGAATTTTCCTCTTAGCACTGCTTTCAATGTATCCCACAAATTTGGGTATGTTGTTTCTTCATTTTCATTGAATTTCAGAAACTCCTTGATTTCTTTCTTTATTTCTTCCCTGACCCAGGTGTCATTTAGCAGAGAGTTGTTTAGTTTCCACAAACGTGTAGGCTTTTTGTTATTTCTGTTGTTGTTGAATTGCAGCCTAAGAGCATGGTGATCTGATAGGATACAAGGTATTATTTCAATCCTCTTGTATCTGTTGAGGCTTGCTTTGTGACCTACGATGTGATCAATTTTGGAGAAGGTTCCATGGGGTGCAGAGAAGAAGGTGTATTCTTTCTTGTTTGGGTGAAAGGTTCTATAGATATCTGTTAGATCCATTTGACCCATGGCATTGGTTAATGATGTTATTTCTCGGCTTAGTTTCTGTTTCAATGACTTATCCTTCAGTGAGAGTGGGGTGTTGAAGTCTCCCACTATTATTGTGTGGGGATCGATGTGTGGTTTAAGCTTTTTTAGGAGATCTTTTACATATGTGGGTGCCCTTGTATTAGGAGCATAGATGTTCAGAATTGTGATGTCATCTTGGTTGACTTTACCTTTGATAAGTATGAAGTGTCCTTCCTCATCCCTTTTGATTAATTTTGGTTGAAAGTCTATTTTGTTCGATACTAAAATGGCTACACCTGCTTGCTTCTTGTGACCATTTGCTTGGAATATTTTTTTCCAACCTTTTACCCTGAGGTAATGCCTTTCATTATGGGTGAGATGTGTTTCTTGGATGCAGAAGAATGTTGGGTCTTGTTTATGTACCCATTCGGTTAGTCTGTGTCTTTTTATTGGAGAATTGAGGCCATTGATGTTGAGAGATATTAATGACCAGTGACTGTTAAGAGTCTTAATTTTGATGTTGTTTCCAGTCGAGCGTTTGTGTAGTTGTGTTTTTGCCATGGGATAGTTATCTATTTCCTGGGTAGTTTTGGTTGTAGCTTGACCCTTTGGGATGGAGTTTTCCTTCTAGTACCTTCTGTAAAGCTGGGTTTGTGGATAGGTACTGTTTGAATTTGTTTTTGTCATGGAATATTTTGTTTTCTCCATCAATGGTTATTGATAATTTTGCTGGGTAAAGTAGTCTGGCCTGGCATCTGTGTTCTCTTAGGGTTTGCAGGATCTCTGTCCAGGACCTTCTGGCTTTTATGGTCTCTGCTGAGAAGTCAGGTGTAATTCTGATAGGTTTACCATTAAATGTTATTTGGCCCTTTTCCCTTGCAGCTTTTAATATTTTTTCTTTGTTCTGCATGTTTTGTGTTTTGATTATTATGTGGCGGGCAGTTTTTCTTTTCTGGTCAATTCTATTTGGTGTTCTGTAGGCCTCTTGTATGTTTATAGGCATCTCTTTCTTTAGATTGGGGAAATTTTCTTCTATGATTTTGTTGAGAATAGTTTCTGGGCCCTGGAGTCTGATGTCTTCTCTTTCTTCAATGCCTATTATCCGCAAATTTCTTCTTTTCATGGTGTCCTTAATTTCTTGGATGTTTTGTGTCAGGAGTTTTCCAGATTTGGCATTTTCTTTAATGGTTGATTCAATATCTGTGATTGTATCTTCTAGCCCTGAGATTCGTTCTTCCATCTCTTGGATTCTGTTAGAAAAGCTCACCTCTGTGTTGCTCGCCTTCTTCTCTGAGGTCTCACGTTCTCGTTTTTCTTCTGTCTGTGTGTTTATCATTGAATCCATTTTCATTTTCAGATCTTGAACTGATTTTTTGATTTCTTTCATCTGATTTTTTGTATATTCCTGAGTTTCTTCCATTGCCTCTTTATAGGTCTTCAGAGCTTGAACCGTTTTAGCTATTTCTTTCATCTGGTTGTTTGCATTTTCCTGCAATTTTTCCAGTTCCACTCTATGTGCTTCTTTTATGTCTCTCACCTGTTTGTCTGCGTCTTCCTGCATTTGATTACGAATTTTATTTGTTTCCTCCATTATCATCCTCATTACTAAGGATTTGAGGTCATTTTCTTGTATTTCCGTTGTATTTGAGTTCTCTGGGTGGTTTTCTTTGGGATAGCTGGAAACTGGAGACGCCATGTTGTTTTGGGGTTTTTTGCGTATGCTTTTTCGTTGTCCTTTAGACATCTTGCCGTCTTTGTTTTTGTTGGGTAGCTTCCAGAGTTGAATGGAGGGTGTCTGATGATAGATTCACTTGTTTTCTTACGATTTCCCTAGGCTGCGAGCTCAAAGCTTCACTGGTGTGGATGTTAGGAGGTTAGCCCTGTTGTTCTGGTCTCTCACAGCCAGTGATCCTCAGTCCCTCTCTGCTGTGGATCCTGCAATTGTTCTGGGTCTCTGAATGAGCGTTGGGTCAGGCCAAGGTATCCACAGCCTTCTGTGTTCCCTGCCAAGTCCAGCCAGGAGCACTGGGACCGAACCACGGGCAGAACTCAGCTAGATTCTCAGGGCCAGAACCGTCTGCCAAGCTCAGCTAGGGATTTTGGGCCCAAAATGCACACAGGGCCCAGCCAGAATTTTTGGGCTGGGACTACGCACCAAGCTCCACTAGGGCCTTTTGGCCCAAAGTGCGTGCTGTGGTCAGTTATTGACTCAGGGCCCGAACTGACCACCAATCTCAGCCAGGAATTCTGGATTCAAACTGTACACTGTGTCCAACCAGAGTCTTAGAGCTGGTGGAACCGAGAGCTCTGTCCAGCCTGTGCCACAGCAGGAGAACTGCGGCTGCTCTGAGTTAGCGCCAGTAGTGGAACAAGTGCTCCACCCGGACTGTGTCCCCGCAGGGGAGCTGCCGCTGAGCTGAGGTGGTGCCTAGGATGGAACCGAGCACGTCACCAAGCCTGCGCCACAGCAGGAGAACTGCGGCTGCTCTGAGTTAGCGCCAGTGGTGGGACAAGTGCTCCGCCCAGACTGTGTCCCCGCAGGGGAGCTGCCGCTGAGCTGAGGTGGTGCCTAGGATGGAACCGAGCACGTCACCAAGCCTGCGCCACAGCAGGGGAACTGTGGCTGCTCTGAGTTAGCGCCAGTGCTGGAACAAGTGCTCCGCCCGGACTGTGTCCCCGCAGGGGAGCTGCCGCTGAGCTGAGGTGGTGCCTAGGATGGAACCGAGCACGTCACCAAGCCTGCGCCACAGCAGGAGAACTGCGGCTGCTCTGAGTTAGCGCCAGTGGTGGGACAAGTGCTCCGCCCGGACTGTGTCCCCGCAGGGGAGCTGCCGCTGAGCTGAGGTGGTGCCTAGGATGGAACCGAGCACGTCACCAAGCCTGCGCCACAGCAGGAGAACTGCGGCTGCTCTGAGTTAGCGCCAGTGGTGGGACAAGTGCTCCGCCCAGACTGTGTCCCCGCAGGGGAGCTGCCGCTGAGCTGAGGTGGTGCCTAGTGTGGAGCAGCGTGCTCAACTACGCCTGCGCCACAGCAGGGGAGCTATGGCCACGCTGAGTTAGTGCCTCAGGCAGAATTGTTTGCTGGGCCGGGCCAATACCCGGGACTCTGGGGCCGAACTGTCCGCCGAGTCCAATCTGGGTCCAAAGGCTCCACGCGACCCAAAACCTGCCCCGAGTCCCCTCTCCCGCAGCAATTCCCACCAGCCACCACACCAATCGCCTCCACCGGAAGGCTATGAGCTGCAAACCTCAGCCGCCGCTGCTGGTGCCGCTGGTGCTGCCGCCTCTACCGCTGCCGCTCCGATCAGAGAAAAACCACGCTCCTCCCGTGTGCAGGGGCACGCAGGTCCACCGCACCCTGGTCCCTCCGAACCGTGGAGCACTCCCGCTGCCGTGATGTTCGGACCTCGGTGTTCCTGGCTCAGAAATCTGTGCAATTCCCTGAATTGTTCACTGGAGCCTCCAAACGCGGTCCACACTGCTCGCCGCCATCCTCTTGCCCTTCTTATTTAATTATGTTACTGCCTAATTACAACCTCCTCCCTCCTCTCCTTTCAGTCTCACCCTCCTTCCATTCCCCCCTCTCCTTCTTAGAAAAGCATGGGCCCTCAAGGGGTACCAACGCACCCTGTACCTCAGGCTATAGTAGGACTAAACACATTCTTTCCCATAGACGACAAGCAAGACAGCCTGGCTAGGGGAAAGAGATCCAAAGGCAGGCAAGAGTTAGAGACAGCCTATTCCTACTGCTAGGGGACCCACATGATGACCAAGTTACATACCTGTTACATATGTGAAGGCAATTTAGGTCCAGCCCATGTGTGCTCTTTGGTTGGTGGTTTGGTCTTTATAAGTCTTCTTGTGGGGTCCTTGACCCCTCTGGCTCCCTCAATTCTTCTTCCCACTTTTCCACAAAACTCCCAAGCCTAGCAATTGTTTGGCTGTTGATCTCTGCATCTGTTTCCAGCACAGGATAATCATACTGAAATTCACAGACCCAAAGAAGCCAAGGAGAACCCATGGAAGAATGCTTAAATATCACTTAGAACAGGAAATAAAATAGACAGCTGAAGTAGGTAAAGAGACGAAACTTGGTGGGAAAGGGGGTGGGGAGGGTAATGAGGCTGGAGATCAGGTGTGGGGAAAGCAGGGAGAGGAAGGCAGGGAGAGAGAACAGAAATTGGTTGGGGGCATCTCTAGGACATGTGAGGCTATTGGGAGTCTATGCAGGTGACCTTAGTTGAGACTCCTAACAGTGGGGGCTATTGAGCTTGAAGTTGCCACCCTTTGTAGACAGATGTGACTTCCAGTTTTGTGGAAAGTGGGAAGAAGGATTGAGGGAGCCAGAGGGGTCAAGGAGCCCACAAGAAGACTTATAAAGACCAAACCACCAACCAAAGAGCATACATGGGCTGGACCTAAATTGCCTTCACATATGTAGCAGGTGTGTACCTGTAAAGCCCTTGACCCCAAATTTGTCTTGCCTGTAGAAGTGTAGGGGTAAAGATGGAGCAGAGATTGAGGAAATGGCAAACCTGGCTCAACCTGAGACCTATCCCATAAGAGAGAGCTAACACCTGACTCTATTAATGATACTCTGCAAGTCTTACAGTAGGAGCCTAGCATAACTGTCTTATGAGAGGCTTCCTCCAGCAGCTGATGGAAGAAGCACTGTAGAATGGCTTAAATGCAGCCAGCTATTTGGGACTCGGATTTTCACTTCAGTGCAGAATACTGAAAGCTTCTATTTTGGAAGTCTAAATTGAGCATGATATTACTTAAAACTCCTAGACATATTTGCACCAATGCCTTAAACTACCATGTTTAATTTATTCATAAATAAAAGCAGTATCTCCTGTCTTCTAGTGACTGAAAGGATATACTCTCAAAACAAGGAAGTGAGTTAAAAAGCACAGGGAAATTTGTAAGTGTGAATTTCTTTCCGTGTGATCTCTTGAGTTCATATTTAATAAAGATAAAGTTGTTCAATCAACAGTTGTTCCATGTGTGAGGGTTTTTGTATATAAATCACTCAGCTTGCTTGGATCTAACATTGATAGGACATAATTGATCTTTAAAAGTTTTATGAAGAATCACAGACTGTGAAATTAAAGGCAGTTGAATTGTCTAACTTAGCTTTTCCACTGAGCGGACACCTGTATTTCTAGTACTAGAAGCCATGTTTTATATCTATTATTGACTAGTCCATTAATTACCTATGTCTGACAGTAATTAATGTCATGTTACCTTTTAGTTTATATCAGGAAGACTGACCAGACTTTCTTAATATGCTAACTGCTAGTTAGAGTATTTTCCTTGCTTTCCACCCAATTTTAATGCCACTATCAGAGTGGGAGATTAGGACTTTTGGTTCAGGATTTTATTCCTAAATAATGAGTATATTGCATAACGTTGTCATATATGATTCAACATGTAAAATATCCAGCAAGCTAGCTTTAATTTGCACTTTTCAATTTAGACCAAGCTGTCCTTTCAAATTCTAAGTCCTGCGTATTCATAAATATTGCTCCCACTTTTGATAAACAGAAGAGTTGTCATTAACTGGATGATGCCAAGTAGTTAATACTTGTAACTAAAATATCTGGGAAATACCATGTGTTTATATATTTATCTCATCCACCAAATTCACAGGTTTTTGAGTACATCTATATGTGTTTCCTATTTTTGGTATGAAAATTACTGTGATGTTCTGTTAACAGTGTCCTTTGCCTTATAGAAGCTTTTCAGTTTCATGAGGTCTCATTTATTAATTGTTTATTGTTCTTGTTCAGGAAGGTGTCTCCTGTGCCAACAAGTCCCAAGCTCTTTCCCACTTTTTCTTCTAACAGACTTAGTGTGTCTGGTTTTATGTTGAGGTCTTTAATGCACTTGGACTTTAGTTTTGTGTAGGGTTTTAAATATGGACCTATTTGCATTTTTCTACAAGTTGACATCCAGTTAAACCAGTATCATTTGTTAAAGAAGGAAAAGATCTTCTCCAATCATATATACAACAAAGGGCTAATATCCAAAAATGTATAAAGAATTCAATAAATTAAACACCACTAAACCAAATAACCCATTTAAAAGTGGAGTACAGAGCTAAACAGAGAATTCTCAACAGAGGAATATCAAATGACTGAGAAACACTTACAGAAATGCTCAGTGTCCTTAGTCATCTGGGAAATGCACATCAAAATGACCCTGAGATTCCATCTTACACATATCAGAATGGCTAAGATAAAAAACTCAAGTGACAGCACATGCTGGCAAGATTGTGGAGAAAGAGGAACACTCCATTTCTGGTGGGAGTGCAAACTTGTACAAACACTTTCCAAATCAATCTGCCACTTTCTCATAAAATTGGGACTAGTGCTACATCAAGACTGAGCTATACCACTTCTGGGTATATACCCAAAAGATGCTCCACCATACAACATGGATGTTCACTTGGCTATGTTCACAGCAGCTTTATTTGTAATAGCCAGAATCTGGAAACAACCTAGATGTCCCTCAACTGAGAGTGTATAAATAAACTGTGGTACATTTACACAATGGAATACTACTCAGCTATTAAAAACAAGGACATCTTGAAATTTGCAGGCAAATGGATGGAACTAGAAATGACTATCCTGACTGAGGTAACCCAGACCCAGAAAGGCATACATGGTGTATACTCACTTATAAATGGATATTAGCCCATCATAGATGTTCTCTGAGAGACTCTACCTAGTGGGGGAATCAGGATAGATACTGGTACTCTCAGCAGGACTCTGGGTGGAGTGCTGAGAGTGGTATGGAAGACTTGGGGGATGGAAGGACCCAGAGGGTGCAAGAGCCCCACAAGGAGTCCATCAAGGCCTGTGAATCTGGACTGAAGGAGGCCTGCACAAACTGTTGTACCAACCAAGGATAATACATGCAGTAAACCTAGACCCCCCCTGTTCAGATCTAGCTAATGGACAGCTCATTCTCCATGGTTATGGAGAGAGTGGGGACTGCCTCTGACATGAGCTCTGGTGGTCCCGATTTGATCACTTTCCCTTGGTGGGGAGGCCTTGTGGCACACAGAGAAAAAGAAAGCAGGCTCTCTGGTGGGGGAAGGAGGGTCCCTTCTGACAGAGGTCTAGGGGAATAGGGTGGAAGAGGGAGGGAGGGTGGGAATGGGAAGATACAAGTGTGCAGATAGCATTCAGGATGCAATTTGAATAAATTTATTTGAAAAGAAAAGTATGGTAATAGATAAGGTAGTAGAATGCTATCTTTGTATTTACAAAGGACCTTGGGTCAATCCTCAGTACCCTCTCCTTTACCAAGTCACAAATTTAGTGGCTTTGAATCACATGAATTTGCTAATTTATGTCTGAATACTAGGAGTTCCAGTGGGTTCCATAGGCTAAACTTAAGATATTGGGGGTGGGCTTTGAAAATTTATATTCTCATCCTACTTACAGTTCACCCTTTGCTTTCTGTTTGCTATTAAATATGTTTTAGCTTAGCTTCCTGCTTTTGCCTTCATGCCTGCCACCTGTACCTTTCCCACCAAAATGGATTCTTAGCCTTTTGTTAGGTGTCAGCCAAATTAAATATTTTCTTCCATAAATTGCTTTTGGTCATGATATTTTATCACAGCAAAAGAAAGCAAATAATACATCTTTTTTTCCTTGCTCTTCACATGTCATCAATCAACAAGTGTGGATGATTTTATTCTCTAATTTTGAAACCATTGATTAACATGAGCGCTACAAATACTAGTGTGGTCCAGGCCACCATTAACTTCTTGTTTGTCTTTGTCTATACACTTTGGTTTTAAGTGCCTAGATTTGCTTTCTTCCAATTCATTGTCCAAATAGAAACAAGAACACAAGTAGACATAAAAACACAAATTTTGTTACTACCCTATTTAAAACCTCCAGGTATATTTTCACATTTGTATGTTTTACTCTTTCACCTCACCCTAGAGTTTTCAGTTGTGTTCAGTCCTCAAACAGAAGTGTTTATTATTGTCAGGCTTTCATATGAGTTTTTTTCCTTTGTACTGAGTATTTTCTCTCTCTTTGTCAAGCTAATTCCAATGATGATTTCACTTTCCATTCACTATAAACAGTCCCTCCCTGCTCCAGAAGGTCCTAGCAGGCATCCGAATAGGCTAAGTCTTTCTGATACCCACTTCCATGTACCTGCCTCCCCCATCATTGTTTTTATCATCCAAGCAATGATTCTTTCTATTTTGCGTAGTAGGTTTTCCCTAATTATGATAGAGACTATATCTTGTTTGTCCAGTGGTATATTATTAATCAATAAATGGACATGCAGATTTTTACTAATTACTTACTAAATGAGGGAATTAATGAATCCTGAAAATTTCAGAGTGAATCTATGGCTGCTTTGGAAATCATTTTTGGCACTTGCTTAATAAAAAGATCAGAGATCTAGATTTCACATGATCTAACAATTATGCTCCTGTGTATGTGTCCATAAGAAAATAAAAACATATTCCATACAAAAGTTTGTATGAGCAATTGCTAATAATGTTATTAGTAACAGACTCTAATTAGAAGCAACCAAATGTCCACTACTTATGAATAAGTCAACAAAATGTTCTATATCTATGTAACAAAATATTATGGAAATAGGAAAGTAATGCTGATATAAATCAGTATCAAAAATGTTGAGTGGTAAGTGAAGGCTTTCGTGGGACATGTCCCTGCAGATTTGGGCCCAGGGGTCCCGCTCAAACTAAGGCACCAGCCAAGGACAATACAGGAGGTAAACTTTAAACCCCTTCCCAGATCTAGCCAATGGTCAGAATATTCTCCACAGTTGAGTGGAGAGTGTGATATGACTTTCTCACGTACTCTGGTGCCTCACATTTGACCATGTCCCCTGGAGGGGGAGACCTGGTGGCACTCAGAGGAAGGACAGCAGGTAGCCAAGAAGAGACTTGATACCCTATGAGAATATACAGGGGGAGGTAATCCCCCTCAGGAACAGTCATAGGGGAGGGGAATAATGGGAAAATGGGGTGGTGGGGGGAGGAATGGGAGGATACAAGGGATGGGATAAACATTGAGATGTAACAAGAATAAATTAATAAAAAAAATAATGTCAAAAAAATGTAAAAAATAAAAAAATAAAATCTTCACATCAAAAAAAAATGTTGAGTGAAAAAAGTTAGTCACAGATCACAGTTATTATTATGTCATTTCCTTTACATGAAATGCTCTGAACAAATTTGTAGAAACAAACATTTAGACTAGTGATTTCTCAGAGACAAGAAAGTTGAGAAGAAATGGAGACTGACAGGAGATGAGCACAGCGGTTCCCAACGGACACCAGTGTTCTAAAGTGGACTCTGGCCGTGACTGGAAACCAGCCAGCATCTAACTTGGAAACAGAGCTGAATCTTGGCCAGAGAGGAATAGTGAAGTCGAGAAATATTAGTTAATGGATGGCCTGACTACGGCCTTATCTACTGCCTTCTGCATGGACCCACCTGCTCAGTTAGTGTACTTCCCAACCTGAACAAACCCATGGGCTTTTCCTCAAAGGACCACTTTGGTATGGAACAGAAAATAATTTGATATATTTTGCCATATAAATAACCTTAAAAGAAGTAAACTTAAGTTGAATTTTGCAAAATTAATATTTGTAACTGATTCATTGAGGGCACCCTTCAACGAAAACGCCTCTCCCACTTTGCAATTTCCCAATCCACCTCCACTAATAGGCTAAGAGTTCAGAACTTTTGCTACTATTTTTCACAATCTGTCCAATATCAAGCCAGTAAGGAAGGCAAATTCCTTATTACTTTATATTAGGATTGACTTGTTGGACTACAGAAAGGTCCTATTATGTCTGTTGATAACAGTTTGAGACCTAGGTGGCATAAAACTGCTGAAGCCTCAGTAACAGGATATGTTTGAAGGTCTCTTTGGTGTTAGGGTGTGCCCCCGTGTTTCTGTCAGCCAGGTAGGAAATGATTTGGTCTAGTTTTTCCTAATTATGGTACAGAGTAGTTTTGACTGCTAATTAGTATCTCCTTCCTTATCACTGCCAGAAGGTACATTAACAGTAATTGTGTCCACCTCATGCTTTCTCAGGTCTTATTATTGCTTTGATCTTCTCTCTTAGCTGGAATGGTAGTATACTCAGAGTATCTTTTCTACAAAGCCTTCCGGATGATTTGTGGTTGTAGACTGATGGGCTTAAACTTCTCTGTCTGCCCTACATCAGGGAACTGTGAGGCTAGCCACCAAGTTTTTGATTTGTGTTTAAAAGATGACATTTTTAGCTTAGTTATAGGCATAGCTAGCCTCAGCACATGAATAATTCTCTCCTCAATGATGTAAGGGAGAAACTGCCAAACTATTCTATAATTTGCAGTTAGGCGATAGAGCTACTGTAATTTGTGACAAGATTGAAGAATAATTTGCCAGTGGCAGGTCAGAGCTTGCAATGTGCAAGTGCTAACACTGTCTCTGTTTAGATGTTTTCTGTGGAGAACATGGAAATACTTCTTTGTTGTAGGAGATTTCTCAGCACAGCCATGTGGCAATTAAAGAGCCTAATGAGAAAAATGACTCATCTCCAAGTGTCAGAGTCAAAAGATTCATCGCAGCTGCTCTGTCTCAGAGGGTCTGGGGTGAAATCTACTTTCTCCATTCCTGCCCCTTGTTACTTCTGCCTCCTCAGCATCCAGCATATTCTGGAGGCATCCATGCCCTCTCTTCATCTGTCTGAGTGGGTACTCCGGCATGAAGGAAGCTGAGCTTTATCTCTCTAATGCATCTTGCTGTCTTTGGCACATTTGTTGTTTGTTGTTGATGGTGCCAGGGCTCAGCTGTTATGTGACAGGCTTTGATGGAGTGAATCAATTGTTGTTTTTCCTTCATGAAATACCCATCAGACTCTGTGCCTCTCTCTTCAAAAGGAAAAAGGAAGCCTGCTTCATAATGGTTACAAGCAGGAATTAGAAAAACACAGTACAGGAAATGAATGTCATTTTGGATGAATTGTCAGAAGAAAAAATTCATTGTCTTCTTACAATGTTTATTTAGTTGAGAGCATATTCTAGATTCATCAGAAATCTCATTCTCTGAGCACACAATATTATTAATACACTAAATAGACCATAGTTTTAAAATTCCATAGAAAATGGTCACATATGGGAAAAGGGAGAAAATGAGGGTAAGGAGGGGATGAGGGAGGGAGAGGGAGGGAGAGAGGGTTGGGAGTCTTTTCCAGCTGTTTCTGTTCTAGGGGAAGGAGTCCACTATGACCTGTGACACTGTGGAAATTCAAAGGGTTATTTGTACTTGAGCATTAACTAAATTTTTCTGTGGTCTATGGTTATGCAAGCTTGGGTTCAGGGTTGAGGGTTTGTTATCTAAAGACTCTTGACTCTGCTTCTTTCAAAACTACAAATTAGAATTGATAGAACTGACCACAGGATAGTGACAATTTCTCTGACATCCTCATAAGATGGAGTAACAAATTCAGAAAGTTGAATGTTCCTTGTTTCTGAGTTGTCTAGCTAAACCTTTTACATTTCACATTAGTATACGAAGTATATATCAATATCAAACTGAAAATTATCATAAGAAAAATTGATTTTATAAATGTTTAAAAATTATATTTATTATTATTTAATTTATTGTTTTTCTCATACAATACATTCTATTTCCTCTTCCTCCACTTCTCTCAGTACCCCACCTCTCCTCTCCCCCTAATCCACTCCTCTTAAATTTCCCTTTGGAAAAGAGTAGGCCTCTCAGGGATATCAATAGAACATGGCATAACAAGTTACAGTAAGATTAGGCCTAAGCCCTCACATCAAGGCTGGATGAATGGGGTTTAAAAGGCTGAACCCTATCTATCTATCTATCTATCTATCTATCTATCTATCTGTCCCCGACCCGCGGGTTCAGTTATTCGTGGAGTGGCGAGGAGGGTCGAGACCTGTGAATAAAGAATTGGGCGGGAGAGAGACATGGGCCCAGGGAAACGTTGCTTGTCGAGGGCCGTTTATTGTAAGGGGAATCCAAATTTAAAGTGAGCTTCTGAGAGGGCGGGGGATAGGAAGGAATGCAGTGGAAAGTTACAAAATCTTCTGGGCCAGGCCCAAGGACAGCAGGTGTGGAGTGGGGCGACTATTCAGAAGTCGCGATACACTGAATGTTCTCTTTCTCAAGGTCAGGCTGGATCTTTTGTAGTTGCCAGGCAGAATAATTATCTCAAGTACGCAGACAGCTGTGGCTTTCAGCCAGCAGGGCCTCTCAGCCACTGGGGCAGGTCAGGCAAGGTCCTATGGCTCCTGACATCTATCTATTATCTACTAAAAACCAAACCAAACAAAAATAAACAACCCTAAAAACAAGGTAGCAATTTCTGCCTTCATTCTTTCTGTATAAATTGAGGACATGATTGCTCCAAGTTATGGTTGAAGGAAAGATTTTTATCATAGATATGAGGGAGAGTCCAGCCAGAGCCATCTGGAAGAGTACAGAAAGAGAGATAAAGTAGACTAAACAAGGGCAGAAGATTGGGTTGGGCCATCAGAAGAGGATTGGAGAGGGATGAGACAGAAAAACAAAGAGTGAACAAGCAAAGGAGGCCAAGGGAGATGAGCAAAAGAGGGAGACAAGAGAAGAAGAAAAAAGAGAGAACATGGCTGAAGTGAAATGGCAGGGTTATATGGGAATGAAAATCTGGAGAAAGAAGAACCTGTTAGCTGGAGAGGTTTAGGGCAGGGGCTGGGTGAAAAGAGCCATAGGTATGCCTGATGTTGAGGAAGTGGAGGCTGGTATGCTAATTGGCAGCACATATGCCATTTGTCCTGAGGTGTTTTTTTTTTTTTTTTTTTTTTTTTTTTTTTTTTTTTTTGCCTGACACTTTCCTTATTATTTCTTAGAACTGACTAACTGTGGCATTGATATATGCCCATGTAAGCTTGTGGCCAGCTGCTCCTATTATTGTTACTAAAGTACAAGATCAGTGAAAGAGAAAGATGAAAGTTGAGAAAGGAGGCAGGATCTTCCCGCCAATGATGAAGGAGAGAGGTTGAGTGGTCAGTGATGGGAGTTTCTCTGTACCCTTCCTGGAAAACCACTTTTGAGTGGGTGGAATGTTTTCAAGGGTCAAAATGTGTTAGGTCAAGGGGAGGCTTCATGCATGGTAAGAGGGCATCAAAGAGTCCATACCACAACCCTCAACTCTCACTTAGCTAATGCTGATCTGCTACCCATTGCTCTCTAGGTGTGCTTCATAGTCAGTGTGTTGGCACAGATGTGCGACCATATTCTGTAACTAACATCTTATTAAACTGTGACAGTGTTGTCATTGCTGTAGTAAATACTGTCACTCAGAACTCCGAGATGTGGTGTAAATAGCATATTTGATGAGTGTGATACATTTCAGTTGTTTTATCACTGGCATTAAGGAAAGAGAATATGCTTAATGCAACATATAAGAAGTTTTACACTACGAGGATATAAAATTAGGTTGTAGTTAGGCCAGTACACATCTTTATTATAACAACTACACATGTTGAAACCCTACAAGGGGTCATGAAGTTTTGACTTGCTGTTGTAATAATAACTACTTCAATGTTATTGTTTGTGACTTTGATATGAGTTTGGTATTTATTTCTTTCAAGTATGCTGTCAAATTTCTATAGCTTAAGAGTTTGATAGATTCTGAAAGGCTGGAAAATTCTGTATTGGGGGCAATTATAAGATTTAAAAGAATAGTGTGAGGTGCCTAGATGTTCAGCAGTTGATTCTTTCAATGTCATCTTGTCGATGGAAATGAGGCATCTCAACTGAATCACATAAATTCTTCCTGTCTATCATCAAGTGGTGAGGGCAGTAAGGTCAAGCCATATTTAAGTCACAGTGACTACTGCAAGTGGCAGCTTGACATGAAATGCTTCTACTGACTTCACCAACAAAGAGACAACAAACCTGAATGTATTTTGAAAGTTCATGCACTGGTGAGAATAATGTTATCATCAGCCCCTTAGTCAAACCCATGGAGTTGGTATGGATATAGGCTTGTAGACCCTTGGCACCCAGGGCATTTATCTCAGATGAGGCCTCTGGAATGAAGGAAACAATCAAGGATATTAGCAGCTGCAGGCATCTTATCCAGATTTTTCCCCGAAGGGAAATATTATCTATTACCCTGGAGTGTAAGCAAATCTCTGGTGTGGCAGAGAGACCTAGTTATCCTGGACAGAATAAATAAATCTTCTTTCTTAACGGAAGAGTGACACTCCCTAGGTTTCATGGGTGTTTGTAACACAAGTTTCCTTAGCAAAACTGCAGTGGAGAGATCTACCTAAGGAATTGGTTTCAGTGTTATGAGGGAGCAGAGAGAGACCATGAAATATGAATCTGGCTTTGAGTTGAGCTGTGTACTTGGTTGAGTTATTAATTGCCACATTCTTCTTTATGGAATTATTTAAGAAATTAAACGAGACAGTTCATTTAAAGCACCTAGAGCTATACAACAACAACAACAACAACAACAACAACAACAACAACAACAACGTTAAAAATCAGAACCATGGACAGCAGCAAAGATATTAAGCAGTAGTTTTCAAATTAAGGTGTCTTCATGGACAAATAGTGAGAGACTTTGGAGCACTCAGCCCTAGATAGGATGGTTTCCTCCCCCCCCCCTTAAATCAAACTCCTACCCTCAAGTCTCAAGGATCTATGCAGAAGAACCTGAGAAACTGTTATAGCCTGAGGTGGAGGATGACTTCAAGGAAATAGCATCTTCCAGACATAGCAGAATTGATGCACATATGATCTCACAGAGACTGTGGCAGCCTGATCAACATCTGCACAGGTTTAAACCAGACAAAATTTCAGTACTGTGAAAGGGAAGAGGATGTGAAGTACCACATTTAACCAAGAAGCTACCAGCAATTGATGTCTTCTAGGAAAGGGAAAATCAGTTTTTCCCAACAGAGTGAGTATACATCACTGGGTATGTCAATCACACCCCAGGACAGGCCAATGAGAAGAGGTAGTTACCTGATCCTAAACAACCTCTATGCTTTTTGTTCCTTTGAATTATTTGTCTTAATATTTTTCTTCATTTGTTTTTATTTTTTTTTTTTTTATGTTTTGTTCTTGTTTTGTGAGAAAAAGAATACAAAATTGAGTGGTAGGGAGTTGGGGAGTGGAAAGACTATGATCAAAATACATTGTATAAAAATGTTTTGTTTTGTTTTTTTTTAATAATAAGAACTGAGGGCTTTCTTTTCTCATGTAACAAAAAGGCAAGAAAATGCCAAGAACTGGTTCAGTTCCCCATAAGCTCTGGCAGAAACAGGCTGCTGCTGCTGCTTGTTTTCACATTGGCTCTTGCTATAATAACAAATGGGCACAGTTCCTTGAGGCCCAGATTTCCATCCTAGGAAGGAAGAGAGCAGTGAATCCAGGCCTGCTACTCACAGCTCTGTAGAAGGAAAGTACTTCTTAGGGATCTGGTCTACTTATGATATCTCAGGTCTGGGTGGCATGGCTACTCTGACCTGGGAGACTAAACTTTAATTATAATGTACAGTTTCCAAAGTCACACTTCTATTAAAAATTAAAAAGATGACACTTGCTAGTTGACGGGTGGTGTTTGCCACAGGTGCCATCTCAGTACTCAAGCTGTTCTGGCTTTAATGTAGGCCTTCAGTGAGCATTAAAACATGACTTTTCTGGCAGCCACAGACTTTATTCAGTGTATGCTTTTAAATAGGCATTCATATTCAAAATTTAAAAGGTTAATTTCACTTGATCTAGTGGTCAAAGGACAGATACATCCCCAGACACTGAATAGCTCATTTGGTGAACTTTAAAATATAAAAGAATTAACATATTCTGGTTAATCAGCCTTACTAAAAGGTTTATTACCCCGAACCGTGGCAGTCTGATTTCCTTACATCGTGGTTTCCTCTTCTACACTAACAGGTGCTGTGGGCATCTCCAGCTGCCTCTCTGCCTTTTAGCTCCAACATTTGCTTCCATCTTCATCTTGCCAGTAGTTTGTCAGATGAGCATCACATCAGTATGCACAGATTAGTGAGTGTGAACCAACCTTTAATTAAGTTAAAAGATACTTGTTTCAGCCATTTTCTCTGGTATATGTGCTGTTAAAAGATATATATTTTAAAGTCCTTAATAATAAAAGCAAAAGTAGTTTATCCTGATTTTGGTGATTTGCAGTCACATGCCAAATGTAAGTCAAGGAATTTTATAGTCATAAGTATTGATATTTCAGTGTGAAGGTCATGTCATTATGAGCCCACATCATGATTAAAGGAATTGCCAGTCCTTTACTGTTGCTGCTTTTGAGACTTACCATCTTTACTAAAACATCTGCTTTGACCATAAGCACTAGCCTATCTGTTTGAATTAATTATAAAACAGAATCCCATTTCCTTTGCCTTTTCAAAGACATTGGAGATACTAAGAGTGAGAACATTATGAAGCCAACACCTTCAGCACAAAGCAGCAGATAAACAACTACTTTTTGTGTCCACTTACAGTCTGTCGCATCTTCCTTTTCTTCCTTCTTCCTATTCTGGGCCTTGGAGGACCACCCAGGGACCAAGAGTGACCTACAAATTACTGTCACTCAAGAAAACATGGAAAAACAAACCAACAAAAAATGAAAACATGGATCCTCATTATCAGGAGTCACTGATGTTTATTGAAAGTGGAACTGTACTGTTTAAAATATTTTAAGAATACACTACTGAGTAGGAATTTATTTATAACATATTAGCATATTTTTTATCAAGATAATAACTGACATTATGAGATGTATGCAAAATAGATATTGAAGTGTGAGATGAAATAGGACTAGCAGATAATCAGAATAAACTTTCTGTGTCCCAGAATATCATCTGGCCTAAACTCAGGGACTGCATTTAGGAGAAAAAGAAGACATTTCCATACATGAAAGACATCCACAATTTTTAAAATCTTAATCTATTTTATCTGAGTCTACTTAGACCCCAGGGAGCTTAATTCATTGCCTCCTGCCAACATACAGGTTAAAAAACATTGTAAGAATAGACTTTAAAATCAAATCAGTTTTCTAAAACTATGTAGAAAATAGACTGTGATCAAAACCAAATTCCTCTTGACTATAACATTTCCCCTCAGGATCATGATTTATTAACCATATTTTGCTGATGAAATAGAGCTTTTTAATTTGAGGTCTTACTTGAAATGCCAAGGCCACCTTTAAGAAAACAGCATATAGCTGAGGGGTGGAGAGCAGTGGCCTGGAACCCAAGGCACTTCCAAAGTATTTTCTCAAAGTGGAGTGTCAGACTTGTTCAGGGGCCAGGCAAATTTTCTTTGTATCATTCTATTTTTTAAAAAGTATATATCCTGCCAAAGTGAGTACACATTATTTTCTAAGAATAATTTAAACAAATATCTTTCATCAGATCTCAAGATTCTTAACCTTGGGGCTCACAGATTCTGTAAGTGGTTGTAGACAGACAGATTTATATCACTAAAATTTTCATATGGGACATTTGTCCTCACTTCTGGACATGACTATCATTTAGTGGACAGGAACTATGTGAGCTATTTTTCCAGACAGAATTTAATATAAGGATTTATTAGCAGCTTGGCCCAGAGGAGGCTTCCTTTAGAAGTCACAGTGCGTCATCCAGGCAGGCCAGGTGGGAGCACAAGGCAGAAACAGTAGCTGAAGAAGAGACCATGGAGGACTATGCTTACTGGCTTGTTCTCCATGGTTTTCATAGCCCATTTTCTTATAAAACCCAGGACCTCCTTCCAGAAATGGCACAGTTCACTGTAGGCTGAGCCCTTCCACATCAATCATTATTCAAGAAAATACCCCCATAGACCTGTCCACAGGACAAGCTGACAGAGGCAACTCCTAAATTGAAGTTTTTGCTTCCTAGGTTTATTGACTTGACAAAAGCTAACCAGTAGCACAAGCACAAGAACGTGTACACACACACACACACACACACACACACACACACACACACACACACACACACACATCCTAATGTGAAGGTTGCTTGTTGATCAAGGAATAAGCCTAAGAGGAATCCCTGGATGAGATTCCTATCCCATAACCATGGTACTATGATCACTGCCGCAAACTTGAAAAGATAAAAGTAGTCAGCCAAAAATATCAAGGTGGAACACTAACATTATGTAGTTGCTATGTAATTGCTGCTTGTTAAAAGGAATACTTTGAAAATATTTTATATCTCTGACCCACTGTCTCTACATATTGAATAAAAAGAAATGGGGATGTACTTGATTCCATAAAAAGGAATAAAACAAAAGGAGGTAAGGATGTCTGGAAAATTTTCCTATAATAATCAATAACAAACTATTACGTTAGTGGCAGATAAAGTCATGCAAGCTCTACCCAATGTGGCCAGCTGCAGCAAAATCAATTTGATACTACATATACTGCTGATTTCAAAGAGGCTCAGGTTCACTTCTTTGATGACTGAAGTCACTGTGGTGATTTTGCAGCTATGCAGATCACACAGGTACCACCTGAGACACATTTCAAGTTGCATTAGTGCAGCAATACACTCAGATGTCTACCCTAATAGTCTCTTTCCTTCTGTTCATGGTGCATCCATCCACCCTCAAGAATGGCTGATATCAACATAACCTAAAGCAGAATTTTGAGGTTCTCGAAAAGTCTTCGCTTTCTCTCATTTTCTTCTTTCATTGTCCAAAAATTTCTCAGGCTTGAATCTTGAGTTGTTCTTGACTTAATTCTCTTTTTCTACACATTGCACTTTCACTCTATCTTGTCTCAGTTTCATTCCCTGTTACTGTGATAAAATACCCTGACAAACACAATTTAGGGGAGAAAGGGATTATCTAGATAACTATTGCTACTCACAGTCTGCTGCCACAGGCCAGTCAAGGAGGCAGGAACTTGAAGAAGCTGGTATCAGTAGTCCAGGACAGAGGGTGAATAGCTGTATGTACACTTGTGCTTAGCTCATTTTCACTTTCTAATACAGTCTTAGATCCAAATCTAAAAAAATGGTGCCATTCACCTTTAGCCTTGGCCTTCCCACATAAATTAACATCATCAAATATGGTGGGAATAATGAGAACAGCCCCATAGACTCATATGTTTTTGTGCTTAGTCTCTAGTTGGTGAACTGTTTGAGAAGGATAAGGAGGTGTGGCCTTGTGGGATTAGGAAATGTGTCATTTCAGTTGGACTTTGAGGTTTCAAAAGCACAGACTAGGCCCCTCCCCTTTCTTTCTCTCTCTCCTTCTCCTGCCTGTGGATCAGGATGTAAGGCTCTCAGATACTGGTCTACTGCCATACCTGTCTGCTTTCCACTATGGTGATAATGAACTAACTCTCTGAAATGGTAAGCAACCCTCCAATTAAATGATTTCTTTTATAAGACTTGCCTTGGCCAACACACTCATTATGATCATTTCTAGTTCAATCCATTTGTCCAGAAATTTCGGGAATTCCTTGTTTTTAATAGCTGAGTAGTATTCCATAGTGTAAATGTACCACAGTTTCTTTATCCATTCTTCTACTGAGGGACACTTAGGCTGTTTCCATGTTCTGGCTACTATGGGTAAGGCTGCTATGAACATGGTTGAGCATATGTCCTTGTTGTGTGCTGGAGCATCTTCTGGGTATATTCCAAGGAGTGGAATAGCTGGGTCTTGAAGAAGCCTTATTCCCAGTTTTCTGAGATAGCACAAGATAGATTTCCAGATGGCTGTACTAGTTTGCATTCCCACCAGCAATGAAGGAGTGTTCCTCTCTCTCCACATCCTTGCCAACATGTGGTGTTGCTTGAATTTTTAATCTTAGCCATTCTGATGGGTGTAAGATGGAATCTCAGAGTTGTTTTGATTTGCATTTCCCTGATGACTAAGGAGGTTAAGCATTTCTTTAAGTGTTTCTCAGTCATTCAATATTCCTCTGTTGAGAATTCTCTGTTTAGTTCTGAGGCCAAATTCTCAGTTGGGTTATTTGGTTTGGTGGCGTTTAATTTCTTGAGTTTTTTTATATATTTTGGAGTGAGTTAACCCAGAAGCAGAAAGAGTCAAATGGTATATACTCACTTATATCTGGACACTAGCCCAAGGGGCATGTCCCATGAAAGTCTTCACTTACCAGGAAAGTAGGACGGGGGGAGGATATCCTATTGGGACTCTAGGTGAGAGAAGCATGGGAGAATTGGGAAATAGAAGGATCCAGAGGGTCATAGAAACCTACAAGAAGAATATTATGATGTGTGGATCTGGGCCCAGGGGTTCTGCCAAGGACAATATATGCAGTAAACATTGAACTCTTACTCAGATCTAGCCAATGGACAGGACATTCTCTACAATTGAGTGGAGAGTGGGGTCTGACTTTAACATGAACTCTGGTGCCCCACATTTGACCACGTCTCCTGGGTGGGGAGGCCTGGTGGCACTCAGAGGAAGGATAGCAGGCTACTAAGAAGAGACTTGATACCCTATGAGTATATACAGGGGGAAGAGGTCTCCCTCAGTCACAGTCATAGGGGAGGGGGGAGGAATGGGAGGATACAAGTGAAGGGATAACAATTGAGATGTAATATTAATAGATTAATGAAATAAAAAAGGAATAAAATCAATAAATGAGAGAGGGGGCAGGCAGAAATAAAAAGAGTTGCATTGGTCATGGTGTCTGTTCACAAATATAGAAAAGCTACTAAGACAGCAAGAAAGTATCCCATAGACCTGCCCACCGGGCAACCTTAGCTAGGTAGTCCCATATTGACATGCCTTTCCCAGGTGATTCTAGATTATATCCAGTTGACACTTAAAACTAACTGTCACAGCCCAGATAATTTATTTTGTCTTTTTGCAGCTACTAGAAAAGTGTCTCTTGCCAGGTACAGAGCTGATATGACAAGAGAGCCAGTTACTACTTGTGTTTCTTCCCCATTTTCTGTCATGCATAATGGCACAATTGGAGTTTTGCACTTCAAAAAACCTGAAGGCGTCTATTATATTTCTTGTAAGGGGTGTTTTGACTAACTGCATCACTGAAAGTAGTCAGGACACCTTTACATTGTTGAAGCAACACCAATATGTTAGGCTGCCTGTGAATATCACTGGGTCTTGGTTTAACAATCCTTGAATTGACGCACTAAGTAGAGCTACTTTAGTTTTAGAGTGAGGAAGAAGATTTGTGGCTTCTCTTATTTTAGTGATCCCAGCACTTATAACCACTATTTCCAGCTTTGCTGTTGCCACAACATCACTTATTGAGGACATCCTTACAGGTCATTATGTAGATCAGTTATATAACAGTGTCTCCCCAGCATTATTTTATCAAGAAAATATTGATAGAGAACTTCAGGATAGAGTCAATGCTCTTGAGGAAGCAGCTTGATGTATGGGATATCAAATTCAGAACATCAAGGTTAGATTAGCAGTTCAATGCTACTCAATGTTTAGATGGATTCACATAGCTCCATCACAATATAATGAATCAGACTATGAGTGGATATGTATACAGTGCCATATTAAAGGACTCCGGAATCATTCTGATTTGGGAGTTAATCGTGATCTACTTCATGGAAAAATAATTGATACTGATAGCTCACATTTAGGTTCTGCCTTTCTTGAGGAAGTGGTTACTGAATTTTCCCCTGTGTTTGATAACCTTTGCACTTAGGATTTTCTTACTCTTGGTCATTCATTTGTCTTCTAGTCATCATCCGCCAGCTCTGAAAAGCCACAGATGCTTTAACAGTGGACTTAAAGACCATTGAATTAAAAAAAAAAAAGAAAAATGGGAGATGTCACAGACATGAGGACAAATAATAGAGGCTTTGCTTGACAAAGCTCCAAAGATCTCCAGCTGATCACCACTGCCCTTAAATATCTTGTATTGTCCAGGTGTAATTTTGCCTTAAACCTCCATTGAAATCTACGTTTTCTCCTAACACTGTCTTTCTTTCTATTTCTTACTTTGACTATGGGCCCTAATGAAATTTACACTGGGAAAACTTTTTCCATAGAGAATGTTGGAAGAAGACATCTGGCAAAAAGGCTTGAGACAATAATAGAGTTCTTGGCTCTGACTGTGCGCAAACAGGCAGAAACTGCTTGAAAGAAAGTTAAGACTGTTACATAACAGTACCTGGCTAGATATTGATTGCTGTTGAAAAGTTTCTTTAGAATCTGCTTTGAGAGCAATAGAATGTGGGCATCATGGTTTACAGATATTTTATAATAGAGGACCCCTTGGTAGTTGCCTAGGCTCAGATAACATACTTGTTGGTCAAGTTTTTTTTTTTTTTTTATTAGAGAACATTTAGCTCAAGCTATGTTTCCATGACAATCATGTAAATACAATGGCTTTAGCTCAGAGAAATTTAGGATTAAACTTTCCTGAGTATTGTTTAAGAAATAATAATCAGGTCATGCTGAAAATTTTCTTGGAAATTGATTGATTTTTTTGCTGTATACTTTATTATAGGTTATATAGAGCTATTTGTATTTCCTTGTTAGACTATTCTCTTGCTTTGCTGATTTTTAAATGCCCTATTGATTGTAAAAGATGAGAAAAACCATTGTGTAATCTGTAATGGAATAAATTGAACTTCACTTTAAATAAAATTCTGTGGTTGGCCCAAACTGAGACAGAAAAGTAAGAGTAACAGTAAGCAAACAACAAATAGAGACATAAAAGTAAAGGTCTCTTGGGCTTTAAGACCTTTCAATTTGTACCGCATATGCCTGGGTCTAGCATTTCTTTTTTCTTCCATTCTTCAACCTTTCCTCAATAGCTAGTTTCTATACCTAGTTGTTTCCCAAAGGTTGTTTCCCCTTAACTAGCTGTTAACCATCTGCTCAATTCTCATTGCTGCAGATCCACCAAGACTTTCTTTCATCTCCTCTTCACTGTTTCCTGGAGCTAACATGCAGGACCCCAGTTTGGACATTATAACTTAGAGCCTATTGTACTCTTACTTGCTCCAAAGGCTCTTTCATTACTCAGAGCTACAGTAGCCCCCTAACTGGTTGTTCTCTGTCATTCAGGCCTTCAGATCTTCACCACAGAGCAGTCATAGGCATAAGTTGAAGCATAAACCATTCCTTATCTTTTACACAATCAAAATGTGCAATAAATAGTCAATATCTGGCACAGCCATATCTAGTGTGAACAGCAAAAGTCATAAATCAAGCACAACTGCTTGACAAAGATCCAACAAAGCTGAGCCAAATGACGCAATCACTGTAGTGTGGTCTTCTACTTTTGGTCTTGATCTCCATGTGCTGCATGCTTGGGGGACTTTTACTATTTGCACAACTTGAGATGTTAGGTTGTTGGGAAATCACTTATGAATAATTTATGCCTTCTTCCAGGATTACTGCCTCTAAGCTTCTCCCAAGAAAATCCTGAACATACTATCCCACACACTTTTGGGGGAATATTCTTTTCTAGCCTACTTGAAGGTCTTCTTTATGCCCTGGAGGTTGTGATTCAAATAAAGATGCTAGAGACCTTTTTACAAGGCTTTGACTCCAAGATACTCTTAGAACACCTGCCCCTGTACTTATGCAGGAGCAAGATAACCAGAAAAAAGTAAACTTAAAAAGGTAAATAAGATTTAGTTGCCTAGAGGCTCTTGAGCAGATCAGGTTAAAAGCCTCTTCCTACTATATTCTCAGGTGATTATGTGGCATATAAGATTGGGGACCACATGCTATCGAGGAAAAGATACAGTAACAAAGTTGGATTAGATGGAGTTACCTCTGCCCTACATAGGGGTCTATACTGAAGGAAAAGGAATGAAGTATTAAGACCCTTATTTCCTAGAAAAGTTAGCTTGTACAGGGCCATTGTGGTGTCATATGACCAAGAAACAAAAAATACCAGTATTAGACATAGAAATGAACTCTATAAATATATAAAATACAAATATTGTAGTATGGAAGAAATTGAATAATAACTTTAGCAGCTTTGGCCTGAAGACTTTTCCTGGTCCTAATGACATTTAGCACTCTGACTATTAAAAGTTGAAAATACACTGCTTGTGACACAGCAATCTGCCCAGGCTGGCTTGGAGATGTTCTTTCTTCCTAGTGCCCTTGAAACCACAAAATTCTTAAAAGTTGAGTTATGCGGGTTGATGAGGAAAACTGACTATAAAATATACCTCTATTCTGTCACAGTTTATCAATGATGACTAAACTTAGGACCAAGAGAAAGTAAAACACATGTCTGGAGATAAAAATGCTATGACCTATGTTTTGGAACAACATGCATTTATCCCTGCCTATTGAGTTCTGTATAAATAAAGAAGCATTCTGACTGACAGTCAGTCAGGCAAAAGAGTCCCTGGACACCTGTGCCTCCCTCGCTCTTGCCTTGCTGACTCCTTATCTCCTATGTGAGACCTTTGCCATCACTGGGGCTTGCTCCTGGCAAATACCATCTTTAATTACACTTTATGTATCTAATGTGCAATTTTTATAGCCTATGCAACAATTGAATTTTGAAGTTTTGCTTTTATATGAAATGTAGTATTTTAAATACAAATTAAAGAAAATGTTTCTTGGTAAAGCATTGTTTCTTTTAATCATCCAATTTGATACACAAACCCTGATGCTGTTTGACTATCTCTATTGCAAGTTCAATAGCAGACAATACTCAGTGACACTGGGAGACATTAAAATAGAGTGGGAAAGGCAGTGTTTTAAACCACAAGACACAGGATTGAGTTTAATTGACAATGAATTAGCTAGCAGCTTTAGCTGGCTGGCATAAAGTTTCTGCCTGCTCCTTAAAAACCTGAAAATAATAATACCTGGCTTACTATCTATACAGATTTTTTTGATAAAAATCAAATTCATATTGGAAAATATTTTTTTAAGGGAAGGCACTCCATGAATAATTGTTAAAAGCAACAGAATTACACAACAGACAAATGATGGATCATAAAACCTGTAGATAAATATATAAATAACTTTGAAACACTTACTGAAGTAATGTGAAGGTTCAGCCGAGTATTGCCTTTGTCATGTGCTTTAGTAAGGAAATACTTATGTGGATAGAAGATAATTAGTGGATATCAGCTATCAACTGAATAGAAATTAAAGCAAGGGGTGTGGAGTTGGAGCAACCCGGCTCATCAGTGGAGCCAGCTGCATATTCCTTTGAGCAAAACTTCCTGTTTCAGCAGACAGGCTTTCACACATATGGAGGGCAGTTGGGAGAACAGGTTGGAGTATGGATAGTGGCTGTGCTCGCCAGGAGTTAGGAGAGAAATTATGCCTGGCGGCATTTTTGGAAATCAACAGAATGAACTAGATTGATTTGCAACCTTCCCAATGCTGTGACTCTTTAGTATAGCCCCTCACCAACCATAATATTATTTTTGTTGCCACTTCATAAGTGTGATTTTGCTACTGTTATGAATCATAATGTAAATATCTGAGTTTTCTAATGATCTTCTGGGGAGTGGCAATCCAGAAATTGAGAACTACTGACCTAGAGGAAGACAAGTTCCTCAGCAGGACCCAGGCCTTTGCTTTTCTAGTCCTGGAAGCACCATAGCAACTAGAGACATGGCCTCCGTGGAACAGTTGTCTTCCCAGTGGAAACTTGTGGAGCTGGAACCTCAGAAGTATGGAGAAAAGCTTAGACATCATTACTCTGTTTAAAGAGGTCCACAGAGAGCATGGCACATTGCTAGATCCGTTTTTTACATTATTGTGTTTGATCCTCAGTACATAATTCTAGGTGCTACGTTTGTCATCCTTCATTACTATAACAAATACCTAAAACATTCAACATATGAAGAGAAAACAATATTTTGGCTCACAGTTCTGGATGCTCTAGTCAATACTTGATTGCCCTATTTCTTTTGTGGAAAGGTAACAGTGTGCAATAAAGGAGGAGGTGGCTTCAAAGCCCCACTGTCCTTTAAGGAAATGTTCCCATTGACAAAGTCCTCCCATGGGACTTTCTTACAGGTTTCACCATACCTTAATAGTGTCTCCCTGGATACCTGGCTGCAACATTGACAGACTGGACAGAGGAGTCGGAATTGTTCAAGATCTCTCCACCTGTAAGCAATGACCTCGTCCTCAGATTCTGATTCATTGGATTCTTTATACTAGACCCCGTTCAGCTGCTGCCTACCAGATATTTTGAGTTTGCTCATATTAAAGATTGTCAGAGAGCTACATGTGGAAATGTTCATGGGTGTTGATAGAGGCTTTGATGCCAGTGTACAATGTTGTCAGGAGCACCAAATCCCAGGGCTGTGTGAAACCACTTTCTTTAACAGAAGAGGAAAATTGGATTCGTGGCTGGGCCTATCTGATTATGACAATTTCTTTCCAGTCGGATATTTTCTTCGTAAAGAAGTATTTTGTTACTTAGAATACTGCCTTTACAATATCCGAAAAAAACCTTACTGTATCACTGCACACTAATTTAGAAAATCAAGGTTTTCTGACAGTCTAGGCAAATGGCAGAACTGCCTATAATTCCCGACCTGCTTCAGGAAGTCAGCGACAGCATTTGACAAGGACACTACTTCATTAACATTTTTCTTGGCTTCAAGTCACAAAACAGAACATGTGATTTCAAAAAAGTCTTTTGTGTCATGTGTGACTTCTTCTAAAACACTTCAGTACTGATATGTATTAGGGAAAATCACGGATTTGGTCCAATCTCAGTCTTTTAAATTCCACTTTTCTTTTCTGAGTCACATTTTCTAAAGCAAGTTTTGTGCCTTTTTATTAGGAAAAAATCTTTTGCTACTTAAAGAACTCAGACTTTGGCCTTCAATTTATACTCAGTTATGGGACTAAAATCTAAGCTCATGTATAGAAACTTGAAATGTTTTATGCTTAGTCTACGACATATATAACAAGTTGGTAAAACTCATTGTCCATATGACTATTATGTTCTTTTAAGTTATTTTAAAAGGAAACTGTTCTATGTGTCTTAGCATGGAAACAGTTATATATATGCATATATACACATATATGCTATATATATACACTTTGTATACAGATATAGTATGTGTATACACACATATATGCTATATATATACATGTGTAAGTATTCATGCATATATGCATATATGTTTATTCATGCATATATGTATTCATGTATCTACATGTGCTATGTATATATATATATATGTATGTATATGTATATATGCAGAACACTTAGCTACTTCTCCAGAACCATATCTCCCTGTGTACTGCCATGACAATAATGGACTGAACCTTTGAAATGTAAGCCGGCCTCAGTGAATGTTTCCCTTTATAAGAGATGCTGTAGGGTATCAAGTCTCTTCTTGGTAGCCTGCTATCCTTCCTCTGAGTGCCACCAGGTCTCCCCATCCAGGGGACATGGTCAAATATGAGGCACCAGAGTTCATGTGAAAGTCAGTCCCCACTCTCCACTCAACTGTGGAGAATGTCCTGTCCATTGGCTAGATCTGAGTAAGGGTTTGAAGTTTACCGCCTGTATTGTCCTTGGCTGGTGCCTTAGTTTGAGTGGGACCCCTGGGCCCAAATCTGCCTATCATAATGTTCTTCTTGTAGGTTTCTAGGACCCTCTGGATCCTCCTACTTTGCTATTCTGCCATGCTTCTCTCATCTAGAGTCCCAATAGGATGTCCTCCTCTCTGTCCCAGTTTTCTGGTAAGTGAAGATTTTCATGGGACATACTGTATGAGCATATAAAGGGGGAGGAAGTCCCCTTCAGTCACAGTCATAGGGGAGGGGAGTAAGGGGAAAACGGGAGGGAGGGAGGAATGGGAGGATACAAGGGATGGGATAACCATTGAGATGTAACGAGAATAAATTAATAAAATTTAAAAAAAAAGGAAATTCTGTGGTCATGGCATAATTCAAAACAATAAAACCCTCACTAAGACAGAGGGCAGGCATGGTTGCCATCCTATAGAATAAGGAAAATGTTCTCTTCCAGGACAGATGTTCAGCAATGTTGGTCCAAGTCCTTTTTAAAAACCACTTAAGCCTTCCTGGCTTAGAGGGCCTTGCCTAAGACCTCATGGGGGACTGGGGAATAAACTGAAGAGTGTAAGCACGAAGCCCATTGTTCGCCACTTGGTAAGTTTAGCTTTCTGCCAAGCATCCTTGAAATAGTGGCAGGCTCAGTTCTTAGCTTCCAAGCCAGCTCATGTCTTAAACTTTCTTGTCTTGCCACCATTTACCTTTCAGAACTCACTGCTATAATTGGCATTGTTTTTTAAAAAGTAATATTTACTAAGTGCAATTGGCTAAAGTTTTTTTTTTTTTTGGAGGGGGAATATTTAAAACTTTAAAATTTTCTTCTTATCATATGTGTTTGATGTGTGTGAGTATATATCATGTACATACATATATGCATGTGTGTGTGTGTGCCCACGCACATGTGTGCACGCACATGTGTACCACAGCATGCACTGATAGAGGTCAGAGAACAACTTTTCAGGAGTTGGTTCTTTCCTTCCACTGTATGGGCTTCATCGGGCTTGCATAGCTGCTGAGCCATCTTTGGGCCATCTGGTCTAATTCTTACTTGCATAATTTGTCTTAGTTGCGTAAGACTTGCATAATCTTGAGTAGATCGCTATTCCCCAAGTTTATGGATGGCACGTACTAACTTTGAGCGATTACATTGCTAAGGCTGCATCATCAGGAATGAGTGGAGTTGCTTGGTGGTCAAACCAAAGTCTGGAACTCCCAGTTACCTTGCACCTCCCTGCATTAGTCAATGTACAGCTCTTCCCAGAAACCATATTGTGACAGATGGAACTATTCTTTAGTGAAAATGAATACATTCTCACTTAGGGATAGGGGATATTTTGGAATAAGGAAGCCTTCTATACCCTCTGCAAACATGAAGACAGGAGAGATGCTCTGTGTGTACATCCAGCCTGGTGGAGGGGAGTAAGGAGTCTGCATCAGATACAATTCTGGCTCTTGAGGACCTGGTAGTCTTGTTCGGGAGATGATATTTACCCATAGGAAGCAATTAGGTGTGATAGCAATTAAATTCCACATCGAGTGGTTGAAGCCGCAAGTAGAATAAATTGCTAGCTGAGGGAGGCACATCAGCAAGACTTGCAGTTACTGGAAGAGCTCTGTGGGCAGGGCTGGCTGGAGCAGAGCTCAGGGAATAGGAGAGTGAAGTAAAAACCCTAAGGAAAAACCCTAGGAGAAAGTAATGTTTTTGACTTCTGTCTCCAGAAACTAAAGAATATTCTCTTCCTTTGTTTTTCTCCATGTAGGGAAAGAAGATTTTTTTTAATCTTAAAAAACACACCAAACACACACACACACACACACACACACACACACACACACACACACACACACACACACACAATCTCATTTGCACTTGACTCAGAGCCTGTGCTCCTTCATCCTGGCATGGATGCTGCTACAGGCTCCTGGCATTCCTAACTTGATGGGATCCCTGCAGCGCAGTCTACTTCAGCCTACCTTTTTTTAGACCACTTGAAAGTTTTTCAATTTATTCAGCAGAATATATCTGCCTGTCAGCTCTGGAGAGCTGATGCCTGCAGAAGATATATCTTTCCTCTGCAGGTGGCACTGGCTGCCAATTTTTCTTTGGCGTGTGCTCTTGTTCGGAAGCAGCCCTCTGCGGTTTGGACACCAGTTACTTTAGAGTGAATCTCCCTTCCTATCTCCTGCTCTATCCGGGTAATGGCTAACCTGCTGTGTGCGAGAGGAGAGAGGTTCCTATTGTACTATTTCTTTGCTTTGTGATTAGCAAATTACTTTTTGCTTAAACTGGGTCATCCCATTGATTTTTTTCCCCTCTTGCCTCAGCAATTTATCTGCCTCTATCATTTCCTGGATGTTGATATCAATGTCACTTTGCTTCAGATGCTGTGTCCCTCGAGTCCTTGGAGTCCCTGCTATCAGTCTTTCCTTTGATTATCTGCCATCCACTGTGCAGAATGCCTTCAGGCTCCTCCTGCTGTCTGCCCTCATCAAGTGGAGTAATCCAGCTCCACTGAAGGCCTTCCTGGCTGGGCTTCAGGGAGCAGGCAGAGCAGTTTCCCCTGGGGTTGCCTGAGCCCTCTGGAAGGCTCACCACTACTCCTGGTAACACAGGACCAAGCTTAAAGGCTTCAAAAGTAGTAACAACAGAGGAAAGACCTCTTCTGTGTCTTGGGTTTCTTTTATTTTTCTATTTTCCACTCTTTCAAATGTGAATTTCTTGTTTATTTTTCCTGTTCAGCATTTTACTTGGAGAGAATTCTTTTAACTTCAATCACATGAATTATAATTCTAGATGGGTTCCTTTTCCTTTTATACAATGTTTAATTTTATTTTTACTTACGTGTCTATGGATGTCTATGACTATGTCTATGGGTACTCATAGAGGCCAGAAGAAGATGTCAAGTGTGCTGGAGCTGGGATATAGAAGGTTGTGAGCTGTCTCTCTTGGATGCTGGAAGCTGAACTGAGTCCTTTGAAAGAACAGTACATGTTTTTTAGCCACTGAGCAATCTCTCTTGATGCTCAAACTGAGTCTTGAAGTATACTAAATTCTAGTAATGGAGAGGTTAGAAAATCCACCAAGTTTGAGGGAGGACCCTTGGGCATCAGAGACAGATGGGTTTTCATGCTATTTATAGGTGTCTTATAAAATAGGCAGTGGGAAAATCTGCCTTCTGGTGGCCCAGTCTGTTTTTTAATAAATAACAGTATTAATGAGGGTTGTACACTATTAATAAAACAGCTTAGGAAAGGACTGGAGAATTATGGTAGCTAATGGTCTGAAGAGCATTTAGCATAAACCTGATTTTATGACACATTTTGGAAGAGTGCTCTGAGCATAAATATTCACTCTCTGCTGACACATTGCTCGTAAAGTCTGTTCCCAGTAACATCTTTAGTCTACCTTCTAAAATTACAGAAGACAGGAAAGGATAGCTTTGGCATGGAGGGCAGTTCCTTTTGGATTTTGCTATACTTTTAATAGGAACCTTCAATCAAATTATTTCTACTAAAGGCTTACCCGTAGGATAACTCATAATAAAATGTTAAGGTCAACTCCCTAAGAATACTTAAACTTTATGAAAGAATGAGACAGTCAATCAGTTGGTAAATGTTGTGTTTCTGGATTTCATTTGCTACTTCTAGAATTATACTGTTCAGTCTTTTAGTGACATCATGCTTTACTTAACCATGCTTAACCACCACAGATTTTTTCTTTTTTTTCTTCAAAGACATCAGCTGACTCTTCCCCTGAGATACTGTTATTGGTAAGATCTCCTTTGCTCACCTCAGGAACTATGGACAAAGTTGTCATTTCAGACAGAGCTAGTAAAACTGCCACAGAAACATTTTCCTCCAAATAATTCCACAGGAAAATTTTAATTTCAATTATAATTTTTGACTATTTTGGGAATCAACTCATGGCATGCTAGGTAAGCATTCTACCATGCAGTTTTGCCTCTCTGGATTGTCCTGGCTGTCCTTAAACCAGGCATGGGCAGGAAAAGCTCTGTGTATTGCAACTCACAGTGCTGTTTCTCATAACTCTGAGGAGTAAATGTTATTAGTTTGATAGACAATGAAAAAATATTATGATGATTTTTGGAGATAATAAAGACATTTAAAGATTTAAAAATTTTTTTAATTAATTTATTCTTGTTACATCTCAATGGTTATCCCATCCCTTGTATCCTCCCATTCTTCCCTCCCTCCCATTTTCCCCTTATTCCCCTCCCCTATGACTGTTCTTGAGGGGGATTTCCTTCCCTTGTATATGCTCATAGGGTATCAAGTCTCTTCTTGGTAACCTGCTAACCTTCCTCTGAGTGCCACCAGGTCTCCGCATCCAGGGGACATGGTCAAATATGAGGCACCAGAATAGCAAAGTAGAAGGATCCAGAGGGTCCTAGAAATCTACAAGTAGAACAATATTATGGGCAGATTTGGGCCCAGGGGTCCCGCTCAAACTAAGGCACCAGCCAAGGACAATACAGGAGGTAAACTTTAAACCCCTACCCAGATCTAGCCAATGGGCAGAACATTCTTCACAGTTGAGAGGAGAGTGGAGTATGACTTTCACACGTACTCTGGTGCCTCATATTTGACATTTAAAGGTTTTAACCTTCCTCGAACTCAAATCTTCAGAAATGGATTTTTAAAATGTTATTGTTTGCTTTGTGTGTGTCAACAAAACAAAGCACACTCATTCAGAAAAATAAAAACAGGAAAATGTATCCAATGGTATATGTACATTAATGTGAGTTTTTTGATATTTTATATGATATCTCATTGCCAGCTTTTTAGGTCAGTGGTTTATAAATTACTTTTTTCATGCATCTTCTGATAAAATATTTTTAGCTGTATTTTCTAAATACCTTTATGTCTGTTTACTTATGTGTTAATTGGAATTTAAGTAAAGTTCTTAATGTATTAATTTATTATATATAAACCATATGAAATAACCTTAAATAATAAATAAAATTCAAATGTCTTATATCATTGAAAACTTGAAAGAGTTTTTTGAAAAAAGGTAACTACTAATCATGAATAACGTAGGGTCGTGCATGGTATATGAGCAGCAGAAGAGCATCAACTGCAGAGCTACCAACAGGCTATGCTATGGATCTCAGTACTTCAGTGTCTGTGTTTCCCAGGTGAGAGGAGAGTCCACAGTGTGGGAAATGAGTTGGTCTAACCTGAGGTCACCCAGCTCATCCTGAGGAAAGTCCCCAGGCTTACCTCTGGCCACTTGTGTACTCCCACCATTCCATGGGTGGATACCTTCTGGGTAACTGGAAGGGTACCAGGGTACGTGGCTCCAACTTCAGACCTTCTGATGCCCAGGATGCATGGGAACATCCCAAGCCACTGCTCCAAAGCTCAACCTGTCTCCCTAAGGAGACCTGCCAGACCTCTGAGCTCAGAGGTTCTCGAAAATGGCTACATCCAGCAAACGCAGTGTCTGAGCACAGTGTCTGGGAAGGTGGATCTCATTAAGCTCAGAGCAAGAAACCCAGTAGCAGATGACTGACTCTGGGACTCTCTCTGGTGAAAGGAGGTATCCCAGGCTCCTGAGGAGCCCAGTAGGTCCTGAAGATGATATGTCTGAGGGGAGCCTTGAGCAATTCCCTGAGAACCACCTGCCAGTCAGAGATCATACCTACCAATACAAAGAGGGCTCCTGCAGGAGCATCTTGCTTCCTGCCCAGGGCTGTTCCCACATCCCCAAGAACTCCAGTGGACACCAAGAACTACCAGCTAACACCACAGACAACAAGATGGCTAAAGGTCAGTGTAAAAACACAATCAACAGGAACCAGACCAATATGACATCACTAGAACCCCATTATCGAATCACAAGCAGCCCTGGATACAATAGCACAACTGAAACATAAGAAAATGACAATAAAGCTATGCTAATGAAAATGAAAATGGCCTTTAACTTGGAAACCCTTAAAGAAATACAGAAAGATACAGTCAAACAGTTTGAGACCTTAAAAGAGGAAATGAACAGATTCCCTCAAAGAAATACAGGAAGGATCTATACTGTTACTATAAAGCAACAGTAATTAAAATGGCATGGTACTGGCACAGCAATAGGCTGGTGGATCACTGGAATAGAATTGAAGACCCAGAAATGAATCCACATACATATGGTCACTTGATTTTTGACAAAGAAGCCAAATCTATTCAATGGAAAAAGGATAGCATCTTCAACAAATGGTGCTGGTCTAACTGGATGTCTACATGTAGAAAAATGCAATCGGACCCATATTTGTCACCATGTACAAAACTCAAGTCCAAGTGGATTAAAGACCTCAACATAAAACCAGAGACACTAAATCAGTTAGAAGAAAAAGTGGGGAAGAGCCTGGAACACATTGGCACAGGAGATAACTTCCTGAACAGAACACCAACAGCCCAGGCCTTGAGGTCAACAATTAATAAATGGGTCCTCATGAGGCTGAGAAGCTTCTGTAAGGCAGGAGACATTGTCAAGAGAACAAATTGACAGCCTACAGACTGGGAAATAATCAAACTCAGGGCTGAAATCAACAAATTAGAAATAAAGAGAACAATACAAAGAACCTATAAGACCAAGAGCTGGCTCTTTGAGAAAATCAACAAAATAGACAAACATTAACCAAACTAACTAAAAGGCAGAGAGACAGTATCCAAATCAACAAAATCATAAATGAAAAGGGGAACATAATAGCAGAGACTGAGGAAATCTACATTAGGACTTACTTCAAAAGTTTATATTCCACAAAACTGGAAAAATCTAAACAAAAATGGACAATTTTCTTAACATATTTTACTTACTAATGTTTATTCAAGATCAGGTAAATTATATAAATAAACCCTAAGGAAATAGGAGCAATCATTAAAACTCTCCCAACCTGTCCATTGGCTAGATCTGGGTAGGAGTTCGATGTTTATTGCACATATTGTCCTTGGTTGGTGCCATAGTTTGAGCAGAACCCCTGGGCCCAGATCCGCCCATCATAATGTTCTTCTTGTAGGTTTCTAGGACCCTCTGGATCCTTCTATTTCCCCATTTTCCCATACTTCTCTCCACAGACAAGTGGAAAGTAAGGACTGACTTTCACACGAATTCTGGTGCCCCATATTTGACCACTGGGGAGGCCCGGTGGTACTCAGAGGAAGGATAGCAGGCTATCAAGAAGAGACTTGATACCCTATGACCATATAAAGGGGGAAGAGGTCCCCCTCAGTCATAGACATAGGGGCCGGGAATAGGGTGAAAGTGGGAGGGAGGAAGAAACAGGAGGATACATGGGATGAGATAACAATTGAGATGTAATATGAATAAATTAATTTAAAAAGTGAAAAAAAAAAAGAATATGTTTTTGTTTTAATCCCAGTCTGGGTATATGGGGAAAAAAAAAACAGAAAAAAAACCCAAAAAAACAAAAAACAAACAAACAAATGAACAAACAAAATAAAACAAAACGAAACAAAAAAACAAAATAACCTCTCCCAACCAAAAAAAGCTCGGGGCCAGATGGATTCAGCACAGAATTCTACGAGACTTTCAAAGAAGAGATAACACCAATTTTCTTCAAACTATTATATAAAATAGAAACAGAAGGAACATTTCTGAACTCATTCTATGAGGCCACAGTCACATAACAACACAATGTCCCAGCATACAAAGAAAATTTCAGACCAATTTCCCTTATGATCATTGATGCAAAAATACTCAGTAAAATACTTGCAACCTAAATCCAAGGACACATAAAAATATCATGCACTATGATCAAGTAGGCTCCATCTCAAGCATGCAGGGGTGGGTCAATAAATGAAAATCCACAAACATTATCCATCATATAAACAAACTAAGAGGAAAAAATCACCTGATCATCTCATTCGATGCTGAAGAAGCATTTCAAAAAATCCATCAACTCTTTATGTTAAAAGTCTTGGAAATCCTGTTATGGTTACACATGCCTATAATCCCAGCACTCAGGGAGACAGAGCCATGCAGACCTCCGTTAGTTCAAGACCACCCTAGTCTACAAAGCAAGTCCAGGACAGTCAAGACTACATAGAAAAACCTTCTCTTCAACAAAGGTCTTGAAAAGATCAGGGATACAAGGCAGATACATAAACACGATAATGGCAATATACATCAAATCAATAGCCAACATCAAATTCAATAAGAGAAACGTAAATCAATTCCACTGAAATCAGGGACAAGACAAGGCTTCCCAGTCTGTCTGTATCTCTTCAATACTGTGCTTGAAGTCATAGCTAGAGCAACAAGACAACTAAGGGAGATCAAGTGGATACAAATTGGAAAGGAAGAAGTCACAGTATTGCTATTCATAAATAATGTGATAGTACACATAAGTGACATCCAAAACTCAACCAAGGAACTCTTACAGCTGATCAACACCTTCAGCAAAATTAACTCATAAAAAATAGCCCTCATTTATAAAGAAAAGACAAGTGAGCTGAGAAAGAAATTAGGGAAATATCACCTTTCACAATAGCCACAAAAAATCATAAAGTATCTTGGTGTAACTCTAACCAAGCAAGTAAAAGACTTGTGTGAAAGAAACTTCAAGTCTCTGAAGAAAGAAACTGAAGAAGAAATCAGAAGATGGAAAGATCTCCTATGCTCATGGTTTGGTAGGATTTAACATAGTAAAAATGTCCAGCTTACCAAAATCAATTTCTATCAAGATACCAACACAACTCTTTACAGATCTTGAAAGAACAATTTTCAACTTCATATGGAAAAACAAGAACCTAGCACAGCTAAACCAATCCTGTATAATAAAAGATCTTCTGAAAGTATCTCCTTCCCTGTTCTCAAGCTGTGCTATACAGTAATAGCAACGGAAGCAAACAAACATGGAGACCATACAGAGTTGGTCAACTACTTCTAGGCATGGCGCCTGCTAGGGGTTTGGTTGATATTCCCAGTGTTATTCAATTGATGAAGACAATTTTCTCTTTCCCAGCAGGTATTAAATATGAAAATAGTTTCTTGGCTAGAAGTGGGACTTTGTGTCTACTTCTACTTCTCCATGCTGGGATTTTTGTCTGGTTTGAACTTGTTGCAGTCTTTTTAATAATATCAGAAATGATAGTATAATACACAGCCATAAAGATGCCTCTTATTTTCATTTTATTGTAATGGATGTAGCATAAATAGAAAATGTTATAGCCAAGAACCCCCTGTAGTTTCTCAGCTAAGTCAAGTATTGCTGTGTCTTATTGCAGAACAGAGTTAGCTTTTATAACTGTACTGCATACACTTCATTCACAACAAGAATATAAGATGAGGTTAAGCAATTCACTTCTAATTAAGCTGCTTAAAGTACAGGTTAACTCAAATATGTGCCTGCTGAGTTGCTGTGTTAATTCTACTAGGGTAAAATCTATGAGAAATGCTACCAGTCTCATGTGGGTTTTTAAAATAAAATGCCCTAGAATATAGTGTGTGAGCAACAAGAGGGTTCTAGTGAAAACATATCCAGACATTCTCTATGACTTCGGTGGCATTGAAGTGTCTACTAATGTAATTAACCTTAGAAGACCAATTCCGGAAAGGTGGGCAAAAAATAGATTAAGATTTGTGTTGGGTAGTTTTACATCAACCAGATGTAGGCTAGAGTCATCTGAAGGGAAGGAAATTCTATTGAGAAAAGTTGTCTATAAGATCTGGCTGCAGGGAATTTTCCTAACTAATGATTGTTGAGGGAGAGCCTATCCCACTGTGGGTTCTGGTACCCATGAGCTGATGATCCTGGATTTTATGTGAAAGCAGGGTGAGCAAGTCATGATGAGCAAGCCAGGAAACATCACCCCTCGATGGCCTCTGCATCAGCTCCTGGCTCCAAGTGCTGGCCACGTTTGAATTCTGGTCCTGACCCTTCCTCAGTGATGGGCTGTGATGTGGAAGCACAAGCTAACAAACCTCCTTTCTCCCCAGGTTGCTTTGGTTATGATGTCTCACCACAGCAATAGTAGTTCTAACTAGAAAAAGGTTATATTGGAGAATGAGAGCATCTAAAACAAATTTTCTGATATGGTTTACTTTTATATTGGCAAAAATGTTTATCTATAAATGTAGAAGTTACTATTTCAAATGGTTAGAGAATTAGAATTACTATCTTTGTAAATAACTTCTTTGAAAACTGAGTACAATATATTTCACATGAGGATATGTAGCAATGCTTTTTCCTAATTTAGCAACAAATATGAAATGTTTAACTTTTTCTGTAAGTATTTTGTATTCCCTCCTGTATTCTAAGGCATAATGCTTGAAGAACACAGCTTTTTCCTACAGAGATATCAAGATATCAGCCAGTGTTCTTTTTAGGAACAATTGCTCGAAGAAACCCCTTCCAACTGTGCTTTACTAACTTTTGAGATATGTCCCAACTCTTCAAGTTTATTTGTGTAAAAAAGACTAACATTGGGAGGTGTAACTTTTTAAGACTAAAGTTTGTTAAAAGTTTTATCTCTTTTTGTGCTTTTGTGTGAAGTCAGCATGAGTATTTGGGAATAGGTACAATAAAACTCTGATGCTGATGATAAATCACTTTCTTCTTTTCGTCTTATGGGTTTTAGACACTAGTTGTTATATGTATTCTATTCACGGATTATATATCCCCCAGACATCAAGCAGATTTTGAATTCCCTTGTAGTGTGAGAGTCACTTCTTTTTATTTTTATTTGTCAAAGTGCTGTTCTGCTTTTGTTCCTCCGGTATTAAAAAAATGTATCAAAATCTATTAATGCTTTCTTTGACCTTCCAGAAGATGAAGGTAAGGAAATAAACTTTTTTTATCCCCCCAAATCAATTCAAATTATTCTTAGTAGAGCGCTGAGTGAACCACCGTGCGATGAGAGAGAACACTTGGCTTTCCTGAGATGAGATGTAATGAATGGGCTGATGTGGATATTGATCAGCAGTGAAATTCAGAGGTGTCTAGGAATCCTCACTGTGGATGTTGTTGGAAATAGAGAGGAAATTAAAATCAAAAGCAATAGAGCAGCTTCCTGTCTTTAAGCTAATGTTTCTCTGTACTTTATAATTTTTTTTTGGTAGGGTCTCTTCAGTATTAATACTTAAACCAGTGGCTTCCCAACATTACCGCTCATCAAAATTGTGGTGGACAGGGAAAGAAATTAGTCATTTAAATCTCACTGTGTGACTCTAGTAATAAGCTAGAGTTGGAAATAACTATGGAGATGGTCAAGTATCTAAGTAACTATAGCAATAGAAAGGAGAGAAACTGACTTAAATGTGGAATTCCAGGCAATCGTAGCATTGAAACACAAGGTAGAGAATATGTTCTTCATTGTACATGCTAACTAGGATATCCCTAGCCAAAGCCGTGCGACTTCTTACCCAGGTAACAGCACCTGGCAGGTTTGACGAGATGGGGCTGTGAGCAGACAGTCAGGAAGGGAAGTAGAGGAGTGGCACCCTTCCTAATCTGGATAAGTTGTAGAAGCAAAACAAAATCCCTTAACTGGGAAACAAGATATCTTATTTCTATAAACTTGGCTGTGTAAGAGAGTTAATTTGACTTAGGGAAAGCAGCCTAGGCCAGGGATGTTGGCAATTTTCCTGTGTTTGTTCAGCAAGACTACAGTTGCTAGTGTGGAAAATCAGCATCGGCTCAGCGTCATCCCTCGGCCTCACACGATCGGGAAGCTATGAGCTATAGAGAGGGACAGCTAGACACAGAACGAGAAGTAAAACTAGAAGTTAGAAGTCACATCAGTGAGTATTAGTGTGCAAGAGAATCCAAAGGGAGGCAGGCTGTGCATTGCTTCATCCACAAACAAAAGGAAACACAAGTTTGAGAGCACTGCTACAGTTTGTCAGGACCTGAGATTAATAAGCATTTCCTGTGTTGAGCTACTTGTTTAGATGGGAGATTTTTAAACCACACCAGTCCATACTGTGGAAGCCTGTAGAAGCCAGAGACCCAAGGAGCACAGTTGTCTGGATTGTCAACGGGGCAGAAACACAAGTGTTTGGTGAGGGCAATATCCAGGAGGCCACAGGTCTCTATGAAGAAGAGTCAGCCACTGTGAAAGACCATTTATTCAAAACCCCTTTACCAAGCAATATGGACCACCAGGGTCCATATCTTTTCCCTCAACCTTCTACCCTGTGGGTCCTGAGGAGTCTTAAGTCTTGTTTAATAAAGTAGTAGGGGAAAGGGTTGACCCTAGAGTGTGAGATGGGGAATGTTAGCCCCTCTTCCTTGGAGGTGTCCAGCATAGGCTCAAGGAGAGAAGCAAAATCATGTTGTGCATTTTGATTATTAAATTAACTAGCAAAATGAAGCCCATTGTGTTTGCTTATAAAGAGACTTCTACTTGCTTTCTTGGCAGGAAGGCGTGTGTTAAAAAAAAAAAATCAAAGATAGGACATAATAACAAAAGTTGTGTTTTAACCATGTTTTGCTTGTTCAATGTAGCTACTTTAAATAGGAAGGTTTATAGCAACATCTGGAAACATCTGTGTGCCCTAGGTGAGATGTGGAGAAGCAGAAGGCTGGGGAGAGTTAGAGTCACAAAGTAGCAATATTCTGGACCAAGAAAACTGGAGGCTGGCGGGTAAGATCAAAGACCCCAATTTCAAAAGCCAGTGTGACAGCTCTGTCACCAAAAGAGGCAAAGTAAGTGGCTAAAATATGGTTCTGAGCAGTGCTTGAGCATATGACTGTCCTGTAGGGATGGCAGTGTTCTTTTTCTGGACAAGGCCACCTTTTATGCCATGTCTCTATTTACCTGCTGCTAAGCTTGAGGGCAAGAGATGGCTGGAGGGACATTAACAACTTTTCAGAGTCAGATAAACAAAAGCTGAATCATCTAAGAAGACAGATTAAATTATTAGGTTGAAGTAAGGTTTTTGAGTTGCTAGGGTTCCCATGGTGAGTAATGACTGGGATTGGCGGTGGTAGGAACGCTAGTGAAGTGTGTCATTATTGAAAAGGTCACAACAAGGCAGACATGGAAACATGTGTAGCATAGTTTGAGGGAATTCAGTATAGCTTCCTTCAGAGGAAGAGCAATCAGACAACTTCTGTGAGTTATTTCATTCACTAATTTTAAGATAGTACTGAGGATTTTACATCACTGTGCTTTTTGGATCCAAATGGATTTGTTATGGGGAAAGAGGAAAACTGCCTTGATTTAGGCAGTAGGAGTCATAGAATGGTCAATATGGGAAAAACATATGGTTGTTATAGACTTTTCTCTACTATCTGTCTATCATGTATTTATCTAATTCACTTGGTTTACAATGTTAGTTTAGAATAATGACCCATATGTTATATTTTGTTTTCATTTGTACTTTTTCTTATAGTTCTTTCATAAATAACACATTTTCTTTTTATGGTTTAATTTATTTGATATTTATTTATTTATTTAATTTATTATAATTTATTCAGATTACATCCTGATTGTTATCCCCTTGCTTGTCTCTTCCCATTCCCAGTCTCCCTCCCTCTTCCACCCTATTCCTCTGTCCTAGACCTTTGACAGAAGGGGACCTCTTCCCCCACCACATGAGTAGAGCTTATCAGGTCTCATCCGGATAGCCTGCTTCCCTTTCCTCTGTGTGCCACTGGGGCTCCCCACCAAGGGGAAGTGCTCAGATTGGTGGCAGCAGAGTTTATGTCAGGCAGTCCCTGATCTCCCAACAACTGTGGAGAATGAGCTGTCCATTGGATAGTTCTGAACAGGAGGTCTAGGTTTACTGTATGCATTGTCCTTGGTTGGTGCAACAGTTTATGCAGCAACCCCCCCCCCCTGCCCCAATCATTTGTAATAGCCAGAATCTGGAAACAATCTCGATGTCCCTCAACTGAAGAATGGATAAAGAAACCGTGGTACATTTACAAAATGGAATACTACTCAGCTATTAAAGACAAGGAAATCTTGAAATTTGCAGGCAAATGGATGGTACTAGAAGTGATCATTCTGAGTGAGGTAACCCAGAAAGACATGCATGGTATATATTTATTTATAAGAGGATATTAGCCCAACATAGATGCTATCTGAGAGACCCCATGTAGTGTGGGATTGGGACAGATGATAGGACTTGCTGCTGGACTCTGGTTGAGAGTGGTTTGGAAGAATGGGGGAATGGAAGGACCCAGAGGGTTCAATAACCCCACAAAGAGACCATCAAGGCTGGAAGCAACACATTTTCCATTGGCTTCTTCAAGGGACTTTCTACAGAAATAATAGAACTATATTTCTTACACCAATGTTAGTAATACTTTAAAATATACATCATCTAGAGGAGCAATAATGTTTAATGAATAAAAATAATATATTGTCCTTTCATAATTGTTACCATATTTATTTAACCCTTTGCTACTAATCCACAGTCCATCCTTTCATTTGAAGGCTTGTTTTATGCCTTATCAGCTAGTACCATCTGCTGATAAGCTATATGGATAATTTTTAGACATCACACCAGTCACATTTAGTCAAATGAAATATATTTATTATATATTCATATATTTATTTAATATGCCTCCAAGATTGTTTGTGTGGTTGTTTTTGTTTTGTTTTGAAGTTTACAGCTTTAGCTTGATAAAAAATATTTGGAAAGGAGAGCAGAGATGCCTGCTGCACATGCATTGATAGTTTATTCTTGCCATCGTTCCCCGAGCATTACAACATGGTGGGTATTTGTATATAGTTTATTCTGTATTAGGATTCAGTAGAGATGCTACAGAGAGGTTTTAAAGTGTATGAGGATATGTTTACAGGGTGCTTATGAGTTTCAAAACATTTTATTGAAGGGACATGAACATTTGCAGACTTGAGTATGAAAGGCAGAGTTCCAGAAACAATCCCACAAGAAGAGGACCATATTCAACATCTCAGTTTCAGAGCAACTTAGTACATTTAGATGGTTAGGCTTATATTTCCCACTGGCTTATCTTGGTGTAATATCAATCAGTTTTGCTACTCAACAGCAAGGCAATTTTTAATCCTATTTTAAACTAGGCCTGAGGAGTCTCTGACATATGTCCTTTGTATATCAAGGACATATCATAACCAATACAGTATGAAGAATAGATCTCAGTCCAGTACAGTAAGACCTGTCATTTGGTCCTCTGCTTTTGTGACCATCTCCAGGGAAACCTTTTTCTAAGACTCTTATCGACTATAGTAATCTCACCTGCTCATTCATCTTTTGCTTGTCATCAGATCATCTTCCATGACTTTATAAGTTTACATCTAATACTACCAATTTCCTAACTGAAACTCTTCAGTGTTGTTAGAACACTTTTGCTCGACGCCATATTGTCTCTCGTGTGTGCACACTTTCATGACCACTATGCTTCTGGAGCTAATTATTTCAGTTACAAAGATAGTCAAGCTTCTGCCTATGCCAGAAATGTTAAATTAATCGTACATTTATATCTGAACGGCAAAATATATAGGTATAATTTCAGTTTGGGGAAATACATGCGCCATTTAGTGTGTGAATAGTCCTGGGAATAGCTTCTGTAGTAATCCAGTGGTGGTGCTGTTGGCAAATTGGGGGTATAGGTTATCAGGAATCTGGATAGATTGTTGTTCGCTCTTTTATTCCCATTTCTGTGAACATATCTTAGTCCTAGAATCACAGAAGGAAAACTATAGTAGTTCTGGTATAGCATCCAGACAAAGCAGCATCCAAAGTGGGAAGGAGATCATCTCTTTCTGCGAGCCTGCAAAACTGTGCAGGAGGGGCATGGAGTAAAGCATATTGACTTAGAAAGTGCAAAGCCGCAAGTTCAATCTTCAACACTCCTAAAAGAAGGTGGATAGAGGACTCTTCCTGATCAGCTCCATGTCCCAGAGGCTTCCACTCTGGGCAGAGGTGCATCCTATTTCTGCCAGACAGGAGAATGGAGCTGGAAGGATTGACTGTAGCCAACCAGATTTCACCCCATTGTTTGCGGTGGCCCCAGACTCCCCTACATCAGATGGACACATAAATAAAGGTGGATAATGGAACAGCGTTGTGATTCATTTTGGGAGGTGGGAGGGTGGAATGGATGATGAGTAGGGATCCAACTGTGTGTACCATAGAGGAGGTCAAATATGCACATATATTTAAATGTATTTCTTATTTATGGATGTTAGACTATCTAGGCCACATAATTTATGTGGGATGATGAAATATTTCAGATTCACTTATTATTATAGACTAAAGAATCGTTAAAAATTAACAATAAATTATCTTAGACTAAACCAGCTCTTGCTGGCATGTAGCAATGAGGAAAATTTCTTTCTGTGTGGATAAAATTCATATCTGGTTATAATGCAAAGGAAAATTTCAAATAACAAAGGAGCGTGAGCAGTGGCAATGCTTAAGAATGATACGTGCACCAGAGTATGTGAGAAAGTCATATCCCACTCTCCACTCAACTGTGGAGAATGTTCTGACCATTGGCTAGATCTGGGTAGGGGTTTAAAGTTTACCACCTGTATTGTCCTTGGCTGGTGCCTTAGTTTGAGCGGGACCCCTGGGCCCAAATCTGCCTATCATAATGTTCTACTTGTAGGTTTCTAGGACCCTCTGGATCCTTCTACTTTGCTATTCTGCTATGCTTCTCTCATCTAGAGTCCCAATAGGATGTCCTCCCCTCTGTCCCAGTTTCCTGGTAAGTGAAGGCTTTCGTGGGACATGCCCCTTGGGCTAGTATGCAGATATAAGTGAGTATATACCATTTGAGTCTTTCTGCTTCTGGGTTAACTCACTCATTATGATCATTTCTAGCTCAATCCATTTATCCACAAATTTCGGGGATTCCTTGTTTTTAATAGCTGAGTGGGAGACCTGGTGGCACTCAGAGGAAGGATAACAGGTTACCAAGAGGAGACTTGATACCCTATGAGCATATACAGGGGGAGGAAGTCCCCCTCAGGAACAGTCATGGGGGGGGGGAATAAGGGGAAAATGAGAGGGAGGGAAGAATGGGAGGATACAAGGCATGGGATAACCACTGAGATGTAACAAGAATAAATTAAAAAAAAAAAAGAACGATACATGCCTTCTCTGTGGCCTCTTATGTTCATTTCAGCCGTACCTAATTAACCATAGTGTATTTTTGATAAGGTTGCATGCAGGATGCATTGCTTTCCAGATAGCTCTTGATCATCAGTTGGAGTGATTCTCCAAATTTAGCATCTTTGCTATGCTGCAAGGAAAAAGCCTGCATCAGAAACAGCTGTGGAAGCTTTCAGTGTGATTTTAAAGTAAAATAGATGAAGACTGATAAAAAGAGGAAATAGAAACACAAGTTTTATGTTGTCACAGTGCTTGGCATATGTGTTTCCAGCATGATAGGGAGATCATATAGTAGAGTAGGTAATGACAATCTTAGTACACGAGCAGCTACATATGAACATGCACTTGGCATGCGTGTTTCCGGCACAATAGGGAGATCATATGGTAGAAGAGATAATGACATTCTTAGTGCACGAGCAATAACATATGAACATGTGCTTGGCATGTGTGTTTCCGGCATGATAGGGAGATCATCTGGTAGAGAGTCTTAGTGCATGAGTAGTCACAGATGAGCAACAGAGGGAGTTTTCTATCAGCTTCCTCCTTCCAGAGGATGCTCTCTGCCTTCACCTCTTGATAGTTTATTGTCATTCTGTTTGCTGTCATCAAAATATCACTGTCAGCAAAAGACTGACAAACTTGATCATTCTAGACAGCACAAGATTTATAAGACTCACTGGAAAGCATTACCCTGCTACTTTGAATTATTATTATTTTTTTGTATACTCACACTGAAGGTGTGAACTTAAGATGTAACTACAAGCTAATGAGATAGGAGCAAGGGCAAGCCCAGGAGGTGTTTTAGGGGTACCGAGACCTTCCATAAGTCTGTGATCTTGTATCAGGAAGTAAGCACGGAATGCTGACAAGTAAAGGAATACTCAGTGAAGAAAATTTACATAGAGTGCCCAACACTTTTTCTAAAGTGACTTTATTGAGATAGACTCACATAGCTTATAAGCCCACTGCTTTCAGATGTTCACTGATTTCAATACATTCTCATCACTTCTCCTCAATCCTATATCTATTAACAACCACTCTTATTCCTTCTCCCTACTCCCTGGCAGCCAATACACTCAGTCTCCATGATTTTCCCATTCTGACCATTTGATGTAACAATACGAGCTCATGCAAAATCATACAATGTGTGGCATTTTGTGACTTTCCTCTTGCGTTTGGCACAATGCTTTCAAAGTTTATCCCTGATGTAACATGCATGGTCATTTCTCTCCTCCGTTGACAGGTAGTTCAGCATCATAGAGACACACAGTAATCACCTTGCACATTCATTCTATTGTTTCTGGAAATGTGGATTATTATTTTTTGTTTTGCTTTGTTTTTTTCAAGAGAGGGTGTTCTGGGCTCACTTTGTAAACCAGGCTGGCCTCGAACTCACAGAGACCCACCTGCCTCTGTCTCCCAGAGTGCTGGGATTACAGGCGTGTGCCACCACACCCAGCTTATTTCTATTTTTGATATTCAGGAGATACTACTATGAACATACGTGTACATGTTTTGATGTGGACACAGTTTTTCATTTCTCTTGGTTATATACCTCAGAGGAAAGCCTAATCCTATGGCAGCTGTTTAACCTCCTGCACCTGGTCAGATTTTTCAAAGTGGCCATATAATTACACCCTTAACAGTCATAGTGTTCCAATTTCTCCATGACTGCACCAAAGCTCTCTTTTATCTGACTTTTTGAATATGCCCATTCTCATTAATGACACATTTCTTTTTGTTTTAGTTCTTCCTCCTTTTCCCCCCTCTGTTTCGCAGCTTTCTGTGTACGCGTGTGAGCATGTGTGTGCATGTGCGTGTGCGTGTGCATGTGTGTGTGTAAGCATGTCACAGCACTTGTGAGGAGTTCAGAAGACAGCCTGTGGGAGTCATTTCTCTTCTGCCATGTGGATCCTGGGGATGTAACTTAGGTTGGCAGGCTTGGTGCTGGTGCGCTCACCCATTGCTGTCTCTTTCTTGCATTCCTGCAGCACTCAGGGCTTTGAACATGTGGGGTGTTTGTCTTGCTGCTGAGTTCCACTCCCAGTTCAGCCCTGATTTTCATTCCTCCTGTGGCTAGTCTAATAGCTTGCACAATAGTCTTGTATTCTCTTGTCACAAGGGGAACTTGAGGGAGAAGATGGTGGCATGGACACAATGTAAATGAAGTACTTGTCTATAAAATTCTCCAAAAAGTTGTTTAAGAAGAAAATCGAGAAAATATTTGTTTTTATTTTATTTTCGTTTATCTACAGATAGAAAGAGCTCAAGTATGAAATTATGCTGGAAAACACCCCTTCCCTCCAGTGCAGTGTTATTTCCTGAGGCTTGTTTGGTAGTGCAGACATCAGATGCCCTTAAGGATGTTAGATGAACTTTTGCAGCTTTGGGGATATCTAATTTTTATCACATATACATTATATTCATATACAATACATAATTAATATATAATATGTATGTAGAATGCATATCACATTGTATTCTTAAGATTTATCTAACAAATATGTAAGTTATGGGAAGAAATCTACCTTCTCTACTGATATTTTCCAGTACAATATCTAGAACAGTGCCCAGCACACATATGTGCTTGCTAACTATTTGTTGAGTGGGTAAACAAATGAATTATGAGCTTCCTTCATCCAGCACATAATTAATCCTAGCTGTTATCTGAAACCAAGCTGTAGAATACGTACTTCAGAATGAATAACTGACTTTATTCTCTGGACAGTCAAGAAAAGTAATTATCAGTTTTATATCATTTTAAACAAGGAGAGGAGAAACTCAGAAATGTATTAATATGCTCATGGTCACACAAATAAGATAGATAAGTGGCAGAGCTTGTGTGTGTATAACATGGGCCCTGATTGCAACCTCCCGAGTTTGTGCCCTGGTTTTTGGTACTGCTTTCTCTTTGCTACTGGGGAATACATAATCAAAGCCCTGTGCCCTTTCATCACTGCCTGCCAGCCCCAGAACCACTGACTGTTAGAATTTAAACAGAAGAACTGTAGAACTGTGTATGAGCTGCCTCTCCCTGCTCTGAAGCACACAGCCCTTTGAAGGGTAGAGAACAGATACTCAGGGTAGAGAAAAGAGAAACCTCAGTGGCTTGAATTCTGGACGAAAGTCATCAGTTAGTGTTATTGATCCAGCCCACACAGAGCAGCCGGTAAAGGGTTTGTTTTAACTTGGTTTTCCTCCCGACATCTCAAAGTTTTGTTCCACAACAGTTACAGTATAAAGAGCTTGCTTAAACCCAACCCAAGCCATCTGATGTGTTATTTTGAGAAATTACACTAATGGACCCTTCTGATGGTAATAGCCATTTTCAAGGGACGAGATGTAGTGGCTTATCAAGGACTGTAAAAATGGACTTCCTGAGAGCCAAGCAAAATGTCAACAGTAGTGTCCACTTAGTTTGATGAGCTGGAGTCACTGGTACGCTAAAGAGGCTTTATAACTGGCTATAGCTAGGAAATGAAGGTTACATGTATATATCTGAAGGAAATTGGCCAAATTTCCAAAAATTAAATGAGTCTACCAGAAAATAATTTTTAATTAAGATTTTATTTACTTGAGGAATATTTTTACATCAGTTCCGCCTCTCCTCCGCCTTCCAACTCCTCCCATGCATGCCCAACCCTTGCTCTAAATTCATGACCTCCTCTTCTATAATTATTATTGTTGCATACACATATCTGAGTATACGCGTATATACACACATATCTGAGTATACGCGTATATACACACATATCTGAGTATACGCGTATATACACACATATCTGAGTATACGTGTATATACACACATATCTGAGTATACGTGTATATACACACATATCTGAGTATACGCGTATATACACACATACCTGAGTATACGTGTATATACACACATATCTGAGTATACGCGTATATACACACATATCTGAGTATACGCGTATATACACACATATCTGAGTATACGCGTATATACACACATATCTGAGTATACGCGTATATACACACATATCTGAGTATACGCGTATATACACACATACCTGAGTATACGCGTATATACACACATACCTGAGTATACGCGTATATACACACATACCTGAGTATACGCGTATATACACACATATCTGAGTATACGCGTATATACACACATATCTGAGTATACGTGTATATACACACATATCTGAGTATATGTGTATATACACACATATCTGAGTATACGTGTATATACACACATATCTGAGTATACGTGTATATACACACATATCTGAGTATATGTGTATATACACACATATCTGAGTATACGCGTATATACACACATATCTGAGTATACAAATATATACACACATATCTGAGTATACAAATATATACACACATATCTTAAAACCTACTTAGTCCATTGGGTGTTACTCTTTGGCATATATGTTTAGGGTGACCACTATTGATTGACTCACCTATCCCGAGGTTTGTCCCTGGAAAAAACTAATTCTCCTTCTCTCAGCAGCCATTGGTAGCCTGTAGCTCTTCATCTATGAGAAGGGCCTTGTGAAATATGCCCCCATCCTCACTGTATGTTGATTGCTATGGTCATTATGCAGGTCCTGTTCAGGCAACCATATTGTTGTGATTTCATGGATGCAACTCCTCCATCATGTCTGGAAGATGTAATTTAGCAGCAGGCATCCTGGTCTTATGGCTCTTACAGTCTTTCTACTCTCTTTGTCTCAATGTTGTCTGAGTCTCAGGTGTAGGGCTTATTCTGTAGATGCAACAGTTTGAGGTGGGCACCCCACAGTCATTTATTCTCTGCATTTTGACCAGTTGTGGATCTCAGAAAAAGTCTCCATTTGCTGAAAAGAAGAGAAGCTTCTTTGATGAAGAGCTAGATCTACATTTATCCATGGGCATAATGATAAGTATTTAGAATATATATTGATTTAGAAAAAAATGTCAGTATTAACTTTTCCCCTAGGGTCTCCTCTAGACCTTTGTCAGCCATGGGTAGTTGCTGGGTTCAAGTATAAAGCAAGTATTCAAATAGTGAGCACATGGGGGAGACTTCTTATTGAAACCATCACACCACCCCTTCACATACTCTCTGTAGTGTATAGACAGCATGGCCCTTGTTATTTTCAATAGTGTATCTTTATTGTTGGTTTTGAAATTAGATATTTGAGTATTTGAGGGTTATTACTCTTGCTTGGAATACATCATAGTATTTCATCCTGGCTGTATTTTTATTCTGTACAGGTTCCCACATTGCTATAAATAGAGTAAAAATAATACATGTACATTTTTACTCATTCCTGTTATTAAAATATTAACTATTTTATTTGGGAAATGTACGTTATTGTTGAAAAAAATTAATTTCAGTGCTGCTAAAAGACTTCATTTTGTTTGTGTTTGATCTGAGCAAAGACTCAGGGTTTTACCTTCCTTTACATTTCACATTCGCTGTCTTATCATAGTTTTATATTTTAGGATTTATACCCTGTGTTCTTTGTTTTGTCTTTGGAAACATAATGTTGAAAATATTATGGTGTGCTTATATTTTGTTTGAAAATGGACATTTTCTGCATTAGTTAGGCTTCTGGCATGGAAGCTGAGTCACCGTGACTTATAAGGCAGGGCACATAATTCAGGAATTATAACTTCAACTTCCAAGGTTGTGGTAGAAGCTGAAAAGTCAGGATCAAAGGGGTGACTAGAGGGTCTGAAGAAGCAAGAACCCCAAACATAGACTAGTGACCATGGAGCTTCAAGGGCACCAAACTGCCAAAATAAGATGATGGAGACAGGTTCTTGAGGGTTCTGTTGGGCACCGGGGCTCTGGGGACAAATGCCTCCATGCATCCACAGCCATCCCAGTCTGACTTAGGTGGCTAATGAGAGGCATGGAGAGGAAGTGGAGGCCAGCCAGGACTTACATGAATCCATTGCTCACCCTGTCAGTCTGTCCCTAGAGCCACCACAGTGACCTTCAGAGACTCGTGGCTCATTCTTTAATTCCTCTTCTCTGTGCCAATTCTGTCCTAGGAAAATAAAAGGAAGAGGATTTTAAAAGTACATTCTATTTTTAGTACTAAATTTGCCTTTAACATGATTAATTCAGAGTTGAAACCATTGAAGTGTTATGCAAAGACCAGTTATGAAAATGTTCATGTTAATAACCAGTCTGTCGTTCTAATATGAACATATTCCAATGTAGCTAACTGTGTAAGGCAGTTTGATGGTCAAGCCCAATAACATCAGGTCAACCAGAGTTTAAGATCCAACACCACTAATTTCTACTTGGATTATGAAAAAGAATTGTTTAAGTGCTAGTTACTTCATCTGTGGCAGGGAGATGCTAACGCTATTTGTAACACGGGGCTAATGAAAATTCAATCTTTGCTGGCAAAATGGTTTAGTGGGTAAGAGAGCTTGCCACCAAGGCCAAAGACCTGAGTTTAATTCTCAACATCTACATGGTAGAATGAGAGAACCGACTCCTGCAAATTGGCCTCTGATCTCCACATAGAAGGCATAGCAAGTATAGACACAAATTCAGATTCACACACTCTAAATAAATATAATTAAAATTAAAATGCTTGTCTTTTATTTAAAAATGGAATATATATATTATATTATATTTGCATCTTGAGTGACAGATCACAATCATGCCTGAATTGTTATTGTATATACATTTGTGTGTCTATTATTGCCTGAACCAAGAACCATCAAATACCACATAGGAGATCAAGGAGACAACAGCCAGCCTGGATGAGCATTCTTTTTCATTACACAATTCCACTTCCTGCTGTCTTAAATTTTTTTTTTGATGGTTATTCTTTATGACTTTTGGTTTTACAAAATATGCGTGCTGACTTTATCATAAGTTTTGTGAATTCTTTATTTCCATGTAAACATAATTCTTCATTTCACATAGATTAATATTTAACCAATGTCAAATAGTATGATAATGTCAGCCTTTTTACCTTTACATATGGATAAGCATCTTTTATCTCTATTGTGTTTTTAAGTGACACATTTCATAAGTTCCAATGATTTTGGCCTATGTGTATGTATGCATATATATATATATCCTTTACATATATATAAAATATATAAACATCATATATAAAATATATAAACATCCTTGCAATGTTTGGTTTTGAGCTTCATTAGATTCTCTTTTTTTTTTCTTTCTGTTAACAAATAAGTTTCCTGAAGGTGGTTTCTATCAGATTTACTATCTATGCCACCCACATGACATACTATTTGCTTGGTTGTTATTCAATTTATTAAAGTGAAATAAAAAATGTCTCATACTACAATGAGTTTACATTCAATTTACAAAATCAATTTGATAGTTTTTTAAACAAGGTTTTGTGTCTAAGATTTTCTCCATTTTTATTATTTTCAGACACATTTTCTTGATAATGAATAATAATAATATGTTATAGTGTTTATTTATAGGAAAATAGAAAGAGCAAAATAAAAATAACCTGTAATCTCACTGGACAGAGAAAACTGCTGCTAATATTTTGATGGTTTTTCATATAAAATTGATCATGTTACATGTATGTTAATTCACAGGCACACCAATACATTTTATCTCATCCAGTTAGGCATCCCACTTCATATTAGATCATATGATTGTTCCATATAAATAAATGTTTTACTAGCCATGAAATTATTGCATGGGTCAAGCTTTTGTCACAATGCCTGAGATATAGTGAACATTTGTGTAGTTAACTGTTGCTAATTTCTGTGTATATAAATATTTATAGATTAAATTGATTAGTGTTACAATGTATAGAATTATAGACATTTAAAACATTTTTTATTTATGTGCTTTGGTATTTGCCTGCAAGTAAGTCTGTGTGAAGGTGTCAGATCCCCTAGAACTGGAGTTATAGACAGTTGTGAACTGCCATGTGGGTGCTGGGAATTTAATTCAGGTCCTTCGGAAAAACAGCCAGTGCTCTTAATTATGGAGCAATCTCTCCAGACTGAAATTGTAGACATTTTAAAATGACCAAGTTTTCATCTTTCTTTCAGAAAAGAGAAAAATACAATATTTTTAGACTGTCTATTTTTTTTTTCTAAGGAGGAAATGTTCTTTGCCCTTTCCTGCAGCAGAGGATATCTGTGTTCTTCTGTGATAACACTAATATGGTCTAACTGAACTGGCAGATATGTGTTTCCCAAATAATTGTGCGCCTACTCATTTCTCCTGCTATGTCGTAATTTTAAGTTCATAATTTTCATCAAATAGAGTACATATCTCTGCTTGAAGATTCAATTTTCAATATTAATCATCTTGACTTAATAATTTGTATTTTAAATGTGACTTTGCCTAATTTATCATCATTGATGTTCTTGGTGGCATTGAACTCAACAGTATCCTACAGGTCCTGGGGATTGAACACAGGGCCTCATGGATTTGGGGTGAGTGCTGTGCCAGTGAATCAGAGCACCCACAGCTCCTCTAAGGTCTTATATTTTAACCATTCTTTTTCATTTTATTAATTGGGGGATTTGTGTCATTCACAACGGATCTATTGTACTTTATGAGTTCCTCTTCTTTGCCTTTATTACTGATTACCAATGAATACAATTCTCATTAATCCATGTATTTGCAGGTTTTTTCACCTCCAGTGATTCAGATCCATACTACAAGTTTGTTTTATTTTTAAAGATAATTTTTAGGTACATTTCTAGTTATCATCTCAGTAAGATGCATAGCACCTTCTTGATCTCCCTTTATGCTACTTGTAATGAGAGCCCAAAATAGCCCTAAATTCTTCTTCTTTATTAGTTTTATTCATGGTTTTAGGCAAGCCGCATTCCTAAATGGTTAAATGAATACTCGATACTATTACATTGTTTCTACTCTCAGTGGTCTTTATTGACAATGACAAAACCAAGATTTTTTACCAAGTGTCTTTTTCTGAACCTCAAAACTTAGTGACGCGTCCTGTCCACAGGTTTGTACACAAATCATAACATCCCAAGCCATTAGAGCCTCATGAGACATAGCAAATGAAAGAGAAAGCTGATTTCTTTTTCTCTGAACTGTTTACAAGTTTTACATTTCTGTCTTGCTGTAGAGCTGGTTTTGTATAGTGAGGGACATTAAAGTTTTCTCCCATTGTTAGGGCTGGAGAAACGGCTCCGTTGTTAAGAGAACATAACAAGGTTGCAGAGGACCTGAGTTCAGTTCCCAGCACTCACTTCTGGCAGCTCTCAACTACACGTAACTCCAGATCTAAGGGACCTCTTGCTACCTATGAACTTTCACTCTATTTTATAATCCTGTGTACCATTATTTTTTGGTAGTCAATCATTCCTTGATTCCAGCGACCACCATCATAATGTTGTATCAAAGGTCGGCTCAAACATTTTGATTTTAGTTGCCTAAGAAAGCCTATGCTGACAGCTTATTCCCTGCTACAAGTTCTAAAGAGCTGATAACAGACAAAGGGGCCAAATGGGACGCGGGACACTGTATGCACACAGCTGTTCCATGCACTGGACAGAGCTGAGTTGGAGAAAAATCAGTAGCAGAAAAATGAAAAAATTTTAACAGGAAAAGAGTCCTAATACACCAGTTTATAAAACAATGAAAAAGGTGAAACAGAGTCAAGGCTGAATGCACAGGAGTGAACCTCACACATCATCTCCAAACCCAGCCACCTGGGAAGGCGACAGCAGGAGGTTCTCCACCTGTTATAACCAGCCAACCTTCAGTTCAAAGAAATCTTTCCATGTCCAGGAATCCACTTCTGTTGTTGGCTGCATAACCATGCTCTGTTTGTTACAAAATGTCCCAGCAAAAGGATGAATGGCAGTCCATTTTTTTTTTTTTAAGCCACAAAGGTTGGTAGAGACTGGACTCCACACTGCCTCAGAGAAAACAAAGTCCTCCATGGCTGTACATCCCCAGAAGCCATGCCACTGCTGGCTGTGGAAAGTACATTCTGAACCACTGTGGCATGCCCAGATGTCCTCCAGCTGTGTTTGACGCATCAAACCCAAACCAGAGCTGGAACTTTAGAAAAAAGGCATTCTATTTCCCCATTTGTAGGGTTCTATCTGGAGGAGGATAGAATGTATACTCAGAGCCAAATCACCTAGCAACCACACTGATAAGTAAAGATGAGAATGCTAATGGTGAATCACCCAGAAAGGCAGTGGGTGGACTGCCGACTGCCTTTCCCCAATCCTGAAAACCTAGTGTGGACGGTCTATCAACCAAGGCTAGAAAAGGAGGATGGTATGCTCTATCTGAGCATCTACGATGTAAATGACTTCTGAAGTGACAGGAAAATGTCTTCCCCGCCCTGCCCCAGAGAGGGCACCAATAAGAGACCAAAGAACTTACTGTCCTCAAGTCTATCTTGGTAAAACAATGAATATAAAAATGGTTATTTACAGGAATATGGGTTGAGAGGTCACCTACAAAGGCTTGGCCCACCAAAGAAGTAAAAATGTCCTCCTCCCTTAGCAACCATTAACTATGCATATATCCTTGGGGACAAGGGTGACCTCTGAGCTCCTCCTAGCACCCCTTAACTGCCTATAAATCTTGGTGAAGGGAAGTTCCCTGCAGGAACTATCAACTGTATACACATTCTTAGAGGCTGTGGCTTCATGAGCTTCTTCCTACCTCCATGACAATGTCATCCTTCCCTAATCATAGCCACTGACAGGTCAAGAAGACATTTCATAGCAGCTTTCTTTGTGGTGTTCTTTTACTTTGCTGATTTGGCTTACTCCTAGGCATTTCATTTAAAAAAATTTTATATATACATTTAAATTATTACACATATATAAAGTGAACTACATATGGCAAGAAGAACCATGAAACAATCAGGAATTATATTAATGTTACATTCATAATGTTTTGGCTTTTTTATTTGATGCGATCTCTTTCCTATGATTCCCTTTTCAACACAAACAGAAGAGAAGACAAATGCTTTGCTTTCAGTATAAATTGGCATAGGATACATATATAGATATAGATATAGATATAGATATTCCCATTTCATAAGATAGGAACAGGATCAGAGCAAGAAAAGATCAGACCAAAGCAAGAAAGATTCCCAGCTGGGCAAACATCAAACCCTGGATCTCCAAGTCTGGTCCCTGGGGTTCATAATAGTATTGCCTGGGCTCCAAAGGCTTTGAACAGCTCTCTTTCCTTCCAGGTCTGCTACTGACAGCACATGTGGTCTTTCTCATTATGGCTCAATCAGCTTCTGAGCAAAACTATCCAGAAAAAATTATACCCAGACTATAAATACACGGACTTTCTTGTTATTGTTCCCTCCATGGGTACAGTATAACAAGGTGAATAAGTCTCAGATACATTGTATGCTCTGTTACTGAGCACTGCAGTAAAGTGCTTTTTACAGGAAGGGGAGTCATGAGGCCTCTTTGGTTTGGCAGGGAATTGAAGGTTATGTTTACACTCTATCACCTAAAATGTACAGAAACATTGTGCCTTAATGTAAATGCCCTAATTATAAATATTGTTAGGAAAAGATGTTGGAAAATGGCACTGATAGACTTGCTTGGTCAAAAGTCAAGGGTTAGAGATGGGGGACTGATTGCTAGAAGCCCTTCAGGGAGTTTCCAAGCCTAAGAATTGAGGGCCTGATACCCGAATCCTGAGAACAGCAACACTAGAAGGAGCTAGCCTCTTAACATAAAGCACCTGGAAGCAGTAGAATTGGCTAGAAACCTGCTGCTGCTGCTGCTGCTGCTGCTGCTACTTCCGCCGCCGTTGCCGCTGCTGCTAGATGTCACAGATCTCTATTCCGTGACAGTCAAATCCCAGATCACGAAACTTGCTGAAGCATCTGGGGATGTAAGGCTTTGGCCTCTGGAGCTCTGAGGTCTAATTTTTAGTTTTCAGGGATCAGAGATGTCAGCATTTGAGCCTGCTGGTCTACCCAATAGGCACTCTAAGGCTTGGAACTGCCTACACTGAAGAAACCATCCTTGCTTACTCTTGATTTCCATGTGGATAGATGAAAGGAATTTCAGGCAGCAGATAAGGAATCAAGGGATCAGGGGAAGATACTTCTGTGAGAGCCTGCTGGAATTTCTGGATCGAAAGCCCATGGAATCATGGGGCCTTTTCCTTCCTCATTTTCCCACTAGTCCACATTCAGATGCCAGTACTTTCTCCAAATTACCACTTAAGCATTCTTAACAGTACACAGGTCTAGTGACATCTGTTCCAGGTAAGCAGATCTAAGTTATTGACTCTTCCTGGAGGCATCTGTCACTTTATGTTTGTGGAGGGACTTGATCTGTGGCCTCAGTTCTCTGATAGGTCTAAGAAAGGTTATTGATTTCTTTGTTTTTATTTTTTTCTTACTGTAAGGATGGGAATAAAAGCTTCCAGCATCTTGCATATCAGAACTGAAATTAGAAGTTGCCCTGATGGAGTCCTTCTGAAGTCATGCCAATGTTAACTTTTCCTGTTGATTTCGCCAGGTGACTAAGCAGGAGAGCCAGCCAACTGATCTAATCTAACCTTGTGGTCGGTGTTGTTTACGTTCTGTATGAATAGTAGAGTGTGTGAAGAGTGCTTTGTTTTTTTTTCTAATATTTTTCAAATATGAATATCTAAACATCTTCCATTCTATGTTACTTATGGATCTCTAGAATTCTTCAGATTTCACACACATATTTACACATATATATGTTATATAATATGTGATAATATATATACACACATACAATATTATGTGATGTCTTAGGCTTTCAATATCTCTCCAACTTTGTGAGAACTTATTTTTAGCTGGTGCAAAAATACTTCTGCCAGGCAAATTATCTTATGTAGTACATTATTCCAACAACGGACTTGTGATAACCATATCTTTTAACTCTATAAGTAATGTTATCAAAATAGTCTTAATCTTTGAAACTTCAAAAATGCATATTTTACAATCTACTCTGCTATAAGAATAACATTTTCTATATCCAAATATTTAACAACTGTTCTTCAAAGAGAAATCAAAACGAAAAATGACATATGCTTGTTTAAACACAAATGATTTGAGCATCCAAAAGTAATATATAATGTAAAAATTATTAGTACTAATTCAATACAAGTTTAACCTTACAAATCACTTTGCCATGAACAATGCTTGCTTTTATGATGACTCCCTTATCTCCAACACACACACACACACACACACACACACACACACACACACACACACACACACACAGGCTTTACCAGCTAGGTGTGTACCCATGATTCTCCTCCAGAGGATAGTCGCTTTGAGTGCACAAAGTAGAAGCAATTGTATTTTTAAAATAGACTCAGAATTTTGATTGAGACCCTTTGACCTTGCATGTCAGTCACTTGTCTTAAAGTAAACTTGAAAGCTGTCTGGTAGCCATCATCTGCTTTCTTCATGTTGAACCAGAGAAGGCTGTTCAGTTAGCTAGTGGACACTTGGAGAGAGAGAGAGAGAGAGATCTAAAACAACCTTCAATGAATATAAAGGAGTGGTAAGGGTTTTAGTACGATTTTATGGCTAGCTTGAGCTTGGAGTGATATTTGTTTTATTTTTCTTATAATGAAATTTCCTCTGCTACCTATGTTGTTGTTTGTAAGCATATGTCTTATATCCACAAATTATTAAAGATTTATTGTTAAAGATAGTCAGGATGGGTTTTTACAGAAAGGAGATGACTGCATATATTTTGAACATTAATGTTTAGAATTGCCTTGATACACAGTCACACTTGATATTTACATTAATTATTAAGTCACTGGTTTTGTTGAATAATGACATCAGAACATTCTATAATATTTCACAAACTTCCATTTAATGTTATAAGATTGAGAAATAGAAAACTGCTTTGACTTCATTAACACAAAGCTTATATGTACTTTCTATTTAAAAAGCTGCTATAGTTTCCTCAGTGAATGGATTGCCCATTTCTTACTTTTTGACTAATATGAATTATTAGTTCTACCCAGATTAACTTCCTTGTTTAAACCTTTGGAGCTTTTGGCTCAACTGTTACAAAAGTAAAGAGGCATTCATTAAACAGTCAGATGCATGGTATGGTTACAATCTTTGGAAAAGAATAAAAAAATCACATGAAAGATGGGTGGATGAACTAGTTTTTGCTACAAAGGTACTGAGAGCTTTTCACTGATTTCTGTTCATTAGTTCTTAGGAATTTTGATGTTCAGCCTTTTCCAGTCACAGTTATTTAGGCCTGTAAGGCCATCAACAGATAGCTGGAAGATATGAACATATTGTGTGACTTTTGTTCAAGGTGGGATTGGATAGTCACAATGTGATACAAACATATAATTGCAATGCTATCCCTACAATTTTAGTGTAAGAAAATCCCAGCCAAAAGATATTAACAGATTATTCCCTTTTGAATATATGTGCATATATAATAATATAATAATATACATTTATATGTGGGAAGTGACACAAAATGAGATTTAGCATGACTAGACATAAAGGAGATGCAGACTAAAATAAAAAGATATCATAACACGTACACAAAGATTAAAAGTTAAAAAGACTGACTCCACCAAATGCTACCAAGAATAAAGAACTGGAATTTCATGCATTCTGGTTTAAGGTTGGTGAAGTGGTGGTTAATTCTAGGTGTCCACTTGTCTGGGCTACTGGAAAGGATCACTCCTTGGCATGACTATGAAGATGTTTCAGACTGAGGTAAAAATTCTGCCCTTAGCAATGTGATTAGGTATCCTATTCTCTCTCTCTCTCTCTCTCTCTCTCTCTCTCTCTCTCTCTCTCTCTCTCTCTCTCTCTCTCTCTCTCTAGCTCTCTCTCTCTCTTCTCCTCTCTCCTCCTCTTTCTGTCTGTTGTCTCTATCTCCTTTCTTTTTCCCCTCCATTCTTCCCCCTCCTTTCTCCTTACCTGGGATTTCTGTATTTCCTTAGACTCCCTGTTCTTCCCTGACTACAGATCCAGTACTCAAACCAGCTGCTCCCCCAGATTTGCCCACTCATATACCCACCAGTTTTCTGGCTTCTGGTCTCAGACTGCAAGATATACTATATAATGGTTTCCTGGCCTCAAGCATTATATTTGAGGTTTTCTAGTCTACAGACAGCTCATAGTAAGACCAATCAATCATTTGGCTACCATAATCATGAATTAGTTCCAGTATGCCACAACCTCACTAATTCCAATGAACTGTCACTTTTAGTGACATCGTAAATATTTTTGTATATTCATAGTAAATATATATATATATTTACACATATATACATACACACATATTTATAGGAATAGCTATACGTTAGGTAGGAAATGCTTCAATTAGATGTACGAAAGTGAATGACATGTGTATGAACCAACTCATTTTTGAGAATATTATTCACAGTTACTTGATACCACCACATCTGCAGAGGCCATATGGTATAATATACACATATATATCACATATACGTGCATATATATGTATATATATTCAAAAGGAAACTATTAGCTAAGATCTTTTGACTGGGATTTTTTACACTAAAATTGTAGGCATAGTATTGAAAAAGTAATATTTTTGTTAAATACCTGTATGTGGCCAGCTATTTCACTTCTTGATATTTTTACAGGAGTCACAAAAGCATATGCCCAGTGACTCAGTCATGATGCTGATTAGCAGCACAGTAACAGTTGTCCCAAGCTAGAACATTGACAGGTAAATGTGTACACAATGCCACATCTACATGTTAGCATACTATTCAGCAAAACAAAGAGAAAATTCATGATTGATAGATCCCTGGTGGAACAGATAGACTTCCATGGTATTGAGTGAAGGGAGATGGAAGAAATACTATATATTCTGTGATCCTGTCCCTATAAAATTCTACTGAGTACCAACAAATCTACAGGTAGAGAAACAAGACGATCAATGTTTATCTGAGAACAAATAAGAAATTATTGTGTGAGGAGGCTGTTTCAATGTGGCTGAAGGACCATGGAAAAATACAGCATGTGGGGTGTGTATTCTGTTTTTGTAAGAAAATGAGTGTTGTAAGTTTTCCTTTAAAAACTCTGTTTTGGTACTTCTTTGACCCCTAGATTAGCAATTTTATTAATGAGTGAGACAGAGACATTTGGGAGTATAAGTTGCCTGTCCTTGAAGATCTTGTGGGTCTACTTTACACCATATGGCCTCCGCAGATGTGGTGGTATCAAGTGTGTGTGAAGGATAGTCTCAAAATGATTTGGTTCATAAACTTGTCAGTCTCTTTCGTACATCCAACTGAAGCATTTTCTACTTAAAATGTGGCAATTTGCAGACCTGCCTCTGCTTTATTTACATCACATTTTCTCATAAAGCAGCAGGTTTGCAATAAGGCATTTGACACCCCCATGGTATTTTGAAAAAAACAATATCCAATCTGGCACAGGCTAGACTCAGTGTGCAATGGCAGACTGGGGGGATCACTTAAGCAGCAGTGACTTCCACAACTAAATGAAGTGTCATCTTAAGGAGTCTGCTGTTAATGCAATTTAAATTACCCACCTGAAATTAATATTCTGCTGAGGGAAATAAAGCAATTTAAAAGACCACGTAATTTCCGATCGCTTTAATGACATTATGTGGTCATGGACGGCTCCCTTATCTAATATAGTAACACTCCAGTTTCTTTGAACACTAAACACATTTTTCCATTTTAATTACTTGGCT